>NW_026988415.1:40182500-41432500 GCF_030222135.1 Aotus nancymaae | reverse complement strand
TACAGGCACCCACCACCACGCCCGGCTAATTTTTGTATTTTTAGTAGAGACAGGGTTTCACCATGTTGGCCAGTCTAGTCTCGAACTACTGACCTCAAGTGATCCCGCCCACCTCGGCCTCCCAAAGTGCTGAGATTACAAGCGTGATAACAGAACTCCAAATTTAAGCAAACCCACCCAAATAGCCTAGAGGTTTGTAGTTGTACAGGGAAGGACAAAGCTTCCTGTGGTGGCACCGTATAAGCTTGCTCTCAAGGAAGTAAAGATTAGGAATGGGGAAAAATTATTCTCCCACAACATTGTGAATTGTCTATTTATGGCTTTTGCCCATTTTAACCCTACCATTTATTTCTTATTAATATGTAAGAGCTAGTTTAGCGATATTTTTGCATTAAAAACAGTTTTGTCAAGTTTGCTCTTATATTTTCAAATTTGGTTTATTGTGTTTTTACCAATAAAAGTATTTTTGTTGTCAATTTCAGGATATTCAGATACATATATATCTCTTTAAAGATTTTGGTCGATGTTTTATATTTAGAAATGACTTTAATTGAAAGAAACGATGAAACTTTCTGAAAGATGAATGAGAAGACCTGAATAAAAAGAGAGACATACATCATGTGCCAGAGCCAGAAGAATTAAAATTTCAGGGAATTATTTATCCACAAAATAATTTATTAATTCACTTCAGTATAAATAAGGATGTTGGGAGGTTTTTAATATAGCTTGATCAGTTGGATCTTGAAATCGTTTTTAGAAATGAGGTGCCAAAACAGGCAAGAAAAATATGTAAAAGATGTTCTTTACTGAGTCTTTATTATATGATAAAGGCATTTCTACCTATTTTTTCCAGAAAATCACCCACTCTGGTGGTTTGAATGTAAATTAAACAGACACGTGTTGCCATTCCACTTTCAATTGCTTTAAAAATGATAATCTTTTTGCTTTAAGGGAATTTCAGTTTAACTTGGTGATTCTCTTCCCTTTGAGGGAAAGGCCCCCTGCTAGTCCCGTCACTGGGAAGGGGTGGAGCCTTGTCGGAGCCGCTTCGAAGGGAGCTGTACACGGCCAGTCTTGGGGGAGGGGCAACATTTCAGGAGGCTGCAGCTGACGAGAAGCTTCAAGGTAATGGCTGTCTTAAAGCCAGATATTTTCTGGGAATTTCTTCGGGCCTTGATGTTAAAGTAAAAAAAAAAGAAATATAGATTGTTGACTGAGAGAGGTGGGAATAGAATATGGTTTTGTTTGAATTGCTGTTATTGGAACGGAATTAATCCTCTGGAATTTTTGTTTCGCCCTATATTTTTAAAGTCCTCCGTGTGGGAGTGGGCTATCAGATTACAGCTTCTAAATTAAGACTTCGGTAAGACGTGCTGTTCATGTTAATTTTTTACGTGGCATTCCATATTTCTATGTTTGTTACAGATTTTATTATATTTTGACTTAAACACGTATTATTCTACACAAAAATGATAGAAAAATGTAAACATATAAAGGGAATGAAATATAGGGACACAAATATAAATGTACATGAACGTAGAAAGGGATTCAGATATGCCGTCGAGTGATAACACTTGTAAAGATGTATATTCGTTTTCCTTAGGAAGAGAACTAGACTACCGAGTCAGCATCTCTGAGTGTTCATTTATGAGTGTTCAGATTACGGAGGTTTTTTTAAAATCTATTTTTCACTTGTTTCAGCATTTTTAGAATTGTTTTTATTCATGCTCATTTTTGTAATTAGAAGAGCAAACTAAAGCCAAAACAGTATACCCATTTTGTTTCAAATACATAAACACACATAGACACCACAGACACGCTCCCATACCCCCTTGTCTTTTGCCAATAGTGGAATTTTTCCTGGACCTGATCAAGTGGGTAGCCTGGTTGCTGTTTCAGCTACAGCCCCGCATGTGTCCTCCCTGTAACCCATCCTTTCAGAACCACTTTTCTATATCATCTAAGTTTAAGAGTGAGAAATGGAAAGGATTTGGTTTATTTCTATAAACAGTTTTAAAAGTATTATGTAGTATGGTGCATGTTATATAGCTGACAAATGAAAGTATGAACTTGTAGTGATTTGAAAAGATGTCTGAGACGTAAAAAGAGCAAACTGCAGAATGGTAAGCACCATATTATTTAAACATAAAATACTACATTAATCCATATGTAACCAAATCAGAAAAAAATATAAACCAGCATGCTAATTGAATTATTTGTGTAGTTGAAGAGCTAGGGCAGGCTTCACTATAGGTATTTTTTAAAAAAATTGTTAATACATGTTTAGCCCTTTTTTTAACAAAATCAGAAAAAAGATTGTGGTAAAATGTTGCAAAGTTGGGGGAAAATTTCATTTGACGTGATTCACTAAAAAATCACATTGAAAATACTTATTAATATGGAAAAATGTTTAAACCATGAGCTTAAGCAGGACAAAAAGCCGATTTGAAATCATGTGCATTCATATGTTTATGTAAAGAAAAACTATGGAAAGATATACAGGAAATAATATCTTTCCAGAATTATACTTTCTTTTTATATATCTTTCTCAAATTTTCAACTTTCAGTAACCACGATCCGACCATTGGAGATGAAGATATTCAGATTCCATTTTTAATATAATGCATAACAAAACTAAATTTGAACATGGTATATTCTAGAAGCCTGAGAAAGCTGCTTGCTGGCAGGATGTAGTTCCCACCATTCTCCCACAAGGATGTTGTAGTAACAGTTCTGTTTCTTGTCACAAGATGGCGCTTGCAAGATATCCTAAATTTTCTCCAGACAACTATTTTTATGAATTGAGCAAACAAAGCAGTGAAATGTATTTTATTAGCAGACTTTGAGACAGCATGTAAAGTGTGATTCAAATTCCACTCAAAAAAAATTATATGTGTATAAAAGAAAAAGCCCCACCCAAGAACTGATGTGAGGACTCAAACAGAAATCATAAAAAATGCTGCTACATAGAGTCTGACCCATAGTAGACACCAGTCAATTGTCCATTCCGTTCTCTCCTTTCTCCACCTTATAATTTTCCTGAACGATATTATTTTAGCATGAACCAAATAACGTAACTGACAAAGAGGGCATTTCATATTGTAAAAACATGAAGCACAAATAGATGGCATCTGCATCACAGATGAAATTTCGCCTCATTCCTGTGTTTTAGAATAACATGCCTGTTAGAATTTAGGTAAGGAAATTTATTTATGCCTCTTCCATTTCATTGGTTTGATTCTCTGCCTTTATCAGAGATGCACTTGACATGGGAAATCTGCATGTGATGCCAAGTGAGCCTCAGAAAAACAGTGCAACCATAGACATGCCAAGGAGGGTAGGGCCCTGCCGGACAAGCTGTTGGAGTAAGAATTAAGACAGCTGGATCTCAGCACCAGACCCACTAGTATCTATGTGACAGTGGGTAAGGCTTTTTCCGCTTCACAAAACATTTCATGGTAAGAACATTCTGAGTTGAGAATATGGAATACAAGTGATTTCACTCTGGCTTAGTAGCCATAACATTTTAACATTTTAAATTAAAAGCCACAAATTTTAATCTTGGGAAAGAAATATATGCTAAACTCCTGTAGGAAAAGTATACAAACAGTCATAATGATGTCTAATTATGGAAGACTCGGATGTCCCAGCCATCTGCCTGACTCTCAAGAAATCCTTGAAAACTATCCTTTCCAGTGGGTAGCCAGGACACCCATTGTGAATCTCTGACTTCTAAGCTTATTCTCTTAACGAGGTCGCTCTGGATTAGTCTAGGGGATGCAGACTTCCAGTATCTGTGTCTGGCTCCCTTGGGTAGACAGGGAAGCGCTGTTAGCTTACTAGAGTCTAAAGAGGATTCCACTAGAATAAACCTTGAGAGGCTCCAAAGTACAAAAATACTCAATAACATATGTCCCCAACATATTCCCTAGTTTCCCTGGACATCTCCCACCACCCACTCATACACACATACATTCATTCCTTAGATGTAATAGCTATAAGAAGGATTACAAACTGGGGTATTATAGAACTACTCCTCTTTTCTTAGATTTTTAAATATTTTCCCCCAACCACAATGTTTATTTGTCTTATGCCCAATATTTATTCATCTTTTGTCTTCTTCATTTTCATCATCTGTCTTCCTACTCCTTTGACAGAAGAAATCCCTTTGCTTATTCTCTTTTTTTCTTTGCCTTTCCTTTAAATATATACACTCTAGTATTGTCTATTTGAAATTACTTATTCAAGCTTCCTTGTGAGTTTTCAGGGAGGCATGAACAAGCCAGGGAAGAAGAAAACTGTTTAGTAGCCCTAAGGCAACAGAGGCCTCTAAAATCACTGCTTTTCTAGTTAAACCAGAAAAACACAGACCAGCGACCTAAGGAATTTTGTTAGATGATTGAAAGTTCACTGATTTCTAACCTGTATCCAGATAATAATTCAGATCTATGGTTTATTTGAAGCCTTTTTTTCTTATTGCCTTCTTTTCTATGTCCATATCTACCTCTTGCTTCACACTTAAACTGTCACTGAACTTTAAAACATTATTCTAAACTTGTAATATGTTTTGATATCTGGTGGCTCCAGTAGTTGTCCCTCTAGTCCTCTATTAAAGTTAGAACTGGGTCCTAAACCCCTGTCTCTATATCTGTTTGTGAATTTGGAATACATAACAGCCTTGCCATAATTTAACTTGCCTGAGAAACTCTAAGGTTTAGACATTGGATCTTTAACAGTCTCTCACATCTCCTTACTAAAGAACTGATAATTACCTTTATTTAGAATGGTGGGAGGAATAATTTTTGTCCTGTCTGATTCTTTTTCTATGGATTTCTCAGAGAATGGTGGGGCTAGGGGAGGACTCCTTTTTTCTTAAAATTCCCCAGGGCAAACCCCAGATAGGTCTTCCTTCTTGCTTGTTTGTGCCAGAAAGAACACTGCAGTTTAGTCTGTCTACTGGAATATGCACAGTGCAGTAGAGCTTTGTTTGTCTATGCACTGTAATGATGGGGTTGTGAGGTCCTCGTCAAACTTGTTTCCATTTTATTCCTTTTTAAAATATTTCTTATTCCATCATCCTGTGTCTTGACTTCTAATAGTTTTATTCATTGGCATGTGTAAGTTTTGCCTGGGAAAACCTACACATTGCCTTGGAAGTACAAAATCTCCAATGTGGCAGGTTTACCCCTCTGTGACCTCTAAGTCTGGTTGGTAATTCTTCTTTTTTACTCATATACATTTTACCCGGGATTATGGAGACTCTTTGATCCTGGCAGTGAATAAACTATCTGACTTACCTTTTTCTATACCTGGGATGCTTGTTATTAGTAAGGTTTTCCTGATGTTCTTCTTCTTCTGGTGGGCTGATATTCAGCCAGTTGACATTAATAAGATTGAACTCTTTGTTTAGAGAGAGATTCAGTTGTTACTTGTCTGTGCTTCTGCCTTGGGGGTCATTGAATATTTTGAGTATCTATGAAATGTCTAAGATTCCTTGTTTACCAATGTCTGTGGCCCCCTCATGGTCTTTGGGAGTGTTCTAACTGGACTATCTATACTCGTTATATGAACCTTATGCACTAAAATATTAATATTTATTTATTTTATGACCACTCCATTTTCCTGCCATATGTTACTCAGTTTCTGCTTTTAACTGGGGACATATTCTTAACTAGATCACTATTTCCAGATTGCAGCATTTTGTCTTCTACTTCTTTCTTCCTCCCTATTTCCTTACTTTCTTCCTCTATTTCCATTCATATGGTTTAGTGGCATGTGACAACTTCAGTGTGGTTAAAGGTTCTGCCAATGGGGATAAATTCCATGTACTGTACAATGCTGATGTCACCTGGTTTCTTGACATATGTCCTGTGCTAAGTAACTCTCAATGAAAGAGTTATTTAGTGAAGACATGTATTTAAAGAAAGTTATATAACTGCATCAAAGTCAAGTGTCTTAGATGCTGCCCCGCCCGTGCTTTAAAGCAAATTCAGAAAGAGAAGTTAATAAAAATTAATAAAAGAAATCAAAGTAATTTACATTTTTGACATATTATTTCTGCACTGCAGAGGATATTTTTACACATATCTTGTGAAACCCACAGCCTCTTTGGCAATCATTGATTCGAAATACAAATCAAAATCCCTATATGTATCCCCATTACTCTCAGTAAGTAAAATATAAATGTCTTATATTGGTCATATTCTGATGGGATGCCTTTTTAAGACTCAGGTTTAAAGAGGTATAATTTACATAGAGTTAAATTCACTCTTTTAGCTGTACTGTTTAATGAGCTTTGAGAAACATAAACCATCATGTAACTACCCGTACAGACAAGCTGTCAAACCTTTCCATAACTCCAAAATGTTCCTTCCTGCCCCATTGTAGTCAGTCTGTATCGCTATGTCAGTTCCTGACAACCACTGATCTGATTTCTGTCCCTATAGTTTTTCATTTTCCAGGATGTCATGCAAATGTAATCATAAAGTATATAGCCTTTACATCTGGCTTCTTTCACTTAGCGTATTTTAAAAATATTCACCAATGTTGTTGCATATACCAGTAGTTTATTCCTTAATATAGTCGAGAGGTATTCTGTCATATGAATGTTCTGCAATTTGAGTATCCACTCACCCGTAAATTTGTAGTTTTTGGCAATTATGATTAAGTTGTTAAATATTCTAGAATAGGTCTTTGTGTGTACCTAACTTTTCATTTCTCTTGAGAAAATACATAGGAGTGGAATTTCTTCGTTTTATGGTAGATGTGTGTTTAATTACATTAGAAATTGCCAAACAGTTTTCTAAAGTAGCTGTGATGTTTTGTATTTCCACCAGCAATGTATAAGAGTTCCAGTTGCTCTATGTCATTGCTAGAAGTCGATACTGTCAGAATTTCATTTTCTTTTTAATATTAGCTATTCTTATAAAGGTGTTAGTGGTATCTCATTGTGGTTTTGCTTGCATATCCTCAGTTACTAATAGTGTTGTGCATCTTTTCTTGTGTTCACTTGCCATTTGTACATCTTCTCTGATGAAGTGTCTATTTAATTTTTTGTCTATTTTTATTGGGTTATTCAATAATAATCTTATCATTGAATTTCGAGAATTCTTTATATATTTTAGATAAAAGTCCTTCAACACATAGATGTTTTGTAAGTATAGGCTCTCACTCTGGATTTTCATTTTATTTTTTGAAAAGCAGAAGTTTTCAAGCAGAATTTATTAATTTTTTATAGTCCATGCTTTTTAAATCCTAATAAATCTTTGCCTAGACCACAATCTCAAAGATTTTGTACTTTTTTTCTACAAGTTATAATTTTTGGTTTTATATTTAGGTCAGTAGTCCGTTTTGAGTTAATTTTCTATATGCTCTTAGCTGAGGGGTCAAGAAGAATATTTTGGCATATGATGTCTAGTTTTTCCAGTATCATTTGTTGAAAAGACCACCATTTCGTTATTTAATTACCTTTGTTCAAAATCTGTTGGCCATATTTGCTGGTCTGTTTACATTCTGCTGATCTATAGGTCAATCCTGTGTCAATAACAAACTGTCTTAATTACCATAGTCTTGAAATCAGGTAGTATGAGCCTTCTAATTTTTGTATTTTCTTCTCAAAATTTGTCTAGCTGTTCTGGTTCCTTTGCTTTTTCCATATTCATTTTGGAGTTAGCTTCTCAATTTCTATGAAAAACCTACTGGGATTTTGATTGAGATTACAATAATTCTACAGAAATGTTGGGGATATACATCCTAAAATTGGTATTTCAGTTATTCAGTCGAAGAACATGGTGTATTTCTTTATTTATTTATGTCTTATTTAATTTATCTCATCAGTGTGTTGAAGTCTTCAGCATATAAATCTTGCACGTCGTTATCCTTCGTTACTTATTATTTCCCAGTTTTTGATGCTATTCCAAATGGTACTTTTAAAAACTTAAAATTCTAGATTTCATTGCATAGAAACAAAATCAATTATTTTATATTGACCTTATGTCTGGCATTATTATTAAACTTACTTATTAGGTCTCAAAGCTTCATAGTTGTTATTTGGTAGATCCATTGGGATTTTCTACATAGATCATCTTGTTGTCTGTAAATGGAATTTTACTTCTTTCCTTCCAACTCATAAGCAATTTATTTTTTAGTCCTTATTGTATTGGCTGGAATCTCCAACGTAATGTTAAATAGAAGTGGTGAAAGCAGACATCTTTGCCTTGTTTCGGATTTTAGGGGAAAAGCATTCTGTGTTTTACCATATGATGTTAATAGTAGGTTTTTTGGTTTTTGCTGTTTTTGTAGATGCCTTTGTTTAGGTAGAGGAAGATCCATTGAACTCTTACTATGCTGAATGTCTCTTACCATTATTTGTAGAATGGTATTAGTTCTTTTTCGGTAAAAATTGAGATGACTTTTTTTCTCCCTTTTGGTCTGTTGATATGGTGAATAACATTGATCGACTGATTGATTTGCAAATGTTGAACCATCCATACATTCCCAGGATAAACTCCATTTGGTCATAATGTATTATTCTTTTCTTTATCATCATAAACTCCATTTGGTCATAATGTATTATTCTTTTCTTTATCATCAGCTTTGATTAACAGCATTTTGTTAAGGACTTCTGTGTCTATGTTTATTAGAGATATTGATCTGAAGTATTCATTTGTTATTTTATTTTGTAGTTTGGGTATCAGGTTAAAACTGGTATTATAAAATATGCTGGATAGTTTTTCCTCCTTTCCTGACTTAACTGTCATCTGGCTTGCTTCAGTTGGAGCCAGGAGTCAGTCCTACAGGATTTTTTCAATGATTTTCTACTCCAAATTTTTAGTAGTTCCTTCATACTTGTGCCACAAGCGGAGGGTCTCTCTTCCTACTCTTATTCACTTGACAGCATTTGGCTGCTGTTATTATCAAGTGCTAGGCTCATGGTGAGGCAGGAAGTATTGTCTGTTGTCCTGTGTAGCCACAGCCTTAGTGGGGCTCTATGAATCTTGCTGGACCTTAGGGTAAGGCTTTCTCAGAATTCTTTCCTCTCCAATGGCAGCTAACCTCGGATTTGTATATGTGGTTGGTCTTTGGTGAGAGATATTTTCTTGCCTCTTTCTCAACAATAGGCAAACACTACTTTTCATTCATGTAGGACCTAGGCCAGAGAAGGTTTCCTCAGGAACAGGTTTTTTTTTTTCCCTTCTACTTCTCCCTGAGCAGCAATTGATCTCTCTGCCTTTGTCCTGGAAATCAGGGGGTTTCTTATCTCTCCTTCCCTAGGCAAGTAAGATTTGTTTCTACCCCTCCACCAAAAGCAAGGGATATTTACCTGGGTTCAGGAGAGAGTTTGCTGCTTCTCCTCTAGCATTTTAAGGCTTTTGCTTCTCATGACAGAAGGGTTTTGTGGGGTTGTATATATGTCCCCTGGCAACTGCTGATTACCTTCTGCATACCAGAACCAGTGACGTAGACTCTTTTAGGTCTCCTGATTTGTTCTGAGACATTTTTCTGAGCTTCTGGTTAAAGACTGTGAAAAATAACTTGATAGTGAGTGTTTAAGTCTTTGGGCCTCCAGATATTCCAAAATGACAGAGCTAACCCATACTTTTCTTTTAAAAGTTCATTAAAACTTCAGCTTGTATGACAGCCACTTCTGTCTCCATGCTTGGACAAAGGTTCATATGTTTTGTCTTTCTTTAAAGGAGCTGGTCACCCTTTGGAATTCACTTTAACTCAGTTCCCTGCTAAGCTCAAGGAAAGTTATGATTTTGTATGTTATCTCGAGATTTATCATTATTAAATTATGAGTCACATTCTCTTATGGCTTTTTATATCCTAAGTGGAAGTAAAACTGGTGCTTTTGAAAAAATATATGTATGGGTGTTATTTGGGGGGTTTTGTTATTAAGTATGCTTTAGGAAGAAGCAGATGCTTTCTAAGCATACTTGCAAAGACTTGCTTTTTATATAATGGCCATTATTACATTTTTCATTTAAATTTTTATTTAAATTGCTATACATTAAAATCATACTTTAAAGTATCATACACTATACTTAACCATTTTTTTGTATACAGTTCTCTGGATTTTAACATATAAATAAATTCATATAACTACCACGACTCTCAGAAAAGTTTCATCACCCTCACAACATCTTTGAGCTGTCCCTTTATAGCCACACCCTTCCCAACTTGTAACACTGGCAACACTTATCTTTTCACCATAGCTATACTTTTGTCCTTTTGAAAATGTCATATAGAAAAAATCATAAGGTATTGTGGTAAACACATCCTAGGTAACCCACTCCCTTACATAATCCCCATGGTAAGAAAACACTTTCGGCTCCTATCATTATTGTCATTATTAATAATAATATTAATGTTGTTATGCAGAGTGAGTTGGTTTTGGCCCTCTCTTCCAGGAAATAACCATCTAATTATTAAATGAGACCATGTATCAAGTGCTGAGAACATTGCCTGGCATATAGAAAACTTTTATAGGTATTAGATATTATTATATCTGTAATGTTATCTATCTTTAATAGTGCAGTATTAGCATTTACTATTATTGGTTATCATTCTTCTCCACCTCCTTCTACAAATTGGTGAAATAGAAAATATTATCCATGGAATTAATCTTTTCTTTTGCATTTCATTTTGAAAATGGTGCCATAGTATAGCATTTCCTGATTTATATGCAATATGAAAAATATCCAAAACAAAGCAAAAAAATCATTTTAACATAATTATCATACTGTGTACATTTGTTTTTTCCAAACTTGTAAGATGAAGACAGAATAAAAAATATTACATTATGAAATATATAATGAAATAAATCTCATCACTTAAAAAAGCCATATGTACACTGGCCTGATAATCCTATTTAGATTATATAGTAATATTTTGAAGGCATTGAAAGGATTAATTCTATAATAAGAATTATGTTATTTTCATTGTAATTTTTATAGGATCAATTATTTTGTTCTACAACTAGAAGGAAAGACTGGAAAACACAGAGCCTTTGGTAAAATAGAAGTCTGATGTTCCACTACCTTAAAGAGATTGGAATAAGGTGATCCCATGATTGAGTGGTTTAGGGTCACACATTCCTAGTGAGTTGCATCCTTTTCCTAAGTCACTTTGTGGTCCAGAAAGGCTTCCTGAACTCTATCTATCATGATCAAATTCTGGGAAGCAAGAGAAAGGGGAAAAGTGTAAAAAAAAAAAAAAAAAGCCCAACCTGGCTACTTATCCCCCTCTAGAGATGCCGTCTCTAGAATCTTCACAGCAATTTCTGCTTGCATTCTTTGGCAAGAAATTTCATCACATGACCATGGCTTGCAGAGAGGGAGTCTGGGAAAGGCAATATTTTAGGAGATTAAACTGCCACCTTCAGTATAACTGGGGTTCTGCTAATGAGGAAGAATGCAAAGAGTGAATCTTGGGTGAGCAACTAGAAGTTTCTGTCTCATTCATTATAAATGTTATATACGACTAAAAAAAAAAAACATTAAACCAGTAACAGAAGTCTATAAAAGACTGGAAGTCAAAATTTCTTATGGCAGAGAGAATGCTACATGTTTGTCAACCTCTGTCTCATTTTTCTCCTGGGGTCACAGGGAGATTACATTCCCCAGCCAGTATGGCAGTTGGGGCTCCATGCCTACGTTCTGGCTAGTGGACCGTTAACTAGAAGTGATGTTTGCCAGACATGACCGCTAAAACCTTCCATATGACTCTCTATCTTCCCTCTTGTTTAGGCTGTTAGCTAGATGCAAAGAATGTAATGAAGGAATGCAAGACCCAAGGACATGGTAGAGCCACAGGATAGAAGAAGGTTGGGTCTCTTAATGACTGTTTAAAACAGAGAGCCTTGCCCCTTTTTGGCCACTGATGCCTTATATTGAACCTTGACATCAGCAAAATAAACTTTTAGGGTATTGAATCTCTGAGATTTAGGGGTTGTTTATAGCACAAAGCATTATATACTCTAATTATTAGAGTCCCCAATAATACACCAGCTTAAAGATGGCTTTCAGTGATTTATTGGTATTTTATTTTAATATTAGTGCTTATATAAAGGTGAATGTTAAAATTGTAATTATTATATATGAGTAATATTATATGATATTAAAAAAATATAGTAAAAAAAATACTTTATTCCCCAGTTATCACTAGTGATAATTAAAATTTACTTTCTGAGTGAAATCAGAAAGCTATATTTAAATTTAACATAGAATTTTGATGAACAGAATATGCAAAATCTATTTCAGACATGTAAATAAAGACATGAATTTTAAGAAATTAATTCCTCTCATTGAATCACGCAAGTAAAAACAACACAACATAAGAAACAGAATTGTCAATTATTGATGAGGGCATATGAAATGAGTGCTTTCCTGTTAAGCCAATGATTTTAACATCTAGCCAGAAATAATCATGTATGTGAAGAAATCTCTGCAACTTTCCTGAAAGTTTTAAGAGAAGAATGAATACAAGTAGAGACGTACCATGTCCTGAAAACAGAAAAAAAAAAAAGAATTATAAAGAATTAAAGTCTCCCTCAAATAATGTACAGTTTTTGTGTAATCCAAATCGATATCCTTAGTGGTCTATTTTAATGGAGCTTGACCAGCTGGGTTTAAAAATTCACCTACAGGGCTAAGATGCCAGAGATGGCAAGAAAAAAAATAAAGTAAGGAATATTAGTAACTGGGTTTTTGTTATATGATAAAGTGATTCGCTACCCCTTTTCTTCAAGAAATCACACACCCTAAGGGTTTGAATTAAGCACACTTCTTGGCATTTTGCTTAAAAGTTTTTTTTAAAAGGAACATTCCTGCAGTTCAGCACTTCAGCGGTTTCTCTTGGCAATTCTTCCTCCTCTGATCCAGGGAGGGACTTTCTGGTCTTCATACACCCCAGGGGCGGACCCTCCTCTGGTCCGCTAGGAAGGAAGCTATGCCTGGCCAGTCTTGGGGGAGGAGCTGCATTTCACCAGGCTGCAGATGACAAGAAGCTTCAAGGTAATGGCTAGTTATTTTCTAGTGAGTTTTTGGGATCCTAAAGTTTTGAAAAATAGAGATGGCAGTCTTAGAGTGGTGGGAAAGGTGTGTGGTTTTGAGAATTCCTGGCATTTTGAAGAAGTTAATACTCTGGAATTTTTGTATCTTCCAATGCTTTACAAGTCCACAGTGGGAGAAGAGGTGATCAGATTACTGCCTCTAAATTAAGGCTTCAGTGCAGCATGGCTGTTCATGCTAATTTATTGACTTGGCATTCCCTGTTTGTATTGCTAGACAGTCTGTTATAGTTTGCATGTTTAGACATTTATTAATTTGCACAGAAAAATAACTTAGAAGTATTTGACAGCGTGGGGGGAATACACCTATAAGTTGATTGATACATTAAAAGACTGTATGTGTCACATGTACATAAGCATGGAAAAGGGATCAAATATGTAGTTAAGTGAAGATACTTTCACATAATATATGCATGTATATATGTGATTTTTAAAATCTGGAAGAAAATAATATCTCAACAGCATTTCTGTGTGATCAGGTCACCATTTTAATATTATTTTTAACCTATTTCAGCATCTTTAGAGTAGATTTCTCAGTGATTATTTTTATAATCATGAAAGAAAAATGAAGCTGAAACAGCATACTCATTTTGTTTCAAACATATAAACACACATAGATACACATAGACACACTCCCATATCCCCCTTGTCTTTTGCCAATAATAGAAATTTTCCTGGACCCGATCAAGTGGGTAGCGTAGTTGCTGTGTCAACTACAAGCCTGCATGTGTCCTCCTTGCAGTTTATTCTTTCACATCACAGATACCAGTGTGGGCAGGAAGAACCATTTTTCTGTATCATTTAAGAGTGAGAAACAGAGGATTTGGTTTATTTCTATACGCAGTTTTCAAAATATTACATGGCATGGTACATCTACACAATGAAATACTATGCATTTGGCAAATGTGTGAGAAACAGTATAAGGTGAAAAAAATTATAGAATAGCACATACTGTATGTTCTCACTTAAGAATAAACATGTATGTTAGTATACCTATGTATGTTACTACAACCAAATCAGAAAAAACATAACTGTGAAAGTGTTAACAGGATTACTTGCATAGTTGTGGACACAGGGATGGCTTTACCATTTTCTCCTTTTGGAAATTATTAATACATATTTATTTGGATTTTGTTACATCTTCAGGGAAATATTGAGATAAAATGCAACAAATTTGGGAGAAAACCTCATTTAAAGTAATTTATAGCAAATCATGTGGAAAATGTGTGAATGATGTTCAAGCTATGCTCTTTGAGTGGGATCTGAAGCTGGTTTCAAATGTGATACATTTATCTTTATATGTAAAAAAATGTGGGATATATATATAGAAAATATTCATAGTGGTTATTTGTCTACAGTTGTACTTTCTTTTGCATATATCTTTCTGCATCTTCACAATTTTTAATAAGCTTCTGGATGTTTTCATAATCAGAAACATTGTAGTTGAAGACATTATGATCTAGTTAGAATCCCACACAACAAAACCTTTAAATTTAACATAGAAAAATTCTAGACGCCTGAGAAGGCTCCTAGCTGGCTGAATGTAGTTTCCATCCTTATCCCATAAGGATGGAAAGATCTAATAGTGAGTGAAGTCGCCTTCAACTCATGAGCAGTTCTGGTTGTCATCATAAGAGGGCACCTGACCGATTTTCTAAATTTTCTCCAGCCAACCATTGTTATGAAGTACACAAACAAAGCAACGAAACTATTTTGTATTAGTAAACTATGAGACGGCATGTAATTGTAATTCCACTGAAAAATATTTTATCTATAAAGAAGAATTCCACATGGTAACTGATGTGAGCATTCAAACAAAATCTACAGTCTGACTCATAGTAGACACAAGACAATAGTTACTTCTTTTTTGTCTATCTTCACTCCACCATACTTTTCTTGAGAGACGATTTCAACATAAACTAAAAAGCATAAATTTATCCCAGAGAGCATTTCAAATTATAAAAAGAAGAAGGAAAATAAACGTGGCATCTACATCAAGAATGAGATTTTTGCCTCATTACTGTTTTAGAATGACATGCCTGTTAGGGTTTAGGTAGAGAAAATTCTTTACACCTTTCCCATTTCATTGATTTTATTCCCTGCCTTCCTTTTGGACAGCCTGGGTTAGTATCAGAGAGGCACATGACCTGGGCAATCTGCATGTGATGCCAGCTGAACCCCAGAAAGACAGTGCAACCACAGAAGTGCCTAGCTGGGTAAAGGCCCTGCTGGACAAGCAGTTGGAGTGAGAATCAAGACAGCTGGACCACAGGACCAGACCCATCAGGATCCATGTGACACTGGGTAAGACTCTTCCTATTTCACAAAACATTTCACGGTAAAAACATGTTGAGAACTTGGACAATAATGTATTTTGGCTCCTCCTCTACAGCCATCATAGGATTTTAAATTAAAAGCCATATTTCATGTTAGAATCATGTTAAGTTGAGAATTTGGGGTGCAATTTATTTTGCTCCCTGTTGTGCAGCCATGACACTTTATAATTAAAAGTCATAACTTCTAGTTTTCAGAAAGAATCTCACCTTTTAAGACATTATGAAGAAATCACCAAAGAGGCTATTCAGGTGTCTCCCTAAGGTTCAGGCCAATGGCAACTGTTAATCCTTTTTAACTGTCCTATCCAAGAAGTTGTCATAGCAGCCATTCTGAATCTCTGCCTTCTAAGCTTATGGTTTTAGAATGGTCGTTGTATTTTTGTCTGGGTCTGGGAGATATAGACCCTATTGTCTTTGTCTACCTGCTTCAGGTGAACAGTGGAGCACTTGAAGCTTAAAAATTATAAAGGTGTGTTTTCAGCTAGAACACTGCTCCTCAAAGTGTTCTTCATAAACATGTATCCTTAGATGCACTTGAGAATGTTTTAGAAATACAAACTTTGGAGCTCACGTCAAACCTTCTGAATAAAACTCTTACTATGGGGCCTAGAAATGTAAGTCCTCTGGATGATTCTGACACAGGTTAAGTTTGGAGACCCATTGCTATAGGTATCACATTAGGGACACAAAAGTACCAAAGTATGTAATTACATAATAGAGTTTCTGACATCCCATCACAAACTCTCTCAAGCTCTGCTGCCATGTGAGTACATTCACTCCTTAGTAAGCATGTTCAATAATGAGAGAAAGTTCTTGAATTTGAGGTATTATAAAAGAACTTTTCCAGTTATATTATGCTGCATTTTCCTCTTCTGTCTCATGCCCCACTGAGCAATGTTGTTTGTTTTATTTCTTCTCCATTTGTAATTGCTCACCTCCTGTTTTGGCAAGATAATTGTATTTGCTTACACTTTTCTTCTTTTCCTTTTCCCTATTTCAGTATCTTCCAGTATCGTCCTATTCAAACAACGTGTTCAAGCATCCTTGGAAAATTGAGGTGGAGAAAAGGCCAGCAGTAAACCTTTTGTAGTCATAAGACGAAAGAGACTTTGTTAAGAGTATTGTTGTTTTGGGTAGGACTTGCGTTAGCAGTGACAAAGACAGACAGCCACCTCAACCTTTGGTAATAACCCTTGGCACTCAAATATAAATCATAATGGAGTCTGAATATGTACTGTGCAAGTGGAAAGACCAGTTATGGCCAGCAAAAGTTTTGTCCAGTTCTGAAACTTCATCAAACAGTAAGAGAAAAAAGACACTTTTTCTAGAAGTTCAAATACTCTCACTAAATGAAAAAATTAATGTAGACAGCATGGAAACAAAGATCCTAAATAAATCTCAAATTGAAGCCATTGCTGCCTCATTAGCACTACAGTCAGAGACCAGTGCTCCACCTACAGAGGAAACTGCCTATGGAAGATCACTAAAAGTGGCACTGGATATTCTAAATGAGGGAACAAATTTGAGTCAAGCAAGCACTTCAGATGAAGAAGAGACCACTATGCTGTCTCAAAATATATCACAAAAAGTGTCCGATTCACCCCCTCATAAAAAATATCGGAAGGATGAAGGCAACTTAGAAGAGTGTCTTGAGGAAAGTGAAAACTCAGCATGCTTGTTGGCATCTTCAGAAAGTGATGATTCCCTGTATGATGTTAAATTGCAAGAGCACACAATGGTCAGTAGTATTCCAAGTGAAATGGAGACAAAGTCATTAGAAAACTCTAGCTGCTGTGAGACTTTCTCTTCACTTCCAGAAGATAATGATGAAAAAGAGGACAAGGATAAGATTGATATTTCAGCAGTTATGTCTGTGCATTCTGCAGTCAAAGAGGAAAGCAAGTGTGTTAAAGATGAAAAGTGTGTTCCACTTTTGCCATCAGATATTCTTACTATGCCCAAAGCTTTGAAAGAAGAGAGCCAGGATACCTGCCCAGAGACCCTGGCTGTTCCCTCTGAATGCTCTACCTTCTCAGAAAATATTGAGGATCCTGGAGAGGGTCCCTCAAATCCATGCTTAGATACCAGCCAGAATCAACCTTCTGTGGGATCAGAGATGGGGGCTGCTGCATGCCCCGAGAGTTCTTCATGGGAATGTCAGGCTTCACTTAGTGCCTCTAACCCTGTCTTGGATTATTCACTTCTTAGGAATAGTGAAAGAAATTTTCAGAGACTGGATTTTGAAGAACTTGAGGATGAAGGTCAAGCCTCAAGTCGCATTAATCTTTCTCTATTAGATGATGATGAGGAAGAAGAAGAACTTCCACGCTTCATTTTACATTATGAGACACGTCCATTTGAAACAGGAATGATAGTCTGGTTTAAATATCAGAAATATCCATTTTGGCCAGCAGTGATAAAAAGTATCAGACGAAAAGAGAGGAAAGCTAGTGTGCTTTTTGTTGAGGCAGACATGAATTCTGAAAAGAAAGGCATTAGAGTAAATTTTAGAAGATTGAAGAAATTTGATTGTAAAGAGAAACAAGCACTAGTGGACAAAGCCAGAGAGGATTATAGTGAAAGTATTGACTGGTGCATCTCACTGATTCGTGACTACAGAGTTAGAATAGGTTGTGGTTCTTTCACAGGCTCTTTGCTTGAGTATTTTGCTGCTGATATGAGTTACCCAGTTAGGAAAGAAATGAAACAGGATACTTTCAGGAACAAATTTCCTATGCTGAATAATGGAGATGCCAGGGAACGGTTGGCTGTGACTTCCCAGACTAAGAAAATGTCCTTCCAGAAAATTCTCCCTGACCGGATGAAGGCTGCTCGGGTTCGAGCCAATAAGAACCTAGTGGACTTCATTGTGAATGAAAAGGGAACAGAGGACCATCTTCTGGCCATTGTAAATGGCACAAAAGAATCCAGATGGCTGAAATCATTTTTGAATGCAAACAGGTTCACACCCTGTATTGAAACATACTTTGAGGATGAAGATCAGCTGGATGCGGTGGTGAAATATTTACAAGAAGTCTACAATCAGATAGAGCAAAGAATACCGACTTGGATAAAAGATGATAAAATTAAATTTATTCTAGAAGTTCTTCTGCCAGAAGCAATTATTTGTTCAATTTCTGTTGTTGATGGGTTAGATTACAAGGCAGCAGAAGCAAAGTATCTAAAAGGACCATGTCTAGGCTACAGGGAAAGAGAATTATTTGATGCAAAAATCATATATGGAAAGAGACGAAAACCACCAGCAAATCAAGCTCATTAAATGTGCTGAAAGTTGAAACCGTGACAGGAAGCTCTTATAGATACTAGTTTTAAAAAAATCTCTAAACAGTTCTCTCTAATACATATTTTCTGCAAATGGGAGAATGGATAACATGTTCACTTTTTTTTTGAGATTTCTAGAATCCGTGATTGTAACTACATCTTTATTTCCTTTTCTTGCGCTTCTTCAAAGTTAATTTTGTCAACACATGGCAGTTCTACTTTGTCATACATTTTTAGAAAGCATAATTCCTAAATGATTTTGAAGGGAAAGTACTATTTTGTTTTATGACACTTTTGAGTCTATGCTGTATTGTTAAATATATTGTGCACAAATATTTTAATGTTAAAATTGCACTAGTGTTAGATATTAAGCAAGATAATTAGAAAAAGTCTAAAAGAAACATCATTTCTATATTCTTTGCTTATTTTGTATAAAATGTTGGGTTTTCCCATAAGATAGTTGAATTATTTTTCTTGCCATGCCTATTTATTTTTGCAAAAGTTATCTGATATATAGAACCAAAGATAGATTTGCTTTGCTATATATTATAACTATACTTGCTTTTGCAATAAAACAACTTGAAATTTAAAAATGAAGATTATCTGCATATAGTCTTTATGTGTGTGAATAACATCTTGGCATGCAGAAAATAATTTTGGCAGCCTTGAACAAGATTGTTCAATCTACACTTCCCTGAAATTCCATTTTTGGAAGTGTCTGTCCTTCAATGCCTGAATAGTTCCTTAAATCAGGCTCCTGGCTATGTTGATAACTAACAGTGAGTGGATCTTCTTAATATAGCTGTCTGACCACACGTGGAAGGCAGCTAGACTTATTGTATTTACAGCCTGGCCACTCTAGACCTATGAACCCAGGCTGACTGCTTAAGTGCCCATCACATTTGATATAAGCTGTAGAAAAAGCAAGCACTTTGTTCTGAGTCTTTTATCTCCAAATACATAGTAGTCTCAAACCAAGCAAGCTTTATCAAAATGGCTTATTTGTAGATTAGTTTCAATATAAATGCCAACTGACAAGTCATTCCAAACTGCTTGAAGGAATAGATGGACCAGAATCTGAGAATTTCGAAATAGATCACAGAAAAAGCCTCCATTTGGCTAAATATGATAATTTTCTTAGTATGGTTAAATATACACAATTAAAAGTCTGAAGCCAGTAGTTGTTTATTCTAACTTGAAATATATTTTTGTGAGAATAAATGCTAGAAAAGTTAGTTTATTTTAGAAACTTGCTGTGAAAGGAAATGCTAAGAGCTTAACGTGAAGCTGTCTGCATTTTTACCTGTTAGACAATAGTCACTCTTGGGTTTGTTATACATTCACATGGCTACATATTTATGTAAAGTTTGCAGAAGTTTGGTGTTTTGATTTTCAATAAAAGCATTATATTACTCACCTTGGATTTTTACTTCATCCTCCTTGAAATTGTGCAGCTACGTAAGTGGTGTTTCTCCAAATTTATTACACACACACACACACACACACACACACAATGTCTACATATATATGATTTGTTTGGAATTTTTTATTGTTGTAGTTACCATAATTTTAACACTTGCTATAAGTTATCATTCTAAATAATTATTCCCTTTCATGATGATTTTGTATTACTTTAATAGAGAGCCTACCAAATTTTATAAGCTGCATGTCCCACAAAACCTTCTCTGGACCCTGGCAAAAAAAAAAAAAACAAGAATTCTTGGACATACAGCCTCTATCAATCCACATACCTTCCTCATTGCCCTAAGACGTAATTTACAACAAACCATCATCACACTATATGTGGATTTTATACCCTGGATAAAACACACTTTATTTGTTCTATAATTCTATTAGTCCATTTTCACCCTGCTGATAAAGATATACCAGAGACTGGGCAATTTACAAAAGAAAGAGGTTCAATGGACTTAAAGTTCCACGTGGCTGGGTGGGGTCTCACAATTATGGCAGAAGGCAAGGAGGAGCAAGTCACATATTACATGGATGACAGCAGGCAAAGAGAGAGAGAAACTTGTGTAGGGGAGTTCCTTTTTAGAAAATGATCAGACTTCGTGAGATTTAGTCACTATCATGAGAGCAGCACGGGAAACACATCCCCCAATGATTGAATTATCTCCCACTGGGTCCCTCCCACAACACATGGGAACTCAAGATGAGATTTGGGTTGGGACACAGCCAATCCATATCATTCCACCCCTGGCCCCTCCCAAATCTCAGGCCCTTACATTTCAAAACCAACTATGCCTTCCCAACAGTTCTCCAGTCTTAACTCATTTCATCATTTAACTCAAAAGTCCGCAGTCCAATGTTTCATCTGAGACAAGGCAAGTTCCTTCCATGACAAGCCTATGAAATCAAAAGCAAGTTAGTTACTTCCTAGATACAATAGATTATAGGCATTGAGTAAATACAACCATTCCAAATGGGAGAATTTGACCCCAAAAAAAGAGTGATAGGCCCCATGCAAGTCTTAAATCCAGCAGGGCAGTCAAACCTTAAAGCTCCAAAATGGTCTCCTCTGACTCCATGCCTCATATCCAGGTCACACTGAGGTAAGAGGTTTGTTCCCATGGTCTTGGGCAGCTCCACCCCTGTGGCTTTGGAGGGTATAACATCACTCCTGGTTGCTTTTATGGGCTGGGGTTGAGTGTCTGAGGCTTTTCCAGGTGGATAGTGCAAACTATTAGTGGATCTACCATTCTGGGGTCTGGAGGACAGTGGCCCTCTTCTCATGACTCCACTAGATGGTGCCCCAGTAGGGACTCTGTGTTGGGGCTCTGACCCCACATTTCCCTTCTGCACTGCCCTAGCAAATGTTCTCCATGAGAGCCCCACCCCTGCAGCAAACTTCTACCTAGGCATCCAGGCATTTCCTTACATCCTCTGAAATCTAGGGGATGGTTCCAAAACCCCAATTCTTGACTTCTGTGTACTGGCAGTCTCAACACCACATGGAAGCTGCCAAGACTTGAGGTTTGCATCCTCTGAAGCCATGGTCTGAGTGCTATGTTGGCCCCTTTCAGCAACAGCTGGAGTGTCTGGGATGAAGGGTACCAGCACTGCACAAAGCATGGGGACCCTGGGCCTGGCCCAGGAAACCACTTTTGCCTCCTAAGCCTCTGGGCCTGGAATAGGAGGGGCTGCTGTGAAGACTTCTGACATGTCCTGGAGACATTTTCCTCATTTTCTTGGGGATTAACATTCTGCTCCTCATTACTTATGCAAATTTCTGTAGCTGGCTTGAATTTCTCCTCAGAAAATGGAATTTTCTTTTTTATTGCATTGTCTGGCTGCAAATTTTCTGAACTTTTATGCTCTGCTTTCTTTCTAAATGGAATGCCTTCAACAGCACCCAAGTCACCTCTTGAATGCTTTGCTGGTTAGAAATTTCTTCTGCCAGACACCCTAAATCATCCCTCTCAAGTTCAATGTTCCACAAATCTCTAGGGCAGGGGCAAAATGCCACCAGTCTCTTTGCTAAATCATAGCAAGAGTAACCTTTGCTCCAATTCTGAACAGTTCCTCATCTCTATTTGAGACCACAGCCTGGATTTCATTGTTCATATTATTATCAGCATTTTAGTCAAAGCCATTCAACAAGTCTAGGGAGTTTCAAACTTTCCCACATTTTCCTCTCTTCTTCTGAGCCCTCCAAACTGTTCCAACATATGCCTGTTATCCAGTTCCAAAGTTGCATCCACATTTTCAGGTATTGGCAGCAGCACCCACTCCACTGTTACCAATTTACTGTAGTAGTCTGTTTTCACACAGCTAATAAAGACATACCAGAGACTGGGCAATTTACAAAAGAAAGAGGTTTAATGGACTTACAGTTCCACATGGCTGTGGGGAACCTCATAATCATGGCAGAAGGCAAGGAGGAGCAAGAAGGAGTGGCTGGGACACAGGGCACCAGCACTGCACACAGCATGAGGACCCTGGGCCTGTCCCGGGAAACCACTTTTTCCTACATGGATAGCAGCAGGCAGTGAGAGAACTCCTGCAGGGGAGCACCTCTTTATAAAAAGATCAGATCTCATTAGATTTATTCACTATCATGAGAACAGCATTGGGAAGACTTCCCTCCATGATTCAATTATCTCCCACTGGGTCCTTCCCACAACACATGGGAATTAAAAATGAGATTTGGGTGAGGACACAGGAAACCATATCAATAATATTGTGTCCCTCTTCTTCCAATATAATACCCACCTTTAGGTCTCTCAGTGGAGCTGTCTCCTGGTTCAAATATTTTCTTTATTACCTCACTGATTCATTCATAGTGTTTTGAGTCAGGAGAGCAAGTGATCTGTGGCTAAAGCTCTCCTCTGACGGTAGATTTCAGGTGCCATAGAAAGGAGATGTTACTTCTGTGACCCAGATGAAAATGTAATTTCTAAGATGACTAGGATGTACTACATCATCATAGTGAGAAATATTGATTAAACTTGTGCACTGACTGCCTGTACTTGAAAACCTGAGTCCAAGTTTTCTCATATTTGTGAGTTTCTGATTGTCTGTTAGGTTTGTGGTAAAGACTGGACACCTGATACCTCTTGAGATGTCATTTATCTTGGGGCATATTGAAGTGAGGGAGGAATCCCTCAAACATGCATCTTTTCTCCTCTTTGAATGAATCACTGAATGGTATTTGAGATGTGAAAGTGGATGAATTTGGCTTCCAACTCACTGTGGACTCAGATCCCTTTCAGCCTGAGCAGCTGTTAAGGCAACTCTAAGATTACCCTAACCTGGATCTTTAATGTAGGTTTGTGTGTCTGATTGGAGAGCCTGACTTGTTATCCACCGTAACCCACTGGGTTAAGGAAATCTTTGTCTTTTCTAGTCATAAGGCAGACTGCTGAATATCAGGCCCAGATTCTAATCTGGCCCAGGTCTATAGAGCTGCAAGAACACCACAAACGTAATGTTTACAGATTTAGATACATACATACATACATACAGATAGAGATATCTTGATAAGCAAAGAATAAAACCATGAATCTGGTAATAGCTGAGTTAAGAATCAATCCCCTCCACCCTCAGCCTAGCAGAAGCAGCCCCCATGCTGTTGGAGAGCAGCCTCCCTGTTCCTGGAGACAGGACAATAACTTCATCTAAGACACCTACCTACAAAGAAATTGTTTGTTTTAATATCCAGCATTGACATTTTTAATTGCTTCCAACCCATACCAAAAGTAAGGTGTTATCACAGAACAAGGAACAAGGTACAATCTCTAAACAGGTGGAAAATATCTTATATTTGGAAGGAAATACAGGAACTGGCTAATATACATTAGTATCGACTAGGATAATTATATGTTGGAACAGATTTTGAGGTTGTAAAACTAGCAAGGAAAGGGAGCAGAATATGCAATCATAGGGGAGAACTTATTGGCATGGGATCACACACCTGTGATTCAGATTTTACTGACTTGGAGTTGACCTAATATACTGCTGGGGTGTCATCTTTAAGCTTGGACCATGACAGCCCACTCAAACTTTCTTGCCAGAGTACTGATGAATTAGTGAGAAGGTCAAATGAAGTGTCAATATTAGAAGTGACTTATTGAGTGAGACAAGATGACCTATCTCTGAACTATTTTCCCTAAAAGGGCAGAGAAGACATTTCGAAAAGGAATGTGTTGATGAGAAGGAATGCTAACCTTTTTTAGAAGCTTGATGTTGGCCTTCCTCTGCCAACCATGGTTGGATGTAAACTATGTTGCAATGGAGATAATAAGATTCCAAAATGGTAGGGCCCAGGTGACAGTATAAAACCTCAGGGGCATTGTAGGTATCATTACTATAATGGAAAACAAGGTCAGAGTGGAGTCTGGCTAACTTGGCTGACAGAAATGTCAGAAGCTGTGACAATGCCTTATAGATAGTAATATTCTAGGGCTAGATGTACAGATAGCTGGCTGATGTATTATTTCTTTTATACAAAAATAAAAGATGTCTCCTGTCAAGCCAAAGTCTGATGTTAGCAGCTGCAGTGGAAAATTATGGTTCCCCACCAAGTCTGCAGATCTGCAGTGCAAGTTGCCCTGTTACTCAAGCCATATGACTCAGCATAACTGATAATGCTTAAGGTATCTATGGTGATTAAGAATGGAGTATCTAACCATCATATGGGTGCTATAACACAGAATTCTGAGGTCTGGAAGAAAACCCATATGTCCTGTAGACTACTTGCCATTTAAAAACATATCCTCATATGCTATTAAGGCATCAAAGAAATGGAGTGCCTAATCAAGAGATAGCAAGTGACAATATGACATAAGCTGCCCATCGTAAATAAGCTGTACATTAAGATTCACAAAATGATAACGTCTGACAGGGTAAACAGCAATACACTCCATGATAGAAATGCCATATATGAGATCCAGTGTGAGAAGGCACCAATAAATCAGCAGATTACATAAAACCGCCATGACATTGACCATTGTTGCAATAATGACCCCTCTCAAAACACTTCTATGACCATGGGGCAGGAGGTTATCTATGACCAACTAATGGAAGAGAAAAATATCAAGCTGAATGCACAGATGTCAGCATTGCAGATAGCTGTAAATGTCCTGCTTCTACACTTAAGCCTCAGTTGGAGTAGCCCTAAAGATTAGTGTTGAAGGAGAAACTCTTAGTTGGCAAAGCTGCGAACAGTACATCTGCTACTTCCCTTTACAAAGGGAGTAGTGGACTGAAGTTGTTTCCTGGACTGTGGAGAACAACTTGGCTGGTGTGTCTGAGTCTTGGATTGAGAAGGTTTAGAAATTAAAAAAAATAAATCTGGATAAGAGACACATAGATGGAATTATGGAAATGGAAACAAATCATATGTATCTCTGTGCCTCATTATTAATGACCATGCAAGAGAACTGACTGTAGAGAAGGCACTCAACAACCAAGTGGATCTAATGACACATGCCATGAATGTCAAACAACTTCTTTCCTAAGTTATCTTATTTCTGTCACATAGATCCATGAATTGTCTTGGTGGCAGGGATTAAGCCTAAGCATGAGCTCAGCAGCATTGATTTGCTCTTGCCAAAGGTGATCAAACTACTGTCGCAGCTGAATATATATCTTTGCAAGAGCAACATCTGATGCTCTGCCCTCAATTCTATACCTTCCATCAAAGACACCATCTAGCTACTTGGTTCCATGTTGAATACACTGCACCCATAGTCGTTATTCACCCTAACAAAAGTGGATAACAACTTCTCTCCTATAAGATTGAGAATTACCTGCCTGTAGTGATGTCCAATTTAATAACACAACCTTGTTTGAATTTTCTTCTTTCTTTATTTCACCACTAATTTTTCTCACTCTGACTCACTAAAAACACTTGCCAAATAAACTATTCACATGCAAACTCTTGTATCAGGCTCTGTTTTGTGGACACTCAGGCAAAGACAAAACAAAAACAATGATGCATATATTTTAGAAAATGTAACTAAGTATCACTGTATAGTAATGCATTAAACATTTTAAACATTCATAAATGAAAGCTATTGAAAATTTTTAAGTTTTCTGTTTCTGGATAAGACAAAGTATACATTTCCACCCCATTCCTGCTACTAAAATCAGTAACTAACTTTTCATTTTAGGAATCTAGAGAAAGTAGAGCAGATTAAATCTAAAATAAGCAGAAGAAAGAAAATAAATATTAGAGAAGAAATCCACAAAGCTGAAAACAGGAAAAAATAGAATAAATCAGTAAAACCTAAAAGTGTTTCTTTGAAAAGATTAATAAATTTGATACGACCTTACCCAGGGTAACCAAGAAATAAAGGGAAAGAGAAGTCACAAATTACCAATAGCAGAAATAAAAAAGGAGACAGCACTACTAGTCCTGTGGTCGTTAAGGATAATAAAATATTATGAACACCATTATGCACACAAATTTAATAATTTAAATAAAATGGACCAAGTCCTCAAATATTTTTAAAGAAAATACTGTTTTATTTTATATCATTTCATTGAACTACTCTTGATATTTTAATATGGAATTCACATTTTTTTTACATGAAAAGGCACTGGTGTCAGATAGTAAGCAACAATAATTTTAAAAATTCAATGTGTATTTTTTCAGAAATATTAATTGAATTTTTTACCTCATTGATATAAACTATTAGATTTCTTTTTAAGATAATTCCTAAAATATCAAAACAATGGCAGAGATACTTTGTTATATATTATCACTAATTTCAATGGTTTTTGCAACAAAACAGCCTGCAATTAAAAGGTAAAGTTGATGCATTATCTGTATGCAGTCTATACATGTGTGAATAAATCTCAGGATGCAATAAATCATTTTGGCAGCCTTCATCAAGATTGTTCAACCACATTTTCCTGAACTTCCATTTTGAGGGGTATCCATCCTTTAACAATTGAATTGTTTCTTAAAACAGACAGCCCTTTTTGTCTGTCTTCCTCACTGACAGTGTCAGTAGGGAAATTTCCCTCAGTAGGGAAATTCCCTTAATATAGTCATCTACTCACATGTGGAAGGCAGTTAGCATCATTGTAGTTCATGAACTGGCTGCTCCTGACCTACGACTCCAGGCTGACCTAAGAGTTCCTATAGTCTAACATAAACTGTAGAAAAAGCAAGCACTTTGTTTTGAGCCTTTTAGCTCCAAATAGTCATTTGTCACAAACCAAGCAAGGTTAATAATCTTGCTTATTCGTAGAATAGTTTCAATTGGTTCCAATAATACAAATGCTGAGTAGCCAGTCATTCCAAATTGTTAGAAGGCGTATACGGACCAGAATCTAGAATTTTGAAAATAGCTCACAGAAAAAGGCTTCATTTGTTGAAATATGACAATTATCTTAATGTAGTTAAATATACACAATTAAAAAGTTAAAATGTGAAGCCAATGAATTTTTTTTCTAACTTGGAATATGATTGTTGCTAGAATAAATGGCAGAAAGTCTAATTTATTTTAAAAACTGAATGCAAAAACATGCTAAGGTCTTAACCCAGACCTACCTGCATTTTTACTTTGTAAAATAAGTCAGCTGCACCTCATTTGTGATGACATTTACACATTTTTTTGTTCACAGTAATGACTATGATAGTTGAAGGTATATTCTCCTGGATTTATGGGGAGAATAAGATCGCTTTTCTAATTTCCCTTTCACTTTGCAGAAGCTCCCTTAATAAAAACTATATTGCATTTCCTGTTGGATGAGAGATTACCCACTTTCCTTTCACTTTGTAAGTTAATGTTTTAATAGAGAGACAGTCATTCAAGATATTTGCAAATAAAAATTATAGTACATTATACACATTTACAATGTTAATTTCAATGTGATGTAGAACTTTAAAAATTGTTTATTGGATGCCAAGTGCGGTGGCTCACACTTGTAACCCCAGCACTTTGGGAGGCCGAGGCAGACAGATCACAAGGCCAGGAGTTTAAGACCAGCCTGACAAATACGGTGAAACCCTGTCTTGACTAAAAATACAAAAATTAGTCAGGTGTGGTGGCGCGTGCCTGCAGTCCCAGCTACTTGGGAGGCTGAGGCAGGAGAATCACTTTAACCCGGGAGGGGGAGGTTGCAGTGAGCTGAGATTGTGCCACTGTACTCCAGCCTGGACGACAGAGCAAGACTCTATCTCAAATATATATATATATATTTATTTATTTATTTATTTATTTATTTATTTATTTATTTATTTATTGGAGTCACTGAAATTGTGAAGTAGAGAACTCTAAGGATCTATCAACCCACAGGAGCAATAAAAATGCTAGCAAAAACTGTCAGAATCAACATTTTTTTGGAACTCTAGAATTGAATCTCACACTGAATTGATTAGGTTTCATCATCAAATCAACTTGGCAATAGTGAAGCCAATATTTTGTCTATGTATCCTCCTTTAATTAAATATCATTCAATTGCTGCTATGGTCTTTGGCAACAACCTTGTACCATGTTCTCGGAACATAATTTGGTGTAGGATAATCATCTTAAACTCTGGAAGTTGCTTCTGTTTTTTACTCATACCCATGAAGAACTTCCTAGAATACCAGCTTCAGGACCATAGGGATTTCTACTATTGTTCTGTTCCATCAATAGTACCTTGAACACTGCCTGGCACATAAGAGGTACCCAGTAAGTATTTGTTAAATAAATTGAATGAATGTGTAGTATAGAAATCAAATCTCTTGAGTCCTGCTCTTTCTTGTATATGTGGAAAAAGAGTAAAACTCCTGTGATTTCTGAAACATTAAAAGCACTATCCAATTCCAATAGAACATATCTCAGAATGTAGCTGCTGAAGCAAGCTCACCATCATCCAAGTATCAGGAACACTTCTGGGCAAAAGTAAATAGAAAAAAAGACAGTGACAAACTTTAAGATTTTTGAGTTTTATTTTCACACAAAAGCAGAATAATATTAATTTTTGGAATTTATTTATTGGAAATTCATAAGGAAAAAGAGTCTTTCTTTTCAAATTTGGAGCATCTCTATATTATTGCCATTTTATTACTGGTCTATATAAATGTGATCTAATAATCTTAGAACCTATAATGTACCACAGTGAGAAGCATAGCTGGACATAGAATAGGAAGTAGAACAGGGAGTAAACTTACAGCAAGAGACAGACTACAGGGACAGCAAGACTATGCTTGTAAATGGGTAGTCTGCTGCTAGAGATGTGGGAAATCTTGCTTCCGAGAGTGTGGAGGTCAAGTGGCTAGATGAAGTTCACAGTCAATTCAGGACTGTAGTGCCAGAAACACAAGGCTCAATAGACAAGTAGGAAAGTTTAAATATGCTGGATAGGAAGAAAAGGTACTTCTAATAAGATCTGGTGATGGGAGGGTGCAGCTACACACTTGGTTTACCAAAAGCTTAATTAATGGTTAAGACGTGTGTTAAAATAACAAAACCCTGGTGGAACATTGGAATGAGATTGGGTTGGAGATCGTCCATTTTCCTTACTGCTTGCTTCACTGTTGAAAGAAACTGATTTCAGAGTAACACTCCTAATCTCTCTCCGAGCTTTCCTTCTTTAGGTAGGATAATTGAATAGCTTGGTGAACTTTGGAAGAAGAAATTAAGTATGACTGGGTCAGCTCCTTCTTTTGTTTTTGAGGCTCTCTGCAAGGAGGGTTCATTCTGGTTTTCTCTGTGCCGTAATTTAAAAGAGACCTGTCCTATGCTGCTGAGAGGTGGTGAAAGCAGTGATTTTCTAGCGATGCCAAAGACTGGATAAGTAAATCTGTTTAGTTCAGGGAGCAAGTATTTGCAAGCATTTTGAGTACAGATCATTAGCAATAAAGCTAACATTCTGATGTCTATCTCTCTGTCACTCATGTCTTATTTTTTTATTGATTCTGACCCAGGGAACATAAAGAAGTACTTAACATATCTCTGTTGTATTCATCTCAGAAAGAAAAAAAATCTAAGTTAAATCTCATGAGTTTTCCAGGAGGGCTTAATATGAATGTAAATAATAAGCATGAAGAGAAATGTGAGAAATATAATTTTTGTGGATTATTCTGTTTTAGAAACTTTTGAGGATATTTCAGACAAAGTTTGAAATATAAAAGAAATACCTAATGTAGATGACAGGGTGATAGATGCAGCAAACCACCATGGCATGTGTATACCTATGTAACAATCCTGCATGATCTGCACACGTACCCCAGAACTTAAAGTATAATTAAAAACAAAATAATAAAAAAAAGTGGCAAACCACATTGGGGTAGGAAAATGAAATGCTGGGGCAAGATGAGGGACAGTGGGCCTTTGGCTGGTGGTCTGTGTCCCAGAATGTCAGAAAATAGGAGACATCAAGCAAGACCAGGTACATAATTTCTAGGACCCAGTGTAAAATGAAAATGCAGGCCTTTTAGTTTTAATGTCAAGTAAAAGTGCTGCCACTGGTACATATAAAACTCATTCTTTTTTTCCTGTGCTCTCTCCTTTGATTTTCATGGTAGCTTTATTTTTTTATTTAATGTTATTGTAAATAAAAACAAATTAAGGGAAAAACAAATCACTCTACTGGACATGAGAGGATATTCCTCTTTCTGTGGGATTTCCCTTGAAAGGCTTTTGTCAGTTCTGTTCCTTAATGAGCAAGATGAAACAAGTAGTCTGAGATACTTCTAATTCCACAGTGCACTTCAAAAGCAATTATCTTCAAATGTATTTACATATCATTTAATATAAATGTGCCTTTGTATTAAAAGGAAACATTCGATTTTATTTGGGATTTTAGGATGCAAAGAAGTATTAAATGAGAAGTTTAAAAACCCTTTCTCTAAATTTGGAAAGTTTGTGATAAGTTGTTGGCATGGGCGATATAAAATAAAACATTTTGCTTCTGGATTGACAGTCCAGCTGATAAATATGTGGTTGAACTACTTAGCATAATAAAATGTGAGCATTTTGTTTTTAAAGCAAGGGAGAGTTTTATGTGGCACATTTGTGAGAAACAGAATTCTTCCATTGCATTACTGGGACTGTTCCTTGAACAGTGGAGAATATTTTACATATCTTTACTTGCCAGGGTTTCTGTCATCTAATGCCAGCCTTGGTTATTGGCTTCTAGGTATACTCACCACTGATATTTCACACTCTTTGGAAAGGAGGCATTTGTTTGTTGGTTGTATGTGTGTTTGTGAGATAAAAGTAGTGGTAGAAACGTTTGGAAATTGGAATGTCAGTTCTGGTTCCAGGTAATATAAAACAAAGACACTTCATTCAACTATGCTACTGAATACAACTGTGAAACTTGAATAGAATGCATGCAGCAGTTATGTAAGGACACTGAAATGTAAATAGGAGAAGGCAATTTGGGAAAGAACACCCACATTCAAAGTATCCTGAACTGGCAGAAAGTTTAATGTTTTCTTGTTTTGGCATCCTCCAACTCAAATGTAATGCACTCTAAAACCCAGAAGTGAGTACTGTGGTACAGAAAATGAGAATTCCAGAGAAAGCCATCTAGTTCTGACTGAAGGAATTGCAAATGACTAACATTCTGAGAGAGCACAGATAATCTCCCTTTTTCCTTCCTTCTTTGATATTTACCTCAAATCATATGTGAAAAATTTTGTCAAAATGCATCATCAAATTAAAAGTAAAACCTAAGACTGTACAACATCTAGAAGAAAAGATAGGTCAAAGTTTTCTTAGATGTAACACCAAAAGCAAGATTCAAAATAGAACAAATAAATAAACTGGACATTATAAAAATTGAAGCTATCCTCCTCAAGAGACATTGTTAGGAATATGTAAAGATAAGGTACAGGGAGAAAATACTTTCAAATTATATATCAGATAAAGGACAAATATCCAGAATACATTTTAAAAACCTCAGGACTCAATAGCAAGATTAAAAATTTAGTGTAAAATAATATCTAAAAACTCAACAACATTGGAAAAACCCTTCCAGACATTGGCTTAGGCAAGTATTTAATGACCAATAACTCAAAAGCAAATGCAATAAAAACAAAGATAAATAGCTGGGACTTAACTAAACTAAAGGGCTGGCCGGGCACGGTGGTTCAAGCTTGTAATTCCAGCACTTTGGGAGGCCGAGGCGGGTGGATCACGAGGTCAAGAGATCGAGACCATCCTGGTCAACATGGTGAAACCCCGTCTCTACTAATACAAAAAATTAGCTGGGCATGGTGGCGCATGCCTGTAATCCCAGCTACTCAGGAGGCTGAGGCAGAAGAATTGCCTGAACCCAGGAGGCGGAGGTTGTGGTGAGCCGAGATCGCGCCATTGCACTCCAGCCTGGGTAACGAGCGAAACTCCGTCTCAAAAAAAAAAAAAAAACTAAAGGACTTTTGCATGGCAAAAGGAACAGTCAGCAGACAACCCACAGAGTGGGACAAAATCTTCCCAACCTATACGTATGACAGGACTAAAATTCAGAATCTACAGTGAACTCAAACAAATCAGCAAAACAAAACAAACAATCTCATCAAAAAGTGTGCTAAGGACATAGGTAGACATTTCTGTAAAGAAGATACACCAATGGCCAACAAACTTAGAAAAAAATGCTCAACATTCCTAACGGTCAGGGAAATGCAAGTCAAAACCACAGTGTTATACCACCTTATTCCTGCAAGAATGGCCATAATCAAAAAATGAAAAAAACAGTAGATGGCGTGGATGCAGTGTTCAGGGAACACTCCTGTACTGCTGATAGGAATGTAAACTGGTACAACTACCATGGAAAACACTGTGGAGATTGCTTAAAGAACTAAAAGTAGAACTACCATTTGATCCAGCAATCCCACTACTGGGTATCTACTCAGAGGAAACGAAGTCATTATACGAAAAAAAATTACTTGCACGTGCGTGTTTATAGCAGCACAATTCACAATTGCAAAATTGTGGAACCAACACAAATACCCATTGATGAACGAGTGGATAAAGGAACCGTGGTATATATATACGATGGAATACTACTCAGCCATGAAAAGGAATGAATTAATGGCATTTGTGGTGACCTGGATGAAGTTGAAGACTATTATTCTAAGTAAAGCAAGTCAGGAATGAAAAATCAAACATCGTATCTTCTTCCTGATATGTGCGAGCTAAGCTATGAGGTTGAAAAGGCATAAGAATGATATGGCGGACTGTGGGGGCTTGGTGAGAATGGTGGGAGAGGGGTGAGGGATAAAAGACTACAAATAGGGTGGATTCTATACTTCTCAGTTTATGGGTACACCAAAATCTCACAAGTCACCACTAAGGAACTTATTCATGTAACCAAACACCACTTGTACCCCAATAATCTATGGAAAAATAAATAATCCAAAAATTAAAGGATGCTGGTGAGGTTGTGGAGGAAAGGGAACACATATACATTATTGGTGAGAGTGTAAATTTGTTCAACCATTATGCAAAGCAGTATGGCAATTCTTTAAAGAACCAAACACAGAACCACCATTTGACCAAGAAATCCCATTACTGGGTGCATACCCAGAAGAATATAAATTATTATATATATATATATATATATATATATATATAGAGAGAGAGAGAGAGAGAGAGAGAGAGAGTCTGTTTCTTATTAATTATATAGGAGTTCCCAAGACCTGATAAATTGTTTTTTCACTTTGTGTAGACTGGCTCAGGCAAGAGAAATAACTGCAATTGTTGCTAGTGATATTTTCAGAAAGTAAAGAGGTCAGAGAAGTGATCATTTCTAGCTAAAATGCTGGTTTTGTATTTTTAAAATAATGAACTATCTAAAGATATTTTCAGTATTTATATTTCATTGTATTTTACAGGAGAAAAAAATGAACTATAACTGGCATTTGCAAATGTTGTGAAACTTGAAGGTGTCGTTATCAAGGTTATTATTCCTCAAGCCATCTTCTATTTACTCCCCAGCAAGTCATGTCAAGCTCTGCTTTTTAACTTTTGTCACCATCATTTGGATTTTGGATTTCCTTCAATTTTTTAAAATCCGGTCTATCTTAAAGTCCCAGGCCTCTGCTTCAGGAAAGATGAGTTCTATGGCTAAGGATCTTTTCATTTTAATTAAGACCTTCTTTCTCTGATTGTTTGTTAACAATATTTGTTAATTGTTGTTTATTAAAAATATTTGCCATGTTTAAAAAAAAAGAAATGTTAAGCCACTCACTTTATTTCTTGATGATATAGACTAGCAAGAAATAAAAAGAGAGACAAAGCAGTATCTGACATTATAAAGCTGACCTGGCACTACCGGGTAGTCCATGTTCTTCTATCAGATAAAAACAATTTCACAGAATACAGTTCTCAGAGAAGGTCACTCTGAGATCACGATAAAGTAAGACGAAACCACTTTATATTTTTGTGTAACCACAGGAAAAAAAAAAACCCTGGTAATTGTGCTACCCACAAAAATTCCCAGTCAGAATTCTGCCCACTTTCTAACATCTAAAGTGAAATCCCTACTTCGTCTATACCCGCCTCCAAAATACTGAAGCAAACCCTATATCCTGTATATCCTTTCTAATACTCTTTTACTGAGACTACCACATTTACCATTAGTATTATTTTTCCCTCTAAAAGTAATAAACTCAACTCGTTTATCTAAGTGTCTGTTCCTGGTGGTCTTTGGATTAAGAGAATTGACAATGTACTGGAAAAATATAGAGCATGGATTTTCCAGCTTTAATATTTGCCTGTATGTAACCATTCTGGCTAGTTTGCATTGATTTGGGTTAAAGCTAAATAGAGCTATTTTTATGCTTGTTAAAACTCAACAATCCTGAGGATTTTGGAATAGATGAACATTAGTTGATTTTTATTCATTATCATACTTTAATGATCAAATTACTGTTACTGGTGTATAAAGTCAATTAGGATTAATAACTCTGTGTATATGTATATAACAGAGAATGAGAGAGAATAAGACAGAGAGAAAGAGAGTGCGGGGGGAGAGGGAGGAAGAAGAAAGAAGGAACGGAAAAAAGGAAGAAAAGGGAGAGTAAGGTGAGGAGGGAGAGTACACCCTGCTCTGCTTTCCGTGCTGCTTAGTGTTGTCCTAATAGAGGACCTTCAAGAATGTCAATTTTGCTGTTTATCCTCAAACATCAAGGCAATCAATTATGCCTGCTCATAAAGTTCCACAGCAGCAGCCTGCTGTGATAACTCTTTGCTCAGAAGTCTGGGTCCAAACTGGTATTCAGGGCAAGGTCCTCCTTTGAGATTCTGAGGCTTAGCACAAGCCAGGCAGCTTTCCCTTCTCAGAGATAGAATTCCCTAGCTGGTGGTTTTCCTGCTTGAGTCGCTTTAGAAACCACCACTAGTTGGGAGTTTGCTTTCCTCAGAGGTCTGAATCCTAGGTCTGAGGGTTCATCCTCCCCTATTATGGGTTATCAGAACACCTAGATCTTCCCTTGGTTTGCCCCGCTCTAGGGGTGGAAGTTCCATCTTGCCCTTTCTATCTTTGCACAACTTTAGCCTTCTTTTATGTCTATTTAGACATGCCAAGTCTGTTTAAACAATTCCCTCTATTAAATCCTCAGTCTTATTCATCTGTGTTGTCTCAGTTTCCCTGACAGCACCTTGATTGATATATATGTTTCTGAAAGGACCCTGCCTAATATTATACGCTTATTTTTTCCCCTATGCTGTTTTCAGTTTTCTTCTGGGCATGTGGATTTCAGGGTCACTTCTTGAATCTGCTTCTTGGCTTTTCTCATAATTTATTTTTGTAGAAATTTTGAGCGATTTTGTTTTCAAATATTACTTCCTCTACAATCCCTTTCAACTTTCCTTTGCAGTATGTCCTATAAATTTATATTATTATTTGCATTTTCTTTTTTTGGCTTATTTATTTATTACTTCAATAGTTTTGGGGAAACAGGTGACGTCTGGTTACATGGAAGTTCTTTAGTGGTGATTTCTGAGATTTTGGTGAACTCATCACCCAAGCAGTGTACACTGTACCCAGTGTATAGTCTTTTACTCCTCATTCCCCTCCCATCCTTTCCTCTATTCCCCAGAGTCCATTATATTATTCTTATAGCTTTGCATCCACATAGTTTAGCTCCCACTTATAAGTGAGAACATACAATGTTTGCTTCTCGGCCTTCATCAGTAAAAATATTTATTTATTTATTTATTTATTTATTTATTTATTTATTTATTGAGACAGGATCTTGCTCTGTCACCCAGTCACCCAGGCTGGAGTTCAGTGGCATGATCTCAGCTCACTTGAACCTCCACCTCCTGGTCTCAAGCGACCCTCCCACATCAGCCTCTTAAGTAGTTGGGACTGCAGGCACATGCCACCACACCTAACTAATTTTTTGTATTTTATTTTATTTTTTTAGGGACAGGGTTTCACTATGTTGCCTAGGCCTGTCTTGAACTCTTGGGCTTAAGTGATCCACAAGCCTGGGCCTCCCATAGTGTTGGGATTATGGGCATGAGCCACTGTGCCCAACCAGTTTTTTTATCTGTCATCCATTTACTTTTTTTTCCTTTTCACTCTGCCTATCTGTTATTTTTAAATTCTCTATTTCTATATTTTACATTTCAATAAATATTATTTACTATTGGTTCTGCAACTATCTCCATGTAATTCTATTACTTTTTAAAAATGTTTTAATTTAACCTATGTTCTTAGCTATCTACAATTTTGGTGAATCACTTCTTTAATCAATATAAATTATCTTTCTGTACTTTTCAAGGATATTGCCTTTCAATTTTTTAAATATTGTATTAATATTGGCCCATTGTTTTATTGTTAAAATATATTCCGAAAATATATTTTTATATTTTTTCAGAAGGCATTATTTAAGTGCATAAGTAATTAGAAATGCATTCTTCTACTTGTATCTTACAATATTATTGTAATAATAGAGTTGACTTCCATCACCTGCCTATTCTCCTCTTCCTCCACTTCTTTCAGACCAAATTCATTTTATCAGTTTATTATATACCATTCAAGACCTTTTTCAGGCTGTGTGTGGTGGCTCATGCCTGTCATCCCAGCACTTTGGGAGGCTGAGACAGCTGGATCACCTGAAATCAGGAGTTTGAGACCAGCCTGGCCAACATGATGAAACCCTATCGCTATTAAAAATACAAAAAAATTAACTGGGTGTGGTGGCACACACCTGTAGTCCCAGCTGCTTGGGAAGCTGAGACAGGAGAATTGCTTGAAACTGGGAGGTGGAGGCTTCGGTGAGCCAAGATCACACCACTGCTCTCCAGCCTGGGTGAGACAAAGAGAGACTCCGTCTCAAAAACACACACACACACACACACACACACAAACAAACAAAACCTTTTTCTTATGGATATGTATTTTTTTCATGCTGTAAGACAAGAATATAGAATATTGTTTTCCATCTATATGAGATTTTTACATTAATGATATCATTTTGCTTCCTTGTTGGCTAATCTGATTTTTTTATGTTAAAATATTTAGATCCATCTTGTTATTTGGTTGACAGCATAATCTATTTTGGCCTAGACCTTAGATTACTTATTTTATCCCCTCTAATGGCACTTGGGTTTGAGTTGTTTCCATTGTTTTGTTATAAAAGCAATTCAATGGATAATCTTGTGACAATGGTCAATGCTATTTTTGAGCACAACAGAGAGATCTTGACAGATGATGAAAGAACCACACACTCAGTTCACATACCTAGAAGTTTCTCATTATAAGAATGGCCCTCCAGGAAGAGGAAATACCATTGGTTTCTAAGCTTTGAGCCTCATGCCTGAATCATTTACAGTTACAGGTGCATTATGAGATCTCCAGGCTTTCATGTTATAGGGAAAGGAAGAAGTGAAAGAGAATAATTAAAAGAAAATTGGTCTGTTGAACCACAGACTGATTGTGAGTTTTACAAAGAGAACTGTTTAAGGGAATGCTGAACTGAGAGGTTTCTCTGTGGAGTCAAAAAATACTCCCTGTAAATGAAACCAAGAAGAGACTATTTCTGAGCAATGGGTTCACTTCCTGACACACACAGAAGCTAATACTATGGCACCAGGTTTTGAAGAAAAAAAGAGGCTTTATTGAGAAATCAACCAGCAAGGAGACAGGAGGCACAGCTTACATCTGTATCCCTGATTTGGGGTTTAGGGCAAATTTTAAGGGGTTGGAGGACAAGGGAATGTATTAGAAATGTTGGCTTGGCAGGCTCCAATTGGAGGGCTTCACATTTGACCATTTATGGTAAGGTATGATGGAGTAGATTTCAGTACCGACTTTTTCTCATTAATGGACCCTTCACTTCTGAAAGGGTTCTAGCATTCAGGTTCTAGTCACATCTCAGTCTTGGTTCTGGGGGCAGAAAATGTTGATTCTGGGAGTTGTTAGAGGTCAAAGATTTTTCAATGCACATACCCAGAATACATGACTCGCTGTTTTGGCTTTATTATATCTACAAGGTAACTCAACATTCTGTTATCATCAGAGTAGAGTCAGTTTGGGCTAGTCCTGCAGTTATGAGACTAGGGAACAGAAAAGTTATAGTGAAAGTAACAGTGACTGGAAGAGCTGGGATTCAAGCCAATATATGTTTTTCTCGATATCCCTGATTAGAAAGCACAGTTGCGAATGACCCCTATATGAGGATTGCCAGATAAAACATATAACACTCAATTAAATTTGAATTTCAGATACATAACTTTTTTTAGTTCAAGCATGTGCTATGTAATTTTGTTTTATATTTGAAATTCAAATTTAACTAGAAATCCTGTCATTTTATTTACTAAATTTCGTAATACTATCAATAGTTGTCTTCTGTAAAGACTGGAATGTGTGGCTAGGTTTCTCCATTTTCTCCTCATTAAAGGTCTGTTAAAAACATTCACTCATTTTATATACAGGAATATTTCTGGACTTACCTGAACATATGCTGTGGATCTCAGGTAGTTTGAGATGGGTTCCTCTTGCTTTTGAGTCCTGCCTTCTATACTTGTTGATAGAAAGCAGAGCTGTGTGTTACTGTAGCTCAGTCTCTCTAGCCTGAATAACTATGTATTACAGAAACTGTGTGTGTACCTACCTATTTTAATAAGTTTGTGTGGTCATTATCAAATGTATCTAAATTTTATTATTTTTAAAAATATTCTTAAAATAGTGTTATGTAAAACACCTACCTATAAATATATTATCCATGTTAGTCTATAGATTTCACCATGTCTAAGGAACAGCATAATCCCTAAAGTGGCAGCCTCATATTTATCTTCTGTCCTATGTTTCCTTATACCAAAGCACTATGAAGTAGTTATCTATTATTTTATTTTAAAGTATTTAATTAGCAAGTAAAGATTGTATATATTTAAGGTGTATAACATGATCTGATATATGTGTGCTTCACATAATGATTATCACAATCAAATTAATCAACACATCCATCACCATTCATGCTGTACATTAGGTCCCCAGAAACTGTTCATCTTATAACTTAAAGTGTTATACCCTTTGACCAGTATCTCCCTACATCTCTCACTGCCCCCCAGCTCCTGGTAACTACTATTCTATTCTCTGCTTCTATGAGTTTAACTTTTATAGATCCACACACAAGTGAGATCATACAGTATTTTCCCTGGTGTCTGGTTTATTTCACTTACTGTAATGTCATTCAAGTTGTTTTCCATAGTTCTTGGTATGTTGACTGATTTTTGATCCAATCCTGGACACTTCGATTTATGTTGGGAGATTCTTGATAGTATGTAAATATTACATTTAAATAGGTAGTCACCATATTTAGGTCTCGCTGATATATACTGGCCAACTTTTGTGAACTTTAGTTCAAATGGAAATTTGGTATCCAGAGCCTAGGCTGGTGCTTTTCAGATTGACTTCATTCTGGCTGTGCTAGTCCCCAACTTGATCTCTTCAAGTGCCACCTATGGACCCAACGTCATTTGGTTGTAATTCATGAAACACTGGGCCTTGATTGCTAATGCTGTTGTGGACTGACTCACCACTACTCCATGCATGGAGTGTGGGATACATCCCTGACTGAGCCCTCCGGACAATACTACTGTGATACACAGAACCACCACAGTTTTAGTTGTTGGGCAATATAATCTCCCTACTATGTCTTTGTTGGGCTGCCTTTTTTCAATGCCTTTGGCCAGAAAAAAAAGTAGGCTTTTTTTTTGGTTCATTTTGTTTTTCTTCCATGCCTGCTGGAGCTTCCTGGTTATAGGACTCTCTTGGGCCCAGGCAGGAATATATGAGAGATAAAAAGAAAGTCAAGGGACTCCGTGGTGTCTTTCCTCAAGTCTTGAGTTCCTTGGCCTATCAACTTCTTCCTTACACCTTCAGAGTCCTTTTGTGATTCTGTACTAAGTTGTTTTCATGGCAGTTAGAGGGAAGGTAAAAGTAAACTCAGTCTATACCATTTTGTCCTGGGACTGAAAGTCAGTGTATCTTTTCTGAAATTATTTCCTTCATACTACCATCTTCATAAATATTTGTTGTCCAAAAATGTTTCCAGTGTCCTTACCTCAGCTCCTCAGTGGCTGGTTTCCCTAATGCTATATCTGGAGGGTCAATATTCACTAAATTTTCTCCTTCCCACATTGATCCAAAATTGCCACAAGTCCTTGGACATGGCCTCATTACATTCCTGGGGACTGCTATAGTCAGGTATCAGGTATCTCTATTATCAATGAAGACCTTGGTGGAGAGAAAATCTCATTCTTATATATTACTTAGATTTTGCTTCCTCATTAGAGGCATCTCAATGTCAAGTTTTTAATATTTTTTATTCTACCTTATTCATTCATTTAATTTTAGTATTTTGAGTCATATGTGAACCACTGAGCTGTGATGCAAAGCTCTGACTCCGAGGTCAAATTTAAGGTGTAATAGACTGCACATGTGCATCTTGTGAACCATATCATCTGTAACTATTGAGTGTTTGGGCCACGTTTGAAACTGCATGGATTTTGAGATAGTTTCATTACAAGCATCTGTTATTTAAGGTTTTAAAGTGGTCCTGGACAGAGACTGAGACCAGATTTGCTGTGTCTGAAAGAAAACACATAAAAATTAACTATTTTTTTCTTTCACTTTAACCATTGTTTCAAAATCCTCTTATTTCACTCCAGTGGTAATTTTGGGGAAATTGATAGTATAATGTATTCTAATATTGTATTAATTTATTCATTAATTGCATTGATTGAGAAGATGAATTACACTTCCCAGTTTCTCTGGAAAACTAATATAAACCTGAATGTTATGGTGATATTCTGGTTTCTATGACTACTGGTATATGCTCTCTAATGGCCAGACATAGAAACAGTTTGCAAGGATATTTACAGGCAAAACAAATGGCATATATGCATATATAACAAGCCTATTGTGGTTTAGCATCACTATGACTGTGTTTTTTAGTGTGCTTCTGTTTGTGTGTGGTTGAGGCCTTGAGTTATGTTCTTAGAGAAGCTGGGTATGATCCCCCTGTAACTTGAGAGAAACTGCCAGCTACTAAAGAGGAGAGCTGTAAGTAATTGAGTCACCAGTTACTCATTCAATTCCCTTGTTTCTATGTCCAAAAATAGCCTAACACCTGTGCAGGAAGAGCCTAGTTATCCTTTGTTAATTGCAGTTTGATTTCATTGGTGGACATAAAATAAAATTTAAAAGATCTAAAGAGGTCTAAATCAATTTTATGATTTTATAAATTATTATAATATTTTCATTTAACATTATTTATTACAAATTGCCCTGACAAATGGGTATTACTTACTGGGGGGGGAAATGGAATTTTAGTGAAGACCTAAATTCTCTGTAAATTGTTTTGTATAATAAATATCAAAATAATTAGCAAAAGTTCCTTTTAATTACACAGTCAATTCTAAAATTTTAGCGTCACTAAGGTGCCAGAATAGCCAAAATACTTGTGTTATGTAGAGGAGGTAAAATTTTATTTCTGCCTTCTCTGGATAAACAGTCAAATTCTGTAAAATATTTGAAGAGATTTATTCTGAGTCAAATATGAGTGATCATGGTCTGAGACACAGTTTCCGGAAGTCCTAAGAACATGTGCCCAATGTGGTCAGGCTACAGCTGGGTTTTATACCTTTTAGGGAGACATAGCACATCAATCAATACATGTAAGATGTACATTGGTGTGGTCCAGAAAGACAGAACAACTTGAAGCAGGGGAGGCCTCCAGATTACAGGTGAATTAAAAGATTTTCTGATTGGTGAGTGGATGAAAGAGTTAAGTTGTTATTCAAAGACCTGGCTGGGTTAAGACACGGGGTCATGGAGACCAAGTTTTTTTACCATGCATGTGAAGCCTCCAGGTAGCAGCCTTCAGAGGAAATGGATTATAAATGTTTCTTATCAGACTTAAAAAAAAAAAAAAAGGTGCCAGATTCATTGGTAATTCTCCCCTGGATCAAGGAATAGACATGGAAAGGGAAGGGGATTCTCTACAGAATGTAGATTTTCCCTGCAAAGGATAGCTTTACAGGGCCATTTCAAAATATATCAAAGAAATATATTTTGGGGTAAAACACTTCAATTTCTTCCAGGGACTGCTATCCGACATGTTGGTATCTTATTGTTACAAAGAATCTGTTTTGTCAGTCTTAGGATCTCTGTTTTGAAAACTGAACACCGCATGTTCTCACTTATAAGTGGAAGCTTAACGTCGAGAATATGTGGACACAGGAAGGGGAACAACATACACTTGGGAGTGTCTTTGTGGTGGGGGGAGGGAGAGCATTAGGATAAATACCTAATGCTTGTGGAGCTTAATACTTAGGTGATGGACTGGTAGGTACAGCAAACCACCATGGCACATGTATACCCATGTAACAAACCTGCATGTCCTGCACATGTATCCTGCAACTTATCATTAAATTATATTTAAAAAAGAAAAGATAATTTGATAAATTAGTGAGGTTACTACTTAGCAAATATAAATTAATATATGAATAAACTGTGATAAATAGATATATATATGTATATGTAATTTTAACTTTATTAAAGAAGAAAATTCTGCCATTTTCAACAACAAAAGAAAATTTCTGTTTTTTTGTTAATGCTGGTCAGTTTTGCCTGAATTCCAAAAGCAGGAGGGTATAACGACGCATGTCCAACCTCCCCCTCCCGGATCACAGCCTGAATTAGTTTTTCAGACTCCTTTGGAATACTCTTGGCTGAGGGCCTGTTGGGGGGGTGTCCATCAGTCCGTCGTGGAGGGGCTTAGAATTTTATTTTTTGTTTATATTTCTTAGAGTTTTTTTGGTTTGTCTGATAATTAAATTGATATAAAACAGATAAAACAGGATAAAAGCATGAAAAACTTGTATACATTTTATGTGACATAGGAGCCCTCATAAGGAAATGAAGACCCAAAGAAGTGGAAAAATCTAAGCGCTTTTAATATTAGGTTGAGCAAAAAGAGACAATTCTGGAAAAGTAACTAAATTATCTAGGAAGGCTAAAGGAAGATAAGAAATACATAACAAGGACTGTTTGTACAGAATTCTCTCAGCTGTGACTCCCTGTAGAAGAATGTTCCTTTTAACTGGTACAGGGAGATCCGGTAAATAACCTTGCAAACTGTTTCTTTTCTTCTTTTTAAAATTATTTTGTTGTTTTTGTTTTTGTTTTTTAATTTCCAGGGTACATGTGCACGACGTGCTTGTTTATTACATTGGTAAATATGTGCCATGGTGGTTTGCTGCACCTAACAACCCATCACCTAGGTATTAAGCCTCACATGCATTAGCTCTTTTCCCCAGTGCCCTTCCCCCACCGGCCTCCCCCGACAGGCCCCGGTGAGTGTTGTTCCTCTTCCTGGGTTCATGTGTTCTCATTGTTCAACTCCCACTTATAAATGAGAACATGCCGTGCTTGCAAACTGTTCTGACCTCTGGCCATCTTTCACATGGCAGTTTTTATCCTGTTTTCAGGAAGAAAGGGGAAAGTAAGAATGTCCTTCTTGCATCTGTTGTTACTCAAGTGACTTAAGACTTAAAATAATCTTTATGTCAAAATGACATATTTTGGGGTGGCATATTCTGCCATGCTTCAGTTACATGAAACCAGTTTGAACTGCCTATTTAGCATATTAAAGAAGATTCTGAGGGATAAATCCTGACCTTTTTCTTCTCTTGCTCAAATTCCTATGTAAGGGGCCCAGGGAGCCATGTCCTACAAACCATAAAATCTCAAAATAGGAGTTTTATTCAACCCTATATATCATGGATTACTTTCTAGTCTGACTCTAGCATAACATCGTATGACAGATAAAGATAACCCCAGATATGTTTATTTGTCACATCTTGAAATAACCCAGCAAAGGGAAAGTCAACATTGTGTAGAGAATCCCCTTCCCTTTCCACGCTTTTTTCCTGATCCAGGAGAGACTCAACTAAGAGTCTAGCACTTTAAAAACAAAAACAAAAAACAAACAAAAAAAAGGCTGAGGAGAAACATTTACAATCCATTCTCTCTGAGGCTTGCTACCCGAAGGCTTTATCCGCATGATAGGAACTTTGATCTCCACAACCTTTTATCTTAAACCAGTCATTCCATTCTATTGATTCTATGTACATAATGGAAACTTTAGTTTCCACAACTCCTTATCTTGGCCCAGACTTTCCGTTCTACCGATTCTAGGTCTTTGGACAATGACTTAACTGTTTCAACCAATTACCAATTAGAAAGTTTTTGAATCCTCCTATGACCGGAAGTCCCCGCTTCATATTGTCGCACCTTTCCAGACTGAACCAATGTACATTTTACATGTATAGATTGGTGTCTTATGTCCTCCTAAATTGTATAAATCCAAACTGTAGCCCGGTCACCTTAGGCACATATTCTCAGGACCACTTGAGACTGTACCTTGGGTCACTGATCACTCATATTTGGCTCAGAATATATCTCTTCAAATATTTTACAGAGTTTGACTCTTTTGTTGATATTTCCTTACTAATTATTCCATTCATGTGTCTTTACATTTCGATGGGCTACATAGTATAAGAAGGTCTAAAGTAATAATAGCTTGGAAGTTTGGGGTTGGATTTGGGATGAACGTCTATGGGTGTTAGTGTTCATCGGGGTCATTTTAAGGAAAGTGCACTTATTTAGAAAGGACTGGAAAAGAAATTCCTAGGATTTCTTTTCCTTAACGTATATGTCAATTGCCCACCTGGATAAAGCATTATCAGAATATAGCTTCCAAATTAATAATTCTATAGATCATGGCTATCAGTTGGCTAACTAATAACTACTTTTTGATTAGTCATTTTATTTCAACCTAAGAGCAATGAATGAACATGAATCATTATTATTTTTATTTTTTATTGTTGTCAGTACATAGTAGGTGTTTTTATTTATGGGGTACATGAGATGTTTTGATACAAGTATACAGTGTGAAATAACCTCACCATGGAGAATGGGATACACATTCCCTCATGCATTTATCCTTCAAGTTACAAACAATCCAATTATATTCTTTAAATTACTTTCAAATATGCAATTAAATTATTATTGACTGTATTCATCCTGTTGTGCTATCAAATAGTAGGTCTTACTCATTCTATTTTTTTTTTTTGTATCCATTAACCCTCCCCACCTCCTCCAAATCCTGCACTACCTGTAAACGGGATTGCTTATTAAGTTTCTTTTTCACATTGTTCACTGTTGGCATATAGAAATGATACTGAATTTTGTATGTTAGTTTTGTACCCTGCAACTTAATTGAATTTGCTTAACAATTCTAATAGTTTTCTTGTGGCATCTTTAGGTGTTTCAAAATATAAAATTATATCATCTGCAAACAAGGATAATTTTACTTCCTTTCCAATTTAGATGACTTTTATATCTTTCTCTTGTCTGAGTGCTCCAGCTAGGACTTCCAGTAATATGTTGAATAACAGTGGTGACAGAGGGCATCCTTGTCGTGTTCCAGATCTTAGAGGAAAGCCTTTCCATTTTTCCCTGCTCAGTATGATATTAGCTGTGGGTGTGTCATATATGGCTATTACTATGGTAAGGTACATTTTTTCTATCCCCAGGTTTTTGAGGGTTTTATTATGAATAGATGTTGAATTTTATCCAATGCTCTTCCAGCATCAATTGAAACGATCATACGGTTTTTATCAAACATCCTGTAAATGTGGTGTTTCACATTGATTGATTTACATATGTTGAACAATACTTGCATCCTGGGGATAAATCCCACTTGGTCATGATGAACGATCTTTCTAATGTATTATTGAATTTGATTTGCTAGAATTTTGTTGAGAATGTTTGCATCAGTATTCACCAGAGATACTGACCTGTAGTTTTCTTTTTTTGATGTGTCCTTGTCTGGTTTTGGAATCAGGGTAATACTGACCTTGTAGAATTAAATTGAAAGTATTCCCTCCTCCACTACTTTTTGGAATAGTTTTAGTAGGATTGGCATTGGTTTTTCTTCAAATGTTTGGTAGAATTCAGGAAGTAAGCCATCAGCTCTTTGGCTTTTATTTACTAGTAATCTTTTTATTACGGCTTTAATTTTGTTACGTGTTATTGGTCTGTTGGGGTTTTAGATTTCTTCCTGGTTCAATCTTGGCAGTTTGTATGTATCTAGGAATTTTTCAATATCTTCTAGATTTTCCAATTTATTGGCATATAGTTGCTCAGAGTAACCACTCGTGATCCTTTGAATTTCTGCAGTATCAGTTGTAATCTCTCCTTTTTCATCTCTGATTTTATTTGTTTGTATCTTCTCTTTCTTTACTTAGCTATTCTAGCTAAAGGTTTATCCATTTCGTTTAACTTTGTAAAAAAACAACTTTTGTTTCATTGATATTTTGTATTATTTTATTTCAATTTCATTTATTTCTTTAATAGAAAAAAAAAGAAATAATAAAGATCCCAGCAGAAATAAATGAAATTGGTTCACTCTTCGTTTTCTAGTTCTTTAAGATACATTGATAGATTGTTTATTTGAAGTTTTTTTTTTTTGTAAGTATTTATTGCTATAAACCTCCCTCTGGGGACTGCTTTTGCTGTATCCCATAGGTTTTGGTATATTATGTGTATTAGTCAGTTTTCACACTGCTGATAAAGACATACATACCCAAGACCAGGCAATTTACAAAAGAAAGAGTTTTAATTGGACTTGGAGTTCCACATGGCTGAGGAGGCATCATAATTATGGTGGAAGGCAAGGACGAGGAAGTTACATCTTATGTGGATGGTGGCAGGAAAAGAGAGTTTGTGCAGGGCAACTCTGTTTTTTAAAACCATCAGATCTTGTGAGACCCATTCACTATCACGAGAACAGCACAGGAAAGACTTGCCCCCATAATTCAGTTATCTCCCACTGGGTCCCTCCCACAACACATGGGAATTATGGGAGCTACAAGATGAGCTCCCATAATTTGGGTGGGGACACAGAGCCAAACCATATCATTGTATATTTGTTATCAAGTGTCTCAATAAATTTTTTAATTTCCTTAAATTTCTTCATTGACCCACTGGCCATTAAGAAGCATATTGTTTAATTTCCACGTGTTTGTATAGTTTCTAAAATTCCTATTGTCATTGACTTCTAGTATTTTTCCATTGTATTCAGAGAAGATGCTTGATATTATTTCAATGTTTTGAATGTATTAAGGCTTCTTTTGAGACCTAACATATGCTCGCCCTTAGAAGATGATCCATGTGCTGAGGAGAAAGATATGTATTCTGCAGCTATTGGATGAAGTATTCTGTACATATCTATTAGATTCATTTAGTTTATAGTGCAGATTAAGCCTGATTTTTTTTTTGCTCATTTTCTGTCTGGAAGGTTTATCTAATGCTGAAAGTGTGGTGTTAGAATCTCCAGCTATTCTTGCGTTGGGGCCTATCTCTCTCTTTTTCTCTAATAATAATATTTTCTTTATATATCTGGGTGCTCCTGTGTTTAGCGCATATATATTTTAAATTTTCTATCCTTTTGCTAAATTGACCTCTTATTATATAGTGACCTTTTTGTCTCTTCTTATACTTTTTGTCTTGAAATCCATTTTGTCTAAGTATAGCGAGTCCTGATTTTTTTGGTTCTCATTAGCATAGAATATCTTTTACCATCCCTTTTTTTTCTATCCATATATGTCTTTATAAGTGAAGCGTGTTTCTTGTAGGCAACAGATTGATAGGTCTTATTTTTTTAATCCATTCAGCTAGTTTATGTCTTTTGACTGGAGAGTTTAACCCATTTACATTCAATGTTATTATTGATAAGTAAGGACTTACTGCTACCATTTTGTTATTTTTTTAATGCTCTTTTCTTTCATCTTTCTTTTTTTCCTGTCTTCCCCTAGTGAAGGTTATTTTCTCTGGTGATATGACTTAGTTTCTTACTTCTCATTTTTTGTTTATTCATTGTATGTTGTTTTAAGTTTACCATGAAGCTTGCAAATACTATCTTGTAACTCATAATTTTAACCTGATAACCAACTTAACACCATTTTGATAAACAAACAAGCAAGCAAAAAATAACTAATGAAAACTCTACACCTTACCTTTGTTCCTAAATTTCTGAACTTTTTGTTATTTCTATTTATATCTTATTGTACTGTCTTAAAAGCTTGTTGTAGGTATTATTTTTGACTGGCTCTTAATTTAGTATTTTTACTTAAGATAAGAGTAGTTTACACACAATAGTTACAGTGATATAGTATTCTGTGTTTTTCTGTGTACTGACAAAAGGAAAACTTCAGCCAAATTAAATTTAAAGGAAATTAATTAAACAGTGAATGATTCACAAAAGGCTCATAGATGCCCGTGCAGCCAGGTTATGAAAGATTTATGAACAGGAAAGGGAAAGTGAGGTACAGAAAATAGAAGTGAGATACAGAAACAGCTGAATTGGTTACAGCTCAGTATTTGCCTTATTTGAACACAGCTCAAAGAGTTGGCTACATTTGATCAGCCAAAACATAGTAATTGGCACAAGCATAGGCTATGGTCTGTTTACACCTCCACTTGTTAGAGTTCACAATGTACAGATAAACCTTTAGGCTGAACTTAAAATATGTAAGGAGGCAGTTTTAGTCTAAACCTGATATAACAATTCCCTGCTGTTGGTCTTCTCAATTTTGAGAGATTGACCAAAACTTTAGTTATATATGTCACCATCACTATCATAAATATACTTAGCTGGTCTTGAAACCCACTGGAAAGCAGTAGAAAAAAACTGAATAATACTTTTTTAAGTTTAGCCAATATGTGCATACATATAATGTTTGACAATATTAATGTTGCACAAATCTTCCACAACTTGCTGAAATTTTCAGCTTTTTTCTATCTAATTTTACACAGTCCTTTAACCCTCCAAAGTAGATATTTACATTCCCATGCCTTCTTATAATCATTTTCCGAAAGCACATTTCACTTTCTTTGCATAACTTGCATGTAAAACTGATTTTTTTCAGTAGTCTGTTTCATGTTACAATGTTAACTCTTAGCAATTTTTATTTTTGGTGAAAAACCTGGTAAGTTATTTTATTTATGTACTAGATGTGAAGTCTAGGAAACCAGACTGAAGTGTAGATAAGTTCTGACTCTTTCCAGCATAGTTAGGGGGCAAGGCTAACTCCACATGTCTCCAGGCCTTACATAGACTCTAATGGCTCAAAAATAAATAAGTTGAACCATTTCCAAAAGTCAAAGAAGCAGTTTATGACCTCAAAGCATTTAACAACCTAATATCTGACCTACCTAATTTAGACCAAATATCTTTATTTTACCAATAATCTTTAAAACTCTTTATTTCCAAAAGCTTACTAAAGTCACATGAGCTAAAAGGCATTAGTTTTTATTTTTCTGACAAGATATTTGATTTAAGTTCTTATTTTTCTTTAAGTCAATTAATCAAAGCTCTTTCATATATAAACATTACACACACACCACATATAAACACGCATGCAGACAGACAAAAGAAGAATCAGAAATTGTAAGACTTTTCATTGGCCATTTTTTTGTTTCTTAATTGGATTACTGGCTTCAGGATGGAGTTCTCTGAGGAATAGAGTTAGGAAAACACTCAGTTTCTAGGGCCTAATAAGCAGGTACAGCTGGAAGGCAAGCAAAGCCCCAAAAATTCAGGGTCCCAGTTTCATATTGGGCCCTGAATCTCCAAAAGTGAAATGCTATGGAACAAGACAGTGCAATGATTTTACTGTGCATTTCATTGCAAAGTAACCCAAAGCCAATGAGTCCAATTTGTAATTAGCCCATCCCCCAAGGGAGTCTTATCTCTCAGTGGAGGATGGGGACATTGCCATACCTTCCACCTGGCCAATGCTTCTTTCATTCAAATGTGCAAAGAGTAGAGTATCTCCCATAACTGTCATTAGCCATCCTAAACGTATATTTCCTACTTAGTTATTACACACCAGAGCTCTCTCATAATGTGAAGCAATTCCTGATATTCCCCAAACTCAAAACCATCAGATAACACAATGCAAAGCAGAACAGAGTCATAGATTTTGAGACAGATCCATCCAATTTCACTTCCTGGGGTCTCATGAAGAAAACAAAGGTTTTTCTCAAAACAAAGTCTGTGGTGCCTCCTTTGTCTTTCTCAAAGAATCTCAAGCTGTTAGAAGTTATTTTAGGTCCTTTAATGTGTGCATCAAGAGTGGCAAGAAGACAAATGGAGAAAAACAATTCAGTTGACTGAAAAGAAAAATCTTTTTCTAAAAGAAAAAAAAAATATCCCTCAAGAGAAAAAAAACATAAAGGCCTTTTTAATGTATGCATATCTTGAATATTTGCTTTTAATTAAGCTGGCTTTTAAACATAATTCTCTTCTGAAAAAAGTCATTTTAAATTTCTTATTATCCTACTTTAGCCAGGCTAAACTGCCATTATTTCTGGCTTTTGAACTTTGCCAAAGGTAAGCTCCCAGGTGCTCAGGGAAAGAAAAATTCAAAACAGTTCATGGAGGGGAAGAGAATGGTAAAGCTCACGCAGATATCAACGAGAAAGTACTCAACGCCCTAAGCCAGGACTGAACCCAGGCCACTGTTGTAAAATGGTAAAGCCTTAGTTGCTGAGCTGCAGCATTGGGTGCATTCTGTTATCCTTCCCAGAAGGAGTCTAGAGCAGTCAACTTTGAGCTTGCAAAGGCTCGAGGTAATTTTTAGAACTAACTATGGCGTGAACCCCCAAACTCCTGTTTCCTGGATGGCAGAGACCAAGAGAAAGTACTGACACACAGTTATAAGGTCAAGCTCCCAAAGACGTAGAACAAGATAAGATAGAGACTTCATTCAGTTTTTGTTTGTTTGTTTGTTTATTTATTTCAGGAACCTGAAGCAAAGTTTGTTACTGACCAGCTTGCTGGGCTGTTTTGAATAGCAAGTTTATGGGGTCTTAAGCCCATGTTCTATCCTAAGGTACCCCCTTCATGATAGAATGACACAGAAAAGACAAATTCATAGCACAAAGTACACCAGATTTGCTACAACTGAAAACTAGCTTCATGAATCCTTTTTCCCATGAATTAAAACTTTGCATAAGATAGTGATTTTTACCGTTCCCACAACTTGTTTGCACAGAGAGAGAGGAAAGGAAAGGAAGAAATTTATTACCTCTGGTGGGCTGGAGAAGTTGAGGCACTGAGGGAGGCCAGAGAAAGACCCACAGAGTTCAGCAACACTGAATCAAAAGTTCAGGTGGCCGCTTGTCGGTCCCAAAGGAATCATTTCCAAAAAATCTATCAGCTCTCAACTTTCCCTTTTAGTGAGGAGAAAAGTTCTTTATGTTCCACGGTCCTGTACATGCCTAATCCTGTCACCCACAGCAAAGACAAATTAATCTAAACCAGTCTCATCTTTTACCAAGGTGAAATGTACCCACTACTTACCCAAAGTCAGCCAATTGGTGCTGTAGTCTATTTCCTTTGGATAGGGATCATAACTAAGCCAAAAGGTTAGCAGAGTTTTTTTTAATCAATTAGTCATTTAAGCTTTTTATTTGCCTTTCGAAAAGTCTTTAAATAAATATATTTAAATTTTTTAGAAGATTTTGCATATCGATAGGCATCCCTAGATCAGGCTAATTTGGGAACTCTCGTTTTCTTTTTATTTTATTTTATTTTATTTTTATTTTTATTTTTTTTTTATTGCATTTTAGGTTTTGGGGTACATGTGAAAAACATGCAAGGTTGTTGCATAGGTGCATACATTGCAGCGTGATTTGCTGCCTTCCTCCCCTTCACCTATATCTGGCATTTCTCCCCATGCTATCTCTCCCCAACTCTCCACCCCCCACTGTCCCCCCTCCCCCCAACAGACCCCAGTGTATAGTGCTCCCCTCCCTGTGTCCATGTGTTCTCCTTGTTCAACACCCGCCTATGAGTGAGAATATGTGGTGTTTGATTTTCTGTTCTTGTGTCAGTTTGCTGAGAATGATGGTTTCCAGGTTCATCCATGTCCCTACGAAGGATGTGAACTCCTCGTTTTTAATGGCTGCATAATATTCCATGGTGTATATGTGCCACATTTTTCCTGTCCAGTCTATCATCGATGGGCATTTGGGTTGGTTCCAGGTCTTTGCTATTGTAAACTGTGCTGCAATGAACATTCGTGTGCATGTGTCCTTATAATAGAACGATTTATAATCCTTTGGATATATACCCAGTAATGGGATTGCTGGGTCAAATGGAATTTCTATTTCTAGGTCCTTGAGGAATTGCCACACTGTCTTCCACAATGGTTGAACTAATTTACACTCCCCTCAACAGTGTAAAAGTGTTCCTATTTCTCCACATCCTCTCCAGCATCTGTTGTCTCCAGATTTTTTAATGATCACCATTCTAACTGGCGTGAGATGGTATCTCAATGTGGTTTTGATTTGCATTTCTCTAATGACCAGTGATGATGAGCATTTTTTCATATGCTTGTTGGCCTCATGTATGTCTTCTTTTGTAAAGTATCTGTTCATATCCTTCGCCCATTTTTGAATGGGCTTGTTTGTTTTTTTCTTGTAAATCTGTATTAGTTCGTTGTAAATTCTGGATATCAGCCCTTTGTCAGACGGGTAGGCTGCAAAAATTTTTTCCCATTCTGTTGGTTGCCGATTCACTCTATTTATTATTTCTTTTGCCGTGCAGAAGCTGTGGAGTGTGATTAGGTCCCATTTGTCTATTTTGGCTTTTGTTGCCATTACTTTTGGTGTTTTGGTCATAAAGTCCTTGCCTACGCCTATGTCCTCAATGGTTTTGCCTAGGTTTCCTTCTAGGGTTTTTATGGTGTTAGGTCTTATTTTATGGTGTTTAAGTCTTTAATCCATCTGGAGTCAATTTTAGTGTAAGGTGTCAGGAAGGGTTCGAGTTTCTGCTTTCTGCATATGGCTAGCCAGTTTTCCCAACACCACTTATTAAACAGGGAATCCTTTCCCCATTGCTTGTTTTTATCAGGTTTGTCAAAGATTGGATGGTTGTAGATACGTTGTGTTGCCTCTGACGCCTCTGTTCTGTTCCATTGGTCTATATCTCTGTTTTGGTACCAGTACCATGCTGTTTTGATTACTGTAGCCTTGTAGTATAGTTTGATGTCCGGTAGTGTGATGCCTCCTGCTTTGTTCTTTTTGCTTAGAATTGACTTGGCTATGTGGGCTCTCTTTTGGTTCCATATGAAGTTTAAGGTGGTTTTTTCCAGTTCTGTGAAGAAGGTCATTGGTAGCTTGATGGGGATAGCGTTGAATCTGTAAATTACTTTGGGCAGTATGGCCATTTTCACGATATTGATTCTTCCTAACCATGAACATGGAATGTTTCTCCATCTGTTTGTGTCCTCTCTTATTTTGTTGAGCAGTGGTTTGTAGTTCTCCTTGAAGAGGTCCTTTATGTTCCTTGTTAGTTGTATTCCTAGGTATTTTATTCTCTTTGTAGTAATTGTGAATGGCAGTTCGTTCTTGATTTGGCTCTCTTTAAGTCTGTTATTGGTGTATAGGAATGCTTGTGATTTTTGCACATTGATTTTGTATCCTGAGACTTTGCTGAAGTTGCTTATCAGTTTCAGGAGATTTTGGGCTGAGGTGATAGGGTCTTCTAGATATACAATCATGTCGTCTGCAAATAGAGACAATTTGACTTCCTCTTTTCCTAATTGAATACCCTTTATTTCTTTTTCTTGCCTGATTGCTCTGGCTAGAACTTCCAGTACTATATTGAATATGAGTGGTGAGAGAGGGCATCCTTGTCTAGTGCCAGATTTCAAAGGGAATGCTTCCAGTTTTTGCCCATTCAGTATGATATTGGCTGTTGGTTTGTCATAAATAGCTTTTATTATTTTGAGATATGTTCCGTCGATACCTAATTTATTGAGGGTTTTTAGCATAAAGGGCTGTTGAATTTTGTCGAAGGCCTTCTCTGCATCAATTGAGATAATCATGTGGTTTTTGTCTTTGGTTCTGTTTATGTGGTGAATTACATTTATAGACTTGCGTATATTGAACCAGCCTTGCATCCCTGGGATGAATCCTACTTGATCATGGTGGATAAGCTTTTTGATGTGCTGTTGTAATCAGCTTGCCAGTATTTTATTGAAGATTTTTGCATCTATGTTCATCATGGATATTGGCCTGTAGTTTTCTTTTCTTGAGTCTCTGCCGGGTTTTGGTATTAGGATGATGTTGGTCTCATAAAATGATTTGGGAAGGATTCCCCCTTTTTTGATTATTTGGAATAGTTTCAGAAGGAATGGTACCAGTTCCTCTTTGTATGTCTGGTAGAATTCGGCTGTGAACCCATCCGGACCTGGGCTTTTTTTGGATGGTAGACTCTTAATTGATGCCTTGACTTCAGACCTTGTTATTGGTCTATTCAGGGTTTTGACTTCTTCCTGTTTTGGCTTGGGAGGAGGCAACTGTCCAGGAATTCATCCATTTCTTCCACGTTTTCTAGTTTATGTGCATAGAGTTGTTTGTAATAATGTCTGATGATGGTTTGAATTTTTGTGGAATCTGTGGTGATATCCCCTTTATCATTTTTTATTGCATCTATTTGGTTATTCTCTCTTTTCTTTTTTATTAATCTGGCTAGTGGTCTGTCTATTTTGTTGATCTTTTCAAAAAACCAGCTCCTGGATTTATTGATTTTTTGTAGGGTTTTTCGTGTCTCTATCTCCTTCAATTCTGCTTTGATCTTAGTTATTTCTTGTCTTCTGCTAGATTTTGAGTTTTTTTGATCTTGCTCCTCTAGCTCTTTCAATTTTGACGAGAGGGTGTCAATTTTTGATCTCTCCTTTCTTCTCATGTGGGCACTTATTGCTATATATTTTTCTCTAGAGACTGCTTTAAATGTGTCCCAGAGATTCTGGTATGTGGTGTCTTCGTTCTCGTTGGTTTCGAAGAACATCTTTATTTCTGCCTTCATTTCATTGTTTATCCAGTCAACATTCAGGAGAAAGTTGTTCATTTTCCATGAAGCTGTGCAGTTCTGGGTTGGTTTCTGAATTCTGAGTTCTAACTTGATTGCACTGTGGTCTGAGAGACTGTTTGTTATGGTTTCCGTTCTTTTGCATTTCCTGAGGAGTGATTTACTTCCAATTATGTGGTCAATTTTAGAGTAGGTGTGATGTAGTGCTGAGAAGAGTGTATATTCTGTGGATTTGGGGTGGAGAGTTCTGTAAATGTCTATTAGGTTTGCTTGTTCCAGGTCTGAGTTCAAGTCCTGGATATCCTTGTTAATTTTCTGTCTCGTTGATCTGTCTAATATTGACAACGGTGTGTTGAAGTCTCCCACTATTATTGTGTGGGAGTCTAAGTCTATTTGTAAGTCTTTAAGAACTTGCCTTATGTATCTGGGTGCTCCTGTATTAGGTGCATATATATTTAGGATCGTTAGCTCTTCTTGTTGCATTGATCCTTTTACCATTATGTAATGTCCTTCTTTGTCTCTTTTGATCTTTGTTGCTTTAAAGTCTATTTTATCAGAGATGAGAATTACAACTCCTGCTTTTTTTTTCTCTCCATTTGCTTGGTAAATCTTCCTCCATCCCTTTATTTTGAGCCTTTGTGTATCCTTGCATGTGAGATGGGTTTCCTGGATACAGCACACTGATGGGTTTTGGCTTTTCATCCAATTTGCCAGTCTGTGTCTTTTGATTGGAGCATTTAGTCCGTTTACATTTAGGGTCAATATTGTTATGTGTGAATTTGATCCTGTCATTTTGATGCTAGCCGGCTGTTTTGCCCATTGTTTGATGCAGATTCTTCATTGTGTTGATGCTCTTTACCATTTCGTGTGTTTTTGGATTGGCTGGTACTGGTTGTTCTTTTCTATGTGTAGTGCCTCCTTCAGGAGCTCTTGTAAAGCTGGTCTGGTGGTGATGAAATCTGTGAGTACTTGCTTGTTCACAAAGGATTTTATTTTTCCTTCACTTATGAAGCTTAGTTTGGCTGGATATGAAATTCTGGGTTGAAGGTTCTTTTCTTTAAGGATGTTGAATATAGGCCACCACTCTCTTCTGGCTTGTATGGTTTCTGCTGAGAGATCTGCTGTGAGTCTGATTGGCTTCCCTTTGTGGGTAACCCAACCTTTCTCTCTGGCTGCCCTTAGTATTTTCTCCTTCATTTCAACCCTGGTGAATCTGATGATTATGTGCCTTGGGGTTGCTCTTCTTGAGGAATATCTTTGTGGTGTTCTCTGTATTTCCTGGACTTGAATATTGGCCTGCATTGCTAGGTTGGGGAAGTATTGGATAATATCCTAAAGAGTATTTTCCAGCTTGGATTCATTCTCTTCATCACATTCGGGTACACCTATCAAACATAGATTAGGTCTTTTCACGTAGTCCCATATTTCTTGTTGATTTTGTTCATTCCTTTTTACCCTGTTTTCTCTAATCTTGCCTTCTCATTTTATTTCATTGAGTTGATCTTCGACCTCTCATATCCTTTCTTCTGCTTGGTCAATTCGGCTGTTGAAACTTGTGCATGCTTCGTGAAGTTCTCGTGTTGTGTTTTTCAGCTCCATCAATTCACTCATATTCCTCTCTAAGTTGACCATTCTCGTTAGCATTTCATCAAGTCTTTTTTCAAGGTTCTTAGTTTCTTTGCATTGGGTTAGAACATGTTCTTTTAGCTCACGGAAGTTTCTTATTATCCACTTTCTGAAGGCTGATTCTGTCATTTCATCACACTCATTCTCCATCCAGTCTTGTTCCCTTGCTAGTGAGTAGTTGTGATCCCTTGTAGGAGGAGAGGTGTTCTGGTTTTGGGTGTTTTCATCCTTTTTGCGCTGGTTTCTTCCTATCTTTGTGGATTTATCCACCTGTTGACTTTGTAGTTGCTTTCTTTCTGATTTTCGTAATTTTAAGTCTGCAGCAGCAGAACTCATAAACCCTTTTCTTCCCCCCAGGTGTTCTGTCCCAGGTAGTTAGGGCTTTATGATTTTCCACTGTGCTGCTGCTGTTTTCCCTGCCCACAAGGTGGCAGCCTAGTCACACTTAGCCTGCAGAGGCTTCGCTGAGCTGCTGTGGGCTCCGCTCAGCTTCCGTGTGAACTTCCCTGCAGTCCTGTTTATATGGGTGTAGTTAGAACTGCTTCCACTATGTTGGCCCACCCCTGTAGTGATGGAGTCTCTGTAGTGGCGGGTTGCCTTGGTTACGGCAGATTGCCCTGGGAACTGCAGGGTGCCTCTGTAATGGAGGACGCCCCTCCTCCACAGAGCTGAACTGTCCTGGGTTCCGTTGTGTTTGCCATGTCCCTTTTATTGCCTGGGAATCTCCTGGCTTGGCTCCCTGTTTCAGCTCCCCTTGCTGGCTAAGAGGGGACACCATCTGCTCTGCCCCGGGAGCCGCTGCTTCGGCTGAAGCCGCGGCTCTGAGATTCGTGGTGCTTTTTTGCCTGGGAATCTCCTGGCCTGGCTCCCCGTTTCAGCTCCCCTTGCTGGCTTAGAGGGGACTCAGTCTCGCTCACTCTGCACAGGGAGCTACTGCACCAGCGCTGGCGACCCATGGGGCTCCTCCGCCTGTGAATCTCCTGGTCTGTGGGCAGTAAAAATCCGTTTGGAAATGCGGCATCCACTCACCCTCTGCGCTTTCTCTCAGAGCTTCAATCCTGAGTTCCTCCTAACCAGCCATCTTCTGCTGTCTCTGTCTTAAGAAACCCTCACTGTATCTCTTCAAGATGAGATCTCACTTATCTCTTATGAATGGCAAGTCATTCATTTCTCATTTAGGTTCCTTCCCATCAGCCTTGAAGAATAACATCTAGAAATATGATACGGGTAGGCTAGGAGTGCCCAGGAAGACAGGAAAAACCTTCACTCTTTTTTTTTTTTAAAGACAATATCCATGGTATTTTATATATGGAAATAATAATGACTACAGCACCATTAATTTCTACTTATTATCCTTAGTATTTTAATGCTGACCCAACTTGCATTTCTTTTTTTTTTTATTGCATTTTAGGTTTTGGGGTACATGTGAAGAACACGCAAGATTGTTGCATAGGTGCATACGTGGCACTGTGATTTGTGGGGAGTTGGGGAGAGATAGCATGGGGAGAAACACCATATATAGGTGAAGGGACCCCTCGTTTTCAAATGCACTTCAGTGCTCCTAGGATCCTATTTCTGATGCCATCCTGACAAAAGCAAAACTTCAGCCAAATTAAATTTAAAGGGGTTTAATTGTGCAATGAATGACTCATGAATCAGGCAGTCTTTCGAGCCAGAGTAGGCTCAAAGACTCCAGTGCAGCCATGTGGTAGAAGAAAATTTATGGACAGAAAATGAAAGTGAGGTACAGAAACAGCCGAATTAATGATAGCCCAGCCTTTGCCTTATTTGAACATGGTTCAAACGGTTGGCTACATCTGACTGGCCAAAACTCAGTGATTGACAAAAGTGTAGGCTACAGTCAGTTTACACATGCACTTATTATTGTTCATGATGTACAGAGAAACCTTTAGGCCAAACTTAAAATATGCAAGGAGGCAGCTTTATGCAAAACTTGATTTAACAGTACTTACTATTACCAGTGAGTTTTGTGCCTTCATATGATAATTTATTGCTCATTGATGTCCTTTTCGCTCTGACTGAAGTACTCCCTTTATCATTTCTTGTAAGATCAGGTCTGCTGTTAATGAATTCTCTTAGCATTTATTTGTCTGGGAAGGTATTTATCCTTCATGTTTGAATGATATTTTCACCAGATATACTATTCTAGGGAAACATTTTTTTTTCCTTCAGCCCTTTAAGTATGTCATGCTACTCTCTTCTTGTCTGTAAGGTTTCCACTGAAAAGTCTGCTGTCAGATGTATTGAAGCTCCATTTTATGTTTCTTTTTTCTTGCTTCTTTTTTTTAACCCTTGACCTTTGGGAGTTTGATTAGTAAATGCTTTGAGTTAGTCTTCTTTGGGTCCAATATGCTTGGTGTTCTACAACCTTCTTGTACTTGGATATTGATATATTTCTCTAGCTTTGCAAAGTTCTCTGTTATCCTTTTGAATAAGCTTTCTATCCCTATTTCATTCTCTACCTCCTCTTTAAGGCTGATAATTGTTAGATTTGCCCTTCTCAGGCTATTTTCTCAATCTTTTAGGTGTGCTTCATTGTTTTTTAATATTATTTTGGTCTCCTCTGATTGTGTATTTTCAAATATCCTGTCGTTAAGCTCACCAATTCTTTATTTTGCTTGATACATTTTGCTGTTAAAGGACTCTAATGCATTCTTCAGTATGCCAATTGTATTTTTCAGCTCCAAAATTTATGCTTGATTATTTTTAATAATTTCAATCTTTTGTTAAATTTATGTGATAGAATTTTGAATGTGTTATTTTTAATTTCTTTGAGGTTCCTCACTACAGCTATATTTAATTTTTGATTTGAAATGTCACATATCCCCATTTCTCCAGGGTTGGTCCTTCATACCTTATTTAGCTCATTTGGTGAGGTCATGTTTTCCTGGATAGTGTTTATGCTAGTAGATTAATTTGGCTTCTGTTCATTGAAGGTTAGGTATTTACTGTAGTCTCCATGTCTGGGCTTATTTGTACCCATCCTTCTTAGGAAGGATTTCCAGATATTTGATTAGGACTTGAGTGTTGTGATCTGAGCAGTATCTGCTTTAGCAGGCACCCCAAACTGAGTAATACTGTGTTTTTTGCACACTTGCAGATGTACTGACTTGATGGTCTTGGACAAGATTTTGGAGAATTCTCTGGATTACCAGGCAGAGATTCTAGTTCTCTTCCCTTACTTTTTCCCAAACATACAGAGTCTATCTCTCCCTCTGTTCTGAGCCACCTGAAGCTGGGGGTGGAATGACAAAAGCATCTCTATAGCCACCACAACTATGACTGTGCTGGGTAAGACCAGAAGCCAGCATAGTGCTGGGTTTCACCCAAGGCCTGCTGTAACCACTCCCTGGTTGCTGCCAATGTTCACTCAAGGCTCTGGAGCTCTACAATTGGCAGATGGAAAAGCTAGCCAGGCATGTATCTTTCCTTTCAGGGCGACAAGGTTGGCCAGGCCCCAACAGGTCCAGAGGTGCTATCCAGAGGTCAGAGACCAGAACCAAACATCTTAGAAGTCTACCTGGTGTTCAATTGTATTGTGGCTGAGCTGGCAAAGAAATGATAAAAAGCGGTTCTCCTATTTGTCTCTCCCCTTTCCAAAGGTAGAGGAGCCTAACTCTGTAGCCCCTGCCACGCCAGGCCACAAGGAGTACTGTCAGACCACTGCAAATGTTCTCTTAAGGACCAAGTCTCTTAAGTCAGCTTATCATGAATGCTGCCTGGACTAGAATTCATTCTTCAGCGTATCAGAACTGCTATCAAGGGTGAAAATTGTGCTGGAACAACAGATAGTGCTTCTATGACCTCTGGTTACCAATAATGTATTCCAGGTGTCAGGTGGAGGCAAATCTGATAAACTACTGCGGGTATACTGTAAAAGTGTAAAAGAGTTGTGTCCTTTTCTAGATTGATATCATCAGCTTCCTGAAGATCATTGAATAAAAATGGATTGTGATAGTGATTAACTTAGGAGCAGTCTCCTTGGTTTTGAATACTGCAGAATGGGGGAGTATGTTTAGGTTGGTGCAGCACTCACTACTTACTATTGAATACATGGCTGTACATGATGTAAACATGCAAGTGCTTTCTCCTGAGGGGATTGCAAGCCTCGTATACTGAATAAAAGCCACAATGAAGCTTGTTTAACATGAAAGTGGGAATGACTTTTCTCCTCCTTTAAAATGTAAGTGAAACACTTTAAGATGAAACAGCCAGATGTACTGCATATACAAATCATACTGGATTGGCTTTGCAAACACCAGGGTGTTTATCCACTCATTATACCTCTTACTCGGGTCATGGTAAATGCTGTGATTTAGGGGAACTTGTTGCATGGTCACCCCATGAAATCTTGCTGTTGTGAAATCCAGCAATGATTTGAGAAGCTGTATCAGCTTCCCCTATGGGTCTCAGCTTCCCCTATGGGTCTCTCAGATGCTAAGAAAATTATAATGATCCACAAGAGGATGGGGAAAGAAAAGGGAGTGAGTCAAGGGACTCACTTCAGCAAAGTGAAAAATTTTAAATAATTACTAACATATGTGATGAATAAAGCGTCATTTATAGGGTTGACAGTAATATCGGGAGGATTTGAGAACACAATGGTTGACAGAATAAAAGTTAATGTTTGAACAAAAATGGAAATGTTCGAACAGACTCTATGTGAAGTGGCTGTGTCTCTTTTTCCTGAATGTATTACTGAGATAGATATTATGTCCACTGGGAAATGCTTTCTGTAACAAGTATGGTAAAACAAATGGCATGCATGTTTATCCATTAGGCAGTATTAATTGCACATAATAAGTGGGAGCCTACAGAACTTCCTAAGCACACTCAGGTTGTTAATTTGAAGCAGTATAGAACACCTGATGGAGAAAAAAACAGATTATCACTTTAATTAATGACAAGTTAAAAGCTGAAGTGCTGTACAATAGCACTTTGTAGCTTATGAAAAGGCAGATGGTTCATGAAAACTAACAGTAGGCAATCAATGCTTGAACAATGTAGTAACACATATAGCATCATCATGAAAAAATACAGGTTAAAGAAGGCAACTACTCAATAATTGTGAAATGGTTTTTATTCTTAATACCAATTATAATAAGAAGTCAACTGCAATTTTCCTTTATGTAGAAAGGATCCCAATTTGCACTCACTACTTGACAGCAGAGTTATTTGAATTAAAGAGCTTACAGTCATAATTTGGACAGGAACAATTTGAACTTGATACACGTATCAAGCACAGTAATAAACTACATAGAGGATTTCAAGATATTCTCAGGAATCAAAGGATGAGCTAGAATTACTTAAATGCAGTGGTGACACACAGGACTAGCAAAAATAGTTGATCAATCCAGCAAAGATGCAAGGACTGGTCTAAATGATAAAATTCTTAAGAATAACATGGGCAAAAGCCACTAGGACATCCCAGAGGCAACTAAAAATAAAATGCCATCATCACTTACCCTGTAAATAAGCAAGAAGTACAGCATTGAGTTGATTCTTTTGGATTTTGGAGGATGCACACTCAGATATAATTTGGAAGTGCCTGCAACTTACATTTAGGAAAACTGGAGCTCGTGGTAAAATCCAGTGAGTGCTGCCCAGCACTGACTGAAATATTGGACCAGAAAGTTTTCAGACATGGCAGTGTATTAGTTTGAGAGATGAATATTTGTTTGCTGCTGGGCACTTACTGAAACTGCCCCTATGACTTGAGTATATCAAATAATCTTAAAACCATTGCTCGTAATGTCTTGAGTAATGGCTAATAGAAAAGATAAGAAAGGAAGTGTTCAGAAATCTCCATAATCAAATGAAAAGGATTTATACAGGAATGTGCCACTGGAGGAATGTAAGGATTCAATCACTGTGTTCATGCTTAGGTATATTCTTTTTTCCCTTAGGCTAACTTTGGAATCACTTGAGGAGATGCCATATTTTATTGCCATGTATGTGATGGGTCTCTATGCACAGCTCTCAACTGACAAGCAAATTTCTGCTTAATTTATTGATGTCAATTCCAAGGTGGATGGACAGCATCCACTTTGGAAGGCTGACCGACCTAAAAACTGACAAACATAAAAACTTTGATTGAAGAACATAAGAATAAATCAGCTTAAAGGGCTGAATTCTATGTTGTTTTCCTTATATTGGTGAAAGAATTGAACAACAATAAAGGGAAATGTTTCTATGTTCTTTTTGACACATAAGTGGAATAAGAGACTGACTTAGGCAGAATAAAGAGACAGCCAATGGCCTGGCCACATGGTCAGGCAGATGGGCAAGGAAAAATTGAACTATTAAAGGGCTACTGTAAGAGTCACAGCCCTATGAAAATCACAATGAAAATTTAAGAGGCACATTGAAAATGGGCAAGTTAATGCTTATCCAAAAAATTCCTTTCCCCAATCAGCTGATTGGGATCAGCAAGTGGACATCCTTTTGTGCTTGTTAAGGTGGTGACCTGGGTCCATGGAATGAGTGGACATGGAATATATGCAGCAAAACAGAAGTGGGCTTACCATCAACGTATTCTATTTGCACCTTCTGAGGCATCAAATCCCAGAAAGAGCTATCAGTGTGCCATCTAGGAATACAAAGACTGCAGATAATCATGAGGTAGATTCCTTTGGGTGGGGGGCTTACAGGGAAGATTTCCACATAAATGCCACATTAACTATATCAGACTACTACCAGTAGTCCCTGGGGACTGTAAATACGTCCTCATAGAAAGAAATACTTACTGTGGACTAGGCTTTGCATACTTGATGGTAAATATAAATTCTGAAAATACTATAAAGGATTGGAACAGAAGATACTGTACCAATTTAGAGCACCAAGTTACAATTCTTCAGACCAATAATCATACTGTGACTTGATTGAGAATTGGAATGACAAATTAAAACATTTGTTGAGTATAGTGAGTGGAGATAAAGTATGAAAGGCAAATTTACAAACTTTCATGAGTGTGTGCTTGCTTTCAACATGAGAAGTAGGGGACAAAGGATATGCCCATACTAGGTAGATTTCTCTGTTTTTCTGGGGATTTGGGAAAGAGGCAATAAGGGAGGATGCTAGTGCAACTACATAATGCATCTGCACACAAACCCGCCTGTTGTGTTCCTAGTTGTTTCAGTGGTCCCAAGATTAGGGCTGCAACTATAGGTGTCAGAGGTACAGATGATCCCAAAAGCAAAACACTGTAACTATACCTTTACACGCTTATGTCAGTGATTATAAGGCCCTGAAAGAATAATTTATGCCTTTATGTCATCTGGCAAAATTGAGGTTGGCAGTGAATGCAGCTGTATTGCCTATACGATCCAGAAAGCCTACTGGTTGTATCCTTACGTAACCCTACCCTATTTGAATGGAAAATGACTTGAGTTTCTCCTCACATAGGCACTTTTGAAAACTGTTGCGGGTAGGCACTTATAGAGTGGTATTGGTACCAATGATTTGAACCAAATCAATGGTAAATCTTAACATCCCTTTGAAAGATAGAAAACTTTTGGTAACTCTCAATGACAAATAGAAAGAAGGAGCAATAGTAGTTGAGGGTAAGGGAATGAATAAATGATCTATGGAATAAAAAATATTTAATATTACATTGGTGACCTAAAGAACCTCAGAGTAAGAAAATGCTATTTTCTTTTAGCAATTCTACCCTGCTGCTCAAAAGAGTGAAGTCATGTATTTGCCAATACCACACCTACTTTTTGAACCAGACAAGGTCAAAGCCTGCAAATCTGAGTTGCATTGTTATGGGAGACATTTTGGTGACACAATATGATGAACTGGTCCTATGACTAATGACTAAGTGGAACTGTAGAGATGTGCCAGTATATTTTGACTCATTTTTCAGGTCATATCTACTGCAAAGTATATCACTTACCAAGAAACTTCTAGGAACAACTCCCTATCAGGACATTGCTCCATGTAGTGTTACAGCTCCTGGCAGACTAATTACTGTGCAACCATAAACCTTGATAATAAAATCATCAAAACCCTTGATAATAAAATCATGAGAAAGTTTCCTGGTTATAATGACTGAAAAGTAGCAGTAGCATGCCCAATATGCCATAGTGTGCTGTGTGCTAATATTTATTATTGTTGTTTTTGTGGATGAAAAGCTATTGAACAAAATGGAAAAAGAAACATGGATTTCTGATGGGAATAAAGCAGTGGCATCAAATGAAAAGTTTGAGTTCTTCCATGGAATGGCCCCAACATGAACAAATAACATTAGATCGAGGGGAGAAAGAAGTCATTGAATTAGCATAAATATAGAAAAGTGTATGTTTTATTTATAGGATACATTGCTTGTTTCATTAGATATAGCCCTTTCTGATACTGTCTCTTCTAACTGTTAGACATATTCATACTAGTGCTATTGCTTTATCTATTGTACAAATGCTATGCTAAATGTAGATGCACAAGAAAATGTGATAATTTTGCTGTAAGATATCCTAGGCCAAAGGCCAGGGGAGCCAACTGGGCAGGAAGGTGTTACGTCCACTTACCTGGTTTCCTCAAACACAAGACATTCTAAAGAAAGCACTATTTTCAAAACTAGTCCTTGACATACTCCTTGGAGATAATGTCTGTACATTGGAAAATTCTACCTCAAAAAGGGTTTGTTTTGTTTAGGTTTTTCTTTAGTTTTTTTTTTTTTTTTTTTTTTGTATTCCTGAAGCCTTGGGTCTTGGTGTACCACTTAGACAAGATACATTTTTCATGCATGGCGAGTGCCTGTTTTTGCCTCTAAGAGTGAACAAGAGGCTGGGTCTAAATTGGTGAGGTCATATAAGCCTTGCATATCTATGTGACAGATCACCCCAAAAAACTGGATGTCAACTCTCAGAGGAGCTTTCTAAGTTGGTAACATGTCATCTGTGTTGCCATATGTTGTTGCTTGGGGATTTAAGTGTGTCCCTGGGAAAATTCTCTGGGTGGGGACCCCTGGAAGCTAGAGCCTGGTTCCTCTTAGACTTCACCTCTTCACCTGACTTAACTTTTCCCATTGCATATTTAAAGCTATCTGAACCGAAATTTCACTGTAATAAACTGTAACTGAGATCATAAGAGCTTTTTAAGTTCCATGAGTACTTAGAGAAAATCGGTGAGCCAGAGGGGGATTTTAGGCACCCCTGACATGCATTGTGTATTTAAACATACACCACGTGCTAGAAGATCAAGATCAATATATTTGGTTATTTGTGAAAGTGCCAAAACTCTGAGAAATAAGAGATAATTTACCATAGATGGGTGTTGTTCATTATCATGTACTAATGGTCAAATAAAACACTTTGCTGAGGGGGGAGTGGGAGAAAGAGAGGTAGCAGGAAAAGGGAACAGGGTAAAACCCAGGAAGAAAGAGAGAGAAAGAGAAGAGTGAGATTTCTGAGGGTACAGAAAATGAAATTTCCAAAAGTTTGCGTGCAACCTGGAAATAGAGGATATATTGAGAAGGGGCCACTGAATGGTGTCAAAGAACATTTCAACATTTTTATGTAAGGATTTTTTCTATTACTTAAAAGAAAAATGTATCTTTATGTAAAAGGAACTGAAATTGATACTTTTAGAGACCTCAAAATGTATGCCATCAGCGTGATTTTATGATCTACGACATACAGAAATACAAACAATAAAGTATTTTGAAATCTGGTATAATTATTTTTTAATAAAGACTCTTTAGTCATGGGGAGTGTTATAAAAAACGGTATCTGTGATTGCAACTTAAGTATTGTCCAGAAGAAAGACTCTTTCCTCATACGTTCCCTTGACTCTGTGTTCTGAATAAAGTCATCACAATTTCAGCTTCTAACACGTCATCCACTTCATTCACGTCGTAATAACAATGTGAGTCAAAAGTGAGCCTTTTCAATCCTGTTGGACGTTGATATTTTCATGATAAATTTAATGTGTCATGGAAAATATTTCTTCATCTTTGACTCAAAAGTTCCACGGGAGTTTCTCTGTTGTCTGGTGCTACAATGACTTATGGCTAAAAGTAGGGATGATTCATCAGTGTGGGCAATGGACTGTACCATCTGTGCATCAGTGTCTGCTATGAGGAACTACCTTGACAGACACGGTGTTAGTAGAATTGGGTATGGGTCATTGTTGGCCAACAGAGGCAAACGTCAGAGCCTCCTTCACACAGAAAGTGTCCTGAGACACTTAGCGAAGAGCTACTGACACAGATTTCTGATGCCTTCTCCGCATCCTTGAGTTTGTGGATCAGCTGTGGGCACTCAGTATGGGAGGTGTTTTTTTTTTTTTTGGCGGGGGGGTTGTGGGATTTGGCATCCCTTCACAACCAAGCATGCCGTATGTCTGTTCCAAACAAATCCCTACAGTGAATCTGAGGAGGAATCTGACCCTATTAACAACCCAAAGCTTCCTCCATTATCTATGGCTTGAGAAGCTTGAGCCAGGTAATACCTAGTACTTAAATGTAGTCATAGTCAGCATGTTCTTTATGTTGTTTGTTCACTTATTGCTCAGACTAGTATAGTTTGGAGTGACTGACAGCTCAAGTATCAATCCAACTCTGAGAATAAATGCACATATTTTACTCCCTACGATACTAGTCGCATGCAGGAAACATAACATTTTCTTTTCTTTTATGACAACTGTCTATCTTACGGTGTCCTAGGAGGTAGATCAGGTATTATTACAAGCAGGAAAGGTTAGGTTCTGAATCAACTGTATTCTTATGCAAAGCCCATCATGACGGTGTTTTTGTGTGCGTTTGTGTTTGTGTGGGGGCTGAGGCATTTATTGGAGAAAGAGGATGTTTGATCTTTCCTTCTGTGTGGGAGGTGCTGGCAGCTCTTGCTGAGTGTAATCTGATGAGGATGACTCACCAGTCAGTGTTTTCCCTTTTTTGGTTCTGTGAGCTAAGATGATAGGACTCCTGTGCTAGATGGGCTTCATGATATCTGTTTTCATTAAACAGAGTTCTCTGAACTTTTCTGCGCAAGCATCCTTGTTTAAGAAAGATTGTTTCCTAGAACGTTAAAGATGTATCATAAATCATTAAATATCTCCACGGAATAGCCATCACTGTAGTACTTTAGGGAACGAACACACACACACACACACACACACACACACACACACTTGAAATTATAAAATAGGAGTTGGCAATTTTTTTTTCAGTGAAGCCACAGGTATTAGAAGTCTTGGACTTTGAGGGCCATAAGATGTTTGTTGGAATTACTCAACGCTGCCATTATATCATGAAAGCAGCTGCAGATACCAAGATAAAAAAAAAATTAGGGTAATTATGGTCCAATAAGATGTATCTAAGAAAAAAAAAAAAAGATGCATCAGGCCAGATGCAGCCCTCAGGCTGTAGTGTGCTGACCCGTGACATAAAACATTGGATGTTTAAATGTTTGGAAAAATGTCATGCTCTCTTTCTGGGTCCCAATACGTCATCATTTGTTGATGGCTGGTGTAGCTGAGTAGCTGAACATCCCTTTGGAAACCTGCTCTCTAAAAGTAAAGTTGTGTCTTTCTATGGCGTTTCCTGTACTTGTGACAGAAACTAGTAAACGCTTTTTATGTCTGTTTGGGTGCCTGATAGTAAATATTGTTGATGATGGGGCTGGTAACTCATTCTATCTATCAATAATGCTTTGGAAGAGATGTACAGTCTCTTGGGAACTTATTGCTGACTTCCTCCTATGAAATACGCCTTAAGAAGCAGCAGATGGTAGATCAGGGATATCTGAATGTCTCGCTTCAACATTTCTTAGAGTGTGCATCGATGCCCTTGCCACATCCCTGGCAACATCGTTTGTCCTTGATCACCCAGCTCCCTACTGGGTCTGGTCACTTGGACCTTTGGGCATTATCAGCTTTGATAAGGCTACCTGGAAACAGGAGTTCTAGGAGAGAAGGAAGCACATTGCAACTCCCTTTGTGCCTCCTCTTTCGAGCATTGCTACCCTAAGGAATGCCCTTCACACAGCAGTGCCATGCAGTTTCCTTTCAGAGAAGGAAGAAAGAGATTCCATTTTCTTCTAACTTTAGGGACATTGGACAACAAGCCCACTCAGGTCGCTCAACGGACTACCCTGCTGGCGACCTCTCTCTGCTCAAATCTGAGTCCCAGCTCTGAGGAAGCCTCCACTAAGGTCTTAATGCTCAGCACTTGCCAAACAGCTACCCTTTCTCAGATGTAAGTGCATGGGTTTGTGGGGTGATTCCTCTTTGCCCCGTTAAAATGCACCCTGATCTGAGGTACCCTCTTTGCTAAGCATCTGGTTCCCAGCAATTTCATTCCCTCCTGCCTCATTATGAGTTCCCACAACCTTCAGACCTTCCTTTGTTTTGCCCTACTCTGGGGATGGGAATTCCTTCCAGCACTCCCAATCTCTGTACCATGTCTCTTCTCCTTATGGCTGTGTACATATCCCAAGCCTGTTTAACCAATTCCCTCCAGGCAATCCATATTTTTGAAAACCTGGTGTTTTCTCTAGACTGAATCCTGCCTTTGACCTTCCTGGTGTACATGCCTTTCTGACTGGATCCTGCCTTTGCTTTTTGCACCTACTTCTTGTATCTGATGTTGGTCTCTCCCGTATTTTCTTTTCCAGTATCACTTCTCCAATCTGTCTCCTTAGCCTCCTAGAAATCTAACAGTTACAGATCTCTTTGAAGTTTCATTGTGTCTGGTCTTTTCTGTATTTTTTCTATTATTTCACCTATACAGGCATTTTATTACTTCTTCTTTCACTGTGTCTAATGTCAATGTATTCTTGATTTCAGCAATTGGTATGGACTCTCTAGAGTTACCCCTTTGATGTGATAAAATTTCTTTGTTGTTCTTTCAGAAATGTTTTCTCAGTGAATACACATTTGAATCCATCTGAAATACCTCTGCAAGTTGTTTCCAAAGCTTCCCCTAGAATTTTAATTTGACTACTATTATTATAGCTCTACTTGTATTTTTTGCCTTCATTTAGGCCCAATATATCTTTTTATGTCTTCTTTTGGTTTCAGGATGTTTAGGTGCATTTGTAAAATAGCTGCCCACACATCTTCTGAAACATTACAGTGTACTGGAATAGTAAAGTTGAATGTCGTCACTCATTACTGGCCATGATCGTGTTGTGGTGGTGCTTTTTGTTTGCTTGTATGTTTTCTGTTTCCACATGAATTCCACTTCATCGGCTTTGGTAATGGCACTTAGAACAGTCCCCACCACGTTCCCCTGCAAAATGTTTACATATCTTTCTGTTCCAAGTAAAAAGAAGTACATAAAATTGTGTTCCAAGTTGAGTGGAGTTTCACATAAGTTAGCCAATACTGTATTGAGTATATGGTCTGAAAGCTGATATTGTTCCCCAATATTTTCTTTCTATGTTAATACTTTTCATTCTACCTTGTTATTTCTTAATAGCATTTAACTAAACTAGAAATAAGATGCAATATTCCTTAACCTGACAAGGAACATCTAAGGAAAACCTGCAGTTAGCATTAGACTTAGTGAAGACAGACTGAAACATTTTGTCTAACATCAAGAACAAGACAAGAGTATGGACTCAACACTTTAAAGTCAGTTGTTGATCATAGAAAAACTACTTTAACCATTTCAAATAATAATTTGAGTTACTGATGTTAGTCTCCATAGAACAAAATATATGTGCATTACAAAGAATATAGATCATTTAAGTTGGAATAGACAGGAAACTCTGGTGGTGTTGTCAGTTTTCCTCAAGTGAATTTCTCTGTCCCTTATCGACTGGAAAAGTAGATTAATCAAAGAAAGAGGTTTACCTATATAGCTAAAGATCATTTCTGGAGGACCCACTAGCCAATGATCAGCATTCCACTGAAAGCACCCCAGCTTATCTCTTGTTCCTATTGCCAATTCTTTGATATGTTTTGTAGACATGCTCATTTTAACACTTGCCATTATCTAATAAAACTCCTGACCTAGAGTTCTTTTTTTTCCTCCATGTAGAATTGTTTAAAGTCACCACTTAGCAAAGGGGTTATTTGTATGTAACTTTTAAATTAATTTATTGATAAAACATGGAACTCACCTGACTGTAAACCTAATTTATTTTATAAGCATTTCATTTTTTATCCAAAGAGCAATGTGGCACAATTCAGTGTCATAATGATATCTTAGAAAATATAAAGTATTTATTTGGGAAGATCATTGCTTGATCATCATTAATAGACTGTGAATTTAGAATGTGGATAATTCCCAGTAGTAATAGTTACTCTTTGTTAACTGGATTGTGAATTCCAAACTTGCAGGTTTAGATTTATTTTTCAAGGATAAATTGAAGTATTGGATAATGGTGTAAACCCAAGTTTCTCTGAGAAATCAATATTGATCAAAACTAGTTGGGTGATGTCCAGTATCCAAAAATCATCAGATTATTCTAAAGGTAAATATGAATCTAGCAATAGAGGACATATTGGGAAGGAGCCAAAGAATAAAGTGACAGGGAAGCTTAATGGCTTTTGTTGAAGATATTTTCTTATTATTTATCTAAATAATATATTCCTTTCTTTATAACAACAACTCCAATTATTTTTAGGAGGTTGTTAAAACATGCCCTATCAATGTGATTCATGCTCAAATGTAGACAGTGAGAATTCTGAGAGCTGGGGAAACTGTGCTACTAACTTGTTTTAGAAGGTTATTCATGGGATTTGCTTGCAAGATGGACCAATAGGAACAGCTAAGACATGTGATCTCTGTTTCCAAATGAGGCACCTGATTCACCTCACTGAGACTGGTTAGACAGTGGGTGAAGCCCAAGGAGGGCAAGCCAAAGCAGGGTGGGATGTTGCCTCACCTGGGCAGCACAAGGGGCTGGAGAACTCCCTCTCCTAACTAAGGGAAGCCATCATGGACTTTTCTCAGCACTCTGGCACACTGGCTCAGATGCTGTGCTTTTTCCAGTCTTCACAACTGGCAGACTAGGAGCTTCCCTCCAGTGCCTACAACATCAGCGCCCTGGGGTTCCAGCACAAAACTGGGCAGCTGTTTGGGAAGACATCAAACTAGCTGTAGCAGTTATTTTTTTTTCATAACCCAGTGGCTCCTAGAAAGCCAGTGAGACAGAACATCTTATTCTCCTGAAAAAGGGGGCCCAGCCAGGGAGTCAAGTGATCAGGCTTGACAGGTCCCACTCCCATGAAGACCAACAAGCTAAGATCCACTGGCTTGAAATTCTCGCAGCCAGCACAGAATCTGACCTCGACCTGGGACGTTTGAGCTCCATGCAGGGAGGGGAGTCCACTATTGCTGAGGCTTGGGTAGGTGGTTTTAACCTTGCCTATGTAAACAAAGTCACTGAGAAGTTTACACATCAACTGGATGGTGCCCATGGCAGCTCAGCAAGGCTACTGAAGGCAAACTGTGTCCCTAGACTTCCTCCTTGCTAGGCAGGGCATCTCTGAAAAAAGGTGGCAGCCCATCAGGGACTTATAAATAAAGCCCCTACCTTCCTGGGACAGAGCACCTGGGAAAAGGGGCAGTTGTGGGTACAGCTTCAGCAGACTTAAACATCCCTGCCCGGCAGCTCTGAAGGGAGCAATGGATCTACAAGCACAGCGCTTGAGTTCTGATAAAGGACAGACTGCCTCCTCCAGCGGCTGCCTGATCCCCATGTATCCTGACTGGGAGACACCTCCCAGCAAGGGCTGACAGACACCTCATACATAAGAGCTCTGGCTGGCATCTTAAAGGTACCCTTCTGGGACAAAGCTACCAGAGGAAGGAACAAGCAGCAATCTTTGCTGTTCTGCAGCCTCCACTGGTGATTTCCAGGCAAGCAGGATCTGGAGCAGACCTCCAGCAAACTCCAGCAGACCTGCAGCAGAGGGACCTGCTTGTTAGAAGGAAAACTAACAAATAGAAATAGTTTCAACATCAACAGAAAGGACATCCTCTCAGAGACCCCATCCTAAGGTCACCAGCTTCAAAGATCAAAGTAGATAAATCCATGAAGCTAGGGAAAAAAAAGTGCAAAAAGGCCAAAAACTCCAAAAACCAGAATGCCTCTTCTCCTCCAAAGGATCACAACTCCTCACCAGCAAGGGAACAAAACTGAATGGAGAATGAGTTTGATGAATTGACAGAGGCAGGTTTCAGAAGATGTGTAATAATAAACTTCTCCGAGCTAAAGGAGCATGTTCTAACCCAATGCAAGGAAACTAAGAACCTTGAAAAAAGGTTAAATGAAATGCTAATGAGAATTAACAGCATAGAGAAGAAAATAAATGACTTGATAGAGTTGACAAACACAGCATGAGAACTTCATGAAGCATATACAAGTTTCAATAGCTGAATTGATCAAGTGGAAGAAAGGATTTCAGAGATTGAAGATCAACTCAATGAAATAAAGTGAGAAGGCAAGATTAGAGACAAAAGAGTGAAAAGAAATTAACAAAGCCTCCAAGAAATACGGGATTATGTGAAAAGACCAAATCTACATTTGATCGGTGTAACTGAGAGTGACAGGGATAATGGAACCAAGTTGGAAAATACTCTTCAGGATATTTTCCAGAACTTCCCCAACCTAGCAAGGCAGGCCAACATTCAAATTCAGGAAATACAGAGAACACCACAAAGATACTCCTCGACAAAAGCAACCCCACGACCCATGATCATCATTCACCAGGGTTGAAATGAAGAAAATAATTCTAAGGGCAGCCAGAGAGAAAGGTCGAGTTACCCACAAAGGGAAGCCAAACAGCTTCATAGCAGATCTCTTGGTAGAAACCCTACAAGCCAGAAGATAGTGGGGGTCAATATTCAACATCCTTAAGGAAAAAATTTTCACCCAGGATTTCATATCCAGCCAAACTAAGCTGCATAAACAAAGGAGAAATAAAATCCTTTATGGAAAAGCAAATGCTGAGAGATTTTGTCACCACTAGGCCTGCCTTACAAGAGCTCCTGAAGGAAGCACTAAACATGGAAAGCAACAACTGGTACCAGACACTGCAAAAGCATTCCAAATTGTAAAGACCATCGACACTACAAAGAAACTGCATCAACTAATGGGCAAAACAGCCAGCTAGTATTAAAATGGCAGGATCAAATTCACACATAACAACATTAACCTTAAATGGAAAGGGGCTAAATACCCCAATTAAAAGACATAGACTGGCAGATTGGATAAAGAGTCAAGACCCATTGATGTGCTGTATTCAGGAGATCCATCTCACATACAAAGACACACATAGGCTCAAATCAAAGAGATGGAGGAAGATTTACCAAGCAAATAAAATGCAAAAAAAAGCAGGGGTCACAATCCTAGTCTCTGATAAAACAGACTTTAAACCAACAAAGATCAAAAGAGACAAAGAAGGGCATTACATATGGTAAAGGGATCAATGCAACAAGAAGAGCTAACTATCCTAAATATATATGCATCTAGTACTGGAGCACCCATATACCTAAAGCAAGTTCTTAATGACTGACAAAGAGACTTAGACTCCCACACAATAATAATGGGAGACTTTAACACCCCACTTTCAATATTAGACAGAACAGCAAGACAAAAAATTAACAAGGATATCCAGGACTTGAACTCAGATCTAGACCAAGCATGCCTAATAGACATCTACAGTACTCTCCATCCTAAATTCACAAAATATACATTCTTCTCAGCACCACATTGCACTTATTCTAAAGTTGACCACATAATTAGAAGTAAAACACTCCTCAGCAATGCAAAAGAACAGAAATCATGACAAAGAGTCTCTCGGACCACAGTGCAATCAAATCAGATCTCAGGATTAAGAAAATCATTCAAAACCACACAACTACATGGAAACTGAACAACCAGCTCCTGAATGCCTACTAGATAAATAATGAAATGAAGACAGAAATAAAGATGTTCTTTGAAACCAATGAGAACATAGACACAATGTACCAGAATCTCTGGGACACGTTTAAAGCAGTGTGTAGAGGGAAATTTATAGCACTAAATGCCCACAAGAGAAATGAGGAAATATCTAAAATTGACACCCTAACGTAATGATTAAAATAACTAGAGGACTAAGATCAAACAAATTCAAAGCTAACAGAAGGCCAGAACTAAAGGAGATAGAGACACAAAAATCCCTTCAAAAAGGTCAATGAATCCAGGAGATGGTTTTTTGAAATGATCAACAAAATAGATAGACTGCTAGCCAGACTAATAAAGAAGAAAAGAGAGAAGAATCAAACAAGTGTAACAAAAAATGATAAAGGCAATATCACCACCGATCCCACAGAAATACAAACTACCATCAGGAAGAGGAGCTGGTACCATACCTTCTGAAACTAACTCAAACAATAGAAAAAGAGAGAATCCTCCCTAACTTATTTTATGAGACCAACATCATCCTTATACCAAAACCTGACAGAGACCCAACTAAAAAGGAAAATTTCAGGCCAATATCCATGATGAACATTGATGCCAAAATCCTCAATAAAATACTGGCAAACCAAATCCAACAGCACATCAAAAAGCTTATCCATCATGATCAAGTCGGTTTCATCCCTGGATGCAAGGCTGGTTCAACATACACAAATCTATAAACATAATCCATCACATAAACATAACCAAAGATAAAAACCTCATGATTATTTCAATAGAAGGAGAGAAGACATTCAACAAAATGCAACAGCCCTTTTTGCTAAAAACCCTCAACAAACTAGGTATCAATGGAACATATCTCAAAATAATAAGAGCTATTTATTACAAACCCACAGCCAATATTATACTGAATGGGCAAAAACTGGAAGCATTCCCTTTGAAATCTGACACAAGACAAAGGTGCCCTCTCTCACCACTCATATTCAACATAGTATTGGAAGTTCTGGCCAGGAAAATCAGGCAAGAAAAAGAAATAAAAGGTATTCAATTAGGAAAAGAGGAAATCAAATTGTCTCTATTTGTAGATGGCATGATTGTATATTTAGAAGACCCCATTGTCTCAGCCCAAAATCTCTTTAAGATGATCAGCACTTCAGCGAAATCACAGGATACAAAAGTAGTGTGAAAAAAATCACAAGCAATCCTATACACCAATAAGAGACAGACAGCCAAATCATGAGAGAACTGCCATTCACAATTGCTACAAAGAGAATAAAATACCTAGGAATACAACTAACAAGGGATGTGAAGGACCTCTTCAAGGAGAACGACAAACCACTGCTCAAGGAAATAAGAGAGTACACAAACAGATGGAAAAACATTCTGTGCTCATGGTTAGGAAGAATCAATGTCATGAAAATGGCCATACTTCCCAAAGTAATTTATAGATTCAATGCTGTTTCCATCTAGCTACCATTGACTTTCTTCACAGAATTGGAAAAAAGACTACCTTCAAGTTTATACATGGAACCAAACAAGAGCCTGCATAGCCAAGACAATCCTCAACAACAACAACAACAAAAGCTGGAAGCATCATGCTACCTGATTTCAACCTATACCACAAGGCTACAGTAATCAAAACAGCATGGTACTGGTACTGAAACAGAGATATAGACCAATGGAACAGAACAGAGGCCTCAGAAATAATGCCACACATCTACAACTATTTGATCTTTAACCAGACAAAAAGAAGCAATGGGGAAAGCATTCCCTATTTAATAAATGGTGTCGAGTAAACTGGCTAGCCATATGCAGAAAGCTGAAACTGGATCCCTTCCTTATACCTTATACAGAAATTAACTCCAGATGGATTAAAAATTTTAACATAAGACCTGACACCATAAAAATTCTAGAAGAAAACCTAGGCAATACCATTCAGGACATAGGCATGGTCAAGGACTTCATGACTAAAACACCAAAAGCAATGGCAACAAAAGCCAAAATAGACAAATGGGACCTAAGTAAACTTAAGAGCTTCTGCACAGCAAAAGAAACTATTATTAGAGTGAACCAGCAACCAACAGAGTGGGAAAAAATTTTTGCAATCTACCCATCAGAAAAAGGTCTAATTTCCAGAATCTACAAGGAATTTAAACAAATTTACAAGAAAAAAAAAACCCCATTAAAAAGTGAGCAAAGGATATGAACAGACACTTCTCAAAAGAAGACATTTATGCAGCCAACAAACATGAAAAAAAGCTCATAATCACTGGTCATTAGAGAAATGCAAATCAAAATCTCATTGAGATACCATCTCACACCAGTTAGAATGGTGATCATTAAAAAATCTGGAGACAACAGATGCTGGAGAGGATGTGGAGAAATAGGAACGCTTTTACACTGTTGCTGGGAGTGTAAATTAATCCAACCATTGTGGAAGACAGTGTGGTCATTCCTCAAGGTTCTAAAACCAGAAATACCATTTGACCCAGCAATCCCATTACTGGGTATATGCCCAAAGGATTCTAAATCACTCTATTATAAGGACACATGCACACGTATGTTTACTGTAGCACTGTTCACAATAGCAAAGTCTTGGAACCAAGCCAAATGCTCATGAATGATAGACTGGATAAAGAAAATGTGGCACATATACACCACGGAATATTATGCAGCCACAAAAAACAATGAGTTCATGTCCTTTGCAGGAACTTGGATGAAGCTAAAAACCATCATTCTCAGCAAACTGACACAAGAACAGAAAATGAAACACCACATGTTCTCACTCATAAGTGGGTTTTGAACAATGAGAACACATGAACACAGGAAGGGGAACATGACACACTGGGGCCTGTTGGGGTGGGCGGCTAGGGGAGGAATAACAGGGGGTTGGGGGATAGGGGAGGGGTAGTATTAGGAAAAATACCTAATGCAGATGAGGGAGTGATGGATGCAGCACATCACCATGGCATGGGTATACTTATGTAAGAAATCGGCACACTCTGCACATGTACCACAGAACTTTTAAAGTATAATAATAATGCTAAAAATGGTTATTTATATGATTCATAAAGTATATGTATAGGCAGAATAAAAAACTAGAAAACTAGACGTGCATATTCACACTGAACCTTTAAACCAATTCTTAGAATTTTCAAGGAGGATTCCTATGATATGGAGAAAGAAGAGATGAAAACAGTATTGTCCTTGTGTAACACAGCACACTCTTTTGAGGTGAACACATGCAGACATACAAGCTAGCCTTTTCATTTGCTGATGATGGACTCTCCGTGGGCTGTACAGTCTTGCCTGTGAATTTTGTTGCTGGTGGCCTACGTGTCGTTGGTATGCTTTCCTGTCAGTGCCACTGTGCAGAACACAAGCTCTGGTCAGCCAGTGGCATTCATCTATAGTCCTGTGACTCCTCAGAAGGAATGTTTTGAAAAGGATGCTTGTGATACAGCATGGACACAAAACAGACATACATAGATTCATCTATGCAATGGGATGATTGAGATAGAATGCTATGTAATGGTATGGAATGATGTTAAGTTGCATAAGAAAAGTACATTCAAGAGTGGTATGCATTGAAGGACATAATGTCTGGGAAAAGTGAGGGATACAGTAGACTAGAGGTCCACCTTCTGAATTTTTGTCACCTGACAATGCAGACTGCATTTCTCATGCTGACCCATTACTGTGTTATGCTTTTTGGACAGAAACGGTGCAGGAAAGAGTTGAAGATTTGGAAGTCAGTTCATGAGACTGTATGAAGCCAACTTAAGACCTGAATTCTACAAGAATAGTTGTTCTTAAATGTTTTGTTGGGAAGACCCTCAAAAGCTTTTGTTTATGTAACTTATTTATGCTGACATTTGAAAATTAGAAAATAATACTATGCCATTTTAAATATATTTATTCATTAAAATAACAATGTTCAACCTATTTCATACTTAAATTTAAAAATACTTGCTTTATGAAAAATAACCATATTTTCTAAAACAAAATATTCCATTTTCTTTTGTGATATTACTGTTTTCCTTGACCTAAATGCAGACTATAGGACAGAGAGGTTTAGCAGCACGTTGAGAGTTACAGAGCTGGTGAATGTCAGAGCTAAGACTCAAACCTGCATCTGTCTTCCTGAAAGTGTCCCTGAATTAAAAGGATTGACCATAAAAACATCCCACAATTTGTGTTTCTTGAGAAATTCGATAGGTTAGATTGCGGATTTTCTTGGCCCTAAGAACCTGTGGAATCATTCCTTTCAGGTATTTTGCACACAGATATATAATCCAACCTGGTCTTTTTCTTGCAGTATCCATACAGAGTGGGATGACTTTGTTTTGCTCTAGTTCTCAGGTCCGGTGATGTTCTGGAGCTGGCTCAGACCAGTACATGAGAGCTGATTCTCTGCATCACTTGTCAACTTTGTGTTCAGTGACATTATCTTGATGGTTAAAAATAATAGGCCACAGTTGGAGTTCTTAAACCAGGGAAACCAAGAAACAGTGGAAATCAGAACTGCATGCCTCCCTAACTGAGGACCTGTTTTCTGCATGTTACTGGCCAAGACTGGGAACACAGTCACAGCCTCTAGGCGAATTTTAGGAGAAAGTGACACATCATAGTGCAGCTCTGCCTCCTCAATGTGAATGGTTGTGCATGACAGAACCTGTGTATACTTGAATGTCCTGATGATGACTTTGTGTGGTCCTCACCAACCTGACTGAATTTTTAAAAATCTTAACATGGTTGTAAGGGAACTACCTCAAAGCATATTATCCACTAACAGTGTGGTTTCAGCATTACTTGGACAGAACAAAATTTCAAATATGAGATACTCAGCTTTATCTTCCTGTTGCCCTAGGGCACGGGATGCTTTTTGGAAGTTGTTTCCCTTCTCAGTAACCATTTTGTCCTTGCAACAGTTCGAATACACAGTTGTCAAAATGTAGGCTCAGCTTCTTTTTGCCCTAATAAAACCTGAGTTTCTGGTTTGCCTTCCACTGACATCTGGATGCTTTGTCTTGATATATTTTCTCCTTCATAGGTTATTTTAGAGACCAAGAATCGACATGCTACCTCCTGCACTAATATACCCAGCCCCTACAAATGTACCTAGCCTTTTGTATTCTGGAAGGCTGAAAGGCGATGTGCAACAGGAATTGGAACTTGAGTCTGTCTCTAACAGGAGAACCAAGCTTCTTAATCCCCTTTTACTTCTTCCCTAATCCCTTGTATAAAAACCTCCCTTTCTCCAAATGCCTATTTCATGAAAAACTTTGGGTATTATTGCTGATATTTCATTCATTCATTTATTCATTGGATTGGCCATGGGGAATAACTGAGCTCAGTATCAGTGCTCTACTTCTGATGATGTAGGTGTATTTTCTGGTTTCCTGAGAAAGCTAACGTCAAGGAAAATGCTTTGCTGACATTCTGGTTTCCATGACAACTGGGATATGCCATTTTATCCTGTAGGCAGAAACATTTAACAAGGGCATTTATATGCTGGAAGGATGGACTACCAGAAAAAAAGACATGGCCTAGTAGGTGTCTCCTATCACTGTGTGTGTGTGTGTGTGTGTGTGTGTGTGTGTGTGTATTTTGGGAGATTGAGGTTTTCCTTTAGCTATTAGGGGCAATAAGCCCTTTTGTTCTATTGAAGTCTCAAAGTTCCTACCGAAGGGAGTCTGAGGTTAAGAGTCACCTGTCATCCTTTCTGTGTTTCTGTGTCCTAAGATGACAGTGTGTGAGAGCATTATCATCTGAGTTCTTTAAAGCAGAAGTCTCCAAGTATTTCTGGTCTGACACCTCAGCTTAACAAAGGTTGTAGCTTGTACACCAGTTAAGATGTTCTTTATTCATATTATATCTACTTATAGCAAAAGAAATTATGTGTATATTATAGGAGAGAAAATTTGACATCAGCATATCATGAGACAAAATGAGTAGGATTGGGCACTTAAATGTGAATTTGTGGAACGTTAGGGTTCCACATCTTGAGTAACTGACACTCTAATTAAGACAGGCTTTCTCTTTGAAAGACAAATTTCCTGTCATCCTGTGACTAATTAAAATCTCCCCATTTATCATATAAATATAAGGTACAAGCTCATTACAAAAGTCAAGTTCTGATTTTTGTTTCACATTTTAGGAAGTAGATGTTGCTAATGTTATACTTATTTCTGTATTATGTTTCAAGAGAAATGTACTGCATCTAAAATACTTACTGTTGCATTCTTTGTTGGTATATGTGCTTTCAAAGAAGCGGGTGCTAGGTAAAGGATATATAAGTCTCTAGGCTCCAAATCCTATACTGTGCTCTATGATGCTGGGACTTTATGATCCCCATTTTGCTTTTACCAACCTGCTCCCTGTTGGGATCTACTATTTGGGCTCACCAGAGGGAGAGAGAAAGTGGGCAGGAAGAAGAAGCAGGATGTACATTCCTCTCTGTTCTTGTTTCTCTCAGTGTCATCCCAGTGAAGGCTCTAGACAAAAAAAAAGGCCATGTGATCTCAGTGGTGGCAGGTCATTCATAATATAGATTTTACCCAAACTCCAAGGACTCTCTACATATGACCCTCTCAGAGAGACCAGCACTAGCACACTGGCAAACTTTCTCTCCTCCGAGTTCTGGGTCTCAGCCTTGAGGGTGGCCTCATCCAAGATCTTGATGCTCTGGCGTGAGCAGAGATCAGGTCACCATTATCATGGGTAAGTGTCCCATGTTTTAGGGGTCTCTTCTGTGACCTTTAGAAACTACTAGCTAGGCAGCCTCCATTCCTCAGAAACCTGTGCCCCAGCTCTGTGAATCTCCTCATCCAAGATTATTGGTTTTAAAAATTAGAATATCTTCTCTAGGTTTCGTCCAGACCTAAAAGTGCTTGCTCCTTTCTACCATTGTCTTCTTTTTGTTACCTCATTGCTCCCTATTTGCCTCTTTCAGCCTCCAAATAATACCACCAAGTTCTTTCTGATTTAAAGAATGAGGACCCTGACTGTTAAACATGTTTGTTTTTCTCTCTTCTCTTTTAGAGTTTCCCTTTGACTTTAGTCCCTAGGAGTTTTACTATAGTGAGAGTAGGTGTGTGTATGTGTTGGAGTGTGTGTTTTGTGAACACAAAAAAGCAAGTATAGTAAAATGGTACCATAAAGAAGAGCATGTAAAAAATATATTTGAAAAGATCTTACACTGATATTTTATACTGATTGAAGAAAATATTCATTACAAAATTGTCTCTCTGTGTATGAGTGTTATACTTGGGGGAATTTTTAGCACATCTTGAATATTGTATTTGATATTTTTCATTATTTTATTCCTTTCATTATGTTACTCTTCAGTCTGTCTCCCGCGACTACAATTGCATATCTCTTATGTGGCTAGGTATATAAACTTTAATAATGATTATTTTCTTTGATCAATATAAAATATCAGTCTAAGAACTTTCAAAAGTATTTTCCTTACAATCTCTTCTTTACGGAACCATTTTGCTATGGTCGTTTTGTTCACTTACATCAAACATTTCATGTCATATCTCTTTAGAGTCTCTATAAAGTAATACTTAGGTGTACATGTATGTGTAAATGCAGGCTTTGTGCATTTTTATTATATCTTTTACAATATGATGGGGAAAATCAAGCACATGTTCACTATCCACTTCCATCCTTGTTCCACTCATGTTTCATGTGTATCCATGTCATCAGATTTCTGTTTATTGTTCAAGACATTGTCTCATTTTTATCTTAAGTTAAGCATCAGAGCATTATGCTCCATGTGTATGCATGTTTTACATAACCTGCGTAATTTTTACTGCATTAGTCTCTAATCTGATTATTTTAACCTAATTATTTTCCTATGTCAGTGCATTTAGATCTGCATCGCCCTTTGTAATAGATAAAGAACACATAATTGTTGGCTTAGACAAGAGATTTTCAGTTTGTCTCATGGACAATTTAATTGTTGTCTGTTATGATTAACTACCATGTTATGACTTATTTTGTGAACACAGGCAACTCGTTATTTTTGTCAGGGCAATCAGTAGGTCCTGAAAGACACACATTGTTAGCTTATCTGGATGTTAGTTATTACAGAGGTCTGCCTTCAGAAAAGGAAGTTACTCTTGACCTTTTAACTCAAAACACTATGTGTGATATTATTACAGTTACAGGTGATATCGCGCATCTCTTCTGTGGTAGGATAACAGAGACTGAAGGGTTAAAAGAGTACCTTTAAAAGAAAGTTGGCCTCCTGGATTGGAGAAACAATCTGAGTTTGTACAGGAATGGGCTTTAAAAGGGAAAATATTCACTTTCATCTTAAAATCTTACCTAAAGATAAACCATGTTTTACAGTTCTTTTTCTGAAGTATTCATGTTTTTCCTTTTCTAAGTACGAGATTGTCCTCAAAGATTTACCTGAGGAATAGGTTCTGTAACTGGATGTTTAGAGAAATATTGGGACTCAGGGCTTCAACACTGAAAATCTGGTAAATTTGGTGTGTGTATGTATATTATGGTCCCAGGATATAATTTGGAAAGTGAGAAGTCTGATTTTTTATTCCTAAGTAAAAAAAACTGAGGACAATTTCATGAGTTATCAGTTTGTAATAGTTGCCATTTAAATATTACGTACAAAAGCAATTTTCCTCTAATTAGGTGTAACTCCTCTGAAGAAATATATGAAACCAGAGAACAACAAAAGAGAAAAAAATTAAAAGATATAAGTTCTTACCCAATTGTTTTAAAAATTCACCGTCAATTCCCATTTTTAGACTGCATTCTAGCCTGGGCAATAAAGCAATACTCCCGTTCTCTCTCCCTCTTTCTCTTCCTTTTTCTTCTTCTTCTTCATTCTTTTTTCTTTCTCTCTTTCTTTCTTCCTTTTTTCTTTTCAAAAAAAAAAATTCACCGTTAACCCAATGAAATTCTTAAAGCCTCTTTATAAAGTATGTGTGAAAATTTATGTTAAAATTAACGTGGAGATGAAAAGGTGCAATAATAGGTGAGAATGTATTCTCTTTTTAAAAACAATTTTATAGTTGTGTTTTTTTTATAGTGAAGGGAACTTCCAACACATATTTTATGAAAATACCTTTTTGGATGCTTTAAAATCAAAAGGCTGGAGCTTACAAGAACCTATACTAAATAGATAGTGATTGTAGGGAAGGGGTATTGGAATAAAAATGAGAGAAAATGAATTACTGCCTCTGGGTAATAGTGTGGTGGGGTTTATATCAAGAAAAGTACCCTAATTTTGGAAGGATTTCTTGCCTAGAATTGTGCTCTTTTTCCACCAGAAGTGATTTAAACCCTCACTTGGGAAAGAAGTTAACAAAATAGAGCTTCCAAAATAATTCCTCCAAAATACAGGGCTCTTTACTAGGCAAACAAAATTTATTTCCAACTAATTATCTTCCATTAAAAAGCAAATGTCATAGAACATAAGTTAAATGGGGAATTCAAAAATTGAACTACTCAATTTGAAATATTTATTTCTTGACCATCTAAAATTGACTACAATATGAATTTCAGAGTTGCCAATTATGGTATGTCCCTTTTATTTTAATATTATTCTTTTGACACTTTTTAGAAGTGCATTGTTCAATTTTAAACCAAGATATTGGATACACTTTTATACCAATGGCCTTCTGAAAAGTTGAGTTTATTTTAAAAGTTAGCATGGTGTTGTTGAACGTTCTATTAGTATGGCATTAGTACTGGTGCACAAAAGAGGATGGATATTTATATATCTTTATTTCTCACTGTATCTGTGTGTCCATATCTGTTTATCTGTCTCTCTAGAGGAAGAGAAGAGAGGTATTTCTCCTAGTACAAAATATAAAAAGAAAAGTATCTGCAAGATTATATATAAGAAACAAAAGCACATAGAGTGGGAACAGCTTAACATTTTTATTTAACATACTTTCCTTCTGTTTCTCTCATGTTTGTATTGGTTTTGTAATTTTAAAAAAACACCTTAATTGATATTTTGGTTACATATTGAGAATACTCTGGTAAAGGATTTCACACATAAAAAAAGATGCAAGCAAATGTGAATATGAACAAATACAAATGTACAATTTAAAATGCCTTTTGGATGTCTTGTATAACATATGTACAGCTAAATAAAAATTCTGGAGTATGTGAACTCACATCTTTATAATAGACATTCGTGGGTGATTGGAATACTTGTGCTTAATATATTTCTTTGGTTTGAATTTTAAACACTTCACATTTCCCAGAGGTTTTAGGTAACGACTAATAGTGAAGCTGAAAATAATGTTAATACTGGAAACAGAAACATTTACAGATATGTGTACAGGCAGTGATCATGGGATATATGCATCAATATCAGGACTCTTGTGAATGTGGTATGTGTATGTGTGTTAGAGTGCAGGGGGGGAGGTAATTGTTTGGGCGATGATAAATCTGGTTTTGCAGGAAAGGCTTACAAATCATGCTGAGGAAAGAGTGAAGTGACTGAGTCACCAGTTAAGTGTTATTATTAAATAACAAGGTAGAGTGAAAGGCATTAATATAGAAAGAAAATATTAGAGGGAAATATCAGGTTTCAGACCAATACACTCAATACAGTATTATCCAACTTATGTGAAACTCCTGTCAACTGGGAACACCATTTTATGTAGTTTTTCCTTGGAACAGAAAGACACGTGAACATTAGGAAAAAAGAAATCTGTCCTAAGTGCCATTTCTAAGCCAATGAAATGGAATTCATGTGAAAACAGAAAGAAAGAAAAAAAACTAAAGCAAGATCATAGCCAGTAATGAGTGATTACTTTCAACTTTACTATTCCAATGCACTGCAATGTTTCAAAAGATGTGTGGGCAGCTATTTTACAAATGCAAACTAAACAAAGCATCCTAAAATACAAGGAATCATCAAAAGATATATTGAGCTTAAAGAAGGCAAAAAATACAAATGGAGCTATAATAATAGCAGGCAAATTAAATTCGAAGGAAAGCTTTGGAAACAACTTGCAGAGATATTTCATATGGATCCAAATTTGTATTCACTGAAAAAAAACATTTCTGAAAGAACAGCAAAGAGATTTTATCACATCAAAGGGGTAATTCTAGAAACCCCATCCCAATTGCTAAAATCAAGAATCTATTGACATTAGACACAGTTAAAGAAGAAATAAAAAAATAATAGAGATAATGCAGAAAATAACACAGGACACATTGTCATATCAACTAGATATGTAACCGTTAGATTTCTAGGAGGCTAAGGAGACAAATTGGAAAGGAGTGACATTTGAAGAGAAAATGTGGGCGATATCAACAGTAGACGAAAGAAGTAGTCACTGAAAGCAAAGGCAGGATTGACAAGGTTTGGCTCTGTGTCCCCACCCAAATGTAATCTTGTAGCTCCCATAATTTCCACCTGTTGTGGGAGGGTCCGGGTGGGAAATGACTGATTATGGGGAGGGTCCTTTCCCATGCTGTTCTCCTGATAGTGAATGTGTCTCACGAGGTCTGGTGGTTTTAAAAACGGGAGTTTCTCTGCACAAGCTCTCTCTTTGCCTGCTGCCATCCACATATGATGGGACTTGCTTCTCCTTGCCTTTCATTAGGATTGTGAGACCTCCCTAACCCTGTGGAAGTGTAAGTTCAATGAACTTCTTTCTTTTGTAAATTATCCAGTATCAGGCATGTATTTATCAGCAGCTTAAAAACAGACTAATATAAGAATCCAGTCAGAAAGGCATGTACACCAGGAAGGTCAAAGGCAGGATTCAGTCTAGAGAAAACACCAGGTTTTCAAAAATATGGATTGCCTGGAGGGAATTGGTTAAACAGGCTTGGGATATGTACACAGCCATAAGGAGAAGAGACATGGTACAGAGATTGGGAGTGCTGGAAGGAATTCCCATCCCCAGAGTAGGGCAAAACAAAGGAAGGTCTGAAGGTTGTGGGAACTCATAATGAGGTAGGAGGGAATGAAATTGCTGGGAACCAGATGCTTGGCAAAGAGGGTACCTCAGATCAGGGTGCATTTTAACGGGGCAAAGAGGAATCACCCCACAAACCCATGCACTTACATCTGAGAAAGGGTAGCTGTTTGGCAAGTGCTGAGCATTAAGACCTTAGTGGAGGCTTCCTCAGAGCTGGGACTCAGATTTGAGCAGAGAGAGGTCGCCAGCAGGGTAGTCCGTTGAGCGACCTGAGTGGGCTTGTTGTCCAATGTCCCTAAAGTTAGAAGAAAATGGAATCTCTTTCTTCCTTCTCTGAAAGGAAACTGCATGGCACTGCTGTGTGAAGGGCATTCCTTAGGGTAGCAATGCTCGAAAGAGGAGGCACAAAGGGAGTTGCAATGTGCTTCCTTCTCTCCTAGAACTCCTGTTTCCAGGTAGCCTTATCAAAGCTGATAATGCCCAAAGGTCCAAGTGACCAGACCCAGTAGGGAGCTGGGTGATCAAGGACAAACGATGTTGCCAGGGATGTGGCAAGGGCATCGATGCACACTCTAAGAAATGTTGAAGCGAGACATTCAGATATCCCTGATCTACCATCTGCTGCTTCTTAAGGCGTATTTCATAGGAGGAAGTCAGCAATAAGTTCCCAAGAGACTGTACATCTCTTCCAAAGCATTATTGATAGATAGAATGAGTTACCAGCCCCATCATCAACAATATTTACTATCAGGCACCCAAACAGACATAAAAAGCGTTTACTAGTTTCTGTCACAAGTACAGGAAACGCCATAGAAAGACACAACTTTACTTTTAGAGAGCAGGTTTCCAAAGGGATGTTCAGCTACTCAGCTACACCAGCCATCAACAAATGATGACGTATTGGGACCCAGAAAGAGAGCATGACATTTTTCCAAACATTTAAACATCCAATGTTTTATGTCACGGGTCAGCACACTACAGCCTGAGGGCTGCATCTGGCCTGATGCATCTTTTTTTTTTTTTCTTAGATACATCTTATTGGACCATAATTACCCTAATTTTTTTTTTATCTTGGTATCTGCAGCTGCTTTCATGATATAATGGCAGCGTTGAGTAATTCCAACAAACATTTTATGGCCCTCAAAGTCCAAGACTTCTAATACCTGTGGCTTCACTGAAAAAAAATTGCCAACTCCTATTTTATAATTTCAAGTGTGTGTGTGTGTGTGTGTGTGTGTGTGTGTGTGTGTGTGTTCGTTCCCTAAAGTACTACAGTGATGGCTATTCCGTGGAGATATTTAATGATTTATGATACATCTTTAAAGTTCTAGGAAACAATCTTTCTTAAACAAGGATGCTTGCGCAGAAAAGTTCAGAGAACTCTGTTTAATGAAAACAGATATCATGAAGCCCATCTAGCACAGGAGTCCTATCATCTTAGCTCACAGAACCAAAAACGGGAAAACACTGACTGGTGAGTCATCCTCATCAGATTACACTCAGCAAGAGCTGCCAGCACCTCCCACACAGAAGGAAAGATCAAACATCCTCTTTCTCCAATAAATGCCTCAGCCCCCACACAAACACAAATGCACACAAAAACACCGTCATGATGGGCTTTGCATAAGAATACAGTTGATTCAGAACCTAACCTTTCCTGCTTGTAATAATACCTGATCTACCTCCTAGGACACCATAAGATAGACAGTTGTCATAAAAGAAAAGAAAATGTTATGTTTCCTGCATGCGACTAGTATCGTAGGGAGTAAAATATGTGCATTTATTCTCAGAGTTGGATTGATACTTGAGCTGTCAGTCACTCCAAACTATACTAGTCTGAGCAATAAGTGAACAAACAACATAAAGAACATGCTGACTATGACTACATTTAAGTACTAGGTATTACCTGACTCAAGCTTCTCAAGCCATAGATAATGGAGGAAGCTTTGGGTTGTTAATAGGGTCAGATTCCTCCTCAGATTCACTGTAGGGATTTGTTTGGAACAGACATACGGCATGCTTGGTTGTGAAGGGATGCCAAATCCCACAACCCCCCCGCCAAAAAAAAAAAAACACCTCCAATACTGAGTGCCCACAGCTGATCCACAAACTCAAGGATGCGGAGAAGGCATCAGAAATCTGTGTCAGTAGCTCTTCGCTAAGTGTCTCAGGACACTTTCTGTGTGAAGGAGGCTCTGACGTTTGCCTCTGTTGGCCAACAGTGACCCATACCCAATTCTACTAACACTGTGTCTGTCAAGGTAGTTCCTCATAGCAGACACTGATGCACAGATGGTACAGTCCATTGCCCACACTGATGAATCATCCCTACTTTTAGCCATAAGTCATTGTAGCACCAGACAACAGAGAAACTCCCGTGGAACTTTTGAGTCAAAGATGAAGAAATATTTTCCATGACACATTAAATTTATCATGAAAATATCAACGTCCAACAGGATTGAAAAGGCTCACTTTTGACTCACATTGTTATTACGAAGTGAATGAAGTGGATGACGTGTTAGAAGCTGAAATTGTGATGACTTTATTCAGAACACAGAGTCAAGGGAACGTATGAGGAAAGAGTCTTTCTTCTGGACAATACTTAAGTTGCAATCACAGATACCGTTTTTTATAACACTCCCCATGACTATTATAAGTTGGTTGATGTGGCTGAAATGACCACAAACTCTCAGGTTATTGTGAAGAAACATCATGACATGAGGAAGTAGAGATGTCAATCTCTCCAGGCACAGAGGAAGGCAAGCCACACATTGAGTTGCTGCCTGGGCCAAAGCACAGTAGTCAATATTTGGAACACTGTATATGAAGATAATAAGAGAAGATAAACAGTCCTGGCATGAGAATGAACTCTCACAGAGAGCCCTGTGTTTGGTAGTGACTGGCAAATGAAGGTGTACCTACGACATTTTGGCATTTGCTTCTCTCAGGCAATGCTGCAATCCACATACTGCCAATGAATAAAGATGTTCAGTTGTATAGCTATTACAGATATGATATACTATGACGGTTAGAAAGAAATTTAATGAAAGTTGGCCAGGAGCATACACGTTTATCACTGTATAGAAATATACACAGTTTCTGTCACACATAGGTATTAGGCTTAGAGCTACACAACTGCTCTATGATGCAGTTCTTCTCAAATATCAAGAGCAAAGGGAAAGAAATCCTTTGTTGTTCATTTTGTGCACTCTCATTTGAAAAGCAATCCTGTTCTTCCTAGGATAAATAGAAGCAAGGTCAGACTTGGACAAGAATCATGCCTGCGTATAATGTCAAGGATAGTTTTCTGCAGTTTCTTGGTGAGGAGAAAAGCAAGATAGATATCTTGACGCATATTTGAGCTGTCATAGTTTCACACAGATGTAAAATACTGTGATGATTTTGTGGGTTAGTTTTCCAATGAGAGCATAATTCAGAAACGTAGATGAGGTTTTGGTGCAGCTTTGCTACAGAAAGTGGTGTGCAGCATTAAAATTGTCCTTACCTGCTTTGTTTTCTAGTCTCCTTTTCTGAAGAAATAGACAAAATATCCACATCTCTTCAATATGAGGGTTGATAGGAGGACACCAAGGTAACCACACAAAATCCATGGGAACATTGGATTTTAGTCTAGAAATTCTGGCCTTCAGCGTTCAGAATTGAAATTCCCAGTAAATAAATATTTAGGTATTTATCTTCACTTTTTCACACACTGCATGGTGAAGAGAAATGAGACTTACTGTGCACCCTCAATTCTATAATAAGAAAGCAAAAAAAGGAAGAATGGACAGTAATCATGTGAAGATATACCTTCATAAGTAATAAAGAACATGAATGTGGAAGACATTCTATGTTTTAATGTATTCCAATCATCAAAACAAAAGAACGCAAACACAGGATTGGCCTGTGTGTGAGGACGGCGTCACTGGGAAGAAACTTATTGCTGTCCAAGGAAACATAAGTGGGAAGTGGAAAAGTCAGGTTGCCACTGAGGTTTGTCAACTATCAAAACAGGCTATATGTCTCTCTTCCCAGCCTTCATCAGCATAGCAAAACTTGCTGAAATTGTTAAAAATTAAATAAATAAATAAATAAAACTGGGAAATATTTTTGTTGTCAGAGTTTGAATTTATAGTTGCAGAGTTTATTTTGATTTTCTCTTTTTATTTCTACAGCTAATAGAAAAGCTTTCATTTAAAAAAAAAATCATACCAGATTTCAACATACTTTATTGTTTGTATTTCTACATATTTCATAGATAATAAAATCACACTGAGGGCATACATTTTTAGATTCTCTCAAAATACCGATTTCAGTTCTTTTTACACAAAAATGCATGCTTCTCTTAAGTAATAGAAAAAATTCCCTACATAAAGATGTTGAAATGTCTTTTGACACCATTCAGCAGCCTCTTCTCCATATACCATCTGTTTCTTACGCTGCATGCAAACGTTTGGAAATCTAATTTTCTGTACCCACAGAAATCTTACTCTTCTCTTTCTCTTTCTTTCTTCCTGCCTTTTACCCTGTTCCTTTTTCCTGCTACCTCTCTTTCTCTTACTCCCCCTCTCATCACAGTGTTCTCATTGACCATTAGTACATGATACAGAAAAATACCCATCTATGGTAAATTATTCTTTAATTCTCAGAGTTTTGGCACTTTCTCAAATAACCGAATATACTGATCTTGATCTGTTAACACATGGTGTATGTTTAAAAACACAACGTATGTCAGGCATGCCTAACACTCCCCTCTAGCTCACTGATTTGTTCTAAGGACTCATGGAACTTAAAAACCTCTTATGATAGCAGTTACAGTTTATTACAGTGAAATTTCAGTTCAGATAGCTTTGAATATGCAACAGGAAAAGTTAAGTCAGGAGAAGTCTAGGAGGAACCAGGCTTTAGCTTCCAGGGGTCCCAACCCAATGAACTTTCCCAGGGACACATTTAAATCCCCAAGCAACTTCATGATTAAAACACCAAAAGCAATGGCCACAAAAGCCAAAATAGACAAATGGGATCTAATTAAACTTAAGAGCTTCTGCACAGCAAAAGAAACTATCGGTAGAGTGAACCAGCAACCAACAGAATGGGAAAAAGTTTTACAATCTACCCGTCTGACAAAGGGCTATTATCCAGAATCTACAGAGAACTTAAAACAAATTTACATGAGAAAAAACAAACAACTCCATCAAAAAGTGGGCAAAGGATATGAACAGACACTTTTCAAAAGAAAATATTTATGCAGCCAACAAACAAATGAAAAAAAATTTCATCATCACTGGTCATTAGAGAAATGCAAATCAAAACCACATTGAGATACCACCTCATGCCAATTAGAATGGCAATCATTAAAAAATCTGGAGACAACAGATCCTGGAGAGGATGTAGAGAAACAGGAACACTTTTAGACGGTTGCTGGGAGTGTAAATCAATCCAACCACTGTGGAAGACAGTGTGGCAATTCCTCAAGGATCTAGAACTAGAAATACCATTTGACCCAGCAATCCCATTACTGGGTTTATACCCAAAGGATTATAAATCATTCTATTATAAAGACACATGCACACGTTTGTTCATTGTGGCACTGTTTACAATAGCAAAGACCTGGAACCAACCTAAATGTCCATCAATGATAGACTAGACACGGAAAATGTGGCACACATACACCATGGAATACTATGCAGCCATAAAAAACAATGAGTTCATGTTCTTTGTAGGGACACGGATGAATCTGGAAACCATCATTCACAGCAAACTGACACAAGAACAGAAAATCAAACACCACATGTTCTCACTCACAAGCAGGTATTGAACAACGAGAACACATGGACACAGGGAGGGGAGCATCACACACTGGAGTCTGTTGCAGGGGGCTGGGGAGGAACAGCCAGGGGTTGGGAGGTTGGGGAGGGGTAACATGGGGATAAATGCCAGATGTAGGTGACAGGGGGATGGAGGCAGCAAACCACATTGCCATGTATGTACCTATGCAACTATCCTGCATGATCTGCACATGTACCCCAGAACCTAAGGTACAATTTAAAAAAAAAAGATGAGTTCATGTCCTTTGCAGGGACATGGAGAAAACTGGAAGCCATAATTCTCAGCAAACTGACACAAAAACAGAAAACCAAACACCACATGTTCTCACTCATAAGTGGGTGCTGAACAATGAGAACACATGGACACAGGGAGGGGAATATCACACACTGGGGCCTGGTGGGTAGGGGGGTAGGGGAAGGATAGCAGGGGGTGGGGGGATTGGGGAAGGATAGCATTGAGAGGAATACCTAATGTGGATGACGGGGCAATGGATGCAGCAAACCACCATGGCATGTGTATACCTATGTAACAAACCTGCACAATCTGCACATGTCCTCCAGAACTTAAAGTATAATAAGTAATGTCTTAAAAAAAATTCCCCAAGCAACAATATGTGGTGACACAGATAACATGTTACCGACTTAAGAAGCTCCTCTGAGAGTTGACATCCATAGTTTTTTTGGGTGATCTGTAACATAGACATGCAAGGTTTGTATGACCTCACCAATTTAGACCCCAGCTCCCTTCCACTCTTTGAGCCAGAAACAGGCACTCACCATGCATGATAAAAGTATCTTGTCTAACTGGTACAGCAAGACCCAAGGCTTTAGGAATACTGGGGGAAAAAAAAAACTAAATGAAAACTTAAACTAAATAAAACCTTTTTGAGGTAGAATATTCCAATGTACAGAAGTTATCTCCAAGGAGTGTGTCAAGGGCTAATTTTGAAAACAGTACTTTCTTTGGAATGTCTTGTGTTTGAGGAAACCAAGTAAGAGGACATAACTATTTCCTGCCAAGTTGGCTTCCCTGGCCTTTGACCAAGGCTATCTTACAGCAGAATTATCACATTTTCTTGTGAATCTACATTTAGCATAGCATCTATATAATAGATACAACAATAGCATTAGAATGACTATGCCTAGCAGTTAGAAGAGATAGTATAGGAAAGGACTATATCTAATGAAACAAACAATGTATCCTATAAAGGAAATGTATACTTTTCAATGTTTATGCTAATTCAATGACTTATTTCTCCCTTTGATCTAATGTTTTGTGTACTTTGTGAGGAACCTGTGCAGCACCATTTAACATAGAAGGTAGATGGCTAACTAAATCTAACTCTTCCTCAGGCCAGTCGTGTTAACGTTAGTTAACATGCTGAGCAGGCTTCAAGTCAATTTTCCAATACTTTTGATCATCAGTATCAGTATTTTCATATCACTTACCTACATAAGACAGTTGTTCAGGTTGGGGCCATTCCATGGAAGAACTCAAGCTTATCATTTGATACCACTGCTTTATCCCCATCAGAAATCCGTGTTTCTTTTTCCATTTTGTTCAATAGCTTTTCATCTGCAAAACAAGAACAATAAATATTTGTGCACAGCACACTATGGCATGTTGGGCATGCTATTGCTATTTTTCATTCGTTATAACCAGGAAATTTTCTCATGAATTTATCATCAAGGTTTATGGTTGCACAGTAATTAGTCTGCCAGGAGCCGTAACGTTACACGGAGCAATGTCCTGATAGGGAGTTGTTCCTAGAAGTTTCTTGGTAAGTGATATACTTTGCAGTAGATATAACCTGAAAAGTGAGTCAAAATATACTGGCACATTTCTACAGTTCCACTTAGTCATTAGCCATAGGACCAGTTCATCATATTGTGTCACCAAAATGTCTCCCAGAACAATGCAACTCAGGTTTGCAACCTTCTTTTTGACCTTGTCTGATTCAAAAATCAGGTGAGGTATTGGCAAACACATGACTTCACTCTTTTGAACATCAGGGTAAAATTGCTAAAAGAAAATAGCAGGTTCTTACTTTAGATTCTTTAGGTCACAAATGTAATGTTGATTTTTTTATTCCATAGACCATTTACTCATTCCTTTACCCTAAACTACTATTGCTCCTTGTTTCTATTTGTGATTGAGATTTACCAAACTTCTCTATCTTTGAAAGGGATGTTAGGTTTTACCATTGATTTGGTCTAAATCATTGACACCAATACCAGTCTAGTAAGTGCCTACCCTTCAACAGTTTTCAAAAGTGCCTATGTGAGGGGAAACTCAGTCCATTTCCATTCAAATAGGGTAGGGTTACATAAAGATACAACCAGTGGGCTTTCTGGACCATCTAGGCAATACAGCTGCATTCACTGCCAACCTCAATTTTGCCAGATGACATAAAGGCACAAGTCATCCTTTCAGGCCCTTATTATCACTGGCATATAGGTATAGTTACAGTGTTTTGCTTTAGGAATCATCTGTGCCTCTGACACCTACAGTTGAAGCCCCAATCCTGGGACCACTGAATCAACTAGGAACACAAAAGGTGGATTTGTGTGTGAATGTATTATGTAGTTGCATTTGCATCCTCCCTTATTGCCTCTTTCCCAAATCCCCAGAAAAACAGAGGAATCTGCCTAGTAGGGAGTATTCTTTGTCCCCGTTTCCCATGTTGAATGTGAGCACACACTCATGAAGGTGTGTAAGCTAGACTTTCATACCTTTATCTCAACTCAATATACTCAACAAATGTTTTAATTCATCATTCCAATTCTCTATCAAGTCACAATCTGATTGTTGGTCAGAAGAATTGTAACTTGGTGTTCTAAATTGTTGCAGTATCTTCTGTTACAATCCCTTGCCGTATTTTCAGAATTTGTATTTACCATCAAGTATGCAAAGCCTAGTCTACAGTAAGTATCTCTTTCTATCAGGACCTATTTATAGACCACAAGGGCTACTGGTAGTAGTCTGATATAGTTAATGTGGCATCTATGTGGGAACCTCCCCCCACCAAGACCCCCAAGACCCCCATCCAGGGGAATCAGCCTTATAATTATCTGCAGTCTTTGTCTTTCTGGCCAGCACACAGGTAGCTCTTGCTGGGATTTGGTGCCTCAGAAGGTGCCAGTAGGATATGATGATGGTAAGCCCACTTCTTCTTTGCTGCAGTTATTCCAGGTCCACTCATTCCATAGACCCAGGTCACCACCTCAGCAAGCACAAAAGGATTTCAATTTGCTGATCCCAATCACCTGATTGGAGAAGGAAATTCTTTGGATGGGCATTAACTTCTCATTCTTTAATGTGCTTCTTAAATTTCCATTGTGATTTCCATAGGGCTGTGACTCTTAGAGTACCCTTTTAGTAGTTTAATTTTCCCTTGCCCCTCTGCCTGACCATGTGGCCAGGCCATTTGCTCTCTCTTCATTCTACCTATTTCACCTTCTTCCATTTATGGGTCAAAATAAACCTAGAATTTTTTTACTTTATTATTGTTCAATTCTTCCATCACTACAAGGAAAACAGCACATAATTCAGCCCTTTATGCCGATTTATTCTTATGTTATTCAATCAGTTTTTTGACCTTGGAATTGCCATCCACAAATTAAGCAGCTATTTGCTTGTCGATTGAGAGCTGTGCATAGAGACCCACTGCCTACATGGCAATAAAATATGGCATCTCCTCAGGTGATTGCAAAGTTAGCCTAAGGGAAAAGAGAATACACCTAAGCATGAACACAGTGACTGCATCCTTGCATTCCTCCAGTGGCACGTTCCTGTATAAATTACTTTCATTTGATCATGGAGATTTCTGAACACTTCCTTCTTACCTTTCTTATTAGCCATTACTCAAGACATTATGAGCAATGGTTTCAAGAATATTTTATGTACCCAAGTCATAGGGCCAGTTTCAATAAATCCCCAGTAGGAAACAAATATTTGTCTCTCAAACAGAGTATAATACACTGCCATGTCTGAAAGCTTTCTGGTCCAATATTCCAGTCAGTTGTCACTGATGGGCAGCACTCATTGGATTTTGCCATAAGCTCCAGTTTTCCTAAACATAAGTTGCAGGCACTTCCAAATCACAACAGAGTGTGGATCCTAAAGGCCTAAAGCCATTGATTGAGGCGCCACTTTCTGCATTTTTGACGTAGCCTGCTGTTGTTCAGGCCCCATTCAAATGTGGCCTTCTTATAGGTCGTTTCATGGATTGAGGAATATGATGTATGCATCCTTCAAAATCCAAAAGACTCAACCAGGTGCTGTGCCTCTTGCTTTTTTACAGGGTAAGCCATGATGCCATTTTATTTTTAGTTGCCTGTGGGATGTCCCAGTGGCTTCTGCTCATGCTATTGCTAAGAATTTCACAATTTAGACCAGTCCTTGGATATTTGCTGTATTGATCAACTATCTTTGCTTAGTCTTGTGTGTCACTATTGCATTTAAGAAATTCTAGCTCATCCTTTGATTTCTGATGCTATCTTGAAATCCTCTATGTAGTTTATTTCTGTTCTTGATACATGCATCAAGTTCAAAACCTTCCTGACCAAATTATGACAATAAACTGTTGAATTCAAATAACTCTGTGGTAAAATAGTGAGTGTAAGTTGGGATCCTTCCTACATAAAGGAAAATTACAGTTGACCCTATTATAATTGGTATTTTTTTAAAAAAGCATTTTACAATTAACTACAGAGTAGTTGCCTTATTTAATCTGTATTTTTTTATGATGATGCTATATGTGACACTATATTATTCAATCATTGATTGCCTACTGTTAGTTTTCATGAACCATCTGCCTTTTCATAGGCTACAAAATGCTATTATACAACAATCCAGTTTCTAACATGTCATTAATTAAAGTGATAATCTGTTTTTTCTCCACCAGATGTTCTATACTGCTTCAAATTAACAACCTGAGTGTGCTCAGGAAATTCTGTAGGCTCCCACTTATTATGTCCAATTAATACCACCTAACGGATAAACGTGCATGCCATTTGTTTTACCATACTTGTTACAGAAAGCGTTTCCCAGTGGACATAATATCCATCTCAGTAATACATGCAGGAAAAAGAGACACAACCACTTCACATAGAGTCTGTTCAAACATTTCCATTTTTATCCAAACATTAACCTTTATTCCATCAACAATTGCATCCTTATATCCTCCTGACATTATTGTCAACCCTATAAATGCCTCTTTATTCATCACAGTCCTTAGTAATTACTTAAAATTTTTCACTTTGCTGGAGTGAGTCCCTTGACTCACTCCCTTTTCTTTCCCCATTCTCTTATGTATCATTATAATTTTCTTAGCATCTGAGAAACCCATAGGGGAAGCTGAGATGACAAATCTGATACAGCTTCTCAAATCATTGCTGGATTTCACAACAGCAAGATTTCATGGGGTGACCATGCAACAAGTTCCCCTAAATCACAGCATTTACCATGACCCAAGTAAGAGGTATAATAAGTGGATAAACACCCTGGTGTTTGCAAAGCCAATCCGGCATGGTTTGCATATGCTGCACATCTCACTGCTTCATCTTAAGAGTTTCACTTATATTTTAAAGGAAAGAAAAATCATTTCCATTTTCATGTTAAACAAGTGTTACCATGGCTTTTATTCAGTATACAAAGCTAGCGATCCCCTCAGGAAAACCCACTTGAGTGTTTGGATCATATACAGCCATGTATTCAATAATAAGTAGTGGATCCTGCATCAACCCAAACATACTCCTCCATTCTGCAGTATTCAAAACCAAGGACACTACTCCTAAGTTAATCACTATCACAATCTATTTTTACTCAATGTTCTTCAGGAAGCTGATGATGTGACTCCAGAAAAGGAGACAGCTATTTAACACCATACCCATTGGTTTCAGTAGTTTCTCAGATTTGCCTCCATCTGCCACCTGGAATACATTCTTGGTGACCAGAGGTCATGGAAGTGCCATCTGTTATTCCAGCACAATATTTTTTTTTGACAGCAGTTCTGAGAGTAGGAGTGTTAGCTCAGATTGGCTACAATTTGAGCTTTATGCAGTGCTAGGATCCACCCCAAAACTCTCCTTTACTTTCATTTGATCTATTACAGATAAAAAAAATAACTAAAGAGGTTGCCTATTTCCCTTTTTTCTCATTGTATTATTTTTTTATGTACCCTAGGAAGTCACCTCCTCAGGAATGTAAATTCCACTGTTATGTAACTTTTACCTCAAGTAACTGATCACATAACAGCTGTTTCTACAATGGGCGACTCAATAGCCATCCAGGCATCAAAGGTTTATCATCCACCACCACTTCATCCTTCCTTTCTTCAAAGAATGCATTCACCGTGTTTTGGTGAGTCAGATTGTTCTACCAAGTGTCCATCTCTGAAGCTAACTCTGTTGGGTATCATGACCATCCTCAGGCTCCATGATTTACCAAATTAATTCAGATGACTCAGAGAAACTTGTACTCACAGTTATCATTTATTACAATGAAAGGATACAGATTTCAGTTAGCAAAGGGAAAAAGGCACATGAGGCAAAGTGAAAGAAAAATTAGGTACCACCTTTTAAGTGTCCCTTCCCAGATAAGTAAGACATGGATACATCTAACTATACCAGAAATGATGTGTACCAACTATGAAAGATGATTTGAGCCCTGAAGTCCAGGCTCTTATTACTGGTCAGTCATGTAGTCATGTAGCACCTGCATGACTGACCACAGCTATGCAGATTCTAGTCCATCCCCCAAAGCAAAAATAGGCATTCACAATAATTCACATTGTTAAGATAAACTTAACTAGTCAGGCAGGTACAGCATGGCCCATGGACTGAGATATGCAAAACTAAACCCATTAGTAAGAATATTTTACGTACCCAGAGGTTATCTCTCAGGAGTGTTAAGAAGACAGGGCCTTGTTTGGACTATACATGCTGAGGCCTGCTGAGTTAACCCTTCACTGTCCACAATAAAATTAACATAAAGAATAACATTACTCTTGCCAAATCCATGCCCAATAAATTAAAAGTTTTGTAAGGTTAATCAAGAAATAAAATGTCCAAATGCAGAGTCTTTAATTTCCATGCTTCTAACAAAAATAATGATTAATTCTGTACCGTTTCTCTAAGGTTAAAAATAAAATCAGTAGACAAAAAATAGTTTTCAGTTATCCGATAAATAGAGATATCTTATAAAAATATTAATTTGGAAGCCATATTTTGATAATGCCCAACCCAGTTGTTAGTTAACATATACCTAAAGGGAATCTCAGGTGTGGCATTCTCTCCACATAAGAGTATTTTTCTTAAAATTACCCATGTGAACACGAACACCCATGGAATTTTTTTTTTTCTAAGAACAGAAATTTCAACCTTTTACCCTGGAGATTTTTGTATGATGTAGCCTGTATAAATGTAAAGGCACCTGAAATTTCTGAAAAATAATGAGTAAAGAAACTTCTTTATTACTATACAAGGACAGTCCATAATGGTTCTGAGCAATAAATGTGTTTTGGCTATTCTGGTTCCATACTGACACTACATAAGTATTACAATAGCTTTTTATAATTAAAAAGAAATTTTGAGAATTGATTGGATATTCAATATGTAGGACAATTTAGAGAGATTGTAGGTCTTCGCTAAAGTTTCAATTTTTTTCTAATAAGTAATACTGATTTTAGCAGGGAAATTTTTAATACATAATGTCAAAACTAGAAGTATTATAAACATTTATGAAAGCATAAAATTAACCTTAAATTTCTTGAAAGAATGGGAAACTTTAGCTTTCTTTCTGATCATTCAAACTTTATTCTATGTCTATCAACAAAATTCAATTGAAATTATCAAAGGCTAACTAGGTTCTCCCTGCACAGGTGTCAGACCATTTTAGGAAACAGAAACAAGAGAAGAGAAGTGAATGGATAACTGATGACTCAGCTACTTCCAGCTTCATTCATGAGGAGAGAAACATTTCTTCCAAGTAACAGAAGCCTCAGATACAGCCTCTTCCATAAAATACATCATCCTCCCATACACACACACGTACATAAACATATATATGTACACGGTCGCAGTTGTGGTAGAGCCCCAATAGGGCTGCTATGTTGGTAGGTGTGCCACCTTTCCTTCCTATTAATATCCCTAATAATTATTTCTATCTCCAGCTATTAAATAGCATTTTGCAGTTGCCATTAAACCAGAATATCAGCATAACAATCAGCTAGATGTTAGCTTTCTATGGAAACTGGGATACACAAATTCATCCTCAGAATCAATACTATCAATGAATAAATGAGTAAAATATTAGATAAAGGTCATACCAGCAATTCTCAAGCAATGGCCAATGGATTATATACTGACAGAGTGGGTTAAAGTAGACAAAAAGGATAATTAATCATTCTGGCATTCTTACCAGAAAAACCAAGCTTGTTTCAGTTACTGTTCAGGACCACCTTAGAATGTGGAAATCACAGACACTTGTGGTGAAAAGAATCTCAAATTTCATACAGCCCCAAACCCAGTGGAAACATTCAATAGCTCCAGATGACCTAATACACAAGATTACCACATTTTTCCATCAAACCTTAAATATATCATCAGGTTCATGGCCTTGTGCCACAGCTAAGTGGCTCATACATGACTCAAAATGCTAAAATTCAGTGAATTCATGAGTGAATGAATGAATGAACGAGATAGAAGAATATCTGTTAGAATCTACACACAGAGATGACTCTAATTAGGAAACAGAGTCTGAGAAATAGGTGAGAATGGCATTTTCCTTCCACCAAGGTCTCCAATTAATTCAGAATACTCTATCTAACATCAGCATAAAACACCATTAGCAGAGATCATTTAAACATATGTATCTAGGTTTAATTAATATAACATAACAATCACCTGTTTTAAGTGTGTAACATTCAATGATTTTGTATTAAAGTTATGCAGTTATGCAATCCTCGCCACAATCTATACACCCTATTCAATTTTAGAACATTTCTGATATCTCAAAAATATGTGCCCATTTTCAGTCCATCCCTGCTCCCAATCCCAGATGCAGACCTAGGCAACCACTAATATGCTTTCTGTCTCCATGGTTATACTTTTTCTGAATATCTCATGAAATCAAAACACACATTGCATGTTCTTTTATGACTAGCTTATTTCATTTAGCAGATGTCCAAATTTCATACATGTTGTAGCATTTATCAATACTTTCTTTTTATCATGGCTGAATAATATCTCACAAATATAACACATTTTCTTTATTCATCCATCTGTTGATGAATATTGAGTTGTTAAATTTATTCCTAAGTATTTTATTCATGTTATGTTACTGTATGCACAATGGATTTCTTGATTTCATTATTGTATTGATCATTCCTAATGCAAATAAACATAATTGATGTATGTATATATATATTTTACTTTAAAACATACAATTAAGTTATTTTTTTACTATAATTACCCTGTCGTGCTATCAAACAGTAAGTCTTGTTCATTCTTTCTAATTATTAATTTTACCTATTAACCATACCCACATCCCCATTAGCCCCCGACTATATGTCCATGAGTTCACTTATTTTGATTTTTAGATCCCACAGATAAGTGAGAGCATGTGATGTTTGTCTTTCTGAGCCTGGTTTATTTCACTTATTGCAAATGACTGTATCTCATCTTTTTATGGCTGAATGGTACTTCATTGGGCATATGTACCACAGTTTCTTTATCCATTTATCTGTTGATGGACACTTAGGTTGCTCCCCAATCTTAGCTATTGTAAACTGTATGGCAACAAACATCAGAGTGCAGGTATCTCTTCAATATACTGATTTCCTTTCTTTTGTGTATATACCCAGAAGTGAGACTGCTAGGTCATATGGTAGCTCTATTTTTAATTTTTTGATGAACCTCCAAACTATTCTCTATAGTGGCTTTACTAATTTATATTCCCACCAATAGTGTACAAAGGTTTATTTTTCTGCACATCCTCACCAGTATTTGCTATTGTCTGTCTTTTGAATGTAAGTGATTTTAACTGGGGTGAGACAATATCTCACTGTAGTTTGGATTTGCATTTCTCTGATGATCAGTAATGTTGAGCACCTTTTAATATTCTTGTTTGTCATTTGTATGTCTTCTTTTGAGAAATATATATTCAAATCATTTGTCTATTTTTATTAGATCAAATTATTAGATTTTTTATAGAGTTGTTTGAGCTCATTATATATTCTTGTTATTAACCCTTTGTCAGATGGGTAGTTTGCAAATATTTTATCCCATTGTGTTGGTTGTCTCTTCACATTGTTGATTATACCCTTCATTGTTCAGAAGCTTTTTAACTTAATGTGGTCCCTTTTATCCCATTTTGCTTTGGTTGTCTGTGTTTGTGGAGAATTGCTCAATAAATTTTTGGCCAGACCAATATCCTGCAGATTTTTCTCAATGTTTTCTTGTAGTAATTTCATAGTCTGAGGTCTCAGATTTAAAAAGTCAATCCATTTTGATTTGAATCTTGTATATGGTGAGAGATAAGGGTCTAGTTTCATTCTTCTGCATATGGATATCCTGTTTTCCCAGCACCATTTATTGAAGCATCTGTCTTTTCCTCAATGTATGTTCTTAGAATCTGTATTAAAAATGAGTTCACTGTACGTGTGTGGATTCATTTCTCAACTCTCTAGTCTGTTCCATTGGTTATGTGTCTGTTTTTATGCCAGTACCATGCTTTTTTGGTTACTATAGCTCTGTGGTATAATTTGAAGTCAGGTAGTGAAGTTTCTACAGTTTTGTTCTTTTTGCTCAGGATAGCTTTGGCTATCCTGGATCTTTGGTAGTTCATACAAATTTTAGGATTGTGTTTTTCTATTTCTTTTTTTTTTATTTTTTTTATTTTTTTTAATTTTTTATTTTAATTTTTCTTTTTTTTATTGCATTTTAGGTTTTGGGGTACATGTGAAAAACATGCAAGGTTGTTGCATAGGTGCATTCATGGCAGTGTGATTTGCTGCCTCCCTCCCCCTCACCCATATCTGGCATTTCTCCCCATGCTATCCCTCCCCAACTCTCCACCCCCTGCTGTCCCCCCACTCCCCCACAACAGACCCCTGTGTGTAGTGCTCCCCTCCCTGTGTCCATGTGTTCTCCTTGTTCAACACCCTCCTATGAGTGAGAACATGTGGTGTTTGGTTTTGTGTTCTTGTGTCAGTTTGCTGAGAATGATGGTTTCCAGGTTCATCCATGTCCCTACAAAGGATGCAAACTCATCGTTTTTGATGGCTGCATAATATTCCATGGTGTATATGTGCCACATTTTTCCTGTCCAGTCTATCATCGATGGGCCTTTGGGTTGGTTCCAGGTCTTTGCTATTGTAAACTGTGCTGCAATGAACATTCGTGTGCATGTGTCCTTATAGTAGAATGATTTATAATCCTTTGGATATATGCCCAGTAATGAGATTGCTGAGTCAAATGGAATTTCTATTTCTAGGTCCTTGAGAAATCGCCACACTGTCTTCCACAATGGTTGAACTAGTTTACACTCCCCCCAACAGTGTAAAAGTGTTCCTATTTCTCCACATCCTCTCCAGCATCTGTTGTCTCCAGAATTTTTTAATGATCGCCATTCTAACTGGCGTGAGATGGTATCTCAATGTAGTTTTGATTTGCATTTCTCTAATGACCAGTGATGATGAGCATTTTTTCATATGCTTGTTGGCCTCATGTATGTCTTCTTTTGTAATGTATCTGTTCATATCCTTTGCCCATTTTTGAATGGGCTTGCTTGTTTTTTTCTTGTAAATCTGTTTTAGCTCGTTGTAAATTCTGTATATCAGCCCTTTGTCAGACAGGTAGGCTGCAAAAATTTTTTCCCATTCTGTTGGTTGCCGATTCACTCTATTGACTGTTTCTTTTGCCATGCAGAAGCTGTGGAGTTTGATTAGGTCCCATTTGTCTATTTTGGCTTTTGTTGCCAATGCTTTTGGTGTTTTGGTCATAAAGTCCTTGCCTACGCCTATGTCCTGAATGGTTTTGCCTAGGTTTCCTTCTAGGGGTTTTATGGTGTTTTTCTATTTCTTTGAAAAAAAATGGCATTGGTATCTTGATAGAAATTGCATTGACTCTATAGATTGCTTTGGGTAGTATGGACATTTTTAGCAATATTGGTTCTTCCAATCCATGAACATGGAACATTTTTCCATTTTTTAGTGTCTTCTTCAATTTCTTTTGTCAGTGTTTTATATTTACATTACAGAGATCTTTTACTTCTTTGGCTAATTCCTAGGTATTTAATTTTATGTGTGGCTATTATAGATGGAATTACTTTTAATTTCTTTTTCACATTTTTCACTGTGGGCATATAGAAATGCTACTGATTTTTGTATGTTGATTTTGTATCCTGCAATTTCATTGAATTTATCAGCTCTAAAAGTTTCTTTGTGGTGTCTTCAGGTTTTTTCAAATATAAAATCATAACATCTACAAACAAGAATAATTTGACTTCTTCCTTTCCAATTCGAATGCCCTTTATGTCTTTCTCTTGTCTGATTCTCTAGCTAGGACTTCCAGTACTATGTTGAATAACAGTAGTGACAGTGAGCACCCTTGTAGTGTTCCAGATCTTAGAGGAAAGGCTTTCACTTTTTCCCCATTTAGTATGATACTATCAGGTTGGTGCAAAAGTAATTGCAGTTTTTCCATTGTTAAAATTTGCAATTTGATATTGGAATACATTCTTAAATAAATGTGATTATGTTATATATCATTTTAATGCACATTTCTCGCTTTACTTTTTTTTGCTAATGAGTTATTACTTGCTGTTTATTTTATATTTATTTTAGACTATGGAAATGATGTTAGATAAAAAGCAAATAATTCTAGTGATTTTCTTATTTGAATTTAAAATGGGTCCTAAAGCAGCAGAGACAACTCACAGTACCAGCAATGCATTTGTCTCAGAAACTGCTAATGAATGTACAATACAAGGGTGGTTCAAGAACTTTTGCAAAGGAGATGAGAGCTTTGAAGATGAGGAGCACAGTGGCTACCCATCAGAAGTTGACAACAATGAATTGAAAGCAATAATTGAAGCTGATTCTCTTACAACTACAGGAGAAGTTGCCAAATAACGAAATGCTGACCATTCTATGGTCATTAGGCATTTGAACCAAATTATAAAGGTGAAAAAGCTTGATAAATTGGTGCCTCATGAGCTGAACGAAAATTTTTAAAAATCGTCATTTTAAAGTATCCTTTTACTCTACTTAACAATGAATCATTTCTTGATTGGATTGTGACATGCGATAAAACGTGGATTAAAAGACAACAACTGGTGACAACCAACTCAGTGGTAGGACTGAGAAGAAACTCCAAAGCACTTTCTAAAGCCATGTTTGCACCAACAAAAAGGTCATGGTCGCTGTTTGTTGGTCTGCTGCCAGTCTGATCCACTACAGCTTTCTGAATCCCAACAAAATCATTACATTTGAGAAATATGTTCAGCAATTCGATAAGATGCACCAAAAACTGCAATGCCTGCAGCTGACATTGATCAACAGAAAGGTCCCAATTCTCCATGACAACACTCTACCACACATCAAACAACCCACACTTCAAAAGTTGAACGAATAGGGCTACAAGATTTTGCCACATCATCATATTCGTCTGACTCTCACAAACTGACTACCACTTCTTCAAGCATCTTGACAACATTTTGCAGGGAAAAGACTTCCACAAGCAGCATGCAGAAAATGCTTTCCATGAGTTCGTCAAATTCTGAAGCATGGATTTTTACATGACAGTAATAAACGAACTTATTTCTCATTGGTAAAATGTGTTTATTGTAATGGTTTCTATTTTGATGAATAAAGATGTGATTGAGCCTAGTTATAATGATTTAAAACCACAATTATTTTTGCACCAATCTTTTGCTGTGTGTCTGTCATATATGGCTTTTATTATGTTGAGGTATATTTCTTCCATCCCCAATTTTTTTAGGGTTTCCACCAGGAAGCAATGTTGAATGATTTTTATGTATTGACATTATATCCTACAACCACAATGGACTAATTTGTTAGTTATATATATATTTTTTTTCTGCAACAGGGTCTTATTCCGTCACCTAGGCTGGAGTGTAGTGGTGCCATCGAAGCTCGCTGCAGCCTCAACTTCCAGAGCTCAAGGGATTCGCCTATCTCACCCTACCAATAGCTGAGACTACAGGCACGCACCAACACACTCAGCTGATTAAAAGTATTTTTTGGTAGAGACAGGGTTTTGCCATGTTGCCCAGGTTGGTCTCAAACTCCTGAGTTCAAGTGCTCTTCCTGCCTCAGCCTCCCAAAGTATTGAGATTAGAGGTCACTGTGCCCAGTCAATTCTAATTTTTTAATGTGGATTATTTGGGGAATTCTATATATAAGATCATGCCTTCTGCAAATAGGAATTGAAGAGAATAGAACATTCAGAAAAAAAACTTAGATATAAAGAAAAAAATTATTCTTAACTACAGAACTAATATAATTCTATGGCAAAACAAAAATCTTTTTAACAAATATTGCTGGATAAACTAAATACAGTATGGAAATTAATGAATCTTGACCTCTACCTAAATCATGAAAAAAATTAATTCAAAATGAGTTTTAGACATAAAAGTAAAATATAAGCCAACACCTCTAGAAAGAAACAGAAAATAAATCGTTTGCAGCCATGGAATAGGCAAGGATCTCTGAGTGTGGTGACAAAAGGTATTGCATGAAAGAAAAATTGATTAATTGAACTTTTGAAGAATATTCTGCTTTTTAAATGACAATAAAAGGAAAATGAAAATAGAAATCACAATAAGGGGAATCTTGCACAATACACATATCTGACTAATGGAATATATAGAATATAATCTAGAATTTCACAATACGATAGTACAAAGGTTGTTTTGGTGTGTGTGGTTCTATCATCAGCTACTTATTTATCTAACAGCTTTATTGAAATAGCATTGATATAAATATTGTTTATATTTAACATGTACAAGTTGATATTTAGATATACGTATACATTGCGAAATAATCACCACATTCCATAACAAGAGGCTAGAAGTTGATACCGACACCTACAGCAAGTAAGATATATGAATGGCCGTTAATCACATGATAAATTACTCAGCATCATGACTCCTCAGGAAATGACAACAAAATCATAATGAGATAACATTTTATACCAAATCCAATGGCTAAATTTTATTTCTGATTTTTCATTATTTTATTTTCCTTTAGATTCAGAGGGTACATGTGCAAGTTTGTTACATGGATATCTTGCATAATCTTGAGGATGGGGCTTCTAGTGAACTCACCACAGAAATAGTGAACATTGTACCCAATAGGTGATTTTTCAACCCTTGCCCTCTTCCCACCCTCCCTACTTCAGGAGTCCCAGTGGCTATAATTTTATCCAAATTCTCAGAGGTTCTTGGGTGTTCTCTACCATCAAATATCTCAGTATTTTACTAAACCACTTTTTCCTGGCAGCTAAGTTAGAAAATACAATTCGTAACAACAAGGAAAAAATACAACTAGCAAAACCACTAAATAACATCACAGTCAGATTAGATTGATCAAGAAATTAAATTCCCACCAGCCTGGCCAACATGGTGAAACCCCATCTCTACTAAAAATACAAAAATTACCCTGGCATGGCATTGCACACTTGTAATCCCAGCTACTCAGGAGGCTGAGGCAGGAGAATCACTTGAACCTGGGTGGCAGAAGTTGCAGTGAGCCAAGATCTTACCATTGCACTCCATCCTAAGCAACAGATCGAGGCTCTGTCTCAAAAAATAAATAAATAAATAAATAAAAATAAATAAAATTCCCAAATAAAAGATTCAAATTTTCCTCTTTTAATACTGACTATTTATCTCCACTATATGATTAAATTTGTTGGTATCTGGTTAAAAAATGAAATGTCTAGGATAAAAGTTAGATTTCAGTTCTCAGAACTACAGAAATGCCATCTGAGTCAACATGCAGAAGGAGTTAGGTAATAATCTCTCTGACATTTGCCCCACTGTCAACTTTATGTCTTATCCTTTAAGCCTAAATGCATGCACAAACACACACACAGACACACACATACACACACACACAGAGACACCAATTCTAGGTGACAAATTCCTTTTATAAGGTTTTGGTTTTTTGAAGGCCTTCCCCATTTTGTGGTTTGTGGTTACTAATAAATAACATTTAAATGGCAAATAATAACTAAAGTACATAAAATACCTCATTTCAGAAAGAAAAATTTACACAAGGTTTTGACATTCAAAATAACCCTAGGTGCACAAATACATGCACAATTCATACCACCAAAATTTTCACAATTAAAGCTCCTATTTGCAAGCATTCCTAAAACAAACCATTTTCAAAATAATGTTTTGAGACACAAATCATCTTACTTTTAGAAGAACAAGTATGCTTGAAAGAAATCCCAGTATATTATTTCCGTTTTGTCTGCAACATATTACTTAAACTTTATAATGAATCCTCTGTTTCAATATACATTCTCTTTGCAAAATGCTAATTTCTACCACCAGTTCAGCAGGCCAACTTCCTATTAAAGATTCTAATTTATCTCCCCAGTTTCAATGACCCTGACATGGATGACAATTGCAAAATTCCTGTAACTGTAATTACTGAATGATCTTTTGAGATAAAAAGACAAGAATAATTTTATCCTGTGCCAAAGTTAAGACATTGATTATCACTTCTATGTGAGTGAGGTAGGTATGTAATTTTACCACTTATTCAGTCCTCACTGGTGGTCAAGACACAGAATGTCCCATGATCATAAAGAGATGTTTTCAAGGTTATTCACTGCATTATTTTCTGTAGTGAGAATAAAATATTCCTTCATCAGATGAAAGTGTTTATCAAAGTGTAAAAGAATAAAAATCTATGGTCCACCCAGAAAATGAAATATTATGTAATTAAAAAGAACGAGACTAAGGTAAATATAACAAATGGTAAGACAACTCAAGTAAAAATGAGATTGTAAATCAGGAAGTGCTAAATTATATCTTTTGTTTAAAACTCACAGATATGTATAAGAAAATATATAATTTTTTGTAGGGTACAAAGTCATGTTAATGCACATAACAAAGGTTTTGAATTATATCCAATAATGTGATATAATGTGAAGTCACGTTCGAGATTTTAGTATTCCTATAATATTTAAAATGTTTATAAGACAAATGTACTTATTGTTCAAATACACAAATATTATTTTACAAACATCTAAAGAGAAAGAAAATAGAGCATATGTGACTAATAACCAAATAAATATAGCAAAGTCTGTACAAGAAATAGTATAATTTATGGCAAATAGCTTTCCAAGGAACCTAGAGGGAAGTTTCATTCTAATTAAATAGCTAGTCATCATAAGCACTTAAGTACATGACAACATAATTTTGGAATCTATAAAACAAAGTAGGGTAGAAGTATATGGCAAATAAATTTAAATGGAAATTCCACAACTAAAAGGAACATTTCGTGAAATTAAGAAAGAGTTAGAGAAGTACTTCTGCGATAGTAGGGTAAGGACCTCCAAAAAGCAAAGAGAACATTGGAAACAAATCGTCAAAATCAACTTTTAAGAACTCTGGATATGAACCAAAGGGTTTCAATCATCCAAAAAGAAAATGTAAGAAAAATGGGCAAATATTACTATGAACAGCAAGCTTTATTGCATTTCAATTTGGCCTAATCTGACCTTTATCTGAGATCTGTGGTAGCCTTGAGAACCAACAGCTTTGCATTTATGTTACCTGAGAAACCTGTAGCCTGGCAACCAGTGAAAGGGCAAAACAGGTTTGGAGCTCCCTTACAATTTCATCCTCAGATAATTATTATTTGACCCATCTGGAAGCTCTCTGAAATGCTCCACTTACAGACATGACTTCATTTTATCTCATTGAAGCATCTATTTTGTGTAAATTGGTCTGCTTTTAGCACATTCGAAAAAAATATTCAGCAGCAATTGTTATTATATGACAGTAATAGCCCAAAGAAAGAAGGAGAAAATGCTAATAGTTACAAAAATTTTGTTTTCTATTGAAACTAAGCTGATTATTAATCCATCCTAGATTTTTTAAGCTAAAATGCCATGTAACTAAAGTACATAAAATATCTTATTTCAGAAAGAAAAATGTATACAAGGTTTTGACATTCAATATACATTCTATTTGCAAAATGCTAATTTCTAGCATTGGTTCAGCAGGCCAACTTCCTCTTAAAGATCCTAATTTATCTCCCCAGTTTCAATGACTTATTTCAGTAAGAATATAACTAAAAAATATAGTAAAACTGACACTAAGGCAATTAAAATAGTATAGTAAAAATATGTGTTTACAATAAAATAAGGAACTAATGAAATGGAGAAAAAAGGCATAAAACATATGGTAAAGAAATATCCAAATGTCACACCTAAATCCTATCTTATCAGTAATTGCATTTAATGTAAACAGACTAAGTCCTCTAATCAAAAGACAAATTTGTAGAATGTATTTTTAAAACCACAATCCAATTATTCTGTCTGCATGGGACACATCTCAGATTTCAAATAGATAGACCCTAAAAGGATGAAAAATATATACCATAGAAAGAGCAATCAAAGGTCAATTGGCTACAGTTTCATACAAAACAGAGCTTAAGATAGAGTTATTGAACAGAGATGAAAAAAGGCAGTTCATGATTAAACAGTCAATTCATAGGAATGAGATAACAATTATAAACATATGTACCTAAGAACAGAGTATCAAAATGCCTGAAACAAAAAGTGATACAGCTGAAGGAAAAAAATACACACAACTCAACAATAATAGCTGGATACTTCAAGTTTACTTTCACAAATGGATGGAAAAACTAGGCAGAAGATCAAACAGAAATTAGGATATTTGGACATCATTATGAACGAGTTAGAGCTACAGACCTCTAGAACCATCTACTCAACAGCATAATATAAATTCTTCTCAAATGGATATGGAATATTCTCCAGAATGACTTTATATTAGGCTATAAAACAAGCATCAGGGAGGCCGAGGCGGGTGGATCATGAGGTCAAGAGATCGAGACCAACCTGGTCAACATGGTGAAACCCTGTCTCTACTAAAAATACAAAGAATTAGCTGGGCATGGTGGCGCGTGCCTGTAATCCCAGCTACTCAGGAGGCTGAGGCAGGAGAATTGCCTGAACCCAGGAGGCGGAGATTGTGGTGAGCCAAGATTGCACCATTGCACTCCAGCCTGGGTAACAAGAGCAAAACTCCATCTCAAAAAAAAAAAAAAAACAAGCATCAATAAACTTAAAATGTTTTAAATCATACAAAGTAATTTCTTTGAAGGCAATGGAAGGAGAGTATGAATCAATAAAAGTAAGATGTGGAAAATTCATAGAAATTAAACAACATAATCCTAAACCTATGAATCAAAGAAGGACTTACATTAGAAATTAGAAAATAATTTTATATGAATGAAAGGAAAACATCAAAACTTATAAGATGCAAATATAACCCAAACTCAGCCCAAGGAATGGAATAATAAAGATAAGAGTACTAATATATAAAATAGATAATAGAAAAAAATATGGAGAATAAGTGTCAAAAAAAGTTTTGTTATTTAAAAAGTTCAGCAAAAGCTACAAATCTCTAGCTACATTGACCAAGGAAAAATTTGAGAAGAATTAAATTTAAAACATCAGAAATAAAAGAAGGAATGTAATTACTAATACTGCAAAATTAAAAATGATTACAAGGGAGTACTATGAAAAATTGTATACCAACAAATTATATCTCCTAAATGAAATGTGAAAATTACTTGGAAGACACAAAATACCAAAATCAACTAAAAAATAAATAGAAAATCTGAACAGACCTTATAACAGAGGCTTGCATTACTAATCAAAAAGTTTCCCACAGAGAAAACCCTAGGTCCAAATGGCTTCGCTAGTTAATTCTACTCTACATTTAAATAAAACTTAACATCAATCTTTTACAAACTCTTTCAAAAAATAGATAGGAAGAAACATTTCTTAACTCATACCATGAAGCCAATATTACGCTGATACCAAAGACAAAGATATAACATGAATAGACCTACAACTCAAAACCCCTTATGAATATAGTCACAAAAATCATGAGCAAAATATTATCAGTACTCATCCAGCAACATATGAAAATAATTATGCACTATAACTATGTGGAATTTATTTTAAGAATGCAACATCAGTTAACATAAGAAAATCAGTCAGTGTAATCATTGGGAAAGGCAGTCAATGCCCAGTCTGTCAACTCCCACTTGGCTGCATAAGAATGAGCTTTGGGCCTGGAACATTTCCTTAATGGGAGATGAAGAATCTTCACAACCTATGCTGGGCTTATCATCTTGTGAAGGGATATATTTCCCTCTTCTGGGCTTGATGTGTACTCTTTTTCTGCTTAAGTGTATGCCTCAATGGCCCTAAGGCATGTCCCCAGTTTTCTGAATTTCAGATCCCACAAGGGAGGGGACAGAGGTTCTTCCACTGCAGCATGAAATGGGGTACATGAAGTCATAGCGCTTGAGTTGGCTGCCTAACTGATCCACCAGCCATAGGAACTAACATATTAACAGGGACTGGAACTTTTGTATACCCCCTCACTCTTCTTGCTATAGGAAAAACTATACCACTTGAGCCTGATGTGAATGATACTACTCTCAGCAACCTCAAATAGTTCACTAGTTTCTTCCCTCGTTGGCATTTATCTACCATTTAATATTGGCCACATTCATGTTATATTCTATCCTTTGGCACAGTATAACAACCCAGTAAATAGTAAAACAGTAATGCACCATATTCATAGACTAAAGAACAAAAGTTGCATAATGATCTCAATATACACAGAAAGAAATATTGGACAAATGTCAAACCAGTTTTCATAATAAATACATTCAACAAAGTAAGAACAGAAGGGAAATTTCTTACTTGTTAAATAGCATCTGTGAAAATCCCACCCTTATCATACTTAATGGTAAAAGGCAGAAAGATTACCCCCTAAGTTCAACAACAGAAAATGATGTCTGCTCTTGCCACTTCTATTCAAAACTGTACTGGAGGTTTCAGCAAGCACAATTAAGCAGGAAACATAAATAAAAGATATGCAGAGACAGAGAGACAGATGTCAGCAAGATGGGAGAACAGGACATTATAGCACTTATCCCCCCTCAGAAACATCAACTTGCCTAACTTTCCATGCATGAAAATATCTTTACAAGAGCTAAGGAAAACAGGTGAGAGATTACAGCACATGGTTGTGGCACAGAAATAAGAAAAGATGCATTGAAGAGGATAGGAAAAATGGTTTTACATTACCCATATCACCCTTTCCCCTGACCCCAACAGCACGACATGGTGAGAGATAACCCCTACTTGGGGAAAGGAGAGGGAAGTGAACATTATACTTTGCCTCAGACCCCCACACTGAGCCCATCCAAATAAAACTCAGCATCAGACATATTGCTAATACCTCAGATTCCATGCTAGTACCCATGGACTGAGTCTCCAGGGCAATCTCAGCACCAGCCTACAGCCCATAGCCCCAGGCTCCAGACTTGCCTGGTTGACTCAGTCTTTGGGTCACTCCACCTCCAGTCCAACACCACCAGCAGCCCTAGGCTCTAGAAGAACTCCAGCAGCCCTGGGCTTTAGGCCCACCCCAGTGCTAGGCAAGTCCCCATAGATTCAGGTTCTAGTTTCCATCCCAGGGCCAGGCCAGTCCCAGCAACCCTGGGCTCTAGACCACAAGCATCAGAACAGCTTGCCCAAGCATCAGAACAGCCCCCACAGCCCTTGTTATCAGGCTAGCACCTATGGACTCAGCCTCCAGATCAGCGTCTGTGGATGCAGGCTGAAGGCCAACCTAGCACCAAGCCAGCCCCCTGCAACTCAGGCACCAGGTCTGCCCCAGCGTTCAGAATAGCCCAGAGCCAGGTTAACTCACACAGCCCCAGGCTCCAGGACCAACTCAGCATCAGGTAAGTACTATTGGCCTCAGCCTTAAGTACCATACTAGCCCCAAGGGACCCTGGATCCAGGATTGTCTCCATTACCCAAAGCTTCAGGCCAGCCTCTGTGACACCAAACAGACCAGCACTCTTGCTACCAGGCTCAGATCAATCCCCACAAACCCAGGCTTAACACTTGCCAAAGGACTAGGCTGGCCCCAGGCTCAAGGCCCCAGATGATTCAGAGTCCTGGCCTAATCCAGCAGACCTAAGGCCCAGGCCTATCCCAGTTGGCCCTATGGACCCAGGCTTTAGGCCAGCCACCAAAGTTACAGGCGCCAAGTCTGCCCATGAGGACTCAAGCTCCAAGCCCACCCCTACAAACCAAATAAACAGATCCATTCCTATGGATTCAGGCTCCTGGTCCAAACCAGTGGAACCAGACAACTGGCCCACCCACTTACTGATGGAGGTAGCAGGCCAGACTGCTTGCGGACCTCAGAAGCAAGCCTGCCCATGGACCACAACAGATGACCTGCCCAGAATCTCTGGATGGGCTGACTCATGTAGGGCTTTCCCAGAAAGTTAGCCTGCAAAAACTAGAATAAGTTCATACTTGTTTAAATGTGCAGACATCAACATAAGGCAACAAGAAACATGAATAAATAAGGAGACATAGCACCACCAAAAGAACACAGTAATCTCCCGGTAGATGACCCCAAAGAAATGAAAATGCCAACTTCATTTTCATTCCAATTATTTTGATGTCTTTCCTCTGAAAATTAGTATCTTCATTTCTTTGAGAAAGAAGATCCCAACTACCAGAGAAAAAATTCAAAATAATTGTTTTATGGAAGTTCAGCAAACCTCAGAAAAATACAGAAGAACAGTTTAATAAAATCAGGGAAATAATAAACAACCAAAATGAGAAATTTAATGGAGAGATTGAGATTTTTAAAAAAAATCTAACAAAAATTCCAGAGCTGAAAAATGCGATGGATAGAATGAAAAATGCAATAGAAGAGCATCAATGACAGAACTGAATATGCAGAAGGAAAAAAAACTGTAACTAAAGAAAATAATCTGTCTTTATATTATTTGAAAATATACAGTCAAAAGAGGAAAAATAGAATGCAAAAAAAAGTGGAGAAACTTTACAAAATTTGTGGCAGAACATCAAGAGAGCAAATCTTCAAGTTATAAGAGTTCAAGAAGGACAGAGAGGCAAAGGGAATAAAAAAGGTTATTTAAAGAAACAATAGCAGAAAACTTTCTGAATCCGGGGAAAGATAAAAATGTCCAGGTACAGAAAAGTCAAGGATTTCCAATAAGATTTGACTCAAACACTTATACACTGAGATATATTATACTGTAAATAATAATAATAATAAAGAGAAGATCCTGAAATCAGTAAGAAAAAATAAGCAAATAGTATATAAGGAAGTTTTATAAAGCTAGTAGCAGAAACCTAATAGGCCAGGAGAGAGTAGGATGTGTGTCTATTTCCCCTAACTCCTAGAGAGTGAACTTCTAAATGATCAGGATTTTGGAGGGTTTTATTTATCTCTGCTCCCAAAACACACTGATAAATATATGTTAAAATGAAGTTAACATAATCCATCCACACTCCTTTTTTGTCACCAATGTTGACATACTAAAATGTATTATCACGAAGCAATAGGCAGTATTCCTTATGATATGGCTGGAATCATAAAAAGCACAGGGTCTTTGGTTACCATCATTAAAAATGAAAGGACATTCCAAACTGGATTTTATCTATGTAGTGCCATTTGAAGGGCATCAGATTGGACCTGATTGGTTTGTGCTTAGCTGGCACTCTTTCTTCTAACATTTTTAAAAGTTCTTCATGGTCTTTCTAGGAATCGTATTGGAGTTCACTTCCATTAGACAAAAGTCACATCCACAATTCTCTTTGAGATAAACACTTTGGGTCTTGGGTTTTTGCTGAGACTGCTTAGGAACAACACCCTTAAATTTCTTAGAAGGCATATCTTTCACTTAAAGGATCTCTGAGGCACTACCCCAGATCTTTCTGAGGCTTAAACAAAGGGCTTTATAGTCACATCTTTGGCTTCATCTTTATACCTTTTATTTTTCTGGAAGCCTTCTAGATTTGCTCTTTGCCTAAAACCCTTTTCTTAATTTTGGCATCATTTGCCATCTAAGAAAGGCTAGGAATTTTCACATAGCAACAAGTGCTATCTCCTTTCCGTTTAAGCTAAAGTCTTTTATTTAGTTTAACTTTCTCCTCACACATTTTCCTAAAAACAAGCAGCAGCAGCCAGGGGCACCTTCAACACTGTGTTTAAAAATCTCCTTTGTTATGCCCATCAATGATAGACTGGACAAAGAAAATGCGGCACATATACACCATGGAATACTATGTAGCCATAAAAAACAGTGAGTTCATGTCCTTTGTAGAGACATGGATGAATCTAGAAATCATCATTCTCAGCAAACTGACACAAGAACAGAAAACCAAACACTGCATGTTCTCACTCATAGGTGAGTGACAAACAATGAGAACCCTTGGGCACAGAGAGGGGAGCATCACACACTGGGCTAGGTGGGGGGTGGAGGGAAGGGAAGGGGAGGGACAGCAGGGGGTGGGGAAGATGGGGAGGGATAACATTGGAAGAAATGCCTGAGGTAGGCAATTGATGGGGGTAGGATGGAGACAGCAAACCACCATGGCATTTATGTACCTATGCAACAATCCTGCAGGATGTAGGATGTGCACATGTACCCCAGAACCCAAAGTACAATAAAAAAAAGAAAAAAATCTCATTTGTTATATCACCCATTTCATTAGGTATAGAATTTCTGCTCCCCACATTACTGCAATACATGACAAGGCACCGTTTTCCTCCAGATTCCAATAACATTTTTCTCATTTCCATTTAAGCTCTCTGAGACAACTTTCACAAAGTCCATCAGGTTTTTGATAAAAGTCTGGTCCACCATCTTTGAGTTTCACTAATACTCCCCTCAAACTCTTCCCAGCTTCAGCCCTCTGTCTGGATTCCAAGCCATTCCCCCATTTTAGGTTTTAGTTACTGCAGCAACTTACTCTTAGTATCAACATGTGTATTAGTTATCTATTGCTAAATTAACACATACAAATTTTATGTCATATATGTCTCAGCTCTATTAAATGAGAGAGAACACTACACTAGGATGTGAACACCAGGAGGCAGGGATCACCAAAGCAACCTTGGAGGCTGGCTATCCCAGTGTGTATGCTGAACCAGTTATTAAATACATACTGCTCTGAGATCCAGGCTCAGTGGGGCTTTTCATTCACCTAATACTTCAGAGGCTCCACATCTGCCCTCTTTTAGCCTCACCTCTCTGCAAATGGCCAAGAGTCTAATTTATGGTGTTTAGGGGATGTGCACACTCAGAGCCCATGCCCCCTTCCCTTAAACATGCTCCAGGTGCCTGGGGCCCTGAATTTGCTGCCCAAGTGTTCCCAAGCCCCAAACCACAAGCTCCAGGCAGCCTATAGACTTCTATTTACTGTTTCTGTGCTTCTGAAGGTTGAGTGCACTGCATTTGCAGTGATGGCTGCAAATAAGGATGCTGCATAGAGCATTTCCAGGCTCTTATAGGTGATATATATATGATTATATTTTCTTATAATTTTCATGGAAAATAGTTTATTTGGTTTGATACCCTTATCCAGGTAAATTGGTGGTAGCTATTACACCCCCTGCTCCTTTACTTTTTCCTATAGTGAACCAATGTAAAGTTGGAATTTTCCTATTAATATTTTCTTTGCAAAAGTTTGCAATAAAACTGTTTCTTAATGAAGAGATAATCTCTAGATGCCAAGAAGCACATTTTGATGAGTTTCCAGGTTCTTTGTAGCTTCCTTGGTCTCCACTCTATAAAGAAACAAAATTACAAAAATAAAAACCCTTCTATAGCTTATCTCAGTCTGTACATAGCAGTGGAGAACAATCAAATAGGACGTTGACAGTTCAGACCTGAGCATTGTCAGAGAAGCAAAGTATCCTTAAGAAGGATTGTGTGCCTGATCCAGCTGATGGCAGATAGCCATTGGGTGGCTATTTGCATGAGGAAGAAGTAGTCTTGGGTAAGAGAATTTGTGCCTAGAATTTGGGGAGAAAGCACGACATGTGGGAAAGAAGGTGGATGCAGTTGAACATGGGTAGAAGGGCAGGATGGTTGGTGGTTATACTTTAGCTTTGCCCAGTGACTAGGTATATTGCTCCAAGCCCACAGAAAAAGGGGCTATGAGATCAAGCTGAAGAGGCCATTTCCAAACCAAGGGACAAACAAAAGTAACAAAGTGTGACAGGAAGAGAGGAATAGGAAGGAGCAAGAGACCAAATATTTACACTAGACCATCTGTAACTTCTGTAAGATTTTCAGGGTTCTGGGCAAGAGTTCATTTGGAGGCCTACATGCCATGTATAAAAATATGTGAAAGGTTTAAATCAACTAATAGACTGTTAAAGATATCTTTCCTACCATGACAGATATACCTTCTTATCAATCTGAAAGGCAGGATTAAATTTAGAATGCTTGGTATATTTTAAAGATCCGTTTTCTTATTTAGTTTACTGAAGAAATTTAGAAACATAGAGCTTTCAGTAACAGGTATATATCAGGAATGGTTGGGTGAGGTTCTAGACTGTGCATCTAGGTATCTGGAACCTCCAGGGATGCCCTCAGTTGGGCCTGGTGCATTGGCTGTTCATTGTGGCATAAAAATTTGTGTGTGTGTGTGTGTGTGTGTGTGTGTAAAATCTCATAATATAACAAGAGTGGCATCTCATCATCTTTGCCATATATTTTCTATTTCTATTTCTATTGCCATATATTTCCATATATTTTGTACTCATTTTTAGACTGGAGTCAGAGGCTCGGCCCAATACAAGCGGAGGGAATTATTCAAGACTGAATGCTAGAAGGTTGGGATTATTGGAGGTCAGTTTAGGGTCTGTCCTTGATACTTGAACTCATCAAAGTTCTGTTCCAATGAATAACTAGAGCAGACCCACACCCTCAGGTCCCTGTACTACATCCCGGGTCCCAGAACCCCCCCATGCCTCAGCACTTCTCTGCATACTCTGAGCTCCATTCCTCACCTCAAGGGGCTTCAGTATCCGTGTATATATACACGTGGATACTGAAGCCCACTTGTCCCCTGTTCCTTGCATATAGCCACCACCTCTTGGTCACCTCTCAGTGCTGAGAGAATACATTGACAGTACACTTAACCCTCAGAAGCACAGACTCAGTGAACAGGATCCTGCAGGCCTCTTGGGGTTTGGGGCCACTTGGGCAGCAAGGCATGTTTAGGGGTTGAAGGCACAGGTTCTGAGTGCATAGACTCCCATGACCTCAAACACTGAACTCTTGGCTGCTTGCGGAAAGGTGAGGCCAGAAAAAGGCAGGTGTGGAGCCTCTATAGTGTGGGGACCATGAAAAGCCCTGTCTAGACAGGGCTAGTGAAGATCTGTGGGATTGAGTTTACGGTTTATAAAAGAACACAGGCTTTTACTATGGAAAGATTTATTTGTATCTCTAAATGGTCTTACAAGAAACAAATGTTTAAACACATTCAATACTATCACCATAAATCAACTATGAGTACATATGTATGTAGTAAAAGTAATGCATGAATATGACGTATACATATGTAGGGTGCAGAAAGTCGTGTGTGAGAACAATAAACACTTTTTGTTTAGAATAGTAGCTGTGGCTTGTGAAGAGAGAAGAAGGAAAATTTAATTGGAGAGGGGTATGTGGGGGTGCTGCAAGTGTTACTGTAATGTAATATTGCTTTGGTTGAGTGGTGGGCACATAGATATAGTATTCTATGTTTTGTTGTCTAGGTTGGCAATTATTTCCTAATGAAAAAATAAACATTAAGAGAGGAAAGGGAGAAAATTGAACAAATAACTGGAATCTGTTTACAGAAAAAAGTGAAGTCCTAGGTGACCAGAGTACAGGATTAGGAAGGGAAAAGACAGGCCTCATTCTACTTTTACATAAGTTTGCTTCAGTGCTCTGTAGATAGCCTTAATACCTGATCTCATGTTTTTTGGGAACACATCCGTTTTGTATTATTTTATAAGATGGTCAGTCAGGTGTAGCCATAAAAGGAGACAGAGGAGAGACTCAGGAAACAAACAAAGTTTACTATACTATTATACTCACAGGTCCTGGAGACAAGAGGCATGCCATGCCACTCAGAGCCACGTGGGAAAGATACTAGGATGGTCAGGAGCCAGAAGACAGATAAAAGAAACCCTTAGGCCAAAGCTTTTTTTTTGGAGGTCTCTAAACTATAGGGGTGGTCTCTAGTTGCCTGGTATCTAGTCCTGGGATGATTAAGGCAGAGGAATCTTGCGTCCTGGGGTGAGAGGGCCAGACAGAGAAAGTATGGCTGTGGATTGGCTAGTTTGCATACAAAAGACGTGCTCTGGTTGAACCCTTTGTTATCTTCGAGAATTGGATAGCCCAGGGAGGCGTAGTCTCTCCCCGGCCAATGTTTTGCTCTTTTTTAGATGCCAAAACATCATAATACACAGGAAATTTTTTAACTGGAAATGTTTACAGTACAATTGGTCCTCTGATGTTTTGGCATCATATTAAAGAAACTTTGAGGTGATAATAGTGGAGACATTTAGAGAATAATGCATAAATTTATCCAAACAGCATAGAAAACATTTTATTATGAGAATAACAAGGAAGGAACACAAGTAGAAATACAAGGAGTCTCTGCAGGCTGCTCCATAACTAAGTTTTCAATTTATATGGCATTAGCCAAGTAAAGTAGATCCAAAATTTTGAGGTCTCTAACAATATCATAATGGAGTTGTGGTGTGTTAGAAATATGCTCAGGTCAAGATGACAGGTTATGTTGTTGGAGGGTATGAAATGGTAAGTCAGTAAAGTATGTGTAAATATTAGTGATATTTGTTTGTAGCCCAGGGGAAGAAGTCATTTTATTTGGAGACACAGGCAGGAGGTCATCCTGGAAACCTGGATGGAGTTTAGTAGTAGCAGGTAGTGGAGAGTCAGTGGTCCTCTCCCTAGAGGGATCATGAGGTTGACCAATAAGAAGCAAGTGCCTCCTGAGGAAAGCAATAATCTCCATTAATGTTTATAGGAGTACAAGAAGTACTAACTTCAACCATATTTCTCTTTGGGCACAGGAATTGTGAGGAAAGAGAATTTGTTTTTTTTCTTTGTTTTTGTTCTTTTTTGAGACAGGGTCTCATTCTGTTGTCCAGGCTGGAGTGAAGTGGCACAATCATTCCTAGGCTCAAGCAATCCTTCCATCTCACTCTCCCACTGAAGTGCTGAGATTACAGGCATGAGCCACCACACCTGGCTTGATTTCTTCTCTTACTCAGTACTAACTTCACGATTGAGGTACATATAACAAGAAACAGATTAACAAAAGAAAAGCCTACAAATTTACTTAATGTAAGTTTTACATGGCATGGGAGCCTTCACAAATGAAAACCCAAAGAAACAGGGAAACGTGTATTTTTATGCTTAGGCTTGATGAAGAGTGGACAGTGATGCAAACATATGATAGGACAAAGAGAGCATGTAATGATAATAACTGGAGGGAACTTAGCAAGGCCTATTTGTTCAAATTATTGGTGTCTCTGTGTATTTAAGGTTAAGGATGTTCCTTTCCTCTGGGTATTGGAAGGTGTTATGGTTTGGCTCTGTGTCCCCACCCAAATCTCATCTCAAATTGTAATCCCCACGTGTTGAGGGAGGGACGTGATTGGATCATGGGGGCGGTTTCCCTCATGCTGTTCTTCTGATAGTGAGTGAGATCTCACAAGAACTGATGGTTTTATGTGTTTAGAATTTCCACCTTCATTCTTCTCTCTCTCCTGCCACCGTGTGAAGAAGGCCCTTGCTTCTCCTTCACCTTCTGCTATGATTGTAAGTTTCCTGAAGCCTCCCAAGCCATGTGGAACGGTGAGTGAGTCAATAAAATTTAATTCCTTTATAAATTGCCCAGTCTCAGGGAAGTTCCTTTTTATAAATTGCCCAGTATTGGGGAAGTTTCTTTCTTTCTTTCTTTCTTTCTTTCTTTCTTTCTTTCTTTCTTTCTTTCTTTCTTTCTTTTGTTCTCTCTTCTTCTTTCTTTCTTTTTCTTTCTTTCTCCTTTCTTTCTTTCTTTCCTTCTTTTTCTTTCTTTCTTTCTCTTCACAGAGTCTTGCTCTGTCACCCAGGCTGGAGTGCAGTGGTGCGATCTTGGCTCACTGGAACCTCCGCCTCCTGGGTTCAAGAGATTCTCCTGCCTCAGCCACCTGAATAGCTGGGATTACAGGTGCAAGCCACCATACCTGTATTTGTGTGTATATATATATACACACACACATACATGTATGTAGTTTGTTTTTTTTTTTCGGTAGGAACGGGCTTTTGCCATATTCACCTAGCTAGTCTCGATCTCTTGACCTTAAGTGATCCTCCTGCCTTGGGCTCCCAAAGTTCTGGGATTACAGACATGAGCCACCGCACCTAGCCCAGGAAGTTCTTTATAGCAATGAAAATGGACTAATACAGGAGGGTACTTCTGGAATAAAAGTTTTATGACCTGCTTCAGGGGAAAAGTGCAAGTGGAATGTGAGAGCGACCTTCCTGCCTCTGCTATTTCTCAAATGCCAGGTGTCATATTTTGGGGTAGCATGTCTTGATTTCCATCAGAGTGTAGGTGTGTACATTTGCAGAGCAAGGAGTATATCAAGCTCATAGGCTAAACAGACCGGGAGCTCAGAAACATAATAGAATCCTTAACATCAAATGAAGAAAAGCAAACATGTAGGGCCTTAGGAAAGACTGTCAATGGGTGTCACTGAGCAAAGAGTTTAGTGTCTAAGGTGAAGTCATTTCCAATATCAGGGGCGGGGTGTTGAAGTTATCTCCCACAGTGAGGATTTGGCCCAGGGTGATATCTTCTGAGATGTAGAACTAGGGTGTTCTTTGTGAGTTGGTACACTCTCGAGTTCATGTGGGCCTCAGCATCTGCCATGTTCGATTGAAACAATCTCTTACTTGGAGGGTTTGGGCTCCCAGATTGTAAACAAGTGAAAGCACCCAAACCAACAGTAAGATCAATAGGTGGCCAGGTGTGGTGGCTCACACCTTTAATTCCAGCACTTTGGGAGGCCAAGATGGGTGGATTGCTTGAGCCCAGGAGTTCAAGATCAACCTGGGCAAATGGAGAAACACTGTCTCTACTAAAAATAGAAAAATTAGTTGGGCATGGTGGTGCAGGCCTGTAGTCTCAGCTACTCGGGAGCCTGATGGGGGAGGATCACCCAAGACAAGGATGTGGAGGTTGCAGTGAGCCGATATCGTGCCACTGCACTCCAGCCTGGGTGACAGAGCAAGACCCTGTCTCAAAAAAAAAAAAAAAAAAAGATCAATAGTCAACAGAATGGTGTGCAGCTTCACCTGACAGGGATTTTTTAATTTTTGTGTTTTTGGTTGAATTTTAGGTTCAAATTTTGCTATATTAGATGAGCAGCTGCATGTTTTGTGGAACAATCTACAGTTAATGAGTCCCCAGAGAGTTTGCCCCTCAAATATGGCCTGCAGTTTTTAGGGGATGGTGGTAAGACTAGAAATGTATAAAAAATAGATTAAGTCCTGGGACAAGATGGAGAACTTTAAGAATTTATCTGTTGGACTGAAATATTAAAACCGTCATTTTAGGAGAACATTAGGTCTCGGTTAAACTGGTTATATGGGGTCTATCACCAACATGGAAGTTCTATTTAATGTATATTTCAAAAGCCAGCAGTGTGTATTCTAAGAAATGAATATATGCATGTGTCTTGGTTACAACCAGTAATGTCTATAACTCTCAAGAGAGTGCAAACCGAAAGGTATCTGAGAGTCTCCATTTCTAGAAGAGCCCAGTAGGTAGCCAGTCATTTGTTGTTTTAATGATGTATTGCCTGAGGCTGAGGGAAGCAATTTCTTGCATCAGAAGCCCTTCGGCAACTAATGGCTATCATAAGTGGTCCAGAGTCTCCAGGAGGCATGAGAAAAGGATGCCACACTCTCTACAGTGAAGGAGTTTTTCAGTGCCCTAACAGGAGTGTTTGTTAACTTTCATTTGAAAGTAAAATTTAAGTAAAATTTGTAAATGTGGAATATGTTGTTACCAAAACCCAGAGAGTACTAAAAGATGTTGGACTTATGTGTTCTTAACAACGGCATCAAATACATCCCCTTGGAAGAGGATGCCATTAATGTGATGTCATACCTGTGTTCCTGGAGAAACATAGATGTAGATAAGATCTTGCCTGCAAAGACTGCTTGTAAACAAGGCTGTTGTGGTACCCCATGGGTAGTTTATAGTGGTGTCTTATGTCCCTTTAGAGGAAGAGGTAAACTGTAGTTGAAAGGATGTTAAAATAGTCACTGAGTATACCAGGTGAGACAAATACATAAGAGTAAAATATTTACTGATTGTCGACTAAATAAAGGAGTGGATATTGGGTATGGGGGGCCTTGATGGACGGGAACACAGAATTAAGGTTGTAGTAATCTACCATAAGGCATCCTTTACTTTTTCCTGATTTAGGAACGAGCAAAATTGGGCTGTCAAATGGAGAAACAGTGGGGACAACCATTCCATTATTAATTGGTTTTATATAATAAATTTTAATCCTTGAAGGTATTGTTTTAGTTATATTGGGCCATACTATTTTAACTATGGATTCATGGGATCCCATTTCATCAAGCCAATTTATAAATGTTGTTAAAGTGAATTAAAGTTAAGACCAGGTCTGAAGAATCCCTGAGCAGATGAAGTGACTTTAACCTTTCTTGATTTGCAAACATAAAACTTAACTTGAGCTGTTTCTTGTAAGTGCCTATATTAAAGAAAAATAGAACTTATGCTCAACCAACCAGAAAAAACTAACAAACTTATGTAACTAGAGATATAGCAGCTAAAAAACTTATATAACTAGAGATATATATGCTGACAAAAGAGTCAGCATATAAGATATTTATTCTGAGCCAGATATGAGTGACCAATGACCTATGACACAGCCCTTAGGAGATCTTGAGAACATATGCCCGAGGTGGTCAGGCCACAATTTGGTTTTATGCATTTCAGGGAGATATAAGGCATCAATCAATATATATATATATGATGCACATTGGTTCAGTCTGGAAAGGTGAGACAACCGGAAGCAGAGGCTTCCAGGTCATAGGCAGATTCAAAGTTTTTCTGACTGATAATTGGTTAAAAGAGTTAAGTTATTATCTAAAGACTTGGAATAAATAGAAAGAAATGTCTGCATTAGGATAAGGGGTTGTGGAGACCAACACTTTATCATTCAAATGAAGTTCCAGGTAATAAGCTTCAGAGAGAATAGATAGTAAATCTTTCTCATCAGACTTGAAGAGTCTGTTCTATCAGTAACTCAAAAAGGGAGGGGTTATAATGAGGTATGTCTGGTTCCCCCTTCCCATCATGGCCTGAACTAGTTTTTCAGGTTAACTTTGGAGTGCCCTTGCTGAAAGGAGGTGTCCATTCAGATGGTTGAGAGGCTTAATTTTTATTGTTGGTTTATATTCTCCCCCTTCTGGTCAAGATGTGCCAGAGGCAACATCAATGGCCATGAAACTTTTATTTTGTCCCATAGCATTGCCAAGGCAGCATGGCTGCCTGCCCTGGGTCCATCCTGTCTCTTAGTGGGAACCCTTATGACCAAGGGGCTGAGAGTCAAAAGACTTATAGCCAATTAAGTGTTCCAGGAAAAACGGGAATAGATGTGAACAGACATTCATTACTCCTTAAAATTTTTAAAGTAATTTAAAAACCAACAAGCAAAAAGCCAAAGTTGAGGCTACAAATTGACTTTATCTATCTTCAACTTAAATGTGTTGAGCTACTATAATCTTGTTTTTAGTTACAGGCTTACAGCAATTGAATATACCAAACATAAGCATTGCTAAAACCTTTTAAGCTAAGGAGTTTACAGACTTTTGATGTGCTGCAATGCTTTTTCTGGTCTTTCAGTAATTTGTCCTAAGATGGCTGATACAATTTTTAAAAATATATTCATATCCATAAATCTCATAACTAGCCGTATTATACCAAGAAGGCTTTTGTCACAAGGTGTCTTTGTATCCTCTCCATAATAATTTCTTTTAACTCTACAAGAAGCAACAAATTCTTCATGATGGTGACAAATGAAAAGATACCACGGAATATCTCAGAAGGCAAAATCTCTTGTTTTACCAGATGTTTAAGCATCTATGTACACATGCTTATTTTGGATGGTGGGAACTAATTCTATCCCTCAAAACCAGCCCTTTTAATCTCATGTGCCCACCTCTTCTGTGATAGCCCCAGGGCTGAGAGGGAGTATGCCTATATTGTTTTAGCAGCAGGGCATTTGCAGTGAAAAGCAGAGCAGCTCCAGTGGGATTTCAAATGAGGGAGAGTCACAGGATTTGTCAAATCATCTCTAGGCTTTGGAATACCATATTATGGTTTTCTCAGAAGAAGTAAAACAACAAGCAATAAATAATAAATAATAATTTGACACTTAAAAGAGAATGTGTGTGACAGAACAGAAAAATAAATCTACTCTATTAGGATGCCAACAAAAAACATGAAGCAAATTACAATCTGGTACTCTTTAGAGGATTATTGTAGCCAATAAATAATTTATGATTCAATCTGCATTCAAAAACAAAAGTCAGGGCTGGAATCTAGTAATAAGTGTTACAGTTTTCCTTTGAAATAATTTCTCTCTCTCTCTAGCCCTCCTCTTATACTTAAGAGAAATTATATTAAGACCAATTCCTGTATAAAATAAGTTTTAAGCGTATTATACATGGCTTGATTATTTGCAAAACGTGCAGCAAGAACTGAGTGGCCATATAGCCTCTTTTTAAGGTGGCTTTTCTGGAACTTTGCATTAAAAATATTATTTTAGTCAAAGCCTTGGTAAAATAACCAAGTATCTCCAATTGTCTTGTTTAAATAGGAAAGACTCTTACTAAACTTATGCAAGTAATTATATTGTTATAAAATCACAGTTTCCAAATTTTGGAGAAAGAGCTCAGATTGAGAGAAAGGTAAATTTACCCAAAACAACATATTTTACCCAATTCTTCTAAACTATAAATAACAAAAAGAAAAATATTTCCTTGATTCTTCTTTAACCAGAGTAGCAGGCGTCCAAATAAGATGTCATTTGTTTACCTTGGAAGTCTCATTCACAAGCCAAGCAACTCTTGTCAGATGAGAGTTGTTTATTAGGTGCTGTAGAATCTAGCAGCTCTTCAAATAGTTAGAGTCAGCCCTAAGGAAAAAGAAGATCTCTGCTCAAGAGTATCTCCTCCTCTCATCCCCAGATAACAAGATCCTATATAAACTATTTTTATTTTATCATTGAATTATTTGGGCACCATTATTTTCATTAGCATAGAGGTGGCTTCAGTTAATATTCTATAGCAAGGCAGTAAATGCCCCTCAAGTGAAAATTCTCTAGTCCAAACTCCAGGTATTGTCAGTAGGAAGTGCTCACAGGCTTTTGCCATAAGTCCCAAGAAATGCTCCACAAAGGGATATGAAGGAGAAAATTTGTCCCCACCGGCACTCCAGCTTCTAGCCTATATTCTGTGGGCTTAGGAAAATCTTATGAGTTCCAATTTAGCGTGTCCAGTTGATGTTTCTCAAAGGGAAGATTTACATGCCTTCAGTTTTATTGTACTACATAGGGAAAACATCCCCCAGTCAGATATAAAACCCATTTTCATAAGACATTTATTTAGGTAAAGAGGTTAGAACTATCTTACATAAAGGTAAGGTTTAAACATCTCAAATTTTGTAATCATATCTTTTAAAATGGTTGACAGTGTGGAGATTCCTCAAGGACCTAGAAATAGAAATTCCATTTGACCCAGCAATCCCATTACTGGGTATATACCCAAAGGATTATAAATCGTTCTATTGTAAAGACACATGCACATGTATGTTCATTGTGGTACTGTTTACAATGGCAAAGACCTGGAGCCAACCCAAATATTCCATCAATGATAGACTGGACAAAGAAAATGTGGCACATATACACCATGGAATACTATGCAGCCAGAAAAAATGATGAGTTCGTGTCCTTTGTAGGGACATGAATGAATCTGGAAACGATGATTCTCAGCAAACTGATACAAGAACAGAAAATCAAACACCTCATGTTCTCACTCACAGGCAGGTGTTGAACAATGAGTACACAAGGGCACAGGGAGGGGAACATCACACACTGGGATCTGTTGGGGGGTGGAGGGCTAAGGGAGGGACAGCAGGGGATGGGGAGGTTGGAGAGGGATAAAATTGGGAGAGATGCCTGATGTAGGTGATGGGGGGAGATGGAGACAGCAAACCACCATGGCATGTATATACCTATGCAACAATCCTGCAAGATCTGCACATGTACCCCCAGAACTTAAAGTACAATAAAAACAAAAAGGTTGATATTTCATAATTTCAACCTTTACATTCTTATATTCTGGTCCCAGGAACTTTTATTCTCTACTCCCAGACCATTTTACCTTTTCTGGTGAAAGAAAATTTGGGTTCCCATCAGGGAGTTGAGCCAAGGGACTCAGGCCCTTTTGTCAATGTTTATTTTAATTTGCCTCAACATTGAGCCAGGCAATGTCAGGTTTCTCATTATATTTGCCTTTTGATTTTTCTTAAATTTCTCCACTCTAGGGCAAATGCAGAAAACTGTTGTAGGGCCCTTTAGTGTTGGGGGACCAGCAGCAGTTCCCTTTGGTCCACCCAACTTTCGATACTGTTGCAAAGACCTTTGTTTTAACCTCATCAATTTTAAATTTATTTATTTCATTTCTTAATAACCATCTAAAGATTTTCACCACTCTTATAGGGTGAGTTTTTTGATTCCCTTTTGCTTTTCCATTTTTTTTGTTGTTAATTACCCTAATGTTTTATTAAGCATCTATAAGATCCATGAGGGACAGCAAATTTGATAAGGCTTATCACAGAGTTGTATGACTCTTCAGGGGTAATGTTGTCTGGGGTACCCATGTAAAAGGGGCTCCTTTAACCGCAACATTTACCATGACCTTGGTAATAGGTATATTCAGGGGGATAATAACCCAGTCATCATAAAGCCAGTCCCACATGGCTTGCATATGAAGCACATCACTTGCTTCATCTGGGGTGTTCCACTTTGCATTTTATAGGGAGAATTGGACAGTCCCCTTCTCAGGGTAAACAGACTTTACAATGGCATTTATCCAGTCCACTAGGTTGGTTGTTCTCTCAGGAGTAGTGACCTGTGTCTGGATCACATGTACTCATCAGCGAATGTTTAATAGTGAGCTGTGGGCCCTACATAAACCCAAACATGTCTATTATTCTGTAATACTTAAAATTAAAGATACTATTCTTAAAGTAGTTATTTTTACAATCTATTATAGTAAAAGTTTCTCAGAAAGCTGATAATGCCAATCTACAAAATAGAATAATTTCTTTACATTATATGCCCTGGTTTTAATAGTTACTTGGTTTTGCCCTTCCCTCACATTAACTATCTTCTTGGTAACCACAGGTCTCAGAGGTAACTTTTGTTGCCTTGGCTTAATTTTTCCTTTTATAGGTAGCTTTGATGCTAGTGGCCTGAGCTGAGACAGACCTACATCTGAGTTTGGTCCAGCATTAACGCCAAATCCAGCACTCTTATTTTCATTTTAGCTGTCAGCAATAACAATAGCCAAGAGATTGAATATTTTGCTTTTTTTCTTATTCGTTTGCATTTCTTTATGCATCCAGTGAACCAACTCCCTGGGAGTATAATTCATCTCTAAATTTCACTGGTAATGTTTGCCTTTAGTAACTAAATGCAGCTCAACTGCAGCTCTTTAATATGGGTGACCACGTGGCCACCCAGGAGTCAAAGCTTTCTCATTCCCCACCTTTTATTTTTCTCCTTATCCGTTTAGTTTTATCTGTGTAGTTTTTTCCTTTATTTTAAGGTAACTCTTTAATAACCTCTAAATGAGAAAAAAATACATTCTCTTTAGCAAAAACCACATCCTTGTGTTTTTTATAAACTTCACCTTAAAGAATTTTTAGTCTCTTACTATTTTAACTCTTAGTAACCCAAATTTCCAGTGAAAAAACTGAGGTTACCTAAATTAACATAACATGACTTTAGGATTTTAAACTACTGAAGAGAATTTTTAGATTAAATTTACCAAATGAATTTTACCAAATATCACTGAAGTCCTGTGAACTAAATGGCATTAGAACTAGCTTTTATTTGTCTGATTCTTTAAGCCAATTGATTAGAGCTGTTTCATATAGTTTGGTAGTCAAATATTACTTCCACATGACACATATACACGTATAGACAAACAAAGGCAGATCCAAAAGATTTTTTCACTTGCCTGTATTCAAAAATTATCTCCCTTACTTTAAACTCCTAAATAATAATAATAAAAAAAGTTACATATGTCAACAAAAGGTGAAAGAGAGAGTTGCTATTTCAGACCTTCTCAAAAGAAAGCAAGCTAAAGCAGCAGGGCACAGCAGAAGTTAAACTTCTGAGATACCAATCTGAAGAATTTCAAAAAGAAACAGATTGTAGAATTTAAAAATTTCTTGCATTGAATCATAATATTTTTCAATTAAATCTTGTTCTAATCAATTCTTTAGTTTTGTTAGTGTATTTTTAATATCAAAATCCAATTTCTAGAAAGACTATTGTAATTTTCTTATAATTATAGCCAACTTAATTATATAACATTTTTTCCTATACATTCCTTTTTTACTTACCTGATTACAACTTGCACAGACTACTCACCATATGCTTGGACTTTCTGGTTTGTCCTAAATATCTCCCTTTATTAAACAACCAGTGTATTTATTCTAGAACACAAATTTACCATACTAGATTCTCTTGCAAACAAAAAGTCATTTCTGTTTTAACATTTCTTTTTAACATTTCAAAAATACCTCTTTACACCCATAACTTTCTTTACATCTCTGTTAGTTTCTGGTCCCTTTTACCTTGTTTTGTACATAACCTTTGATTAGACAGAAGTTATTTACCTTTTAATATAAACACATTTTAAAATGTTTTCCTATCATTTTAAATTGAAAATTACCTAGATATTTAATAAACAGCTATTATTTAATCTAACTTTAGATTCCAAGTTATATGACAAGATTGTTTACAGGCATTTATTCCATTACATTTACTGGATTCGTGCATTTAATATTTTATCTAGATTATTTATGAAAACTGTGATAGTCATCATTTAGAGTTATTTCCCTGTTAACAATTTTCATAGCCTCTGAATTTCAGGTGTTTACCTAAGTAAGAAACTTAAGGCTAGGCATATGGGTATTCTACCGACAACCCAGGATTTAGCTGTTTTCATTAAACCAACAATATTAAATGTCTTATCAAAAATGACACAAGCATAGATCATTCTGTTTCGGGTTGAGTTTATAGTTTTATAGCTCTTATGGCAGATTTTGACACCTTATAATATTCTGCAAGGATAAGTATGAAACTGTTTGATCAATAAATGCAAACAAAAATTCTGACAATTTTAAAGACATCTCTAATATTTTTACCAATAATTTTAAAGCTGGTTTATTTATTTAAAAATTTATTTAAGTCGTGAACTTGAAAAGCATTTCAGCTCATTATTTAATTTATGAGTACTCTTTAAGCCAATTTGGTAACTTGTGGCCAAAACACATAACAAAATATGTGTATGTACACATAAGCACATACATACATACTCATAAAAACCAACAAAGATCCTATAGCTTTCACTTCAGAACTCTAGTCATGAGATATTAATACAAACTCACCAGTTTGCAAAAACAAAACAAAACAAAATGCGTGGATCCAATAAGTGTTTCTTATCTCAGTAGAAAAGTGACACCAGATTTAAAGCAGGCAGGAAAGAAAATAGAGAAATAGAGAATTTAGGAACTCTACAGTTGCAGGTCAACCTTTGGGCTCTGAATTATTCCTTAAAATAATTTGCCCATCAGTTTAAAATGTGCACAAAAAAGACCATAATAAGTAACCAGCTGGAGTACTAGAAAAACTGGCATGGTCTCAAACTTTTCCATTTTACACAAACACAAGTAGAGGCACCATAAAACTAAAGGGGTACTCCAAAGGAGGTTGTTCCCCTTGTCTTTCCTCATTCTTAGATTATTTGTGTGAACCCAAAGTATCTGAAACAGGTCTCAATCAATATAAAAAGTTTATTTTGCCAAGGTTAAGGACATGTGCCCAGGAGGCAGGTCTGCGCTTTTCTTTAAAGATGATTTTGAGCGTTTCAATATTTAAAGGAGATAAAGTGGATGTTGGAGAGAGGAAGAAATTTTAAAAAGGTGTGGATAGATAAGAGAGGAACATCTCATCCTTTTGAGTCTTTGATCAGCCTTTCACTGAATACACAATTTACATGAGAGATAGGGGTAGAGGGATATTTACTTATGCCTTAGTCTGGTTCAGTGAATATGCATTTTTGCATAAACAATAGGGCAGAGGAAACAATCAGATATGCACTTGTCTCAGGTGAGCAGAGTGATGACTTTGAGTTCTGTCCTTAGTCCTGTACCTGTGAAGATAAGCTATCAATTACACTTCCATGGTGAGATTCAACAGAATTGTTTTAGGGTAAAGATCTTGAGGCCCACAAGGAATTTCCATGTGAGCATATTTTGAGGGAGGTATGTAGCATCTTTTCATCTTTGCAGCTGTCTTATTCAGGAATAAAATGGGAGGCAGGTTTGCCTGAGGCAGTTCCCAGCTTGACTTTTCCCTTTGGCTCAGTGATTTAAGGGGTCCCAAAATTTATTTGCCTTTCATATTTGTTTCCCACTTTTTTCTTCTTAAAATAAGAAACTGAACTGTGGCCTAGGGTTTTGTGTGTGGTCGATTCATGTGCGCTGATTGTGGGTAGGACTCCATAGTGTTTCAGCACTGAGTCTTTTCTGCTCTCTTACATGTCTGTTTCTCTCTCTGGAGGTCTATCACCTCCAAGAGGGCTCAGAACATGGAGTAATCAGCTCTTATATGCATATCCTGGATGAAGCTTTTTAAACTAATTTTGTTGAGGGTTGTCTGTAGGGGTACTGCATGTCATGAAGGGTCAATACCCCAGACACTGCCACTCAGCCCAAGGGCATTTTTCAGCTGGAAGAAGTAAAATGCCCTGTCTCTTCAGAGCTGAGAAAGCGCAGTCTCTCATTTATCTACGAAAACAACATTTCAGTTCCTCGTGGAAATGCACAGACAAGCCAACTGAACTTAATTTGGGGGGCAAAAAAAGCAGTAGAGAATACCTTTTAGAATATACCTCTGAACTAGAAACCAGACAGGGTGACTGAAAGGGGGTCATTCTCCTTGTCTTTAGAGAAAGGAAATGGAGAAGATCCTTTAGAATGTACTTCTGAACTAGAATTAGGATTCTAAACAAGCACATCCTAGGAGAAAAATAAAACAGCTCAGAATAAATCAAGGACCATCAACCAAAGGAACGTTCAGGCCTCAGGAGGACTTACTAGTTCCACCAGAGGAGGAGCTCGAAGTCAGAGACTATTTCAGTGGGCCCCTGCTGACACCTTAGCTTTGATTTCGGGCAACTCCTTCAGGGTCCTGAATCTTCCCTGAGGCCCCACACTGGACATCAAATTATTGTTGACAAATGTAGTAAAACTAAAATCTTTGAGGATATTTATTCTGAGCCAAATATGACTGACCAGTGGCCCGTAACACAGCTTTCAGGAGATCCTGAGAACATGTGCCCAAGGTAGTCAGCCCACAGCTTGGTTTTATGCACTTTAGGGAGATGTAAGGCATCAATCAAAACATGTGTGATGTAGATTGGTCCGGTCCAGAAAGGCAGGACAACTGGAAGCAGGGGCTTCAAGGTCATAGGCCGATTCAAAGATTTTCTGATATGTTGAAAGAAATATTATCAATAGAAAGGAGTGTCCAGGTTATTATAAGGGGTTGTAGAGACCAAGGTTATATTGTGCAGATGAAGCCTCCAGGTAGCAGGCTTCAGAAAAAATAGACAGTAAATGTTTCTTATCAGACTTAAAGAGTCTGTTCTGTCAGTAATTCCAAAAGTGAGGGGGTATAAAGAGGCATGTCTGGCTTCTCCTTCCCATCATGTACTGAACTAGTTTTTCAGATTAACTCTGGAATGTCCTTGCCAAAAGGGCATTCAGATGGTTGGGAGATGTAAAATTTTATTTTTGGTTTACATTTATATCCTTGTATTGTAACTTATATAGCAGGATAGACCAAATAAGGCAACTTTATAACTGTAACCAATCAAATAATTTCTTTGTATGACTTCTGGATTCACTCTGTAGAAGCTTGTCCCTTATACTGCTCAGTGGAGTCCCAAACCACTGGTTTGGAGCTGCCCTATTCATGAATCAATATCTGCTCAAATAAACTCTTTAAAATTTTATTGTGCCTCAGTTTATTCTTTTAACAGTATTAAAGACTTACTTTAATTTTAATTCATTATTTATTGTGTCAGAGCTTCTATGCCAAATTAGCACAACGGGTATTGTGACTGTGGGAAACACAGACAAGGTTACACTTAAAGTGAGGCATACTCATTTTCCCCCTATGTTGTACTTAGTTACTTTTTAAGATTATAGGGGATATAATGTTTCAACTTAATGAGCTCCTCCAGTATAACTATAAATTGAGCCCCAATATTGGTTAAGTTCATGAAGTTTTGTCAATTGGATGCATTTCAGCAAATGTTAAGTTAGACTTTATGTTGTACCAGCACAAAAGTCAATCAGTGCCCTTTTCATCCTTTGTTATATAAATTCTGTGTTAATTTTTAATTTCCAATTATATCAAAGTAGAACTATTTTTGTTTAGTTATAGTTTATAGAGACACAATTTATAATATATTTATATTAAAATGTATATGTATGCATAATTTATTTAATTTCTTTTCATCTTCTCCCCCGTTTGAGTTTGTTTATAAATTGCAAAGTATCTAGGGCTAGTATTATTTTTTATAGACCTGTCATTTGCTCCATACATAAGGATTAAAGCTCCTTTTACCCCCCTTGGGCTTCTAGCCACCTAAAGCAAGTGTTTTTCACCCCCCTTCCTTCCTTCCTTTTTTCTTCTTCCCATTTCACTGTCAAGAGCCTAAAATGGCAATCTTTTCTTTCTGTCTCTGGCTGATAAAGAGGGGATGGGGAGGGGCTGATGCCTCTAGGCAGTAGCGTTTTCCTGGGATGGCGCCTAGCCACAGTATGCTCAGTCCCTTTCCCCATTTTGTAAGCAAAATTTTTAGAATGGATTTTATTTTTAGTTGGCTAATTTTTTCTCTTTTGTTGTCTTCTGTCTGTCCCTGTTTCTTTGTCTTTTTTTTCTTAGATGTTTACCTGATAAGCTCCTGATGGTCCTGAGTGGCCTCTACTGTAAGCAGCCGCCTTTCTTTCTAGTGTGTCTCAGTCAACTTCTGAGGTGCTGTGGTCTACATCAAAGAGAGCAGTGGTTGCCTCAGTTTTATCTTTTAAATTCTTGGTTTTGTGACAACTTGATTGTAAGGAGGAGACTTTCAGCATGTCAATAGGGAACAGTATTTAAGAGTGTCCAAGCACATTGAACTAGAGGTTTTTAATATCAAATCAGCTGAGAAACTTGAGGTATTTTAGGGAGAGGAGGAACACAATATTCTTTCTCCTTTTCCTTTTTTTATTGAGCCACACTTCTCCATGGGTGAGATTCGAGATATCCCATGAGGTCACGGAAGAAGACGACAGAAGCAAGGTGTGCAGCAGAAAAGGAGTTGCCAACAGCATTAACTCTTACTGGACACCATGGTGACCTTCCTTTGAAGGTGATCCTCTTCTCTGGTTAGAACTCAGCAGGAACATGAGAAACATGAATTTGAACGTGAACATGAGGCAGCTTCCTGTCCAGGTGGCACTTGTCAATACAAGTCATCTTGAGAAGGTCACCCAGCTCTCATTTGCTGACAAATCAGCTAGTACCTAACACCTGGTACTCAGTAAGCCTTTGCTAGCACAGTGAAATTCACCTTTCCACTGTCGTTCTCAATCCCAATGGAACCTTTGTAATATCTTTAGACAATTGTTCCAGTCTTTAACTTAACTGGGGAGTGCTAGAAGAATCTTTTTTTTTCCCCTCTTACCAAGACAGGACTAGCTGAAAGTGGAGTCCTTAAGCATTCTAGAAGGATGCAAACCACAATTTAGGGCAGTAAGCCTTGGAAGTCTCTAAAAAAGGGCCATACAAAGCAGCATAGAGCAGTACACAGAAATGTTAACATGACACTGGAGACCTCTCAGATGGTAGAGCCCAACTAAGACTGCCTAATAGTAAGCCAACTAGCTAAGAGACAACTCCTAAGTCTCCTTGCCCATAAATAGATCATCCTGTTTGTGACACCAATTGTTTTGTAATTCTTTTATAAGATGGTCAGTCAGGTGTGGCCACAAAGGAAGGCAGAGGAGAGGCTCGGGGAAAAAAAAACAACAGTTTATTATATTCATGGGTCATAGAGACAGGAGGCACGGCACATTGTGCTTCTGATTTCTCAGTGCTGCTGGAATTTCTACTACTATAATATAATCTAATTTATGCAACTTCTGTGAATCATACTGGTGCTCACTCTATTACATAAATGGCACAACTGTAAATCTCCTTCAGAGACATCATTTACACCCAGGGCTTCTACTAAGACTGATTACGGATGACATCCTTCATCTTCTTTGAAAGGCTACTATTTTACTGAATTTTTCTTTGAGATACATCCTCAGATCTTTCTGAGGTCTTAACAAAGGATTTTATACTTACACCATTGACTTCATCTTTAGAATATGTTTTCCAAATGGTTTCTGAATTTGATCTTTATCTGGAAGCAGTTTCTTAATTTTAACATTCTCTGCCATTTAGAAAGGCTGGAAATTTTTAAGACTAGCAAGTTTGTCTCTTCTTAATAGGTTATTTACCTTAACTCTCTCTTCTACACATAGCAAGAAGAAACCGTGTAGCACTTGCAAGGCTCTAGAAATCTCCTTAGTTATATCACCCATTTTGTTAGATACATTTTCTACTCCCCACATCATGGCACTACATGACAAGTTATTCCTTTCTTTCAGTTTCCAATAATGTTTTCCTTAACTCCCCTTTAAGCTTTCTTAGGCAACCTCCACATTGATCATCAGGCTTCTGATAATGGTCTGTTCCAGGCATTTTTGATGTTCATTAATACTCTTCTCAAACTTCTGGTTTCTTCCCTCTGCCCAGTGAAGAGTCATTCTCACATTTTAGGTTTTTGTTACCACAGTATCCTGTTCTTAGTATCAAAATGTGTTCTAGTTGTCTATGGCTACATAATACATGAGCCTGAAACAAAGTGGCTTAAGACAACAAACATTTAATATCTCAAGATTTCTGTGGGCCAAACATTCAAGAGTAGCTTAGGTGGGTGGTTCTATCCTGGAATATCTTAAGAAGTTGCAGTGAATATGCTGCCATTGCCTATAGTCATCTGAAAGTTTGACTAGATCTAGAAGATTCCCTTTCAATGTGACTCACTCACTGAATTACAAGCAGAACAAAATTCCTTGCAGGCTATTTCCAGGAAGCATCATTTCCTCACCACGTGATTTTCTCAGTCAGGCTACTGAATATCCCAATGACAGCTGACTTCCCCAGGAATGAACAACTAAAGAGCAAGAGGAAAGCCACAATATCTTTTAAAATCTATCCTCAATGTCACACTTTGTCATTTCCACAATATCTTATTGGTTACATAGGTCAGCTCTATTAAATGAAGGAGGGCACTACACTAGGACATGAATGCCAGGTGGCAGAGATTATGGGGGTGATCTTGGAGGCTGGCTATCCTAGTACCTACTTTGAATGAGTTGTTAAATATAGCACTGCTCTGAGATTCAAGATACAGAGGGATTGTCATGGGCCGCCCACTTTAGAGTTTCACTCCTTCCCTTTTCCAAGTCTCACCTCTCTTCAACTAGCCAGGATTCAAATGTGAGAACAAGAAAATGTGCACAATCAGAGCCCATTCTCCACACCCTCAACCATGCTCCTCCTGGGGCCCTGAATTTCCTGACGAAGTGGCCCCAAGTCCCAAGTCCCAAGAGGCCTTCAGGCTCTTCTTGACTGGATCTGTGTTTCTGACCTCATTTATTATTTCTAATTGTAGTTTTTTAGCGAATTCCTCAGGATTTTCTGTATACAAGACCAAGTCATCTGCTAATAAAAATATTTTTTTTCTTTTTAATTGCAATGTCTTTCATTTGTACCCCTTTTATCATTATGTGAAGGATTCTTTTATCATTATAAAAAATCTAGCATTATCTCTACTAATCTTTTTTATCTGATGTTAACATATCCACTTAATCTTCTTTCCGTTGCTTTTTCTATCCCATTACTTTAAATCTACTGTATATTTATCTTTGTATCTAAAGTGTGTCTATACATTTGCAGCAGCTACTCTGTGAATAAATCAAAAGATAAAACATGTTTGGATTGAGACAAAAAACTACATCTTTGAGGTACAAATCCCAGAATAAAATACTTGCTTTTTCTGGAATTTACACCAAACAAAATGGGCTCTTATGCCAATAGCCGGGATGCATCGGTCTACAGTAGCCAGACCATAAATACAGTCTCTACCTTCCTTCTACAACTGTATTAAGGAAATTCAATCAGTGTCAGTTATGAAGATACCTAGAAACCTATGTTTTAAGAAACCATTGTTGTTGAAGAGACATTTCCATAAATAGAATATACGGGGCAAGTAGAGAAAACAATGTCTTTACAATAACATCAAAAAGAACAAAATACTTAATAAATTTAGCCAAGGAGGGAAAAAACCTGTATACTAAAAACTACAAACCACTTATGTAAGAAATTAAAGAAGACGCAAATAATGGAAAGAGATCTCATGTTCATGGATTGCAAGACTTGAGATTATTAAAATTTTAATACTGGGCCGGGTGCGGTGGCTCACGCCTGTAATTCCAGCACTTCGGGAGGCCGAGGCAGGTGGATCACGAGGTCAAGAGATCTAGACCATCCTGGTCAACATGGTGAAACCCCGTCCCTACTAAAAAAAATACAAAAAATTAGCTGGGCATGGTGGCGCGTGCCTGTAATCCCAGCTACTCAGGAGGCTGAGGCAGGAGAATTGCCTGAACCCAGGAGGCGGAGGTTGTGGTGAGCCGAGATCACGCCATTGCACTCCAGTCTGGGTAACAAGAGTGAAACTCTGTCTCAAAAAAAAAAAAAATTAATACTACCCCAAACAATCTATACATTCAATGCAATCCTACCAAAATTTCACTGGCAGTTTTTGCAGAAATAGAAAAAAGAAATTCTAAAATTGATATCGAACCTCAAAGGGCCCTAATTACCCAAAACAATCTTTGAATGAGTCAATATTTGAGCATGCTCTGTGAGTGAGTGTGTGTGACTGTGTATTCAAGTGTATACCTGAATTTGTGACCATATGCATAGATGTTAGCATCTTTGTATGAGTGAATGAAAGTTTTGGATTCACTGCTGCAAGCTACTTAGTGTGTGAGTTTAATCTTGTGAGTGAAATGTGAGCAGGTTAGTATAAGTGCATGTGAGAATATTTTTTTCTGTGAAGAGTTGAGCTTTATGGTGGATGTGAGCATATTTGTGTGTGAGTTTAAATGCGAGCGTGTTTCTAGCTTGAGAATGTTACTGTGCATGTGTGATTGTGGACCTCTGAGTGTATATATTTGTGTACTTCTACGAGCGCATTTGTGGGTATAGTCATGTGATTGAGTGAATATTTCAGCACGTTTAAGTGAAGGATTGAATGCATCAGTGAGCATTTCAATATATATGTGTCTTTGAATGTGAATGAATTTGAGGGAATGTTTGAGTGAGTGAATGTGTTTTGTGAGTAAATATTTTAGTGAGTATAGGACTGTGAGCATGTCTGTATGTGAAAGTGCATGTGTGAGCCTGTTCATAGGTAAGAGTGTTTTCTTAGGTGTAAATTTGCATGCTGAAAGTGAAAATTTAAGTGTGTTCATCCTTATTAGTGAATTTATAAGCATGCGTTTTTTGCATGTCGTTGTGTATCAAGCAGATCAAAGTTTCCTGATGTAATCTTTACGTGTGATTATGTTTGAATAAGGTAATTTGTGCGTGTGTGTAAGTAATGCAATTTTTTATATGTAATTGAGTGAATTTCTGATTTTCTGGGTAAGTGTGAACATATTCATGTATAGATGAATATGGGAGCATGTTACAGTTTCTGACAATGACAATTTGCATGAGTAAGTAATTGTGTGCACATAAATGCAATGAGCATGTGTGGTGCGTGAGTGAATCTGTAACCATGTTCATGTGTGTTTGTGAATGTGTGATTAAGCATATGTGAGTAAATGATGTGAGAGTAATTTGTGTGAATTTGTGAGCATCCAAGGGCGAATACATATAATGTTATGTATGAGTATGAGTAAATCTGTCAGTATGGGCATTTGAGTGAGCAAATAGTAAGCAGGTTAATGAATGACTGCATGTTTAAACATGCAAATATGCATATTCATGATAGTGAGTATGTGAACTTGTATATATGAGTGTATCAGTATAACAATATTTGAGTGTTGATGGAAATTTTTATGTGTGTTCAAATGTATGCTTCAATTTCAGACCTATGCATTTTCAAGGATTATTTTCGCTTAAATTTTAGGTTCCTCTTAGCTCTCATCTCCAGTGGGCTTCATGCATGTCCCCATCCTTGGCCTACTGAGTCATATTTTAGCAAGAATCATGCTAAGTAAGTTTAGCAAGAATCATGCTATGTGAATTCCCCAACCTTGATACCTAATCATGTTCCTCTTCCTCAAACACTTGATGCCTAAGTTCCTCTTGTACTGGCTAGAAATCTTCAGCTGTCCCTGTTGAATTCGGAGTTGCATTTAATATATTTCCCTTTTGCAATAGTCTTGAATAGTCTTTCTTACCAATTTAACTTCATCCAGTGCAAACTTTCTCAAGTTTTATGAGTCATAACACATTTCCAGAGGCATGACTTGGATTTAATAGGATTCATCCCTGGACCACCAGACCTTTCACCCAGGTAAGGTATTGGGATTTCTCCAGGGCATACACCCTTGAAGCCTTTGTCTTCACTTCCTACTTATTATTCCAAGGTTCATTAGTAAGTCTGACTCCTGATCCAGTGCTCTGAATAATAGTTTGTTGAGGCATGGTAACTAAAAGTTTTGATTTTTAGGATTCTGAGTATACTTTTGAGTCTGAGTTAGAGTGCCAGACTTCTTTATTTGAAAGGTACCATTGTTTGAGAACATGGGTATTTCTGATTGATTCTTATTTGGTTGAACTTTGGTTCTATGATATATAGAGTACTCTTTATTTGAAGAGATATCATTTGTAGAGATTCTGTTTGGATCCTGTTTTCATTGTAAAGATATCATTCAGATTTTCCGTCCCTGTTGCTGTAACTTCAGTGCCTCCATTTTGCACGGAAAAGTCTCCTTCTTCTGTTTCTGCTCCTTTGAAGACTCTAGCTGACTGTATGCTTCAATACTATGACACTAATTTGGCCTAATGCCTTCAAATGGGGCAAAGGTAAGAGCCAAATTTTTAACAAAAATCAGTGAGTTTTATATCACTGCATTCATACCTGACTTGTAGCTAAAATTTTGAAAGGAAAGATCTAAGATCTCTGTTTGCATCTGTCTGTATGTTTATGTATGCATGTATATATGTATATATGTGTGACATTTTCCTATTTTCCTACTTCTGGATGACATTACCAAATTAACTTACATAATCCTGTAAAGGAACTCTATTCTAATTGTCTTAGAGATAAGTAAATGCATATATAAATTAAGTATTACTGAAACTCCCCCAAAATAAAAAAGTGAAATTCTAATATTTATAACACAAAAAAGGTATTCTTACAACAACTAACTCAAATATTTTAAAAATTCAAGCTTACATAATTTGTGTAAAACATTAGCAAATAAAACTAATATTGTTGATTTAATAAAATAGCTATGTCTTCTGAGTTATAAGCATTAAGTATTATTAGCATACATTTTTATTCTACTTGAGCTTACTAGTCAATGTGCTAATATTTTATCTATTAGATGTATATGCCATCATCAAAAACATTCAATCTGAAAAACAGGAAATGCATCAGATTGCCACTACCATCCTCATTCCACCATCTAAATAATTTCAAGACCAACATCTAGAAGTTTCCTTGACTGGCTGTCTTGTGGACTCAGAAACTGAATTTATAATCCATTCTAGCATTAATCTTTCTTTTTCTTTTCAGAGAAATCTCCCTCATTAAATGCTTGGTTGCTTGCACTATGCAGAAAACGTCCCGTACTACCAGGTCTCAACAGATTGCTCAGCTGATCTTTAATGAGAAAAGATTACCAAATGAGAAATGGACACATTGTTCAGAGGAAAGAATAATGTCTCTTCTTGAGTAAGAGGAGGGACTAACAAGAACTCCCTCCTTGACCAAACTTAAAGATATTTTGAGCCCTCTTCTCAACTAAGCCTCATGTTTGGCCTAATCCTAGACTTTCCAAACCCAGTTTTAGGAAAAGTCGTGCTAAGCCTGCTAAGCAAGAATCCCCCGACTCCTGATATTTAATCACGTTTCTGTATCCTCCCTTCCCTGATACACAACCAAGGTTCTCTTGGTAATTTTCCATTCATTAACTCCTTGATTATGCTCATTGGCTATAAATCCTTAGTTGTATCTGCTTTATATGAAGTTGAGTCTAATATCTCCCTTATTACAATAGTTTCTGTCTCCTGTTATAATAGTCTGAATAAAGCCTTCCTTCTGAGGCAGGAGAATTGCTTGAACCCAGGAGACAGAGGTTGCGGTGAGCCGAGATCCCACCATTGCACTCCAGCCTGGGTAACAAGAGTGAAACTCCATCTCAAAAAAAAAAAAAAAAAAGCCTTCCTTGACTATGTAATTCCATCTGCTGCAATTTTTAATTGACAATATGAACATTAATATGTTTATTTGAGTGAGGGAATGTGTACCAGGTTGGTTCCTATGAGCTATTTAACATGTAAGTATATTTGTATAAGATGAAGTGAATGTGTGAGTGTAAGTACATATGGGTGTGTTTTCTTCAGTGCGTAAATGTTTGAAATACATGGTAGCTGTGCATGTGTGGCTGTGTGCATGTTTATATACAAGTGTTTTGTGTGTAAGTTAATTTTAAAAATCATATTCATGTGTGTGATTGAATGTGTGATAATGCTCATTTGAGTGAGTTGTGGGCATTTTTGTATGAATTAGTGTTTGAGGGTGTGGGTTTGAACAAATGTGAATATGTCTGTGTGTGTGAGTAATCTATCAATACGCTTATTAGAGTGAGTAAGTTATAATCCTGTTAATATGAGCCAGTGTGTGTCCATGTGCATATATGCAAGCATGTGTATTTGTGGCAGTGATTATGTAAACCTGTACATGTCTTAGAATGTATCAGTGGAAAAATATTTGAGTGCTGAGGTAAACATCTGTGTTCATGTGTATGTATTTGTGAGCATATGCATGGAGTATAGCATGTTAGTGTGAGTTTATGAATGTGCATCATGTTCATTTTGTGAGCATATTAATGTGTGAGTATACTGTGCGTGCGACATGTGGGCATGTAATTGTGAGTGCTTACAACTGCAAGCGCGTGTGAGTGTATTAATGAATGGTTGAGCTTCATGGTGAGTATGAGCATATTTGTGTACAAGAGTATATGTGAGCATGTTAATACATGTGAAAAGAGATTAGATAAATAGGAACATCTGACCGTATATATTTGTGTTCCTGTGTGGAAAAAATTATAATAATGTCCATATGACTGAGCTTGTTTCTATGAAGTAAAGGATGTGTCGGTGCATTTGTGTAAATATATCTGAATATCTATGTATGTCAGTGAAATTGTGAGCATGTTCAGATGAATAAGTAAATGTGTAATCATGCTTGTGGAAGTGACTGAAGTTGGGAGCAAATTTATGTGAATGAGTGAATGTGGAAGCATGTGGGTGTGTAAATGTATGTAAGTGTGTCTATTATACTATAATCAATACTAACATACTGTATGATACTATAATCAATACCATTATACTGACTAAATATTTTTTTTAACTTTTTTTTGTTGTATTTTAGGTTTTGGGGTACATGTGGAGAACATGCAAAATTGTTGCATAGGTACACACATGGCAGTGTGATTTGCTGCCTTCCTCCCCTTCACCTATATCTGGCATTTCTCCCCATGCTATCTCTCCCCACCTCTCCACCCCTTGCTGTCCCTCCCCTATTTCCCCCGAACAGACCCCAGTGTGTAGTGCTCCCCTCCTTGTGTCCATGTGTTCTCATTGTTCAACACCCGCCTATGAGTGAGAACATGCAGTGTTTGATTTTCTGTTCTTGTGTCAGTTTGCTGAGAATCATGGTTTCCAGGTTCATCCATGTCCCTACAAAGGACACAAACTCATCGTTTTTGATGGCTGCATAGTATTCCATGGTGTATATGTGCCACATTTTCCCTGTCCAGTCTATCATCGATGGGCATTTGGGTTGGTTCCAGGTCTTTGCTATTGTAAACTGTGCTGCAATGAACATTCGTGTGCATGTGTCCTTATGGTAGAACAATTTATAATCCTTTGGATATATACCCAGTAATGGGATTGCTGGGTCAAATGGAATTTCTATTCCTAGGTCCTTGAGGAATCTCCACACTGTCTTCCACAATGGTTGAACTAATTTACACTCCCCCCAACAGTGTAAAAGTTTTCCTATTTCTCCATATCCTCTCCAGCATCTGTTGTCTCCAGATTTTTTAATGATCGCCATTCTAACTGGCGTGAGATGGTATCTCAATGTGGTTTTGATTTGCATTTCTCTAATGACCAGAGATGATGAGCATTTTTTCATATGTTTGTTGGCCTCATGTATGTCTTCTTTTGTAAAGTGTTTGTTCATATCCTTCGCCCACTTTTGAATGGGCTTGTTTGTTTTTTTCTTGTAAATCTGTTTTAGTTCTTTGTAAATTCTGGATATCGGCCCTTTGTCAGATGGGTAAACTGCAAACATTTTGCTCATTTGAGTAAATTCTGTGTATAAAAGTTTGTATACATATGTTAGACTATACATTATGAGTGTGAATATACCAACTTGTATGTGCCTCAGGGTGTGTTTGTATAATAATATTTGACTGTTGAATAAATATTTGGGTGTATTCCTGTGTATATGTAAATTTGTGAGGATGTACATGCATATTGGTGTCAATGTGATTCTTTGTCTTATCTATTTCTGTGATCTTGTTATTTGTGTGTGTATTGCATGAATGAAATGTGAGCAGGTAAGTATGAGTGCCTGTGAGTGTATCTATGTTTAGGTGAATATCTGAGCTTCATGGTAAATGCTATGGTTTGGATGTCTATCTCTTCCAAATCTCTTGTTGAAATGTGATCCCTAATGTTGGAGGTGGGGCCTAGTGGAAGGTGTCTGGGTCATGCGGGTGGATGCTTCATGAATGGCATGGTGCCTTCCCTGTGGTAATGAAAGTGGCTATTAGTTCACATGAGATCTGGTTGTTAGGAAGAATCTGGCACCTCCCTCCCCCTGTCTCTTGCTCCCTCGCTCACCATGTAGTACATCTGCTCCTCCTTTGCCTTCTGCTATAGTTTAAAGCTTCCTGAGGCCCTGACCAGAAGCAGATGCTGGTGCCATGCTTCCTGTACAGTCTGCAAAAGCGTGAGCCAAATAAACCTATCTTCTTAATAAATTACTCAGCCTCAGGTATTCCTTTATGGCAACCCAAAATAGACTAAGACAGTGTGACCAAGTTTGTGTATAAGTTTATCTGTAAGATGTTCCTGATTATAAGCATGTTAATGCCTGTGATAAGTGATTAGGTCTGTTGGTGCATATGAGTGTATATATGTATGTTCTTCTGTACATGAATTTGTCAGTATGCTTATGTGATTGAATGCATGAGTATGTTTCTGTGAAGGATGAACATGTCAGCGTATGTATGTGTGTATCAAATTATGTTTCTTTGTATGTGAGTAAATTAATGGGCATGTTCTTGAGTCAACATTTGAGTGTTTTTGCTAAGTGAATGTGTCCCTGTGTGTGTATGAGAGAATGTGTGTGACAATATATGTAAGTCTGTCCATGGATGAGCGTTATAATGTGTGTCATTAATGTGTTTACAGGGGACATATTTATGTACTCATCTGTATAAGTCAGTGAGCATCTCCATGCATGTTAGGATGTTTGTATGTAGTGTGTGTTTTTGTGTGCTCTTCTTAATGTGTGAGTAGATTTGAGTAAGGTAATGTGTGAGTATGCGAGTGTAAGCAAATATTAATGTTTTATGTGTGGAGATACACTGGTAAATGTATGAGCTTTTTGGTGAGTGAGAGCATGTTCACATGCAAGTGAATACATATGTTATTATTTGTAACAATTATAACGTATGGGTACATGAATGTGTGAGTGCACATGTATAATTGTAATAAGCATGTCTGATATCTGAGTTAATCTGATGTCATGACGTTATGTGTGAGTGAACAGATGGGTGATGACATTCATATGAATAAATGGATGTGAGCATATTTGTATGAATGAATGTGTGAGTGTGAGGATGCAAATGTATGTATGTCTACGTGAGTTAGTAAATTTGTCAATATGCATGCTATTGGAGAGCAAACTGTAAGCATATTAATGTGAGTGAGTGAGCATGTGCATATATGTAGTATATGCATTCATGAGAGTGAATAAGTGAACTGTACATATGATAGTGTAGTTGTGTGACAATATTTGAATGCTGAAGTTAATATGTATGTTCTTTTGTATGTATGAACTGGTGAGCATGTGCCTAGACAAATAGTATATTCATGTGAATAAATAAATGTAAATTGTGTTTATTTCTTTGAGCTTGTTAATGTGTGGGTATATTATTTGAGCAAATGGGGAGCATGTGTGTGAATGTATTTGCATCTATGTATGAAGGAAAATTTAAATGTCTTGGTAAGTATAAGCATCTATGCATTTGAGTATATATGTGACTGTGTTTCTGTTTGAGATTTTATTAATTTGTAGTTGAGAGTGAATGGGTGAGTGGAAACATTTGAGTGTTTATACTGGTGTCCATATGTCAGCGACTTTGTGAGTATGCTCATGTAATTGAGTGAACATTAGAACTTGTTTACATGAAAGACTAAATTTGTCAGGGTTTGCATGTTTATATGTCTGTATCTTTGTATGTAAGTGAATTTGTGATCATGTTTGAGAGTGGGTGTGTGCATATATTTCATTAGTGAGTAAATGTGTGAGTGTATGTGTGTATGTGAGCGTGTCTGTGTGTGACAATGTATGTGTGGAACTGTGAATAGGTGATAGTATTTTGTTATGTAAATATGTGTGTTTAAAGTGAGTAACTGCATAATCATCTGTATGAGGGCTTTTGTAAGTTTGTGCATACATGATAGATGTTCACATGTAATGAGTAATGAGCAAATGTGTCTATGTGATCTTGTTAATGTATGAATATATTTGAATAAGGTTACATGTGAGTGTATGAGTGAATGAATGTGTTTTTATGTGTTGAATAAATCTGTGATGAACTTGGACAGTTTAAGCAAGTTTGTGTGCAGTACATTGAATATGCAGTACATTCCTGTTTATGACCATGACAATATGCATGGCTAGTGAATTTGTGATTCTGTACATATAAATGTAATGACTGTGACTGTTGTGTCAGCAAATTTGTGATCATATTCATGCATCTGCATTCATGGTAATTCTCACATGAGAGTGTGCAGAGCAGGACAATGATAATTTGCAGGTACAAGTGTATGTGTAATTGTATGTATATAAATCTAATGAGTGTCTTTGGTGTGGGAGTGAAATTCTGATCAAGTACATGTCATTAAATACAGGAGAATGTTTGCATCACTGAATGAATGTGTAAGTGTGTGGTGAGAATATATGTGTGTATATCTAAGTATAGGAGTACTTTGGTCAGTATGTATCTTAAGTGAGTGAATTATAATAGTGTGTGTATATGTAAGTATGCCATTCATGACATTGAGTATGTGAACCTCTATATCTGAGTCCATTAGTGTGACAACATTTGAATGTTGAAGTAAATGTGTTCAATTTTATGCCAGAAATTTGTGAGCATATACATCAATGTTCATATGTTTGTGTGAGGCAGTGAATGTGTACTGGGTTCACTTGTGTAAGCTTGTGAGAATTCCTTTTTTCTTTTCTTTTTTTTTTGCATGTTAACTTTCAGATGTCCTTCCTTCTTTTTTTATTGTACTTTAGGTTCTGGGATACATGTGCAGATCATGCAGATCATGTTGCATAGGTACATACACGGCAATATGGTTTGCTGCCTCCATCCCCCTGTCACTTATATCTGGCATTTCTCCACATGCTTTCCCCCCAACCTCCCAATCCTCACCCCCGCTGTCCCTCTCCTGGCCCTTCCCTTTAACTTTTAAGTTCAGGGTTACATGTACAGGTTTGTTATGTAGGTAAACTTGTGTCATAGGAGGTTGTTGTACAGATTATTTCATCACCCAGGTATTAAGCTTTGTATGCATTAGTTATTTTTCCTGATCCTCTCATTCCTTTCACTCTCCACCCTCTGATAGGCTCCAACGTGTGTTGTTCCATTCTATGTGTCCATGTGTTCTCATCATTTAGCTCCAACTCATAAGTAAGAACATGTGGTATTTGGTTTTCTGTTCCCGTGTTAGTTTGCTAAAAATAATAGCCCCCAGTGCCATACATGTTACTGAAAAGGACATGATCTTGTTCCTTTTTATGGTTGCATGGTATTGCATGGTGTATATGTACCACATTTCCTTTATCCAGTCTACCATTGATAAGCATTTAGGTTGATTCTGTATCTTGCTATTGTGAATAGTGCTGCAATGAACATACATGTGAATATGTCTTTATAATAGAACAATTTATATTCCTTTGGGGATATACTCAGGAATGAGATTACTGGGTCAGATGATACTTCTGTTTTTACGTCTTTGAGGAATCACCACAATGTCTTCCAAAATGGTTGAACAAATTTACACTCACACCAACAGTGTATAAGCATTACTTTTTCATTGCAACCTCACCAGCATGTGTAATTTTTTGACTTTTTAATAATACCCATTCTGGCTGGTGTTACGTGGTATCACATTTTGGTTTTGATTTGCATTTCTCTAATGATCAGTGATGTTGAGCTTTTTTTTATATGTTGTTGGCTTCAGGTATGTCTTCTTTTAAAAATTATGTATTCGTGTCCTTTGTCCACTTTTTAATGAGGTTGTTTGTTTTTTTTCTTGTAAATTTGTTAAGTTCCTTATAGATGTTGGATATTAGACCTTTGTCAGATGCACAGTTCGCAAAAATTTTCTCCCACTTTTTAGGTTGTCTGTTCACTTTCTTGATAGTCAGTCTCCTTTGCTGTGCAGAAGTTCTTTAGTTTAATTAGATCCCACTTGTCAATTTTTGCTTTTGTTTAAATTGTTTTTGGTGTTTTTGACTGAAAACTTCGTTTGTTCCTATATCCAGAATGGTATTGCCTAGGTTTTCTTCCAGGATTTCTCTTGTTTTGGGTTTTTGTTTTGTTTTGTTTTATTTTGTTTGTTTTGTTTTGGAGACAGAGTCTCACTGTGTTGCCCATGCTGGAGTGCAGTGGTTCAATCTTCACTCATTGAAACCTCCACCTCCTGGGTTTAAGTTTTTCTTGTGCCTCAGCCTCCCAAGTAGCTGGGTTTGCAGGCATGCACCACCACCCGTGCCTAATTTTTGTATTTTTAGTAGAGATGGGGTTTCGCCATTTTGGCCAGGGTAGTCTCCGACTCCTGGCCTTGAGTGATGCACCCACGTCAGCCTTCCAAAGTGCTGGGATTACAAGCATGAGCCAATGCACCCCGTCTGTTTTTGGTTGTATATGTAAGTCTTCAATCCATCTTGAGTTAATTTTTGTATATGGTATATGTTTCAATCTTCTGCATATGGCTAGCCAGTTATCCTGGCACTTTTTATTGAATAGAGAATTCTTACCGCATTGCTTGTTTTTCTCAGGTTTGTTGAAGATCAGATGGCTGTAGGTGTGTAGCCTTATTTTTGGGTTCTCTGTTCTGTTTCATTGGTCTATGAATCTGTTTCTGTCCAGTATTATGCTGTTTTGGTTACGGTAGCCCTGTTGTGCAGTTTGAAGTCACTTAATATGATGACTCCAGCTTTGTTCTTTTTGCTTAGTATTGCCTTGGCTATTCAGGCTCTTCTTTTGTTTCCATATGAATTTTAAAATACTTTTTTCTAATTCTACAAAAAATGTCAATGATAGTTTAATAGAAATAGCATTAAATCTATAAATTGCTTTGGGCAGGATGCCTATTTTAATGATATTGAGTCTTCCTATCCATAAGCATGGAGTGTTTTTTCATTTGTTTGTGTCATCTCTGATTTATTTGAGCAGTATTTTGCATTTCTCATTGTAGAGATCTTTCACCCTCCCCTCCCCCATTAGCTGTATTCCTAGGTATTTTATTCTTTTTGTGGCAATTGTGCATGGGATTGCATTCCTGTTTTGGCTCTCAGCTTGACTATTGTTGGTGTATAGGAATGTTAGTGACTTTTGCATATTGACTGTATGCTGAGACTTTGCTAAAGTTGTTAATCAGCTTAAGGAGCTTTGGAGCTGAGGAATAGTTTGACTTTCTCTCTTCTTTTTTGGATGCACTTTATTTCTTTTCTTCCTCATTGCTGTGGCCAGGACTTTCAATACTATTTTGAATAGGAGTGATAAGAGAAAGCATTCTTTTCTTGTATTGGTTTTCAAGGGGAATGCTTCCCAGCTTTTGCCCATTCGGTATGAAATTGATTGTAGATTTGTCATAGATAGCTCCTATTATTTTGCAGTATGTTCCCTTAATACCTAGGCTATTGAGACTTTTTAACTTAAAGGAGTATTGAATCTTATAGAAAGCCTTTTATGCATCTATTGAGATAATCATGTGGCTTTTATCTTTAGTTCTGTGTAGGTGATGAATCACATTGATTGGCTTGCTTATGTTGAATCAACCTTGTCTCTGAGACATAAAGCCTGCTTGATAGCGGACGGTAAGCTTTTTAATGTACTGCTGGATTCGATTTGCCAGTATTTTCTTGAATATTTTTGCATTGATGTTTATTAAGGATATTGGCATGAATTTTAATTTTTTTATTGTGTCTTTACCAGGTTTTGGTATTAGAATGATGCCAGCCTCATAGAATGAGTTAGGAGGAGTCCCTCCTCCTCAAATATTTTGGAATTGTTTCAGCAGGAAGGGTAACAACTCTTTTTTGTACATCTGATAAAATTAGCTGTGAATCCACCTGGTCCTGGGCTTTTTTTGCTTGGTAGCCTATTTATTACTTATTCAATTTTATTGAGCTCATTATTGGACCATTCAGTGATTAAATTTCTTCCTTTTTTAGTCTTGGAAGGCTATATGTAACCAGCAGGAGGTTTATCCATTTCTTCTCGATTTTCTAGTTTATGAGCACAGAGATATTCATAATATTCTGTGATGGTTGTTTGTATTTCTGTGGGTTCAGTGGAACATCCCCCTTGTCATTTTTCATTGTGTTTATTTGAATCTTCTCTCTTTCTCCCTTATTTGTCTAGCTAGCAGTCTATTTTATTATTTTTTTCAAAAAAAAAAAAAAAAAACTAGCTCCTGAATTAATGACCATTTGAATGGTTTTTTTTCTTTTTTCTTTTTTTTTTTTTTTTCATCTCAATCTCCTTCAGTTCAGCACCAATTTTGAGTATTTCCTGTCTTCCGTTAGCTTTGGGTTTGGTTTGCTCTTGGTTCTCTAGCTCTTTTAGTTGTGGTGTTAGGTTGGTAACTTAAGACCTTTCTAACTTTTTAAGGTGGGCATTTAGTTCTATAAATTTCCCTCTTAACACTGCCTTAGCTGTGTCTCAGAGATTCTGGTATGTTGCGTATTTGTTCTCATTAGTTTCAAATAACTTCTTGATTTCTACCTTTATTTCATTATTTACCCAAACATCGTTCAGGAACAGGTTATTCAATTTCCATGTAATTGTATTGTTTTCAATGAATTTCTTAGTATTGATTTCTAATTTGATTGGGCTGTGGTCCAAGAAACTGTTTGTTATAATTTCAGTTCTTTTGCATTTGCTGAGGAATGTTTTATGTCCAATTATGTGATTGATTTTAAAGTATGTACCATGTGGCAATGAGCAAAATGGATATACTGTTGCTTTTGGGTGGAGAGTTCTGCAGATGTCTATCAGGTCCATTTGATCCAGTGCAGAACTTATGTCCTGAATAGTTTTCTTAATTTTCTATCTCAATGATCTGTCTAATATCATCAGTGGGCTGTTAAAGTCTTCCACTGCTGTTGTGTGGGAATCTAAGTCTCTTTGAAAGTCTCTAAGAACTTGCTTTATGAATGTGGATGCTCCTGTGTTGGGTGCATATATATTTAGGATAGTTAACTCTTCTCATTGAATTAGATTCTTTACCATTATGTAATTCCCTTCTTTGTCTATTTTTATCTTTGCTGATTTAAAGTCTGTTTTGTTTTTAACTAGGATCATAACCCTGTTTTTTTCTATTTTCCATTTGCTTCATAGATTTTTCTCCATCCCTGTATTTTAAGCCTATGTGTCTCATTGGCTATTATGAGATGGATCCCTTAAAGACAGCATACTAATAGATCTTGGTTATTTATCCAGCTTGCAACTGTGTGCCTTTTAATTGGGGCATTTATCCTTTTTACATTCAAGGTTAGTATTGAAATGTGTGGATTCGATCCTGTCAATATGATGTTAGCTGGTTATCTTCCACACTGGTTTATGTGGTTGCTTTTTAGTGTCACTGGTCTGTGTACTTCAGTGTGTTTTTGTAGTGGCTAGTAATGGTCTTTTCGTTCCATATTTAGTGCTTCCTTCTGGAGCTCTTATAAAGCAGGTCTGGTGATAACAAAATACCTCAGCATTTGCCTGTATGAAAATAATCTTATTTCTCCTTCATTTATAAAGCTTACTTTGGCCTCATATGAAATTCTTGTTTAATATCTTTTCTTTAAGAATGTTGTATATAGGCCCCCAATCTCTTCTGGCTTGTAGGGTTTCAGCTGAGAGGTCTGCAATTAGTCTGATGGTCTTCCCTTTGTGGGTGACTTGTCTTTTCTCTCTAGCTGCCCTTAACATTTCTTTTTCATTTCAACCTTGGAAAATCTGATGTTTATGTTTCTTGGGGATGATCTGCTTGTGAAGTGTTTTGTGAGGGTTCTCCGAATTTCCAGAATTTGGATGTTGGCCACTCTAGCTAGATTGGGAAGATTCTTCTGCATGATATACTGAAATATGTTTTCCGAGTTTGTTCCATCCTCCTAACCTCTTCAGGGACAATGATGAGTCATAGATTTTGTCTCTTTATATAATCCCATGTTTCATAGAGGTTTTGTTTGTTTCTTTTCATTCTTTTTTCTCTGCTCTGGTCTGACTGTCTTATTTCAGTAAACCAGTCTTCAAGCTCTGAGATTCTTTCCTCATCATGGTCTATTCTACTATTAAAACTTGCAATCAAACTATGAGTCTTGTCATGTGTTTTTCAGCCCTATCAGGTTGGTTACGTTCTTTTCTATACTGGATACTTTGTCTGTTATCTCCTGAATTGTTTTTTCATGATTCTTAGCTTTCTTGTATCAGGTTTCAATGTTCTCCAACATCTCAATAATTATTCCTATCCATAGTCTGACTTATATTTCCATGAGTTCAGAACCTCTGCTGAGAGTTTATGTGGTCATTTGGAAAAAAGAAGGCATTCTGGTTTTTTGAATTGTCAAGGTTTTTGTGCTGATTCTTTTTCATATTTATAGGCTTATCTACCTTCAGTTTTTGAAGTTGCTGATCTTTGGATTTTTTTCTTTTATCCTGTTTGATGTCTTTGAGGGTTTAATTGTGGTATAAGGTGGATTTAGTCAACTGGCTTCATTTCTGGAATATTTTACGGGGCCAATGTTCAGCCAACAACTCCTGAACCACATGCTCTAACTCTGGGGACTTGTGTTGGGCCTCGACTTTGTTCTCTGGTTCCTTAAGGTTAGGAATCTACTGCACTAGGGTGGCTGAGGTGCTCCTGGGCTGCTGGTCACTACAGTCCGATGGGTGGTATTAGACAAAATGTTTCATAGTATGGTAATAGCAGGATCCATCCTCATAGCAGCAGCTGTGGCAGATTGCTAGCAGGTGCCAGCGTGCCCGCCTCCCTGAGGGTGTTCACCACAGTGGTGCAGACAATGCAGCTGGTTGGATGTGTGGTTGTGCTGGAGGTGGTGTTGGCTCAGGGGCAGGGTGCTAGGGGGCACAGGTCTGGGTCCTTTCTCTGTGCCCTACAACCAGGAGTGTTCACTCAGGGGAAGGATCTGCTGTTCTCTGCGCAGTGTTAGCATGATGATGGGGAGCTGGCTGGCTCTGTGCTTACCAAGACTCCACCTAAATGGTGGTCGGTGAGAGGAGTGGGGGTGAATTGGAGTCCTGTCTGCTGGCAGGGCAAGGAAAGCAAAACCCGTCCTCACAGACACATATCAGCAAAGCAATGTGGGGAGTTGCCATGGGCCTGGGGCAAGTGTATATGTGGACATGTTCCTTATTCTGAGAAGGGTAATGTGCATGAATAGATGAACAGGTGTGTGGGAGCACCCGAGGATATGTATTTGAGTCCCTATATGAGTAAATTTTGTAAGCATGTTTATGCAATTAAGTAGTCATTTAAGCATATCTGTGTGAAAGAGTAAGTATGTCAATGTTTTGTGAGTATATTTAACTGTATGCACATATGTGAGTGAAATTTTCAAAATTCATATTTGTGTGATTCAGTGAGTGAGCTTTTTTGGTGAGTGAATGCATGAGATTTTGTATGTATGTGAGCATAAATAAGTATGAGAGTATGTGTGTGGGACTATTCATGGGGGAAGTGCATGTGAATTCATATTTCAGTAAATATTTGCCATATTCAACTATATGACTGAATTTGTAAGCGTGTGAATGTTTGCGAATCGTGTGTATAAGTGGTCTTTGATGTGATCTTGCAAGATATATGTCTTCATGTAGATGTAGACTTAGTTATGTAAAGGAATATGTGAGTACATGTGTGTCAGTAAATGTAAGTGTTTTACATATTATGAGTGAATTTGTAAGCTTCTTGGTGAGTGTGACAACATTCACGTGCCAGTGAACATAGGGGCATATTCCTCTATGTCAATGATATTTTGCAAGTGTTAAGTGAATGTGTGATTGTGTGCATATAAATCTAATGAATGACTCTGGTGTATGTCATTTTCTGATCAAGCATATGTGTCAGTGAATGTGTGATAATGCTCATGTGAATGATTGAGATGTGAATATGTTTGTGTCAGTGAATTTGTAAGCATGTGCATATATGTGATTGGGCATATTTGACAGTGATATATGAACTTGTACATGTGAGAGGTAAGTGTGATGATATTTGAGTGTTAAACTTAATGTTTTTGTGTGTTCAAGTAATATGCTTGAATTTGTGACCAAGGGCATGGATGTTAGCATGGTCATGTGAGTGACTGAATGTTTATAAGATTATTGTTGTAAGCTTATAACCTGTGAGTATACTAGTGTTACTATGTGAGTATATTTCTATGAGTGAAATGTGAGTGTGTGGCTGTCAGCATGTTTGTGTCTGCCCATGTGTGCATGTTCCTCATTGTGACACCGTTTATGTGCATGTGTAAGTGAAAGTGGGAGCATCTGAGTACATCTGTTTGAGACCCTGTGTAAGTGAATTTATTCATATGCTATGCAAGCATGATTGTATGTAACTTATTGGTGTGTGCATGTGAGTGTATCTAAAGTATCTCTGTATTTGAGTACATTTGTGAGCATGCTTATATAAGTGAAGGTGTGATCATGCTCACATAAGTGTGTGAAAGTATGAGCATATTTCTGTAAATAAGTGACTGTGTGTGAGCATGTAACTGTGAATGTGTGTGTCTAAGTGAATCCGTGATTAAATGAATGAGCATGATTGTATGATGTTAATTTATTGGTGTGTGTGAGTGTATCTAACATGTCTGTTTTTGAATACATTTATGATCATGTTCATATGAGCGAATGTGTGATCATGCTCACATAAGTGTGTAAAAGTGTGAGCATATTTGTGTAAATAAGTGACTGTATGAGCATGTAAGGGTGAATGTATGCATGTGTCTGTGTAATTTTTGTTATGTTCATTTGAGTGAGTGAATATTCAACATGTTATATGAGTGAATGTATGAACATGTGCATATATGTAAGCATGTACATTTGTGAGAGTAAATATGTGAATTTGTACATGTCTTAGATTGTGTTAGTGTAACAATATTTGAGTGTTGAAGTCAATGGGTGTGTTAAAGCATATTGTGAATTTTTGAGCATGTACATACGTGCTAGCAAGTTTGTGTTAGTGAATGTGCATCATATTCATTTGTGTGAGCTTTTTAATGTGTAAGTATATTGTGTGAGTTAAATGTGAGTGTGACGTGTATCTCTTTTTGTGAGTGAAGGTTTGAGATCATTGTGAGTGTAAGCATGTTTGTGTGAGAGTGATAGGTAAGCAGATTCCTATTCATGAATGTGTTAATGTGCCTGTTTAATTGTATGTGTGAGTGTGAGTACACAGTGTATATAATTGTGTCTCTATAGGTATGAATTTGTGAGAATACATATGTGGATCAGTGTGTGAGCAGGTCCCTGTTTTTATATGTGTTAATGAATGAGTAAGGGGATGCGTGAAAGTGTTCAGGTGAGATATACAAGTGTGTCTTACATATGAATGAACTTGTAAGCATGTTCATGTGCATGAGTTAATATGTCTTGGTGATAGTGTATGTGAGTGTTCTATATGTATGAATATTTAGCATGATCATGTTAGTGAATGTGTGAGCATATCTATATATATGAGCATAAATTTCTGTTTTAGTGTATTTGTGAGCATGTTTACATGTGAGCATAAGTGTGTGTAACTAAATAGTGAGAATGTATATGTGAATGTATAATTACAGGAATATGATTGGGCATGTGATTGTAAATGATTATATGTGAAAGTATCTATATACTATATATGTGATTTAATTTTATAAACGTGTGTGTGATTGAATATGTTACCATGTCCCTGTTTATGTTTACATACATAAGTGAAAGAAAGTATAAATGAGTAAATGCGAGCATATATGAGTGTGTCCTGTGTGTAAGTTTGTAGGTATGTCCATGTGAAAGAATGAATGTGTGAGCAAGTTTGTATGAATGTGTGCATATGACAGTGTGTGTCTATGTATGTTAGTAAATATATGAGCATGTCGTGAGCAAAGCGAGTCCATTTGTAAACTTTAATGTGCAAGTGTATTTATGTGAGTGAATGTGTGACCTTTTATGGAAGCGTGAGCATATTCATGGGCAGTGAGCACCTGAAAATATTCCTTTTGTGGTCATGTTATTTTGGGTAACTAAATGTGTGAGTATGTACATATAAGTGTAAGTGTGTCTGCTCTTGTTTTAAAAGACTATTATATCTTTCTATAATACCTGCTATAGAATAATAAGGTAGGTAAAAAACTCAAACAATGTTAACTTGTAATGCCCATTGTTGTGTTTGCTTTGTGGTTTGTGAGGGGAGCCTTGATCTGACAACATAACTTATAGCACTCCAAAAGGCTGTGAAAGCTGTTTTGTTAATCCCTCAATAACACTAGCAGAGGTTGGTGCTTTGCATGGGCAAATAAATAGAAGGCCTGTGTAGGTATTCACCATTGTTAAGACATATTTTAATGGCTCCAGCCACTGCAGGGAGAAGTCCAGTGAAATCAATTTGCCAGTTGTGATGTGGTGCTTCTTTGTAAATTTCCCCTTCCATGAAGTAGGCCCAGTGTCTAGATTTCTGTCAATGTGACACAGTCTCTAATATTAATATCTTTTCTGCCAATTTCATGTAAATATCTTTCTGCCAGGTTGACTCCTCTAGTAAAAATCCACTTTCATAACCCCACAATGCCCAAATTCCCTGACCTCTCATGTGCCTACCAATAAAAGGGGTGGGAAAACTCATCCCCAAGTTCCAGAGACTCCCGCTCCTTCAAGAGACTAACCTACTTAGGTGGTTTTGTTATTTTGTTGGATTTAGCATTGTGTATCATGCCTCCTCTGTGCCTTACTTGGTACACATTGAGGTATAGTGCACCAAGATGGGTAGAGCAGGAGCCAGTGTGGTGACCTTTTCCCACATCTCTTTACTCTAATTTTTTAACACTGATTTTGCCAAAGATTCAACTAAGTAATTAGCCACCAACCAGGAGACAGTAAAAATATGAATCTTATATAAAATTTGGCAAGGTAATACTTGATTACTAGAAATATTGCAGACAGCTAATCTCATTGATCCCTATGGTCCACCCCCGCAAAACTGGAGTCTTGAATAAGAGTGAGGGTCTGAGGCTGTCCGTTTTTAGCTCCTTCATACCCTGTACTGACTCCATAAGTAAAGAGAGACCATTACTTTTTTTTTCTGAGAGTGCTGTTCATCCTCCTTTCAGTCCCCATTGAGTAAGAGGTGGAGGAATTTCTGGATGTTTTGCCAAAGTAACCTCAGTGCCACAGTATGTGGCTATTTCCCCATGGAGTTGTGACACTCCAGTAGGGCTGGGTTTAACTCAATCCAGTAGATACCATTTCCATTTTAATAAAGAGGCCTCTGTTGTCAATCTAATTTATGGGTAGTTTTACCCACAACCCAGGGCATAATAGGACTCTTTGTCCATGGGGTAACTGGCTCTTCCCCAGTAAGGGCTTCAGTATCAATAACTGCCCAAGATATCTCCAGGGGATGCCTTTCTAGCAGAAAATACCTTAGAGCTGAGTCTGGGAGCTTCCTACACCAAAAACTCATGAGTAAGGGTTTTATCCATCCATTTGGTTCAGAGGCTCCAGGAAGTATATATGGGATGGTAGAGCTAATTTTATTTTATTTTATTTACTTCTTTTTTTTTTTTTTTTTACTGTACTTTAAGTTCTGGGGTACATGTGCACATCTTGCAATAATGTTGCATAGGTACACACATGCCATGGTGGTTTGCTGTATCCAGCCCCCTGTCACCTTCATCAGGCATTTCTCCCAGTGTTATCCCTCCCCAACCTCCTTGGCTCCTGCTATCCCTCCCCTAGCACCCCACTCTCCAACATACCTCAGTGTGTGACATTCTCCTCCCTGTGCCCATGTGTTCTCATTGTTCAACACTCGCCTATGAGTGAGAACATGCAGTGATTGGTTTTCTGTTCTTGTGTCAGTTTGCTGAGAATGATGGTTTCCAGATTCATCCATGTCCCTACAAAGGACACAAACTCATTGTTTTTATGGCTGCAGAGTATTCCATGGTGTATATGTGCCACATTTTCTTTGTCCAGTCTATCATTGATGGGCATTTGGGTTGATTCCAGGTCTTTGCTATTGTAAACAGTGCCACAATGAACATACTTGTGCATGTGTCTTTAAAATAGAATGATTATAATCCTTTGGGTATATACCCAATAATGGGATTGTTGGATCAAATGGAATTTCTATTTCTAGATACTTGAGGAATCGCTACACTGTCTTCCACAATGGTTGAACTAATTTACACTCCCACCAACACTGTAAAAGTGTTCCTGTTTCTCCACATCCTCTCCAGCATGTTGTCTCCAGATTTTATAATGATCACCATTCTAACTAGTGTGAGATGGTATCTCAATGAGGTTTCGATTTGCATTTCTCTAATGAACAGTGATGATGAGCATTTTTTCATATGTTTTTTGGCCTCATATATGTCTTCTTTTGAAAAGTGTCTTCATATTCTTCGCCCACTTTTGAATGGGTTTGTTTGCTTTCTTGTAAATCTGCTTTAGTTCTTTGTAGAGTCTGGATATTAGCCCTTTGTCTGATGGGTAGATTGCAAAAATTTTTTCCCATTCTGTTGGTTTCCGGTTCACTCTAATGATTGTTTCTTTTGCTGTGCAGAAACTCTTAAGTTTAATTAGATCTCATTTGTCTATTTTGGCTTTTGTTGCCATTGCTTTTGGTGTTTTAGTCATGAAGTCCTTGCCTATGCCTACGTCCTGAATGGAATTGCCTAGGTTTTCTTCCAGTTTTTTTTTATGGTGTTAGGTCTTATGTTTAAATCTTTAATCCATCTGGAGTTAATTTTAGTGTGAGGTGAAAGGAAGGGGTCCAGTTTCAGCTTTCTGCACATGGCTAGCCAGTTTTCCTGACACCATTTGTTAAACAGTGAATCCTTTCCCCATTGCTTGTTTTTGTCAGATTTGTCAAAGATCAGATGGTTGTAGATGTGTGGCGTTGCTTCCGAGGCCTCTGTTCTGTTCCATTGGCTTATATCTCTGTTTTGGTACCAGTACTATGCTGTTTTGATTACTGTAGCCTTGTAGTATACTTTAAAGTCGGGTAGTGTTATGCCTCCAGCTTTGTTCTTTTTGCTTAGGATTGTCTTGGCTATGCAGGCTCTCTTTTGCTTCCACATGAAGTTTAAAGTGCTTTTTTTTCCCAGTTCTGTGAAGAAGGTCAATGGTATCTTGATTGGGATAGCATTAAATCTATTATCTCAAAAGATGCAGAGAAGGCCTTCGACAAGTTTCAACAGCCCTTTTTGCTAAAAACCCTCAATAAACTGGGTATCGATGGAATTTATCTCAAAATAATAAAAGCTATTTATGACAAACCCACAGCCAATATCAGACTGAATGGGCCAAACCTGGAAGCATTTCCTTTGAAATCTGGCACTAAACAAGGATGCCCTCTCTCACCACTCCTATTCAATATAGTATTGGAAGTTCTAGCCAGAGCAATCAAGCAAGAAAAATAAATAAATGGTATTCAATTAGGAAAAGAGGAAGTCAAATTGTCTGTATTTGCAGATGACATGATTGCATATTTAGAAGACCCCTTCATCTCAGCCCAAAATCTCCTCAAGCTGATAAGCAACTTCAGCAAAATCTCAGTATACAAAATCAATGTGCAGAAATCACAAGCATTTCTATACACCAATAACAGACAAACAGAGAGCCAAATCATGAGCGAACTCCCATTCACAATTGCTACAAAGCAAATAAAATACCTAGGAATACAACTAACAAAGGATGTAAAGGACCTCTTCAAGGAGAACTACAAACCACTGCTCAAGAACATAAGAGAGGACATAAACAAATGGAAAAACATTCCATGCTCATGGTTAGGAAGAATCAATATCATGAAAATGGCCGTACTGCCCAAAGGCAGAACTAATTTTAAGTCCTGCTCTCTGGGCACTATTGGGAGAGTTAATGTGATGGTGTCCTTTAGTTTATGTAGTGTCTGTTGTTGTGTAAGTTTCCACTAAAAAATGAAAGAATTATGGGTGACCCCAGAGATGGAGGCCAGCAAACACTATAGTTGAGGAATATGTTGGCACTAGAATCCAAATATCTTTATGGAATATTGGAACTCCTTTACTGATGTCAGAGGCTGGAGCACTAGGAGCTTGTTTTTTACTGAATTGGGAACAGGTCACTCTTCTGAGTTTCCAATGCAGCTTCCAAATTTAGCAGACTAGGAAGAGCCTGTAACTTATATGGGATAATTGCCCATCCCCTTAGTGAGGTATTTACTCACTGTAATGATTGACTTTGAGACAGAATCTTAGCCAGGTCCTATGAGGAGGAAGTCATCAATGTAATGCCAAGGCCTAGTTTCCGGGAAGCATATAGGACAGGTGTCTAGATGCTGTCTGAAAATTCCATGCACAATTTAAGTACCCCATAGACCACTGTGAAATGGAATATTGTTGATCTACAAAGGTGAAGGTGATTTGTGGTTGACTTTCCTATGAAATTTTCATTGACTGGAACACGGTAACTAAGTCTATAACTCTGAGCCATTTACCCATGCTATTTTTAATGTGATTCATTAAGGTTATGATATCTGATAGACGTGATATCTGATATATGTTATCTACTAACTGAGGAGATTCATTCCAATAATGGGAAAAGGGACAGTCCCAGGGAGAATAATCAGAGCAGAAGAATTTGTTAGCAAACTTGGACCTATTTGGACAGTTAAGCAGGTAATTATTCCTTTAATTAATTCTCCTCCCAAACTGTTCACCTCCTGGGAGTGGGAGGGGATTCCTTTAAAGCATGAGTGAGTTCAGGGATTAGAGATATTTGGGCACTTGTATTTATCAGAGCCAGCCAGTATTTATTTTTTGGAGCTCAAACTACAGTTAATGTTATACAAGTGTGATTGTCTGTCAAAAGGTGCTTACTTCAAGCCTACTGGATCCCTACATATGTGTGGATCCCCGCCACTGGCCGACATCATGGGCAAGTGTGGAAGATAGAGCTGTCTCTGAAGGAAAAGCCCTCCCAGACTGTAATCTAACCCTAGTTAGTATTGTAATTACTCCATAGATTTACCAGAGATCATATAATTTGGGAACTCCCTTTTCCTTTGGGTCCAATATAACCTCTCTTATTTATCTAGGGATTCATGCTTAAGCAGGGGTCCTGGCTATAGGTGGTTTGTTTGACTTAAGAAAGGGGCAGCCTCTCATTTGATAGTAATTTTTATTTTGGCCAGGTGGGGTATTGTTTGTAGAATTAATAGGCAACACTTGATTCTGTTTGTCTTTCACACATTTCTATTAAATCCAGGGCAGCTGTGTCCTCTTGAATTGTGTGAGCATTTGCCATCATTGCCAGTAATGTGGACTTGTCAGGAGCCCCTTGAGAAACAATCGGGTGGATTCAAGATTCAATTCAGCCTCCTCTAGACTTGCAAAGTCACCATGCTGCATGCCATCTGTTGCCTGATAAGCCCATTTCAACATCCCCAGCTGACAGGAGGTGAATGTTTTCCATTGACAGTCTGCCCAAGGCTGTTAGAAGGCATTATGTAGGATGGGAATCCTCTCAAGCCATAAAGATCCACATCAACAAGGTATATGTAGACTTGGATCCAACACCTCCTCTGGGATTATTTCTACCTTCCCCACTAATTGTGTAAGATCTTTTAGTAGAGACACCATTTTCCATACCATATAATGGTAGCCAGTTGTTTAATTTCAGCTAACATTAGGTGGAGTTCGCCCCACAGCAGATATGTTCTGTATAGCCAGGCAACACTTTTTTCATTTGGTTCTTGGGCTAGGTCCTTAAGGAGGTACTAGGTCTCAGGACAAGACAGAGGATATCTTTCCTCCTCCAACCAAAACCAGCCTCACTCCACTGGCCCTCCCTTTTTGTCTTCTCTGTCTTTATCACTCTGTGAGTGCTTACCTAGAAAGCAGAAGGTAAATTATCCTCATCAGTATCATTGTGGTACTGTGCTGCTTTTTCTTCTAGAGGACATCAATTCTCTTTTCCAGGATCCTCCCCTCTGTCTAGTCTCCCTCAGGATTTAGGGCACCTACCTCCTTTCCAGCAGCGTCCTAGTGAGAAGCTGCCATGAGCAAGCCCTAGCATGCATCTTGTGGTTTGGAGCACTCGTTCAGTATGACAACCACTTCCCTCAGAGTTCTGGGAGGGGCAGGAATATAAATATCCTTGCATTTAGTCACTATAAGTAATGATTTAGCCAGCTCTGTCCAAGGATTTAGGTCTCGATTTCCTGTGGGAGAGGAACTAGAACGATGTCTTCTGCCACAACAGATACAAATCAAACAGCAGTAGAATCATGCTTGCTGTTTATGAAGGTGTCTCCCCTAATTGTGCTTAAGAGAGTAGCCTCAGCCTGACATCTCTGCCTTATTGACGTTTACCTGTCTTAACAGTCCCCAGGGAGGACAAAGACGTTCCTTTCATCTCAGAGTACCCTAAATCAAGGGTAACCTATATTTGATCTACAGGTATTCATTCCTCCCCTTTTTCTATTCAGGCCCACAGGTCTTAAAATCTCCAGCACCTGCCCAACAAGGGACCCAAGTTGTCAGGCTGACCTCATTCCTCAGGGAGCTCAGTGCCTTTGACCCCTAAACTCTATTGCAATGTCATGGGTTTGCTCAAATGCAGGTACTGCTACCTGGTTAGGCTAATAAGGCCTGAGAGGGCCACAACAAATATAGAGTATAATATAGCACAGAGTAAAGCCATCAAAGCCATCCCAAACTGGAGGTGTTCCAAATTTTGTCTGAACTACTTAAAGACTGTCTGAAATAATTTTGTCAATTGATTATACTACTATGTGGACCCTGTACTGATTTCCTGATTATCACCAAAATTCTTCCTTTCCCTCATAACCACTTGTAGTGAGTTTGAGGAATCTAGGGACTGATCAGGGAAAAATATAGGACTCCAATGTAGCAGTAGCACACAGCGAGTTTTATTTGGATGACACTTTCACAGGTTTGAATGAAAGGGATGACCCTCACAACAGGAGACCTTCCAGAGGCACCACCCAGAAGGGGAAGAGGGCAAGATAAATTCCAGGAAAGAGTGGGATTAGAGAAGGGACCTATGTGTCTAGGCGATGTCACTCAGCAGCATGATGACAGAGTCTCTGGGTCAGAAAGTGCCAAAGAACAGCAGTGACTTGGGGGTCTCTTATAGCTATAGACTTTATTTTATCTATGGAGAGCAGATGTTGAGTGCTGTTTTGTGGAGTATGCAAAACAGGCAGGCTCTCCCATGGCTAAAATTCTGCTTATTTGGGCCATATTTAAAATAACAGAATGTGTAAAATTTGAGTTTTGTGCCAGCTGGCTTTCGAGCTAATAGATCCTACCCTGCTTTGAAGAGGTAAACAACAAAGTGCCAATAATACAGAGGCCTTCTTTGGTGAATTAATAGAACAGTGCCTGTGTCAGAGAGTTAATGTGTGAGTTTGTTGAAGTATGAGTGTGTCAATATGAATATAGTTGTGCAATTAAGTGTTTGTGCATGTTCACATGTATGAGTGAATGTGTGACCATGTGTGTGGATATTAACATGTTTGTATGTGTCAGTGAATTTTTAAATGTTTTATTTGGTTGATATTTTTAACGTATGAGTACATTTGAGAGAATTTGTAGCATATGTGTGAGAGTATGAGTGTGTATGTGTTGTGAGTCAATTTATAATCATGGGCATGAATGTTAGCCCATGTGTGTGAATGAACATATAAATGTGCTTGTGTAAGCTTGTTAAATATGAATATACCAGTGTAAGTGAATGTGTAAGCATGGGCACATAAGTACATGTGAGTGAGTGAATGTGTGTTTGTGTGCATGAATATGTGAGTTTCATGGCAAGAACATATTCACTTGTGAGAATATATAAGTATGCTCAGAATAGGTAATATATGTTGTTTGTGAGTGTGTTAATGTGTATGGGTAAGTAAATGTGTATTTGCATGTGAGCACATATGAGTATGTCTGTGTATTTGTGAGCAGGTTCATATGAGTGAATATGTGAGGAAATTTTAGTGAATGCAAACATAAGTGTGTTTGCATGGGTGAGTGAATATGTAAGTGTGTGACTGCGAGTGAATGTCAGTGTGTCTATGTGTGTGAGTAAATCTGTGAATATGTTTGTGTGAGTCTATGAATGTGTGTGCTATGTGATTCAGTGAATGTTTGAGCATGTGCATGTATGTGAGCGTATTTTGGGTTTGACGGAATCTGAGCATCTTCACATGAGTAAGCAAATATTTATCAATGAATTATGAGTACATGTGTAATATATAAGCATGTTAAGGTGTGAGTGTTACTGGATTGTGAGTTATGCAAATGATTTATGTAAGGAGGTCTGTGTATGTAAGTATACTTGTAAGCATGTTTGTGTGTGTGTGTGTGAATGTGTGAGAATGATAAAAATCAAGTATACTAATATGTTTCAGTGATCATGTGAGTGTGGTGTGTGAGTAAATGTATAATTTTATGTGTGTGAACATATTTGGGTATGTGAGTGAATTAATATTGTCATATATATGTGTATGTAAATTTGAGTATACCTGTGTTTTGGTGAATGTCAGTGTGTATGTGAGTATATGTGAGTGTGTCTATAAGTAAATTTGTGAGCATGTGTTGAGTAAATGTGTGGGTGTGTAAATGTCTGTCTCTTTTTTCTGTGAGTTAATGTGTGAGCCAGTTCATGTGGGAGACAGTTAATGTGAGTGTATTTGTGTGATTAAGTAAATGCTCATGCGTTCATATTTATGGATACATTTATAATCATGTGAATGGATGTCAGCATGTTTGTGTAAGTGAATGTGTAAGCATGTTTATTTGTGTGAGCTTGTTAGTGTGTGACTGCATTTTTGTATTTGAGAAGGTATGTGTGAGTTTATGTGAGTGTGTGTGTGACTGAATGTGTGAACTTTGTGATGAGTGTAACAAAATTTGTGTTCAAGTGAATGTATGAGCATGTTACCATTTGGGAGCATGTAATGTGCATATGTAAGTGAATATGAGTGTGTACTTATGATCATATATGAGTGTGAGTGAATTTGTAAGCATATGCATGTGAGTGAATATATGAGCATTTTTGTGTGAGTGGATTTATGAAAATGAATGTAGTCATATGAATGTGTCTCTGCATAACTCAATGTATGAGCATATTCATATATGTGAGTAAATGTGTAAGCATGTTTCATGAGTAAATGTGAAAGCATGTGTGTGTGGGTCTATGTGTTATGTGTGAGTAAATTTTTGAGCATGTTCATGTTTGTCAGTTAATTTTTTAATGTTAATGAATTTTTGATTGTGCGTATATTTAACAATTTGTTGTGTGTCAGCAAATTTTTGAGTATGTTGATGCTAGTGAATATTCATGTGTGTAGTTACCATGCTTGTATATGTAAGCATGTGGGTGAATTTGTGTGTGCAAATGACTATCTGTGATTATAAAAATTCACTCACATTCTTTGTGTGAATGTGGGGCCATATTTTTTGTGTGTGATTGATTGCATAAGTGTATGAGCATCTTAAGGTTGAGTGTGTACATGCAAATGAGTTAAAGTTTGAGTAACACTGTGTATATGAGGTATATTTGAGTGCATGAGTGAATACATGAGTGTGTTGAGTATATTTTTGTGTTTGAAAGTGTGAGTGTGTTTGTGTAAGTATATGTGAGTATATCTATAAGTAAGAATAAATTGTGAGCATTTTTATGAGTAAATTGTACCTATATGTGTGTATGTGAATATGTCTGTGTGAAAATGAATTGAACCTGCGCATGTGTGAAAGTGTTAGAGTTTACTTGTGTGCTTAAGTGAATGTGTGTATTCATGTGTATCAGTCAATTTGTGAGCATGTGCATACAGTTAGCATCTTCATTTGTGAGTGAATATATAAACATGTTCCTTAGTGTAAGTTTGTTAATGTGTGAGTACATTTCTGTGTGTGAGTACATTTCTGTGTGTGCATGTGATAGGGTCTGTGTTTGAATGTTGATTGTGGAAATATGTGAGTGTGTTGAGTATACATGTATGTTTGTGAGCAGGTCCATTGTGTGTATATGTGAATGCATTCATGTTTGTGTGCAAGTGATTGTGTGAGTACATACATTTGTGTGTGAACATGTTTATGTGTCTGAATGAATGTGTAAGCATATTTGTGTGTGTTCATATGTGAGTGTGAGTGAATGTGTGCATGTAAATGAGTATACTTGTGTATGAGTGAATGTGCAAAGATGTTTATGTCTGGGTGAATGCATGAGCATGTCCATGCATGTGCATTTTAAAATATGAGTGTGAGAGGATATGAGAGCATGTGTGTGTGAGGGTGTTAATAACTGTATGGACATATTTGTGTAAGAATGATGATGTATGTCTGTGTGTGTTCATGTGAAAGTATGAGTGAATGCGTAGGTAGATGTGACATAGGTAGACGTGTTTGTCCATGTGTGAGTGACAGTATGAATGAATGTGATCCTGAGTGTGAATATGTGATCATGTTCATGCTTCTGAGTGAGTGTGCATTTGTGTGTGTGAAACTTTTAATGTGTATACATATGTATTTATGAGCATGTAGTCTTGTGAATATGTGAAACTGTTCACAAGTATGAATTTGTTCATGCATGAGTGATAGTGTGAATGTATGTTTGTGTTTTTTAGTGAATATGGCAGCATGTGCATATATGTGTATGAGTGAATGTTGTATGTATGTGTGTATGAGTATGCAAGCATGTACATGAGTGAGTAAACACGAGTATGTCTTTGTGTAAGTGTGTTTATGCATGCATATTAGTGAAAATGGGAATGTGTGCTTGAGTGAGAGAATGCATAAGCATTTTCATGTGTCTTGGTATGTTAATGTTTGAGTAAGTTCAAGTGTTAGTCAATGTATGAGCATGTTCATTTGTGTGAGCATTAGCATGTGCAGATAAAAGTGTTTGCAGTTGATGTTTTGAGCATGTAATGTGTGTGAATGAATGTGTCTGTGTGAATACATTTGTAAGCACACTTGTGTGAGTAAATATGTGAACATATTCATTCATGTATGAGTGAATGAGCATGTGTATGAGCATGTGCATGGGTATGTTAATGCATAAACAAGTTTGTGTCTGTGAGCGTGATCATGTGCAACTTGAGGTGATGTAAGTATGTGTATGTCTGTGACTTTGTATAGGATTGTCAGTTAATTTGTGAGTACGTTAATATCTTATTGTGGTCTTGAATGCCTGTGAATGTTTGTTTGTGTGAATGAATGTCAGTTGTGCAATTATGGGAATACTTTCCTTTTTGTGAGTTAATTCATGATGTTTTTTTATGTGAACATGTTAAACTGTGAATATGTTCATTAAGTGAATATGTGAATATATACATGTGTAAGTGAACATGTGAGCATGTAAGCATATGTGAGTGTCTCGATATGTGTATATGTTCATATGTTTAATGTGTTCATTTGAAGTGAAAATGTGTGTGTGAGCATGTTATTTTCTGTATGTTCAGGCATACGTGTGAATCTAAGACTGTCTTTATGTGTGAGTTGTGTGAACACACATGTGTGTGTCATTCTTTTAGTGTGCAAATGTAACTGAATGAGCATATATCTGAGTATGTTTCTTCATCTTGAGGTTTTCCTTTGGGCCTCTGTGCTATCACTGTCCACTGGCAAAATGTATATATGACCATGGATTTTAAAATATATAGTAAACTATACGGTGCTGTGCACAAATGAATTTTTATTATTCCCTATGGGTTCAAAGCTGCCTATAATCAGCTCTACAGCAAGGCCATTGTTCTCTGTGTATTACATCACACTCCTGCTATGAAAATACGTGTGACCCTTATGGTTCAGCCTGCTAGCTTCTCTGCAGGCTGACTTCCCAGAAGCTGAGCTGCAAAGAGAGAAACGTGTACTTCAAGCCCAATGCTTCAAAAAGCAAAGTGCTATTGGGAATAAGCGTTTGAATGGCAACTGAGAAGTAAGTGGGTCTCTGTGTTAGGGCGCAGCCCAGACTCCAGTATTCAGTATTTCTCTCCAGTGTCAGCTCTCATTCTCCTGTTGGCATATTGCCTCCTTCAATTAAATGCAATCCAATATGTAATTTAGCCTGTTCATTCCTTGATTCCTAGAGTCTTACTCTCTTCCATAATCACGTTGTAAATCTCTACCCAGTCATCCTTTCCTGCCAGCTAAACGCCCCCAGACTTTACTCCAGCTCCCCTGGCTGGGCTTCCTCTCTGGAGCATGCTGCAATTGCTGACCAGGTGGCAAGACTATCTTGAAGGACAAACACAGTGTTCTGGGTGTTCTGCTTTGTTCTCTACTCCCTCCACCCCTGCCACCCACCCATGCAAAGTGCAGTGCAGCTGTTTCATCTATTGGCCTCCCTCCCTACACACACACACACACACACACACACACACACACACCCCACAAACATAGAGCCTGTAGTGCCCCCTTATGTCTACAAAAGGTCTTGAATTGTTTTGCCCTCCTACCTTCATCTACTGCTTGACCAAATCAATGCAGGAACCCACCTTTTCTCACTTACTCCAAGTCTGCATGCTAAAAAAAAGCTTAATGCAACCCACTGCCCCTTCTACCTGAGACATCAACTGCAAACAAATTAGATTCTGTATGAAAAATAGTGGTGAGGTTCCTTGGGACTATCCACACCTGATAATCCCCAGAGGTTTGTTGTTGTCCCTCCTCCCTTTCCCTGGTCTTGGATGTATGCTGAGGTGACAACCAGACCATAAAAGAGTAAGGAGAATGTGCTTGGTGTACTTAACTGGTTGTTGGTTAGCTTTTGCTGAAAAACATGGGAACAAAGAAAGAAGAACATGAAGGAGCTACTTCGTTGACATCCACCAGCATTTGGCTCAATTGACACAAGCTCTGATGTTATGCATTGGGGAGCTGGCTGTGACCTAACACCTGAATTCCAATGTACCTAGACCTTTCTCCCTCAAAAGTCTTGGCCTCTTCCCTAGGGGGCCCACCAAGAAGAGGGACTGCTATCGTTACAGGGGAAGGTTTTCAAAAGAGCCTGCCTTCTGCCCTCTCCACTCTAGCATCCCAGTCCCCAGGTGCACACTCATGTTGTATGCTGTGGCCTGCACCTTATGCCCTCACACTCTGGAAAGAGCAATGGAGCAAAGGGAGAGCAACAGTCAGGTGACCCACCTGTAAACCCAGAGCCTAAGGCAATGGTCTTGGTTTTCAAAGTTCAGTAACTCAGGAACGAGATGACCAAGGCCTAAGCTGAGGGCCTCATGATCAACAGAGAGATAATAACATAGTTAGGATGTTTTCCAGAGGTAGACCCAATAAAAATCAGTGGGAACTAAAGGCTTGGGGATAATGGGGAAGTCCCTGAGGCCTGGGTCGTCAAAGTATACCGAACAGAGATTTGTGAAGTAGATTGTAAGGAGAAGAATATGCACATAGTTTTGAAAATATGAATAGGAAGAGCGCCCAGGGTGCAAAGAATGCGTGCTCAAGTGCCCTCCCCAGAGAGCATAACAGATGGAGCAGAAAACTCCAGCTTGAGAGGCACAGCACCCTGAATCCTGCATACCCACTGCTTCTCCAGCCACACCAGGGGGTACACAATTTAGGTTTGGTGCCCTCACAAGGGACTGTGGAGAGCAGCAGATCTCCTGTATATACAAGCAAAGAAGTGGGAGAAATATATAGGTTTTATATACAGGTTGAATATACACTGATCTCTTGTATATACAAGCAAATAAGTGGGAGAAGGGGTAGAGCTAAAGGCCTGGGAACTGGAGGCCTGGGAGTGTTCAGCTGCATGTCTCTGCAGGGTCAGGAAGGTGAGATCTAGAGAGGCAGAGGTGTAGAGCCTGGGGAGTGCCACAGGTAGGCTTACTGGGTGGGCTGGTTTGCTGTATCTCAGCTCTATTTGACCTAACACAAAGGTCTCAAGAGTCTGGAAATGGCTTAACTCCAAAATTTGGTCTCAGATGGACATTGTGTCCCATCAGCATCCTGTCCAAAACCTTTTGAACCGCAGCCTTGTTTGCACACTTTTTGCTGAAACAGAGAAGTAACTGGTTATCAGTAAATGCCACATTGCTTCTCAGAGGACAAACATCAGAGAACACCTCAGCCACTGACTTTCCTAGGTCTTACCTTCTCCTGCACACATATAGACATGTCCAGTCATAAGTATATGCACTCTTCCCACCCTCCTTCTCTTCCTATAGCGAGTCAGCCAGAAACAGCAAAGAGGCAAACTAATCCTTTCCACCCCAGCTTTTGTCCAGAGGGTGGGGCACAAAGACTGTCCATGTTGTCAGGCAGGATGTCAGGGTATAGAGAAGACATTCTGAGAAGTGGAGAGGGGAGGAAGCAAGGAGGTGGGAGCCTTAAAAAATGCATTACTTCAATCCCTGAAAGAGCTCCATCTAGCCATCAGCATGGACACAGCTCTTCGGGTTACAGGGAATCCTCCTTTTAGGGGCATCTGATTGACTAAAGAAAAGTAATCTTCCACCCTCAGTGCCCTTCTGAGCTGAGCCAACCAGTATATGTTCTCCAGCTCAAAGTCACATTTCCTCTATGTGGCCTGGGACTAGGCATTTTGTTGTCACATCCATGTCAACCTTGCTCTTTTACACCTCTGGTCTCAGAGCTGGAAATATGCCATGTGACACAGAGAGACAGCCTTGTTCATGTACCAGTGATTTATGACCCTCACCCAATGAAGCCATTTCAGATTCTTGAGGCTCAGAGATGGCTTCACAAAGACATCCATTCTGGAAACTGGCATTACTCTCATTAATCATGTGCTTTTGGCATAGAAGTGTCTTGGGTGAATACATGTAAGTACCCAGCTGTAGCCCTGCAGAGAGCTGGCTTTTCAGAGGTCTCTGATGCCCTCACTCAAGACTCTTGAGATCATTAGCAGGGCTGTTTCCCCTAAAAGGTAGCTTATGAATGAGAACAGGCCCTGGGCATCACTGAAACTTGTAGGATCTTTCACACATTATCCAATGAACTCCCTGCAATCTCAGCATGTGTGTGTGTGTGTGTGTGTGTGTGTGTGTGTGTGTGTGTGGTTCACTAATAGTCCCATGTGGGAATGTGGAAACTGCAGTGCTATCTGCTAGAACTTACCCAACTACATTTTTACTCTACTGGGTACATGTTCATTTCTGGTTTGCCATATAAAAACTTATTCTCAATTATCTTTGACCATGAAATTTTATTTAGAAGAATTTCGATGTGTGCATGAATTATTCCTGAATTAAAGCAATGTGCTCCCACCTGTTTCCAACCATGCTTTACCCATGTTCTAGCATTCAGGATCTATAGCCACTGCAAATACATATTTATGTGTGATCTACATGTAAACGGATGACTGACAGACATCTTCAGATATTAGGAGACTCAAACAAATTTTAAAGTAAACATAGAAAAATCCTGTATCTTCAAATGTTTCACACAAGTGAGTTCAAAACACACCCACCCCAGGTCACACAATTATACAACCATAGATTGCACTGTCTTGTCTCCAATGGAGCTGAATCAATAATTTCTATCTGTCATATCAAAAAAGGTCCCCTAGCCCCTTAATACACACACACAACACAAAAAGTGAGAGAAAAACAAACACACATGCTTTAGATGGGCTAAAATCCAGGTGTCTCTCAGGTCGATGTTGTGCATCTTGCCCGTCATCATATACCTGTTTTGGTGGCCTCCTATTAACTCCATTGGTAAGGGAGGGATTCCTGTCCTAGAGTTATGGGAATGACCAAACACAGGGCAGTCAATGCTGGACAGATGAAATTACTAGCAGTTTTATTAGTCATATACACTTGAAGCCTTGGGGAGTACACAATATACCACACAGGGCCACTTGGGGTTACATTCAGGAATACAATAAGCAACCAGGGTTTGTAGGAGGCAAACTGTGTAGTATCAAAAGAATGAGGTGCCCTGATTCCTGGGGGGAGAATGTGACTGGCTTATTTGAATAATTACACAGACTGGCAAGGAATTGAAACTCTCTAATTAAAGATAAGCAGGAACTGCTCTGGTTCATTTAATAAGGGGACTTGTTTCACTAGGGGACCTTACCTGCAGGCACAGAGTGGAGAGGCGGAATTTGCAGTTAGGACATTCAAGGTCCTCCCAATTTTTCCAGATGTCGAGGCAGTGCATAATATTAATTTAGGCCTTGCACCATAATTGATTACTTGATGCCTTCACATCAGTGTAAAATTTGGTGATGGCTGAGACTTCTAGGGAATAGAAGTGCCTCTTTGGGAAGTGAAATGTCTACACACATACACAAACATACAAACACACATGCTGATATGGCTTGGATCTATGTCCCTACTCAAATCTTATGTTGAATTGTAATACCCCATGGTGGAGGTGGGACATTGTGGGAGGTGGTTGGATCATGTGGCAGTTTCTCATAAATGGTTTAGTGCCATCCTCTTGATACTGTCCTCAAAATAGTGAGTGAGTTCTCACAAAATCTACCTGTTTAAAATTGTGTGATACCCTCCCTCATCTCTCTTTTCCTCCTGTAAAAGTGCCTGTTCCCCTTTCACCTTCTATTATGATTTTAAGTTTCCTGAGGCCTCCCCAGGAGCCAAGCAGATGTCATCATGCTTCCTGTACAGCCTGCAGAACTATGAACCAATTATACCTCTTTTCTTTAAATTACCCAGACTCAGGTATTTCTTTATAGCATTGCAAGAACAGACTAATACACATGCCTAGGGAATGGGCTAAAATCTGAACTCAAACAGGTGTTTCTCATGTCTATTTTGTGTCTTGACCATCATCCTGCACCCTTGTTTTGATCACCTGTTCAACCCTGCTGGTGAGAAAGAAAAGTGTCTACTTCACTTCCTAGGGAGACAGGCAGTGAGAGAGCCACAGGGTGAGGTGGTCTACAAAGAACATCAACTTCAGAGGTGTCCCCCTTTATGGCCAAAAAGGCAACTGAGGGACCTGAGTGACACTGGTGTAGGGAATCCATATCCTAGAAGGCATGAATTTAGATTAATCAATGCCTGTGGTAATAGTGACACCTAGAGGGGTATCACTTTGTAACTTAAATAGTAGTTATCTGAGGAGCCAATTGTGCCTGTCAATTAAACTAGCTGCCTGGGATCTATAAGGGAAGTGGAAGCTCCATTTTACTGTCTTATTCAAGAGCCTAGATTGTGTATTCTGAGAAGTCATATGAGTGCTTTGGTCATAACAGTAATGTCTGAAACTCCAAAGGGGATAAAGGAGTATCCTGTTGAGGCCTTGTACTGGGCCTTAGTATAGTTCGTCCTCATTATTTGCAGATTCTGTATTTAAGAATTTACCTACTCACTGAAACTTACTTATAACCCCCAAATCAATCCTTGCAGTGCTTCTGTGGTCATTCATAAACATGCATAGATCAGCGAAAATGTTGAATTATCTGGTGCATGTGTTCCCAGCTGAGATTGGACAAGGTGATGCTCTGCCTTCTTGTCTCAGCTCTCACACCATAAGCGAGTATCCTCTTTGCAGTATAGTTAATACCACATTGTTTTATGATTTTATTAATAATTTCACTGTTTAAAATTGCTCCCAAGCATAGTGCTGAAGAGCTGTCTAGTGTTCCTATGGAGAAAATACATGTGCTAGGCATGAATATAGTGCTGTTGTCCATAAGTTAAATGTAAATGAATAAACAATACATATTAAATAGCAATGTAAACAAATCAATAATATACATTAAATAAAGTGTCATTAAACAAAAACACATAGAGAACAAGGTTATACACTGACTGGTTAATGAAAATGTTGTAACCAGAGAGAAGGTCACAGAAAGTGAGCCTGGATTTACCGAAGGAACCATGGTTTAATATCCACTAATTCAGCACTCACAGTGACTTTATAGAACATAACTACCAAAAATAATGAGAATCAACTGTACATGTAGAGATATCTGTTATCTTGTGTGTCAGTCTGCTAGAGCTTCCATAACAAAATACTACAGACTGAGTGACTTAGACAATAGAAATGTATTTTCCCACAGTTCTGGAGATTTGAAGTCCCAGATCAAGGTGCCAGCAGTGTTGATTAATAATAAGGCCTCTCTTTTTGAATTACTGATGGCCATCTTCTCGCTGTGTCTCACATAGCCTTTCCTTCATGCACATGCAGAGAGAAAGAGCTCTCTGGTGTCTTTTGCTTTCCTTATAAAGACACAAGTTCTATCTGATTAGAGCCCTACCCTTTTGACCTCATTTAACCATAATTACTCCCTCAAAGGTCCTATCTCCAAATATAGTCACATTGGGAGTTGGGGCTTCCATATAAGGATTTGGGAAGACACAATTCAGTCTATAACATCCCGATTTATATTTTGGATATCTGCAAGGGAATAGATTCCCAAAGTTCTTTACCCCATAGGGGGCAACTCTGAGGCAATGGCCTAAGAGTTTATAAAAATGTACTTACTGGGCCATTTGTTGGTCAAGGTACCCAGTGCTAAGGTGATGCCTGAAGTGTGGCCAATTGTGCTAACTCTTTATTTTCTGTCCTTTATCACAGACATCCTGGTTAAGAAATGGGTAGCAGTAATATGTATGACAGTGACAATATTGTCTGCAGTATACAAACTCCCATTGCTGTTCACTAATGTGACCCGAAAGAGCTCCCCATGTAACTAAGGGGTCTGGGGTGACCTCCTCCAGCACCATGGCAATTGGCAAGGGACTGAGGATAGCAGAGGTCATGCCTTCTTACATGTGTGGTATGCCAAGTGCCCAGATTTGGCTCCATCCTGTATAAAGGACACTTAAGTAACCATCATGACCTCATAGGGTGCTGGTTCCATGACCCAAAGCATATTGGGCAACTACAGAGGTAGAGAATCAAAGGCTTAGGGTCTATGAGAACCTCTATTTTGGGGACAGCCAGTATATGGCCAGTTATTCCCACTCTAATTCTATATAGTGCAAGGCTTAGTAGGGCAGTTTCTCGCATCAGAAGCCCTCCATTGACTTATACCCTTTGTGGCTGGTCCATTGACCACAGTAGGGGCATGAGAGGAAGTTACTAAAGCCTCTACGATAAAGGAAACCCTCATAGCACTAACAGGAGTGCCCATTGATTTAGATTAGGACAGATTCTAGATATTTTTGTTGGAGGAGGCCCATTCAAGCTGTGCTGATTTGCAAGTAACAGCAACAGCAAGATTAAGACAAAATTGTAAATGAGGACTATGTTGCCATCAGAACTCAGAAATGAGTTAAAGATGTTGAACTTATATTAATATTGTGGGTGATGAGATGGTCAGTAGTGGTTTTTGACAGTGTCAAGGTGGAGCAGTGCTGGGTTTACCAACTATTTTTTAGGAATTTAACAAAGGCGTTGGAACCTTACATCAAGTGTGGGGTAATGGCCCATCACCTCTTTATGAGCTCCTTTATGAGTATACTTAATGAGTGTGTCAAATGTATCTCTTTGGAGTAGGGTATCTTTAATGTAACATCATACCTGTGCTCCTGGAGAATGGTGAATACAGGTAAGACCTATCCTGCAAACATTATTGGCAATGGCAAGATTGCTGACATACCCCATGAGTAGTCTGGTAAATCTATCATATCTCTTCAGAGATGAAGATGAAGGCAAATTGAAACTGAATGGCTGTTGATACAGAGACAGAACAGAACATATTAGTCAAATTTAAAATGGCAAAATGTTTGCTGGTGTAGATTGAATGGAGTCAGTAAGTTCAATAAGATTGGATATGGGGGTCTTAATTGATAGGGCCACAGGATTAAGATTGCAGTTAACACACTGTAATGTACCAACTCATTTCTTTCAGGTTTAAGAACAGGTTAAACTCAGTTGTTAAATGAAGAAGCAGTGGGGATAATCACCCTTTCATTCATTAGGTCTTATGTAATAAGCTTCATATTTTGAATTTACGTTGGGCCAAATTAACTCTGTGTGTGTGGGGGGGGTGTGTGTGTGGGTGTGTAGGTGTGTGGGTGTGGGTTTTTTTGTGGGGGGGAGGGTTGTATTTTGTTTGTTTGTTTTTTGCTTTTGTTTTGTTTTGTTTTGTTTTGAGATGGAGTCTCACTCTGTCGCCAGACTGGAATGCAGTGGCACAATCTCGGCCCACTGCAACCGCCGCCTCCTGAGTTCAAGCAATTCTCCTGCTTCAGCCTCTTGAGTAGCTGGGATTACAGGGACCACCACACCAGGCTAATTTTTGTATTTTTTGTAGAGATAGGGTTTCCCCTTGTTAGCCTGGCTGGTCTTGAACTCCTGACTTCAGGTGATCCACCCGCTTCAGCTTCCCAAAGTTCTGGGATTACAGGCATGAGCCACCACACCCAGCCTATATTAACTATTTTAATTAGGCAGTCCTCAGAGTCCCATTTTGTCAAATCAATTTGTAAATGCAAAAACTTAATTTAATTGTAATTTATTACTTATTGGGTCCAAGCATCCATGCCCACTATGGAATATTTATGGGCAAAGGGTATTATAATCATGGAGAATTAAGACAAGACAATAGTTATGATGTTTAAGGTGAGGCATACCTATTTGCCCTGCAATTTATATTAAGTAACTTCCATAAAATTATAGGAGGGTGCCATGTTTAAATTTTGTGGCATCTCCAGATATAACTGTAATTTGAGCCTCAGTATTGATTAGGGCCATCAAAGCTTGCTGATTGCTGCATTTCAGCAAATGTTAAAGTTAATTCACAACCTATGTTGTAGAAGTGCAAAATACAATCTGTGCCTTTTTATCATTTTATTATACAAATTATTTTAGCAAATTCTGACATTCCAATTGGCTTAAATTGTAAAATTTTGTTTCAATTTAATTTTTGTTTGTCTCTTCCTCTTGTATGCATTTGTTGCTTCTCTCTCTTTTTCATTTCTTTTTGCTTGCTTATTTGTGTAAAGAAAAGAGGCTTATTTGGCTCGTGGTTCTTACAGGCTATACAAGAAACATGGTGCCAGCATCTGCTTCTGGTGAGACTTCAGGTTGCTTCCACTCATGGTGGAAAGCAAAGGGAAGCTGGTATGTGCCTTGAGGTGACGGGGATGATCAAACACATGACACCCAACACTGAACAGATGAGATCCATAACAATTTGTTAGTTTCAAACACTCACAGCTGTGGGGAGGAAAACACCACTTGCCATGCAGGGCTACACAGGGTTTGCACTCAGGAACTGAGTGAAAAGCTGGGGGCTATGGAAAGCAGGCTTTGCAGTATCTTTCTCTGGTTTCTGAGAAAGAATATAATTGGTTTGTTTGAATAATTCTGTGGGCTGACAGAAACTGTTCACTACTGAGGGATAAGTAGAAAAAGTTCATTTGGAAAGGAGGGCTGTTTGGGTAGAGAAACTTATCCAGGAGCAGAGTAAGGAGGGAATCTGGTTGGGCCATTTGAGACCATCCCACCTTACCAGATGTCAAGGTAGCACATATTAATTTTAGATCTTACAACACATCTCTTCAACACATACTCAGAGGCCAGAGTAAGTCACTGGGGAGATCTGCCCAAGACCTTAGTCTGCAAAGATAGATGAGTGGATCCTGGGATGCAGGCATTCAAGCACCTAGCCTTGCAGTAACAGGTGGGCTGAATAACAGGGCTCCATTTCAACTATACATCCCCTTTCCCACCTCAACCCTCTCTTGGGGCTAGCAGACAAGGTAAGTGAGCTAGGGCTCAGAAGTGCAGGTCCATGTCTCCATCAGCCAACTCCTTTCAAGGGATTGCCTGCCCTCTTCACTTGTGGAAGCACGGGCATCATGCTTACCAATAGAAGAGGTCCAGGAAAACGGTGGATTGTCAGAGGAGAGGTTAGAGGGCAAAGCGGAATTTTGAAGCAGTACTGGATTTGCTGCCCTCCAAGAAACAGGTCTTCATGAGCAGTAGAACACAGAAGCTCAAAGTATGCCTCAGATGCCTACGGCTTTGGAGCCCGGAAGGACAGAGGGCATGGACGATGGCTGAGGACTGGAAAGAGGACAGAGGTGGGGTGAGCAGGGTAGCACAGGGCAAGGAGTAACTAGGTGAAGGACACTAGCTATTCCACAGAGTCATCTCAAAGAAGAGAGCTTCATGGTCAAGGGGAGTGGAAAGGGCAGGTGTCCATCAGGAGCCTAGAGCCCAGGAGCAGCAACAGGAACAGCGACACAGCAGCTCTACTCCATATAGCACCCTCAGGATGCATCAGGCCATTCTGAAGTCCACTTAGTCTACAAATACTTCTGGCTGCAGCTGGATGGGCACTAAGCAGAACACGTGACTGACTCTGCCCATCCAGATCACAGCTGCCCTAGCCAATCTGGTAGGTAGCAGGAGCCACACAAAAAGGTGCGAGATGCAGCTTTCATCCTCAGTATGCCCACTCCATGGCTCTCTGCAGTCCTCTTAGGGCCAATTCCATCTCCCCTTGCAGCTCCTCTGCTGCTAGAGTGCTGGTCCAGGGATCTGCACCTAGGGTTACCCTGCCCTGTGCCTCTGCAAAAATACAAAATGTGCCTTTCTCTTGAAAGAGCATATGCCCCAGAGTTTGCTTCTTGCAGGGAGGGGAATGCAGTGATTCGACTGCGATAGTTGAATCTGCATTCCAAAAGACCTGTACACCCTTGAGGATCAGAAGATACTTGACTACTGCTCATTCTCAGATTCTTCAGCCTCTGGTAACCTGATTGGCTCCCCTCTGGATGGGGTGAAGAAGTATCACTAATGGATTTTATGACAGGATTTTGGCCTCAAGAGGTATACCCCTCCTTCAGAACAGAAATTGGACTCCAGGAGCCCAGGAGTTGCCTGAAAATTTAAATTACCCAGAGTGCCTTTGCTTCAAGTTTGGGTCCCCAAGACAAAGCTCAGAGAACTGGAAGGACAGCTTCACCAACTGGGATCACCCCCTAAGACGTGATACTGTCCCATAACCAGGAGATGCAGAATTGAAGGAGAGTTAATGGCTTACTCAACAGAAACGGAAAAGAAGGCAAAGATTATTGTATCTGAGCTTCAAGGAATTTAGCCACCAGCAAGCAGCCCACTCCAATGCTGCAGTATTCTTGCCCAATTATGTGGAAAAGCCTGGCAGTTTTACTAGAAGGCTCCTATTCTTTCCACTACCTTGAACATTATGCTGTGGAACAGAAGTATCTCAGAGGATAAGGAAATGCCTCAGGTCCATGACAAGGCGAGCTCAGAAAAAGTCTCTCCAGAGCCCATAGCCAACTGAGCAATCAATGAATACAGTTCATTCATGTTCACCAGCACTGAACCTCCTAAGGTATGCCATTTAGAAGTGGTGAAAGCAAAACGGACTTCAATTTCATTCTTGCTTAACTAGAACACTCAAACAGAAACATGTTCTCCTTCCCATTTCCCTTAGTATTTGGTGAAATTAGTTGAGACAGTGTATACTCAGCATATTGCAAAGTTTCAGTTACCTGAAACTTCCAGAAGTGGCTCAGTATGTTGCCACAGGGATGCGTGAGAAGGAAAAAAGGTGAAGTGAACCATATATCACTGACCATCACATACAGGAATAGGTCAAATGAACCCAGCCCTCCTGCTATTCATCCTGCACCCCTGGTCCCTGGTCATGCAGGCATTCTTGTAAAGATAATCCTGGCTTGTCAAAAATGAAAGGACCATTTCGGGTCATTTTGTCCAAGCACCTGAACCGTACGTGTGAGGAAACTGAGGTCTAGAGAAGGAAAAGGGATTGGCCTAAAGCTTTATAGTGGCAGAGACCAAAACTAGAACTCCATTTCCAGATTGGCCTACTTTTTTTTTTTTAATTGTATTTTAGGTTTTGGGGTACATGTGAAGAACATGCAAAATTGTTGCATAAGTACACATGTGGCAGTGTGATTTGCTGCCTTCCTCCCCTTCACCTATATCTGACATTTCTCCCCATGCTATCTCTCCCCACCTCCCCACCCCCCGCTGTCCCTCCCCTATTTCCCCACAAAAGACCCCAGTGTGTAGTGCTCCCCTCCCTGTGTCCGTGTGTTCTCATTGTTCAACACCCACCTATGAGTGAGAACATGCGGTATTTGATTTTCTGTGAGGCCAACAAAAATATGAAAAAAAGCTCATCATCACTGGTCATTAGAGAAATGCAAATCAAAACTATATTGAGGTACCATCTCACACCAGTTAGAATGGCGATCATTAAAAAATCTAGAGACAACAGATGCTGGAGGAGATGTGGAGAAATAGGAACAGTTTTACACTGTTGGTGGGAGTGTAAATTAGTTCAACCATTGTGGAAGACAGTGTGGTGATTCCTCAAGGACCTAGAAATAGAAATTCTATTTGGCCTACTTCTTTAACAGTGTGCTTTTCAGTAGAAGTCAGCTTTGATTGGTATTTCAGGCAACCACCAGCAGATGGGAGTAGATTTGTTTGCTTCAACATGGAGATACATTCTGAAACTTTTTTGTTAGAAACTAAGAAAAAACACACATGTTAAGCTAAACCAACACAGGGTCAAGATTATCAATATTGCTGTCTTCCACCTCCATCTCTTGTCCCACTGGAAAGTCTTCAGGGGCAATAAAATGTGTGATCTGTCATCTCCTGTGATAACAATCCCATCTTCTGAAATATCTTGTGAAGAAAATGACTGAGGCTGTTTTATAGTTAAGTTTTTTTATAAGTAGAAGGAGTTTTCATATCCAGCCAAACTAAGCTTCATAAGCGAAGGAGAAAGAAAATCCTTTATGAACAATCAGTTGCTGAGAGATTTCGTCACCACCAGGCCTGCCTTACAAGAGCTCCTGAAAGAAGCACTAAACAAGGAAAGGAACAACCAGTACCAGCCACTCCAAAAATGTACCAAATTGTAAAGACCATCGATACAAAGAAACATGCATCAACGAACAGGCAAAACATCCAGCTAGTATCAAAATGGCATGATCAAATTCACACATAACAATATTAAGCTTAAATGTAAATGGGTTAAATGCCCCAATCAAAAGACACACTGGCAAATTGGATAAAAAGTCAACACCCATCGGTGTGCTGTATTCAGGAAACACATCTCATGGGCAAGGACACACATAGGCTCAAAATAAAGGGATGGAGGAAGATTTATCAAGCAAATGGAGAGCAAAAAAAAGCAGGAGTTGCAATACTAGTCTCTGATAAAATGGACTTTAAACCATCAAAGATCAAAAGAGACAAAGAAGGACATTACATAATGGTAAAAGGATCAATGCATCAAGAAGAGCTAATGATCCTAAATATATACACACCCAATACAGGAGCAACCAGGTACATAAAGCAAGTACTTACCAACCTACAAAGAGACTTAGACTCTGACACAATAATAGTGGGATACTTTAACACTCCACTGTCAATATTAGACAGATCAATGAGACAGAAATTTAACAAGGATATCCAGGACTTGAACTCAGATCTGGACCAAGCAGACCTAATAGACATCTACAGAAATCTTCATCCCAAATCCACAGAATATACATTCTTCTCAGCACCACATCACACCTACTCTAAAATTGACCAGATAATTGGAAGTAAATCACTCCTCAGCAAATGGAAAAGAATGGAAATCATAACAAACAGTATCTCAGACCACAGGGCAATCAAATTAGAAATCAGAATTAAGAAACTAACTCAGAACCGCACAGCTTCATGGAAACTGAACAACTGGCTCCTGAATGTTGACTGGATAAACAATAAAATGAAGGCAGAAATAAAGTTGTTCTTTGAAACCAGTGAGAATGAAGACACAACATACCAGAATCTCTGGGGCACATTTAAAGCAGTGTCTAAAGGGAAATTTATAGCAATAAATGCCCACAAGAAAAAGGAGGAAAGATGTAAAATTGACACCCTATCGTCAAAATTGAAAGAGCTAGAGGAGCAAGATCAAAAAAACTCAAAAACTAGCAGAAGACAAGAAATAACTAAGATCAGAGCAGAACTGAAGGAGATAGAGACATAAAAACCCCTTCAAAAAATCAATAAATCCAGGAGCTGGTTTTTTTAAAAGATCAACAAAATAAATAGACCATAGCCAGATTAATAAAAAAGAAAAGGGAGAAGACTCAAATAGATGCAATAAAAACGATAAAGAGGATATCACCACAGATTCTACAGAAATACAGACTACAATCAGAGATTACTACAAACAACTCTATGCACATAAACCAGTAAAGCTGGAAGAAATGGATAAATTCCTGGACACTTGCACCCTCCCAAGCCTAAACCAGGAAGAAGTTGAAACCTTGAATAGACCAATAACAAGGGCTGAAGTTGAGGCAGCAATTAACAGCCTACCAACCAAAAAAGTCCAGGTCCAGACAGGTTCACAGCTGAATTCTACCAGACTTACAAAGAATTGCTGCTACGATTCCTTCTGAAACTATTCCAAACAATACAAAAGGAGGGAATCTTTCCCAAATCATTTTATGAGAGCAATATCATCCTGATACCAAAACCTGGCAGAAACTCAACTAAAAAAGGAAACTTCAGGCCAATATCCATGATGAACATAGATGCAAAAATCTTCAAAAAAATACTGCAAACCGATTGCAACAGCACATCAAAAAGCTTATCCATCACAGTCAGGTAGGCTTCATTCCAGGGATGCAAGGCTGGTTCAACATACGCAAGTCTATAAACGTAATCCACCACATAAACAGAACCAAAGACAAAAACCACACGATTGGCTCAATAGATGCAGATAAGGCCTTCAACAAAATTCAACAGCACTTTATGCTAAAAACTCTCAATAAACTAGGTATCAAAGGAACATATCTCAAAACAATAAAAGCTTTTTATGACAAACCCACAGCCAATATCATACTGAATGGGCAAAAATTGGAAGCATTCCCTTTGAAATCTGGCAGTAGACAAGGATGCCCTCTCTCACCACTCCTATTCAATATAGTATTGGAAGTTCTAGCCAGAGCAATTAGGCAAGAAAAAAAGACAAAGGGTATTCAATTAGGAAAAGAGAAAGTCAAATTGTCTCTATTTGCAGATGACATGATTGTATATTTAGAAGACCCTATCATCTCAGCTCAAAATCTCCTTAAACTGATAAGCAACTTCAGCAAAGTCTCAGGAAACAAAATTAATGTGCAGAAATCACAAGCATTTCTATACACCAATAACAGACTTAAAGAGAGCCAAATCGTGAGCAAACTCCCATTCACAATTACTACAAAGAGAATAAAATACCTAGGAATACAACTAACAAAGGATTTGAAGGACCTCTTCAAGGAGAACTACAAACCACTGCTCAAGACACAAACAGATGAAGAAACATTCCATGCTCATGGTTAAGAAGAATCAATATCTTGAAAATGGCCATAATGCCCAAAGTAATTTATAGATTCAACACTATCCCCATCAAGCTACCAGTGACCTTCTTCACAGTACTGGGAAAAAAAACCACTTTAAACTTCATATGGAACCACAAGAGAGCCCACATAGCCAAGACAATTCTAGGCAAAAAGAACAAAGCCAGAGGCATCATGCTACCTGATTTCAAACTATACTACAAGTCTACAGGAATCAAAACAGCATGGCACTGTTACCACAACAGAGATATAGACCAATGGAACAGAACAGAGGCCCTGGAGGCAACATCATACATCTACAACCATCTGATCTTTGACAAATCTGACAAAAACAAGTAATGGGGAAAGGATTCCCTGTTTAATAAATGGTGTTGAGAAAACTTGCTAGCAGTGTGCAGAAAGCAGAAACCGGACCCCCTTCCTTACACCTTACACTAAAATTAACTCCAGATGGATTAAAGACTTAAACATAAGATCTAACACCATAAAAACCCTAGAAGAAAACCTAGGCAAAACCATTCAGGACATAGGTATAGGCAAGGACTTCATGACTAAAACACCAAAGGCATTGGCAACAAAAGACAAAATAGACAAATGGGATCTAATTAAACTCCAGAGCTTCTGTGCAGCAAAAGAAACAATAATTAGAGTGAACCGGCAACCAACAGAATGGGACAAAATGTTTTCAATCTACCCATCAGACAAAGGGCTAGTATCCAGAATCTACAAAGAACTAAAATAGATTTACAAGAAAAATACCAACAAACCCATCCAAAAGTGGGGAAAGAATATGTACAGACACTTTTCAAAAGAAGACATATATGCGGCCAACAAACATGAAAAAATGCTCATCATCACTGTTCATTAGAGAAATGCAAATCAAAACCACATTGAGATACTATCTCATGCCAGTTAGAATGGTGATCATTAAAAAATCTGGAGACAACAGATGCTGGAGAGGATGTGGAGAAATAGGAACACTTTTACATTGTTGGTGGGAGTGTAAACTAGTTCAACCATTGTAGAAGACAGTGTGGTGATTCCTCAAGGACCTAGAAATAGGAATTTCATTTGACCCAGCAATCCCATTACTGAGTATATACACAAAGGATTATAAATCATTCTATTATAAAGACACATGCACAAGTATGTTCATAGCGGCACTGTTTACAATAGCAAAGACCTGGAACCAACCCAAATGCCCACCGACGATATACTGGACAAGGAAAATGCGCACATATACACCACGGAATACTATACAGCCATAAAAAACGATGAGTTCATGCCCTTTGTAGGGACATGGATGAATCTGGAAACCATCATTCTCAGCAAACTGACACAAGAACAGAAAATCAAACACCGCGTGTTCTCACTCATAGGCGGGTGATGAACAATGAGAACACATGGACACAGGGAGGAGAGCATCACACACTAGTGTCTGTTTGGGGGCCAAGGGAGGGACTGTGGGGGGTTGGGGAGGTTGGGGAGGGATAACATGGGGTGAAATGCCAGATGTAGGTGACGGGAGGGATGGAGGCAGCAAATCACACTGCCATGTGTGTACCTATGCAACAATCCTGCATGATCTGCACATGTAACCCAGAATCTAAAGTACAATTAAAAATAAAAAATAAAAGAATAGTAAATACTAGGCTATTGGAATTTTTCAGCTCCACGCTAATCTTACTGCATCACTGTTTGTAGTTGACCTAAACATCACTATATGGTACATGACCATATACAAGTTTAGCTGCAGCATAAAGTGACCTGGGAGGTATGACAAGAGGTAAAAATGGTTAGGAGGCAGAAGAATAGGCAGCATCTGCCTAGTGAGGGCCACACATTCTGTGCACAAAAATACTTGATGAATGAATAAATGAAGCAAGAAAAGAGTTTGGGAACTGATTGTCAAAACTAAGGAACATGATTTCCATTTTAGAGTAAACAGTAAGCTTTTGAAGGATTTGTGCAGGGGAGTTACTTTGTGAAGGAGAGACCAGAAGGAAGAGACTAGGAACAAGGCGAGCAATTAGGAGGTGTTGCACGCCTCTGCTTCTGGTAGTGACAGGCTATATAATTTGGACTAACTGTTCCAATAAGGACAACTACAAAGATAGATGAAATATAAAAATAAATTATCTTTATTAAGAGCTAAGAAGTGATGAAGCTAAAATCTAAAAGACAAGAGCCAAGATAGGGAAGCCCTTTGCCTCAGAGCATTTGCTGAATCCAGAAAAACAAAAAGAGTTGTGAATCTGAGCTATTGTTGTGATGGTCTCGTAAGCAAAGTGGAGAAAAGTTGAAGCTCAAAGCCCAAACGGTAGAAGATCTAATAAATCCCCCAGCCACTTTCAGCTGAGACTCTAAGTGGCTGCCCCTTCAGAATAATGATGAACCAGAAGCAACCAGCTCTTGCATGAACTTACAACCTAGCCACACACTACCTGAGTGGTCCAAAGAACCTCAAGCCCAGAACTTGAACAGGGCTTGCAGTGGTCCTTGACATGTACTGTTCTCAGGCATTTATCAAAAACAAATGAAAATACTTTTTGCAGAAGGTTTTGTCTTCCTAGGCCTGAAATCAGTTTTAGAGATGCTTTTTCAATAACATATCACTACATAATAAAATATAACTTGTTGAGATTCACTTGGGGTGGCTGGCAAAATATTACAGAAAATATTTAGGGAAAGTTATAGATTATAGTCTCAAACCTTTGGAAGGCTGAAAGGTTCTATTGCGGCAGGCGGAAGGCAGCCGGCTGGTCCATTATGTTAAGTTAGGGAGAGGCAGAGAAGATCAAAGGCCTTACCCCACACCCATTTGTCTCCACTCTAACTGTTTACTCATGTTAATTTTGTGCTGAGTGGTCTCTCTGGGGAAGATCAAAGGGGAATTACCTGCTAATAGCATTTACTCTGGGCCCCGAACTGAAAGCTTTTATTACTCGTAAAACCACTGTTTTAACCATGTTAATTATCCACAAGTGTGTTAACTTAGAACCTCTTTTGTAACATCTTGAGGGAATAAATGTGTGATGGACAGAGGGTCTGGGTAGATTGGTTGCATTTTGCCTTCCGAAATCAGCCAACGGCCATTCCTAGCCCACTTGAAACACTGTAACGGAGTGAGAGTACATTCATTCATCCGTCATTAGGTCAGGGTCTGCAGGTCAGACTTCCACAGGTGGTGACCCCAACGTGATCGAGAGCACAGTAACTAGGCACACAAGTAAAAAATACGTTTTAAGTGACAACCAGAAGAAAAAAAAAAAAACAGGCAATACAAGTTCACAGAGACTTCAGATTTAGAATTATGAGACAAAGACTCCTATCATTATGGTTTCCCATAGTTGAAATAAATAAAAGATAAGCTTCAACATATTTTCAGGGAAATAAAACCATAAAAAATGACATTGCAGTTTAAAAAATAACGAAATAGGATTTCTAGAACTAAAACATATAACCATAAAAATAGAGAGTTTAATGGATGCATTTAATAGATGGCTAAACACAACTGTTAGATGATGATAAGTGCAATGGAGAAAAATTAACTTAAGAGAATTATTGAAATAGAAGTTAGGTTAGGATAAATAATCCAGAATTCTGCCCAAAACAAATTATGTGAAAAAAAAGAGAAAATAGGGTAAGAGACATAACGAATAGAATGAAAGGATCTAACATACATTTAAGACCCAAAAAGTGAAGACTCTTTCTGAGGAAATGAGGAAGATTATGGTCAGACATTTTCCAGAACAGATGAAAAGCATTAACTAATCTACAGATTCTACAAACCCAATGAATCCTAGACAGGATAAATAAAAAGAAATCTGGCTGGGCGCGGTGGCTCACGTCTATAATCCCAGTACTTTGGGAGGCCGAGGTGGGTGGATCACGAAGTCAAGAGATCGAGACCATTCTGGTCAACATGGTGAAACTCTGTCTCTACTAAAAATACAAAAAAATTAGCTGGGCGTGGTGGCGCACGCCTGTAATCCCAGCTACTTGGGAGGCTGAGGCAGGAGAATTGCTTGAACCCAGGAGGCGGAGGTTGCAGTGAGCCAAGATCGCGCCATTGCACTCCAGCCTGGGTAACAAGAGCGAAGCTCTGTCTCAAAAAAAATAAAATAAAATAAAAAAGAAAAAGAAAAAGAAATCTGTACCTACATACATCGTAGTGAAAATACAGAAAATCAGAGAGAAAGAAGGCTTTGATAATGATCAAGATTAGAGTAATGGAGTCTTAACCCTTGCAGGAGTAAAATAAATGGAGACAAGGCTACAGGCCTTTAGACTCTGGCCCTTACAATGCCTTTTTCTTAAACTTTCCATGAAAGACTATTTTAAAACTATGTTATCCATTTTATTCTTAATAAATACAATACATTTATTAACAAATCAATTTATTGGAGCAATCTAATACCTGGGAGCCATTCCCAGTTTCTTTGTCATACATGGAAGGGAATGGTTTTATATGTCCCTTATCTCATGGGCCCTGAAAGAAATATTTTCCATAGGAATAAAATGCTAGTGGCAGCTGAGCTTTAAGGCTGGAGAAATGTGCTTTACGTGACTTTCTAAGAGAAAGGAGAATGAATGTGAATCTGTTTATTTGTTTGTTTGTTTTTGAGACAGGGTCTCAGTTCTGTTGCCCAGACTGGAGGGCAGTGGCGCAATCTCGGCTCACTGCAACCTCGGTTCACTGCAACCTCAGCTTCCCAGGCTCAAAGTGATCCTCCCAGAAAACTGTTTATTTAAGAAAAAGATATTGGGAGAGCAGGAAAGTCTTCTCTGTTGCCTAATGCCAACCCAACCAGAAAGCTGTTCAACAGTGAAGACATTAACCTGCTTTCGTCTGTGATATGCAATATGTCATCAACAATTTTGATCAGGTGTCACAAAGGGAGGGGTAGCTGGGTTTTAATTCTGATTTTATAGCGTTTCTCTTTACTTTTGCCGGGCATTCACAATTTGTGTAGGCCACAGCTCTCTTTCAAAGCCTGTGAAAGCCTACCTTTTAGCATTTATAGCATCTATAGCATCTTTTAGTATTATATTCCTCCCTTACTATGGAAGAGCAGGATCAGGGAAAATGTTCCATTAACTCTTAAGATTTTTATCCCAGGGACTTGCTATACCATAATATAATAAAAAAGGCATTTGAGTATAAATCTGAAGATATAGTGACATAGCTTCTGAATCTGTTTTCTTATCTGAAATATGGAAGTGATAATAATGCCTGTTTGTTAACAGAGCAACCCTAACAGAAGAGAATTCCTATCTGCTGAAGCTTCTGAGCTCTGTGATTTCATTTCCCTCATCCTGGTCAGGTTTCTCATAATCTCCATGGGGAAGGGCTGCTGTCACTATCACTTATAGACACCAGGGGTCCTCAGCAATCCTGTTTTAATTGTGAAATGAACTTTTTTATTTATCTAATTGTTTCCCTGAATCCGGGGAAGCCAGGCTGATATTTCAAAAGGAACCTTCTTCAGAAACTCAGGGATAAGCACAAGGAACAGAGACCCTTGTGAGCGAGGAGGTTTTAGTGGACAAATAGATGGCCTTCTGCTTCTACATTTGGGTCTTAGCTGCCACTGGCTACTTTGCCCTTCAGTGGGGCTGCTGATGGTTGCCCTCTGGGCATCCCTGCCCCTGCTCCTACACCCAGGAGATGAGAAACAAAGGTCCTATACAAATGGTGAGTAGTAGCCCCTGCAGTTTTGCAGGGTGAAGCCTGTGTGGCCATATGTGGTCCCTTTGATGCAGTCTCCTTTCTAACATGACTCTCTTCTGAGTGTCAGAGGCCTGCATTAGTCTTGCACCGGCCCTCGATTCTTATAGGAGCCACGTCAGCCCCCTCAGTTCCTAATTATTATACCCTTGCATTCTTAGCCATGTTCTCTTTGCTCATGTTAAATTCCAACCAAAGGCTTTTCTCTTATATAGACTTATTGGATCCATATAGTCTATATTTGTGGTAATAGAAATAATTCATAATAAGGCACTTAATCCCATCAGCAACTCTAGTCTCTATACTTCTCAATATTGCTCCAAAACACCCCGTTACTCTATCATCTCTCATTGTGAATAGTGCTCACAATGTATTTCATATGCACCTCATATTACTCAGTCCCCTTTCAATTATTTGGGATCATGTGACTAGTTATAGACAATAAAATGCAAACATAAGTGGCCTATACCTTTCCAAGATGACATATTAGAGACCCAGTGCATGATCCTAAGCTCTCTGTTCTTTGCTCTTATAACCCTTTGCCAGATGTTGAGATAATAACATCAAAGATGGAAGGAACCTAGATTGCTGAGCCCTCAGATGTAAAAGAGAGCTGCAGATAGGCATTTTAACTCATGTGAGCTAGAAATCAAGCTTTGTTATGTTAAGCTGTTGAGATTTGGAGATTTATTTATTATTTTTCAAAGCCTAGCCTATCTTAACAAACACACACTTTCTCTTGCACTCCTGTCAACACCTGTACCATTATTAGAAAAGTATATGAACAACTCTTCCTTCATGTTTTATAGGTAGCTTGAATCCAAAATATCCCAGTCTTGGGCCAGGTGCAGTGGCTAGTGTCTGTTATCCCAGCACTTTGAGATGCTGAGGCAGAAGGATTGCTTGAGGCCAGGAGTTCAAGACTATCCTGGGCAACATATTGAGACCCCATCTCTACAGAAAAATTTAAAAAATAGCCAGGCTTGGTGGCACACCTGTAGCGCTAGCTACTTGGGAGGCTCTGGTAGGAGGATGGCTTGAGCCCAGAAGTCCAAGGCTGTAGTGAGCCATGAACACACCAGTGCACTCCAGCTTGAGTGACAAAGTGAGATCCTGTCTCAAAAAACAAAGCAAACAAACTATATATATATATATCATCTTCGCCCTTCAACCAGCACCCCCATCCAGTGTTCTCTATCCTCCTTCTATATTTTTCTCTGTTGCATTTATCATTAACTAACAGACTAGGTAGTTTACTTACTTTGCTTGTGTGTTGTCTACATTCCCTTCCTAGAATGTAAGTTCCATGATGACAGAGTTTTGACTGCTTTTTTTTCCATTATTACGTCCCAGTTTTCCTAAAAGTATCTTGTACTTAATAAACATTCAACATCCATTTGATAAATGAATGAATGAATGATGACTTTCTGGATAGGGGAGTGGAGAGATAAAGGGAAATAACATAGATGGCTTCACAACTGAGTATCCATTCACAAAGGCTGAGAACAGCCAAAAAGAAGAGATATTTGGGGACTAGGCTAAGACTGGTCACATTGTTTAATGCACATATTTTCCTTTCTCCCAGACCCTGGTAGCCCCCATTCTACTCAGTGTCTCTATGAATTTGACTATTTTAGGTAGATCATACACGTGAAATCATACAATATTTGTTTTTTACATCTGGCTTATTTCACTTAGCATAATGTCTTCAAGTTTCATCCATGTTGTAGCATGTGTTAGAATTTCATTCCTTTTTAAAGGCTGAATGATATTCACACACATATTATATACATATATATATGTATATGTATTTGAAGTACATTTGAGTGGCTTCCTACCACCTTTCAGAAAGTTTTAATAATGCCACTATAAACATTGATATACAAATATCTGTTTGAGTCCCTGCTTTCAATTATTTTGAGTATATACCCAGAAGTGGAGTTGTTGGAGTACAAGTTTATTCTATGTTTAATTTTTTTGAGAAACAGACATACAGTTTTCCACAGTAGCTGCACCATTTTACAATCACACCAGGAATGTACAAAGGTTCCAACTTCTCCACATCCTCACCAGCACTTGTTGATTTCTGGTTTTGTTTTTTCTGTTTTGTTTTGTTTTGTTTTGTTGATAATAGCCATCCTGATGGGTGGAGAGTGATATTCCATTGTGGTTTTGACTTTAATTTCCCTAATTGTTAGTGATGTTGAGTATCTTTTCATGTGCTTATTGGCCATTTCTAGATCTCCTTTAGATAAATGTCTATTAAAGTCCCTTGTCCAGTTTTTGATTTGGCTTTTTTTTTTTTTTGTCATTCTTGTGTTGTAGGAATGCTTTATGTAATCTGGATTTTTTTTCAACTTTTATTTTAGATACAAGGGGTACATGTGAAGGGTTGCTACATGAGTATATTGTACCTAGGTAGTGAGCATAGTACCCAATAGGTAGTTTTTTAGTAGTTCCTGATGTCTATTGTTCCCATCTTTATGTCCATGTGTGCCTAATGCCTGTATTAATTTGCCTAGAATTATGGCCTCCCTTTCTATCCATGTGGCTGCAAAGGACATGACCTCATTCTTTTGGATGACTGCATAGTATTCCACAGTGTATGTATCCCACATTTTTTTTATCCAATCCACCATTGATGAGGACCTGAGTTGATTCCATATCTTTGTTATTGTGAATAGCATGGTGATGAACATATGCCTGCATGTGTATTTTGATATATTGACCTATTTTCCTTTGGGTATATACTCAGTAATGAGTGTAATCCAGATATTAACCCCTTATTAGATATATGACTTGCAAATATTTTCTTCCATTCTTTGTTTTGCCTTTTTACTTCTTGTAGTGTCCTTTAATGCATAAAACTTTTGAATTTTGATGAAGTCTAATTTATCTATTTTTTCTTTTGTTGAAAGTGTTTTTGGTGCCATATGTAAGAAATCACTGTTAATTCAAATGTCATGAAACTTTTCCCTTACTTTTCTCTATAAGTCTTATTGCATTTAGGTGTTGGATCCATTTTGTGTTAATTTTTTATACTGAGTAATGTAAAAGAATTTAGTTTTGGACATTTTACATTACTTTTGACTATTAGACATGTAAGTGTTGATGTTAAATAGAAATTTGAATATATGATGCTCAGAACATTCCTAGTGTCCCTATGAGAGCCTAGCTGTTATGAATCATCTCTGAAACTAAGAAAGAAGAAAACTTCCAGAAGGTGGAGCTCATAGAAGATAAAGACTTGCAAGTGGCTATCAGATGTGTTGATTAGAAGGCTCATTGTTAAGCACTGAAAGAGTAGAAAGCTGAGTGCCACATATTAAGGAATGGAAAGAGGGTAAAGACAGGCACTCTCTCTGAAGACTTTGCTATGTGGCCTTCTTTGCCTTTTATTTTGATAGTCTTGTCTATCAAATTCTCAAACATTTGTCAACTGTTTTGGTGATGATAATGATCAAGAAGATTTATGTCTCCAACTGTACCTCAAAGAGACCACCCCCTTCCCAGGAAAGGATGTTATAACTCTGGCAGTGACTGGGTTTTACAGACAGATTTTGACTTTGACTAAGTTCTAATCAAGGGAGCATCAGAGTTAGATAGATTTAGGAGTTCTGCTTCCCACCAGTTGTGTGACCTTGAACAAGTCACATTCTCTGATCCTTAGTTTCCTCGTCTGCGAAATTCAATGTTGTGAATATTAAGTGAGATATACTTAGTAAAGCAACCAGAGTAGTTACTGACATAGTAATTGTTAAGAAAGGGTTGACAATAAAAGAGAAATAGTACTCAGGACAAGCCAAAGATGGAATAAGGTCCCCATCAATGGAAATGCTCAAGAACAGACTATGACTACTTGGTGGCAACTTTATAGAGAGGATTCTAATGGCTTTACCAGCTGAACGTTGAAGTCCTTTCTAATCTTCAGTTTTATAGTGCTAAGAATCCCAAGCAATAGAAATGCAGATCTAAAGCTGGGCTTGGTGGCTTACGCCTGTAATCCTAGCACTTTGGGAGGCTGAGGTAGGGGGATCACCTGAGGTCAGGAGTTTGAGACCAGCTTGGCCAACATGGAGAAACACCGTCTATACTAAAAATACAAAAATCAGCTGGGTGTGGTGGCAGGTGCCTGTCATCCCAGCTACTCCGGAGGCTGAGGCAGGAGAATCACTTGAACCCAAAAGGTGAAGGTTGCAGTGAGCCGAGATCATGCCACTGCACTCCACCCTGGGCAACAAGAGTGAGACTCCAACTCAAAAAATAAGAAATGCAGACACAAAAGTTGTTTCTGCTAATAATGGAGACCTCATGCTCAAATAAGGTCTTTTGGAAGCAACTAGCCTAAGGGTGTGTGTACATGCCATTCAAGGGACTATGTGTGCGTTTGGAGGGAAAGGAACATGTACTATCTCAGCTTCGGGAGCACACTGTCAGCTATGCTGTCTTCTTCTGTCACTCGTGGCATCCTGCCTCAGCACTACATGTTCTTCCCATAATCAAGCACCAAAAGAGACTGTATGTTCACTTTACTCCTTGACTCAGCCAACTTAGGCTTCCCATACTAATATCTCATTTACTCTTTTATGGTTTTATCATAATTGACTCCCATCTGGGGAGAAGACTTTAGAAGTCGATGCAGTGAGAAAGAGTGTTTCTTGATTATATAAGCTTTCATGCATGGCTTACAATATCTTTTTCAGTTTGTCCTCCGGGTCTGTCTTCATGATGCTTCTCCCCACCATGCGTTTCTTACACCACTGCTACTAACCCTAGTTCAAGCCTTCATCCCTGACCTAGATTTTTCCAACAGTCTTCTAGTAGTTTTTTTCCCCTCTGATGTTCACTCCCTCTTTAATCCTGTCTGTGTCCAAGCCATTTACTAACTGACTCCTACCTACCCTTCTAGCTCTGTCTTCACTGCCCTTCCTGTCGTGCACACTCAGCTTCAACTTAATGGAGCCACCGGCCTCTCTCTGAGCAACCCCTTCTTACAGTTATTCACTTTTCATTCCTCTGCCAAAATTGCATCCTTCTTTCAAAGCCAAGACCGTATACCTTTCTCCCTTAACCCACCTGTGAGGTCTGTAACTGAACATGCACTGTGTGGTTCTCTTTGTGCCTTCATCACGTACCACCTTTCATTAGAGTTCTGTGTATTTATGTCTCATTTCCTCTAAAAGTCTGGAAGCTTAATTGTTCTCATCAGTAGCTGCATTCTCTTCATATTCTTTCTCATTTGAAAGACAAACTATTTTTACTCACTGTGATTTATCCCTTGAATCCTTACCTCCATTTCACAAATAAAGAAATCCAATCAGGTTGTGCATCAGTTATAATAAAAAGTAACTTAATGCCTGACATCCCGAAAGCCCAATTTACAGAAGCCATCTTAGGTACTAATTGACAACGCAGAAGTCTAAGGAAAAAAAAATCGGGCTACAATTGATCAATTCCACTGAATGTTGCCTTGGTGTTCTTAATTACCAGGAGCAACATGTGCTCCACTGGTGTCCCTTTTCCTTTTTTGGAAATGTCGAACCCAATGGGGAAGGTTGCTTAAACTATTTATTTGACTCATTTATTATCTTGTGAGGTTGAATAACTTAAACTTTAAGCTTGTACTTAGGTATTATGGTATATTTTTTTAAGAAATTAGCCATTCTCTAGTCTGCCCTTCAGCATGTGGGCATATTGCATATATTTAATCCTTGAATGTATAGGATGGGCTATCATAGAAACCAGAGGTTAGTATAAAACATTTATTTAGGCATTATCGATTTCCACAAAATGAGATGACAGAAACTCACCTTAGCTCTTCTGGCAGCTCCCATGTTCCTGATGCTGTTTATGAAAACACTGCTCATTACAGTGAATTGGTTTCTTTAGACTTGTTTTCTCCTACATGGAGCCTATTGGGTTGAAATGGAATACAAAGAGTCAATATGCCTTAATGACAAACAGTGACTACAGCTATGTTTGCTAACAGTGACATGATGAAAATGGGGCAAAGGCATTTGGAACAGTGCACACATATTCAAGAGCATAAACCTATTCCAAAAGCCATTAGGTGCAGGAACGCTTTGCTGTTAACTTATAGATCCTATTTAGGAGTCAGTTATGGAAATGAAGTCAGAGTGACCCTTCTTGTGTTCCATTAAATGTAAACACATTAAGAGAGCTCCTTTTTGCCAAAATGCATTATTGTGGCAATCCGTTTATACATTAACTTCACTTCGGATTTATTAAAATAAATGGAAATTTTTTTTCAGCTTGAGGATTTTGTCAGAAAGAAACTTAATTTGCAAAATATACTCTCTACAACAGCTCACTCGTCAGAAAATGATCACCCTGCTACAGATGACTCATAATAATAATTTAATCCTCACAGCAACCATGTAAGGTAGGTACTATTATTCTTCCCATTTTTCATCCGGAAGGGGAGAGACTATAGTAGAGGTCAGACGTTAGACTCAGAGGTTTGAAGCCAAACTGCCTGGGTTTGAATCTCAGTTCTGTCACTCACTAGTTACATAATCTTGAGCAAGTACCTAACTTCTATGTGCCTCAGTTTCCTCATCATTAAATTGAGATAATAACAGAACTTCCTTATATGGCAAAATGAGTTAGTATGCAGAAACACCTAAAACCATTGCCAAGCATATGGTCAGTCCTGAAGAAATGGAAGATCTTCTTTTTCTCCTTCTGGAATTAGGTGACCTTTTGCTGGCCTGTCAATAGGACAAGTGGAAAAAAAAATGTGAAACCTTATCCATAGTTCCTGAGATGAACTATGTGTTTCTGATTAGGAGCATGGGTAGGGACAGGTGTACAGAAGGGCTGGAGAATGCAATCTAGAGAGAGTTAGTGTCTGAAATGTGTCTCAAATGTGTTTGACTGAGCCCTAATCTTATCCTGGAGTCCAGGAGATGAGAAAAGCCCTTTCCGTATACAAACCGTCTCTAGGAAGATTCTAGAACTCCAAGGAATATATAAATTGTTAAGCTCAATTAATCACAATGAATTTAATTTTAAACTACTACTTTACCCTCTTAATTTAGGAGTGGCAATTTACAAAGCAACTAACTGCTCATCGTAGTTTTTCCTTGGGAGACCTGAAGCACAGTTGATGGCTAATTTAGTAGGGAGTTAAAAATCTGAGTCACCTTGTAATCTTACCTTGTAATTTCTGATTGTACTTGATGTCTAATTGTCACTTAATTTAAATGTTTCAAATATAGTTTTGTTCAAAGCTGTCAGTCCACATTGAACTAACTGGTATCTCCCCTTTATTATTCAGTCACACTCTCAGGTAGTTTCTATAGCTCCAGCTTCAGCATTTGTACCTTCCTGTCAGCAGCCTTGCTTCAGACGTTCATGTAGTCACAGGCTGATTCACAATGGAGAACAGGACAAAATAAAGAATTTCTTCATATTTCCAATTTTCTATAATGAAGGATAAGTGCACTTGCAACAATCACCCCCATGGTGAATAAAGGAGAAATTTAGCTGAACAAAATGTGCATTGGCTTGAGTAAGTCTCAATCTTAATGCTTCTCACTTAAAATTGGATTCCAGTTTCTGACCACCTCAAGGATTTTACAATTGCATGTTGGAATATGTGGCTCCATCCAGCAACATTGGCAATAAGCAAGGAACCATAAGCACCCTTAGTACAGAGAAATTGGCCAGGCCTCTGAGCAGGTAGACTAAAGACAATCCAATATTCCTTCACTCATTCTTGTAAACAATATTTATCGAAAGAGCACCATTTGCTAGTCACTTTGCCATGCAAAGCCAGATACACGTTCTGCCCTGTATGGATATAATAATTCTGCCCTATATGGATGGTACAAATACGGACAATGGAACAATTGAATACAATACAGTATGATGCTGTGATATACATAAGAGGGATTCCTAAACCAGACTTGACAGTTTGCAAAGAAAATTGGGTGATTGGAGCAGGGTTGGAAGAAGTATAATTCAGACTTTTATATATTTTCCTCAACCCTGCCCAAATCTATAAGCAAGTCCTATTTTTAGAGCAAAATGTAAATCTAACCAATTTTCAGCATCTTTGCCTTTTTCACTCTAGTCCAGACCACCATCATCTGTCAGGTGTACTACTACAATAGCCTCGTAACAGAGCTCCCCACACATTTTTTTCTTATGGCAAGTATCACAGATTAGCTCACTTTACTCCATTCCAGCCCCATTCATTGAATGCCTTACTGCATGATAGAGGTTAAAAAGCTAGACTACATTTCCTAAACTTTTGTCTTCATGTCCTAGATTTCACAGATGACTTCGCCTCTGTCAAGTGGACAAACCTGCATGAAACTTGTAAGGGGAACTGAGTGAAAGTCCACGCTGCTTCTGTGGTTTCTGGGTTTTGCTCAAGAGCATGATCTTGGAAGATTTTATTTTGAAAGATTTCTTCTGCAGCAGCAATAATAAAGGTACCTGTTCCTGGCTTTGTGGGTATCAAAAAGTATGGCATGAAACACCCAGTTTGTTTATATAGATCAAGGATGAGGCAGTGTGGTCTTGGAGCTGAACTTTGTAATGATTTCAGCGGAAGCAGTGTGTTCCTAAAGCCTGCTATTGGAGCAATGGCTTTTTCACTCTCTACCCTCCTAATTATACCAATCTTCTGGTGCTGTTCAGGGGAATAGTTCTGGAAATTCAACCTAGTCTTTAATTCTGGCTTTTCTACTTTCTTCGTAAGTGCCTAATTCCCCCTTCCTGCTTAAATGCATTAAAGTGGTTTCTGTTATCTGTAACAATACTCTGCATGCTACTGTTGACACTCAAGAAAAAGGAAATCTTATTTAAATGAATACCAGGCCAGGCGCAGTGGCTCACACTTGTAATCCCAGCACTTTAGGAGGCTGAGGCAGGTGGATCACCTGAGGTCAAGAGTTTGAGAACAGCCTACCCAACATGGTGAAACCCCATCTCTACTAAAAATACACACGCGCAAAAAAAATTAGCCAGGCGTGGTGGCAGGTGCCTGTAATCCCAGCTACTCGGGAGGCTGAAGCAGGAGAATCTCTTGGACCCAGGAGGTGGAGGCTGCAGTGAGCCGAGATTGCACCACTGCACTCCAGCCTGAGCAACAAGAGTGAAACTCCACCACAAAAAAATTTTTTCTTAATTAAATGAATACCAGATACTATAACCCCTTTGCTCAAAACATTCTAATGGCTTCCTCCTGATACTTGTAGTAAAGGTCAAACTCATAATTTCCTTCCACTCTACCCTGGCTTACTTCACTGAAGCTCTATTTGCTTTCTTGCTGTTCCTCAAACACATCAAGGACACTTCTGCCTCAGATGTTTATACTGTTCCCTCCACCTGGAATACTCTTACTCTCGATTGGTGCATGGTTTAAATTTTCACTTAATTCTAGTCGTCTCCTTCTAATCTAAAGTAGCCCAGTATCACTCTCTATGACAGTACCGTTTATTTTCTGCAGAGCATCCATCATTCTGAGACCATCATGTGTATTTCCTTTATTTTGTACATCATCTGCCTCTCTCCAGCAGAATATTAGTTATCCAAGGATATGGGCCTTGTTTTGCTTTTTTAGTGGATTTATGGGGGGAAAAAGCAGCAACACATACAAATTGAGGAAATACTTATGACTTCAGGAGAAGGAAGAAGAAATAGAAGAGCCTAGTGATTTTTGAGTGCTGCTAGATGTTCAGGGTATTTGGGAAAGCAAAGCACCAAAGACTGAAAATTCCAATTGCCCAAGAAAGGTGGTACTTTTAAAGAATGGTCTTGCAATTATGAGACAGAGATGATATATGCAAGCAATGTGAAGAACATCCAGACTTGTCCGCAATGGGTGTTATTATTTCATTGGCATCCAACTAGAAAGCTAGTTTATGATCTGTACTGCAGCCTAGTTGAGATTTTCTTCCACAAAATTATGTACTTGGTGCAGTCTGGTCATCTGGGGAGTAATAAAACAGGATGTGGACATTCAGATCATTTGAGGGGACAAAACTGCAATTTGCAAGGCTCTCCTGGGTATTCAGCTTAGCACTATGCATTCTGGGATGGGAGTAAAAAGAGAAAGATGCAATCACTACCTGCAAAGAGGGAGTAGAGATGAAATACTCAGCAAGAGGGTCAGGGAGCTGACTAAGAAAGGACTAGCCTATGGGAATTGGTTGGGATAGATGCTCTGGAGATGGAAGAGACAAGAAGAACAGAGAAGTAGAAGCCATGGCATCAGTGAACAGGAGACATTGAACTGCTTTGGAACTAGGGGATAATTCAAATATACCTTAGATTTGAATTGATCAGACATTTTTGTTCATGAAGCCAAAGCCAAAGGAAGTATTAGGCACTGTAGTGTTGATTTCCCATGTCCCTGTATCACCTTCGTCAAAATCTCCAGTTATACTTTTTCAAAAATAAGATTTCCTCCACCTGCCACATCCTCTCCTTGGGATGGTTCCAAAGATTCTGCAATCTAAAAATCTTCCATTGAAATTATTTTTAGAACTCTAAGATTTGAGAGCCACTAGTATCAACCATAGATAGTTTGTCAAGTGAAAAAATTCTGGAATGGGTCAGCTGTCACAAATGAAAGCATACTTTCCCATTCTTTACAATGCAGGATCAAGCTGATCTGAGTGCAATGGTGTTTACAACTAATTGATCAGAACCAGTTACAAATTTCTTTATTCCTTCTCCACTCTCCCTGCTTCACTTGATTGGCCTTAAAAAAAAAAAAAAAAAAAAGTTAGAGTCCATTGCAAATCAGGGGAATCCTGTTAGACTACCTTCTCTTCAGACAGATTTAAACATGGTATGTGACATCCTTTTCTGTACTCCATATTCCTCTCCCCACCAAAATACACATACATATCCAGAGCCTCCCCTAATGTATGAAGGGACGTGTTAATCTCCAACACCAATGTGATGACAGAATTCCACTGTGGGAGTATGACATTATTGAGTGATATTTAGGCTGGTTGTGAAATATAACACATGTATAGAAAAGTATATAAAAAGCATATACTATAAGGAGTAAGTTATAATGTGGGCATTCCTGTAATCATAACTTGAGTCAAATAAAGCATGACCAGTTCCACCAAGTCCCCCGTGCTCTTTCCTTACACATCCCTGGTTATTTTGTATATTTTATCATTTATTTATTTATAAAATTTTTCAACTTTATAAAAATGGCCTTATATAGTATATATTCTTTTGTGTTTGGGGTTTGTTTTGCTTTGATGCTATATTAATAAGATGCAGCCAACCTGTATTTAACCAAATTTGTTCATTTTATTTGCTGTATGATATTTCTTTTATGGATATATCACTTTTTATATAATATTCAACTAGTGTTGGAATTTTGGTTGTGTCCAGTTTGAGACTACTTTAAGCAATCAACCTCTTGGCCAGGTCTTCTGGTGTATGTGTGCATTGGGTTCTTTAGGCTAACTGCTTAGCAGTGGTATTGCTAGGTCTCAGGGTAAATATATTTTAAATGTTAAAGAATACTGGCATATAATGTTTTTATTGAGTTCTAAATATTTCTTTGTTTCCTTCAACTCAGAGGTTAGTCAGTAATATGCTATTTTGTTCCCAATACTTGGGTTTTCAGAACGATCTTTGTGTTAACTTCTGATAAGTATTATGATGAGAGAGCCTAGATCTTACAATATCAATCATTCAGAGTTTATTGTGGCTTCTGTTTTCCTAATTCATATTTCTGTAAATGGCACTCAAAATAATTTGCATTCTGTTTCTTTGAATGTAGAGTTTTATAATATCTAATGGCTTAATTTGATTATTGTGTTTAAGCTTTTTATATTGCTGCTTATTTCCATTTGCTTGAACTTTCAGATTCTGAGAGTGATCGGTTAAAATAATCAGCTACAAATGTTAATGTGTGTATTACTTCCTACAGTCTTAACATTTATTGTTACCCAATAACATAGTTTAAAAGCACAGGACCAAAAGTTGGCATAACTCTAAGGAGAAATAAACTGTCATAGTTGAATAGCAATACTTCTCTCAGAAATCGATAAAACAAGCAGGAAAAAATCAGTAAGTGTATAGCAGCATTGAAAGAAAATGATTAACAGACTTGACCTAATGGACATATAGATCTACATGCATCTATACCTTTATGTACTTGTATATCTATATCTACGTCAGCATCTACCAAGCAAATCGAAAATACAATTTTTTCCAGACACATATATAACATTTATAAAAATATACTATATGATATTTAGTCAAAAATTTCAACAGATTGAAACTACCCAGATCACATTCTCTGACCTAATGAAATTAAGCTATGAATTGACAACAAAATGTTAACTAGAAAAAATCTTATATGCTTGGAAATTAAGAGTCAATTTAAAAGACTTCGTGGATAAAAAGAAAGAGTCATAATGGGGATCTGAAAACAGTTTGACCTGCAAGAACAATGAATATACTAAATAACAAAATGTGTGAGATTCAATTAAAGAAGAAATCAAAAGAAGGAGAAGAAGACCTGAAAGTTAATTATTCTTCCCAAGAAGTTAGAAAAAGGACAACAATATTGACTCAAGAAAATAATTAGAAAATACTATTACAACTAAATTTACAGTGGTGTTAAAAACACGAAGTGCATTGAAATAAATCTAATATAAAATGTGCAAGACCTCTACAAAGAAAATGATATAACTTTATCAGGTATCACAAAACATGACTGAAATAAGTCAGGATATGGCAGATTCATAGATTGAAAGACTCAACATTGTAAATATGTTAATACTCCTGAAATTTATTGGTAATTAAATGTACAACAATCAAATTCTAAAAGGTTTTATTTTGTGGAATTTGTCAATCTAACTCTAAAATTTATTTGTAAAATCAAAGGATCATAAATAGTCAAGATACTCCTAAAGAGGAAGATGGTGGAAGGATTTACTCTACCAAGTGTTTTCTCATTATAAGACTATAGTAATTAAGACAAATTAAAATAAATACATCAATGGAACAGAATAGGGAACCCAGAAATATCTCCATTCCAACATTTTCCTTGATTATTTCCTTCATCTTCAGGTCTTAACTGTAACCTGGCTGTTCACTAAGAATATAACTTACACTGAAGTCCTCTTCAGTGGAGACTTTGTTCTCTCATACAACATGTACCTTAAGGCCAAAAAAGATAGGGGTTGTTCTCACTCCCATTTTGATTCCAGACCTTTCCTCATTATTCTTTTAAATAACCCCTGTCCTTTTGAGGCTTATGGCATACTCCATTATGCTATTTTCCACTAATCATAGCAGTCCACTGGTCTTCCTCTCTTACCCATCTTGCAGTCCTCCAGATAATTCCAACATCCCCATCGTGTACTCAACAATTTGATGTTCTCATTTCCAGTGAAACAATATGAGCCACACTTTCCTGCAGACACACTCTCAATTTATGCTTCACACTAATCTACTATAAATTAAAATATCCCTGTCTTGGACGAGTCTCCTAGCCATGCTCCTCTCTCATTCTTTTATTCCCCCCTACATATGTGATTTTTTAAAATCTCATTGATAACCTCCCATTCCTTGACCTCTCTATTTTCTCCCCATTTGACCCCTCTTCTCCCTCTCCCTCCTTTCATCATTATTTGTTTTGAAGGCATTCTCATCTTTGCTTTCTCTTCCTTTTCACATTCAGACTTACTAAGTTGTCAAGACATCCACTACCACTTATTCCTCTATAGTTTTAACAACTTCTGTGTTCCCATATCCAGTGATGGCTCACATCCAATTGCTGATTCTCAGTTCTATATATTCTGAATATGCCTTCTATCACTACCTTAGTTTAGACCTTCAGCATCTCATGTAAATTGCAGCTATACTCTGCATTTCATTCCTTCCTTTTTCTGATTCTTTCTCTGCATTACTTACAGAGTGACACTGCTAAAACACAACTCACTTCCAAAATTGGAGCCATTTAATGGCTTCTTGTAACCTTCAGGGTGAAGTCTAAACTACTGAGTTTCCAGTTAATCTTCTGCAACTGAGGCCCCTGCCTGCCTCTTTACCCTTAACTCCCACTACTCTACTTCATAAAATCCTTTGCTGCAATCACACCAAAACATTGGCAGTACTCCAGAAATACTCTTTAATGCCTTTACAACTTTCTTTAAACGTACTATTCCTTCTGCCTAGAGGTCCCTCTTCCATGTCATTATTTCTCTCTCTAAGTGTCTCCTTATCTTTCAAAATCCAGCTTATCTAAAACTCCTGTGCGCTTGCTTTGCAATATTATGGCACTTATCCACCTGAACTGTGATCATTGTTTTGCTAGCCAATAAACTTTGAGTTAGTACCTAGACTTTTTGATAGCCACTAGACTATCTTTGAGGTCTATCCTTAAGCATCTTTGAGGTCAGAGACCACGTCTTTTTATTTGCATACCTGTCTCCAAGATCGAAACCAGGTATGGGGTAGGTGCCCTTTTAGGAAACTTTTATTGATTGAAGAAATAAACAAATTTCTCACCTCTCTTGAACTTCATGGTTCTAATGTTACCTCATGAATAATAATAAATTCTTTTTTCCACATTTAGATAATTTATTTTGCAAGACTAACCTAAATGCAGTATAAAATACTCTTATTTTATACTTCAAATTAACTGAGTTAACTAGATTGCTGCAAATGCTGCCGACAGATCTATCAGCTGGATACAGCTGGGCAAGAGACTACTTCAGAATGAATCCTTAAGTCATCAATGAGTCTTCAGAGCATATAGAACAAATCTGAATTTAACATGAAAATTACTCTTGGAAGTATGACAAGTTAGAATACATGATGGCAAGTTTTACGGGAACTTGTTCAGCTTGGGATTTAAGCAAGTCAACTCCTCTGAGATTTAGAGTATAACACTAAATAACAAGTAAACAAAGTAGCATCAATATCATTGATTTTCCTCAGCCACAGAAGGAAGTGTCCCAAAGCCTGGCCCTACTGAAAGACAAAGTTCTTAGCCCTAGTGCACCTGCAAGGGGACTTACAAGGCAGTTTATAAGTTCAAATGTCAGGGAAAAGTGTTTTAAAGAAGTGCAGTCACCCCTGGTCATTACTTTTGTTGTACATAGACCCAGAATACAGAGCAAAGAAAGACTACGGCAAAAGGTGGAAACCTTTCCTTAGGGCCTACTTTCCAAATGTTTTTATCAGTCTTTTCACCAAATCATACAGTTAGAGGCAGTAGTTCCTTTTTTGTGGGGTGCAAAGAATATCTGAAAGAAGACTTAAGAAGAAGCCTCTTCCTGTCTTTTGCTTTCAGTTCAAACCCGGTTCAGGCCAGAGACTCCCTACTTAAAACCTCATGGACCTCTGGGCAGCTCTGCTGGGCCTAAGACCAAGGCTATACAATGTGCAGCAAATAGCTTCTGTTCTGCTCCCTCACCATAGTCTCCTCCAATTCCTCCTGATAGACAGTACAGACAGTAGGGCAGGACAGAAACAGGAGAAGACCAGAGCATCTGGTGAAGACCTAAAGAGAGAACCTGCCCAGAAACTAGTCACCTAAGGCAAACTCTGGCAGGACAGTCAGAAAAAAGCCAATCTCTTCACTTCCCAACAGCCCCTTCCTGCTCCAACCCCTTCAAATGCCCATATCTCAAACCTGGATAGAAGGAGCAGACCTGATGGATAGGGACCAGGATTGAAACCTGGAAAACATTAGGTTCCAAGAGTAGGAATCCCTGGAATCAACAATGGGAAGTCCTTCTGAGCTCAGATGATTTGGTGGTAAGGAAAGCTTAGAGAGGAGCAGTCAGAGTCTTGAATGTACTGTTTAATGTTACATTTCCACCACGAAAAATGGTGCCTGGCACATAGTAGGAGCACAGCAAAGTAAATAATTATTGACTAAATGAATGCATGGGTACATAATAAATGAGCAAATGACTGTAAGAAAGGGTAAGTCTTCAACAACAAAGACAGCATAGAGGGCAGAGAAAGGGCAGAGCTTATTTGAGGACCACCTAATAGGTTGGTATGACTAGGTGTACAGAGCTAATGGAGTGTTTTTGTGTAGCTATTGAATTGCAGGCTTATCTGTAGGCAGTAGAGCCAGAAAATTTCTTATAAGATTTAGAATGATCAGAATTAGGTTTTAGAAGATTAATTTGGAAATAATATGAAGAGTGAATTTGTGGGGAATGAGGTGAATGTAGGAGAAAGTTGGATGAGTATGGCAAAAGTTCAGGCAAGTAGTGATGAAGGTAATGATATCAAGAGTTGCTGAGAATGTGGGTCATGTAGAACTCTCATCTTCTGCTGTTGGGAGTATAAACTGTTACAACCACTTTAGAAGATAATTGGTGTTACCTCAAAAAAGTTGAATTTTGGAAGACCCTATTACCAAGATATTTCAAATACTCTAGGTCTAGGCACGTAGTTTAGGTCCGGGTTTCTCAAATTTAGCATTATCAACATTTTAGGTCAGGTAATTCTTGATTGTGGAGAGATATCTTGTGTATTTTAGGATGTTTAGCAGCATCCTTGGCCTCTATTCACTAGATGACGATAGCACACCCCCAGTTGGTATAACCCAAAATGTTCCCAGACAGAAGTAAATGTCCCCAGGGGGTAAAACTGCCCGCAGTTGAGAACCATTGCTCTAGAAAAACTCTTGTACATGTGCACCAGGGAATATGCATAGAAAGGTTTGGCGCATCATAATTTGTAAAGGCATAAAACTGGAAACAACACACAGGAAAATGGATACATAGTGGCATTTTCATGTGATAAATAACTATAGAAAAGTGAAAACTGTTTACTACAGCTACAAACAGCCACATGGATAAATCTCACAAATCACAAAGTTGGTGGGAGGGAAGAAGAAGCAAAACAATGCACATAGTATAATTACATTTATATAAAGTCCAAAATACGGACAAAATCACTGTTACCTGTGCAGTGAACATATAAAGAAAATGAGTGAATTATTAGCAAAATTCAGTATAGTGGCTACCTCTGGAAATGAATGAGGGGATGAATCAGGGAGGGCACATGTGGTTTTCAAAGTCATTGACCATGTTTCGATTCTCAAGGTTGGTGATGGGTACAGTGTTTTCATTTTATTCCATTATATACCTTACATATATGCTATGTCCTTTTCTGTATACATGAAATAGTCCATAATTTGTAAGGAAGTAATGAGGTCTAAACAGAACATCAACTAGAGGCAACTAGAATGGAAAGGAGGGCACCAGAGTAAATTACTGCATGAAGGAAAGGAGAACCAACTTTTAGGTGCTTCTTGAGTGGAAACAAGAGTTTTAAGTTCATTTTCTTCATAGATTTGGTGATGAAATTAATAATCTCTTATATTCTAAACATGCATGATGCATTTCTTAGGCTTCTGAGGAATACAAGTTTCATGCCTTAAAACGAATCCCACTACATGATGAGATTCAAAGAACTTGATAACGATATATTTAGTAAAACTTAATTGTCTCAGAATTCTGCCCATTAGACTTCTAAAGCATGTACTCATTTGTATTACTTAAAGTCATAAGCATCTAAAAATAGGGGGCTTAGAATAAGAGTGATTCTTCATCTCTAATACTAGTTTCATTAGTGTATTCCTAACTCTACAGAAAGCTGGTTCCAACTCCAAACCCCTTCACCCCACTCCTTTTTCCCCAGTGGATACCCTCCAGATAATGAAATAAAAGGAAAAGTTGTGATCAAACTCTTTCAAAAGACTGAGCTATAAACTAAATAAAATATCAAAATATTTTCCTGGACATGGCAAAAGGGGACAAGACAGGCCTTTCCCTAAAAGAAGCACAAGGTGTTCAGCTTTGAAGGATTAAATGTGACCTTTTACATATGTGAAAATAAAAAAAACCCTGGCCAGGCATGGTGGCTCACGCCTGTAATCCCAGCAATTTGGGAGCCTGAGGCGGGCGGATCACCTGAGGTTGGGAGTTCAAGACCTGCCTGACCAACTTGGAGAAACCCCATCTCTACTAAACACACACACACACACACACACACACACACACACACACACACACACACACACACAAAATTAGCAGGGCATAGTAGCACATGCCTGTAATCCCAGCTACTCAGGAGGCTGAGGCAGGAGAATCACTTGAACCCAGGCGGCGGAGGTTGCGGTGAGCCAAGATCACGCCATTGCACTCCAGCCTGGGCAACAAGTGCAAAACTCCTTCTCAAAAATAAAAAAAAAAAAAAAGAAAACCCCGCAAACATCCAGAAAAACAGAAATACAGGAAATATTCTGATCTAATTAGGAACAAGCTCTCAGAGACTGAAAGAAGCCTGATACACCAGACCTACAGCAAACTCCTGAGAACAGCAAGTCTAACTCCTACAAAAGAATGTGGGAGGGGGAAGTGGAACCCAGAGAAGGGAAGCTGCTTGACAAAGGTCCCCCAGCTAACCAGAGGCACAGCTAAGGCTAGAATCCTTATCTCCTACTCTTGGCTCTTTGTGGTTCCAGAGGCTAAGAATGAGCCATGAATATTGTTATTCTGAATGTTAGAGCTAGAAGTACTCTTCGAAATAATTTGGTAAAATTCTCTCTTTATACTGGTGGGATAACTTAGACCTAGAGAAGAGGAATGACTTGCAAAATTCATACTGCTGGACCTAGAACTTAGTCTGCATACTATAAATACTGCACTTAGCCAAATTTTTAGATTTTTAACTCAAAATTCTGTTTTTATCCCAATCTATGATTTTTACTTACAATAGAAATGCTTCTCAAACTGACTTAAGCCAAAAAGAAATTATTAGCTTACCTAACTAGTAATTTCAAGGGTATCTCCAGTAGTTCAAATGATATTTGCTCACTTTTCCACTCTCCATTCATTTTTCAGTTCTGCTTTTCTTCGGCCTTATTCTCTCCTATAATAGATGGGATTTCTATACAGAAATAAGACTTGCATGGAACAATTTTAACAACTCCAGTAGAACAATAACAATAACTCTCAAGGACTTTATATCTCTTTCAGAAAAGGGCTCTGATAAACCCTTGTCTGGATCATATGCCATTGCATCGATACTTCCTCAATTAGGGTGGCTTTCACCATTTCACTTCCAGTATACTCTTCCCGTGAAAAGGGAAAATGCCAATTCATTGTTGAATGAGTATTCCCCTTGGTAAAGTAGACATTATTGTCACCCCATTCATAACTGACTTTGAAGGCAAAAGGAAATGATAGATGGGAAAATTAGGAGAACAAGAGGTGTGATCTATGCTTTAACCTCATAGATCCAGAATAGAAGACTGAGTCTCTTAGTTAATAAGCAACAAATAGTTAAATAGATGTGCAGTCAGTGGTTCTATCTCATATTATTTCATGATAACAGGAAAGTTACTTCATCATTCAGATGGAGTAATCTCTCCCCAATTCACATTTTCTCATTAAAAACAATGAGGATAAGAATCTTAGTGCAATCTACTGCAAAGAGCTGTGATGACCAACGGTGCCATAATGCTCACCTCTGGGGAGGAGTAGGCCACTCCTATTGCAACCTGAATGCCAGGATGATGAAACTAATGCTAGTCAATACATAACTTTATGCAGTGGCCTGGTTGTGAGAATTCAATGCAATGATGAATGTGAAAGCATTCTGTAAGCTGAAAAGTTTGTCAAAATTTATCAAAGGCATTGTATCCACCTTCAAGAAGCTCACATTCAAGTTGAATCAGAGAAGCAAAACCACAAAGAGATTTTTTTTAATACATCAATTTGTTATAGGAGTTTGACAACTACAGGGCTGGTTAAATGGAATCTGTAGGGCTGTTGTCTTTGCATCTAATTTTGGATCTTAAAGTCCACCGGTCAGGCAGCAGGGAAGGAAAGACAAATGTAAGATGAGGGAGAGCAAGAGCAAGATGGATCGACCGGCATATGCTAGCGCTCACAGGATGAACTGAAATCCATGTCTGTTCTTTATGGCTCTGATCTTGACTGTGTACGTGTCCTGGAGAATTTGGGGCCCTTTATTATTGTACTAAACACACCACCTGGTCAAGAAGTTAGAGAAGCTAAAATAGAATTCACAGAAAGGTGTAGCAATTGCAGGCCTGGCTGCTGCATTACACCACCAAGATGAGCCAGGAGATATGTGGCAATGTTTATGAGCTATAAAATGACAGCTGCTTCCCTTCTGCCTTGTAAAACTCTCACAAAAATCTCTCTTGGGACCCACCATAACCTGTAGAAAAGGGAATTCTTGGAAATATAACTTGGCTTAGCCAACTGGATACATTACAAACCCAAGTGCTAAGTAGAGACAATTGGTAGGAACTACTTTCTCACTGGAAGACAGAAGGGGGTTACAGGAAGAGGGGATATGTTGAGTAAGGGCATGGATGTGAGGTATGGGGTATGTTTGAGAATCAATAACTAGCCCAGTTTTTCAGACATTTGGACTACAGAAATAAGAATATATGAAAGTAAAATAAAGTTTGGAGCAAAACAAAGCAATTCTTGAATGCTAGATGGCAAAACTAATGCCATGCTGAATGGAGAAAATAGTAAAGGTTACTAAGTAGGTGAATGCCATTTTGGAAATTTAATCTGTCAAATAGTTGGAAGGTTGAACAGACGAGGGAAAGACTAAGGCAGGAAAGATGTTTGCTGCCAATCAGAAGACTTGGGCTCATTTTTGCTCCATCCAAGTTCTCAAGCATTAAAGAGGCATGGAAGGGCACAGGAACCAGTCAACAGCTCCATGGCGTTCAGTTGCTAGCTCTTGTTCTCTATGTGATCCTTCAACCCCTTAGTTCTAGTCACATTTTTTTCTCCCTCTCTCAAACATCCCTCCCTGTGTCCAAGAGGTTCTTTTGCAATAATTGGTGATAGGTCTGACAATGAGAGAGACAAGATTTTTCTGACACAATGTGTGCCCAGGAATATCTCAAGGAGTTGTTGGATACTGGCTGCATAGTTGGGCCAATTAAGCACTGTTCTTGGAGGCACAAATGTACACGTTTGCACATTATAGGAAAACAAGAAAGAATAAGACCCCTACTGGCTTGAGACTTTGCAATAGCTTTTCAGTTCAAATTTCAGCAGGTGGTAGAGAGAAAGTTCTTTCATGTCAGGTCCACCACACTTAGTTTGCAATTGGAAAGTCCAAGCAGAGATGCATGCCAGCACTGGCCCTGGAACTTGAAGTCAGGGCCACAAGTACTGAGTCCTTGATCTAAGCTTACTAAATGTGGCACCCTAGGCAACCACCCTTCCTCTCAGGGCCTTAGTTGCTTCATGTGTGTGATTGAAGTAATGACGATCACTTCATTGCCTGAGAGCTGCAGCAAGGATCCACCGAAATGACAGCTGTGACAGTAATTGGTAAAATTTTAAAAGCTGTACTAAGGAGACAAGTCATCTTTATGGTTATTATAAAGAAATCTTTACTGGCCTAAGAAATGCTATGGCCCCAGTAGTGCTTAATAAATAATTCCTGGTTCTTTCTGCTGCTAAAACTAAAGGCTTTTGACTTATAAGGAAAAAAATTAATTAGAAAAAAAACTGGGTAACTTTCATTGTGAAGTAAAGTTAACACTGTAGCCTTTAGTGAGACCTGGGAAGAAGTTGCTCCCACTCATTCCATCATTCCATTACTAATACTTTCGGACGTTTCCCTTTTCAACCTTTGTTCCTCTCCTTTTCCTCTTTTCTTCAGCTGAGTTAATCTCACAGCCCACCCCCTGAACTTATCTCCATTTCTCCTTTCCCCTAAACTTGCTCCCATTCTTTCTTACTTCTGTTATGTCTTTGTTTACCAAAGTCTTCTTTTTACCTGTGTTTGTTTGACTATCTCTGCTTTTCACTCTGTCTCTCTTGCCCCTCTCCCTCTCTGTCTCTCTCTTTCTCTGTCCCCGACTCTCTCTCTCTCTCTCTCTCTCTCTCACACACACACACACACACACACACACACACACACTTTAAAAACCAGTTCTCTCTGCTGAGAGGCTCCAGAAAAGAGTTATTGTTGCTAGGCAACCTATTATCACATAGCCACCCCCACATTTTCTGTCTGCTGCTCCTTCAAAGCTTTGCTATTAAGACTCCATATTATAGCTCAGATTCCATATAGCTGAGGAAAGAACACGTCTGGTTGGCTCACTTATAGTTGGTCAAAGGTTTCAGCTTCACTCCATGATATCTAAGTTGCCGGAAATACAGTAGGGGGAAAAGCTAAGGAATAAAAAATATTACAGGATGGTATGTATTCCTACATACTGCTCTCCAGAGCAGGAGGTTCTTAACTTGGTATTATGGAACTCCTAGGTACATTATTGAGAAGCCACAGAGGCTAAAACCACCTTTGGAAAGTCATCTAAAAATAAAATATTTATATTTAGTTGTGCTTTTTATTGCTGCTGGTGTGACGGTTCATAGCTTTTATCAAACTCTCCAAAGAAGCAAGGCTTTCCAGGAAGTTCTTCCAACTCTTATCAAATTGTCTGTGCTGAATGTTTCTCATTGCCTTCTGCTCATACCCAGGCTTTCCACTCCTCCATCCTGCTCTGACATGTATGGACTACTTCAATGGGCCTCCTTGCCCAGTTCTTTCAAGTTGGCTTCAGCCAACAGGAGGCACCTCCAGGAGATCAATGGGAGAGGTTAGAAGAGGATGAGAACAGAGTATTTATTTCCTTGGCTACTACCCTGCTAGCCCACCATGGGTTTGTGGTGGCCCTCTGTTGAACATCACAACTCCTGTCAGGCAGCTTTCTCTTTATGGCCACCATCTCCCCTAGGTTCTGGTAACTGCTCTCCTCATAATTCTTCAGACCTAGGGATAGTAAGGGTTATGGCAATTAATCGCCCCAGGGAACCTTGTTGATTTCCTTAAAACATGCCCACACATAAGTAAATAGTCTCTTTATTAAACCTTCCTCAAATTATCCAGTTTGAGAGAGCTATATGTTTTCTGCTGGGATACTGACTAATAAAGGTAATCATACAAAATTAGAAGGTGCAGACCGAAATTTGGAAGTTATTCACAAATAGCAAGTATTTGAGTAAGTGTAGCCATTTTCAAAACTCAGCTTCAATGGCAAGAATGTTTTATTTTCAATGACTTCATCAGGATTCATTTATAATAATGGAAAAAACAACTATTGAGAGTTCCTAACTCTGACATACAATTCCAGTGGATTACCTGATGGTATTTATCTCTACAGCAGTGACAACTTGAGAATAAGTGCAAACTTTGTAGCAATGAGTATTTCCCCAGAGTCTTGATTCAATGGGAGATCTCAACAGTTCTTTCTCATCCCACTTTGCCCAGGTGTATAAGGGCTTATAAAGGGTTTGGACAGCTGAATGGTTATAGGGTGGTATTGTTCTTGCTGGACACTCCATTAGTTAGCAATGGGCTCCTTGAAACATCTCAGATGTGGATCACTGATTGGGTTTTCCCATTGAAACTTGATGGTTTTACCCTTTTGACTCCATTCCCTTCTCACCTCTTTCCTCCCCAATCTGTGGAATCTAGGGCAGGATAAGAAAAGAAAACTAGGTTACAAATGCTTCCAAATCTTCTCTGTCTTACCCTACACCCTGGCTATACTTACTGAGATAATTACTATTTGTGAATAACTTCCAAATTTTGATCTATAGCCTTCACCTTCTAATTTTATATGATTACATTTATTAGACAGGTTCCCAGCAGAAAGCATAGCTCTCACAAACTGAATAATTTGAGGAAGATTTAATAAAGAGACTATTTGCTGATGTGTGGGCAGGGTTTAAGAAACCCTAAGCGTTTCCTTGAGTTTAAGGATTTTGAAAAACTCAACAGGTAAAATTTTGACACTTTTACTCTCTGGTTACATTCTGACAACTTATTTAAATCCATGAGTGATGTCTAGCATTTTATCTGGAGTTGGAGAGGTTCTCAGGTAAAATGCAATGAAGCATAGAACAGGAAAATGCATAGGTGGATGTTCCAACACATTTTCTTGTCACAAGGACTCTTGGAATGAGGTGAGGCCATCTTATACTGGCTATAGATAGCAGGAACATCTAAGGTCTTTGAGAATTAAAAGTTCCCCCACCCTCTTTCTGTGAATTGGGTGTTTTTTTAAAAAAAAAAGTCTGTGAGAGGGCCAGGCACAGTGGCTCACACTTTTAACCCTAGCATCTTGGGAAGCCAAAGCAGGAGGATTGCTTGAGCCCAGAAGTTCGAGACCAGCCTGAGCAACATAGTGAGAACTTGTCTTTACAAAAAAATAAAAATTTAAAAAAACCAACATGCATGTGTAGTGGTGCACACCTGTGGTCTCAGCTACTCCAGAAGCTGAGATAGGAAGATCACTTGAGCCCAAGAATTGGAAGCTGCAGTGAGCTATGATCGTCCCACTACATTCCAGCCTGGGTGACAGAGCAAGACCCTGTCTGAAAAATAAATAAATAAAAGACAGTGAAGGCTATTTTATTAACCTAGAACAATATGGACAAAAGTTGGGGTGGGCAAATGATTTTTGTACTCTTCATATATGTTGGAAGGTCCCATTTGTAACTGAGGACACTGGGAACTCATCTGTAATATATTAGACAAGATGATATGACTTGGAGATTCCACTTTTCTGAGTCAATTTTAAATTTTCACATTTTAAGTTTTCTGGTTTCACATCTAACATCTAACTGGCCATTCTAGAGATACTGTAATAGAGTTTGCAGCTGCTAGTCATGCTTACCTAATACATGAAAAAGACCAGAATATTGCCCTGACAGATAATGATGAGCAAGTTTGTGAAATTACTCGTGATTTTGTTAGAAAAGACTGGAAAATTACACAGCACAAACAGCAAGCACTATATTCAGAGCTCATGTCTCAGGAAAAAATGGTATCTTCCATATATTTCCTTTGTTCACCCAGAGTTGATTAAAGCACCCTAAAGATTTTTACGTTGTGAACCATATGGCCCATCAAAAATGTTTGAATAATTCTGGGATGAATAGAAAGACCTACTCATTTGAAACAGCAAATTCACGAAGGATAGTGATTTGTATGGAAGAACTTTTTTTAAAATTTTTTTGTACAAATGCCTCAGAGGGTGATGCATTCGTGTGTGTAGGAGGAATAGGGGAGGGAATAAAAGGATTAAGTCTATCAATTCCCTTTGACATGTGCTTACAGCACAAAAGGTGATTGGGTCATTTGGGTCCTCCAGGAAGCAGACACTGAGTGAGAGATACAGGAGTACAAGAGGGCAACTGGGGAAAAAAGGGGGAATGCAGAAGGATTAGGTAGGAGAAACTCAGACATCAATGCAGATCTGACAAAGTGTCAGCCCATCCAATGAGGAGCTCCGGAGCAAACATTTCCCATAAACTGAATTCTGCATTGGGAAGAAATGGCCACGCCTTTGTTAGTCATTGCCTGGGGTCTGCCCAGGAAAAGTCCTGCCCAGGAACCAGGAAGAATGGTTTTAACTTAAAAGTTGAGAGTGATCCTGAAAGCACTAATAGCTGGAGGCTGTCAGCTTACTTCACTCCTTGCTGAATAGCAAGTTCTTGCTTGAAGGGAGATCCAAACAGCACACTTCCGTGGCTGCCACAATGATACATTGAGTTTGATGGCAGAAATATCTTAACTCTTTTATTCGAAAGTATTCCTAGTTACCTTATTTCACAAACACTTGACCCTATGGTCCTTAAGTAACATGAATAACATATATAGGACCCTGAGTTTCCAGGTAAGTAGCACGTTCCTTATGCAGTCTTTGGTATGAAGACAGATGAGTCAGTTGGTAGCAGCAGTAATGCATGCAGAGTAACACCTCTGCTCTAAATAGTTGACAGTGTCCAAGAGTCTTAAGAACCAAGGAGAATGCAGGGTTTAGAATATCTCTGGAAGGAGCACTCCAAATATCAGGAGAGTGGTGAGTCCAGAGCTAAAGACTCCCAAACAATCTCTCCCATAGCCACAAGGAGGCACCTGGGCAACAAAATGCAGTCCTATACACCTGACATATACAGAACTGAGTGGGACCTCAGGGACACACAAGGCCAATATAGATTCTCTCTTCTCAGAGAAAGGATTCAAATCCACAGTGGATATAAGGATTTTCATGGAGACTTTCATCCTAACCATCTATCCCAGGACACACTAAGTCCTAGGGGGCTCTAAGACTGCACAGAGCAAAATCTTCATAATGATATAGCGCTTTGGAAGGCCATCTGAGAGGTTTCTGGGAGGTTTTGCTTCTACTTATTTGGTTGTAGATTTACCAACCTCTGTGGCACACATTTGGAGCAAAAACACTTCTGGGGAAACTCCTCCTATGCCTATTCACGCAGCTTAACACAACTAGTGTTAGTGTTAAGCTCCTCTAACTCTAGGGTATTTTATTTTGCATGAGCTCATTTCTTATAGCCTAATTGACCACCTGGAACAGAAGCATTTGGTCAACTAATTACATCTGGTATATGAGAGGTTCAAGTGAACTCTTTAGTATACTGACATAAAATGCTACTGATAACTAATAATTATTGAGCACTTATCATTGTCCAGATACTGTGTTAAGAGCCTTACATGATTTTTATCATTTAATCTTTCAACTATCATATACGATATGCACAATTATCCACACTTAACATATGAGAAACCAAAGACACAGAGGTTAAATAACATACCCTAATTAATACTGTCTTTTAAGAAGTAGAACTAGGATGCAAACCCAAGAGATCTGGCCTCAGAACAAATCGTCTTAATAACTACACTGTAATACAGGCTGCTTCCTCAGATACAGAGTCTGTAGGTCATCTCAGCCATATGGAGTGCATCTTCCTCTCAGAAGATGCAGTAAATAGTAAAGGGCAAGGAGTAAATAATTTAGGTGGAAGTCATTATACTTGGAAGCTCAATTCTGACCCTACTGGGGTGGAAGAATATTTGGGTACCTCTAGAAACTGGAAGCGGCCATGAGAACCAGGCAAACTAGTCAGAGAATGAAATGGTGGTTGTAGGTTCAGGTAAAGGACCGTCCATGATGTATACTTTAACCCATAAAAGCACTACAAAGCACACTGTGGCAAACAATGTCATTTTACTTTCTACTTTGGCCTAGAAAGAATGTCATGCAAACACAGTGAGACAGACTATTTGGAAGGCCTTAGTACCGGGAGCCTACTTCTTCATGAAACTATGGCAAACTCAAGTTCCCGGCAAGGCAAGAGTCAATTCTAGGGGAATTAAGAAATGTAAGGAGGAACAAGCAGGTCCCGGTTGGTCAGCAGGTATGGTCCAGAACTCAGAAAGTCAGAATCTGCAAGAACAACACCAGCAAATAAGTTAGATGTTATTTAAAGATAAATGTTTTTGCTCTTTTCAGAGGCAGGCTAACTTTTGAATTAGGCCTTGTGAAGTCAGCAGGTATGAATCGTAGTTGAGTATGAAAACATTCTGCGGTAAATATATATGGTATCTCATCATATCTGACTGTGAGAGAATCTTGGTATGTGTTTCATACTCAAGGAAACACATACTCAAATAGTCCTTGAATATGGAAACACATACCAAGATTCCATCACAACCAGATATGATGGGATTCTCAAAGTCACTTGCAGTTGATTCATGTTTTACACATATCTACTACAGTTTTAGTCATGTGTATGTAGAAAAAAAAAACAAATAGCATACCTCTAAATTTTTACATTAGGCAGGAACTCAGACACCACATCAGCGTCAAAACTGGTTTTGGCTTTTAGTGGATAATCCTTCACAAAAAAAGATTAAAGTGCAATTTTAAGTTTGTCAAAATAGAGTTCACATGATTAAGAGAGCCAAAAACAGAAATAAGGAATACTGAGTATGTATATTCCTTGCGTATTCCTACTCAAGCACGTTGAGCTTTACTTTCTGAGTCTGGACTTGTACCTGCCAGAGCTCTCTTCATTTCATTTCCTACTGGACTTTGAATTCCTTGAGAAAAAAAGCCTGTATCTTATTTATTTCCACTTTGTCAATTCCTAAAGCAGTAATAAATGTTCAACAAAGTATTGTTGAGTGAATACTATCTTATTCCTACCCCACCATAATATTTCTGTCTTTAAAATTGTCAACTAATTAACTTAATTAACCAATTCATTAGTTAATTAATTTAAAATGTTAATTTTTTATTTACTGCTGTGCTGTGGATTCTGCTCTCAAGAAGTCTATAGGTAATAAGAAAAGTCAAATAGGCAATCTATTGCAGCATGGTAAGATAACTGCTGTAGTGATATGGGAGCACCTCATTAGAAAAACAATGACAGAAAACTGAGGTGACAATTGACTTGAGTTCTGAAACCTGAATAGAATTCATTTAGCCAGGTGAAACAAGAGAGAGTTGAGGGTGGGGAGCAGCATGAGTAAATGCACAAAAGCAGAAGAGAACATAGAGGCTTCAGGAAATGACATGTTATTCAAGATGACTGGGAGGTAAAACATGAAATAGAGAGAGGAGACTGGAAAGGTAGTCAGGGCTTAGATGTTGCGGCACTTACATGACAGCTTGAGAGAATTAAATATTATTATGTGTGCAATGGGAAATGATATTCATTTGTAACTTACGACTCTAGTGGTACTATGGAGGATAGACTGAAGAAAGCTGGACTGGTTGTAGAGAACTGGTTAGGAGACTATTGCAATAATTCAGGTGAAAAATAGTGACTTGAACAAAGGTAGTAGCAATGAGTATGGAAATAAAGAAATGGGCTTAAGAGACAGAAGATTGAACCAGTAAGAGTCAGTGAGATACGGATGACTCCCAAATGATGATGCCAATATCTGAGGTGGTGAATGCAGAAGGAGAAACAGATGCAGGCAGGGAAGCAATGAGTACAGTTTGAATATGAGTTTGAAGAAATTTTAATATGGAAAAACAAGATGTTATCCATTAGAAAGGTGGACAGGAGAAATAGGAGTTCAGAAAAGAAACCTGGGATATATAGATTTGCATGTCGTATGCATAGAGGTGATATTAAAACAGTAACAGTTGATTCTTAAAAGATATATCTATAGGCAGAGGTGGGCGGATCATGAGGTCAAGAGATCGAGACCATCCTGGCCATCATGGTGAAACCCCGTCTCTACTAAAAATACAAAAAGATTAGCTGGGCGTGGTGGTGCATGCCTGTAGTCCCAGCTACTCAGGAGGCTGAGGCAGGAGAATTGCTTGAACCTGGGAGGCGGAGGTTGCAGTGAGCCGAGGTGGCACCATTGCACTCCAGCCTGGCGCCTGGTGAGAGAGTGAGACTCTGTCTCAAAAAAAAAAAAAAAAAAAAAAAAAGATATATCTATATATAGTCCCACAGGCTGGCTACTTGGAATACAAACTTACAAATTTGTGTCAAATCTTAATTGTATCTTACCTTTCCAAACTCAGGGTAACTTCCATGAATCTACTGCCAAGCTTTACAGATTGGTGTTTCTACCTCAGTAATCCTGCCTCTGTAGGAGGTCCTTCCACATTTATATTTTTCCCTCTGGTTTTATGAATCTGGAATTACTGTACAAGTTTTAGTAGTAGAACACCACAAAAATAATCAAATGAATTATCACAGAGAATGAATGCAGGCTTAACCTGTAGTCTTCTATTTTAAAATTATGACATCAGACATCCAAGTAAAAACCGGTTTAATTGCAGCATATAAAATAGCCAGAGATCCATGACTTGCATGACACCTTTTATGAACACAATCTCAAAGTATGAGTCACTCTTATGCTTAGTAATGTACTCTCATCTGGTCTATTTTAATCATCCTAATTTATTTTAAAGCTGATGTCACATCTATTCTGCTCTAAGTATTTTATAATGGTTTTTGAATGGATATAATGTAATTGTGATGTGATCAGAATATCAAAAAAACTTGATAATAGAGAAAATAGCCAAACACCAGAGCTATCAGAGATGCTCAGTAAGAGTAAATGCAGTGACAAAATTCTTCTCTTCTCTTCTCTGAATTTTGAGAATTAAGCTGGACTCTGACCATCCCTTGAAGCTGCAAGCAAAATTATGTGCTCCCTTCCTTTGTAAGATCTGCCAAGGTTGAATCCTCTTTTCCTATTCCAAATTATTCATAGATTTATCCTGTAACAAGCTATAAGGAAATTAGGATGGGAGAGAGAGAGAGAGAGAAGAGGAGAGGATAGAGAGAAGAGAGAGAGAGAGAAGAGGAGAGGATAGAGAGAAAGAGAGGAGAGAGACACAGAAAGAGAGAGACTTCTGATTTGAAGACGTAGCCACAGCACTGGACTTTAAATCAGTCCTGAGTCCTGGGTCTGGTTATGATGAAATTCTGTGTGTGTGACAGTCTAATTTCCTTTCTCTTTTGGGGGCATTTTGTTATCCCTTAAATTAAGAGGTTGAATAAGATGGGTGCTAAGGCCTTTCTATTTCCAGCTTCCTAGGGTTCTTTTACTATTATTAAGAGAGGGAGAGAGAGAGAGAGGAAGAGAGAAAGAGAGAGAGAGAGAGAGAGAGAGAGAGAGAGAGAGAGAGAGATGGGGTCTCATTATACTGCCGAGGCTGGTGTCAAACTCCTAAATTCAAGATCCTCTGACTTTGGCCTCCCAAAGTGCTGGAATTACCAGCATGAGCCACTGTGCCAGGCCTAACTTTCTAGAGTTCTATGGACTAAGGAAATTCTTGACTTAATCTTGATTTTTACAACCATTTCACTTGTCTTTGGCGTTTCCCTCTTTTCTGCCAAAATTCTACATCAAGGTGATACATTTTTCCATCTACATTGTCTCCTAGCCTCAGTTAGTGTCACTGCTCAATATGGTAAAGACAAGGTTTTAGCAATGACAAGGGCTATTGGCTTTCCCCTGAGGCTGCAGATTCTCAGGCACCTGTCTCTTTCATATTCATTGGCAGAGGCTGAAACTTACATCCCATGATGGCATACCTCACAGCCATATTCCAGTTCCATGTACTTGATTGATTCATTATTCATCATGATGAGGTAACTCTTGCCATAGAATATCAAGGCAGTAGGAATGCCTTTAGATATCACATTATCAATCACGCTATCTACCACTACCCCCATTGTTTTCCAGATATGTGTGAGGATTAGAGGAGGGAAGAGAACTGCACAAAGCTACACATGGAATCCACATATCAGGATTAGAACTTAAGGATTCTGATTCCATGTTCAATGCTATTTCCACAGGACCTCTTTATTAATCATATTGCCAGGCATAAGGACTTAATTTATCTTGTCATTCATTCTTTCTTTCATTAAAAAAAATCACCAAATGCTTACTATGTGCCAAACACTGCTCAGTGCTGGAGAAAATGCAGACAGGAATGAGCCATCTCTGTCCTGAGGTTCACCCAGGATATTGACTTCTTATAGTACTGACTTGGGCTTAATGCAGTAGAACAAGTCATCATCATTACCACTGTTCCTACCTCCAGGATCCCACCCTCCTGCACTTAGCTGACCAAGGTTCAAAATGCTTTTAAATGAAGACAACACATAGCATTAAATTTTATTGATTCACTTCAGTGCATAAGCATTCATTGAGCACCTGTTGATTCAATCCTAACCTTAAATCTAAGAATCCAGTGCATCCTAATGATGGAACTAATCATCAAAATAGAAATTTCAGGTTCCCACTGAATGGTTCTTTGAATGTTCACTATGAAAGATAATTCTTTTTTATCCCCGAATGTTCTTTACAATGGTCCTTCGCATATTGCATCTTATTTTCACAACTGTGTAAGCTATAAGGACAGGAATTATTATTCCCACTTTACTAAGGGTTAGAGATGCTGTTTGACTTGCCAAAGTGTGCAGGATATGCTACAGCTGAAGTGTGTGACGTATATTGCCTTATAATTATAAAGTTAAATATATATATATATATATTTAATGAGACTACCACCTAGAACAGTTTTTTTGCATCTAGAAAAGGTAAAATAGGAAAGCCAATACAATTAACCAATAAAGAGTTTTCTGCCTTGGCAAAAGTAGAATCTTCCAGAATAGTGACCATATAATGGGAAGGACATTCTAAGGAGATAGTGACACACTAAGAAATGGGTACAAATAGGAAAGACCAAGCTCCAGAGATTAAAGAAGTAGGAGGCACTTGGAAAAGCCCCAAGTTTGGGGATGCAATGGATCAAGGCTAGGTATGAACTTATAATAAAAGGGACAAGAAAGGTCCTGAGAGCCAAGGGTATTGCAAGTTCTATAATAGAAGTAAAGGTGGGAAGAAGTAGTCGATTATCACAAGTCTTGGTCAGCAGAGTCTTGTTTAGCAAGGGAAAGAAGGGAGGGAAGAGCAAGCAGATCACCAAGTGTTGAATAGAAAATTTGTATCCATAACTTTAATTACACACATTCAAATATGTCCATTAGCAAAGGGCATAAGATGAGAGAAAGGAAAAGTGGTTGATTATGCCTGTTAACAAATTGATGGTCAAGGGTGAGTGTGAAGTAGAGACATGATCCAGATGTTGCTTCATGTATTCTCATTCCTGAGAGCCCATAATCTTGTGAGAACTCTGAGCATGATTGCAGTGGTTGAAGGTGAGCATTAACACTTCTTATGAGGTGAAATTCACATAATACAATGTTAACCTTCATTTCTGAAAATAGTTTTACTGAAAATTATTGGTTATTTAAAGTTCTTTCATGAATGGGGAAAAATAAAAAATAAAGTAAAAAAATAAAATGACATAGATAAAACAAGCACAACATTGATAGTTGATAACTATCAAGGCCAAGTGATAAGGACATGGGGAAGCACTACACTGTTCTGTTCTTTATATTTAATTTTTTCTTTCTATCTTTTATTTTAGATTCAAGGAGTACATGTGAAAGTTTTTTACATGGATTTTGTGTCCTAGGGGTGTGGTGTACAGCTAATTTTGTCAGCCAGGTAATCAGCATAATATCTGATAGGTAGCTTTTCAAACTTTCTCCCACCCTCCACCCTCAAGCAGGCTCCTTGGTCCCTTCTTTGTATCCATGTCTACTCAGTGTTTAGCTTCCATTTATAAGTGACAACATGTGGTATTTGGTTCTGTTCCTATATTGGTTTTCTGTTCCGCCACTTATTTGTTGAGACTTTACTGGTTTCCTTTAGTTCTCTGAGAATACTTAAAGCCATTAGTTTAAAGTCTGTCTGGTAAATCCAATGGCTTGCTTCCTGAAGGACATTCATTGTTAATATAATTTATTCCTGTGAATGAGCCATATTTTCTTATTTCTTTGCATGCCTTCTAATTTTGTATGAACAGTGGACATTTTGAATGTGATAGTGTAATTACCATGGAAATCATACTTTCCCTTCTGCATGGTTTGTTGATGTTGCTTGCCACATATTTTAGTTGCTTGTTTGTTTTATGATGTTTCTAAAGTAATTTTTAAGAGACTTTATAATGTGAGGTCTCAGAAGTTTCTGTTCCTTTAGCCTGTGGTCAGCTAGTGACTTGACAGAAATGTCCTTAAATGACTGGAGTCCACTAAAAAAAATAGAAAATATATATCCCCTGGTCTTTACAGATTGGCTCTGTTTGGGGACTCTTTTTGACAGTCAATCCATTTACAACTCTGCCCTAGCCTTCCCTTCTGCTTGCACTTGGCCTAAAGTCAGACAGAGGTGACAGCTGAAGGCCTTTTCAAGACTTTTCTCACCATGCATCCTGCCCCAAGCATGTACATGGCTTTTAGATTCTCCATTACATGTGGGAGCTTTTCAAAGCCCTTATTTCCCAAAGTATCATGACTCCAGCCTCAGCTTTTCCTCACAGGATTTCAGTGTGTTTATTATTTACTCAATCTGTAATCTTTGCCCCAGGTGCCAGTGGCTTGTTCATTTTCTTTTCAATATTTTTAAAGAACATTAGCCTGCTTAGCCATTTTTGTGCCATGAGAGAGTTCCAAGTTAGGCAAAACAAAGGCAAGTTCCATGTGTCAGTCCTTCAAGGAACCCCCAGACAGGTCAAAATATATAAACACAATTCCTTGGAAACAAGTTATACTCTGCTCCTTCTGAAACCCAGTGTCTCCACGAGGAATACAGGCTGTCTTCTTCAAGATTGACATCACACCAAGAAGGGGAGTAGAGCAAGGCTATTAAAATGCCACAAAGCTCTTTTTACCATGTTTGTCTCCTTTTTCTGTATTCAGCATTCACTTGTTTACCATAGTCCTCTGACTATATTCCAGAGCTCTGACAATGTTGATTCTGGTCATTTGTGTTCATTTTATTGGTATTTCTGTGAAAGGGCAGGCCCTAGGAGCTTCTTAGTCTCTCACTGTTGCTGACTAAAGGTGAGCATTTCGCAAATAGTATAACTATAAACCTTAAACTCAAGCCATAGACTTTATCTGATACTTGACATAACACACTGATTATTTGCAGCACTGGTGGCATACTGCTGCCAACAAACTTAGCTGATAAATACTATACCTGAACATTCTATTTAATTGTAGAAGTCAAAGTGAGGCTTTTAAAACCAAAGACGTATTAGAAGAAGCAGCTCTCTACAACAGCTGTGAATGGGTATTGGGCCTAGACTGCCTGGCTTTGCAGCCTGGCACTTCCATATACTAGCTGCATATCATTGGACGACTTTTCTAACTTATCTTGTCTCAATTTACTCATTTAAACAATGCAATAGCACCTACTTCCTAAGAGGGATGTTGTGAAGATTAAATGCATTAATATCTGTAAAGTTTTCAGTAGAGTCTGACATACAGTCTACGAGTGTGTTTCCTACTATTGTTGTATCACTCCTCTACTGAAAACCCCACAATGGTTTTGAATTTCTTTCCTAAAAGCCAGAATTCTTACAATGGCCTTATCAGGACCTATACAATCTGGTCTCCTCATCACCTCTCTGACTTCTTTTTTCCACTAACCTCCTCCTTGCTCACTCAGCTCTAGTCAATATGGCCTCTTTGTTGTCCCTCAAATGTGCCAGGCCAGCTCCTACCCAGATGCCTTGTCATCAGCTGGTGCCTCTACTTGGCTCATTCTTCCCAAAGACATCCTCAATTGCAAATTTCCTTACCTCCTTCTTTGGACTTCATTGACACCTTTACTCATCCTTTCTTTATACTAACGCTCTAGTACTAAGTATTTTATTGCTTGCTTCTAATATGTTGTGACATATGATAGTAATGGAATTCCCTCATTGCTCTCTAGTACATTACTGTGTCATATGATCTTTACTATCAGACAGAAAAAAAAATTCACCACACAGAAGGTTCATATAAGCTGTTGAGGAATGTATTGATTTTCTCTAGCAAGTACTCTGATTGGTCTTTCTGAATCCAATAGGGATATTGTGATCCCAGGGTGACAGAGAGCAAGTAGAAATACTTAATGAACAAAGACAAGCTGGTTGAAGTTACTGTAATAAGGGGCAGAGCCGAAGCAGTAATAATAGGAATCTTACCCACAGAGACAGTATGAAGGACTATATTAACGATCTAGGCCTATGTTATAATCTAGTCCTCAGGGAGCTTGATCACCTCTCCATTCCTCAGGTCATTATGCTGTTCCATCACATTGATAATATTATGCTGATCAGACCTGATGCATAGGATGTTGCAGCTACTCTAGACATCTTGGTAGGATGCATGTATGCCATAGAATGGGAAATAAAACCAAAAAAAATTCAGGAGCTGGCTTCTGAATGGTTGGATGAGGTTCAAAACTGCACATCTGGCCATTTGGAATATTCAGGGCTGCCCTCTAGGGAAAAAAAATTAAAAAAAAAAAACAACTAAAACTAATTCTGGGCCTTGTGTATTGGTTTTCTGTTGCTGCATAACAAATTACCACACGACGGAGGGGTGTGTGTGTGTGTGTGTGTGTGCGCGCGCGCGCATGTGTATATGTAAAATCTCACAACATAATAACAAGAGTGACATCCCATCACCTTTGCCATATATTTTCTGTTGGTTAGAATGAAGTCACAGATCCTGACCAATTCAATTCAAGGGGAGGGGATTATACAGGACTGTGAATCCTGAAAGGTTAAGATTATTGGGACTCAGTTTAAGATCTGTCCACTAGCCGGGCGCAGTGGCTCACGCCTGTAATCCCAGCACTTTGGGAGGCTGAGGCGGGCCGATCACGAGGTCAAGAGATCGAGACCATCCTGGTCAACATGGTGAAACCCCATCTCTACTAAAAAAACAAAAAATTAGCTGGGCACGGTTGTGCGTGCCTGTAATCCCAGCTACTCAGGAGACTGAGGCAGGAGAATTGCCTGAATCCAGGAGGCGGAGGTTGTGGTGAGCCGAGATCGCGCCATTGCACTCCAGCCTGGATAATAAGAGTGAAACTCCATCTCAAAAAAAAAAAAGATCTGTCCACTACACTTGGACTCTTCAAAATTCTGTTCTGGTGATGTGGGAATAGCAGAATCACCACCCCAGGTCTCAGTTATACATCCCAGGCCCCAGGATCCTTCATTCCTTAGCACTTCACTGCATACTCTGAGCTCCATTCCTTACCTCAAAAGACTTCAATATTCATATATATGGATACTGAAGCCCACTTGTCTCCTGCTCCTTGCATGCAGCTACCACTTTTGATCACTACTTAGTACTGAGAGTATATGTTAATAGTGCACTTAACCCTCAGGAGCACAGACTCAGTGAAGTACAGCCTAAAGGCCTCTTGGGGCTGAGATCTTGGAGCCAAATGGGCAACAAATTCAGGGCTTCAGACAGCTGAAGAATATTTGGGGTTGGGAGGCATGGCCTCTGAGTGTGTACGTCCCCTTGACCCCATACACTAAACTCTTGGCCATTTGCAGAAAGGTGACACTGGAAGAGGGAAAGCATGGAGCCTCTAAAGTGTAAACTTCATTACAAGCTTCCTATAGTCTAGGTTTCAGAGCAGCACTATATTTAACAACTGGTTTAGCACAGACACTGGGACAGCCAGCCTCCAAGGTCACCCCAATGGTCCCTGCCTCCTGCTGTTTATGTCCTAGTGTAGAGCCCTCTTTCATAGAGATGACCTATGTGACCAATAATAAGATATTGTGGAAGTGATGGAGTGTGACATTAACATTAGGTCATAAAATACATTGTCGCTTCCATCTGACTCTTTCTTGAATTGCTCACTTCTGCAGAAGCCAGCTGTCATGTTGATATGGTTTGAATGTGTCCCATTCAAAATTCTTGTTGAAGCTTAATCCTCATTGTGGTGATAGTGAGAAGTGGGGCCTTTGGGGATGTGGTTAAGTAATGAGGGCTCCAACGTCATAAATGGATTAGTGAGTGCCCTATAAAAGGGCTGGAAGAAACTAGCTTAGACCCCTTTTACTGTTCTACTCTTCTTTTGTAGGAGGACACACTGCTCACTTCCTTTTGCCATTTCTGTCCCTATGTCATGTAAGAACACCTAAACAGCATCATCTGTTAGGAGGAGGCCTTCACCAGATACCAAACCTGCTAACACATTGATCTTAAGCTTCCCAGCCTTCATAACTATAAGACATAAATTTCCATTGTTTATAAACTATCCGGTCTCAGGTGTTTTGTTAGTAGCACAAACAAACATGTCATGAGGACACTCAAGCAGCCCAACAGAGAGAACTATGTAGTAAAGAACTGATACTTACTATCAATAGCCAATGACAGATCAAGGTATCCTTTCCATAGCCATGTGATTAGAAGCAAATCTTCTGGATATAGTCAAACCTTCAAATGATTTTAATCACAACTGACTTCTGGACTGCAACCTCATGAGATACCCAAAGATGGTATTATCCATCTAAACCATTCTTTATTTATTATTTTACTTATCTATTTTTTTAATTGGTAAAGAAAAGAGGTTTAATTGGCTCATGGTTCCAAAGCCATACATGAAGCATGGCTAGGGAGGCCTCAGGAAACTTGCAATCATGGCAGAAGGAGAAGGGGAAGCAGACATGCCCTACATGGCTGGAGCAGGAGGAAGAAATAAGCCTACAGAATGACTCTTTAATGACTGACCTACAGAAACTATGAGACATTAATAATTTGTAGTTTTAAGCCACTCCATTTCAGAGCTTGTTATGTGGCAAAATAAATAAAACAAATGTTTGGTACCAAGAGTAGGGTGCTGGAGCAACAAAACCTAACATGTGAAATGGCTTTAAAACCAGCAGAGGGTTTAAGCTCAAAGGAGTTTTGAAGAGAGTATTGATGAAAATCGAAGATGCTTGGAACACACCATTATCAGAAACCTGATCATCTTTATGAAGGTTGCCTGTGAGAGCTTAAAGGAAAGTAAGGAAAAATTAATTGGAAACTGGAGGAAAGGGATGCCTTGTTATTTAGTGGAATGATGTGGAGAGTAGAAAATGTATTCACAGTTTCGTTTGTGGATATAACAAAGGATATTTCCAAAAAGAATGTTGAAGGTGCTGCTTGGATTTTTTGGGGGTGGGGTGCTGTTTATAGCAAATTGTGAAAAGAGAAAGTTAAAGAATAGACTTGAGCTTAAACAAAATGGAGGCATAATTTGCTGCTTTCAAAACCCCCAGTGTCTCCAGATGGAAAATAATGCTAAAGTTAAGAAAGGGCATCTAAGCAAATATCAAATCCAGAACCCTTCCAGGAAAATACGGTATAAAGATGAAGCCAGTGATGTAATTATAAAATCCATTATTAAGGCCTCAAAATATATGGAGAAGTACCTCAGAAAAAAACAATATTCCCTCTAAGAGGATTATGGGTATTGTCCCTAAGCAGTCTCAGCAGAAGCCCAAAGCGAAATGAGCTTATCTAAGAGAGTTGTGTATATGTCTTTTGTCTAATGGAGTAAATTCCCATGTCTTAGTCCATTTTGCACTACCATAACAGAATAACTGAGACTGGATAATTTACAAAAAACAGAAGTTTAGTTTTTCACAGTTCTGGAGGCTAGAAAGTTTAAGATCAAGATGCCAGAACCTAGTGAGGGCTTTCTTGCTATGTCCTCACATGTCAGAAGACAGAAGGGCAAGAGAAAACCAACTCTGTCTATCAAGCCCCTTATAAGGGCACCTATTCCCATTCATGGAGACCCTCGTGACCTAATCACATTATAAAGGTTCCACCTCTTAATACCATCATATTGGCAACACCTGGTTTTGGAGGGGATGTATTCAAACCATAGCACCCAATAAAATTTTTAGAACATAGGGCATTTTGTAGATAGAGAGATAGAAAGACAGTTCACCAAAATTCCATGGACCAATCAGAGCCAATTTAAGGCCCCTCAAATGACACAGCGTGGATAATTCTGATTTGGACTGCCCATTCATTTTAAACAATGGTGACAAAGGCCTTGTGCCTTTTTTGGTTATAGCCATAAGAACCACTGTGTGTTACTGTGTGATAATACATTGTTAAATGTCAATAGTTGTGAAACAAATGGGTTGTGGATGCATTGTTAACTTTAACAGACTCCTTTCAGACACCTACTAAAAATAAAACATGGTGCTGGGTGTTTTAGGAGAGATAGATAAATAAAATCCTTTAAAGACCCAAACATTCAGATGTCCACCCTCTAAGGCATGGGGTGGGGGGAATATATACACATATATAAGTAATGTTAATATACACTAGGATATGAGATGTGCTGCCATAGTATATAGAAAAAGACATTGATGTCAATTAGCAAGCATCCAGGAAGTCTTAACTAAACGTAGAAACAAACCCTTCTACCCTAAACCCCCTGGCTCTCCCCTTCTCTGATTCTCTACTCTGGTCAACTCAAACTTCATTATTTTTTCCTTAAACAGGTTCCAGATAATAAGTTCATTTCCTCTTTTAAGTTTTCTTTTTTGATAAATATTTCAGACCTACACAAAGGTATAGGAATATTGCATCCATGAACCCACCACCCCACTTCAGAAACATATTACAAATAGAGGTGAAGTCCACTGTGCACCTCTCTGCAATTAAATTGTCCCTCTCTCTCCACAATAATCACTGTCCTAAGAAAAGTGCTTATTCCCATATATACCATCTGCACATTACACGTGTATGCATCACTGCCATGTATGCCTTTCACTATAAATGTGTGTAACCACAGTCATTACAGTGGTTGTTTTACATGTTTTTAGATTTCATATGCATGGTATAATGCTTATATCCTTCTGGAACTGGGTTTTTTTTCCCCTTATCCATTTTTCACTGCCACCAGCCAATCTTTGCTTCTTGTTATAAGTTGAATTGGGTCCTTCAAAGAGATACGTGGAAGTCCTAATCCCAAAAACCTGTGAATGTGACCTTATTTGAAAATATGGCATTTGCAGAAGTAATCAATTTAAGATGAGGTAATACTGGATTAGAGTGAGCCATTAATCCATGACTGGTGTCCTTATAAAGAAGACACACAAAGACAGAGACACAGGGGAAAACACTTTGTCTGTGAAGACAGAGTAAGATATTAGAGTCATGTATTTGGAAGCCAAAAGATACTAAAAATTGATGGCAGAATCTAGGAGGGAGGCATGGAACAGATTCTCCCTGAAAGCCTCCAGAAGGAACTAACCCTACCATCACCTTGATTTCAGACTTCTGGACTACAGAACTGAGGCAATAAATTTCTGTTGTTTAAAGCCACTCTGTTTGTGGCAATTCATTGCGGCAGCCCTAGGAAACAAACACATCCCTCCAGGCACTCTGCGTCTCAGGCCCCTGAGAATTTTAGTCTCTTTCCCAGTCCGTACCTCACTGTACTGTTCAGTTTACCTACTACCATACCAAGTTACAGAATTAAGGCTGTTCCTACTGTACGTGAAGTTTGTTTTCCCCCATTGCTCTAAACCAGTGGTTCTCAAACATCAGTGTGTTCAGAAGCACCTGAAGACATGGAAGATTTGTAAAACTCTGATTCCCAGTCTACCTTCAGAATTTCTGATTCAGTAGGTCTGGAGTAGGGACTGAGAATTTGCATTTCTAACAAGTTTCCAGCTGATGCTGATGCTGATACTGCCAGTTCATACCAGCCCACTAGTACCATGTGGTTTCCATAGAAGCTGGGTCATTCATCAGATTCTTTCAATAAAAGGCAGTGGAGAATAGATCTTTATCTCTGTCATTACACAAATTGTTTATAGCTTTATAGTTTATTTTGGGCTGTAATAACAGAATTTTTAAAAGGCTTATCAAATAGTTGAAAGGTTCATCTTAATGATAATATGCTAAACCAAAACAAAAAGATACAAAGATAAATATCAGTATTATTTTTGTAAAAAATAATCTGCAAAGTACTCATTTCAAACAAGCTTTTATTTTTTAACATGAACAAATGCTGTCAAATATATGTGTAAAAGGTAAGAGTAAAGTCAGATATCAGTTGGTATCATTTTGTGTAATGAACTTTAACAAAACCAGTGGTTTGAGATACTGAAAACTAGAAAATTCACAAAAAGGAAATTAATTTCTTCTTTCTCCATCTATTTCTTTCTCTGCCTCCAAGCTGTAAGATAAAATAAGAAACAACATTTGTACACCATTAACATACACTAATAACTTTCTAAATCTGAGTCAACCCTATGTACATCTGTTGTCTCAATAAGGATAAAACAAAACATTTCCCTTTTGCAACACAGACCCTTGGATGTTAGAATGCTCATACATTCAATGGCTTTAATGATCAGAACGTATTAACCTTGTTGCCCTCTTGCCCACCACTAGCAATGCTTGTTTTTTTCTTGAGAGGTCACTTTATGATTTCCATAAATCTTTCCACCTTAAAAGTCTGTTCTCTTTACACAAACCATACATATTCCAGACCCTCAGTTTCCATATGAGAATGAGGCTGTTATCAGACATCCACAGATAAGAAAATTCAGAAAGAGAGTGAAAGGCAATAAAGAAAATATAAGCTAAGACTTAATCATCAATTCAGTGATAAATACTAATTTCTTTTGACTGTCATATGAAATAAAAAGATATAAAAAGAACTAATATTTATGTATTAATCACAAAGCGCAGTCTCACTTGAAATCCTTAAGTTTTTACTACTTTATAAGTACAGTAGTCAACCTTCTCAATGACATTATTAGTACAAGAGACTACATTTCTGTGGCCGAGCGGTCAAGGCCCAACTAGTGCATGGCCTGGCCACTTTGCTGCTGCTGCTTCTTATGACCTTTCTCTGAACAAGTATTGATCTCCACTACTGGGCCTAATAGGTTTCCCATCTGTAGCAATCTTATAGCTCCAGGATAAAGGAATTGTAGCTATGAATGAAGTGCATTTCAGAACATATTGCCTTCTATTTATCTAATATGCAAATACATTATTAACATTAAACTTTCTCGAATTTTACCAATATTTTGCTTATTTAGCTGACAGAGAAAAATTAAAAACATAAAGCTGTTAGTAAGAGGTGTATGTCAGAAATAGCTAATACTCAAGACTATAGATGAATACCTGGATTTTTTGATGGGGCTGTCCTCTGCTGAGTCTAGATCCTTTTCGAGTCCTTCACCCAGTTCTTCATTTTCATCCTCTTCTTTCTCCTTCTTGCCTCCAGTTTCTTGAGCCTCTTCATCAGAATTTTCATACTTATATTCAGTGACTTCTTCAGAGAAGCATACTACAGACATTGGGATACTTTCTCGGAAGTATTCCAGTTTATACTGAGTAGCAATATCCTGCACTCTATGCTCAGGAGAACCTGAAGAACAGAAATATGCAGGAGAATAATAGCTGAGAATGTTCCTACTGATAAGTACAACACTTCCATGATCCTCACGTTTCTGTTACTTGATATTTTTCACCATAATATTTCCCCCCTTCTTTCCAGCAGATCTCACACCCTGTGCTGCTGATTATTCCTGGCCCTTGAAAGAAGAGATCAGAATCATCTGGGTCTGATTCCTTGGTATGTTTTTGTCAGAACTTCATTGAAAAATATTTCTTTAACTTAAAGACAAATTTCGTGGTGAAGCTCATTGGTTTCTCAACCCCTGAAAGACTGATTTTCATACCCCTCAAGTGCTCTAGTACAAGTTCATCATTTTCTGGGATCATCTTACCAAGAATCCTTACATTTTTAAAAGCTGTCAACCTAAAGCGAGGTATACTATCTATTTGCCCTTTGTTTTTATGCTCTTTTCATTTCCTCCCAAACTCCTCCCTTCCTGACCGCCTACTTCCCACTGACATTCACTTGCTGTGGACTCATACATTACACTGATAATCTCAGATCTTTTATCAAAAGAGGTTGGTAAAAGGAAGCATTTTTTTTTTTTTTTTTTTTTTGAGACGGAGTTTCGCTCTTGTTATCCAGGCTGGAGTGCAATGGCGCGATCTCGGCTCACCGCAATCTCCGCCTCCTGGGTTCAGGCAATTCTCCTGCCTCAGCCTCCTGAGTAGCTGGGATTACAGGCACGCGCCACCGTGCCCAGCTAATTTTTTGTATTTTTAGTAGAGACGGAGTTTCACCATTTTGACCAGAATGGTCTCGATCTCTTGACCTCGTGATCCATCCGCCTCGGCCTCCCAAAGTGCAGGGATTACAGGCTTGAGCCACGGTGCCCGGCAGAAGCACTTTTTTTTAAGAACATAAAGGCCTTTATAGACTTGAGCTTCTACTTGTGCATATGCTGCCTGAAGTTTCCTGACAACACTGACCCGCTGCTCAACCGCGGCAGGTAGGCTCTGAGCAGCTAAGCCAGCTGTATCAATAGAATTTGCAAGGGCCCCCCACCCCACCCAGGACTTTGCTGCCACTCTCAGGCCTCGGCCCCCTACGGTGCAAGCCCCCCCCCGCCCGCCGCCCCCGTCTCCCAGGGCTTGGAGGCATCAGCCAGCACCTCGCTCTCCCAAGATCTCCACCTCCCCTTCTGTTTCCTCTCCCTGCAGGAATACGGTGACCTCTGCAGGTTCCTCTGGCTCCCGGGGCAAAGCTCCTTCTGCCAGGTCCACGCCCTGCCAGACCTTGGCTCCCACTCCCGGGTTCTCCCGCTTCCAGATCCTCCCATTCCCGGATCCTCCCACTCCCCTGGCGCCAGTGTCTCTCCCAGGTCCTCATGTTCCTGGAAACAGCACGCAGTCTGACCACCACGCAGTCTGCATGGGGCCAGACCAGCAAAATGGTCTTTATATTAATAATAAATATAATATTAAAGGAAGTGGATCAGATCCTGGAATAGGGACTGAAACACCACCATGAGAACTCACAGGTGCCACCAGCAACTTCAGCATCCTCTTTGCTGTCCTCTTCCTTCTGCTCCTTGTCCTCGTCCTCAGCCTCCTCCTTGTCTCCCTCTTTGAATTCAACCTCTTCCTCTCCTTCATAGTTCTCCTCCTCCCCTTCATAGTTCTCTTCCTCTCCTTCATAGTTCTCTTCCTCTCCTTCATAGTTCTCTTCCTCTCCCTCATAGTTCTCCTCCTCTCCTTCATAGTTCTCTTCCTCTCCTTCATAGTTCTCTTCCTCTCCTTCATAGTTCTCTTCCTCTCCTTCATAGTTCTCCTCCTCTCCTTCATAGTTCTCCTCCTCTCCTTCATAGTTCTCCTCCTCTCCTTCATAGTTCTCCTCCTCTCCTTCATAGTTCTCCTCCTCTCCTTCATAGTTCTCTTCCTCTCCTTCATAGTTCTCCTCCTCTCCTTCATAGTTCTCCTCCTCTCCTTCATAGTTCTCCTCCTCTCCTTCATAGTTCTCTTCCTCTCCTTCATAGTTCTCTTCCTCTCCTTCATAGTTCTCCTCCTCTCCTTCATAGTCTTCCTGCTCTCCTTCATTGTCCTCATCTCCTTCATAATCCTCCTCCTTTACTTCATAAACTTCCTCCTCTCTTTCTTCTTCCTCCTCCTCATCACCCTCCTCCTCCTTTTCACTATTCTCCTCCTCATCCTTTTCCTTCTCCTCCTCCACCTCAAGTTCCTCCCCCTCCTCTTCTTCTTCCTCCTCCTCTCCCAGCTCCTCCTCCTCTACTACTATGGGAAAAAACCAGTTCCCGATGGGTTCCCAGCCCTGATCCAGCTCAAACTCCTCCTCCTCAAAAATGGCTTCTATGGCCTCCTGAAAATCCTCAGGGTCCGCTTCTCCCTCAACTTCAACTACCCATTCTTCAGGCACCAAAGCACCCCCAACAGGTCCGGGGTCCAGGGCCGCACTATAAGCTCCTCTCTGGCTACGTTGGTCCAGGTCTTCCTTCTCGGAGGCAGACATGGCAGGAGGGACTCACCAGTCACGACCTCAACTGGAGCGGCAAACGGGGCTGCAGTGACAAAGGCAGCAAATATGGCGGCCACCAAGGTCACTGCCACTGAGGAAAGGGAGGCTGCCGGCAGCCGGGCCTACTGCAAAGTGGCGGGGGTGGCAGAGAAGGCAGCCAAACAGGAGACAACAGTCTGTGATACTGGCTGTGGAGGCCCTGGGACAGGAAGTCTGCACAATGTGGGACCCACCAAGGCTGCGCAAGGTGGGACCCACTAAAATGGCGGCAGACAAGGTCAGCAACAGGGGCGGAGCCTGGAAGGGTCAACAAATGGCAACTTCCCTTCTTACAAGCTGTAAGCTTATTTGCTGAGAAATGAAAATGGATGGAAATGCTCTGTGTCCAATGAGTGAGCAAGGTTCTCAGCTTCCGTTGAGGCGTTAGGGAGCCCGGCTACCCTCCAAGTTTAAGTCTGGTCCTTTTAACTCTATCGTTGCCAGCAGACAATAGTGTTCTGATATGCTGGGCCTCTTGGGGCATGTGAACTTAATTTTTTTCCCAATTTCCACCTGGAGACACCTTGCGTCAGTAGGGACACTGTCATTAAAAAAAATCAGTATATAGATCAAATATCAGTGATGGTAAAGAGAGAGAAAAAGAATTTGGATATTTTAATATTATTAAATCTACTTAGAAAAGAACACATAAAGTTTAAATGGATGCAGCCAGAACGGAGTTGAAGAAGTGTTAAAAATAGGAAATTAGCCAGGCGTGGTGGGGTGCCACTGTGATCTCAGATACTCGAGGGGCTAAGACAAGAGAATTGCTTGAAGCTGGGAGGCAGAGATCACACCATTGTACTCCAGCCTGGGTGACAAAGAGACTCTATCTCAAAAAAGAAAAAAAAAAGGAACTGGAAGGTATTTAAAGAATGTTGCTAAATCCACTTGCATCCTCCAAAGAGTGAATAAGGATAGAGAGATACTGTTTTTAAAAGACCAGGACTAACCATGACAAACAGTAAAAGGACAAGCTTCCTAGAATGATTTCTGAGGCAGCAGTCCAAGACACTTCATTGTATTTAGCCCCATTTAGTTAAGGCATCAAGTGTAAATGATCTTAAAATTATGAAGGAATCAACAATTATTTTATACTGATTCCATTTGCCATTGCCACTGAACACAGAAGAACCAAAAGAATTGTAAACTAGAAATAAAATTCTAAGCCCACTCCATCAACTGAACAGACCCCGTCTTGTCCACGGGGAACCCAAGGAAACCTTAAAAACTGAGTTCGAGTTATTACAAGAAGGGAGGTCAAACATGCCTCATGATACCCCTTCCCTTTTGTAGTGTAGACAACAACCAACGTGCAGAATGTTAAAATAAAGATAATAAGACTGACAAAACAGAATCTTGTGGCAAAAAGATACCAAATTAGAAACAAAACCTAGGACCATGCCAGGCAAGGGTTAAATCATGCCTGCAGGCTATCAATCTTGCTAAACAGGTCATTTTGACCCAGTATATTGTGATTGGCTCAGACATAGCATCCTTATCTAAACTTGAACATTTCTTTCTTCTGACCTCAAGTTTTAGACAGAGCCTTACTCCTTTAACCAATTGGAAATTAAATAATCTCCAAATTCACCTATAGTCTGTAAGCTCCCCTTTCCCTCAACCCTGCACTTCAAGATATCTTGTCGAACCAATGTATACCTTCCATGTATTCATTTAAGTTTTTGCCTGAAACTCCTTCCTCCCTGGAATGTATACAACCAAACTTTATGGCATTCCATTTACTATCAGTAAAAAAATAAAAAATAAAAATAAAAAATAAACAAACTTTAATCTGTGTTCCTCAGGACCACTTACTCAAGGCTTTCTGGATTAGTGTTTTCCCTGAACCACAGTCACTCATAATGACTCAAAATAAACTTCTTTAAAATATTTTACAGAATTTGGTTTTTCTGTAAGCAGAATGTCTGATGAATCCTCTGGGTTTCAAACATATTCCTCTCTATCCACATTATGCATCAATAACCTTTATCTCTGCATGGTGCAGGGGGCCAAAAGAAAAACTACCCCTGTGCCCTCTAAGGCAGAGTAATTGGAGAAAAAGCATACACATTTATTAACACATACACAGGAAGAATCACAGAATAATTGCCCCTTTGACCCAATGGGGCGTGGAAGTTCATACACCATCATGAAGTTACAGAAAGAATGGGGGCTTGGATTCTGGCAAAACAGGTTATGGTGGCAGAACAGGTTTAAGGAGCGGGGAGAAGAGAAATTCTATTGAGGGGCAATAAATGATTACTAGGGAGAATGAATAGATCTGGCAACAGAGATTAACTTGTAAATAGTTCTCTTGGAATTTGAATGAGTCTGACAGTTATTACCATGTGAAAGGGTTTGTTCAGCTGTGGTTACATTGGTCACCTTGGTGGGTCCAGACTTCAGGCAGAAAAAGATACTTCAGAGACCTTCATCCTGTGCTTTGGAGACAGAAGATTGAGAGACAGTAGGGTGGAGGATGGTCAAAGAGATCTAGCTGCTTTTTCATTTCAGCATGTCTGAGTGCCGTATTTTGGGGTATCAGTTTCTGAGCCCCAAGAGTGATAATCAGGGTTGATTTTCCCCTTGGTATATAAACTCCTTTCTTTGCCGGCTGATCCATTGCCATGAGGAAACTAAAATAACCAGGTAGTAGTTGTAGCCTTAAGTTTAATAGAAATCAACCTATATTTCTTACCGGAAGCACTCCTTCTTGGGACACAGGACATCTAATATGGCAGAGTTTCAAGGATAGGAAGGACACATTCTGCAAGTGTGCTATGAAGAATGATGGTGAGAAGAGGTGTTGTAGCCACTCTACAAAGAAAGGATGGACCCTTGTAACAGCTAATTTTAGGTGTCAACTTGACTAGATTGAGAGATGTCTACATGGTTGGTGAAACATTGTTTCTGGGTGTGTCTGTGAGAGTGTTTCAGGAAAATATTGACATGAGAGTCAGTGAACTGAGAGAGGAAGACATACTCTCAATGAGGATGGGCACTATCTAATCAGGGGCTAGACCTATAACGAAGCAGCCAGAAGAAGGGAGATACTCAGTTTGCTTAGTTTTCTTTTTCACGTTCTCTCTCTCTTCTTGAGCAGGATGCCCTTTTCCCTCTCCTGCCTTTGGATATCAGGTTCCAGGTTCTTCAGCCTTTGGACTCTGGGACTTGGACCAGTAACCTCCTAGAGGTTTTCAGCCCTTCAGTCTCAGATTAAAGTCTTCACTGTCCGCTTCCCCGGTTTTGAGCTTTCAGACTTGGACTGAGCCATACTGAGCCATGGTGTTAGAAAAACTTGTCTTCCTGAGTTCGTGAGGGGCGTGGTTTCAAGTGCAGGAATTTCCCGGCTCCCGCCTCAGGCAGCTGGGGCTCTTTGATCACCTCCTCCACGCAAGCCAGGTAGAGTTCTTTGTCTCATCTTCCCACGTGCAGGAAAGCCAGGTAGGGCTTTTGTCCCCCAAATCCCTGCCAGAGCTTATGGAGGAGAGGGCTCTGTAACTCAGGATGGTAAAACAAGTAGCCAATCCTGTATCAGAGTCAAAGATCAATCAATCCAGAGGAAGCTTGAAAGAATGCCTCTCATTGGACAAGAGCATGAATGGGGAGGGAATAACTCAAGGGTTAAAACTTCAGCTACTCCTACCCGAATGGATTCTTTCTCTGGGTCCCCTCCCATGACAGTGTGGGAGCTGTCTTCTCTCTCTCTCTCTGTCTGTCTAATAAATCACTATTCCACAAAACACTTTGGGTCCACGATTTTTTATTTGGACGGTAAATTCACTGCACCTCTAGGGTCCCCTTTCCCCATTCTTAGAGCCTACGGAGCCTAGCAGTTAGGATTCCTGGTTTTCACCCAGGCGGACTGGGCTTGGGCTTGACTCCCGATGTGGGAACCAGGCAATCCGGTTGAAGCTTTACTCCTCCAGTAACAATAATACTGGCTTCTCTGAGAGCCATGCTAGTGGCTTCTTTCACTCTACAACTTTTAAATAACCTATCACAGAACTTTGCCTTTGTGATTGTGTGAGCCAACTTGCTAATGATAAAGCTGGTCCCCCCCCCCCCGCAACTGGATCTTTTCCTATGCAGTGTTGTGAAGCCAATACACAAAACCAAAAGTGAGCCTCGAGCAGTGCAGTCTTTGTTCGATGACCATGAAATTGAGAAGCAGGAGTGTGGCTCAGCTCACTCATGAGAGCTGAGAAAACACAGATATAGGGTATCTTTAATGAAAGGGTTGGGCATGAAGGCTCTCAACTGTCATGGTGCTGATGGGTGTGTCATTTAGCATGGAAATTAGACTATAATGAACTAAGAGGTTCTTCAGAGGTCAACTGAGCTTCTATCTCGGATCCTACTGTCTTAGTCCATTTGGCCACGAAAGGAATTTCTGACCTCAGGCAGCCTGTATCTTAAGGAGAGTTTAAGGCAGGGTAGAAATTTACCTAGACCATGTAGGCATTACACCGGGTAACAAATTTTCCCTACAACCTCCACCTAAAATTTAATTACGGTGTCAAGACTGATAACATCATACACATAGCAAGAAGGTATGACTTATTATTTAAATAATACATGCTTTCAGAGGCAAGAAGGGCAGGCTTCCCAAGATGATCTGAAAATGGCTTGAGAAAGTGGAAAAAGAAGACTGATTTCAGGTTTTTGTTGTGGTTAGGTTAGAGAGCGGGGTGAGGATGAGGGTTCCGATTGCACAAGTATGGACTCACATGGTTTGAACCTCCCACTAGTGCCTAAGGAGAGATTACCCAGGACTTTTTGTCAGCTTGCCCACATATGGGGTGGAGGGGTAGAAGGGGAGCTGAGATATAAAAGCTCTCACCATTCAAATATCCAAAAATGGAATCAGACTCCTTTGTATAAAAGCCGGTCTGATTTTTACCCCTTGGTTGCCAGATTCATATACTCTAGATGTGGGAGACACAGCATCATATATCAAATTTTAGTTCAGATCTTGAAGGAAAGTGCCCCAGGTGCTTAAAGTGTTGCATCTGAACTGATACATTAGCTGAGCTGCTTCACTTGAATAATACAATGAAAACAAACACAAAGGAGATGTTGATGAACATACATACTACTCCCTGGTGAGCCTGACTGTAGTCTAAGGCCAGTCTATTTTGCATTAAAACCTACCCAAAAAAACCTTAGATTGATTTGCTAATGTTTTAGAGTTTGTGTTATCTCATTTGTATAGTAGCTGAAATTAATGATTGGCTCCTGCCCATTGTCTGTGGGGCATGGACACTGATGCCAGGGATATAGAACAAGGAGTCAAAGTACCCCCAAGCTAGGACAGCTGTATTTACCCAGTGTCCCAAGAAGGGATAAAAGGGAAAGCATCACCTTCAGTGATTACTGTGAGCAATACATAATCTTAAAAATTCATCACTACTTCCAGTGGAAAGGTGTTCTGTGGCCCCATTCTCCAATACATATAAGCATGTAACCCACAGAGGTTTTTTACACTCGGTTTTGTATTGGTTTGGTAAATCACATGGGTGGCATCACTGAGTAGATACAGTTTTGACAGCAATACATCGTATAGGCAACTGATGCCTCAGGAGAATCATGTGGGTTTGTACCAGCCACACACAAACAAGACTGCACTGGTCAGAGTGTCTGTACATGTATGAAGGGGTCCAAGTTTGACAGGTGTGGCCATAGAAGATTTTCAGCTCTTCAGCATGTGGATGATGGACCTCAATATGAGTCAGTCGGCTGCTGCTAACCACTTGACTCAGATGGACCATGGAGATATTTGCCAAGCAGTAGTACAGAATCCAGGGGACATAGAACATTGATTAGCTCCCCCATTCCCATACCTTCCAAAGTCTAAGGACCCCATATACTGAGGTTGTTACTCTCCCCAAAGTGATGAGGTTGTTGCTCTCCCTCCATGGCCACACAATCTGTTTGTCCCAATCCAGTAGTCAGTACCTTGTCTATTCACCCATCCATTTCCCACCTGCTCTTAGACCCATCCAGATGTGCCATGGGTTGTGTGGGCTATGGTACAATGGTAGGAATTTCAGTGATCCATGGTATTATCTATTGTGGCTTGAGTGAGCCACTGCACAGGTAAATATAAGCTTCAGAAATTTTACCAATGGATCATTATCCTTGCGATCTGTGACATCCCATGACCAATGACAGAAGCTAAGTGATAACAGGAACAATAGGTTGGAGTTTTTCTCACTTTCCTGTCTAACTAAGGTGAAAAAAAGAGGAATGGTTGGATATTGTCAGTGTAGAATCATTAATCTAGAAGGCTGGTCTCCCTGTTTTCTGACCCCTTCTCTCCTGACACTCACACAATCGTTAAAAAATAAGTATTTCTTACAGGGAGAAGCCTCGGATAATAACCATACAGTCTGACTATGATGTGTAATCCACAATTCTGGCAATATGGCTTGCCTAGAGATATTTAACAGTCAAGGTTTTGAAAATTTACTCCACTTCTTGATGATGTCAGCAGCCTGAGCATGAAAAGGGGCATGGGATGCACGGCAAATGACATGCCCATCAGTGCACTGTTGAGTCTCCTTAACCTTGAACATTGTGCCTTGGAAGACTGTAATTGGCATAAACATAATAGAACTTAGACTCAAGTGTTGACATGTTATCCCTAGAATCTGCAGCTCTTACACAGGCATGGTAACTTTGTAGCTGGAATAGATTTCGATGGCTGTTAGATACCAGAAATAGCCACAAGATGGCAGCAGAGAATGGAAGTAGACTCAGGAATGGTCAAGGTGCAAAGCTGTATCACCTACTGACAGATGACACAGATGGAATTCGTGTGTGTGTGTGTGTGTGTGTGTGTGTGTGTGTGAGCAACATGGCTGTTTATTCACCTGGGTGCAGATGGGCTAAGGCTGAAAAGGGCATTAGCAAAGGGCAGTGGGATAGGAGTTTGTTTTATAGGTTTGGGTAGTTTTTTTGGGAGCGGGGGTGTTGCAGAGTAAGTTCAGTTACAGTGGTGGAGGGTAGGGACAAGGGAGTATACATGACCACAAGTTCAGTTACAATGGCAGGGTTGGGTGAGAGGTATTCACATTATCATAAGAACAGTTAAGACGGCAGGGTTGGGTGAGGGGTTTGTCCGGGGAAGCTCCCCCGCTCAGTGATTAGGGACAATGACAAACGAACTGGTTCTTTTCAGCCCATTGGATTATGGTGGAAGGGTCACTTGCCCAGTCCTATGAATACAGATAGCACTGCTATACACATACAATTGGCCACATTGTTTGATTTAGGCTTTTCTGAGTATGGATGCTTTCCATTGGCATTCACATGGATTACATAAATGTTCTGTCTGGCTGCAGAAATGGCTTTCCAGAGTTCCTGGCCTAACAGAGGGATGCCTTTTATATACCAGTAGTCATTCTCCATGAATTCAAACAGACAGCTGAGCTGTTTTCACTGAAACTAACCCAAGTTTGATTGAAAATATATTATGCCATTTACCTATGAGTATTGTATAGGACAAGGATGGTAGTATTCAAATCAGCCAATTGTGCTGACTGGCCCTCACTGCAGGAGGTCTTCCAGGGTTGTTCTTGGGGTTGGGGCTTAATTACTGCCAATATCCAGTGACACCATTAGCTTTTACTTACGCTGAGTCATGAGTAATCCAAGGTCAATCATCCTTGGGGATTTGGAAGTGTGATCACCAAAATGCAAATGGCTTCATTTGTGAATGAGCAAGGGGAGGTTCAAAACCTCTAAAGGTATGTAACTTTTTTTTTTTGAGATGGGGTCTTGCTCTGTTTCCAGGCTGGAGTGCAGTGGTGTGATCTCAGCTCACTGCAACCTCCGCCTCCCGGGTCCAAGCGATTCTCCTGCCTCAGCCTCCCGAGTAGCTGGGATTACAGGAATGTGCCACCATGCCCAGCTAATTTTTGTATTTTTAGTAGAGATGAGGTTTCACCATGTTGGCCAGGATGGTCTCAATCTTCTGACCTCATGATCCGCCAGCCTCAGCCTCCCAAAGTGCTGGGATTACAGGCATGAGCCACCTTGCCCAGCCTGTGTAACCTTTTTCTATAAGGAGAACACAGTTGTGGGATCAGATTTGCCTCTCTCTTAAATATAATATTTTCATTTAATAAGAGAAGCTGTTGTGCCTTTCCAACTTTGTTGTAAGCATCTGAATGAACAAATCCAAGATGGAGGTATCTGGGCAAAATGTTACCTGGCAGTCCAGAATAAGGTTCTCATTCTCCACAACTTCCCAATAGCAGTCCAGTTAGTTATTTCCCAAATGGAGTGTGATGGGTAGCCTGGTCAGGGAAACAGTAAGTTCAGAACTCCATGGGCACATTCATGTGGAAGCAGTCTCTCTTTGGTAGAAGCTCAGCACAGCAGTCATCAGTAGCAGATATTTGTAGTTCCAAGGGACCACTGGGGTTTTACAGGCCCATGTTACTGCCCCTGGCCTACCTGTTTTTACTGTAACCAGTTAAATTTGCTAGATTTTCTGCTCAACATATACATGGGGTACAACAAACCGTCTGGATGAGGTACATATTGTCTCGAATATCCAAACAGTCAAATTTACTTCTGGGCTTCTTTTTAGGTAGCAGTGAGTCAAAAGGCAAGTAACTTTCCCTTTTGTATCTTAGAATTGATATTTGAGCCTTAGCCCACAAGTCTCTCATTAATTTGACTTGGATGGTTGATCTCTATATCTTCTTAGTAGTAATGAGCCACCCCGTGGCTTTCATTCAAGTCAGCAAACAGCCATTACCACTTGTTCTTTACTAGGGCCTACCAGCACAATATCATCAATATATTGGAATCAAGTTATCCAAGAAGGGAAAAAAACTTATTCCATATGTCTGCATACTCATTGGTGGCAGACAACAAGAAAATTCAGGTTCTCCAGATATAGCATAGTAATTGTGTGGGAGCTGCAGGGACAACGGCTGAATTCAGTTGGCGGTAATCCACCATAAGCCTCCACCTCCATTCACCTGTTTCACTAGATTCTCAGTGCCATTGTCGAGATATAAAAGCTTTCAATATTCCTACTGTCTTTAAGTCATTCATCAAGGCCTCGATTACGTTTTCATCTCCTGGAATTCTATATGTTTCTGTAGTGAAATACAAGACAGAACTGGAAGTCTAGTTGGTGGTTTTAGTATAATCTTCCCACTATCATCACATTGCAAGATGCTGTTTTTCACAAGTGGAAGAATCCCCCTTCTTAGACTCTATGAATACTCACAGTAAGTGCATGTAAAACAGCAATAGCAGTTATACATCAAGCAGTAAGAGTAACAGCAGTGGTGCACAATGGTAATCGAAGTGACCACACCCAGATGGTTACAGTTAATTCCCTTCGCATTTTACTACATCGCCAAATTCAGCCAATTCACTTGTAGCCCTTGCCCCTCAAGAGAAACTAATAAGACACTTATTTAAGTACTGGTATCAAAACAAGCCACAAAATATCTCATCTCCTACATTTACCCCCTGCCACATTGTACCCTCAAAGATGTATATGACTTCTGGGCCCCACTGGGGACAGAAAGACCTAGATCTCATGCTTAATCCCCCTTTTTCACATCAGAATACATGGGCTTAGGGTCAGGCAGTGGAAGTGCTGAAGGAATGAAAGCCAGTTGGCTACCATACGATAATAAGGCCTATAATGAGGAAGTGAGAAGCCAGTTGACTATCAATTATTCCAACTGGCTTTTTACTTCCTCCTATAAAGAGGGAACCCACAAATGGGATACCCAGACTACCAACATTTCCATCCAGCTGACTAGCAACGGCATCTTACTTCCTCCTATAAAGGGATATTGATTTCCATGGAGAAATCTGTCCCACTGAGGTGCTTTAAGTTTCAACTGGATAAACAATTGCCGGTTTGTGCCCCTTCTCCCTATGCCCATAGCTCCTATCTGGACCCAATTGCTTCCGTGCTCAACTCATTAATCTCTTCTTTGAGAAACTCTCTTTTACAGCCAAATCTACATTGACTTACGGCTAGGTCCCTTTGTAGGGGATTTATTCTTTTTCCTATCCTTATTTATTTTTTCTCAAATTACAGAAATTTTGCTTGGATGAGGATAGGTCTTTATCTTGGGCATTTTTCAACTTATAATCATAGCCACCTCCACAGGGCCTCAAAGTACTAACAACAAAGTTAGTCATCACTTTAGGGAGGCAGAACATAAACACTTATCAGGCATTCTCTGGATGAAAGGCTCATTATCAAAATTACCATTCTGCCCATGGTACAGTCAGTCTGGAAAAAAAAAAAAGCAATAACCACCATGTTTTGAACAGGTTCCTCCTTGGTATGCTCCCCAGGTTTAACATAATGTCGTCATTGAAATAGAAACTGAAAGCAGCAAAGCCATGGTTTGTGACATGATTCTGCCCTAAATCAATAGTCTGCATGAATCATATGTGAGATGGCCTGCTCGATTTCATTCACTCTGTAAAGCATAACAGTTCTTGTTCTGGCACAAGATGCACCAACTGAATCTTTAACAGCACCCCATTCTTTTGACAGAAGTTTTATTAGATTTCCCTCCTTTTCCTCTTGGGTGCATCTTACTATTCTGTATGGCGTTATATTGCAGTTATAGGAAATAGTTGTAGTCATGCCTCTCAAGTGGGGGAAAGTTGTACCTTTCTCTTTGACAGGATTCAGAGGTATTTCCCTTGTCCCCTACTCTGTAGAAGAGGATGCCATTTGAATAGTTTATTGTAATCTGACCAGTTGCACTCAGTGTCTATTCATCAACTCACCTTATGTTCAAAAAGCAGACCATTTACCTTCCCCTTAATTTACCATTTGGGCAGATACATTCCCTTCTATGTCCCAGGGAGCTTCCTTATATCCCTGAATTGTCCCATAGGTCCCTGCTTTTTCTTTTTCAATAAGTCATTGCCTATGTTGGCACCTTGCTTCCTATGCCAATGCTTCCAGAAACTCCTTCATATAGGATGGCATGGAGTAGCTAGACTCCAAAGGAAATGACTAAGTAAGAAAGCAAATCAGTTTGCCACACTCTACAGGTGCCAAAAGAAGATAACAAGATTTAATGACTCAGAGCAAAACAATTTATTATTTACAGCACATCAAACAGCAGAAATATCAGCCTGGTAGCACCAATTTATGTGTCTCCAACTTCCGCTGTGCAACCTGGCAAGAGCAGGTGCTGACTATAAACACTGGGTTACACCACAGTTGAGCAACCAGAGCCAAGGGTTTAGTGCCTTTCTATAGCAAGCAGTTAACCAGCCAGTCATTTTCTCCTAGGAGTGAGTAGTCATATAATGGTTCTGCTGTGTGTCATGTCAGTAATGCTCCTTTATTCTCCCTGATTCCCATTAAAAGCCTCAAATCTACTCCCACATATGTTCCCGGGGTTTGTGCCGGTATATTTGAGCCAAGTTTTCCATTTTCTTCAGTTGTAAGCTCTTTCCTCCGAAAGCAGGGACTTTACTTCCCTGCTCTGCCTATAATGCTAATTGGTTTGATGGCAATGAGAGTGTGGATGTTGAATGTGCCATTATGTAAATCTCCTGTGTTGGTAATGTGTTTCAGGGTCTCCAAGTATGAGGAGGTTGCTCTCCTCTAGCAAGTCAGAGCGGCAGGTAAAGGGGAACTGTTACTGATCTGGAAGATTAAAGGGGATCTAGTAGTTCAAGATTCTCAGGCTTTTCCATGCAAATCTCCCTAATCCAAGGTCTCACAGTCACTGTTTTTCATGAAGTCTCTGATTTTGACATAGGAGACCTCTTCAAGTTATATATCCAGTGCCATTTTGAATCGCTACCACCCTTACAATTAGCTCCCAGCCCTGATTTTCAGCACAGTCTTCCTTGCTGCTGCAGATGAGGTTCTTTTTAAGCACTGCTGCATAGAAGCCTTCTGGATTTTACAAGGGCCTAGGGTTGATATGAGTATGATATTTTCATTTCTGTTTTATTAATTTTTACTGAAATATAATCTACAGGAAAAAGGTGAACAAACTATAAGCACAAAATTCTACAGATTCTCATTGTGAATACATCCATGTAACACCACTCAGAGTGAAAAGCAGAACACTGTCACATCTCAGAATCCCCACTCATGTCTGTTTCAAATTATGAAACCTCCTGAGAATGAACACTTACCTGACTTCTATCATCATAGATTAGTTTTGTCTGTTTTTGAGCTTTATATAAAAAGAGTCATATAATACTATGACTTCTATTGCAACTAACTTCTTTTGTAAGATTCATCCGTTTGTGTGAGTAGTTAGAGATTGTTCATTTTCATTGCTGTGTGCTATTTTATTATGTGAATACAACACAATTTATTTAATCATTTTACTTTTTATAAATGGAGAAGTTTTAAAATCATTGTCTTCTATTAATAGTAATGCTATGAACAATCTTATGCATGTGTTCTGGTGAACATATGCATATATTTCTGTAGGGCAAATACCTATAAGTAAAATTTGCTGTATTATAGGTTGTGCATAAATTCATACATATTAGATATTGCCATGTAAATTTCCAAGGTAGTTGTATTAATGTTTACTTCCAAAATCAGTGTATGACAATTCCAGTTGCTCATGTCTTCACAAAGAAATGATATTTCTATAATTTTTCTTTTGATCTATTCAGATGTGAGAGTAAAAGCATTACTGTATGGCTTTAATTTTCATTTCCCTGATCCTGATGAATAATGAGGTAGAGAATTCTTTTATTTGTTCACCAGTCATTTATATTAGCCATTTTTTTCTGAACTGTTTGTTTTTTCCCATCTTCCACTGAGTTGTTTGCCTTTTCTTATGGATTTGTAGAAATTCTTCATATATTCTGGATACAACTTCTTTGTTAGGTACATGTATTCCAAATAAATACTCTCATCAATGGACCGCCTTTTCTCTTTCTTAATGGTGCCTTCGATGAACAGATGTTCTTAAGTTGTATGTGTTTCCCTTCTTTCTTTATTGTCAGTAATTTGTTTCCCTCTTAGTATGTCCTGTCAAGAAAATTGTTACTTACCACAAAGTCGAAGATATTCCCTACGTTCTCTTTAAACTTTTTTTTAAATTTTCACATTTGTATTTGCAAACCTTCTCCAATTGATTCTTGTTTTGTTTTGTTTTGAGATGGGGTCTCACTCTGTCATCCAGGCTATAGTGCAGTGCCACAATCTCAGCTCACTGCAGCCTCTGCCTCCTGAGTTGAAGCGATTCTCCTGCCTCAACTTCCCGAGTAGCTGGGACTACAGATGCATGCCACCACGCTCAGCTAATTTTTGCATTTTTTGTAGAGACGGGGTTTCACCATGTTGACCAGGCTGGTCTTGAATTCCTGAGCTGAAGTGATCTACCCACCTCGGCCTCCCGAAGTGCTGGGATTACAGGCGTGAGCCACTGCGCCTGGCCCCAACTGATTTTTCTTTATAGTTGGAAAAGGGGTCGTGCAAGTTTAATTTTTTTTCAAACAGATATCCAACTAACATCAGTTCTTGAAAAGGCCATTCTTTCCTTATTATACCTCAGTGTCACATTTATCGTGGATCAGGTGACTCCTGTGTATATATGTGTTTACACATACATTTTATGTTCTTTGTGATGAATCAGTGTATATATACATATATATGTACTCCATACCTTAATTCTTATAGTTTCATAAATAAGTTTGAAGGGTGGCAATCTATGTCCTCCTTCTTCAAGATTACTTCTGTACTTTTGCCATTCTGCATTTTCATATACCTGCACTGTCCAATATGGCAGTGACAAGTCATGAATGATTAAATTTAAATTTAAAATAATTAAAAGTAAATCCAATTTTCGAATTCAGTTTCTCAGCCACTTCAGCCACATTTCAAGTGCTTAATAACCAGATATTGACTATCATAATGAGCAGCACAGATATAGAACATGTCCATTATCTCAGAAAGTTGGACAACACTACTAACACATTTCAAATGTTTGCCACTTTTCACATATATACACACTCAAACAAAACCTAGAGGGATAAGGATTTGGTTTGGGTTTAATCTTTAGATCAACTTGGGGAGACCAGATGTCCTTGCAATAATGAATCTTAGAATCCTTGTGAACAGTCCTAGCCCCAGTTGTTAGTAGCTGACCTATGTATGATTAATACTGCATAATTAATGTTAAAAAAGGCAAAAACAGTAAGAAAAAGAAACATAGAAGAAGCTGTTCCCTATCTTCTACAATTTATTAACCAGAATATCCAGGATACAATAAAAATTTCTAGATATGCAAAACAGAAAAGTATAATTCATAAGTAGGAAAACTAAAACCCAATAGAAATGAATCAGTAGGTGACATATGTTAGAATTAGCAGTAAGAATGCAGAAGAAATTGAGGACTCTTTCAAATTAATTGACCTAATTTATATCTCTAGAATGCTGCCTAACACATTTTTTTTCAAGTGTTTATGGGCTTTTTACTTAAACTTTTATATGCTGAGCCATAAAACAAGACTTAATAAATTTCAAGTATCAAAACAGAAAGTATGTTCTTCCACCACAATATAATTAAATTAGAAGTTAATGATAATGTGATCTCTAGAAAATTCCCAGATATTTGGAAGTAAGCTGAGCAACACTATTGAAAACAACCCACAGGTGAAAGAAGATATGACAAAGGAAACTGGAAGATAATTCAAGCAGAATATTTGGTAGAATTTACCAAATGGAGGGCTGGGAGCCAGCTAATACTAACTCTTGAAAGATATTGTTAGAATATCTTCCCAACTCTGCTTTCAGAGACATCACATTGCTAGCTTGAAATCAGCCACAGTCCAAGGTTTTATACCACAGAAATTGACAAAGATTTGCTAAAAATGTTTAGCAAATGCTAAGAAATGCTAAAAATAGAGCTTCTTTTGACCATTGCTCCCCGCCAACAAACCCAGAAGAAAAATTTACTAAACACACACCAGAATACCACTGAATTTACCAGTGAAGCCATCTGGAATGGGAGTTATTTATGAAGATCTTTTTAAAATATTATTATTATTGATGTATGTTTTGGTTATGCAATTCACTATTTTAAAGTATACAGTTCAATAATTTGTTGTAAATTTATCAAGTTGTACAATCTTTACCTGCTATGGTTTGGATATGGTTTATTTGTCCCCACCAAAACTCAGCTTGAAATTTGATCCCCAATGTAATGATGTTGGCAAGTGGAGCCTAATGGGAAGTGAGTGGATCACAGGGGCTTCACCTTCATGGGTGGCTTGGTGTCATTCTTTCAATAGTGAGTGAGTTCTTGCTCTGGTGAAACTCGGCTAGTTCTTGTGGTAATAGATTAGATCTCACAAGAGTGGGTCATTTTCAAGCCAGGATGCCCCTTGTGTTTTAGCTCTTCACATGTGTCCACTTTCCCACTGATCTTTTTCACCCTGATGTGATGTCGCACAAAAGCCCTCATCAGAAGTCAAGCAGATGCAAGCACTGTGCTTCCTGAATTTCTCAGCCTGTGAAACCATGAGCTGTGTCTTGTGTCTAACTTCCTTCAGCTAGTATATTATTTTCAATGTTCATTCATGTTGTAGCATACATGAGTACTTTATTCATTTCCATTGCTGAATAATATTCTATTACATGAATTGATCATATTACATTTATCCATTCAACAACTGGTGGACTTTTGGGAGATTTCCAGTTTGGGGATATTATAAATAATGCTGCTCTTTTCATTCCTGCACAAGTTTCCTAAGGACATATGCTTTTATTTTTCTGGGATATGTAGTAGGAGTTAAATTTTTGAGTCATAGAGTAACTTAATGTGTAACTTTCTGAGAAACTGCCAAAGCATTTCCAAGTGTCTGTATAATATTACAATCCCAGCTACAATACATGTACCTTTAATTTTCTCCACATCCTGTACAACACTTTTTAGTGTCTATCATATTTATTTTAGCCATTGTCATAAGTGTGAAGTAGTATCTTATGGTATTAATTGGCATTTCCTAATGACTAATGACGTCGAGCTGCTTTTCATGTGCTTATTGGCCATTTATATATCTTTTTTTGTTTGTTTGTTTGTTTCTCTCTTTTTTTTTTTATTGCATTTTAGGTTTTGGGGTACATGTGAAAAACATGCAAGGTTGTTGCATAGGTGCATACGTGGCAGTGTGATTTGCTGCCTTCCTCCCCTTCACCCATATCTGGCATTTCTCCCCATGCTATCCCTCCCCAACTCCCCACACCCCCGCTGTCCCCCCCACTCCCCCACAACAGACCCCCGTGTATAGTGCTCCCCTCCCTGTGTCTATGTGTTCTCCTTGTTCAACACCCGCCTATGAGTGAGAACATGTGGTGTTTGATTTTGTGTTCTTGTGTCAGTTTGCTGAAAATCATGGTTTCCAGGTTCATCCATGTCCCTACAAAGGACACGAACTCCTCGTTTTTAATGGCTGCATAATATTCCATGGTGTATATGTGCCACATTTTTCCTGTCCAGTCTATCATCGATGGGCATTTGGGTTGGTTCCAGGTCTTTGCTATTGTAAACTGTGCTGCAATGAACATTCGTGTGCATGTGTCCTTATAGTAGAACGATTTATAATCCTTTGGATATATACCCAGAAATGGGATTGCTGGGTCAAATGGAATTTCTATTTCTAGGTCCTTGAGGAATCGCCACACTGTCTTCCACAATGGTTGAACTAATTTACACTCCCGCCAACAGTGTAAAAGTGTTCCTATTTCTCCACATCCTCTCCAGCATCTGTTGTCTCCAGATTTTTTAATGATCGCCATTCTAACTGGCGTGAGATGGTATCTCAATGTAGTTTTGATTTGCATTTCTCTGATGACCAGTGATGATGAGCATTTTTTCATATGTCTGTTGGCCTCATGTATGTCTTCTTTTGTAAAGTATCTGTTCATATCCTTCGCCCACTTTTGAATGGGCTTGTTTGTTTTTTTTCTTGTAAATCTTTTTTAGCTCGTTGTAAATTCTGGATATCAGCCCTTTGTCAGACGGGTAGGCTGCAAAAATTTTTTCCCATTCTGTTGGTTGCCGATTCACTCTATTGACTGTTTCTTTTGCCGTGCAGAAGCTGTGGAGTTTGATTAGGTCCCATTTGTCTATTTTGGCTTTTGTTGCCAATGCTTTTGGTGTTTTGGTCATGAAGTCCTTGCCTACGCCTATGTCCTGAATGGTTTTGCCTAGGTTTCCTTCTAGTGATTTTATGGTGTTAGGTCTTTTGTTTAAGTCTTTAATCCATCTGGAGTCAATTTTAGTGTAAGGTGTCAGGAAGGGGTCGAGTTTCTGCTTTCTGCATATGGCTAGCCAGTTTTCCCAACACCACTTATTGAACAGGGAATCCTTTCCCCATTGCTTGCTTTTATCAGGTTTGTCAAAGATCGGGTGGTTGTAGATATGTTGTGTTGCCTCCGACGCCTCTGTTCTGTTCCATTGGTCTATATCTCTGTTTTGGTACCAGTACCATGCTGTTTTGATTACTGTAGCCTTGTAGTAGAGTTTGATGTCTGGTAGTGTGATGCCTCCCGCTTTGTTCTTTTTGCTTAGAATTGACTTGGCTATGCGGGCTCTCTTTTGGTTCCATATGAAGTTTAAGGTGGTTTTTTCCAGTTCTGTGAAGAAGGTCATTGGTAGCTTGATGGGGATAGCATTGAATCTGTAAATTACTTTGGGCAGTATGGCCATTTTCACGATATTAATTCTTCCTAACCATGAACATGGAATGTTTCTCCATCTGTTTGTGTCCTCTCTTATTTCGTTGAGTAGTGGTTTGTAGTTCTCCTTGAAGACGTCCTTTACATTCCTTGTTAGTTGTATTCCTAGGTAATTTATTCTCTTTGTAGCAATTGTGAATGGCAGTTCGTTCTTGATTTGGCTCTCTTTAAGTGTGTTATTGGTGTATAGGAATGCTTGTGATTTTTGCACATTGATTTTGTATCCTGAGACTTTGCTGAAGTTGCTTATCAGTTTCAGGAGATTTTGGGCTGAGATGATGGGGTCTTCTAGATATACAATCATGTCGTCTGCAAATAGAGACAATTTGACTTCCTCCTTTGCTAATTGAATACCCTTTATTTCTTTTTCTTGCCTGATTGCTCTGGCTAGATCTTCCAGTACTATATTGAATAGGAGTGGTGAGAGAGGGCATCCTTGTCTAGTGCCATATTTCAAAGGGAATGCTTCCAGTTTTTGCCCGTTCAGAATGATATTGGCTGTCGGTTTGTCGTAAATAGCTTTTATTATTTTGAGATACGTTCCGTCGATACCTAGTTTATTGAGGGTTTTTAGCATAAAGGGCTGTTGAATTTTGTCGAAGGCCTTCTCTGCATCGATTGAGATAATCATGTGCTTTTTGTCTTTGGTTCTGTTTATGTGGTGAATTACATTTATAGACTTGCGTATATTGAACCAGCCTTGCATCCCCGGGATGAATCCTACTTGATCATGGTGGATAAGCTTTTTGATGTGCTGTTGTAATCGGCTTGCCAGTATTTTATTGAAGATTTTTGCATCTATGTTCATCATGGATATTGGCCTGTAGTTTTCTTTTCTTGTTGAGTCTCTGCCGGGTTTTGGTATTAGGATGATGTTGGTCTCATAAAATGATTTGGGAAGGATTCCCTCTTTTTGGATTATTTGGAATAGTTTCAGTAGGAATGGTATCAGTTCCTCTTTGTATGTCTGGTAGAATTCTGCTGTGAACCCATCTGGACCTGGGCTTTTTTTGGGTGGTAGGCTCTTAATTGCTGCCTCGACTTCAGACCTTGTTATTGGTCTATTCAGGGTTTCAACTTCTTCCTGGTTTAGGCTTGGGAGGAGGCAGCTGTCCAGGAATTTATCCATTTCCTCCAGGTTTTCTAGTTTATGTGCATAGAGTTGTTTGTAATAATCTCTGATGATGGTTTGAATTTCTGTGGCATCTGTGGTGATATCCCCTTTGTCATTTTTTATTGCATCTATTTGGTTATTCTCTCTTTTCTTTTTTATTAATCTGGCTAGTGGTCTGTCTATTTTGTTGATCTTTTCAAAAAACCAGCTCCTGGATTTATTGATTATTTGAAGGGTTTTTCGTGTCTCTATCTCCTTCAGTTCTGCTTTGATCTTAGTTATTTCTTGTCTTCTGCTAGGTTTTGAGTTTTTTTGATCTTGCTCCTCTAGCTCTTTCAATTTTGACGATAGGGTGTCAATTTTAGATCTCTCCTTTCTTCTCATGTGGGCACTTATTGCTATATATTTTCCTCTAGAGACTGCTTTAAATGTGTCCCAGAGATTCTGGTATGTGGTGTCTTCGTTCTCGTTGGTTTCGAAGAACGTCTTTATTTCTGCCTTCATTCCATTGTTTATCCAGTCAACATTCAGGAGAAAGTTGTTCATTTTCCATGAGGCTGTGCGGTTCTGGGTTGGTTTCTGAATTCTGAGTTCTAACTTGATTGCACTGTGGTCTGAGAGACTGTTTGTCATGGTTTCCATTCTTTTGCATTTGCTGAGGAGTGATTTACTTCCAATTATGTGGTCAGTTTTAGAGTAGGTGTGATATGGTGCTGAGAAGAATGTATATTCTGTGGATTTGGGGTGGAGAGTTCTGTAAATGTCTATTAGGTTTGCTTGTTCCAGGTCTGAGTTCAAGTCCTGGATATCCTTGTTAATTTTCTGTCTCGTTGATCTGTCTAATATTGACAATGGTGTGTTGAAGTCTCCCACTATTATTGTGTGGGAGTCTAAGTCTCTTTGTAAGTCTTTAAGAACTTGCCTTATATATCTGGGTGCTCCTGTATTAGGTGCATATATATTTAGGATCGTTAGCTCTTCTTGCTGCATTGATCCTTTTACCATTATGTAATGTCCTTCTTTGTCTCTTTTGATCTTTGTTGCTTTAAAGTCTATTTTATCAGAGATGAGAATTGCAACTCCTGCTTTTTTTTGCTCTCCATTTGCTTGGTAAATCTTCCTCCATCCCTTTATTTTGAGCCTTTGTGTATCCTTGCATGCGAGATGGGTTTCCTGGATACAGCACACTGATGGGTTTTGGGTTTTTATCCAATTTGCCAGTCTGTGTCTTTTGATTGGGGCATTTAGTCCATTTACATTTAGGGTTAATATTGTTATGTGTGAATTCGATCCTGTCATTTTGGTGCTAGGTGGCTGTTTTGCCCTTTGGTTGATGCAGATTCTTCATTGTGTTGATGCTGTTTACCTTTTCGTGTGTTTTTGGAGTGGCTGGTACTGGTTGTTCTTTTCTATATGTAGTGCCTCCTTCAGGAGCTCTTGTAGAGCCGGTCTGGTGGTGATGAACTCTCTGAGTTCTTGCTTGTTCACAAAGGATTTTATTTTTCCTTCACTTATGAAGCTTAGTTTGGCTGGATACGAAATTCTGGGTTGAAAGTTCTTTTCCTTAAGGATGTTGAATATCGGCCCCCACTCTCTTCTGGCCTGTAGGGTTTCTGCTGAGAGATCTGCAGTGAGTCTGATGGGCTTCCCTTTGTGGGTAACCCGACCTTTCTCTCTGGCTGCCCTCAGTATTTTCTCCTTCATTTCAACCCTGGTGAATCTGATGATTATGTGTCTTGGGGTTGCTCTTCTAGAGGAATATCTTTGTGGTGTTCTCTGTATTTCCTGAACTTGAATCTTGGCCTGCCTTGTTAGGTTGGGGAAGTTTTCCTGGATAATATCCTGAAGAGTATTTTCCAGCTTGGATTCATTCTCTTCGTCACATTCAGGTACACCTATCAAACGTAGATTAGGTCTTTTCACATAGTCCCATATTTCTTGTTGACTTTGTTCATTCCTTTTTACCCTGTTTTCTCTAATCTTGCCTTCTCGTTTTATTTCATTGAGTTGATCTTCGACCTCTGATATCTTTTCTTCTGCTTGGTCAATTTGGCTGTTGAAACTTGTGCATGCTTCACGAAGTTCTCGTGTTGTGTTTTTCAGCTCCATCAGTTCGCTCATATTCCTCTCTAAGTTGTCCATTCTTGTTAGCATTTCGTCAAGTCTTTTTTCAAGGTTCTTAGTTTCTTTGCATTGGGTTAGAACATGTTCTTTTAGCTCACGGAAGTTTCTTATTATCCACTTTCTGAAAGCTGACTCTGTCATTTCATCACACTCATTCTCCATCCAGTCTTGTTCCCTTGCTGGTGAGGAGTTGTGATCCCTTGTAGGAGGAGAAGTGTTCTGGTTTTGGGTGTTTTCATCATTTTTGCGCTGGTTTCTTCCCATCTTTGTGGATTTATCCACCTGTTGACTTTGTAGTTGTTGTCTTTCTGATTTTGGTAATTTTAAGTCTGCTGTGGCAGAACTCATAAACCCCCTGCTCTTCTCCCCAGGTGTTCTGTCCCAGGGAGTTACAGTTTTATGATGTTCCCCTGTGCGGTTGCTGTTTTCCCTGCCCACAAGGTGGCAGCCTAGTCACACTCAGGCTGCAGAGGCTTCGCTAAGCTGCTGTGGGCTCCACCCAGCTTCCGTGTGAACTTCTGGGTGTAGTTAGAACTGCTTCCGCTATGTTGGCCTGCCCCTGTAGTGACGGAGTCTCTGTAGTGGCGGGTTGCCTTGGTAGATTGCCCTGGGAACAGCAGGGTGCCTATGGAGAACGCCCCTCCTTCACAGAGCTGGACCGTCCCGGTTTCAGTTGTGTTTCAGGTCTTCTTGCTGGGTAAGAGGGGACACCGTCTCATCTGATCTGCCTCCAGAGCCGCTGCGTTGGCTAAAGCCGCGGCTCTGAGATTCGTGGCGCTGGCCTGGCTCCCCGTTTCAGCTCCCCTTGCTGTCTTATAGGGGACTCAGACTCTCTCACTTTGTACAGTGAGCCGTTGCCTCAGGGTGCCGGCCCAGTGGCTGCGCCGTTCAAACCAGCGGCGCTGGCGACCCGTGTGGCTGCTCTGCGTGTGAATCTCCTGGTCTGTGGGCAGTAAAAATCAGTCTGGAAATACGGCGTCCACTCACCCTCTGTGCTTTCTCTCGGAGCTGCATTCCCGAGTTCCTCTTAAGCGGCCATCTTGGATCGATCTTCCCATTTATATATCTTCGTTAAAGAAATATCCATTCAAATTATTTGCCCGTTTTTTTCATTGTGTTATTGGTCTCTTTATTGTTAGATTTAAAAAGTTCTTCCTATATTCTGACACAAGTCCCATCCATATCAGATACAAACTTGGAAAACATTTTCTAAGTTTGTGAGTTCTCTTTTCACTTTCTTGATGATGTAATTTAACAAACAAAAATTTTAATTTTGATGATGTTTAATTTATCTGTTTTTCTGTAGTTAGGCTTCTGGTGTCAAATCTAAAAAGGCTTTGCCTCACCCACAGCCATGAAGATTTATTCCTATGTAAATTTTTTTTTGAGTTGTGTTTTCACTTTCTTGATGGTGTAATTTAACAAACAAAAGTTTTTAATTTTGATGAAGTGCAATTTATCCTTACTTCTTTGATTATGCTTCTGGTGTCATACATAAAAAGACTTTGCCCTGCCCTCAGTGATGAAGATTTACTCATATGTTTTATTCTAATGATGTTATTATTTTAGTTGATATGTTCATGTTTATGATTCAGTTTGAGATAATTAATATATGCTGTCAGGTACAGTTCTAAATCCGTTGTTTTACATGCAGATACCCAGTTGTGCCAACACTATTTGTTAAAAAGACCACCCTCTTCCCCCATTGAATTGTCCTGGCACTCCTTTGACAATCCAGTGACTATAAATGTTAAGGATTGAGAACATTTTCTTTTATTCCTAGTTTCTTGAGGGTTTTTTATCAAAAAAGGCTATTGGAGTTTTCAAATACTTTTTATTGGTCTATTGAGTTAATGTGCATTTTTTGTATTTTATTCTATTTACATAGTGTATTACATTACAGTCGTATGCTGCATAACAATGTTTTGTTCAACATCAGACTACAGATATTACAAATGGTTCCATAAGATTATAATGAAACTAAAATATTTCCTATTACCTAGTGATGTCACACTCATCATAACTATGATGTCATACCCATCATAATTTGTAGAAAAACGCATTGTTCATATGTTTGTGTTGATGCTGTTGCAAATAAACCTATTGCACTGCCAGTCAGTAAAATAGTATAGCACATACAATTAGGTACAGTACTTAGTATTTGACAGTTATAATAAATATATGTCATTGGTTTACATATTTACTATACTATACTTTTTATTGTTTAGAGTGTACTCCTTCTACTTAAGAAAAAGGTAACTGTAAAACAGCCTCAAACAGGTCCTTCAGGAAGTATTCCAAAAGAAAGTCATTATCCTAGGAGATGAGAGACCCATGTGTATTGCTCCTGAAGACTTTCCAGTGGTATAAGACATACAGGTAAAAGACAATCATACTGATGAGTCTGACCCTGTGTAGGCCTAGGCTAATATGTGTGTTTTTGTCTTAGTTTCTACAAGAAAAGTTTAAAAACTTCTTAAAAACTTTTAAAAGTAGAAAAAAAAGCTTATAGAATAATGTTATAAAGAAAGAAAATGTTTTTGTACAGCTGTACATGTCTGTGTTTTAAGCTAAGTGTTATTACAAAAGAGTCAAAAGTTTTAAAAATTGAAAGCTCATAAAGTAAAAAATGTTACAATGAGCTAAGGTTAAATTATCATTGAAGAAAGACAAATATTTTAAAATATAGTTAGTGTAGCCTAAGTATACAGTGTTTATAAAATTTACAATAGTGTACAGTAGTGTCCTAGGCCATCATATTCACTCGCCACTCATTCACTGACTCACCCAGAGCAACTTCTAGTCCTGCAAGCTCCATTCATGGTAATTGCCCTATATAGGTATACCATTTTTTATCTTTAAGATAATATTTTTACTGTTTCTTTTCTAGGTTTAGATATGCTTAAATACACAAATACCATTGTGTTTTAATTGCCTACAGCATTCAGTACAGTAACATGCTAGGCTTGTAGCCTAGGAACAATAAGCTATACCATATAGCCTAGGTGTGTAGCAGGCTATACCATCTAGGTTTGTGTAAGTACACTCTAGGATGCTGGCAGAACAAAATCATCTAACTACATGTTTCTCAGAACATATCCCTGTCATTAAGTGATGTGTGACTGTAATTGATACTCACGTATTAAGCAAACCTTGAATCCTGGGATAAATCTCATTTAGTCATGATGTAAAATCCTTTTCATGTGTTGTTGGGTTAGGTTTCCTAGCATTTTGTTGAGGATTTTTTCCCTATGTCTTCTTAAGAGACATTAATCTGTAGTTTTCTTTATGTGTGATGTCTTTGTCTGGTTTTGGTATCAGGGTACTCCTCGCCTCACAGGATGAATTGGAAAGTACTCCTTCCTCTTGTATTTTTTGAGAGATTTTGTGAAGAATTTGTACCATTTTGTTTTTTAAATATTGGACAGAGCTCATCTGGAAGCTATCAAGGGCTGGGTTATTTTTGCAAGGATTTTTAAAGTACTAGTTCAGTCACTTTGTTACAAGTCTTTTCAGATTTTCTATTTATTATTGAGTGGTTTTTAGTGTGTGTCTTTCTAGGAAATTTCCCATTTGATCTAGATTAACTAATTTATTGACATACAATTGTTAGTAGAATTTCTTTGTAATTATTTTTATTTCTGTAGCTTTTTTTTTTTATTCGTGGTGTCCCCTTTCTTATTCATGATTTTGGTGGTTTGAATTTCACCTCTCTTTTTCTTGGTCATATAGCTGAAGCTTTGTCAATTTTGTTTATCTTTTTAAGGAACTAAATTTTGATTCATTGGTTATCTGTATGTGTTTTTCTATTCTCTATTTATTTCTGCCCATTCTAATCTTTATTTCCTTTCTACTTGCTTTAGGTTTAGTTTGTTCTTGTTTTCCCACTGAATTTCACAAATTCAATTATAACTGTTATAACAATGACAAAAAAACCTTAAATACTAAGAAGACAAGCAAGCTAATTTTTGAAATGGGCTAAATATTTGAATTGGCATCTATCCAAAGAAGATATATGAATGGCTGATAAGCACAGGATATAATCTCTAATCTCATTAGTCATTGGGTATATGCCAACCAAAACTACAATGAGATACCAATTTACAACCACTAGATTGGGTATAATGAAAAAAAAAGTGTTGGTAAGGATGTAAAGAAAATGAAAGTTTCATACATCACAGATAGGATTGTAAAATTATGCAGAAATATTGGAAATTCTTTGGCAGTTTCTCAAATAGTTAAACATTGTGTTATCCTATGACTCAGAAATTCAACTTTTATTTACATATCTCAGAGAAATAAGAACTTATGTCCACATAAAAACTTGTATAGGAATGAAAATAGCAGCATTATTTATAATAGCCCAATATTGGAAACCTCTCAAAGGTCCACTAACTGATGAATGGCTAAATAAAATGTAGTCAATTCATGTGATGGAATATTATTCAGCAATAATAAAGAATAAGGTACTGATGTATGATACAACATGGATGAACCTTGAAAACAATATACTAAGTGAGAAAAGACAATTACAAAATGTGAAATATTCTATAATTCAGTTTTTATGAAATGTCCAGTATTCTGGGTAAACTCATTCAGACAGTGTTGTAATTAGTGGTAGGCTAGGAATGGGAGTGGAAAAGGACTTCAAAATGATGACAGGGCTTTGTTTTGGAGTGATAAAATAGTTCTGACATTAGATAGTGGTCATGTTTGAACAACTCTGTGACTATAGTAAAAAGCGCAGCATTGTACATGTTAAAATAATTAATTTTAGGATACATAAATTATGTCTTAAGAAAGAGAAGAGAGATCAAGAAATGAAGAGGGATGGGACATGATGAAAAGGGCCATGAGATGTGTAATTGCAGTTCCAGAAGGAAAAAAGCCAAAGAATGGATAAAATAAATATTGAAAATGAAAATAGCACATAATATTATAAAAATAATAAAAGATATCAAGCCATGCATCAAGATGTGCTACAAATCCCAAGCAGAATGCATGCAAAGAAAATCACACATAGGTGCATTACAATAGAATGACTGAAAAAGGAAAATATTAAAAAATTAAGTCCACAGAAGATATTTAAATGGAGTTTACAACAGGAAATTGGTTAAAATAAGTGTTCAAAGTGCCAAAAATAGCTACCATTCCAAGGCCTGGGAAAGCAATGGGGATATTTGGGTAAGACTTGGACCCTGACCTCTGATAAAATGGGACTTCCCAATTAGAGATTGCACTAAAACAGCTTGAAGAAAGAGCCCCTACTGAATTAGAACTTTTACATTTAAATCAGGGGAATTGCTTAACTGGTACTGAAGTCTCCAGTTCTTGAAGGAGGATTCCCTCTGAAGTGAAAGCCAGTATAGTAACAATAGTTCTTGATATTTACAGAGAAACTATAAAATCCACATGGCCCTGCCCAGGTAGATGTCTTTTGTGAAGCTGACAAAAAGAAACAGGAAGCAGAAAGAAGCAACTTGGTTCTCCCTCCTTCAGACTTCCTGCCTCCCTTTGTTGTCCTATTCAACCTAACAGGAAGTAAAGGAGAAAAAGCCTTGGCAGAACCTCTGCTTCAGCGTACTGTCAAAGGAAAAAATAACTTGGGACCCTAATTTCACTATGCCAAAAGAAAATAATTAAGCTGAAAGCTGAGTCATGTAAGAAGTCGCCTTTCCTCTTGTTCCTAAGCAGATACCTACAAATAAAAAGTTAAATATCTCCACAGGTAGCTACTCTATGTTCACCTTATCTTGTGTAAAATGCCAATTCACTGAGTGTGAGACCAGTACATAATTGACTATTTCCTTACTTGTTCCTTTTCTCTTGCAATATGTGGATTCAGTAACGTGACCTTACCCTCCCTCCTTACCCTCCAGCCTACTTTTCACCTTTAAACACTGAATCCCTCAGAGTCATCTTTGGAGGAAGGCACAGACCTGTCTCCCAGGTACATGCCCTTAACCTTGGCAAAATAAACTTCTAATTGATTGAGATCTGTCTCCAATACTTTACGATTTATAAATTGGTAACCACAAAGGGAGGGATTCTGAGTGGAAGTGCTTCTTTGACAAATCTCCTATAGGTGCTTGGTACCAGCTTGAGCTGTCTTTATTGCTCAAACCAATAGGATGATTTGCTGAGGCCTGGGAGCGTCCCACTGCAGAGAATCCCTGATATCCCAAAATCTGGCTGAGATCTGAGGTTTATTTTGCTGTACATCTCCTTTTCTAGAGTTTTACTCACTTCCAACAGGGAAGGGAAGTTTGAGTATTTTCCTGCTTCTAGGATGGTACAGAGAAATCTTCAGCCTGGGCCCTGGTTCCTAGGTAAGTATCTAAATTGGGGCTTGTCTTGGAAATTCTTTTTAATGACTACAGTTAAGATTAACAACTAGCTGGTCCTAATTTCTCCTTACCATTAGAGTGCTCAGTAATTATATAAATTGTGTAGTTGTTTGTTTTGCTTAACTGTTTTTTTTTTCTTATTTATTTGTATCTGCTTTTGTTGCTGTTTCAGTATTGGGTTTGACCAATTCTACCTGACTTGATCAAATTTAAGTTCAAAATCATGGGGAACAAGGACTCTGAATTGGCTAAATTCCTGTAACTGAAAAAAAAGGAACAAGAGAAAATGGCCAGAAAAGGGAAAAATATATATATATTTTGACCACCTGAAGGGTTTTATTTATGTAACTTGGCACCTTTTGCCAACCAAGCCAAACTGAAAGAGCAATGGTTGTCATCCACACTGTAATTCAGTAGCTAGGGTTCTGCCCCTTTTTTTCACCACAATAGCCTGAGTTTGATTCATAAATGAAGTCCCTTCCAGTTTAATATTTATGTTACTTTTGAAATAGTAATTTGCCCCAGCTCAAATATGATGAGATTTAAAATGATTTTTTTAAGAGCTCAACGGTTGAAAGTCAGCTTTATTAAAAGCTAATATCCAAGCAGTGTGTGTGTTGGGGTGTGTGTGTGTGTGTGTGTGTGTGTGAAAGGCCTTTATGTTTTTTTTTCTCTCCCAGGATCTTGTTTTTTGAGAAAAGTATTTCTTTCTTTTCAATCAACTGAATTCGGTTTTCTCCATTTACTTCTGTCTATCTCTCCTTTCTCTTGCCACCCTCTGCTGCATAAGAGACCTAAAATAATTTCTAACAGACTAAGATTCCTTAAAGAAAACAGAGAAGACACCAAGTTCCTTTTTGAGGAGAAACTTCTGTTTTTCTTTGTGGAAACCCAAGAGTGTAAAGATACAAGTTCCTCTCAGATCTTAAACTACTTGCTTGTGTATTATATTACCTGATTTTTTTGACTGAAATAGTTATTACAACATACGCTACTGGAGTGTTTAAGATAAGAAAGGTTGTGGTTTTGACACTTAGAGAAATAGCTTTGTAACTGTAAGGTTTGTTCTTGCTGAGTTTAAAATGGAAGAAACTGAGGCCAACACAAGAAGATCCAATGCAAAGGATTTATTCAGGTTCCTGGGTGCGGTTCTGCTGTCCAACAGGAGGGGCCAGAGAAGTCGCGCGGACTCCTCTCAGATGTGGGGTTTTATAGGGAGTGGAGGCATTTGATTGGTTGTGCCCAAGGTGAGTGGGACAAAATGGTGGGGAGTGGGGCCCGGATGGAACAAAATGGCAGGCAGGGAGTGGGGCCTGGATGGGACAAAATGGCAGGTGAGGAGTGGGGCCCGGATGGGACAAAATGCTATCGGGTAGGTCTTGGCAGGACTTTTTTCCAGGCTCCCAGTGAGTGGGGGTGTGTCCGAGCTCCCAGCAAGGGAAGGAGGTGTGTCCATGCTCCTGGCGAGGGAAGGGGGTGTGTCCGAGCTCCTGGGGAGGGAAGGGGGGGTGTGTCCAAGCGCCAGCGAGTGGGGGGGTGTGCGTCCATGCTCCCGGCAAGGCAACCGGCCTTACAGTAACTATGCGCATTGTAAAAGTATTATGTGGCCAAGTCCCATGATATTTTTTTTTTTTTTAGAGATCCAGGATTCAGTGTAGGTTCTGCCCAGAGCTCAGAAATTCAGTTAAAAGATAGCAACTAAATTTAAACCTACCTATCTAAATAAAATTGATCTCCTTATAAAATCCTGTGATAGATTTCTGTAATTTTATGTTTGACATGGCATCCATTTTTAATCTCCCTCTAGCACACTAGATTCTCTCACTGTTTCTCAATCTTTCTCTTGCCCCACCACTTTGAGATGTAAATTTCACTATCTGATTTTCACCTGAGTTGTTCCTTTGATATACAATTTTAGGGCTATGTAGCTGACACTTGCCTAGAGTAATGAAACAGGTTATCAAGAAATCGGAAGTCTCTGGGCACTCACACCTATAATCCCAGCACTTTGGGAGGCCCAGGCAGGTGCATCACGAGGTCAAGAGATCGAGACCACCCTGGTCAACAAGGTGAAACCCCGTCTCTACTAAAAATATTTTAAAAAAAAATAGCTGGGCATGGTGCCGCATGCCTGTAATCCCAGCTACTCAGGAGGCTGAGGCAGGAAAATTGCTTGAACCCAGGAGGCGGAGGTTGTGGTGAGCTGAGACTGTGCCATTGCACTCCAGTCTGGGTAACAAGAGCGAAACTCCATCTCAAAAAAAAAAGAAATCAGAAGTCTAAAATAGAGAAAAAAGAGGTCTTATGAATCTATAAGATCTACCATCTGTGTGTCTAATACATCTATGCATTTATATGTTAAGTATATAATGTTTCACTATCAAAAATATATAAAAGAGCTCTAACTGATTGGCTTAATGGAAAAGAAAGTGCTTAAATAAAATAATTTTTTATAAAAATAGAAACTTTAAGCCCAAGCGTTTTTTTCAAATTCATGTGAGTTAAGTAAACCCTTAATAAATAAACTGGTTTTTAAATTATTAGTAACATAAAATTAGAAATGTCTTCAGAATTGTCAACATACATTTTGTTGGGGAAATAATTTAATATTTGTCTCTGCTAGGTATTATAAGGTGTCAAAATTTGGCATGAGGATTATAAAGCTTGCAACTCCCAAAAGAATTATCTTTGATTGTGTAACTTTTTTATAAATAAGGCATTTAATATTGTCCATTTAACAAAAACAGTCAAATCCTGGGTCATTGGCCAAAAAAAAGAATATTTATTTAATCATAAGGTTCTTACTTAGGTAAACACCTGAAATTCACAGGCTATAGAAATGGTTAACAGGGAAGTAATTTTAAATAATGACTATCACAGTTTTCACAAGTAATCTGAATAAATTATTTAAAAAATTAATTAATTAGGGCAATGGAAGACATGCTTGCAAATAAAAGTATTATATGTTATAATCAAAAGTCATATAAAATTAAATAATAGATATCCATTAAATGTCTGGGTTATTTCCAATTTATCTTTATGTTACAGGAAAACATTTTTCTTAAAAAAAATTCTATTTAAGGGAAAATAATTTTTGTCTAATTCAAAGAACACTTAAAGGTGATTTATAAAACAAGGTAAAAGGAACCAGTAAGTAAAGAAAGTTAAAAGTATAAGGAAGTATTTTTGGTAGGAAAGGTTAAAAGGAAAATAATTTTATATGAGAAATAATCTTGGGCTGGGTGCGGTGGCTCACGCCTGCAATTCCAACACTTTGGGAGGCCATGGAGAGTAGATTGTTTGACCTCAATAGTTCGATACCAGCCTAGACAACACGGCAAAATGCCATCTCTACAAAAAATACCAAATTTAGCCAGGTGTGGTGATGGGCACCTATAGCCCCAGCTATCCAGCAGGCTGAGGTGGAAGGATGGCTTAACAAGAGGTGGAGGCTGCAGTGAGGTGAGATTATGCCACTGCACTCCAGCTAGGGCAACAGAGCCAGACCCCAGTCTCAGAAAAACAAAAACAAACAAACAAAAAACACTCTTTCTGCCTAATTAATTCAATTCAAGTACCCTTTTCATTAGTTTTGACCTGCAGGTTATCTAAAGAAACTCCCCAGGTTCATCTATGACACAGGGAGGGGAACATAACACACTGGGATCTGTTGGGGGGAAATAGGGGAGGGACAGCGGGGGGTAGGGAGTTGGGGAGAGATAGCATGGGAAGAAATCTCAGATATAGGTGAAGGGGAGGAAGGCAGCAAATCACACTGCCATGTGTGTACCTATGCAACAATCTTGCATGTTCTTCACATGTACCCCAAAACCTAAAATGCAATTAAAAAAAAAAAGGAACTCCCCATAGGGAAAAGCAGTCACACTGCAGAAGATATTTTCTTTTGACTTTTGGTAACTGGCCTAACAGACTTTATGTTTTATTGAAATAATTCCTGTGTCACTGTTATTAAATTTTGATTTACTTAAAAAAACTGAGATTAATTTTTTTTAATTAAGGTTATTACATCTGTGTAACTTTCTACATCACTTTCAAAGTCCTTATGTCATTAAGTTGTAGGGCTTGGACTCCTGAGTCTAAAAAGAACACCAAGTCCTGTTCAAGCATAAACATTGACAGCAGTTAAAGCCTCGTCTTCAGACCTGGTAGAAGATGACAATCACAATAAACTGAATTCTTGAGACACAAGGCCAGAAATTAAGATTATTTCAACTCCTCTAGGCCCAGAGACTACTGTGTGTGATTGTAAGGGCCGATTTTGAGAGACAAATTTAGTTGGGTTTCTGTATGAGTTAACCATTAATATTAAAGGCACATTGATCCCAGACCAGTATCTGGGCCCCTATGTCAAATTAACAAGCTTTTGTTGGAACATTGACCTACCTTTAATAAACAAAATTTATAAGATTATACAAAGGTTTATGGAAATTATATCTTGCGGTCAAGATAAATAAAATTTAGTATATTTGTTAATAAGATTTGAGAGATTAAATTGACCTCATGCTGTCTTTATTAGGGCTTATGATTTGGGAGGTTAAGTCTCCTTTCTCAAAGAATTAAGGTTTTCTGCCTTTTAAAAAAATATTTGAGTTATCACTTTGGCTAAATGAATGACTTAGTTTACAATTATCTGTGGGCCTATTTTATGATATCAAGTGTTTTAAACTTTTTATATTTGAGAAACTTTCTAAAATAAAATTTTAAATTCAGTCCTCATTAATTTTTTGATGTTAGGTCCCCTGAAGTCCAAAACAGACATATTCAGCTTATTTGGTATAATAAAATCATATAAGAAGTTTTTCAAATATGAAATGGTGTTTAATATTCTTTGGATTAATTTATAAAAGGTATTATTATATGTGTTCCAAAACTGTATGAGAGTCCTGTGATTCTGATATGTCTTAGTATATGTTATCAGCAGTAATTATTATTATGTAAAATTGTGTATGCCATGGAAGTAACCAAATTTCCTTATTAATTGTGTATTTAACCATGTCTATTCTAAGACTTTTGTCATTCACAATTGTTGTTTTACTTTGATTCTTTTATATGACAGATTATAGAACTCTGAAGAGTTCACTTAAATATAGGCTTCTCGTAACTTTAGAGATTGTGCCAGTGGAATAGAAAGAAAATCTTCCAGGGCTCTCATGGAGAGTTGATATATTCATGAAGATTTTTGACCCAATATCAGGCAAAACAAGAGTTAATAGCATGGGCTGAACTAATAAAAGAAAAATAAACTTTCTATAATTTTTTTGCTTAAAACATTGTTGATTCTTTCTGTTTTGTTTTTCAGAGTCAAAAAAAACTTTTTTTTTTCTTTTGAGCTATTTACAGCTTTTAGTAATGTAGTAAGGTTTACTCCTCTGAGGAAATTTGGAGCAAATTTCTTTCTACTTTATTTTTCCAGGATTTATAAAATATTTGTGAGTATTCTTACATTATGGTAATATGGTTATTTGCATAAATGCAGTGAGAATCTGTTTCTCTTGTATAATAGAACAACATTGAAGACACTGATTATTTTACCAAGGCTTTGACTGGAATGGCATGCACTCAAATATAAACAGACTTCTTTAAAGAATTAAAGTTTATTTATGGAGCTAATAAAAGTCCTTTGGAAAAATTGGCCTCAGACCTCGTCTACTCAGTCCGTATACAGTTCCTCAATTTCTGACCCATCGCAAGTAAAGAATGTCGTTTTCTGACAAGCCCAGGAACATCAAGTTATGTTGGGACCTCCAAAAATGAGGAATTCACCCAACTCATACAAGTATTTGCAGGCACGTTTAAATCAGCAACTGGGTTAAAGGATTTAAATGGTCTAATCTAAGATTCTTTATGGAACAAAGTGCCATCCAAACCAATTTTTAAAAAGAGCCTAAATGGCAAATAATTACTCTTGCTGCACTTTATACAAGTAATTAGGCCAAATACAATTAAACTAACACTTATTTTGCAAACAAATTGTTCCTTCCATGATTTGTCATTGTTAGGAGATCAGAAAGAGGAAAATATATATATTTCAAAATCAACTAGAGTAAACCTCTTATCAGATTATAGCCTTGCAAAGTGTTTATCAATTTTTATTGTTTTCTAAAATTTGGACTGGATTCTAAATTTTTTTTTCAAAGTCTTCAAAGCAATATTTTCAATTTTTTCCCTTCTTTCTTTTTTCCCAGTTTTCCATATTTAAAATCACTAAAAATTAAGCTCTGCTTTTCTTAAAGACCTGTGAACTGAAGCTAGACAATTTAAACTTCAAAAGAAAATAACAGCAACCTATTTATATACATGAACTACTTTCATACCTGTTTGCTGATATATAAAATTCAGAGTAATATGGCATACATTCTTTTTGCAGGATTGTTCTCTCTTTTTTTGTTCGTTTCTTATTTTCTTTCTCTCTTTCTCCCCCTATTTTATTTCATACGTCATGTGACTTCACAACCATTTAAAAATGAGCTTTCCTAGCAATGTGGGAATTAGTCATCTAGGAATAAACTGTCTTAGCTACAAGAGATTAGACAAAACTCAAGACGAGAGACTCATTTTCTTCTAAAATGCTTTCTCTGAAAAAATTTTAAAAAAGAAAAGAGAGAAATGTGAAAGGAAAATAAAAAGTTGGGACCTTAATTTCACTATGCCAAAAGAAAAAAAAAAGTAAGCTGAAAGCTGAATCGTGCAGGAGGCTGCCTTTCCTTTTTTTTTCTAAGCACATAGCTATGGGTAAAAAGTTCAATTTCTCCATAGGTAGTACTCTATATTCACCTTATGTAAAATACTGATTTAGTGAGCATGAGACCAATACGTAATTGACTATTCCCCTACCTGTTCCTTTTCTATTGTAACACATGGATTCAGTAACGTGACCATATTCTTCCTCTTTTCCCTCTAGCTTGCTTTCCTCCTTTAAATATGAATCTCTCAAAATAATCTTTGAAGAAAAGCACAGACCTGTCTCCTGGGTGCATGTCCCTAACCTTGGCAAAATGAACCTCTAAATTGACTGAGATCTGTCTCAGATAGTTTTTGGTTTGCTATACCAAAGCAGAATATGGAATATGGAGATGAGAGTTTCAGATATTCCTACTACCTGATTCTTCCTAAAGCATGTGTATTTCAAAGAAAACCTCAATATGTGCTTCAGATACTATGCCATTGTTTCTCTCAGGTTTTAGCCATAGGTGCAGAACCAGTACAACAAATAAATGATAGACAGACAAACCTAAGAGTATTTATGACAAAGAAATTGAATATGTGATTTTGAGGGCTGACTAAGCAAATCTGAAATTCATAGAACAAGTGGCAGGAAGGGAGGATCACATGCAGAAAAGAATTCCATGGGCATGGGCTGATGTAGCTGTCAACAGGGTATGAGGAAGGGAATATGCAGTGATGGTTGAACAGTTGCAGACTCAGCTGCTCTTTGGAGTCTGACTCAGGAAATGCCTAAATCTTCTTTTAAGGCCTTTCACTGATTAAGTCAGGCATGCCAGGAAAATTTGCCTTACTTATAGTCGACTTATTAGAGACTTTAATTATATCTGCAAAATCCCTTCACAGCAACACCCACATTAGTGCTTGATTGAATAACAAGAAAAAGGTGTTCTGGGCTACAAGACAGCCACTGCCCTCTATTGTATCATCATAGTTTATCCTAGCCAAGTTGATACATTAGAAAACTATCATACTTTTGAAACATAATTAATAAAAATGAAACCACTGTGACATCAACAATATCCATTACCAAAAACGAAACCACACAAATCACAAACATAAATAAGGGCTTATTATTTTATACCAAGGGGTCATTTACAGACTTAGATACTGGTGTAACGAAACCAATTATGTTCTTTTTTTATTTTTTTTTTTGAGACAAGAGCTCACTCTGCTGCCCAGGCAGTAGTGCAGTGGTGCAATCATAGCTCATTGCAGCCTCAACCTCCTGAGCTTAAGTGATCTTCTCATATCAGCCTCCTGAATAGCTGAGACTATAGGCATGCGCCGCCATGCCCAGTTAATTGTATTTTCTGTAGAAATGGGGTTTCATTATGTTGCCCAGGCTGGTCTTCAACTCCTGGGGTCAAGTGATCTGCCGGCCTCAGCCTTCCAAAGTGCTGGCATTACAGGCATGAGCCACTGCTCCCAGCCAAATATGTTCTTTAGAGCAGTGGTTTCCAAAATGGAGTGTGGACTAATACAGGAAATTTACAATATGATCTGTTGGGGGGAGCACAAATAAAATAATACAACTTTCATTGATATTCATGTGTATCTCATTTCTTATTCAAATTTTGTCTTTCATGTTGTACAATATTATTTCATTATAATGTACATATAGATACGCACACATATGTACACAAAGTATTTATTATAAGGAATTTGAGTATGTGATATATGAATGCAGGGGCTGTTTTCCTATGCTATAAATGTAGATAAATTATTTGAAGTTACCTTCAAGCACATTTTCCTGCACAGTGGTGGATGATTAGAATATTTGCAAACCTCTTTTTTAAAAAACTCATTCACCTTATGGCCCTCCCAGTATAGTAGTTATTTTAGGACATAGAAACTAGGAAGTGGAAGTAAAGGCTGGTGAATCAGCCAGCAGTCTCTCTTCAGCATGGATTGCCATAATCTCCTACAACAGAAGAAATTAAGCCCGTTTGTGCCTAACAAACTCCCCTTCCCTCAACACACCATAATGATAGAAAACAAATAAGCTTGATGTTGATGGTAGTATCCCACACAGTTTGCCTGTGAACATTCCTACTAAATGTGTCTGCTTCCTTGCAAATATAAAAGAGTCATCTCAGAACAAGTGGCCTTAGTTGTCATAGAAACAAGGTCTTCTGGCTGATGGCAGCCTACTATAGCAACTAAGAAGTGAAAATTCATTCACAGAAGCAGAGCCATGAGTATTAACTCAGCTACATATACCCTAGCCCAATTCAAGAGAGACACAAAGAGAGATTATTAGAAGGCAACCAAGGAAATACACTAGAGGGCAAAGCTTTTTAAACAGTGGACTAGAGATACAGTATATGGTGGTAAAAAAAATTCTATCCATCTAACATTTACATTATTTGCTTTCCCATCCCATGAAAACCGTGTAACTGGCTATAACACATGCTGGTGCTAAAAGTGATCTCATACACCACACACTCCAAATCCATATCCACTCCCCAGGTGCCATTTTATGAAACCAATAATTAAATAACGAGGAATAAATTCATATGTGACATATTTGTCTATATCTTCTGTAAGCACTGTGAACTATGATAAAGTATTTGTCAGGTTCTGAATTTCATACCAGGAGGACAAAACCATAAACTCATAAAATTGGTGTCACTTGGGACTCCTGATTTCCTGCTGGCATTCAGTGATTCCCATTAATTCTTGCCTCAGCTAAAAATCTTTCCAAGACAAAACAATGAATCCAGTCATCAGAGAAAGATTTTCATGTGGTTCACAAGATTAACATCTTTCTGTGACACTTCTCCCTTCTGTCCTTCTTCAGAGGTGGAACTTCAAACCATATCCCTATTTCTTACATGCCTCACAATGCTGTATATGAATAGTTGCATGAATAATTGAATGAAATGTCAATTAAGCTGTTAGAAGATGAAATTAAAGAAGAAAACAGAAGCTCAGAAATATATTAAAGTCTGTTTTCCTCTTATACAGCATCCCATGTAGAGATGGTGTAGTCACAACAGTTCCAACGTCTGTCATGAGGCAAAGTAGGAGTGTGTAGGTGGGAAGCTCAGTAATTTATGGTCAAATTGGAATAACATTAAGAGAATATAACTTAGTGAAGATGAGTCTCCCAGGTTTAAGGAAAGGCAAACCAGATACTAAGGCACTGTCAGGATGAAAGAATGCAGATCAATATTTAAACAAATTCACATGAAGATGGCAGGAGAGGAAAATGCTTCCTCACAATAGAAACAAATTTGGACAGTGTGCTCTGTATTATAATATCCACAAGAAGATAAATTTGAGCCTGTCACATGTGAATATTTGTATTCCTCGGGCAATACTAAAACCTGCACACTGCTAATTGATAATGAGGCTATGAGTTAAATATCTTAAATATATAACATGCTAAGATTAAAAATAAAATCTCAGGGAACAAGAATTTGACAGACACATTATCACTATACACAGGTAAAAATAGCTCCTGTCACACTACGGTCAATTGGATTAGGAGACAGAGCTCCCATATGACACATTTCTTACTGGGATTAATAAGCAAAGCAGGAGGATTCTTTTAAGAACGATTCTAGGGAATTTAAAAAAAGAAGTCATCACATTCCCCACTGGATAAACAAGAGAAGGGACAGTATGGGTCAGATTTATACCTGTAGCCAAACTAACTGAAGATATTCAACAGTCTCTTAGTAAAGAAAACAGTATCAAGACCACATTCTAACCTCTGTGATTTTCCAGGAAGTCAACATTGTAGGGTGATTTTAAGGTTGAGCTTTTCAAATGAGAGCCACTCCAAAGGACAGTTGTGGGTTTGATTTACAGCTCTACCTCTACTATATGAAATTGAAGAGGCCCTTGAGACTTTCAGAATTGTAGTTTCCTTGTCTGTCATATGATAGTTTTAACAGCTTTACTGAGATATAATTCACATAACACAAAATTCACCCATTTAAAGTGTAAATTTCACTGGTTTTTAGTATATTCACAGGTAGTGTTCAGCCATCATAGAATTCAATTTTAGAACATTTATACCAACTCAAAAGGAAACCCCATATCATTTAGCTATCCCCCACATATCCCCAATCCCCTCATCCAGCCCTAAACAACCACTTATCAACTTCTTGTCTGTACAGATTTCCATATTCTGGACTTTCATACGAATGGCATCATTCATATGAAATTGGGGTTGCCTTTTTAATTAAAAAAAAGAAAAGACTTCTTTCACTTTAGCAGTAACCCAAATAGAATTGAGATTGCCTTTTTTATTGAAAACAAAAAAAGGCTTCTTTCACTTTAGCAGTATAGTTTCAAGATTCATTAATGTTGTAGCATATACCAGTAATTCATTGTTTTTATCATCAAATAATATTATATGAATGTACCACATTTTGATTATCCATTTATTGATGGACACTGAGTTGTTCTGTTCATTTTGGGGAAAGTTTGTGAAGAACTGATATTCATTTTTGAATGTTTGGTAGAATTCAGCAGTGGAAATATCTGGACTTGAACGTTTCATTGTGGGTAGTTGTTTTGTTTCATTTTGATTACTGATTTAGTCTCATTACTTGTTTCAGGTATATTTAGATGGTCGATTTCTTATGTCTTATTTGATAGTTTATATATTTCTAGGAGTTTGTTCATTTTAGCTAGGCTATCTAATTTGTTGGCATACAATTGCTCGTAACATTTTATTTTAATCCTTTTTATTTTGTAAAGTCATATGCCTGCTTCCATTTCTGATTCTAGTAAATTGAGTATTTACTGTCTTTTCTCAGTCAAACTAGCTAAAGGTTTATCAATTTTGTGAATCTTTTCAAATAATTGAGTTTTGGTTTAATTGGTTGTTCTCCTATTTTTCTATTCTCTATTTTATTAATTCCCAGTCGAATCTTTGTTGTTTCCTTCCTTCTGCTTGCTCTAGGTTCAGTTTGTTCTTGTTTTGCCAATGTCTTAAGGTAGATAGGTTATTAATTTGAAGTCTTTTTATTCTTTTTTTTTTTAAATAAAGGCATTTACAGCTGTAAATTTCCATCTAAGCCTTGCTTTAGCTGCATACTACGAATTCCACAGGATATAAATGATTATTTTCTCTTCACCATTTTCACTAAATAATGGGTCAGTAGAGTTCTTTATGCTGTGATGTTAGAAGTCATTCTCCTCGAAATGCTAAAAATATTAACACCTACTTTAAGGAGTTGATAAAAGAACACAAAACAGCACTCGAATTCATTAGGAAAAATAGATTCATACTCACAAATATCCCATAACAGAAATATCATGAAGGTAAATCAAATACATAATATACAAATATTTTATAGAGGTACAATCATTTCAAAACGTTGGTACAAATGTGAGGTTTTAGCAAGTGGCATTATGAAGAAACAGAAAGGCTGGAAGATAAGACCAAAGAAGGTCAAGTTATCCCAGAGAACTGCATAGAGGTCCTTGATGCATTCAGTTTCAGATTAGAGGTATGGGTTTCTATTATTGCTTGAATTTTATTATGCACATACACATACAGACATATATACAGTTATGTGTTGCATACTGATGTTTTGGTCAATAATTTACAGTGGTCCTATAACATTATAAATACTTTATTTTCACTGTAACTTATCTATGTTTAAATACACAAATACAGCTGCCTACAGTACTCAGTACAGTAACATTTGGGTTTTTAACTTAGAGGCAATAGCCTAGGTGTGTACTAAGTATACCACGTAAGTTAGTGCAAGTACTTTCTATGATATTGGCACAAAGATACAATTGCCTAATAGTGCATTTCTCAGAACATATCCCCATTGTTAAGCAATGCATGACTATATATGTGTATGTATGTACATGTATATGTACATATGCATGTGGGAAAGACACAAATTGCAAAGGGAAAGCAAAAAAATAAAACATCCAACAAATATGTAAAATATGTAAATATGTAAAAAGATAACCACACTGCCAAATAGTCAATTAAATGCAAAGATGAACAGCAATTAGATTGTATTCCAATACCTCTACCCACTCACTATTTAATAGGCAAAGACGCAAAGAATGACAAAGCACAGTGTTGGCCAGAGACTGAGAAATAAGACACTGTTAGGTACATGCTCAAGATCAAACAACTTGGAATGGGGGGACCAAAATAGAATTCAAGGTCTTTCTGTCTCCACAGCAGGCAGATGTGCTGTCTCTAACACTCATTACTCCCTCCTGGACTTGGAATTTAGACTGTGTTATAAGCTTAAGTTCTCTCTCTCTCTCTCTCTCTCGCTCTCGCTCTCTCTCTCTCACTCTCACTCTCCCTCTCTCCATCCCTCCCTCCCTCCCTCTCTTTCCCAATTTCCTACAAAAAGTAGAATATATAGATAAATATCGAAGCCAGAGAAGCCTGCATAAATAGAGGGCAAGATGACCAACCTAGTGAAGTAAGTCATTCTGCCAACATATACATATTTAGGCTTTATGGGCACAAAGAACTTCCTACCACCCTTAGCTGAAGACCAGGGGGAGGGGGTGCTTATGTAACTAAGTAGGATCATAACATAATGTTCTAACATTCACTGAATGTTTATCCCTAGAAATTGGATCATTAACATAACATTGCCATTCTGCAATTTGTCTTTTTCATATTGCATGACATCTTTCGATGTCAGTACATTTAATTCTACCTCCTTTATAATAGTTCAATTAGTATTCCATTGAGCACATATATGAATATGAAAATAATACCATGCTGTATATCATAGTCTGTTAAAAATAATTTTAATGTATTCTCTCTCACTTTTCTGAGAAACTGGGAAAATTCATATTTGTTACATGTCATAACTAGACCTTGTCTGTGGCCTAAAAACCAAATAAGAGAAACACACTCGGAGCATATAGGCAATGAGGGATACAAGATACACAGAGAGGACTTTCCATCCCATAGAAAATTTGACTTTCACCTGAAGATAAGGCTCTGTATGTTTGCACTGTGTGTGTGTGTGTGTGTGTGTGTATGTGTGTGTGTGTGTGACTGTTTTCTATGTAAGATAATGGAAGGGACCAAAAAATGGAATATTCTGTTTTCAGTTCAATTACTTTTGAAGTGTAAGAAAACTCATGGGAACAATCTAAAAACATGTTGAAAATGATCAGTAAGGAACTATCTATCATTGTCAACGTCATCAACTAGATATGTTTTGGATTAACATTTATATATATACTTCTAAATATTTGTTCCATTAACACATATAAACCCCTTTGAAAATATTTTTCTTTTAAACTCAACAGCAGACTTGAATATTCTTCCATATTCCTGTATGATTATATCTTTTTTGTGTGTGAATCACTTTCAATGAATGTTGTCTGCATATTTTTAATACGTAATTTCAGTTACTTTTCTGATTACAAAATAACACATAATTAACATAAAACAGGAAGGAAATAAGTAAAACAAGATGGTTAACACTCTGGTCACTTCAGTCTGCAGTCCTTTGCGAGGTATCTTTTATAAAGAAATTTGTTTGTCCCTGTCCCAGTTATCTTTCATTGTATATTCTATCTCTATGAGAATACAACTCTGTTATCTTTCTGCTGTATATGTGAATTTTACATATAGAGATAGAAATTGATATAGCTATATCAATATATAGACATACTGATATTGATCTCTAGCATATCACTAATAGTGTATACTGGAGGTCATCTACCTGATTTTTAAACTAACCCCTAATCTTCACAGGTTCTTAATAGAAATGAGTATCAAAAACCAAAAGTTGACCACCAATTTAAATCTCTCAAGAACTGCAATAAAACTACCATTAAAAGCACAATATTGTAACTGGTGATTTCTCTACAATGATTTCAAAGTCTGATGACAATCTTCAGGGAAGAAAATTTCCAAATGAGAAAATCACAATTTTCTAATTCTGCTACCCTTCCCTCTCTTTTTCTTCTTTACCTCCTTTCCCTTTCTGAGCAATTTAGTACAAATGCTATTGTGACATTAGGTGAGCCAGAGCAAAATGAAGTCATGTGTATTTGCATGTGTGTGTGTGTGTGTGTGAGTGAAGGTGGAGGAGTTCGGGGAAAGAAAGGGGGAATTGGCAGTGACCATGATGGCCCAGAGAAGAGTGTTGGAGTTAAACGAGGAGGGCATCTGTTAGGTAGTCCTGCACCAAATTTTTTCACAATCAGAGCTCATTTTCCCAATAATTCCTTAAACAAATAAATCATTTAAGAAAGCTAGTCCGCTAGTCACAACACATAAACTTTAATTTCCTCTCTTACTTAAGGATCCTTTTATACATATCCCATAATAAATTCCTTTGTTCATTTTCAAAATATATATATATATTTACCATATTAAGAATCATTTTATTCTTTACATTATTTTATTTGTTTTTCTTTTATTTTTAATTTTTTTTTATTATACTTTAAGTTCTGTGGTACAAGTGCAGATCATATAGGATTGTCACATAGGTATACACATGCTGTGGTGGTTTGCTACATCCATCCCGCCTTCATCTATATTAGGTATTTCTCCTAATGTTATCCCTCTCCAATCCCCCCACCCCCTGCTACTCTTCCTCTAGGTCTCTCACCTCCCAATAGGCCCTGGTGTGTGACGTCTCCCTCTGTGTGTCCATGTGTTCTCATTGTTCAACACCCACTTAGGAGTGAGAACATGTGATGTTTGGTTCATTGTGGCACTGTTTACAATAGCAAAGACTTGGAACCAACTCAAATGCCCATCAATGATAGCCTGAATAAAGAAAATGTGGCACATATATACCATGGAATACTATGCAGCTGTAAAAAAGGATGAGTTCATGTCCTTTGCAGGGACATGGATGAAGCTGGAAACCATTATTCAAAATCTATTTTAACATTATATTGAATCCTCTTCCCTACACCTTCCAGCTCTTCTTCCCTACACCATCCAGACATAATGCAGGTCAGGAAGCCAAATTTTTTTCAAAAATACTCTTTTGATCCTCCATCCCCTACACCCTACAATAGGTAACAATTTCAAAATCTCATGCAATTGTAATTAATTCAAAGATGATGTTTTGAGATTAAAAAGCTATAGATAAAATATTCTGAGATTAAAAACTTCTTGTTTCTCTGGAGATGAAAACTACATTATTGTTAACTTCCAGGTGAGGAAAACACATCTTTAATTATGTAACAAAATAATAATTTAAAAAATTTTATCTAGCTCAAAAAGTAGCATACATGCATTATTTATTTTAGCAGCTTTATTGAAATAGTATTAGGACACCATAAAATTTACCCATTTAAAGTATATAGTTCAATAGTCTTTAACATATTCAGAGTTATGTAACCATCAACATAATCTAATTTTAATTAGTTTAATCATTCTTGAAATAAAACCTTCTATCCACTGACAGTCACTCCCTATCCCCCACATCCCCTATAGTAATCTACTTTCTGTCTTCATAGATTTACTTATTCTGTACAATTCATATGAATGGAATCATACAATTTGTGATCTTTCACTCTGCATTATGTTGTCAAGTTTCATCAGTGATGTGGAATTAATTGGTACTTTGTTATTTTTATAGCTGAATAATATTTCATTGTGTACACATACTGTATTTTGTTTTTCCCATCTTCAGTTGATGGCCATTTTGGTTGTTTCCACTTTTTGGCTATTATGAATAATGCTGATATGAACATTCACCTACAGTTTTTTTTTGGTGAACATACATTTTCAAAATATATTTTCATATGCTTCTCGAGTATATGCTTATAAGTGAAATTAATAGGTTAAACAGTAATTTGTTTAATATTTTAGGGAACTACCCAACCATTTTTCACAGTCTCTGCACTGTTTTATATTCCCAACAGCAATGTTGGAATGTTCTGATAACTACCCATACCTTCCAACACTTGTTACTGGCTATTGTTTGTATTATAGCCAAACTATTTTGTGTAAAGTGGTATTTAACTGTGGTTTTGATTTGCATTTTTCTGCTGACAAATTATGTTAAGCATATTTTCATATACTTATTGGCCATTTGTATGTCTTCTTTGGAGAAATGTCTTTTCAGATTTTTGCCCATTTTTTAATTAGGTTAACTTTTTATTATTGAGTTTTAAGTGTTCTTGTATTTCTGTCATGATTTCTACTTTGACTTATGGTTTATTTATGTGTGTATTGTTTACTTTTTTCATATTTGTGAAATCCCAAAGTTTTCTTCTCTTATTGATTTCTAATTTCAGTCCATGCTCATCAAAGAATGTAACATGCATGATTTCAAGTTTATTAATTTATTGAGATTTGTTTTATAGCCTAACATATAATCTGTCTTAGAGAATGTTTCATGTGCACTTGAGAAGAATAAGTATGCTATTTTTATTGGGTAGTGTCCTATCTGGTAGATCTAGCTGTTTTATAGTGTTTTTCAAGTTGTCTGTGTCCTTTTTCAATTTTTAAACTACTCTTAGCAGAATCAGAATCTTCTATATCCTTGATGATCTGCTTAATTGTGCTATCCATTAGTAAAAGCAGCATATTATAGTCTCTTAATGTTATTTTTGAACTATTTCTCCCTTCAATTTGCCTTAGGTTTGCATTATGTATTTAGGTGCTCCGTTGTTAGGTGCATATGTGTGTACAACTATTGTTTATTCCTAATGATTAACACTTTTATAATTATAAAATGTCCCTCTTTATTTGTAAACATTTTTTGTAAAGTTTATTTTGCCTGACATTATTATAGCTACTCCAAGCCTGTTATAATTTCTTTTTGCCTGGTGTATCTATTTCTAGTCTGCTACATTCAACCTATTTGTACCTCTACATCTTAACTATGTCTCCCTTAGACAACACATAGTTGTATCTTGTTTTTCTCCAGTATTAGTATTTATTGGATTACTTTTGATTGGATTACTTACTGAATTGACATTTAATGTTATTATTGGTATGTTTGCATTTGGGTCTGCCATTTGCTTTATGCCTGGTAGACAACCCTGTCTCTATAATAAAAAATCTTATTAGGGTTCCCTTGTACATAATGTCTCATGTCTTTCTCTTTCCCTTAGTGTATTCAAGGTATTTTTTATCATCTTTGGCTTTCAACTTTTTGACTATGATGTGTCTGTGTGTGCATTTCTTCCTAGTTATTCTACTTGGAATGTGTTGAGTTTCTTGATGCATAGATTAGTATTCTGGGGCCTTTTTAGACATTATTTCTTACAATGTTTTTTCTGCTAATTATATAACAAAATAGTAATTTAAAAAATTGTATCTAGCCCAAAAAGTAGCATAGCTTTTTCTGCAGGATTATTGCATAGGTACACACATGGCAATGAGGTTTGCTGCCTCCATCCCCCCATCACCAGTATCTGGCATTTCTACCTATGTTATCCCTCCCCAACCTCCCTAACCCTGCTGTCCCTACCCTATTCCCCCCAACAGACCCCAGTGTGTGATGCTCCCCTCCATGTGTCCATGTGTTTTCATTGTGCAACACCCGCCTATAAGTGAGAACATGTGGTGTTTGATTTTCTGTTCTTGTGTTGGTTTGCTGAGAATGATGGTTTCCAGATTCATCCATGTCCCTACAAAGGACGCAAACTCATCTTTTTTATGGCTGCATAGTATTCCATGGTGTATATGTGCCGCATTTTCTTTGTCCAGTCTATCACTGATGGGCATTTGAGTTGGTTCCAGGTCTTTGCTATTGTAAACAGTGCCGCAATGAACATACGTGTGCATGTGTCTTTATAATAGAATGATTTACAATCCTTTGGAGGATTAGATCTTTGTAGATTCTGGATATTAACCCTCTGTCCGATGGGTAGAGTGCAAAAATTTTTTCCCATTCTGTCAATTACTGGTTCACTCTAATGATTGTTCTTTTGCTGTACAGAAGCTCTGGAGTTTAATTAGATCCCATTTGTCTATTTTGGCTTTTGTTGCCAATGCTTTTAGTGTTTTAGTCATGAAGTCCTTGCCTATGCCTATGTCCTGAATGGTTTTGCCTAAGTTTTCTTCTAGGGTTTTTATGGTGTTAGGTCTTATGTTTAAGTCTTTAATACATCTGGAGTTAATTTTAGTGTAAGGTGTCAGGAAGGGGTCCAGTTTCTGCTTTAAGTACATCAAAAAGCTTATCCATCATGATCAAGTAGGCTTCATCCTGGGGATGCAAGGCTGGTTCACCATATGCAACACTATAAACATAATCAACCACATAAATGGAACCAAAGATAAAAAACACGTTATTATCTCAATAGATGCAGAGAAGACCTTCAACAAAATTCAACAGTGCTTTATTCTAAAAAATTTCAATAAACTAGGTATTGATGGAACGTATCTCAAAATAATAAAAGCTATTTATGACAAACCCACAGTCAATATCATACTGAATGGGCAAAAACTGGAAGCATCCCTTTGAAACCTGGCACTAGACAAGGATTCCCTCTCTCACCACTCCTATTCAATATAGTATTGCAAGTTCTAGCCAGAGCAATCAGGCAAGAAAAAGAAATAAAGGGTATTCAATTAGGAAAGGAGGAAGTCAAATTGTCTGTATTTGCAGACAACATGATTGTATATTTAGAAGACCCCATTGTCTAAGCCCAAAATCTCCTGAAATTGATAAGCAACTTCAGCAAAGTCTCAGGATACAAAATCAATGTGCAGAAATCACAAGCATTCCTATACACCAATAACAGACTTAAAGAGAGCCAAATCAAAAGCGAACACCTATTCACAATTGCTACAAAGAGAATAAAATACTTAGAAATACAACTAACAAAGCATGTAAAGGACCTCTTCAAGGAGAACTACAAACCACTGCTCAAGGAAATAAGAGAGGACACAAACAGATGGAGAAACATTCCATGCTCATGGTTAGGAAGAACAAATGTTGTGAAACTGTCCATACTGCCCAAAGTAATTTATAGTTTCAACGCTATTCCCATCAAGCTACCTATGACCTTCTTCACAGAACTGGAAAAAAACACCTTAAACTTCATATGGAACCAAAAGAGAACCTGCATAGCCAAGTCAATTCTAAGCAAAAAGAACAAAGCTGGAGACATCAGGCTACCTGATTTCAAACTGTACTACAAGGCTACAGTAATCAAAACAGCATGGTACTGGTACCAAAACAGAGATATAGCCAATGGAACAGAATTCAGTCTTCTTAAATTGAAACTTGTTCTGCAGACTATTATATTATTTATCCTGGAGAATGCTTAGGAGAATGTGCTTGTGGAAAACGTATATTCTTCCATTGTTGGGTGGAAATGTCTGTATATGTCTGATGGGTTCATTTCTTTGATACACTTGTTCAATTCTCCTGCTTCTTTACTGATTTTCTGTCTTGATGTTCTATCCATTATTAAAAGTGGGGTATTGAAGTATTCTACTATTACTGTATTGCTTTCAATTTTTCCTTTCAGATCTGTCTATACTTTGTTGTATTTAAGTACTCTATTTTGGGATACATAGATATTTATAATTGATATATCTTCTATTGCATTATGTAATTAACTTATTTGTCTCTAGAGACCGTTTTTGACTCAAAATCAACTTTGTCTAATGTAAGTATAGCCACTCCTGACTTTACAGATTATCATTTGCATGTAATGTAATTCTTTGTGCCTTCATTTTCAGCCTATGTATGTCCTTGAATCTAAAATGTTTCTTATAGATAGCATACATTTGGAGCTTGGTGGTATTTTAAAAAATCCATTCAGCCACTTTGTATTTTTCCCCACTCTGTAACTTTTTTAATACTCTATATCTTTTCAAAGGGGATCTTAGTCCCTTTAAATTTAAAGTAATTATATTTAAGAAAAGATTTAATATTGTAATTTGGCTACCTGTTTTCTATTTGTCTTGTGGCTCTTGCTCTTTTTCCATTTGCTGTCTTCTTTTGTGTTTCTTTTTTTTTCTTTATGTATTAATGGTTTGGATTTCTTTCTCTTTTTATTTTGTGTGTAATTTCTATAGGTAATTTTTTGTGGTTACCAAAGAACATCCATAAAATGTCTAATTATGACAATCTACTTTAAACTGATAGTAACTCAACTTCATTTGCATGAAACAACTCTCCATTTTTACTTCTCCTCTCTTCACTCTATATTTTATTGATATAAAAATTTATATATATTTATGTTATATAACCATATACATAATTTAGTTGTAGTTGTTTGCAATACTTTTGTCTTTTAGCTTTTATAGTAGAATTCCTCCAATGTTGGAGTAATACAACAGTCTGGTTTTGTCTAGTTACTTTCACCAACGAATTTTACAGTATCTTGTGCTCTCATGTTGCTGTTTAGTGTCTTTTCTTCCAGCTTGCAAAACTCCTTTTAACATTATTCTTGAGGTGGGTCTGGGAGTGATAAGTTTTTCTTTGTCTAGGAAAGTATCTACCTTTTTTTTTTTTTTTTTTTTTTTGAGACGGACTTTCACTTTTGTTGCCAAGGTTGGAGTGCAGTGGTGTGATCTCGGCTCACCACACCACCCGCCTCCTGGGTTCAAGCAATTCTCCTGCCTCAGCCTTCCAAGTAGCTGGGATTACAGTCACCCACCACCACGCCCAGCTAATTTTTTGTATTTTCAGTAGACACAGTGTTTCGTGATGTTAGTCAGGCTCGTCTCAAACACCTGACCTCAGGTGATCCACCTGCCTCAGCCTCCTAAAGTGCTGGGATTACAGGTGTGAGCCACTGCACCCAGCCTACCCTTCATATTGGACAGATTTGCTGAATATTGTATTCCTGTTGACATGGTTTTTTTCCTTTTAGCATTTTGTATGTATCTACCCACTGTCTGCTACCCTGCAAGGTTTCTGCTGAAAAAACTACTGATAGTCTTATGGAGGTTTCCTTGTACATAACAGGCTGCTTTTCCTCCTGCTACCTTCAAAATCATCCCTTTGACTTTCATTTTTGACAGTTTGATGCTGTGTCTTGATGTAACTCTCTTTGGATTCATGTTATTTGGTGCTCTTTGAGCTTGCTGAATGTGAATTTCCATTTCCTTCCCAGGTTTGTGACGTTTTCAGTCATTTTTTACTTGAATAAGCTTTTTGTGTCTCCTCTCTTCCTTGACTTATAGAAATGAATGTATTTGTCCATTAGATGGCGCTCCATAAGTCCCTTAAGCAACCTTCACTCTTTTCTCACTCCTCTTCATTCCTTTATTCTCCTCTGATGAAATGAATTCCAATGGCCTGTTAGAGTTTGCTGATCCTTTCTTCCACTTGATCTACTCTGCTGATGAACCTTTCTATTGGATTTTTATAATTCACTTATTGCATTTGTCAGTATTCTAATTTCTGTTTGGTATTTTTTATGTTTTCTATCTGTTTTGTTTTGAAATTCTCACTTTGTTCATGCATTGCTCTCTCCTGAACTCAATGAGCATCTTTATGATTGTTATTTTGAATTTTCTAAGAAGTAAATCACCTATCTTTATGACGTAGAGTGTCTCTGGAGATTCATCTTTTTTCTTTTGGAGTATAGTTCCCTGTTTCTTCATTTTTCTTGACTTTATGTTGGTTTCTGCACATTAGATAAGAAAATCCCCTCTCTCAGCCTTAACAGAAGCCTCATGTAGGAGATGGACCTTGACAGTCAGCCTCGCTAGAGATTCTAAGTGTCCTTCAAATCTTTGTGCTTGTCCAAACTGCTGTCTTTGTTCTTAGTGGCCCTCAGGAGATTAGGGTGTTCCAAATGTTGTCAGTTCCTCAAGACAGGCAAGATAGAAGCCAGTCTTTCAAGATGTAGTAGGAAAAGTTGTAGATGTGTGTTCCTTCTCCTTCTGTCCTCAGGAAAAAGTTAGGATCTGCAGTTTACCTCCCTTTTGCTCTGCAGTAAGCTGGAGAGAGTATCTGTGGCAAATACCTATATACTAATTCAGACCACACACTATCTCAACCTGTTGCTTTGTTATTTGCTGTCCCTCGGGGCTTAGTGAATGCCAACACCCATCTGTTCTCAGAGACAGGTCAATTAGCTGTAGGGTTGACTTTATCTCTGGAGTAGTCCAGCAGAGGAGATATGGAAGGTGCCCACACACCCATTTAGGCTCTAAGTGGACTAATTGCCTGCTCTTTCAGCTCCCAGATGCAGGCTAATTAAAGGTCAGGCTCACGGGAAGCAGCTAGGAAAGTCAGGATGTTAGGTTTGCAGTCAAACCCCTTCCAGGGAGAAACCTGGAGCTGTGTGTTTTTACTTGCTTGGTCTGTGCTGAGCCAGGGGAAATAGCTACTGGAAGTGCTCATGCTCACATTTAAAATCATCTCTCTGTTCTCTGTGGTTCATGAAGACTCATGAATGCAAAGCCCCCATCAACTTCCAGAGCTCGATGATTTAGGACCCTTTCTCTCAGGTGAGAGCTGTAAAATTTGGGGTGCTCAAAGTATGGACAAACTTCTTTCAAGAAGAAGTTGAAGACCTGGTTTTATCACTGGAGTGAGCTGGGATGGGGAGAAGGCATGGGAAGTGCCGATGTACCTATTCAGGCTCCAAGAGGTCTATCTTTTACCTGCCCCATTAGCTCTCAGATGCAGGCTAGTCAGAAGCCTGATCTTCAGGCACCAGCTGGGAAAATGTTTAGACATACTCCCTTTCAGGGATAAACAGAGCTAGGCATTTTTGCCTGCTTGCTCTGCACTGAGACTGGGCCACTTTCATTTGATTCCTTTTCTATGTGTTTCCTTTGTTATTTGCCTGTCGTTTGTCTGTTCCTGCCACAGTGTTAGCAAGTACCACTAATCTGTTTTTTATGTCTTCTCAGAAGAGAGAGAAGATGCTAAATGTGTTTTTGTACAGCTGGTGACTAAACAGCATGATATATAAAAACATACACAAGAATATTAAGCAAAATACTAATGCAGCTATTTAAAACAATTAGGTTGTTTATTGTATATATGTATATGTATATAGGCATATAAAATATATCTGAATAGTTAAACATTATGGAATTAGCAATTAGCAATGGATTATGGATATTTTTATTATGACTATGGATGTTATGGATGTTTTCATTACTACTTTATTACTTCATATGTTCTGTAATAATTATGCACTGTATTGATAGTATAAAATCAAGTAATTAAATACTAAGAGAATAATTTTTTAAACCAAGTAGGCTGAACTCTATTAAACAATATGGAATGATGACATGTTACATAAAATAATTTAATTGCAGAAATGTATATATGGAACGAATCTTTTGTACAACAAAAATCACAACTGTAAAATAGCATCATTCCTTAATTTAAATATACATTGCTCCCCATCTTTAACTAAGGGTAACGGAACATCTCATGCACTCAAGAAAGTCTGCGTACAGACATGGTAGGTATAGAGTGATGATACAGAACTTAAATTTTTGTCTACTAGGGATACAGGCTGCAGTTCTTTCTTTTACATACAGTTGTATTTTCTACTGTTTTTGAAGGAAAATTGTGTGAGAGAGGTTTAATATTTAAAATGCTTCTCTTTGAACAGTATGGAGCATGATTTATAGCCTCTGACCTGATTCCAAATCCGTGAAGCAATGATGACTGGTGGAGAGAGTACACTCAACCAGCTGTAAAGGTAGACAAACCTGGATTCTGATTTTGATTTCACAGCTTCCCAGTCATATGGCTCATTTCCTCATACCCTTGCAAACACTCTGTTGTATCCTTTATTTTTTACTCTGCAACTCTGAATAGGTGGAAAAAGTGAAATATAATTGTTTATATTTGCCCTTTATTGTTATTGAAAAGGAATACCATTGTATATATCTGTCAGCCATTTTATTACTATGAGTGTGTTGAGGATATGAGTGGGCCCAATGAACACCATCTCGTCCTCACTATGTCATGAACAAATTTAGATATAGCACAATGTGAAATATTAGAGGCTACAATATTTCGTCTAATGTGCCAATAAACCATGTGCATTTATGGATACTCTGAGGCAAACTTTGATTTCTGTGTTTCCATCTCCCATCTTTTCTATGTCTCCATGTTACCTCTTGCTATAAACTAAAGCTGGTACCAAACTCTTTTATTGGTGATAGCTCTATAATATATTTTAATATATTGTGGTGCTGGTTTTCTCACTTTAAATACATTATTGCTGGTCTATTTTCCCACGTTTACATTTCCAGATGAGCTACAGTGTTGCATGTGTTTGTTCCTTTTATAACCTATGGGGAAGGCTCTACTACTAATACCCTTATTTGACATTTGAGGAAACTTACAACACAGAAGGCTTAGAAACATTCTTAGACTCATACAATAAATAAGTGGCAAGACTTGGACTCAAAACCACACATCTTTCTGAATTTCTATCTGAATAGAAAGCTCAAATATGAAAATGCTCCAAATTATTTCTCCATGACAAACTATGAGAGATTTAGACTTATTTCTTGAGATATGACTCTCACCACTCCCCACTAGGAAAAGGATGGAAGGCTTTGTTCAGAGTTATAACAAGAATGATTCTACTTCATCCTGGCCCCTTTTCTATGAATCTCTTGAGATCTGTGGTTGTTTTATCTTGCTTTACAGTTATGCAATTGGACCATAGAGAGTAACTTACTCTGCTTATTAATCCCGGGATAAGCATCTCTGTTCTCTGACTTTATTATCATGGGTGTGTAATGTGGTGATGTGTTTGGGAGGTCCTCTTCACACTTTTTAAAAATTTATTGTTTAATCTTAGCTTTGTGTCATCCTAAAAGTCTAATTCCTAGCATCCTTTTAGAAGATGTATCAATTTAGCGTTGCATTTCATATCGGTTACATATTGCCATAATAATGGTGCATTAAAAAGACCTCAGTAGCCATTTAGACCATAAGTCTGTAGCTGAGTATTTTAGTCTGGATTCAGTTGGGTGATTTTTCTGATTGTGGCTGGATTCCCCTGGATGTACGTGTGTCATTTGGTTGTTGGCTGACCTGGGCAGGATTCCTTTAAGAGGGCTGGGGTAACTTGATGATGGTCCACTTGACTTTTGTACTTCATTAGGTTATTCTGGGCCCATCGAAAGGGTTCTCTGACCTGATAATTTCTCCAATGGGGAAATGAGAACTCAAGATAGATGTATAGATTCTCCTACATTATGGGGAAATTCCTGGTGGGGTTGGGGAGCAGTTTTGTCTCACCTCTTGAAGAACACTGGGGATATCTTTAGGGTTAGACAACCTGGGGTCAGCTAGAAACAAAGAAGGGAGGGCTCAGAGTGACCAGCACACAAATCTTAGTTGTGACACCAGGCTCTTGCTAGCAAAGAGCCCAGCCAGCAGCTATACCTACCTGCAAAGCTGAGCCAGTGGCCCTGTCTGACCAAGAAGCACAATTGGCAGTTTTTCCTACCTTGGGTTCTTACCCAGAGATCTGGCCTGGCCACAAAACCCATTACATAGACTTACACAGGCAGAGAGGCAAGCAAAAGACCCTGCTTAACTACAGAGCCTAGCCTCCAGCCTAGCTGACCAAGACGGATGAACAAGAGCACTGCCCAGACTCAGAGCTGAGTGTATGGCCCACACGGGCAGAGAGTCAAGCTGGCAATACCACCTAACTGGGGCACATAGCCTATAGCCATATTTAACTGTGGAGCCAGAACAGTGAGGCTGCCTAGCTGCAGAGCCTCTCCTATGGCCCTACCCTTTCCAGAAGCCAAGCCAGCAGTCCTACCCAACTGAGGAACATAGCGTGGCTCCATTCAACCATAGAGGCTGGCCAGCAGCACCAGCCAGTCACAGAGCCCAGCCTACAGCACCACCCAGTCATGAAACCTAGTCTATAGTCTTGCCCAGTGATGAAGCCCATTCTACACCCCTGCCTGATTGTTGAGCACAGCCTGTGGCGATGCCCAAGCAAGGATTCCATTCAATGATTTCACCTAATTGCATACAAAGCCCTGTACAACCAGGGAGCCCATTCAGTGATCTCAATCAACTACAGAGCCCAGTCTGCACCCCTGCCTTATTGCAGATACCAGCATTTAGCCCAACTCAACTGAAGGGTACAACTGGTGGTCTTAACTGACCATGCAGCCTTTTCAGCATCCCTGCCCAACCATGGAGCCCAACCAGCAGTCCCATGTGATTGTGGAGTGCAGCCTGCAGCCCTGCCCAGCTGTGAAGTACAACCTATGGCCTTGTCCTGACCAATCTGATGCTTGGTAGCAACCTAAACCAACTGTGGAGCATAGCCAGAACTTTTCCAGCATAGAGAAACCAGCCAGTGAACTTGCCCAACTGTGGGGCACAGCCTACAGCCCTGCCCAAATGTAGAGCTCAGCCTGTGTCTTTGCCTAACTGCAGAGCACAGACTGAGGTCCTTTCTGAATGACGTGTCTATCCAGGGGCACCATCTGATAGGGAGCACAGTCTCAGGCCTTTTCCAGATACTGATATTGTGAATCCCAGCCTGCAGCTCTATCTAATCACAAAATTCAGTCAATGACAACACCTGGCCAAGGAGCACTGCCTGTGACCATGTCTGAGCACATGCTATCAAAGAGCCCAGCTATTGGCCCTGCCTGACTGTACAGCCCAGCCAGCCACCCACATGACTTCAGAGCCCATCTAGCAAGTTTACTTGACTACAGAGCCTAGCAAGTGGCCCCCACCTGACCTCAGACATTGGTCAGCAGTCACACCAAACTAGACATCCCAAGAGCAAGCCCTGTCTACCCACAGACTCTATCAGCTGGCTCATCCGAAAACTTAGACTAGACTGACTAGTGAAGGTCTTTCCTTGCCAAAGAAAACCTTTAAAGACTAGAAGAAGTGACTGTTTCCAAAAATGCACAGACACAAATGTAAGGATAAAAGGATCATAAAGAATCAGGTAGACATGACACCATCAAGAGAAACAAATAAATCTTTAATAACTGACACTAAAGAAATATAGTTCTATGACCTGATTTAGAATAATCGTCAGAGAAATTCAGTGAACTGCAAGAAGATATAAACAACTAAACAAAATTAAGATATAAATACACAGATGAAATGAAAAGCTCAAAAAGAGACAGAAATCATAGCAAAACCAAATAATTCAAATGGTGCCATTTCATTTTATTGATTTTTTTCCTCTGGCTGTACATTTACACATTACTTTTCCACTCATTTGGGTAAATACCAAGGAGCACTACTGTTGGATCACATGGTATGAGTACATTTAGCTTTGTAAGAAACTGCCAACTGTCTTCCAAAATGGTTTTCCCAATTTGCATTTACCAGCAAGGAATGGGAGTTCCTATTGCTTTACATTCTCATCAGCTTTTGGTGTTTTCAGTGTTTTGAATTTTGGCCATTATAATAAGAGCGTAGTGATAACTCACTGTTGTTTTACTTTGCAATTCCCTAATGACATGGTGATGTTGAATATCTTTTCATATGCTTATTTTCCATCTGTATATCTTCTTTGGTGAGGTATCTGTTTAGGTCTTTTGCCGATTTTTTAATTAGCTTGCTCATTTTCTTGTTGTTGAGTTTTAAGAGTTTGGTTATTTTGGAGAGCAGTCTTTTCTCACATGTCTTTTGCAAACATATTTTCCCAGTCTGTTCTGAGATTTGTCTTCTTTTTCTCTTGACAGTGTCATTCACAAAGCAGATTTTTAAAATTTTAACGAAGTCCAGTTTATCAATTATTTCTTTCATAGATTGTGCCTTTAGTATCTATATAGTAATTTCCACACCCCAGTCACTTTTATTTTCTCCTGTTATCTTCTAGGAGCTTTAAAGTTTTGTGATTTACATTTAGGTCTTCATGCATTTTGAGTTAACTTTTGTGAAAGGTGTAAGGTTTCAATCTAAATTCTATTTTTTTTTTTTTTTTTGCATTTGGTTGTCTAGTTATTGTAGCATCGTTTGTTCTCTCAATTGTATTGCCTTTGCTTTTCTGTCAAAGTTCAGTTGACTACATTTATGTGGGTCTATTTCTGGTCTCTCTACTCTGTCCTGTTGATCTATTTATCTATTCTTTCACCAATACCACACTGCTTTGATTACTGTAGCTTTATAGTGAGGCTTGGAGTCAGGTAGAGTAAGTCCTTTCACTTTGTTGTCTCCTTCAATACTGTATTGGCTATTCAGAGGCCTTTTGCTTCTCCATATAAACTTTAGAGTCAGTTTATCGATATCCACACAATTATTTACTGGGATTTTGATTTAGGATCTCATGTGTTTTTTAATCTCAAACATGGTAATTTTCATCTCTAGCACTACAAGATATTTTTAAAATAGCCTTCTGTACTGCTGTATAACTGTTTGGACATATGGAATGTAGTTATAATAACTCTTCTAATGTCAGTTCTAAGTCAGTTTTGATTGATTGAATATTCTCCCTATTATGGATTATGTTTTTCTCCTACAATAAATGCCTATTAATTATTAAATGGATGTCAGTTGTGAATTTTGCTTCTTTGGGTGCTGGAAATTTTTGTATTTTCATGCATATTCTTGATTTTGTTCTGAGATGCATTTAAGTTACTTAAAAATAGTTTTATTCTTCTAGGTATTGCTTTTTTGATTGTGTTAGGCAAGTTTGGACTTATATTCCATCTAGAGTTAATTATTCTGTTATTGAGGCAAGACCATCCTGTGTATTCAACCAAATATCCAGTGAATTATGAGTTTTTCCAGTCTGGCTAGTGGGAATAAGCATGATTACTATTTTTAATATTTGAGGGAACTCTCTAATGACCTAGGAGGTTCTTTCTTTGAAGGTGTCCCTTTAGTGTTCTGTCCTACAAGTTCTAGCCACCTTGATTTTCTCAGATTGTTAGTTCCAACTTTTCTACTCATGTAGTCTGCTAGGCTTCACCTCAGTGTTTCTTCATGCACCATGACCAGAATATTCTGTATAACTGCCAAGTTGGAACAATATAGGACTCACCTTGTTGGTTTATAGGCTCTAAGTTACCACTGCCCTTTGTTGCTTTTTTTAGGTGTATTAAATACTATTAATTCATATTTTTCTGATTATTATGGTTGTTTCACAGGAAATTGAGGTAGGATGAATTATGAACAATGCTTCCCAAATCTCCACATTCTAATGCTAGAATCTGTGAATATGTTACCTTATAAAGGTTCCTTATAAAAGGAACTTTACAGTTGTGATTAACTTAAGGATCTTGAGTGAGGAGATTATCCTGCAATATCTTTATTGACCCAGTGTAATTTCAAGTATTCTTGGAATAGAGAACAGAAGGGAGAGAGATTTGAAGATGCCACCTTGCTGGCTTTGATGATGGAAGAAGGAACCATGAGCCAATGGATGCAAAGTATTCAGCTGTAGATGCTGGACAAGACATGGAAATGTATTCTCTCTTAGAGCCTCTGGAGAAACATGATTCTGCTGATATCTTGTTTCTTTCCCAGTGAAATACATTTCAGACTTCTGACTTCCAGAACTGTGGCATGATAAATGTGCATTGTTTTAAACCACCACGTTTGTGGTTATTTGTTGTAGCAGCAATAGGACACCAATACACAGGGTAAATTTTTTTTTTCTTGTTACTCCATCATAGGTGAAAACAAAAAGCAATACTGTTCAATGTACATAAATTATTCCTTAGGAAAAAAAGGAACAATTCTCAACTAATTAAATGGGGCCAGCATTACCCTGAAATAAAAAAATAATAATAATCATATGAAATGAAAACTACAGCTCAATATGCCTCACTATTTTAAAAATATTTTAGCAGATTAAACCAGCAATATATAACAAGAATAATACAGTGTTATCAAATGGAGTTCATCTCAGGAATGGATGTATGGTAGACTTATTTCCCTTCCTCCAGATATATGTCTCCCTCTGACACTTCCTATAAACACAACATAACAAAGAACCAGTTGGCAAAGCAAAAGAGTTAGCAGAGATAAAGCTTAAGTGTCACAGAGCACTACAAGGAATCTGAGGCTTAGAAACTTAGATATACTTTATTTGCCAACTGCTTACTGAAACATATTTCCTACATAGTAAACAATAATAAAGACTTTAAATATTCTGTCTTTCTTTTGAAACCTAATGAATTTGAATAGGAAAACTATTACATCAATAAAAATCACAACCAAAATTCAACCCCTGAGACTGGAAGCTTTATTAAGGAGCTTGTATTTTATGCTTATAGTAAAGGGGAGCCATTTACAGATTTTAATTAGTGATGTAATAAGTTGAAAGTTTTCTTTTGGAGCAGCAATTTTCAAAGTGGTGTTCTGATAGCTAGGAAGTACTTAAATGATTCATGGAGTCCAGAAAAAAGGTATTAGTATTCCCATTATATCCATTACATCTCACAATGTATTTATTTCAAAATTTATGCATAGCCAGAGCAACAAAGTAAGACCGCGTATCTACAAATTTTTTTTAAAAAATTAGTCAAGCATGGTGGCATGCACCTGTAATCATAGATACTCAGGAGACTGAGGTGGGAGTATCACTTAAGCCTTGGAGGTTGAGGCTGCAATGAGACACAACCACACCACTGCACTCCAGCCTGGGCAATAGAGCAAAACCCTATCTCAAAAATTTTGCACATTCATAATTTACCCTTCTCAAATTTCCACATATATATATATAGTATAAATGAAGATATATCTTTTAGTGATTCAGCAAAAAATATTTCTTGAGAAAGGTGTATACTCAAAAATTATGCAAACTTCCACTTTACAGGTTCAACGATTACAGAGCTCGCATACTACAGGTGTCATCTGAGGACACAGAAACAATGAAGGAAATGGAATAACTGATGACTCAGCCACTTCAGTTTCTTTGCAGCAGTGGCTGCCAGCCTCCCTTTATCACTGGAGTAATCAGCCCCTACATTTGCAACCATATATTCAATTATTAACTTCCCCCTCATATGCACATACATTCACAGTGATGGTAGATATCCAAATGATCTTATTTTAATGCAATTATCATACACTTTCTGCCTATAAACATTCAAGTTCAATATTTTGACTCCCGGGATAAGATGGTATAGTTCAGTTGTCATAGAAACCAGAAGTACATCATGTTATTATGGTTAACAGCAGTTTTCTATAGCAACTGGATAGTGCAAATTCATTCTCAGAGGTCAAATTTTAATCTCTGCCCCAGAAACTTGAACCCCTCAATCCAATAAATGAGTAAATACTAGAAACTCACCAAGAGATGTGCCTTAAAGGAAAAATCTTTCTATACAGTGGTTTAGGGAATTAGTTTAGACAGAAGGATTGACAATTCTGACTTTCTTGTCAGACAAATATCTGTGTTCCAGTCCCAGCATGGCATATTCTTGTACGATGTCCATAATACATGCTGGTCTGAAAGAGATCTCAGAAGTCACTCAGTCCTGATTCTGCTCTCACTTCCACATGGCATCTAACGACACAAATTCTCAAAGAGAGAGGGAAAATGAAGGCATGTCTGAAATACTCTGCTTCCCTTCAGTAAGTGCCTCAGATGTGAATCACAGAAGGAGTTAGAACTCTTCTGTCTACCTGCAACCAGCAACTCGCAAACTCACGAAGACAAGGGTCACTTAGAATGCCAGATACAGAAGCTGGTTTTCCGAAGCACCTCTCAGCACATGCCTTTGCTGAAGATCTCTCTGTGCAATACGTAGTGCATCTCAGTCATCATAGAAATTGTATTTTCACCTAAGTCATAAGGTAACCTTCTCCTTCCTACGATACTCTAAAATAATCTGTAGAGCCAGAGTCAGAAACCATACTCCTGTCATTCAAAAAAGTTCATAGTCTTAAGGAAATAATTACAAGATTTGTTATTATATTAAATTATATTATGACAAATTGCCTGACAAAACCAAAGCTACCAAAAGTAGGGGGGAATAGCAAAATAGACAAAAATGATCTATTCAAAAATTAAATATTTCTCTTGAGAATGTTTTAATCTACATTCGATAGGGACATTGTTCTGTAGTTTCCTTTTCTGATTATGCTTTTGTGCATGTTTCATATTATGGTAATCCTGGCCTATTAAAATGAATTGGGAAATGTTTCTTTCTCTTCCCTTTTTTGAAAGTGTGTGTGAAGGATTTATATTAACTGCTCATTAAAAATTAGTAGACTGGCAGTAGTTTAGGAGGGACTTCCAAGATGGCCGGTTAGATGCAGCTCAGGATTGCAGCTCTGAGTGAAAGTGCAGAGGGTGAGCGGATGCCACATTTCCAGACGGATTTTTATTGTCCACAGACCAGGAGATTCCCAGGCAGAGGAGCCCCATGGGTCGCCAGGGTGGCTGTTTTGGCCGGTGCAGCTGTTTTGCCTGTGCCCCGGTGCAGCAGCTCCCAGAGCAGAGTAAACAGGACTGTGTTCCCACTTAGCCAGCAAGGGGAGCTGAAAAAGGGAGCCAGGCCAGGAGATTCCCAGGCAAAAAAAGCGCCACGAATCTCAGAGCCGCGGTTTCAGCCGGTGCAGTGGGTGGCCGCACGGGAAATCACACAGATCCTGGCGCCTATTCAACAGGCCACCAGGACACCTGGTAGAGAGCCAACCGTTCAACTAAAAAACAAAAGGCTCTGAGGCAGGGAGCCAGGAGATCAAGCCCAGCTGGTCCCACCCCCACAAAAACAAAAACAAAAAAACAGCAATTGGAAACGCTCTGGGCTGAGAGTTTCACAGCAAGCACAGCTGAACTCGGGACGGTCCAGCTCTGTGGGGGAGGGGCGTCCACCATTACAGAGACAGTCCACCATTCCTGAGGCAGCCTGCAGTTGCCAAGGCAATCCGCCATTACAGAGAGAGTCCGTCATTAGAGAGGTGGGCCAACATCACGGAAGCAGTTCTAAATACACTCATATAAACAGGACTGCAGGGAAGTTCATACAACAGCTGGGGGGAGCCCACAGCAGCTCAGTGAAGCCTCTGCAGGCTGAGAGTGACTAGGCTGACTCCTTGTGGGCAGGGCAGCCCTGAAGAATAAAAAAGGCAGCAGCACAGTGGAAACTCATAAGTTCCTAACTCCCTGGGACAGAACATCTGGGAAAATAAAAGGGGGGGTTATGAGTTCTGCTGCTGCAGACTTAAATTGACCCGCCCAGCAGCTCTGAATGAACAACAGGGCTCACAGCTCAACACTTGAGCTAATATAAAGAACAGACTGTTTCCTCAAGCAGCTCCCTGACCCCTATATATCCAAAGAGTCACCTCATAAAGGAGAGCTCAGACTGACATTTGGCAGGTATCCTTCTGGGACAAAGCAGAAGAAGAAACTGGTAGCAACCTTTACTGTTCGGCAGCTGCTGCAAGTGATCCCAGGCAAGCAGGGCCTGGAGTGGACCTCAGCAGTCCTACAGCAGAGAGGCCAGACAGTTAAAAGGAAAACTAAGAAACAGAAATAACTTCATCAACAACAAACAGGACATCCACTCAGAGACCCAATCAGAAAGTCAACAACTACAAAGCCGACAGGTGGATAAATCCAAAAAGGTGGGAAGAAACCAGTGCAAAAAGGATGAAAACACCCGAAACCAGAACACCTCTCCTCCTACAGGGGGTCACAACTCCTCACCAGAAAGGGAACAAGACTGGATGGAGAATGAGTGTGATGAAATGACAGAATCAGCCTTCAGAAAGTGGGTAATAAGAAACTTCCGTGAGCTAAAAGAACATGTTCTAACCCAATGCAAAGAAACTAAGAACCTTGAAAAAAGATTTGACGAAATGCTAACGAGAATGGACAACTTAGAGAGGAATATAAGTGAATTGAAGGAGCTGAAAAACACAACACGAGAACTTCGTGAAGCATGCACAAGTTTCAACAGCCAAATTGACCAAGCAGAAGAAAGGATATCAGAGGTTGAAGATCAATTCAATGAAATAAAACGAGAAGGCAAGATTAGAGAAAACAGGGTAAAAAGGAATGAACAAAGTCAACAAGAAATATGGGACTATGTGAAAAGACCTAATCTACGTTTGATAGGTGTACCTGAATGTGACGAAGAGAATGAATCCAAGCTGGAAAATACTCTTCAGGATATTATCCAGGAAAACTTCCCCAACCTAGCAAGGCAGGCCAATATTCAAGTCCAGGAAATACAGAGAACACCACAAAGATATGCCTCAAGAAGAGCAACCCCAAGGCACATAATCGTCAGATTCACCAGGATTGAAATGAAGGAGAAAATGCTAAGGGCAGCCAGAGAGAAAGGTTGGGTTACCCACAAAGGGAAGCCCATCAGACTCACAGTAGATCTCTCAGCAGAAACCCTACAAGCCAGAAGAGAGTGGGGGCCAATATTCAACATCCTTAAAGAAAAGAACTTTCAACCCAGAATTTCATATCCAGCCAAACTAAATTTCATAAGTGAAGGAAAAATAAAATCCTTTGTGAACAAGCAAGTACTCAGAGATTTCACCACCAGCAGACCTGCTTTACAAGAGCTCCTGAAAGAGGGACTACGCATAGAAAAGAACAACCAGTACCAGCCAATCCAAAAACACACCAAATGGTAAAGAGCATCAACACAATGAAGAATCTGCATCAACCAATGGGCAAAACAGCCGGCTAGCATCAAAATGGCAGGATCAAATTCACACATAACAATATTAACCCTAAACGTAAATGGACTAAATGCCCCAATCATAAGACACAGACTGGCAAATTGGATAAAAAGCGAAAACCCATCAGTGTGTTGTATCCAGGAAACCCATCTCACATGCAAGGATATACAAAGGCTCAAAATAAAGGGATGGAGGAAGATTTACCAAGCAAATGGAGAGCAAAAAGAAGCAGGAGTTGCAATTCTCATCTCTGATAAAATAGACTTTAAAGCAACAAAGATCAAAAGAGACAAAGAAAGACATTACATAATGATAAAAGGATCAATGCAACAAGAAGAGCTAACAATCCTAAATATATGCACCTAATACAGGAACACACAGATACATAAGGCAAGTTCTTAATGACTAACAAAGAGACTTAGACTCCCACACAATAATAGTGGGAGACTTCAACACACCGTTGTCAATATTAGACAGATCAACGAGACAGAAAATTAACAAGGATATCCAGGACTTGAACTCAGACCTGGAACAAGCAAACCTAATAGACATTTACAGAACTCTCCACCCCAAATCCCCAGAATATACATTCTTCTCAGCACCACATCACACCTACTCTAAAATTGACCTCATAATTGGAAGTAAATCACTCCTCAGCAAATGCAAAAGAATGGAAACCATAACAAACAGTCTCTCAGACCACAGTGCAATCAAGTTAGAACTCAGAATTCAGAAACCAAACCAGAACTACACAGTTTCATGGAAACTGAACAACTTTCTCTTGAATGTTGACTGGATAAACAATGAAATGAAGGCAGAAATAAAGATGTTCTTTGAAACCAACAAGAACAAAGACACCACATACCAGAATCTCTGGGACACATTTAAAGCAGTCTTTAGAGGAAAATATATAGCAATAAGTGCCCACATGAGAAGCAAGGAGAGATCTAAAATTGACAGCCTAACGTCAAAATTGAAAGAGCTAGAGGAGCAAGATCAAAAAAACTCAAAACCTAGCAGAAGACAAGAAATAACTAAGATCAAAGGAGAATTGAAGGAGATAGAGATATGAAAAACCCTTCAAAAAATCAATAAATCCAGGAGCTGGTTTTTGAAAAGATCAACAAAATAGACAGATCACTAGCCAGATTAATAAAAAAGAAAAGAGAGAATAACCAAATAGATGCAATAAAAAATGATAAAGGGGATATCACCAGAGATTCGACAGAAATTCAAACCATCATCAGAGATTATTACAAACAACTCTATGCACATAAACTAGAAAACCTGGAAGAAATGGATAAATTCCTGGACAGTTGCCTCCTCCCAAGCCTAAACCAGGAAGAAGTTGAAACCCTGAATAGACCAATAACAAGGTCTGAAGTCGAGGCAGCAATTAAGAGCCTACCACCCAAAAAAAGCCCAGGTCCAGATGGGTTCACAGCAGAATTCTACCAGACATACAAAGAGGAACTGGTACCATCCTTCTGAAACTATTCCAAATAATCCAAAAAGAGGGAATCCTTCCCAAATCATTTTATGAGGCCAACATCATACTGATACCAAAACCCGGCAGAGACTCAACAAGAAAAGAAAACTACAGGCCAATATCCATGATGAATATAGATGCAAAAATCTTCAATAAAATACTGGCAAGCCGATTGCAACAGCACATCAAAAAGCTTATCCACCATGATCAAGTAGGATTCATCCCGGGGATGCAAGGCTGGTTCAACATACACAAGTCTATAAATGTAATTCACTGCATAAACAGAACCAAAGACAAAAACCACATGATTATCTCAATTGATGCAGAGAAGGCCTTCGACAAAATTCAACAGCCCTTTATGCTAAAAACCCTCAATAAACTAGGTATCAACGGAACGTATCTCAAAACAATAAAAGCTATTTACAACAAACCAACAGCCAATATCATACTGAATGGGCAAAAATTGGAAGCATTCCCTTTGAAATATGGCACTAGACAAGGATGCCCTCTCTCACCACTCCTATTCAGTATAGTACTGGAAGTTCTAGCCAGAGCAATCAGGCAAGAAAAAGAAATAAAGGGTATTCAATTAGGAAAGGAGGAAGTCAAATTGTCTCTATTTGCAGATGACATGATTGTATATCTAGAAGACCCCATCATCTCAGCCCAAAATCTCCTGAAACTGATAAGCAACTTCAGCCAAGTCTCAGGATACAAAATCAATGTGCAAAAATCACAAGCATTCCTATCCACCAATAACAGACTTAAAGAGAACCAAATCAAGAACAAAATGCCATTCACAATTGCTACAAAGAGAATAAAATACCTAGGAATACAACTAACAAGGAATGTAAAGGACCTCTTCAAGGAGAACTATAAACCACTGCTCAATGAAATAAGAGAGGACACAAACAGATGGAGAAACATTCCATGTTCATGGTTAGGAAGAATCAATATCGTGAAAATGGCCATACTGCCCAAAGTAATTTACAGATTCAATGCTATCCCCATCAAGCTACCAATGACCTTCTTCACAGAACTAGAAAAAACCACTTTAAACTTCATATGGAACCAAAAGAGAGCCCGCATAACCAAGTCAATTCTGAGCAAAAAGAACAAAGCGGGAAGCATCACACTACCGGACATCAAACTATACTGCAAGCCTACAGTAATCAAAACAGCATGGTACTGGTACCAAAACAGAGATATAGACCAATGGAACAGAACAGAGGCATCGGAGGCAACACAACATATCTACAACCATCTGATCTTTGACAAACCTGACAAAAACAAGCAATGGGGAAAGGATTCCCTGTTTAATAAGTGGTGTTGTGAAAACTGGCTAGCCATATGCAGAAAGCAGAAACTGGACCCCTTCCTGACACCTTACACTAAAATTAACTCCAGATGGATTAAAGACTTAAACATAAGACCTAACACCATAAAACCCTAGAAGAAAATCTAGGCAAAACCATTCAGGACATAGGCGTAGGCAAGGACTTCATGACCAAAACACCAAAAGCATTGGCAACAAAAGCCAAAATAGACAAATGGGACCTAATCAAACTCCACAGCTTCTGCATGGCAAAAGAAACAGTCATTAGAGTGAATCAGCAACCAACAGAATGGGAAAAAATTTTTCAGCTTACCCATCTGACAAAGCGCTGATATCCAGAATTTACAACGAACTAAAACAGATTTACAAGAAAAAAACAAACAAGCCCATTCAAAAGTGGGCGTAGGATATGAACAGATACTTAACGAAAGAAGACATACATGAGGCCAACAAGCATATGAAAAAATGCTCATCATCACTGGTCATTAGAGAAATGCAAAACAAAAGTATATTGAGATACCATCGCACACCAGTTAGAACGGCAATCATTAAAAAATCTGGAGACAACAAATGCTGGAGAGGATGTGGAGAAATAGGAACACTTTTACAGTGTTGGTGGGAGTGTAAATTAGTTCAACCATTGTGGAAGACAGTGTGACGATTCCTCAAGGACCTAGAAATAGAAATTCCATTTGACCCAGCAATCCCATTAATGGGTATATATCCAAAGGATTATAAATCATTCTACTTTAAGGACACATGCACACGAATGTTCATTGCAGCACAGTTTACAATAGCAAAGACCTGGAACCAACCCAAATGCCCATCGATGATAGACTAGACAGGGAAAATGTGGCACATATACACCATGGAATATTATGCAGCCATCAAAAACAATGAGTTCACGTCCTTTGTAGGGACATGGATGAACCTGGAAACCATGATTTTCAGCAAACTGACACAAGAACACAAAATCAAACACCGCATGTTCTCACTCATAGTCGGGTGTTGAACAATGAGAACACATGGACACAGGGAGGGGAGCACTATACACTGCGGTCTGTTGGGGGGAGTGGAGGGGACAGCGGGGGGGGTGGGGAGTTGGGGAGAGATAGCATGGGGAGAAATGCCACATATAGGTGAAGGGGAGGAAGGCAGCAAATCACACTGCCACGTATGCACCTATGCAACAATCTTGTATGTTTTTCACATGTACCCCAAAACGTAAAATGCAATAAAAAAAAAAATTGGTAGACTGCATCAGTGACAGCATCTGGATCTGGAGGATTCTTTGCATGAAGATTTTTAATTAATTTAATCTCTTTAATTGTTCTAAGTTTATTAATCTATTTCTTTTTGAGTTGATTTTAACAATTTTTGTCCTTATATAAATTTGCTTGTAATTTGTAGTATTTCATGTTTCCAAATTGCCATGGCAACTGACATATAAAAATAGTGTGAAAGAATAAAGGTTTGAAGCAATCTATTATTAAAAAACAAAATTAAATGCTATGTATCCATTATTAAAATGAGGAAAATTTAAATATACTACCATAGAAAAATAGTAAAATAAAATCAAGTAATGGGCCAATAAGTAACAAATTGTGCCATACACTATAAAACATGCATATTGAAAAAGATGCTATATTTCTTCTTAAGACATAATTACAGACAAATGCATAGGTAAAAGGACTTGAATGATGTACACCAAACTGTCGAAATCATTGCATATGAAGTTAGGGGAGTAGCATTATGGGAGATTTGCTGAAATAAAGTTTTAGAATTCCTTTAATTTTTAAATTTTTACAAGGAGAACCAATTGATATTTTTACCTATGCAACTAAATATTAAGTATAATAATACTATACAGATACAGGAAATGATAAATCTAGCATGAGTGAAAAAATAACCAGACAAGTATAGCAATTTTAACATTAGATAAAGCAAAATTCAAAGACACTAGCTTTAAGAAGACTTAAAGGGATACTTTATAAATATAATGCTAGAATAATCAAGAAAATTGGCTGAGGTGACACTGAGGAAAAAAAAACATACAGGATGGAAGAAATTTCCAATCCCTCTGTCAGACTTCCATTCTCCTCACAACTACTAATGTCATAGACAGGGAACCCTCTGGAAAAGGAAAGATGTAAAGACAATATCAAAATGCAAAGAACAGAATGTTGAAGGTTTCATGAACAACACAGTTCACTTTTTGCCTGCAAAGACCACACACACACACACACACACACACTCACACACACATCCATGCATTTTAATGAACTTTTTAATTTCTATACATCAATAAAACCTAATTACTACTTTTGTCTAAGAAAATAAGTGCCCTTTATACAAAAAAAAAAAATAGACTCACCATCTTCCCTCATCCACTCTCCTCAAAAGAGACAAAGTCCCAACAGTAATCTTATCCAAATATGGATGCCAGTCATCATATTTTTTGAATCAATGTTACTCCTCAAATTCATTCACCGTGTGAGCTGAATATTCCATACGATAAGGTTTATACTGCAAGTTTAACCATAATTAATCAGTTTCTAAAATAATGAGAAGTATTATAAAAGCAATAGAAGAGGAAAGTAATTTATATATATAAATATATATAAATAAGAAGCAAAGAAAAAATATATATTGCTGATAACCTCCTCATTTCTTTACCTATCCACAGAGTTATAGTTAATATTTATATAACTTTTTATAACTACCTTATTGTACAGACTATTCCCCATTTCCTTTGCCTTCAGGCAGGACTTCATATCATCAAAGTTCTACATCTCACGGTCTAACCCATTCATTCCTGAAGGGTCAAAATCCTGCTTTTTATTTTGGTTATTATAGCTTTGCGTTAGTGTTTGCTACTACACATGGAATTACTAAAATTATTCCCAGAGAAACCCCTGAGTTATACACATGCCCCCATTATGAAACTGCAACATGATCTCTCCTTGGTAAACAAGATCAATCACACCCAACAATACAGTGATCCCATTATTTTCCTGTTGTTTCAGTGGCATGAAAAACCTGCAAGAGCCAGGAGCCAGAGTCTACTTCCAATATAATTAATACCAGCATAAAACAGTATCTTCAAGAAAAAAGCAGTAAGACATCAACAGCTTCTTGAAACAAAAAAAAAAAAGTGAAATTGGAAACAATGGACTGATCTCTTAAAGTTTCTGAAAAAATATTATTGGAAGCTTAGAATTTTATGCATAGTGAGCCTAACCTTCAAAACTGAAGGCAGATTTCAGAGTCTGTCTATAAGAAGATGAGCAACTAGTATAAAACTATCCCCTTTGTCATAAGCAACCATAAACCTAGACAAAATAAATCAGAGACATTTGGAGAAAACCATATGCAACAAATGCAAAATTCATATTTCTTTCTAGTATATATGGAATATTTACAAAACATACCATGTGCTAGCCATAAAACAAAAACAACATGTTTACGTTTTATGGCCATAAAACAAAAATCATTTCAAAATATTTGAATACCAGATAGTTTGCTATCCAAACAAAAATGAACCTAGAAATCAAATACAAGAATGAGCCTAGAAATCAAATACAAGAAGAAATCTGAAAATTTCCAAAATGTGTGTGTATATATATATATATATATATATATATATATATATTCTCTCTCTCTCTCTCTCTCTCTGTTTCTCTCTCTCTCTCTAAATACCCCGTTGGTCAACAATAATCTACAAGGGTGATAAAGAGAGGCTTCAAAACGATGAAAATTAAAAGGTATTACATAAAAATGTGTGAAATTCAGCTTTTAGAAAAATTTATAGGCATAAATAGCTACATTAAGAAAAAACAAATATTCAATCAACAGCCTACGTTTTTACTCGAATAGAAAAATTGAGCCAATTTAAGCACAAGATATGAAGAAAGAAAGAAATAATGGGGTAAATACCATAGAAGACAAACTATAGAGGAAATTAACAAAGGCAAAATTAAGAAAATATTTATAAAATTGACGAATTACATGCTGGAATAATCAAGAAAGAGGGAAAACACAATGAGCCAATACCAGAAAACAAAGAAAGTCTATCACTAGAGATTCTATAGACATTAAAATAATTTTTAAAATTTATAAAACTTATATGCCAATGCATTTCAAAACAGATGAAATTGACAAAGTTATTTGAAAGGACAATATACCAACACTACAACAAGGAGAAACAGAAAATTTGGATAGCATGATAACTATGGAAGAAATTCAACTCAAAATAAAAAAATTTCCCAGAGGATGGGAGGAAGCCCCAGACCCAAATGATCTCAATATGAAATCTATCAAACATTGAAGTAAGAAATAAGACCAATCTTACAGTAAAAACTCCTCTGTTAACAAAGGAGAAAATGCTTTCAAATCATTTCATGAGACCAGCATAACAACTCAGAATAATCGGCACCACGATTATTGTCTATTTTTCCTTGCAATTAAGAAAAAGACACCACAAGTAAAGAAATATGAAGGCAATGAAAGCAAGTATCCTTCATGAATATAGACATAAAAATCTTCACCATGATATTTGCAAATCTATACATATATGAAAATAATTATACATCATGATGAAGTAAGGTTCATCTCAAGAATGGAAGGTTGTTTCAACATTCAAAAATCAATAATCGTAAGTCACCACGTGTTAAGTTAAAAGGAGATAAACATGAGGACATATGATAATTTCAATAGATATCAAAAAATTAGAGAAAATTCATCACCAGCTTCGTGATTTTTAAGAAAACCCTCTTTGCAAACTATGTAAAGAATCTATTGCAAAATGATAAAGAATATCCACAAAAATTTCACAACTAACACCATATTTAATGTTGAAGTAGTAAATGCTTTATCCTAAGACTGGGATTAAGGCAGGATACCCAATTTTATCACTTCTATTAAATATTGTGGTAGACATTCTAGCCATTACACAAAAAGAAAACATTAATCTTTCTTGATTAATATGATATATGACATAATTGTTGCTGTAGAAAAATTTAAAACTATAAAAGAACTAGTAGAATTAATACCTGAAGATACCAAAGATGCAGGATACAGAGTTAGCATAAAAATCAGATTTATTTTTAATAGTAACAATAAATAATTCAAAAAAATGTTTAAAAATACCGTACAAAACAGGCTGGACATGGTGGCTCATGTTGGTAATCCCAGCACTTTGGAAGGCTGAAGCGGGTGGATCACCTGAGGTCAGGAGTTCAAAACCAGCCTAGCCAACATGGTGAAACCACGTCTCTATTAAAAATGCAAAAATTAGCCAGGTACAGTGGTATGCACCTATAATCTCAGCTGCTTGGGAGGCTGAGGCAGGAGAGTTGCTCGAACCCAGGATGCAGAGGTTACAGTGAACAGAGAGCATGCCCCTGCGCTCCAGTCTGGGCTACAGAGTGAGACTCTCTCTCAATATATACATATATGTGTGTGTGTGTGTGTGTGTGTGTATGTCTGTATATGTGTGTGTATATATACCATGCAAAACAATCAAAATAATACAATGCTTAGAAAAAAATTTAATAAAATGTAGGTAAGACCACATCATTGAAAACTACAAAACATAACTGAAAGAATGTTTAAAAGATCTATATACTAAATGGAAAAATATCCCATGCACATGGATTGGAAAACTCACTACTTTTGTTTTGTTTGGTTTGGTTTTCTTTTGTTTTGTTTGAGACAGGGTCTCATTCTGTCACTGGAGTGCAGTGGCGAGATCATGCCTCACTGCAGCCTCAACCTCCTGGTCTCAGGTGATCCTCCCACCCCTGCCTCTCAAGTACCTGGGATTACAGGTACGCACCATCATGCTGGCTAATTTTTTTTTTTTTTGTATTTTTTGTAGAGACGGGGTTTTGGCATATTGCCCAGATGGGTCTTGAACTCCTAAGCTCAAGGGATATGCCCGTCTCAGCCTCTTAAAATGCTAGGATTACAGGTGTAAGTCACCATGCCCAACCTCAATACTTTTAAAATAGTCATGTGCAGAAAGCAGAAACTGGACCCCTTCCTGACACCTTACACTAAAATTAACTCCAGATGGATTAAAGACTTAAACATCAGACCTAACACCATAAAATCCCTAGAAGAAAACCTAGGCAAAACCATTCAGGACATAGGCATAGGCAAGGCTTTATGACTAAAGCACCAAAAGCATTGGCAACAAAAGCCAAAATAGACAAATGAGACCTAATTAAACTCCAGAGCTTCTGTACAGCAAAAGAAATGATCATTAGAGTGAACCGGCAATTGACAGAATGGGAAAAAATTTTTGCACTCTACCCATCGGACAAAGGGCTAATACCCAGAATCTACAAAGAACTAAAACAGAATTACAAGAAAAAAACAAACAAACCCATTCAAAAGTGGGCAAAGGATATGAACAGACACTTTTTGAAAGAAGACATACAGGAAGCCAACAAACATATGAAAAAATGCTCATCATCACTGGTTATTAAAGAAATGCAAATCAAAACCACATTGAGATATCACCTCACACCAGTTAGAATGGCAGTCATTAAAAAATCTGGAGACAACAGATGCTGGAGAGGACGTGGAGAAATAGGAACACTTTTACACTGTTGGTGGGAGTGTAAATTAGTTCAACCATTATGGAAGACAGTGTGCCACTTCCTGAAGGTCCTAGAAAGAGAAATTCCATTTGACCCAACAATCCCATTACTGGGTATATACCCAAAGGATTATAAATCATTCTATTATAAAGAACACATGCACATGTATGTTCATTGCGGCACTGTTTATAATAGCAAAGACTTGCAACCAACCTAAATGCCACTGGGCGGTAGACTGGACAAGGAAAATGTGGCACATACACACCATGGAATACTATGTAGCCATAAAAAACAATGAGTTTGTGTTCTTTGTAGGGACATAGATGAATCTGGAGACCATCATTCTCAGCAAACTGACACAAGAACAGAAAATCAAACACCGCATGTTCTCACTCATAGGTGGATGTTGAACAATGAGAACACAGGGACACAGGGAGAGGAGCATTACACACTGGGGTCTGTTGGGAGGGGCCAGGGGAGGGACAGTGGGGGGTGGGGAGGTTGGGGAGGGATAACGTGGGGAGAAATGCCAGATATAGGTAATGGGGGAATAATGGAGGTAGCAAACCACATTGCCATTTATGTACCTGTGTAAAAATCCTGCATGTTCTGCACATGCACTCCCTAACCTAAAGTACAATTTTAAAAAAATAGAAAAAAAAGAGTCAAGGTTCGAAAATAAAAAAAAAATAGATGTTAATTATCTTCAAAGTGTTCTATGGAATCAATGCAATCTCAGTCAAAATCACAGAAAGCTTTTTTGAAAAATTGAAGCCCTGCTTCTAAAATGTGTATGTAAATGCAAACTTTGAATAACAAAAACAATTACAAAGTTGGAGGACTTACTCAATCTTAAATTGTAAGGCTTGCCACAAAACTGCAGTGATCAGTACAGTACTGTGTTGGCTTAAAGAAAGATGCACAGATTAAAAAGGGCAGAATAGAGTCCAGAAACAGACCTGTGCTTTGATGATCAATTGATTTAGGCAAAGGAATGAATACAATTCAATGAGAGAAAGAATAGTCTTCTCATCAAATGGTACCCATATGAAAAGTGAATCTCAAACCCTAAATCACATCATTCACAAAAGTTAATTCGAATTATAAACCTAAATGCAAAAGATTTTTTTTTTCTAGAAAACAGCACAGAAGAAAATTTTCATCAACTTGGGTTAGGTAAGGATTTCTGAAAGATAACACAAAAATCGCCAATAATAGAAAAAATATTTTAAAATTGGACTTCACTTACATTAAACCTTTCTTTAATGTCTTTAATATACATTAAAAATTAAAAGGCTAGCCAATTCAATGAGATAAAATATTCACAATAAATTAATCTGACAATTGACTAGACCCCAGGATATATAAATAACTCTTTCAGGCTGGGCACAGTGATTCACGCCTGTAATTCCAGCACTTTGGGAGGCCAAGGCAGGCAAATCACTTGAGGTCAACCTGGCCAACATGGTGAAACCCCATCTCTACTGGAGTGCAAGATCAGCCTGGCCAACATGGTGAAACCCCGTTTCTACTAAAAATATAAAAATTAGCCTGATGTGGTGAGGGGCACCTGTAGTCCCAGCTACTTGAGAGGCTCAGGCATGAGAATTGCCTGAACCTGGGAGGAGGAGGTGGTAGTGAGCTGAGATCCCACCACCGCACTCCAGTCTGAGCAACAGAGCAAGACTCCCCCGTTTCAATAAATAAATAGATTGATAAATAACTCTTTCAACACAATAACGGAAATACAACCCAATAAAAAATAGACACTAAGCTTGAACAGAAAGCTCAGAGAAAACATATGAAAGGTCAATAAATGTATAAAAGGCTGCCCAACATAATTAGTCATCAGAGTAACAGAAACCACAAAGAAGTACTACTAATGAACTATCAGAATTACTAAAATAATTTTTAAGCTCATAATGCAAAGTTCTGAAAACTAGAAAATATTTTGGACTGAATGATAATTAAAATACAATACATAAAGTTTGTTGGCTACAACTCAAGTAGTGATTAGAGGGAAATTTGTAGCTGCAAATGCATAATTTAGAAAATAAAATTTTAAAACAATATTCTAAGATTCCACTTGAAGAAATTAGAAAAAGAAAAGCAAGGAGAGTAGAGAAGGAGGGAAATAATAAAGATAATGGCAGATACCATTAAAATAGTCTACAACCATTAAAATAGGGAAAATCAACAAAGCCAACAGTTAGTTCTCCGAATATCTTAATAAAATTGATAAGCCACAAGGAAAACTAATCATAATAAAATAAATTAACCACATCATAAAAATATATCACAACAGAATCTATAGACATTAAAATAATAATAATGGAATATTATGGACATCATGTAAATAAATGTGACAAATTAAATGCACACATTCCTTGAAAAATATGAATTACAAAATAAGAGCTAGATAATCTCTGTAATCCTATGTTTGCTAAATAAATCGATTCCATAATTAAAAACCTACCCTCCAAAAACAAAACACTTCAGATCCAGATGGCTTCCCTGATGTATTGCTGAAGATACTGTATCAACCTCAAACTGACGATAGAAAAAGGAAAAACAACTCCAGACTTTTTTCATGAGGCCAGAATAACCTTGAAAGCAAGTCCTGACAGGTATATACCAAGAAAATTCAATTACAAAGCAATATCCCTCATGAAAACAAACATACAGACACAAAAATAAAAAGGGCCAAATAAGATGCAAAATTATATTTATCTTCACTCATCATCAAAGAAATACAAATATAAATAGCAATGAAATTCTATGCCTTAACTATTAGAATTTGCAAAATAGAAAAAGAATAACACTATACACTGTCAGTAAGGGTGTCAGAAAATGGGCAACCTCAGACACAAGCTCCAGGTCACACAGTTGGGAAGTGAAGGAGACCGAATCTGAAACCTGGGTCTTTCTGTGTCCACAACAGATGGATGTGCTCTTTCTCCCACTTATCACCCACTCCTGTGTTTGGAATCCTATCTTGGCAATGCTATGTATTACATTTTTAAAATGAAACAGTATTTTGAGATACTTGTAGATTTACATGTCATCATAGGAAATAATACAAAGAGATCTCTTGTGCTGTTTACCCAGTTTCCCTGTTGCTAAGTAGTAGCTCGTGGTATGGATGTACCAAAGTTTGTTTAACCATTACTCACTGAAAGATATTTGAATTAACTCAAGGTTTGGGCTATTATGAATAAAGCTGCTATAAACATTCAAGTACAGGTATTTGTGTGTGTAAATTTAAAGTCTTTTTCTCCGAGATAAATGCCCAGGAATACAATTGGTAGATAGTACAGTAGTTGCATGTTTAGTTTTATAAGAAACTACCAAACTATTTTCCATAGTGGAAGTAACATTTTACATTCACTGAGCAAAATATCAGCAATCCAGTTTTTCTGCATCATTGCCAGCATTTGGTGTTGTCACTATTTTTTATTTAGGAATTCTTATAGGTTTGTAGTGATATCTCAATGGGGCTTTAGCTCTCTAATAGCTAATGATGTCGAACATCTTTTCATGCATGGGCTTGTCATTTGTATATCCAGTTTTGAAAAAAGGTCTCTTTATGTACTTTGTCCATTTCCCATTATATTGTCTTGATTTTACTGTTGAGTTTTGAGAGTTCCTTATATATTCTTATACTAGTCGGTTGTCATACATATGGTTTACAAATATTTTCTTACCCTCTGTAGCATATTTTTTAATTTTCTTCACAGGATGTTTTTCAGAGCAAAAGTTTTTAATTTTGAGGAGGTCTAATTTGTCAATTTTTCCTTGTATAGACCATACTTTTATGTCAAATTTAAGAACTGTTTTCCTAGGGATAGCTAGGCAAAAAAAAAAAAAAAATTTTCCTGTTTTCTTCTAAAATGTTTAAAATTGTACACGTCACATTTGAGTCTGTGGTCCAAAACGGCTAATTTTGTATAAGTTATGATAATTGGACCAAGCTTCATTTGGTGACCTATGTATATTCAATTGCTCTAGCATCAGTTGTTTAAAAGGCTATATTTACTCTATTAAATTGCTTTTGCAACTGTGTTAAAAATCAGTTGGGCATATTTCAGCAGTTATATTTCTGAATTCTCTGTTGTGTTCCATCGATCTATATCTGATTACTATAGTTATATAGTAAGTCTTGAGATCAGGTAGACTGATTTCCTTCCACTTTATTCTTTCTCAAAATGTATTTATCTATGTGAGTTTCTCCCACTTACTATATGAATGTTTTTAAATATTCATATATATCTGCAAAATATTGCTGATATTTTGATAGAAAGTGAATTAAATCCACATAATAATTTGGATAGAATTGAAAGTTTTTCTATGCTGATTCTTTCAATCCATCAACACAATTTGCTTTTCCATCTATGGGTAGGTCTTCTTTCATTTCTTTCATCAGTGTTGAGTAGTTTGTAGTATACAACTCCTATACATGTTTTAATACATTTACACCCAAGTATTTCATTTTCAAGCAATTGTAAGTGATATGGTATTTTTAATTTTGGGATCCATATGTTCATTGTGAATACATAGAAACTCAATGGATTTTGGTAGGGGGGTTTTTGTTTTTTGCCTCAACTACCTTTTTTTCCTCTCAGCTTTATTGGGGTATACTTAACAAATAAAAATTGTATACATCTACCATAATTTAAAAATTGTGTATATCTAAGTTGTACAATGTGATGTTTTGATATATACAGACATTGTGAAATGATTACCACAATCAAGCAAATTAACATGTTTATCACATCACATAGTTATGGGGTGTGTGTGTGTGTGTGTGTGTGTGTGTGTGTGCGTGTGGTGAAAACACTTAAGATCAACTCTCTTAGCAAATTTCAAGTAGATAGTACAGTGCTAACTATAATCACCATGCTGCACATTAGAGCTCCCAAATTTATTCATCCCACATAGCTGAACCTTTGTGCTGTTTGACCAACACCTCCTAATTTCTTGCACACCCCAGCCCCTGGCCACTGCCATTCTATTCTGCTTTTATGAGTTTGGCTTTTTTAGACTCCACATATAAGTGAGATCGTGCAGTATTTGTTTTTATGTGTCTGACTTATTTCACTTAGCATAATGTCCTCCAGATTCATCCATGTTGTTGCAAATCGCAGGTTTCCTTCTTTTTTAAGGATGAATAATATAACATTGTCTGGATGCATCACTGTTTATTAATCCATTAACCTACTGAAAGATGGGGCGATGGATGCAGCAAACCACCACCATGGCACGTGTATACCTATGTAACAAACCTGCACGATCTACACATGTACCCCAGAACTTAAAGTATAATAAATAATTTTTTTAAAAAAAGACAACCTTAGTTCCTTCCAAGCTTTAGCAATTATGAATAAAGCTGCTAAAAATATCCATGTGCAGGTTTTTGTATGAAAGTTAGTTTCGAATTCACTTGGTTAAATACCAAGGAACACTATTGCTGGATCATATAGGAAGAATATGTTTAGCTTTGTAAGAAACTGCCAAACTGTTTTCCAACTTGGCTGTACCATTTTGCATTTCCACCAGCAGTGAGTGAGAGTTTCTGTTGCTCCATATCCTTGCCTGCATTTGGTGTTTTGGTATTCTGGATTTTGGCCATTCTAATAGATGTCGTGGTATCTCATAATTGTTTTAATTTTCACATCCCTGATGGCCTATGAGGAGAAGCCTCTTTTCACATGCTTATGAGCCATCTTCTTTGGTGAGGTGTCTGCCTAAATCTTTTGCCCATTTTTAATTGAGTTGTTTGTTTTCTTATTGTTGAATTTTAAGAGATCTTTGTATATTTTGGATAACAGTCCTTTCTCAGGTATGTATCTTGCAAATATTTTCTCCTAGTCCGTGGCTTGTCTTATTCTCATGACAGTGTCTTTCACAGAGCACAAATAATTAATTCTAATGAAGCCTAGATTATCAATTATTTCCTTCCTGGACCATGCCTTTGGTGTTGTATCAAAAAAGTTATTGCCAAACACAAGATCATCTAGATTTTCTTCTGTTATTCTCTAGAATTGTTTTATAGTTTGTAATTTTACATTTAGGTCTATTATCTATTTTAATTTTTCGAAGGTTATAAAGTCTGTGTTTAGGTTCATTATTTTGCATATGGATGCTAGTAGTTCCAGCACCATTTGTTGAAAAGACTATCTTCTCTCCATTGTAACACCTTTGTTAAAGATCAACTGACTATGTTCTCATGGTATCCTTTTCACTTTTGAAGTATAATTTCATAGAGTATAACACTTTAGGTTGGCGGATTTTTCTTTCAACACTTTGTAAATTTCACTCTACTATCATATAGCTTACATGGTATCTGGTGAGAAGTCTGCTAAGATTTATATCCTTTTTCCTCTATAGGTAAGCTATTCTTCCCTCTTGTTTCTTTCAAGATTTTTACTTTGTCTTTTCTGTACTTTATGTTATCATATTTATCCTGATTGGTTTTTCTCTGGGATCCCTGGGTCTCTGATTTGTTGTCTAGCACAAATTGTGTAAATTTGGTCATTGTTATTTCTGTTATGTCTTCCTCTCCATTCTCTCCTCTGGTATTCTACTTATATATATGTTACACCTTTTGAAATTATCCCATGGTACTTGGACATTCTGGGTTTTTTTTTTTTCTCTTAATATTTCAATTTGGGACGTTTCTATTAACCTATCTTTGAGCTCACTGACTTTCCTTGTCCTCATCATTTATTAATGAGCCCATGAAAGGTATTCTTCATTTCTGTTACACTGTTTTTTTTTTATTTCTAGCATTTTTAAAAATTCTTGCTTAGAGTTTCCAACTCTGCTTACATTACTCTTCTGACCTTGCATGGGATCTACATATTTTCCTCTAGAGCCCTTAACATATTAGTGATATTTATTTTATTTTTCCTGACTGATCATTCCAAAATCTGTGTCATATCTGAGTATGTTTGTAATACTTGCTTGCTTGTTTTATATATTTTTTGCTGACTTTTAGCTAGCATGACTTACCATATTTTGCTGAAGCCAGACATGACAAACACAATATGAACTGAAATAAGTATGACATTAGCGTGAGTTTTTATATTAGTTTAACTAGGAGTTAGGTTGTATTTAATGTTTGCTGTTTTTGTAGGTGCCAGAGCTTCAAATTCCTCTAGTGCCCTTAGTTTTGTCTTCCCTGTTGCTTAGGGATTTCCTAAGAACTCTTCCTTAGATAGAGACAGCTCTTTCATTTGTAATCCAATTATATCAGAGCCCTGTTTAAGTGGTGGTAAGGGGTCGTGGAGTGAAAGTATTCTATAATGATAAGAATAATTGTATTAATAATTATTATATTTTCAATAATAGCCTTATTATTATTAGCAAGATTATTATTAAATCATAGCCTTTTATTGGGTCTCTGTCCCTAGGTTATTTTCTTCACAAGTGTTTCTTACTTTTTTTTTCTTTCGTTTAGTTGCAACAGGAAGGCTAAAGGTGGCTGGAGTTGTGTGACTGTTTTTCCCTGTAAGTGGGGTAAGTTTGTGGTAAAGTCTTATCACTTATCAAGTATGCCTTTGTTAAGCAGAAGTTCCAAGTGTATTTCAAAATTATTACTTTCCACTCCTCTGTCAGAAACAAGAGGGGATATTTCTTGGCTCTTCACCATGGGAATATGGTAAGGATTCTAGAGGTAAAACCCAGGAAACTTTGCTCTTCCACAGGATTTGAACCCTAAGAGCTGTTTTTCACTGGAAAGCTAGTCCACATTCAGCCTTCAGTAATATGTCAAAGTTACTATTTCAGTGTTCCCAGGAGCTTATTGCCTCAGAAGCTTCTGTACCAGGTAAAGTGATCTTGGCTATTTTTCTCTGTATTAGCCTATTTCTCCAGATCTCAGGGTTGTGGACTTAATTCTCTGGTGGAACTAAGAAGGGCCACTGATTTTCAGTTTGTTCAGCTTTTTTCTTGTTGTGAGGATAAGAATAATCACTGCCAAGATCTTTACATATTAGACTTTCCTATTCGACTATCTTGGTGACTTCACCCCAATAACATTCTCTTTTAAAATAGATTTGGTTGCACTGGCTAGGACTGCGGTACTATGTTGAATAGAAGTGGTGAAAGTGGATATCCTTTTGTTCCAGTCCTAGCCAGAGCAATCAGAAAAGAGAAAGAAAGGGCATCCAAACTGGCAAAGAACTCAAACTGTCACTGTTTGCTGATGACATGATTGTATACCTAGAAAACCCTAAAGACTCATGAAAAAAGCTCATAGAACTGGTAAATAAACTGAGCAAAGTTTCAGGATACAAAATTAAGGTACACAAATCAGTAGCCCCGCTATACACCAACAGCAACCAAGTTGAGAATCAAATAGAGACCTCAACCCCTTTTATAACAGCTGTTAAAAAAATAAAATAAAATACTTAGGAATATACTTCACCATGGAGGTGAAAGACCTCTGCAATGAAAACTACAAAACACTGCTGAAGTAAATCATAGACAACAAACAAATGGAAACATATCCCGTGCTCAAAGATAGGTAGAATCAATATTGTGAAAATGACCATACTGCCAAAAGCAATCTACGAATTCAGTGCAATTCCCATCAAAATACACAGAACTAAAGAAAACAATTCTAAAATTCATATGGAACAAAAAAGGGCCCACACAGGCAAAGCAAGACTAAGCAAAAAGAGCAAACCTCAAGGCATGACATTTTCCAACTTCAAACTGTACTATAAGGCCATAGTCACCAAAACAGAATGGTACTAGTATAAAAACAGACATATAAACCAATGGAACATGACAGAGAACCCAGAAATAAAGCCAAATACTTTCAGTCAACTGATCTTTGACAAAGCAAACAAAAACTTAAAGTGGGGAAAGGGCACCCTATTAAACAAATGGTGCTTACATCATTGGAAAGCCACAGAAAGAAGAATGAAACTGGATCCTCATCTCTCACCTTATATAAAATCAAATCAAGACGGATCAAAGGTTTAAATCTAAGACCTGAAACCATAAAAATTCTAGAAGATAACGTTGGAAAAACCCTTCTAGACATTGGCTTAGGCAAAGACTTCATGACCAAGAATCCAAAAGCAAACATAACAAAAACAAAGATAAATAGATGGGACTTAATTAAACTAAAAAGTTTCTGCACAGCAAAAGTAATAATAATAATAACCAGCAGAGTAAACAGACAACCCACAGAGTTGGAGAAAAGCTTTGCAATCTATACCTCCAACAAAGGACTAATATCCAGAATCTACAAGGAACTCAAATAAGTCAGCAAGAAAAAAACAATCTCATCAAAAAGTGGGCTAAGGGCATGAATAGACAATCGTTAAAAGAAGATATGTAAATGGCCAATGAACATAGGAAAAAACGCTTACCATCACAGATGATCAGGGAAATGCAAATCAAAACAACAATGTGATACCACCTTACTCCTGCAAAAATGGCCATAATCAAAAAAGTTTTTAAAAAATAGATGTTGGTGTGGATGTGGTGAAAAGGGAATACTTTTACTGTTGGGTGGGAATGTAAACTAGTATAACCACTATGGAAAACAGTGTGAGGATTCCTTAAAGAACTAAAAATGGATCTACCATTTGTTCCAGCAATCTCACTCCTGGGTATCTACCCAGAGGAAAAGAAGTCATTATACACAAAAGATACCTGAACATGTATGTTTATAGAAGCACAATTAGCAATCACAAAAATGTGAAACCAACCCAAATGCTCATCAATCAACAAGTGGATAAAGAAAATGTGATATGTATACCATGGAATACTATTCAGCCATGAACAGGAATGAATTGATGGCATTTACAGCAACCTGGATGTAATTGGAGACCATTATTCTAAGTGAAGTAACTCAGGAATAGAAAACTAAATATCATATGTTCTCACTCATAAGTGGGAGCTAAGATATGAATATGTAAAGGTATAAGAATGATACAATGGACTTTTGGGGGCTCATGGAAAATGGTGGGGGGGTGAAGGACTAAAGGCTATACATTGGGTACAGTGTGCACTGCTTGGGTGATGGGTGCACCAAAATCTCAGAAATCACCACTGAAGAACTTTTTCATGTAACCAAACACCATCTGTTCCCCCAAAACCTATTGATCAATAAATAACTCAACTGAAAATACAAAACACGAAAAGATAATAACAGAAAACTTTCCAAAATTTGAGAAAGATAAAAATGTTCTGATGCAGGAAGATCTGAGCACACAAGGCATATAATAATTAAACTCTCAAAGGTCAAGACCAAAGAGAGGATTCTAAAAACAGTAGGAAAAAAAAACAAATAACACATAAAGTAGCTCCGATTTATCTGGAAACAGAGTTCTCAAAGGAAACTATACAGGCCAGGAGAGAGTGGAATGGTGTTTCAGATTGCTTGAAGAGAAACAAACAAACAAACAAAAAACAAAAAAACCCTGCCATCCAAGATTATTTTATCTGACAAAATTATTATTCAAATATAAGGGAGAGATACAATCTTTCCCAGACAAACAAAAGCTCAGATAATTCACTACGACTAGATGCATCTTGCAAGAAATGCTAAAAGCAGTTCTTGAATCTAAAAGAAAAACACCAATGAGCAAATGAAAGCTTTACAAAGTATAAAACCCAGTGGTGGCTGGGCATGGTGGCTCACTCCTGTAATTCCAGCACTTCGGGAGGCTAAGGCGGGTGGATCACCTGAGATCAGCACTCCAAGACCAGTCATGGTGAAACCTCATCTCTACTAAAAATACAAAAATTAGCTGGGCACGGTGGCGCATGCCTGTAATCCCAGCTACTTGGGAGGCTGAGGCAGGAAAATCGTTTGAGCCCTGGAAGTGGAGGTTGCAGTGAGCCGAGATTGTGCCATTGCACTCCAGCCTGGGTGACAGAGCGAGACTTCATTTCACGCACAAAAAAAAAAAGAAAAAGAAAGAAAAGAAAGAAAAGTTAAAAACCCAGTGGTAAAATTAAGTACATGGACAAACTCAAAATACTCTATACTGTATTTTGGGTATGCAATTTACTCATAACTCTAGTATGATGCTAAAAACACATAAGCCAATGATTGCAAAGAGCCTCAAGAAGCTAAAAAGGAAAGAAAATGGATTTGCCCTAGAACTTCCAGAAGGGAATGCAACCCTCCTGATATGGATTGGCTGTGTCCCTACGCAAATCTCACCTTGAAGTGTAATAGTCGCCATGTGTCAAAGGTGGAGCATGTGGAGATAACTGAATCATGGGGGTGGTTTCCCCCATATTGTTGTCGTGGTAGTCAATAAATCTTCTTTAAAACTATCAGATCTGATAGTTTTAAAGATGTGAGTTCCCCCTGCTCAAGCTCTCTTGCTTGCTGCCATATAAGACATGTTTTACTTCTCCTTTGCCTTCTGCCGTGATGTGAGGCCTCCCTAGCCATGTGGAACTGTGAGTCCATTAAACTTTTTCTTTATAAGTAACCCAGTCTCAGATACGTCTTTATTACCACCATGAGAACAGATTAATACACCTCCCAACACCTTGATTTTAACCCAGTGAGACCTCCGTCAGACTTCTAACCTGTAGAATTGTGCAATAATAAATTTGTATTGTTTAAGCTGCTAAAAAAAGATTTGAGGATCTTTATTGGTATTCCATCGAATGTACAGATTATTTGGGGGAGAATGCATATCTTTATAGGTTTTCTTTTCTCATGTCCTTCATCACATATTCATAATTTTATTGATAATACTTAAATGGCAATTTATTGTAACCTTAAAAATTGTGAAACTGCCCTCTCATTTCTTAAAGGAATGGAACAGTTTAGTCTTATTCCTTATATTCTAAATATAAATCTATCAATAAATATAAGCAACTAATCCAATTAGCAAGCTGTTCACAACAGAAGCCCCATTTTCCCACCCTTCCTTTAAAAATAAATTATTACAGAGTTTTCCAAGTAACCCCCCTCATCCCAGGACCAGCTTCTTACAACTGAAATCTCAGGATGTAACAGAGTAACAACAACAAAAATAGACACTGAAAGAAAGAGACAGAAGAAAGAGAGAAACAAAAAAATAAAGAAAGAGGCAAAGAAAGAAAGAGGGAAAGGAAGGAAGGAAGGCTGCAAAAAGACCTCTAATCTTGAAGAACAACACAACAGTGAATTCCCAGGGTTTTCTTATTGCCTCCCATTTATCCTGTACAGGGCACTGCAGAAGATTTCAAAACTACTGAGTGGCATACTATAAAAAGTTCAAAGAAATGCTTGTTCTCCCTAGTGAAGGGACTAAGAAAACAGTGGCATAAAAATATAAGACCTTTTGGGCAATACTTACTCTATTCTAGCCAAACACCAATGGCAAAACCACACCCCTCCTCTCTCGGTTTCAGTCAGAATGAGAAGCTGATCTTCCATTCTACCCTGCCTCTGCCCACAGAAGCAGGCACCAAAACTCCAGTTTTCCCACCTGTTTCTGACACTATCAGAGAGGCACATCAGAGAGCTAATCTTCCATCCCCGACCTAGCAGAAGCAGGCAGTGCTTTGATTCTCTAGCCACGATAATGTCAGCAGATTCCTGCAGTGATCTAAGCCTCCACCCTACTCAGCATCAATGAGACTGGACAAATGGTACAAGTTGAGACTAGTTGGCTCGCCACTTTACTCCTTCACCCCATGTCAGTGGGACCCAGTAGGGAGCTGAGGGTTTACCCTTATCCCTTCAATCACATCTAGCATCACCAAGACTGCATGAAGTCAGGTGATGAAAGATGTGACTAGTAAGTATTCTTCCATCCTCTGTTAATATCAGGGAGACCTGCCAAGAACTGAGCTCCACCCCCAGCAACATCAATGCAGCAGGCTGAGAAAAATTGAACAGAGCCTCAGGAACCTGTGTGACAATAAGAAAATTAAAATGCATAAATAATAATTATTATAAGTGTATATTGATAAGAACACAATTTATCAATATATAATTTGTTTTAATAACATAAAGAGGGAGACACATAAATATATAGTAGCAGAGTTTTATATTCTGTTGCAGCTAAGTTGGTATTAATTCAATATATGTAGTTATAAGTTTAAAATATTAAATGCAGTATCCAAAGTAACCATTAAGAAAATAACTTTAAAGATACACAAAAGAGAAGGGTATCAAAACGTTACACTACAAAAAAATCAAGGACTCAAGAAGGCAGTAATGAAGGAACTGAGGAATAAATGAGATATAAGACATATTAAAAACTAATAGTAAAATGGCTGAAGTAACTCACCCATTGTCAGTAATTAGTATAAATATAAACAGATTGAACTCTCCAATTAAAAGACTGAGATTACCAAATAGATTTTTTAAAACTGATCTCCATAGCAAGATGGCAAAATAGAAGGCCTCACCAATCGTCCCTCAATAAGGACACCAATTTAAAAACTACACAATAAAAGCACCTTCATAAGAATCAAAAATCAGGTGAGTCCTCATGGTACCTGATTTTATCTTAGTATCACTGAAGGAGGGATTGAAGACAGAAAAAGCAGTTATTTTTTTTTTAGCTTTATTTTTATTGCTGTATGGTATTCCATTTTATTTAAAATACCACAATGTTTTTATCCATTTTCCTATTTACAGTTACATTCAAGTTTTCAATATTACAAACAACATTCTTTTCCATGTTTCTTTATGAACATGTCACTTTATGGTATAAGTACTAGCTAAGCGCTATAAGCACACCTTACATTTTAGAAGGCTTTGACAAATGTTCCTCCAACATGGTTATATCAATTTACAATATAAAGTAATGGGAGCACCAATACATCGTAATAAACAGTCTTGAATCATTGACATCACCCCTCCCCAACCCCCAGAAGCAATGGTCTGGTGAGAAGAGCATCTCTAGGCGATTGGGGAGGGATAACACGGCAATTATGAAGCATTGAACACATTGCTGTCCTGCTGCATCAGAAAAGAACACCCGACCAAACTCAGTTGATGCCAACCCACAGAGCATTTAAACCAGCCCTAGCCAGAAGGGAATCACAGATCCCATTGGACCAAACTTGAGTTCCCACAAACGTCACAATTGAGGGCTAAACGGCTCTGTGTCTCTAAGTAAAAACTTGAAAAGAAATCTAGGCCATAAAGACTGGAAATCTTAGGTCAGTCCTAGTGTTGATCTGGGTCCAGAGACAGTGGACTGGGAGAACACATGACCCACTGAGACACCAGCCAAGGCGACCTAGTGGAATCCTGGCATCACCCCTCCCCTCACTGCAGGCCGCACAGCTCATGCCTCAAAAAGAGACCCCTTCCTTCTGCTTGAAGAGTGGAGAGGGAAGAGTGAGGTGGATTTTGTCTTAGATCTTGGATACCAGCTAGGCTACAGCAGGATAGGGCACCTGTCAAAGGCACAAAGCCCCTTTCCAGGCCCTTGATCATGGACAACATTTCTAGACACACCCTAGACCAGAAAGGAACCCACAGCCATGAAGGGAGGGACCCAGTTCTGGAAGCATTCATCATCTGCTAACTGAAGAGCTCCTGGGCCCTGAATAACTAGTAATGATACCCAGGTACTATATCAAGGGCCTTGTGTGAGGCTCTGAGATTTGCTGGCTTCAGGTAGAACACCGAGAAGACTCTTAGGTTCCCCAGTTCTAGGACCTGACTCTTAGACAACATTTCTGGACCTGCCCTGGGCCAGAGAAGAGCCCACTATCCTGAAGAGTGAGTCTCGGGCCAGCGAGCATTAATCAAAGGCTGACTTAAGAGCCTTTGGGCCTTAAGGGAACATTGGCAGTACTCTGACAGTACTCCCCATGGCCTGTGGTGTTACTGGCTATGGGGTGAGGCACCTCTGCCTTTGTTAAGGGGTGGGAAGAGTGAGGAAAATTGTGTCTTGTGGTTTGAGTGACAGCTTAGCCGTAGTACAATAGAACACCAAGAAGACTTCTAAGGCTGTTGACCCTAGTCCCTGACTCCTGGACAGCACCTCTCGACCCACCTAGGGCTTGAAGGATTTAGCCACACTGAAGAGGAGGACACAAACCTGTCTGGTTTTGCTGTCTGCTGACGGTTGAATCCCAGAGCCCTGAGCAAACATAGGCAGTGACCAGGAAGTGATTACAACAGGCTTTGGGCAACACCCAGCGTTGTAATTACATCAGGTTTTACTCAGCACAGTCATAGTGGTGGTGGCCACAGGGGTACTTCTGTCACTTCACTCCCAGCTTTAGGTGGCTCAGAATAGAGAGAGACTCCATTTGTTTGGGAGAAAGTAAGGAAAGAGAGCAAGTAAGGGAAGGGAAGGCTCTATGAATCTGCAAGAACTACAGCATTACTGGGCTTGGGGTACCCACTAAAGCAGATACACCTAAGATAACAACACCCAAGACTTTTTAAATATATGGAAAGCCTTCCAAAGAAGGATGGGTACAAACAAGTCCAGAAGTGGGTGCAGTGAAGACTGTGACGAATACCTAACTCTTCTGTGCCCAGACACCAAAGAACATCTACTAACATTAACACCATCCAAGAAAACATGACATCACCAAATAAATTACATAAAGCACCAGGGACCAACCCTGGAGAAACAGAGATATGTGACATTTGAGACAGATAATTCAAAATAGCTCTGTTGAGGAAAATCAAAGAAATCCAAGATAACACAGTGCATGAAGTCAGAATTCTTTCAGATAAGTTTAACAAAAGACAAATAATTTAAAAGAATCAAGAAGAAATTCCAGAGCTGAAAAATGCAAATGAAATATTGAAGAGTGTATCAGTCTTTTAACAGCAGAATGAATCAAGCAGAAGAAAGAATTAATGAGCTTGAAGACAGGTTATTTGAAAATACACAGAGGAGACAAAAGAAAAAAAAGAAAAAAAAAACAATAAAGCACACCTACTAGATTGAGAAAATAACCTCAAAAGGGCAAACCTAGAGTTGTTGGCCTTGAAGAGTAGGTAAAGAAAGAGATATGAGGTAGAAAGTTTGTTCAAAGGGATAACAGACAACTTTCCAAACCTAAAGGAAAGAAAGATATCAATATCCAAGTATAAGAGGTTATAAAACACCAAGCAGATTTAACCCAAAGACTACCTCAAGGCATTTAATATTCACACTCCCAATGATCAAGGATAAAGAAAGGATCCTAAAAGCAAAAGGAGAAAATAAACAAATAACATACAATGGAACTCCAATACCTCTGGCAGCAGACCTTTCAGTGGAAACCTTATTGGCCAGGAGAGAGTGGTACAACAGATTTAAAGTATTAAAGAAAAAAATCTTTTACCCTATAATAGTATATCTGGTGAAAATAACCTTCAAACATGACAGAGAAATAAAGACTTTCCCAGACAAACAAAACAGGAATTTCATCAACAAAATACTTGTCCTACAAGAAATGCTAAAGGGAGTTCTTCAGTCACAGAGAAAAGAACATTAGTGAGCAATAAGTAATCACCTGAAGCTATAAAACTCACCAGTAATAGTAAGTACACAGAAAAACACAAAATATCATAACACATCACACTGTAACTGTGATGAGTAAACTACTCTCATCCTAAGTAGAAAGACTAAATATGAATCAATCAGAAACAGTAGCTACAACAATTTTTCAAGACATACACAATACAATAAGATATAAATAGAAACAACAAAAAGTTAAAAAGCAGGGGGACATAGTTAAGTTATAGAATTTTATGTTTCCTTTTTGTTTGTTTGGGTTTTTTTTGTTGTTGCTTATGCAAACAGTGTTAAGTTGTTATCAGCTTAAAATAATGGGTCATAAAGGTTGCATTTGCAAGCATCATGGTAACCTCAAACCAAAAAATATACAATGCATACACAAAAAATAAAAATCAAGAAACTAAATCACATCACCAGAGAAAATCACCTTCACTACAGGAAGACAGGAAGGTGAGAAAGAAGGAAAAGAAGACTACAAAACACCCAGAAAACAGATAACAAAATGGTAGGAATAACTCCTTACTTATCAATAATATTAAATATAAATAGACTAAACTCTCCAATCAAAAGACAGGCAGTGGGCCGGGCACGTTGGCTCACGCCTGTAATCCCAGCACTTTGGAAGGCTGAGGTGGGTGGATCATGAGGTCAGGAGTTTGAGACCAGCCTGTCCATCATGGTGAAACTCCATCTCTACTAAAAATACAAAAATTAGCCAGATGTGGTGGCATGCACTTGTAATCCCAACTACTCGGGAGGCTGATGCAGATAAATTGCCTGAATCTGGGAGGCAGAGGTTGCAGTGAGCCAAGATCATGCCATTGCTCTCCAGACTGGGCAACAGAGTGAGACTCCCTCTCAAAAAAAAAAAAAAAAAAAAGTACACATTGATCTGTTGCCCACAAGAAACACACTTCACCACATAGACTGAAAATAAAGGAACGGAAAAGGATATTCCATGCCAATAGAAACCAAAAAGGAGCAAGAGTACCTATTCATATATCAGAAAAAAAAATAGATTTCAAGACAAAAATTACAAGAAGAGACAAAGAAGGTCACTATATAATAATGCAGGGGTTAATATAGCAAGAGAACAGAACATCACTGCTGTTATTCAACATAATACTAGAAGTCCTACCTATAGCAATTAGGCAAGAGAAAGAAATAAAGAGCATTCAAATTGAAATTGAAGAAGTCAAATTATCCTTGTTGGCTGATGATATGATCTTATATTTGGAAAAACCGAAAGATTCCACCAAAAAAATGATAATAATGGATAAAAAAATTCAATAAAGTTGCAGGATACCAAATCAACATACACAAATCAGTAGTATTTCTGTATGCCAACAGTGAACAATCTGAAAAACAGATCAAAAAAGTAATCCTATTTTTAGTAGCCCCGATAAAATTAAATAGCAAAAAATTAACCAAAAAAGTGAAAAATCTTTATAATGAAAACTAAAAAACAATAATAAAAGAAATGGAAGAGAACACACAAAAAATTGAGAGATATTTCATGTTCATGGATTGAAAAAATCAATAATGTTAAAATGTCCATACTACTCAGTAATCTACAGATTCAATGCAATCCTTATTAAAAATATAAATGAAATTCTTCACAGGAACAAAATTTAGATGGTGGGAGTGTAAATTAGTTCAACCATTGTGGAAGACAGTGTGAAAATTGATTTTTTAAAAAAATTTTGCCTCCTTTATGGATTGTATGTCATCGTCTTCTAACTTTGTAGGCATTATTATGTCATTGTGTCTGGTGGTATATTTACTGCAAATAACTTATTCCTATCTATTATTTTATTTTCACTTTGCTTAAGATGTACTTTTCTAATCATAAGGCTTTATTCTTGTGGTCAAATTTTCTAATATATTCCTGTATGTATTTAATGTTGTTATTATTTCAAAAATCCTTCCCATCTGTTGTAGTATAAAATATCCTGTTTTTAATGTTTTCAAGGTTTTTTACACTTTAATCTTTAGTCTAACTGGAATTTTTTCATATTGTGAAACGTAGGGTTCTTGAAGTTTTTTTTTTCCATATGGTAAGTGTATTGTCCCACCTCCAGTACTGATGCAATCATCATTTCCCCTTATATTTATCATTCCACCTATCAAATACCAAATTCCCATTTACGTTTGGTTTGTTTCTGAGGTTTCTACTTGACTACACTAATGCATATGTATACTAACATTTCACTCCTCTAATTTCTATAACTTTATCATAAGTTCCCATCTTTTACCTTGCCTTTTTCCCAAATTTTCTTGCCTCCTTATGCATTTTTATTTTATCCATGTGGATTTTAGAATCATTTTATTTGGTCTACTAGAATTCCTACTAGGAGTTTGATTGAAATTACACTAGATTTATGGATAGATTTAGAGAGAAGTGACACTTTATAATATCAGTCTTCTAATCCAAAAAACGTGGTATATCTCTCCATTTATTTTAGTTTTATTTTAATTATCTCAATTTTTAAATTCCTTACATAAATATCTTGACATCTGTTTTAAATATTTATATATTTGCTGCTATTGTAAATTAATGTATGGTGTAAGAACACTATTAGTTTTTGTACGTTTATTTGTACCTAACAATTTTACCAAACTCTCATTTTAGTTATATTAATGTATCTGTAGATTCACTGGATTTTCAATGTAGTCAATAACGTTGAACACAGGCATACCTCAGAGATATTGTGGTTCAGTTCCTGACCACTGAAATAAAGCAAATACTGCAGTCAAGAAAATCACATAATTTTGGGTGGTTCCCAGTGCATATAAAAGTTATGTTTATGGCTGGGCATGGTGGCTCACACCTGTAATTCCAGCACTTAGGGAGGCTGAGGTGGGTAGATCACCTGAAGTCAGGAGTTCAAGACCAGCCTGGCCAACATGGCAAAACCTCGTCTCTACTAAAAATACAAAAGTTAGCCTGGCGTGGTGGTGGGCACCTGTAACCCCAGCTACTCTGGAGGCTGAAAGGGGAGAATTGCTTGAACCTGGGAGGCAGAGGTTGCAGTGAGGCAAGATTGCACTATTGTACTCCAGCCTGGGTGACAGAGTGAGACTCCGCCTCAAAAAAAAAAAAAGTTATGTTTACGCTATACTGTAATTTATTAAGTGTGAAAGTGTGAAATACCATTACATCTTTAAAAAGTGTAAACCTTAATTTAAAATTTTTCACTTAAAATGTTAACAATCATCTGAGCCTCCATCAAGTTGTAATATTTTTGCCAGTAGAAGGTTTTGTCTTGGTGTTGATGGCTGCTAACTGATCAGGCTGGTGGTTGCTGAAGCTTGGAGTGACTGTGGCAGTTTCTTAAAATAACATAACAGTGAAGTTTACTGTATAGATTGTCTCTTCCTTTCATGAAAAATCTCTCTGTAGCATGAAATATTGTTTGATATTATAGCATTTTACTCACAGCGGAACTTCTTTCTAAATTGGAGACAATCTTCTCAAACTCTTCTGTTGCTTTATTAACTGTTTATGTAATATTCTAAATCCTTTGTTGTCATTTCAGCACTGTTCACAGCATCTTTACCAGGAATAGATTCCATCTCAAGAAACCACTTTCTTTTCTCATTCACAAGAAGCAACTCCTCATTTGTTCAAGTTTTATCATGAGATTGCAGCAATTCAGTCACATCTTCAGGCTCCACTTCTAATTCTAGTTCTCTCACTATTCCTACTGCATCTGAAATTACTTCCTGTCCTGAAGTTTTCAACCCCTCAAAGTCATCCATGATGGTTGGAATCAACTTCTTCCAAACTCCTGTTACTGTTGATATTTTGGCCTCCTCCCATGAATCACAAATGTTCTTAATGGTATCTAGGATGGTGAATCTTTTCCAGAAAGTTTTCTGTTTGCCTTGCCCAGATGCATCAGTAGAATCACAACCTATGATAGCTATAGCCTTATGAAATGTATTTCATAAGAAATAAGACTTGAAAGTAGAAATTACTTCTTGATAAATGGGCTGCAGAATGGATGTTGTATTAGCAGGCATGAAAAAAAAAATGGCACAATTCCTTGAAGAGAATAACTTGCCACCTCGAGGCAAGTTGACTACTTTGAATCATTCCACTCTAGAAGCAACAGTGATTTTTCTCTGACATGAATAGATATATATTTTGCTTTTTGTGCATGTAGAGCCTTAATACTGCTATTGAAAGGCTATTGGTGCATAGGACCTCACATATTATTGTGTCAAAACATGGGACCCATTTTACATCAAAAGTATTACAAAAGTGGGCCAAAGACTATGAAATTCACTAATCACAAGACATATAGTAGCACTTGGAAGCTGCTGTCATTAAAGAGCATTGGGAAAGCCTGCTTAAGGCTTACTGAAGTGCCAATTCAAAGGTGAAACTTTAGAGAACGTGTTGCTTTCTCCAAGACGGTATACACTTGACCCTTTATATCCATGAATCTTGCATCCATGGAATCAACTAGCCATGGATTGAAAATATTCAGAAAAAAACTCATCTTAACATGTACAGACTTTTTTCTTGTCATGACTCACTAAACAACAGAGTAAAGCAATCATTTACATAGGATTTTATTGTATCAGGTATTATAAGTAACCTAGAGATGATTTAAAGTATACAGAAGGATGTGTATAGGTTATATGCAAATAGTATGCCATTTTATATAAGGGACTTGAACATCCATAAATTTGGGTATCTGCAGGAGGTCACGGAATCAATGCTCCATGGATACCAAGGGATGACTGCACTAACTTGAATCAGAGACCTGTATGTAGTGGTGTGTCCCTCAATAGGATGAAATCATGGGTCGAGGAAACAATGGATGGAATTAGGAGTAGCCCCAATCATATTATTCCCAATGACACAGTGGAGAACTTTTTAATTCCTGTCCATCTGGGAACAGTGGAGTTTGGATCCCAAAAGGGCAAACACTTCTGCCATGAAAATCAGAAAGAATCACATTAAACTGTAAGTAGTGGAAGCTGCCTAGAAACTTCATGATCTTCACGTTCAGGGCATAGTAGGTAAGAAGAGGAGTTACCATCTGTTTTGGACTTCCTGCAGACATTGGATGGAAGTCAACCAAAATTTGATTCAGACAACAAAGCTGGATGACATCACATATACACTAAGATGGTTACTTACATAATGAGGCTTTCTAGACCAGGGCTGGCCTGCCAAATTGGTCAAAAAAAAAAAAAAAATAGCTTGAGAGAATAGGTGAAGGAGATTGGCTTGGGGTTCTTGCAATGGCTAGGGGGTGGGGCTAGGGTGAAGATCTCTTTGCACTAACAAGAGCTTGTGTGGTTCGAACCTCCCAATGGTGCCACAGAAGGGGAGACTTTAGTTTTCTTACCCATTAGCCCACGTGTCAAGCATAAGGGAAAGAGGGAGAAGTGAGGATTAAAAGATGTCAGCAGTCAAACATCAATGTCAGACTCTACTACACATTGTAGACAGGGGCAACTGGCCCTGATCATTAGGAGTAGAAGGCATGTTTTTAAACAATGAGGACAAGCAGAATATGCTTAATACCCAGTGATTAAATGGGTGCCTCTTGGTACTTCCTTGCCAAATTTTGATGGTAAATGGACAAGAGCAATGACCTTGGCCAAAGATAAACGTAGTAGCCAATGGTTTAAGGCTCATCAGGAATGTCACCAAGTAAATTACAGAGACCATGTGAGGGGAAGGAAAATCTCAAATGAATAGTGGAAGAGAGAAATTATTAGTATGAGTTATGATCATGAGACCAGCCTCTGCAGCAAAAGCTGTAGTACATTCCACAAATTTTCTTTCTCTGTTTTCCTCCCACAAAGAAAGATGCACCAGAACCCTGGAGGAGCTATTTCCCAGACTTACATGAAGAAGTTAATTTGATCAGCAAAAGGGGTGAACAGTGTTGGACATGGAGGTGCCCCATACAGATTCTTTTCAAGAAAAGATGTATTGTCTGAGATGTCAGGAGTCCTGTCAGCAGACAGTGTTCAGCTTTTAGCCCATCAAAGACAACCTCAGTTGCAGGAAACATCTCACTCTGACACAGTGAGTGATCAAGGAGTGTGTGTGGAGGCCCAGACATTTTAACTCGATGCAAGACAACTCAGGCCACTTTTACTCCAGATCTCTTCATGCAGTTAGCCAAGAGACTGTTGCTATTTGGGCCTGCATTTCACCTTGACTTCTGCCCCTGCCTAATTCTGCTTTCTTCCAATTTTTTCCCCACAGGTATCTATCTCAAGAGCACTCCCATATAAACATCCTGTACAATAAATCCTGTTTCAGAGTCTGCTTTCAGAAGAGGGGATGGCATATACAGAAAAAAGGAGGTTGTCAAAGGATATGGGCATAGAGAGGTAACAAACTTCAGTAACAGTACAGACAAAAATACAGACTAACCAGGCGATTCCTACTTGAACAAGTGGAACATGGGTGCAACATTTAGAAAAGAGTCTGATTAGAATACAGAAAAAGAAGTATATACAAGATATTATGTGAATAAATGACACTAACAATCTGAAAAGGAAATTAAGAAAATAATTCTATTTACAAAAACATCATAAAAAGTAAAATACTTAGGACTGAACTAAGAAGGAGAAATATTTAGACACTGGAAAATGTGAAGTGTTGCTGAAAAATTAACAAATATACAAATAAATGAAAGACATCCCTTTCTCATAGATAGGAAGACAATATTGTTAAGATGTACACACTACACAAAACAATCTACAGATTCAATGCTATCCTTACCAAATCATAACAATATTTTTTGCAGATATACAGAAATTTATCTTAAAATTCATACAGAATTTCAAAGGCCCCCAAATATTCAAAATAATATTGAAAAAGAACAAGGTTCAAGATTTCATATTTTCTGATTTCAAAACATACAACAAAGCTGCAGTAATCAAAACAATATGGTACTGACATAAGGGCAGACATACTAGAACAATAAAATAGGACAGAAAGTCCAGAAATAAACCCTCACATACACGGTCAATTGATTTTCAACAGACGTGCCAAGACAATTCAATGGGGAAAGGACACACTTTTCGACAAATTATATTACAAAACAATGGATATCAAAAAGCAAAGGAATTAAGATGGACCAATATCTTACTCCACACTAAAAAAAAAAGTCAACTGAAAATGGATCAGAGTCCTAAACGTAAGAGCTAGAATCATCAAACTCTTAGAAGAAAACATAATAATAAATCTTCATGACATTAAATTTGTCAATGATTTATTGGCTATGACATCAAAAGTCCAGGGAACAGAAAAATAAACTGGACTACATCAAAATTAAAATTTTTGTGCATAGTACATGTATTATGGACTGAATTATGTTTCCTCAAGCTTCACACATTGAAGCTCCAACTCCCAATGTGACCGTATTTGGAAATAGGGCTTTTAGGAGATAGTGTAAAGATAAAATTAAACAATAAGGGCAGCGTTCTAATCTGATAGGATCCAGGGACTTATTAGAAGTGGAAGAGAGGGAGAGATTTCTCCCTTCACATGTAAGGAACCAAGCCAAGGCGGTGTGAGGATACAGCAAAAAGGCAGCCATGAGCAATCAAGGAAGAGAGTCCTCATTGAAACCTAAATGAGCTGGTACCTTGCCTCCAGAACTGTAAGAAATTAATTTATATTGTTTAAGCCACCCAGTCAATATTTTTATGACAGACTGAGAAGACTAATACAACATGATAGAAGAATTTATGTAATTTGCCTCAAAGTGCACAAAAAGTGATGGTCACATTGGAGTTTAAGCCCAAGTCTGAGACCTGCCAAATGCAGGCTTTTCCCATCTCACCAAATTTTTTTTGGAAAAGCTTATGCTCTAAAGAGGTGTGAGAAGGATATTCATGCCATTGTCACCCATCTCTCTGAAAGTACCCTCTCCATTGAAATTTCCTGGAATAACTCACAGAGCTGTGTGACCCATACCTCCCCCATGAGAGATGTCCTTACAGTGTGCAGCAGTGGCCAGGGGGAGCATGTCACTGTGGTATGAGGAGACCTGTTTATGCCAGTGAGAAGAGATCTTGAGCTTCCTCTTCTATTTTCAAATGATCTTAACATTGATCTTTAAATTGACACTTAGGGCTTTACCTTTAAAGCAAATCTAGTTCACTAAAACCTTGATGAAGCTCAGTTTGAGGATGTGGATAAGGCATACAACTTTTCCTTTGACTTGCCTTTCCATATCACCTTTTATCTCCTACTGGAATGCAGAAACCCTGGGGAAGCAGGTCTCAGAAAGGATTTTGACAAATGTTCACATCACCCAATAACTTTGTCAGTGGTTCCAGCCATTTTCCAATGAAGAGAATGTTTCCCATTTGCAACTCTAGCTGCTTCTTTGGTAAATTCAGTGAATAGATCAGGTGCTGGAAGCCATGCAAGATCTCTATCATTGACGTTTCTGTGAGGTGGAATCCCAAGCACCCCAGGATCTGAGTTTGGGTTCTGGAGTAGGCCACAAGGGAAAGCATTGCCCAAACTGTAAAAATGCTCACAAGAGAAAAGACAGTGTTTCTATGTGGGGTATCCACAATGAACCTCCAATACAGGTTGATTGCAAAGTCAGAATTAATGAATTACATCTTATATAGAGCAGCATTTTGTTGGGACAAATGGTAGGTAGTTACTTCACCTTCAGAGCTGTTATGTGATGTGCAGTGAATTGTAGCATGAAGCTCAATTACCAACAGAACCAGATAGAGGGACAGTGACATTTTAGAAAAAAGGTATACTCTATAAGAGATGAAATAAGAGAATCATTAGGGGAGCTTTGCTGGATGAAACACTCCTAGCCAGCGAAACAAAATTATCTCCTACCTTGATTTAAAAAAGAATAGCAAATTTTGATGGTGCATTCATCAGGGGCTCGGTGGAGGTCTCTCTTCCTTGAAACACTGATGATTCATCTAATGTGGGCAAGGCGTAGGAGAAGTGGCTTGCTGGGGCACAGAAATAATGCCATGGCCTCTCATTTAGATGTAATAGCGAAATTATGAAAATGCTGTGAGTAAATTAAATTCATGGTAATTGAATCACTTTTTATTTAAATCAGAGGCAGCCCTTTGAAGAAAAAGGAATCTTTGGATAAAACTAGTATTTCTTTGGCGTATACTATTATCTGTAGATTAGAATGTTGGATTGTGTTTTTCTTTAATTTGGCTTTTTCTTAAGATAAAATCTATAAGAGACGAGATGAGAGAACACTCATACTTTCTTTGACTAAAAGAAAATGGAGAATAATTTTTGCATTTTATGTTTTGTTGGGAAGGAAGGGTGTGAGTTTGTGGAGCCATGTGCAAGATCACATGTTGAAATCCATGCATTTGTGCAATGCATGGAAGCCACAGAAGTATTCTTGAACAAAAAGAACGTAAAGATGTAACTGTCTACATTTTACATTGTTTTTTATCACCATTATCATCTAAAGAGTCATTTTAAGTTACAAGGCATTTAACACTATTAACCTTAATATCTATGTGTATTATTTCTAAATTGCTAAAGAGGAAGCCAGAATATGGTCTTACATACTCTGAGCTTGGAAGAGTTCAAGACAATGGAATAAGGGGGTCAGCTGTGGAATCACCAATGATCACAGACATGAGTGGTCAGAAGGAAGAAATCCATGGAGTCAGTACAGGGCTCCTTCCTTAGACCTCCATCCTGTTACTGGGTGATATAATCCACTCCCAGAAACTCAACTTCTACCTCACAAAATTATGTATCTTTAATCCAGATTGCTCTCCTGTGTTCCTAGCCATTTATCCAGCTGCCTATTAGATATATCTACCAGGATGGTCCACACATATCTCAGTCTCAAAGTTTCCAAAAGCAAACTCATCATACCCTCAAGCCTTCTGGTTCTCCTTCATTCTCCATATTTTAAATCTATCATATCGTTTTCTACTGAAACCCCCATGCCAAAAATCTGGGCATTGCCCTAGGGGTTTTCTTCATTCTTATTGCCCACATTTAATGAGTCATGATTTCCTGTGAATATTATCTTCTAAATACCTCTCAAAACTTCTCACTTCTTTCCATCCCTGCTGTCATTGCATCAAGTCCAAGGCCTGAACTACTGCATCAGCTCCAAACAAGCCACACTGCCTTCTGTCTCCTCTATCTCAACCTCTCTTCTTTCATGCTTTATCAAATCTCTATATTGTAATCATAGTCCTCTTTCTGTAAAAGTCGCTGAGACAGGTAGGAAGCCAGTGATCAGATAGTCACACTTAGGCCTTGGCTCCTGGAGCTGGCAGTTCAGACCTCACATTGATTTGGAACTCTGACTTGCTAATAGAGATGTTAAAAGTTCCCAAAAAGAAAAAAAAGTACTTATAAAGCATTCCCAAGAAGCCATTTGCATGTTTCAGAAAGAAAAACCTTTTCAGCTCTATAATATATTCTGTATTGCAAAACTAGGTATTCCTAGCTACTCATTAACCCCAGCATTAATGGCAAAATGATATCTTCAAAGTCAATACCCAAAACCAAGGCCAAAAGGAACAGAGTGAAAAATGATAAGGATGGAAATTTGTGTGATTGCTTTGACTGCCAGATCCCTCATGTAAAGCAAAAGAGAAAGAGGATTGTCAGAGCTGGAAGTCAGCAGTCCCTGCTAGGAAAAGTGTCTTTTCATCAGGTAGAATGAGGCAAAAGCACCAAAAGGCAGCAGGAGAAAGTTCTCACTATTAGGCTAAACAATGCTGGGACAGGTAGCCTTTTGAGGGAGAAAGGTGTATATACGCAGAGGCTGGGTGAGGCTTCTAATGGTGCTGTAGAAATTATTTGCAGAGGAAATGATGTCAAAGGTAGCTTCCAACACTAGACTTCTGGTGCTGCACACATATAGGTCTGCTCAGGGTAAAAATCAGTCCTGTCTTTTGCTCACTAAAATCCCCTATGCCCTCCCTTGGCCATATTACTCCAAAAGAGGATGCAGAAGGAGGCAAAGATAGTGGAATAAAATATTCCACTGTCCACTATGTACTTATAATAAGCTATGTACTTATTATATGCAAAGAAGCAATGGGAACAAGGAGAACTGGGCTCAGTCAGGAGACGAGTTCAACCTTGCCTCTAACAATTTCTAACTCTAGTAGTAGTAGTAGCAAGAGTAGGAGGAGGAGTAGCAGTAACAGTAGCAGCAGCAGTAGTAGAAGTAGTAACAGAAATTCCTGCATTTGAATATTTACCATGTGCATGGCATTTTGTGAAGCATCTGATTCCAAACACTGCCAGCTTCAGTACTACACTAAAAATGTATATGGGTTTCTCACTGCAGCCAGAGCTCCAGGTCTCATCTTCACTGCTCTGTGTCTTCTGCTCCTAGAGGTCTAGCCTCTGTGGCCCTGTGACCTACAGGCACTGTTGACATTCAGGGATGTGGCCATAGAATTTTCTCTGGAGGAGTGGCAATGCCTGGACTCTGCTCAGCAGAATTTGTATAGGCATGTCATGTTAGAGAACTACAAAAACCTTATCTCCCTGAATCTCTCCAAAATGGCTGACTAGACACAGCAAGGAGGAACATTGGCCACCAAGGGACTGAGACATCAGGATGACTGGCACACGCCTAGCAGATTTTCAGAGGGAAGACATTAAGAGCAAACGGAGGGAAGACACAAATGCTGGACTGAAGGGGAAGAAAGCTGGGAACACTGCATGGGGCTACTATGCACAAGGACTCATTCCTGGCCCCAAACGACTCTTGCAGAAGGGGAGAGTTGAACAAGCAGAAGAAATCTACTCTTGCCACAGGCCTCGAGAATCCTGGCAGAACCCTTAGCCACCACAGACACTTGAGTTGGCAGGGAGAGTTGCTTAGAGAAACGATAGGGGCAGAACTCCAGCCAGTGCAAAAGCCCTGAGTATTTAATGCCAGAGCATCTGTAGCAAAGCACAGCCAGGGACAACCATCCCACTAGGCTCAATTTGCTCCCATAGGAGACGTCAGCCCTAGGAGAACTATTGGTCCTGAATTCTGCAGGGTGGTCTTGCCTATGAGATGGACCCAGTCTGACCTAAGCACATCTTAGACTGCTGGCCTCTGTTGGGGCACAAGCCTGGCCATGCCTGCCTACAGTGCAGCCCCCAAGACCCTCCTGGGGGCCCAAATCATAGCTCCTCCACTAGTGGACTGTGCTTGACTGGTAGAGTGCTCCAGCAAAGTGGCCTCTGCAGACATGCACCAGCCCCCTCCACTCTACCCTCCCACTACTGCATCCTCCCCTGTGCTACCTTACCTGAACGTGCTCACCCACAGCCACCCCCACATAGCTTTGCCAGCATATGTGTGCACAATTGGACCTTGCCTTGCCTTCCCTGACAGTGCACATGTGCATATGCACCTTGCCGTGCCACTGTTGCTGGAGTGATTGCATCCTGTACCACTTCCCGGCCACACCATCATTGTCATCCGGAGCCTGCCAGCCTCACCCCTGCCAGAGCCCTGCCCTGTGCCAACACTGCCTCCACTGAGAAACAAGGCATGGAGAATAGTGGATCCTTTCTCATCCTAAGTGGCCACTGCTTCCTGCATGAATGAGCATAGAGGGTGCACACAGTCCTAGGCCCAAGAGCACCGTACTCCCATGTTAACACCACCACCAATGTGAATGCATTCACAGTCACCAGGGAAATCCACCTGCCTCCCCAAGCTGTGCTGCCACTGCCACTGCTCCAAATGCCTACATGGAGATCAGTACCGCAGCACCCACTAGCACCCTGCAGAAGCCAAGGAGCATGCACCCTGTCAAATTTCTGCTGCTGCTGACACATACAAACAAGGATGAATTCCACTGTCACTGCCCTACAAATTGCTTTGGTTGGCACCACCCATTGGAGTGTTGTGACCAACAGTCCAGGAGCACCTTGGCCCCCCCAGTGCAGCAGGTTCCTACTCTAGAGGAGCCAGAGAACAAAGCTAGTGTCTGGTACCAGTCTACCAGAGTTAGAACACGCAGTCCAGGAGTTCTGAGCTAAGTATTGGCCCTCTAAAATCTTCCAGAAAAGAAGCCAGTCGACTGAGTCCATGAAATACCACAGTCAAACCCCCAAGGTCATCAAATAAGATAAAAGAAAAAATATCCATCCAAAGGAGAGCAACTTCAATGATTGAAGTACAATCAGTTCACAAAGATGACACAGAACCAGTGCAAGAACTCTGACAACTCAAAAACCCAGAATGACTTCTTTCCTCTCAACAACCACACTAATTCTCCAGCAAGGGTTCTTAAGTAGGCTGAGATAGCTGAAATGACAGAAGTAGAATTAAGAATATGGGTAGGAATTAAGATCATCCAGATGCAGGAGAACATTGAAACTCAATCCAAGGAAGCTAAGAATTACAATAAAATGATATAGGAGCTAACACACAAAATAGCCAGTATAGAAAAGAATGTAACTGACCTGATAGAGCTTAAAAACATACTATGAGAATCTGATAATGCAATTGCAAGTATTAATAGTAGAATAGATCAAAGTGAGGAAAAAAATCTCAGAGTTCGAAGTCTGGCTTTCTGAAATATAACAGTTAAATGAGAATAAAGAAAAAAGATGAAAAAGGAATAAACAAAATGGCCAATAATTATTGTATCATGTAAAGAGACCAAATATGTGACTGATCAATGGCCCTGAAAGAGATGGGGAGAAAGGAAGCAACTTGGAAAACATATTTCAGGGTATCATCCATGAGACCATCCCCAACCTAGCTAGCCAGGCCAACATTCAATTAAGAAAATGCAGAGAACCCCTACAAGGTATTTCCCAAGATAATCATCCCCAAGACATATAATCAGCATATTTTTCAAGGTCAAAATAAAAAAATAAATAAAGGCAGCTAGAGAGAAAGGACAGGTGACCTACAAGGAGAAGTCCATCAGACTAAGACGGATCTCTCAGCAGAAACCCTACAAGCCAGAAGAGACTGGGGGCTAATATTCAACATTGTTAAAGAAGAGAAATTCCAACCAAGAATTTCATATCTGGCCAAACTAAGCTTCATAAGTGAAGGAGAAATAAGATCCTTTTCAAACAAGCAAATGCTAAGGGAATTCGTTACCACCAGACCTGCCTTACAAAAGCTCCTGCAAGAAGCACTAATTATGGAAAGAAAAGAGTATTATCAGCCACTACAAAAACACACTTAAGTACACAGACCAGTAATACTATAAAGCAACCACACAAACAAGTCTTCAAAATAACCAATTAATGACATGATGACAGGATCAAATCCACAAATATCACTACTAACCTTGAAGGTAAACAGGCTATATGCCCCAATTAAAAGCACAGAGTGGCAAGCTGGATAAATAATCAAGATCCAATTGTATACTGTCTTCAAGAGAACCATTTCACATGCAATGACACATATTGGCTCAAAATGAAGAGATGAAGAAAAATCTACCAAGCAAATGGAAAACAGAAGAAAAGCAGAGATTGCAATCCTAACTTCAGACATAACAGACTTTAAACCAACAAAGATCAAAAATGTTATTATATAATGGTAAAGGGTTCAATTCAACAAGAAGACATAACTATCCTAAATATATATGCGCCCAATACAGGAGTGCCCAGATTCATAAAGCAAATTCTTAGAGACCCTCAAAGAGACTTAGACTCCCACACAATAATAATGGGAAACTTCAACACCTACTGACAGTACTAGACAGGTCATTGAGACAGAAAATTGACAAAGATATTCAGGACCTGAACTAAACACTGGACCAAATGGATCTGATAGACATCTACAGAACTCTGCAACCCCAACCAACAGAATATACATTCTTCTCATTGCCACATGGCACATAAAATTGACCACACAATTGGACATAAAACAATCCTTGACAAATGCAAAAGAGCTGAAATCATAACAGCTACACTGTCAGATCACAGCAGAATAAAAATAGAATTTGGACTAAGAAAATCATACAAAGCATGGAAATTAACCTGTTTCTGAACGACTTTTGGGTAAATTATGAAATTAAGGCAGAAGTTAGGAAGTTAGGTTTTTTTAATTAATAAGCAGAAATTAAGAATTTTTTTTTAATTAATGAGAGCAAAGATAATACCATACCAGAATCTCTGGGACACACGTAAAGCAGTGTTAAGAAGGAAATTTAAATCAGTAAATGCCCACATAAAAAACTTAGAAAAATCCCAAATTAAAGACCTAACATCACAACTAAAACAACCAGAGAAGCAAGAGAAGACCAATCCCAAAGCTAGCAGAAGACAAGAAATTACCAAAATCAGAGCTGAACTGAAGGAGATTGAGACACAAAGAAATATTAAAAAGATAAACAAATCCAGGAGTTTATTTTTTTTAAAAAAAGATAGTAAGATAGACCATTAGCTAGACTAATAAAGAAGAAAAGAGAGAAGAGCCAAATAAAGATAATTGGAGACAGCAGAGGGGACATTAGCACTCACCTCACAGAAATACAAATAATCATCAGAGAATGTTATGAATCCCTTTATGTACACAATCTAGAAGATTTAGAAGAAGTGGATAAATTTCTGGACACATACACTCTCTGAAGACTGAAACTTAGGAAGAAAGTTAATCCCCGAACAGACCAATAATGACCTCTGAAACTGAATCAGTAATAAACAGCTTATCAACCAAAAAAGTTCAGGACCAGAAGGATTCACATGCGAATTCTACCAGATGTACAAAGAAGGGCTTGTACCATTCCTACAGAAACTTTTCCAAGAAATTGAGGAGGAGGGACCCCTCTCCATCGCATTCTTTGAGGCCAGCATCATCCTGATAACAAAACCTGGCAGAGACACAACAAAAAAAGAAAACCTCAGGCCAATATTCTTGATGAAAATTGATGCACAAATCCTCAACACAAACTGAATTCAGCAGCACATCAAAAAGCTTACCCACCATAATCAAGTAGGCTTTATTCCTGGGTTGCAGGGTCAGCTTAACATATACTAATCAACAAATGTGATTCATCTCATAAACAGAACTAGAGACAAAAACCACATGATTATCTCAATAGATGCAGAAAAGCCTTTTGATAAAATTCAACATCCCTTCATGTTAAAAACTCTCAATAAACTAGGTATTGAAGGAACATAACTCAAAATAAGAAGAGCTATCTATGGCAAATCCACAGCGAACATCATACCGAAGGGGAGCAAGCTGGAAAAATTCCCTTTTAAACCTGACACCAGGCAAGGATGCCCTCTCTCACTACTCCTGTTAAACACAGTATTGGAAGTTTTGTCCAGAGAAATCAGGCAAAAGAAAGAAATAAAGAGCCTCTAAATACAAAGAGAGGAATTCAAACTATCCCTGTTTGTTAGCAACATGATCCTATATCTAGAAAACCCCATTGGGTTGGCCCAAAAGCTCTTTAAGCTGATAAACAACTTCAGCAAAGATTCAGGATACAAAATAAATATACAAAAATTACTAGATTCCTGTATACCAACAACAGTCAAGCCAAGAGCCAAATCAGAAATGCAATCCCATTCACAACTGCTACAAAAAGCACAAAATACCAAGGAATTCAGCTAACCAGGGAAGTGAAAGATCTCTGCAAGAACTACAAAACACTGCATGAAAAAATCACAGTTAACACACAAAAAATGGAAAACCTTTCCATGCTCAGGGATAGAAAGAAACAACATTATTAAAATGGCCATATTGCCCAAAGCAATTTTTAGATTCAATGCTATTCCTATCAAATTACCTATGACATTCTTCACATAACTAGAAAAACTATTTTACAATTCGTATGGAACCAAAAAGGAGCCTGAATAGCCAAGGTAATCCTAAGGAAAAAAAAAAAAAAAAACTGCTGGTGGTATCACGTTACCTGACTTTGACTTATACTACAGGGGTATAGTAACCAAAACAGCATGATACTGATACAAAAACAGACACATAGATTAATGAAACAGAATAAAGAGACAAGAAATAAGGCCACACACCTATAACCATCTGATCTTCAACAAGGCTGACAAAAACAAGCAATGGGTAATGGACCCTCTATTCAATACATGGGACTGGAATAACTTGCTAGCTGTATGCAGAAGATTGAAGCTAGAGCCCTTCCTTACACAATATACAAAAATAAACTCAAGATGGATTCAAGACTTAAGTGTAAAACCCAAAATTATAAAAACCCTGGAAGACAACCTAGGTAATACCATCCTGGATATAGGAACTGGCAAAGATTTCATGTCAAAGACATGAAAGCATGTAGCAAAAGCAAAAATTGACAAACGGTATCTAAGTAAACTAAAGAGCTTCTTTACAGCAAAAGAAACTATCAACAACATAAACAGACAAACTACAGAATGGGAGAAATTTATTGCAAACTATGCATCTGAGAAAGGTCTAATGTCCAGCATCTATAAGGAACTTTAAACAAATTTACAAGATAAAAACGACCCCATTAAAAAGTGGGCAAAGGACATGAACGGACACTTTTCAAAAGAAGACATACATGCACCCAAAAAATGTGAAAAAAAAGCTCAACATCACTGATCATTGGAGAAATGCAAATCAAAACAACAATGAAATACCATCTTACATCCATCAGAATGACTATTATTAAAAAGGCAATAAATGATAGATGCTGGTGAGGTTGTGCAGAAAAGCAAATGCTTATACACTGTTAGTGGGAGTGTAAATTATTTTAACTCTTGTGGAAAGCAGTGCGGCTATTCTTCAAAGAGCTAAAAATTGAAATATCATTTGACCCAGCAATCCAATAACTATATATTTACCCAAAGAAATATAAATCATTTTATCATAAAGACACATGCACACGTATGTTCACTGCAGCACTATTCACAACAGCAAAGACATGGAATGTACATAAATGCCCATCAATGGTAGACTGGATAAAGAAAATGTGGCACAAGGCCTGGGGTGCAGTGGCTCATGCCTATGATTTCAGCACTTTGGGAGGTGAAGGGTGTTCAAGATCAGCCTGGCAAAACTCTGTCTCTACAAAAATTAGCCAGGCATGGTGGTGGACGCCTGTAGTCCTAGCTACTTGGGAGGCTGAGACAGGAGAATCATTTGAGCCTAGGATGCAGAGGTTGCAGTGAGTTGAGATCACACCCAGCCTGGGTGACAGAATGATACCCTGTCTCAAAAAAAAAAAAAAAAAAAGAAAAGAAAAAGAAAAGAAAGGAATGAAGGAAGGAAGAAAAGAGAGAAAATGTGGTACATATACACCATGGAATACTGTACAGCCATTGAAAGAACAAGATCATGTTCTTTGCTGGAACATGAATGAAGCTGGAGGCCATTATCCTTAGCAAACTAACAAAGAAACAGAAAACCAAGTACTGCATGTTCTCACTTATAAGTGGAAGCTAAAAGATGAGAACACACAGACACAAAGAGGGAAACCACAGACACTGGGGCCTACCTGAGGGTAGAGGGTAGGGAAAATAACTATTGGGTACTAGGTTTAATACCTGGGTGATGAAATTATCTACAACAAAACCCTATGGCATTAATTTATCTATGTAACAAACCTGCACATGCACCTCTGAAATTAAAATATAAGGTTTTTAAAAAAGAAAGAGTAGATCAAGAAATAAGACACTTGTAGATGACATATAGTCTACAAGAAATTCATTTTAAAACATAAAAATACATATAGATTAAAAGTACATAGATGGAGGAAGATACATCATGCCAACATTAATCAAAAAAAAAAAAAAAAACTTATGTTAGTCTCATATAGAGCTGACTTTAGACCAAAGAAAATTATCAAACCAGCTAGCTGACTTGTGCTTATTGCTCATAGAAAACATTGAAGCTAAATTGATCAGCAATGACAACACTACTGCTGCTGTTGGAAATATCTACCATTTTTTCAGCTTTTTCCAGTGTTAGCTATTGGCCACTACTTACATCATTCTATTAAATCCTGACAATCGCCCTATCAGGTAGATGTTTATTGACCCACTTCATAAATGTGTAATTGAAACTCAGAATAAAAAACTGCCTGGTCACACACAAAAAAAAGGAAAATTATCAGGGATAAAGATGGGCATAACATAATGATGAAGAGATCAAATTTGATAATAGATGAAGTGGGTCAATTCCTTGAAAGACACAATCTGCCCAAACTCACACAAGAAGAAATAGACAATCTGAATAGGCTTATATCTATTAAATAAGTTGAATCAATAATTAATAATCTTCTAAAGCAGAAAACACCAGGCTCAGATGGGTTCACTAGAGAATTCTACCAAACATTTAATTACCAATTATACTAATTCTTTATAATCGCCATTAAAAGATAAAAGCAGGGGACATACTTCTTAACTCATTCTACAAAGCCAACCTCATCCTAATTCCAAGGCAGATACAGACAATATAAGAAAACAACTATACACCGACATCTCTCTTAGACACTGTTGCAAAATATTCAACAAAATATTAGCAAATCAAACCCAAAAATGTATAAAAAGAAGTATACACTACCACCAAGTGGGATATATCCCAGTTATGCAAAGCTGGTTCAACATTTGAAAATCACTTCAAAACTCAAAATACTTTTAGCATACAATTCAGCAGTTATGCTCCTTGGTATTTATCCAAAGGAGTTGAAAACTTGTGTCCACACAAAAACCTGTCCATGGATGTTTTTAGCAGGTTTATTTATAATTGCCAAATCTTGGAAGCAACCAAGATGGTTTCCAATAGGTGAAAAGACAAATTGGGACACATCCAGACAAGAGATTTTTATTCAGTGTTAAAAAAGCTATGAAGCCATGAAAAGACATGGAATAAGCTTAAATACATATGTAAGTGAAATAAGCCAATATGAAAAGGCTACATACTGTATGATTCCACTTATATGATGTTCTATGTAAGGCAAAACTATGGAGACAGTAAAAAAAAAAAAAAAAAAAAAAAAAATCAATGGTTACCAGGTGTTAAGCTAGAGAAAGGGGTGTATAGGTGGAGTACATAGGAATTTTATGGCAGTAAAAATACTCTGTATGATATTATAGTGATAGATACATGTCATTATACATTTGTCCAATCCCATAGAATGTATGGAGAAAGCCCTGATGTAAACTATGGCCTATGGGAAATAATGATGCATTAATGTAGATTTGTCAATGTAACAAATGTACCACTCTGGTGGAGGATGTTGATAATGGGGGAGGTTATACATCTGTGGGGATGGGGGTATATGGAAAACCTCTGCAACTTTCACTCAACTTTTCTGTAAATCTTAAACTGCTTTTAAAAATAAAGTCTAGTATTAAAAAATTTTTTTAAATCACTGTTCTATACCCCAAGCTTAATACTCGATGATTTGAGTGGAATACATGAGGCTGCCACAGACCAATTATATCAACCGGCAGCAAAGTTGCTCCAGTTACTGCAACTTATGTTTGTTTACCTAGGCAATATTTAGTTAGGCTCAATATGAACTACTACTTTTAACCTTCTAGATATTTACTGCTCAAAGGAGCCTACTAAGGAGCACTAGCAGTAGCAGACACCACAGTACATAGTTGCTCTGTCATACATGCTTTTAAAAACTAAGGCATTGGCTAAAGACATGATGAAGAGCACAATGGAGTAAAATAAACACATAAAATTCTGTTAGACAAATTTGAAATCTCACATTAAAAAATCAAGATTCCAATCAGCAGCAATTCACTCTTCCCACAAGTAATTATTTATGGTTTCCAGAGGTTCAGTTTAAAATCAACTACCTATATATATATAACTACATAATTGTCTAGCAATATATACATATTAGTATGGGTGTCTGTCTATAAAGTGTTCTGAAGAGTAAACTGGTTTCATAGTCAAGGACAAAGAATGTTCTAATGATGAAATATGAAAATAATATGACAATATTAATAAAATAAACTACCCCATTCCTTGCATTACAGTGGAATCTTAACATGTGTGTATTTTTCTTTGTATATGACATATATATTTGAATGACACCCCTGCAGCTGATACTAGGAGTAAAATGGGATGTGCATGGAAAGCTATGGAGTGGGAAATTATTAAATGCTGCATTATAAGCAGTACATTAAAACTGTGTTACTTCAATCAATGGGAAAATGACTCTCTATTCAATAAATTGGGTAGGGATAACTGGTTAGTCATATGCAGAAGAATAAAACTGGAACACTAGCTCTCACCACAAATAAAAATCAACTCAAGATGGATTAAAGATTTAAAGGTAAGACTTCACACTATAAAAATCCTAGCAGAAAACCTAGAAAGTATCCTTCCCAACATAGGCTTTGGCAAATAATTTGTGGTTAAGTCCCCAGAATCAATTGCAGCAAAAATAAAAATTGACAAGTGGGGCCTAATTAAACTAAAGAGCTTCTGCACAGCAAAATAAATTACCAACAGAGTAAACAGACAGCCTAAATAATGGGAGAAAATATTTGCAAACTATGCTCCTAACAGAGGTCTAAAATACAAAATCTACTAGGAGGTTAAACAATCAACAAGAAAAACCCAAAAATCTAATTAAAAAATTGGCAAAGGACATGAACAGATACTTCTCAAAAGAAGACATCAAAGTGGCCAACAATCATCTAAAAATGCTCAACATCACTAATCATCAGAGAAATGCAAATCAAAACCACAACAAGATACCATCTCACACCAGTCAGAATTGTTGTTATTAAAAATTCAAAAAACAACAGATGCTGACAAGGCTGTGGAGAAAAAGGAACACTTATATGCTGTTGGTAGGAATACAGACTAGTTCAGCCATTGTGGAAAGCAGTTTGGAGATTTCTCAAAGAACTTAAAATAGAACTACCATTCGACCTGGCAATCCCACTACTGGGTACATACTCAAAGGAAAATAATTCATTCTATCAAAAAGACACATGCACCCATATGGTCAGTGCAGCACTATTCACAATAGCAAAGACATAGAATTAACCCAGGTGCCCATCAACAGTGGATTGGATAAAGAAAATGTGGTACATATACACCATAGAATACTACACAGCCATAAAAAAGAATAATATCATGTCCTTTGCAGCAACATGGATGGAACTGAAGGCCATTATCCTAAGTGAACTAACACAAGAACAGAATACCAAATACTGCATGTTCTCACTTAAAAGTGGGGGCTAAACATTGAATACACACAAGTGTAAAGATAGGAATAATTCACACTAGGGACAATTAAGATGGTAGAGGAAGAGACAGGGATGTGTGCTGAAGAACCACCTGTTGGGACCAATGCTTACTGCCTGGGTAACAGAATTGTTGATACCCCAAGCCTCAGCATCATACATGTAAGGTCTGTTCTTGCCGAGGATAAAACAAAGAAACTGAGGCCAGCACGAAAATAATCCAATGCGAAGGAATTTATTCAGGCTCCCGGGTGAGGTTCTGTGGTCCGACAGGAACGGCCAGAGAAGTCGTGCGGACTCCTCTTAGACGTGGGGTTTTATAGGGAGTGGAGGCGCTTGACTGGTTGTGTCCAAGGTGAGTGGGACAAAATGGTGGGGAGTGGGGCCCGGATGGAACAAAATGGCAGGGAGTGGGGCCCAGATAGGACAAAATGGTAGGCAGGAAGACAAAATGGCAGGCAGGGAGTGGGGCCCAGATAGGATAGAATGGTAGGCAGGAAGACAAAATGGCAGGCAGGGAGTGGAGCCTGGATTGGACAAAATGGTATTAGGTAGGTCCTGGCGGGGCTTTTTTTCTTTCCCTGGGCTCCTGGTGGGGGGGGGTGTCCGAGCTCCCCACGAGGGAGGGGGGAGCATCTGAGCTCCCGGAGAGGGAAGGGGGTGTGTCTGAGCTCGCCACGAGGGAGGGGGAGCATCTGAGCTCCCTGAGAGGGAAGGGTGTGTGTCTGAGCTCCCCGCAAGGGAGGGGGGAGCGTCTGAGCTCCCGGAGAGGGAAGGGTGTGTGTCAGAGCTCCCTGCGAGGGAAAGGGGTGTGTCCGAGCTCCCCGTGAGGGAAGCGGGTGTGTCCGCGCTCCCAGCGAGGGAGCGGGGAGCGGCTGAGCTCCTGGAGAGGGAAGGGGGTGTGTCCAAGCTCCCCGCGAGGGAGGGGGTTGTGTGCGAGGTCTCGGCGACACAATCAGCCTTACAATACATATACCCATATAAGAAACATGCACATGTACCATCTAATTTATAATAAGTTGAAATTATTTTTAAAATCTGGATTATTTCAAAATGCTTAAGCAAGGAAAACATGTTTTTCTATAAAAATATAAATAGAAAATTGTGTTTTCCTAAATCTCTTTCTATGGAATATTAGCAAATCTTTCAGCTCCTATAAACCCCCAAAATTGCCACAAATGAAAACATAATAATAGAATTTTGTCTTAGTAATACTAAGAAATATAGGCAGAGCATGGTCGCTCACATCTGAAATTCCAGCACTTTGGAGGACTGAGGCAAGAGGATCACTTGAGCCTAGGAGTTTGAGATCATCCTGGGCAACATAAAAAGACTCCATCTTTACAAATAATAATAAATTAGCCAAGTGTAGAGGCACTTGCCTGTAATTCTATACTTAGGAAGTTGAGGTGGGAGGATTATTTGAGCCTAGGAGGTTGAGGCTGCAGTGATCTGTGATCATGCCACTACACAGCAGCCTGGGCAACAGAGAAAAGCCCTGTCTCAAAAAAAAAAAAAAAAAAAAAAGGAATAAAAAAGAAATTCAGCAGCAATATTAGTAGTAGTAAGATAATTTTCTAAAAGAAATGACCTTTGCAATATGCTTAGTTATCTGACAGGCAATATACTTAAGACTGTAATGAGAATTATCTCGTTTGAACCTCACAAAAATCCTGTGCCATAAAAATTTTATTAATTTAAAAGCACAGATTTGTTATAAAGATGAAATGAATTTAACAATGGTTAATAAAGAGGTATGGAATTGATATATTTGAATATTTAATGTATTTGCTGAGGTGCCTTAGTTATGATGAGAAGACAGTTACATTTATCATTAAAAATTAAGAAGACAAATTCATTTATCAATAAATAGAACAATTTATATCATTTTATTTCTGTGGGAATTGCAGAATTTTTCTACAGTCACCAGTGATTTTCTTCTCTAAATGAACAATCACAGTTGTTTAATTTTATGAAAAAAATAATAAATATGTCACTCAATGCTTACTCGTCAATCAATCAGATTGCTTAGTATACATTTCAAGATCATTTCATTTGAGCCAGGCAATACCCATAACATATAAAAATCACTCTTACCTTTGCATCTCAGGTTTACTAGGAAGTTTAAATGTGACAACTTGTCTAAAATACTTATGTAACCTAAAATACAACATAGCCACATCACTAATATATCACAATGTCCATTATTACAACTATCAAGGCAAAATTTTAATGTCATAGTTACTTCCAAATTAGAGACTTATAAACACACGAGATGTTAACCTTGAAAATGTTTCTATCATTAGTAAAGATTAACACTATTTCCTTTGGCTATGTTTAGATTCCAGGATTCTATTTTCTGAAGTCCAAGTGGGTTATCAAGGTCTAACTGTATCAACAGGTAGTAAAGTTGTTCCAGTTACCATAAATCATCATTTTGCTATTTGACAACTTCAAGTTGAGCCCTAAATGCAGGGCTAGCTCAGTGCCAAGAACAAGCTCAAAACAGCAAACTCCTAAGAAACATTAGTGATAACATGAAACAAAATATTTAAAATCTGCAATGCCATTATTAAAACTATGAGGGTTGGCTATGGGATATTAACAAGTTAAAGAACGTAGGTGCTTATAAAATTATTGTAATAGCTAAAGAGTGGAAATCAGGGTGCTGCCACTACATTACAAAATTCAGGGGAAGCTACTACTGTTGCCACCCACAACTAATTCCTACGCCCACGAAGCTAGGAACTAAACAATAGGATGCTAATCTGGCCTCTGCAATTGCCTTTACATACTCATAAAACTGGTGGCCAGACTCTGGAATACTGAGTCCACCCACAGCTGCCATTCTCTTATCCATGACCTCACCAACAGCAATAGTAGCAGAAAGATGTCCTCCATCTCACTTCCACCTTACAAATATAAGACAAGTCTATCTAATTGGCAGAAACTAATTTGCTATCAGAACCCTAGCTATAATTAGAAGGGCAGAATGGATGTTAGGTTGGTCAATTCACAATATTTGCTACATTTATTAAGGGTTTATGTACCTCTATTCATAAATGCAATTAGTCTATTTTTCTGAATTATCATTATCAGGTTTGTGCTAAGGTTATACTACTTTATAAGAATAATTGAATATCTGTATATGTTTGTGTGTGTGCCTGAGTTATTTTGTAGAACATAGGAAATACCTATTTTTAGAAGTTGTTTAGGAAATATTTAACACTCTTTTACATTTGCTTTTATAATTTTTTTATTTTTAAAAAAACAATTGTTTTATATCTGTTTAGAAAAATAATAGAACAGGTGGTGATAACAACCCAAAAACCTCAGCGTGTTCAATTGGCTCTATAGAACCAGATACTTGTTGAACTCCAGTATTTAAACCTCAGATACTACTGGATGTAGTATAGCTTGTAGTTAAAGAGTACACCTGGGGTCACAAACTAAATTCAAGCCCTAGCTCTTCCATTTGCTCCCTGACAACTGGTTTAAACCCTAAGCTCTGGTTTAAAGTGTGAGTAATAATATGCTTGTACAATGCTTAACATAGTTCCTGGCACACAGGAAACATTTACTTAATTATTTGATATGATGTATGGTACAGAAAAACATTGTGACTCACTAAGCTGTGATCACGACCAGTGAGAAAGCTGCTTCAGACAATCTCATGGACATATAGCAGTACCACTTGTAACATATGCATTATGACAGTTCTCAAATCATTTGCTAAGTCTTAACAGACTGGAAAAATGTTGACACTGTTATAGTCCCCATGGCAAATTAAAGTGAAGACTGTGATGATAGCAATGTGTTGACAGGAAGAAAATTACTGTGACAGAGGCTATTTTATTTGCTAAAATGTCATAAATTTTGTGGAACAATTACCATTTACTATAATCAGGACTTACTTCAAAATTACATGCTGAAATAGAAATCTGAAAAGGAAACATACAGCAAGAACAAGTAAATGACCCTGAAGGGCCTCTCAAAAGAGCTCTGTGTAGCATCCTTTTATTTGGTTTCTGCAAATGCTATTACAAACCTCCTGATAAATAATTTTACCCTAAATGGTATTACAAAGCCTCCTGATAAGTAATTTTACCCTATCTTTGTCTGTCATCAATGAGGATTTTTGAATAAATAAAATTTTATAATTTGTGCTATTGAATGATGATTGGGTCCTTTTAATGAAGGAAGTGTGTGTCACAAATAATTTTTTGTAAGAGAACTCCTAAATTAAATGTATTTATTATGCTTATGACCCTAAATACCAAGGGCTTATGCAATACTTTATTTTTTGTACTTTCATGTAAAATGTTCATTATAAGTTTAAAACACAATAAATGATAATGCTTGAAATATATTCTTCAACTTATATATCCATATTAAATAAAAGGTTTCCAAATTTGTGCATTTTTTCATTCTGTAATTGAATGTTCTTCCAGAATTATAAAATTAATATGCGTTCACTGAAAGCGATGGAATAGAATAATGATTTTTTAAAAAATAAATAAAATTTTACATATACATAAACCTTGCCCTTTCTCATGTCCAGACTCCAGATAAACTAGTGTGTATTATTGTGCACATTTCTCAATATTCATTGAGTGCGTGTACATTTCACTTAACAATACATCATGAATACCCTTCTAGTAATTAATATACCTATAACTCATTATTTAATTGCTGAAGAAAATGGTCTATTATGAATGTAGCACAATTTATTCAAACATCCAGCTATTGGTGTACATACAATTAGTTTCTGGTATTTTGCCATTATAGACAATGCTTCAAATAGGCATTCTTATGCTAATAGAGTACATAAATAAAACATATGAAGCTCTCATTGAGAGAGTAAGCAAAAGTAAAACACAATTACATTTCTCTTGGTACCAAATCTGGGATAATGTATTTTAAAAATCTGCTTATAGAGAGTATCTTGGAAAGGAGCCTAGGTGTGGGGTCACAGGGCAACTAAATCTGACTTTACAGATTTTCCCTACTATTTGTTTATCCAAAACCTATACCACCTTTGTAGTCAGAAAAGTAAAAGACATACAAAATATTTTTGAAGATATGAAGAAATTATTTCTTCTGCAAGTGATTCACAAAATAATGATATAGGTAGTATGGACGTGGAAGGTTGTCAAATATGCTGTTAAGTTTTTTTTTAATGATTTTCAAATAGGTTATTTAAATTGTATGAACAGTGGCATCCTTAGGAATCAGTTTCCTAGGGGTACCATAACAAAACAACACAAACCAAGTAGCTTAAAACAAGATAAATTTATTTTCTCAGAGTTCTGGAAGCTAGAAGTCCAAAATCAAGATGTTGGCAGGTTCATGCTCTCTCTGAAGGCTCTAGCGGGAGAATTCTTGCCTCTTCTGGCTTCTAGTGGTTGCTGGTCCTTGGCTTGAAGATACATGACTCTAAATCCTGCTTCAGTCTTCATATAGCCATCTCCCCACACGTCTGTGTCTTACCATAGCATTTTTCTCTCTTTCTTTCCGTCTCTGTCTCTTCTTCCAGTATTGGATTAGGGCCCACCCTAATTCAGTATGATCTCATTTTAAACTTGATTACATCTGCAAATACCTGATTTTCACATAAGGTCACATTCATAGGTAACAGAGATTAGAATTTCAACATATTATTTGGGGGGACACATTCAACTCACAACAAGCCGGATAAAAGTCTGGAAGTTTATAGACCTAAATGTTGGCAACAAATATTTCTGGTTGGTGAAATTACTGATAATACATATATCCTCCTTTATAATCAAGGAACATTTATAAAATCAGAATAAAAATTGAAGCAGAAACAGGCCTATCCTATTTTGTTAAACTCACATGTGACTTATCTTTCGGTGGGAATGGAGTTCTCCAGAGAGCTGGAGAATATAGTGATGCATATGTATTTGACGTCAAGAGTTGCCTGACTTGCTTAGAGTGTGTTTCTATTTTCATCTCACTCTTTGGGTTGCAGTATTATAATGAGAGAAAAAATAAGCTTAAAATGACATAACCCATTGTGTTACAGATCGCAACCTGTCACATATGAACACATACACATACATCCTTGTCTTTAGTTAAGAATGAGATTTTCCATGGCCAAACAATTCAGCTCATAAATCCACTGTCTCTACTTGCCCAAATACCCTGGGTATATTTTCCTTGTCATCTACCTATATAGATGACTGACTCTACTCAGTAGCTGATACTGGTATGTCTATGCTTTCCAAAGAGAGAGCTATGAATACAGACAGTTCTGCATTTTAATTTAAGCTTCCTCACTTGGCAGCTGTGTGACCTGGAGCCCAAAAATGCCCATTTCCTTGTCCTACTGTCAACATGAAGCTTGGTCTTTTTCTAATTTGTATATCCAAATAGGCTAAAAATCCATTCAGTACTATTTATATTTGAATTTACTTAATTGTTTTGTTTATTGTTTGTTTACCTAATCATTGGTCATTTCTATTTTGTTTGTGGATGTGTCACTTCCACTCAAATTTTATTGGCCAAAGCTAGTCCATGGCAATACCTAAATCCAAGGGAGCTGAGAAGAACAATCATACCACATACCTAAAATAGAAACTAGAAATATTAAGCAAGCAATATTGCCTACTACAGATAGATTCCCAGAAGTGGAGTTGTTTGGTCAATGACAAGTATATTTTTAATTTTCATAAGTACGATTTTCAGTATTCCAAAGGAATATAGTAGTAAAATTTTGGTAAAAATGTGCAAAAGTATCTATTTCAAATAGCTTGATTTTTTTTTTCAAAATGAGCACACCCATGGAACCAACATCCAGATGTAGATATAGAACATCATCTGTACCCCAGAAGCCTCCTCCATACTGCTCAGTCATCGGCATCATGATATAAACCACTATTCTGACTCGTATTACCATAGGTGAGTTTTCACTATTTTTAAACTTTGTATAAATGGAATAATATGTGCAAATTCTTCGTATCTAGCTTCTTTGGCTCAACATTCTTTTTGTGAAATCTATCCTTGTTATTTGTGATTATACTCTTTTCCATTGTTGCTAAAATTCCATTGTATGAATATAACACAATTTATTCATTCTGCTGTCAATAGACATTTGGGTTATTTACTGGTTTTGCCTATTGCAATAACGTTGCTATCAATGTTCTAATGCTTTCTTTTGGTACACATATATAGGCATTTCTATTGTACTTATATACTTAGAATTGCTGGGTAATACCATAAGCTCTAAGATACACAGCCCATCAGTTTTCCAAAGTAGTTGTAACAATTAACATTCCCTCCAAAAATGTATTAGAATTCTCACATTCCACATCATTGATGACACCGGTCCGCTTGCTTTTTAAAAAAAAAAAATTAGCATTTGTGATGGATATATAATATTATCAGATACTGATTTTAATTTGTATTTACTTAACTAATAAAATTGAGCATCTTTTTTTATTATTGCATTGACCATTTGGATATCCTATTTTTGATATGGCTGTTCAAGACTTGTCATGTAAAAAAAAACAATTGGGTTGCTTTTTATTGATTTATAGTTCTGTGTGTACTCTGAATACAAGTCATTTCTCAGATATAAGTATTGCAAATATTTTCTCCCATTCTGTGATTTGTCTTTTAACTCTCTTAATAGTGTATTAGTTTTAATGAAGTTGAAGTTATTTTTGTTTAGAGTTAGTGCTTTTTGTGTCTTTTAAAGGAATGCTTGACTACATCAAGATCATTAAGACATTTTCCTATGTTATCTCCAGTAACATTTATTTGTTTCACCTTTGACATTTACTCTACAATCAATTTGGAATTAAATGCTGTATGCAGTTTGAAATAGGTGCAAAGGTTCATTTGGATCCATTTGGATACCCAATAGATCAAGAACTACTTATTAAAATGATCATTCTTTCCCCCACTGCACTGTTATGAATTCTTTGTCATAAAGAGTACATACATGATTCTCTTTTTAGACTCTTCTGGTCCATTGTTCCATTTTTCTATATTTATAACATAATATATTGGTTTAACTGTTGTGGCTTTGTAAAATGTCTTGATTTCTGCAAATCATTAAACTTTCTTTATCTTTAAGATTTTCAGTGCTGCTCTCGACATTTGCAATTCCATTTAAAATTTAGAATTCACTTGCCAATTTCCTCAAAAAATAAGCCTACTGGAATTATTATTTTGAATCATAGATCAAATTAGGAAAAAAAATCTTTAAAATATAAAGTCTTCCAATCATGGTCAAAGTTTAATTCTCTTTTTATTTATGTCTATGTTAATTACTTTCAATGTTTTGAAGTTTTCTGTGTAGAGATCTTGCACATATTTTGTTAATTTTAATCCTCGATATTTTATGATTTTGAAACTAATGCAAATGCTATTATTGCTTTTTATTGTATTTTCTGCTTCCTACTAATATATATAAACAATAATTTTTTTTGTATATGACCTTACTTCTGGTAAACTTGCAAAATTTACTTCTTAATTCTAAGTTATTTGTAAATATTTTTGAAATTTCAAAACACATAGTTATGTCATCTGTGAATAATGAAAGATTCATTTCTTCCTTTTCAATCTTTGTAAAGTTCATTTATCTTTCTTACCTTATTTTACTGGCTAAAATATGGAGTACAATGTACATTAGAAATGGTGATACAGACAAGCAGGTCGATTTCTGATCTCAGAAGGAAACCTTTCAATATTTCACCATTAATATGCCATGTGTTGTACTTTTTAAAGACTCTCTTTATCAAATTAAGACATTTTCCTTCTATTCCTAGTTTTCTAAAATTGCTTCATATGAACAAGTGTTGAGTTTTACTAAAGGTTTTTTTCTGCCTCTATTGTAATAATCATATATTTTTTGTTGTTAATGTGATTAATTTTACATTATTGCTTTATAAATGTTAAACCATGCTTTCATTCCTGGAGTAAATTCAACTTGGTTGTGATGTATTAACCTTATAAATCCCTGGATTCATGTTGATAATATTTTATGTAATATTTTTGCATCTATATTCACAAGTTATTGGTCTATGGTTTTCCTTTCTTATAAGGTCCTTCATAGATTTTTAGTATTAAGGTTATAACAGTATCACAGAACAAGTATGGAAATGTGTTGCTCCCTCTTTTCTAGTTTCTGAAAGGGTTTATGTAAGATTGGTGGTTTTTCTCCCTGGAATGTTAGGGAGGTTCACCATGAAAGCACCTGAATTAAGTATTTTCTTTGCAGGATGATATTTACTATGGAATCTATTTCACCAATGTCTATGAGACTATTTGGATTTTGTATACCTTCTTGAAATCAGTTTTGGTAAAATGTATTTTTCAAGTAATTTATGCATTTTATGCAAATTATCAAATTTGTTCATTATATCTTCTCATATTTTCAATATTTATAGATTTTGCAGTGATGTCCCTTTTCCATTACTGATACTTATAATTTTTATAATTTATGCCTTCTGTTTTTCTTCATTTATATTAATGCAGATTTATCAATTTAATTAATCTTTTCAAAAAACAACTTTTGACTTTGTTGATCTTCTTTATTGCCTCTTTTGTATTTCTTTGGTTTCTGCTCTTATTATTACTCCCCTTTCTTGGAATTTAACTGGTTATTTGTTTAACCTTCTTGATATGAGTGTTTACATCATTATCTTTTCCTTTCTTCTTTGCTAATATATGTATATAAGGCTTTAAAGCTCTCTGTAAGCACAAGTTGTGATGTCATATTTTTATTGCAATTCAGCACAAAATATTTTATAATTTCCATTTTGAGTCCTTCTTTGACTTGGTTTCTTTAGAAACATATCGCTTAATTTTTTAATATTTGGGGATTTCTATTATCTTTTAGATATCATTTCTGGCTTAATTCCACTGTAGTCAAATAACATATTCTGTGATTTCAGCCAATGAAAATTTATTGAGACTTGCTTTGTGGCCCAGCACATGGTCAGTTTTGATAAATAGCTCATGCACGCTTGAATGTGCATTCTATATTTATTGCATGCAGTGTTCTAAAAATGTTAGTTAGGACCTACCTGTTAGTCTTCTTATCCATTCTTCTACATCCACACTTTTTTGTCTGCTTCTTTTACCAGTTACTGGAGGAAATGTGCTAAAATTTTAAACCATGCTTGTAGGTTTATCTATATATAGAGTTCTGTCAGTTTCCACTTTTCATATTTTTTATCTACTTTATATATGCATACCAATCAAGTTTAAAAAAAATAAAAACTTGTGACGAGGTGCGGTGGTTCATGCCTGTAATCCCAGCATTTTGGGAGGCTGAGGCAGGCGGATCACCTGAGGTCAGGAGTTTGAGATCAGCCTGACCAACACAGCGAGACCCCATCTCTACTAAAAATACAAAAAATTAGCCGGGTGTGGTTGTGGGCGCCTGTAATCCCACTCAGGAGGCAGAAGCAGAAGAATCGCTTGAACCTGGGAGGCATAGGTTGCAGTGAGGCGAGATCATGCCAATGCACTCTAGCCTGGGTGACAAGAGTGAAACTCTGTCTAAAAAAAAAAAAAAAAAAAACTTGTTAAATTGACCCTTTAATCGTTGTGAAATATCTCTCCAATATCTCTCATAATGCTTCCTGTCTTAAAGTTTAATGTGTCTGATATTATTATAACTACAGCAGCTTTACTTTGGTTCATGTTTGTATGGTATATCTTTTTTAACACTTTTACTTTCAAATATTCTGTTTTATTTAAGGTATGGCTTTTATATGCAGCACATAGTTGTAATTTTTTTTTTTTTTTTTTTTTTTTTAGACAGAGTCTCACTCTATTGCCCAGGTTGGAGTGCAGTGGCATGATCTCGGCTCACTGCAACCTCCGCCCCTCAAGTTCAAGCAATTCTCCAGCCTCAGCCTCCCAAGCAGCTGGGACTACAGGCACTTGCCACCACACCCAGCTAATTTTTTTTTGTATTTTTAGTAGAGACGGGATTCCACCATGTTGGGCCAGGCTGGTCTTGAACTTCTGACCTCGTGATCTGCCCACCTCAGCCTCCTAAACTGCTGGTATTACAGGCATGAGCCACCACACCCGGCCTGTAACTTTTTAGTTGGAGTACTTAATCTATTGCTATTTAATGTGATTCCTGGAAAGTGTGGGTTTTAATCTACCATTTTACTATTTGCTTTCTATTTGCTCTCCTTTATTCCTTTTTCAAATTTACTGCCTTCTTTTTAATTAATCAAGTTTTTTAAAATTTCATTTTAACACTCCTATAACTTGTCTGTGATATATTTTTATTAATAGTTTAGTTACCACAATACATCATTCCTTCTTGCCTTATTAAAATCTACCTTGAGACTATAGAAAAAAGGGAACACTTATACAATATTGATGGGAATGTAAATTAGTACAGTCACTGTGGAAAGCAGCCTGACAATTTCTCAAAGAACTTAAAACAGAACTACCATTCAATCCAGCAATCCCATAACTGAGCATATACCCAAAGGAAAATAAATAATTCTATAAAAAGACATATGCACTCATATGTTCATCATTGCACTATTCACAAGAGCAAAGACATAGAATCAACCCAGGTGTCCATCATGGTAGATTGGATAAAGAAAATGTGGTACATATACACCATGGAATACTACACAGCCATAAAAAGAACGAAAGCATGTCCTTGGCAGCAACATGGATGGAGCTGGAAGCCATAATCCTAAGTGAATTAATGCAGGAACAGAAAACAAAAATGGGAGTTAAACATTAAACACACATTGACATAAATATGGGAACAACAGACACTGGACTACTAGGGAGTGGAAGGGGGATGAGCTGAAAAACTACCTACCAGGTACTATGCTCACTACCTGGGTAATGGGATTCATACCTCAAACCTCAGCATCACATAGTATTTCCAGGTAAAAAAACCATGTAACCATGTATCTAAATTAAAAGTTGAAATTTTTAAAAATCAAAAATAAATGGTCGCATTTCAATTAAAAAAATAAAAAGAAAACCTACCTTAAGATAGTGCTTTTACTACTTCCCATATTAGGTAAGAACCTTAAAACACTTCAACTCCAGTTATAGTCTCCTACCTTTTGTGCTGTAATCATGTATTTTAATTGCATATATATTTTAAACCTCCAAAGATATTATTGTTGTTTTAAATAGCTAATATTCATATAGATTTACCCATATTAATACTTTCCAGTGTTCTTTATTCCTTCTTGAATTACTTTGCTTCCGTCTACAATCACTTCCCTTTTGCCTAAATATCTCCCTTTAGTATTTTTTAGTGCATATCTTATTAATTCTCTCAAGTTTTGTTTATCTTAAAACACATTTGGTTTACTTTCATATTAAAAGAATGTTTACTAGATAGGCTCTATTTTTTTCCAGCACTTGACGATGTCACAACATTGTCTTCTTTCACTATTTCTGTTGAAAATTTTGTTTGCCAAGTTTGTTGTTGCTCCTTTAAGGATAATGGATCTTTCTTGTCTAGTTACTCTTAACATTTTATCTTTGTTTCTGATATCTATCAGCTCCACTTTGATGTACCTAAGTCTGGTTTTCTTTCTCACTGTATTAGTTTTCTATTGTTATAACAAGTTTCTACAAATTTAGTAACTTAAAACAATGCAAATGTATTGTCTTAGAATTTCATAGGTCAGAAGTCCAGAAAATGTCTTACTGGGCTAAAATTAAGTATCAGCAGGGATGAGTTCCCTTCTGTAGGCTCTAAGGGAAAATTCGTTTCCTTGCTTATTCAAATTGCTAACAGAACTCAGTTCTTTGCACTTGTATGACTGAATTCCCAGTTTTCTTGCTGGATATAAGTATCAGAATTTCCATCTTCTAGAGATCACCTGCATTGCCTGACTCATGGCCTCCTTCCTCCTTCTTTAAAGCCAGCAACAGTTGATCAAATCCTTCTCATGCCACAGCTTTCCCTAACCAATATTGCTACCTTCCTTGTCCATGTTTAAGGGCTCATCTTAATTAATCCAGGATAATCTCCTTATCTAATATTCATCTAATTAACAACCTTAATTCCATCTGCAACCTTAAATCTTTTTTGCTGTGTAACATAACATATTCACAGATTCTTCGAATTAGGGTCATTATGCTGCTTCACAGTTACATAGCCTTTTGAATGTGTAGCTTGATGCCTTCCTTCAGTTTGTGGGAAATCCTTAGCAAGTGTTGGTTTAAATATTGCTTTTGCCATTATCCTCGGCAAACTAATGCAGGAACAGAAAACCAAACACCACATGCTCTCACTTATAAGTGGGAGCTGAACAATGAGAACACATGGACACAGGAAGGGAACAACACTCACTGAAGCCTGTCAGGGGAGGGTAGTCGGGGGAGAGCATTAGGGAAAAAGCTAATGCATGCTGGGCTTAATACCTAGGTGAAGGGTTGATAGGCACAGCAAAAAACCATGGCACATATTTACCTATGTAACAAACCTGCACATCCTGCACATGCACCCCAGAACTTTAAAAAATATATTTTTAAAAAATTTGAAAGAAAATTATATTGCTTTTGCCCTCTTTTCTCTCTCTTCTGTTACTGGATTCCAATTCCACATATGTCAGACCTTTTTGTCATGTTGTCTATGTCCATGTTTCTTATTCTTTTTCCTGTATCATTTTCATCATGTTATCTATGTTTCTTATCCTCTTTTTTGTGTTCTTCCATCTTTTTCTCTGCTGATCTATTCAAGGAGAAATTTCATGCAGAATGTTGATCACACTTCTCTGTAGCTGTGTCTTAATCTGCTCAGCCTGCTATGACAATTATAAATTGGATGGCTTTAAAAACAAATTTATTTCTCAAAGATCTAGAGGCTGGGAAGTTCAAAGTCAAGGTGCCAGTATGGTTAGTTTCTAGTAGAGGCCCTCTTTCTGGTTTACAAGCAGCCGTCTTCTTAGATCTTCACATACTGGCAAGAGAGACTGTGTTATGTCTCTTCTTACAAATCCACTAATCCCATTCATCAGGGCTCCACCTTCATGAACTAATTACCTACCAAACACTGTGTCTTCTAATACTATCTTTTTGGGGGTTAGGATTTCAATATATGAATGTGGGTGCAACATAAACGTTCAGTTCATAACAGCCTCCTTTTTTCCCCCAGGGACAAATCCACTAATCCCATTCATCAGGGCTCCACCTTCATGAACTAATTACCTACCAAACACTGTGTCTCCTAATACTATCTTTTTGGGGGTTAGGATTTCAATATATGAATGTGGGTGCAACATAAACGTTCAGTTCATAACAGCCTCTTTTTTTCCCCCAGGGACCTTGGCCATTCAAGTCCCAGCCACTTGGTAGGTGTGACCTTCAGTTTTCGTCTTCCCGGCCCATTAAGAGTGCTGTAATCTCTAATTGCTACTTTCTGTTTGGCCTTTATATCAAACACTGTGTGAGTTGGGCAATTCTTCGAGGGGAGAAAGCATCAGCAAATACAAAACTCATCTCAATGTTTTTCCCTTCACTATAACTTGTCCTGTCATGTCCTAGCTGCTTGGTTGGTCTCTAGTGTCTTCAAACAGCTTTGTAAAATATTTGTCAAGGATTTACAGTTATTGTCAATAATAGAGCTAGTTTGATATTAGCTGCTCCATGCTAGCTGAAAGTAAAAGCCTGATGCATAATTTTCAAGTTATAAATTTCATATTCTAAAATATATCTCTGCCTTAGAGGCACCTCTGGTAATATAGGAATGAAAAGAGATGTCTTCTGGCCTTAATATGATGTCTAGAGTTTGGATCAGTCCACAGTATGAAAGGAGAAAGTATGGAATATCCATAAGCAGACAAAGTGCCTTCCCTACAGTTTGGTTAACAAGTCCTTCTTCTCTTTGTTGCTCTCGCCTCACTAAGATCCAACCACCTGGAGATGAGACAAAATGGCTACCACACAATAACCCATTATCATTCTTTTAAAATTTTCTGGCAATTTAATATATAATTGTAATTGGCATTTCTCTGACTACTAAAGAGTTTAGGATACTTTTGCAATGTTTATTGGCCATTTAGATTTCATACACACATACAATTCAAACTCATCTATTTCTTACCACATCTCTGGCTTATATTATATACTATACCTTACATTATGAAACATCTTTTTACGGACTACTGCTCTTAGGAATTGCTATTTACACCATGTAAATAGCGTTAACTTTGAAACAGGCAAGGTTCTGGACCTTCTAAGTACAGTAGAATTCAAATCTCATAACAAGCTTGTGAGGCAGGTGATCCACTCCACTTTTAAAAGGAAGAAACAGGCCTAGAGAGTTTAGATAACTTAGTCAAGATCAAATAACTAGTACGTGGAATAAGAATTTGTATTTGTACTAGTTGAATTAAAAGTTAGCTTTCCAGTTCTAGTAGTGAAAATAGAAGCAAACTATGGATAAAATACACAGATAGGTTGTTGTCGATGCTTGTCTTCTGTGATCCAGTGAGGAAGAAAGCAGAAGATTCTCAACCAAAGAGAAGTTATGAGTTACAATGTCTCATCATTCTTCAGAATATAAGTTACACTGATAAAGGAGAAGAATGGATAAAATTATTTCAAGATCTTAAGGGTACCCCAAAGAAACCTAGTCATCCAGAAAACTGTGTCTGGTCAAAGAAGAAATAATACATTTTAAAGTATGCGTCAGAGATTATAATAGTACCAACACAAACTAGTAATATGAATTGTTTCCAAGCTATTTAAAAAATTAAAACATTAGGCCTTCTATCTTATGAAACCATCTAAGTCCTGATTTTTATGAAAATTAGCAAACATTCAAGATTTAAGCTGTCCAATCACATGGAGGATCAAGAGATATCCAGAGTCTGATCAATTTAATTATATCAAAGGTTGCAAGTAGTCAGATATTCAGAGACTAGGTTGCTTAGGCATAGTAATCATATAGCTAAAAGGCAATCACACACTTTCATTTCAAAAATATAGGTGCCTCAATTCAGAATTTTGTATCATAATCAACTTGCATCAACCAGCATTATATCTAAATCCTATAGGTTTCATATATTTTAGGGGATAGTCTGGTGTGGTGATTAAAGGGGCAAAATCTCATTACTATACCACATTTTTCTGGCAGAGTCCCTACTAAAGAACAGGGCTCATTTCCAAATCACAGTAATTTTCAAACTAGTATATTTTTACAGACTGGAAAACTAGCTAAATAAGACAGATTATTTTGCTCTTATATTACAAAGCCTGGCCATAGGCAATTGAGGGCTGGTATGCTGATATCACGAGGGCATCAAGTTATTCCATTGTGTGATTACAGCACAATTTATTCAGTCTACCATTACGGACATTTGGGCTATTTCCAGTTAAGAGCTATTGTGAGCATTCTTTTACACATCTATTAGTGCAGTTATTTAGATTTCTTTAGGCCAGTAGGTCTCACCTGAGAAGGGCTGATTTTCACAGTGATTGGGGAGTACAACTGACATTCTAAGGGTTAGGACCAGGGATGCTAAACACCCTAAAATGTCTGATACTTTCCAGCACAAGGAAAAATCATTTCCCTTGAAATGTTAATATCACCCTCCACTTTGACAAACACTATTCGTGGAGATACACACACACACACACACACACACACACAATTTATGGACCATAAAGTCTGCATGTGTTCAATTTAACAACTAGTTGAAACAATTTACACTCCCACTATATGTTTATTGGTCAATGCCCTTTTTATTGCCAATCTAACACATATATAATGACTCTTTATTTCATTGCTTTTGTCCCCTTGAAGTTCTTAGGGGATGATCTCTGGATGATGCTGCTGAAAAACTATCCTTGCTGCAGATAAAGTGGAGCACTTTTTCCAGGACTCCCAGGAGCAATATGACATCACTCAAAAGAAGGTGTCACAGATGATATTGATGCCTCTGATGAAGAGGTTCAAGATCCCAATAAAGATGGCAAAGAATCAGATGAGTAAAATTAAGAAGTAAGAAGAGGAGAAGCAGGAGGAGGATAACCAGACAGGATACAAACCAAGAGAATGCAATCCACAGTAATCGGGGTGTATACATCCTTAAGGCTAATCTATATTGGAAATAGTCTAAATATCTCTATTACTTAGAACATTTTTTTCTTGTTAGAGTTATTTTTTTTAATTTTAAAAATGGACTTAAAATAATTTTGTTTTTTAAAGAAATGTAATACTATCCTTTTTTGTTTCGTGTAGGATGCAGAAAATTCTCTAAAGTATATTCACTCATTATAAGATAGTTTAGTTCTGAAATCTTGCTGTCATATAGCTATTTGGAGGGTATCCCATCTTTCTCTTAAATAAATATTTTCAACTGAAGAGTCCCCCCATTAGATTAACACCCTTGACCTCTCTTCCCACCCTTTAATTGCTCCTCCCCACAGGAGGAATAATGAAACTGATGACTTTGGGGGAAATGATCTCAGCAGGCACAGCTTAGCCTCATCCTCTGGTTTCTGTGATCTCCGCCTGCTGCCAAGGGTACATTCTGCTCTATTCTTTCAACTACATGCTGAAACTGGTGGGGCAAACTCTGCTCTTGTGAGATAAAAATGTAAGTTAGGAGGTAAGTTGGGTTCAATTCATGTACACCAACTACACCAGTTGCCTATTATATCTACTGAGAAAGTTGAATTTTTAAAAATTTTTTAAAGGTCCTGCAAAAGAAATCTTCAGGCTCTGATGGTTTCACTGGAGACCTCTACCAAATTTTTTTTAATAATAACAATTCTACACAATTTCTTCCAGAAAATAAAAGTGAAATTGCTTAACTCAGTTGATGAAGCCACTATTATCCTAATACCAAAACCAGACAGACAATACAAAAAACGAGAATTACAGACCAATATTCTTCATAAATGTAACATAAAACTTCTCAAAAAATATTAGCCAAGCAAGTTCAGCAATGTATAAAAAGAACTATACATCATGACCAAACAAAAATTATTCTAGGTATGCAAGACTTGTTCGATATTCAAAATTCACCCATTGTAATCCACCATATCAATGAACTAAAGAAAAAAATCATATGACCATACTAATTGATGCAGAAAATGCATTTGGTGAAATCTAAAATCCATTCATGATGCTTTATAAAATTACTGCAAAATAAAAACAGAAGGCAACTATCTCAATTTGATAATGAGCATTTGCAAAAACCATATAATTAACATCATGCTTAATGGTGAAAGACTGAATGCTTTCTTCAAGACTGGGAACAAGGTAAAGCTGTCCACTGTCAATACTATTCAACATTATACTGAAGATCCTAAATAAATAAAATTTTCCCTATTTGCAGATGACATGGTAGCCTACGTAAAATATGCCAAAGAAGGTACCAAAAAATTCTAGAACTAATACATAAATTCAGCAAGTTCGCAAGATACAATTTCAACATACAAAAACCAATTTATTTCCACACATTAACAATGAAGACACAGACAGTGAAATTTAAAACACAGTATCATTTACAATTGCTCAAAAACTGAAATAGGTGTAAATCTCACAATACATGCATGAAACTTACATGCTAAAAATACGAAATGCCGATAAGAAAATCTAAGTAAACAGAGTTCATGTATTGAAAGGCTCAATATAGTAAAAATGTCAATCTCCCCAATATTATATAAAGGTTTAAAGAAATTACTATCAAAATCCTATGAAGATTTTTGTGGATATGGACAAAATATGTCTATAATTTCTATGGAAAGGTAAATAGAATAGCTAAAATAAATTTGATAAAAGGAGAAAGGAGAAATCTAATTTCAAGACTGGAACACCTACAATAATAAAAACTGTGGCAGGGTGTGGTGGCTGACGCCTGTAATCCCAGCACTTTGGGAGGTCAAGGCGGGTGGATCACAAGGTGATGATATCAAGACCATCCTGGCCTACATTCTGAAACCACGTCTCTACCCCAAAAAACAAAAAATACAAAGAAATTAGCTGGATGTGGTGGTGCGTACCTTTAATCCCAGTTACTCAGGAGGCTGAGGAAGGAGAATTGCTTGAACCAGGGAGTCGGGGGTTGCAGTGAGCCGAGATCACGACACTGTACTCCAGCCTGGTGACAGAGTAAGACTCTGTCTCAAAAAAAAAAAAAAGACTGTGTGGTATTTCTGGAAGGATATACACATACATCGATGGAATTAAATTGAGAACCTGGAAATATCCTCACACAAGGACTGGCCACTGATTTTTTGACAAAGGCCCAAAAGCAATTCAACGGTGGAAGGTTGGTGTTCAACAAATGGTGCTGGAATAATCAGACATCCATGGGTAAAAAAAAAAAAATGAATCTTGACCAAAGTCTCCCATCTTACACAAAAATAAACTCAAAATGGATCACGGACTTAAATGTAAAAATGTAAAAGGATACAACTTCCAGAAAAAAAAAAAACCCAGATTGTTTTTTAAACCTAGTGCAAAGCAAAGGGTTCTCAGACTTGATACTAAAAGGAAATATTAGATCCCACAAATAAGGGGTTGGGGGAAAATGGGGATGGTTAATGCATACAAAAATATAGTTAGAAAATGGGTCAGGCCTGGTGGCTTGTGCCTGTAATCCCAGCTCCTTGGGAGGCAGGCAGATCACTTGAGCCCAGGAGTTCAAGACCAGCCTGGGCAACATGGCAAAACCCAGGATCTACTAAAAATACAAAATTAGCCAGGCACAGCAGCATGCACCTTTAATCCCAGCTACTCAGGAGACTGGGCAACACAGCAAGACCCTGTCTCAAAAATGAATAAGATCTAGAATTTGATAGCACAACACAGTGAATGTAGTCTATAATAATTTAATTGTATATTTAAATATTAAAATAACTAAAAGAGCATAATTGTTTGTAACACAAGGAAAAAGGCTTGAGGTGATGAACACCACATTTACCCTGATGGGATTGTTATGCCTTGCATGTCTGCATCAAAACAGCTTATGTATCACATAAATATATACACATACTATATTCACAAAAATTCAAAATTAAAATATATATAAATAAATTCGACTTCATCAAAATTAAAAATTGAAGAACTTTTGCTCTGTGAAGAGGATAAAAAACAAGCTACAGACTAGGAGAATATATTTGCAATATTTGACAAAATATTCCATTTCACACCCACAATGATGGTTATAATAATTAAAAAGGAAAAATAACAAGTGGCAAGAATGTGGGAAAGTGGAAATCATATATTGCCAGTAGGAATGTAAAATGATGAAACTCTTTGTCATACAGTTTGGCAGTCCCTCAAAAAGTTAAACATAGACTTGTTGTGTGAGCCAGCAATTTTACACTTAGGTATCTACAAAACAGATTTGAAAATATATATCCACACAAAATCTTATACACTAATATTCATAGCAGCTTTATTGATAATAGCCAAAAGTGGAAACAACCCAAATGTCCATCAGCTGATGAATGGATAAACATAATGTGGTGTAGCCATACAATGAAATATTATTCAGTCATAAAAAGGAATGAAGTATACTACAACATGGATGAACCTTAAAATTATTATGCTAAGTGAAAGAAGGCAAGTACAATGTATATTTCCATTTATGTGAAATGTCCAGAATAGGCAGATCCATAGTGACAGAAATTGGATTAGCAGTTGCCAGTGGCCAGTTGGAATTGGAAATGGCTGCTAATGTGTATAGGGTTTCTTTATAGGATAATAAAATGTTCTATAATTAGATTGTGGTGATGGTTGTACAAGTCTTTAAATATACCACAAACAACTTAATTTTCCACTTTAAATGGGTCCATTGTATGGTCTGTGAATTATATTTTAATAAGGCTGTTTTATATATATATATATATATATTTAAAAAAAAACTAACAAAGACATCTTTAGATAAATAGCCTATTTTGAACCAACTTCCAGTCCGGTTCTATTTTAGGTACAGCAACACAGGGTAGACGCTGGAGTTCAGATTTCCAAAATGTCATCAAATTTTAGCCACACATTTTAACAAACAAAATTCTGAAAGAAATAATATAATCACTGAAGCATGCTAGACACATCATGACAAATGAGGATGATAAGTGAGTATAAGAAGGACTAAGTTAATCTGTAGAATCCCAGTTTACTGGCAATACCACTTTCTCTAATAGTCAGAGAAAAGAAAGACCTAATAAACTTAAAACAGCAAATCTACATTCTAAAATCCAAGTCTCTTACAGATATATAATATTAAGACTCAGAAGAAAAGCTAACATGTCTAGGTCTTTATTAAAAATAGAAGATTTAGATGGAAGAAAGGAAGGGGGAACAACATCAATCATCCATTTATAGTATGTTTGATAGGTGCTCAGGTTAAGCAAAGGAAGGGAACAAATATGAACATTTGCTGAGATACTGAAGGGCAAAAGGAGTCAAGAACCACTTTAATGGTAAGTCTGTGTTAAAAACTTCTGTTTGTGTGCTTCAAATATATCAATCAAACTTCATTCGACATCTGATAGAAAGATAACATGGGGATAACCTTGATTTCAATGAGCTATTATAAGCTATACAGATCGATCCTTGTATTATAAGCTATACAGATCGCTCCTTGTATATAGCGGCAATTTAGTTAATAAAATCATCAAGTGCAGCCTTAAAAGGGAAAGATGTTGGAAAAGGGCAGCACTGCACTGGAGGTTGTAGTGCTCTGGTTGCCAGGCAGCCACCCTCAGGCCCTCTCTTGTTACCGTGGTGATGTTTGGAGAGCTTACCTAAATACTCTTTGAGATAGCAGCGACTCTCCACATCCTTTTAGCACCAACTAGTCATGCCACTTCTTTTTCTTCCTCCCCCACAATTCCACCCACACTCTCATAATCTTATGAATTTGATGAACCTACATGTGTACCTCCAATGTCCAAGGCTGGAGAATGATGCTAATTTGTCTACCCAGGCAAATGAATGAAAGAATTGTTAAGTGAATGTGAGGATAGGAAAAACAAGGTTCTTCAAAAAAAAAAACCGATATATTTGGAAGATAATGCAGGATCTGCACTACCTAATGTCATGCAAAGCCTTTTTTTAAGGCTTGATGATCAGAAGTCTTGGCTAATAGTTATTACGCTCTGCCACTTATCACACTATTATCTTGTTCATGTTCATCCCCCTTTCTAGCCTGAGTTTCTTCATTTATAATAAGAGATAGTTGAACTATAGAAGTTTCTTTTAAACATTTTGGCCAAACCCATAATAAGAAATACATTTTACATCACGACCCAGTATACACATATACATACATCAAATCTAACACAAACATTTTACAAAGCAATTCTTACCTTTAATATATGTGATGCACTCTCAAAGTTTCTGTGCTATTTTTACATATTTTAATTGCTGTTTGTGACCTAATAAATTGACTTCACAGCCTCATTAATGTTTCACAGTTCACAGTTTGAAGAACACTGAACTAATAGGCATCTAACGGCTCCCTATAGTTCTAGCATTCTATGATATGCATTTATCTTCCTTTTAGAATAATAGTAACAATAGCTAACAATTATTGAGCTCTTACTATGTGCCAAGCATTGTTTTAAGCACTTTGCCCATCTGAACTAACTTAATTATTCAACAATTATGCCTACTTTTATTGGTTCAATTTTAAAAATGAGGAAAATCAATGTGACTTATAGCTGCACCAAATTGAGTGGACTACCAAAATACATTTCATAACCTATTTAAGGTGTTTTGAATATCTTTTAATATTCCCATTTTATAAAATTTTGTCTTGCCTACCTTTATCATTTTAAACCTGGAAGGCACTATAATAAACCTTCCAGATCTGAGAAGAGAAAAAGATCAATAACCTTAATAATACTTATTACTGGCTTTGAAGTTCATATCCTTTACTTTTCTATTATTGTGAAATTGATCCTAAAACAGATGCTTAGTAATGCCAAATCAGAGAGCATTCATACTTTCACAGGTGTGACCAGTACTCAAGTAGACACGATAATTCTTGGGGAGATGCACACTATCAGTAGGTTGTCAGTAGAGCAGTACAAGTCTCCAAATGTGTGCCCACAGTCACCATACATCTTTGTTAGTAGTAGTGTAAAACTAAACATTAGTGCTATTTCTTCCCAATGCCAGTAATCACCCAAATACTAAGCACCACTGCCAATATCCATCTTTCATGAATTAGATGGAAGGACCCAGAATGTGATGAGACAATACTATTATTAATAAATTTCACTAAGCATATATAGTTTAGGGGCTGTTGATGGAATAGGATTGAAAGATTTCAAACATGTTCTCTTTGGATAAACAACAGATAGTTGACATTTAATGACCCGTATAATAAATGCAATACCAACCCATAATTTCATTTATTCATTCCACAATACTATTTAGTACCTGCTATATGCTAGATACTGATTTTGCCACTGGAGATTCAGCAGCGAACATAACAAAGTACCTACACTCAGGAAACTTATTTTGTGTTTGGTAAGTTTGGATTTTTGTATACTGTATTTGTTTGTTTATGGAGAGCCACAATTGTATATTCCCTTGGTACAGAGACGCTGGGAATAGTATGTTTTACTTATTTAAGCCATTTGAGTGTCTTTTATGCTTAGCAGTAATGAAGGAACTACAGGAAGCAAAAAAGAACAAATCAATTTCTGCTTTTGAAAAGTTAAGATCTAGTTAGTGCAGATCGTAATCAGATGTTCCAACTTGGAGCAACTTTGCCCCCCAGGGGACATTTGGCAATGTCTGGAGATATTTCTGGTTGTCACAACTGGAGGGGGAAGTGCTACAGGCATCTAATGGGTAGAGGCCAGAGATGCTGCTAAATATCCTACAGTGCACAAGACAACCCACAACAAAAAGCTTTCGGGCCCAAAGAATCAAAAGTGTCCATGTTGAGAAACTTTGAGTTATGCATACATACATTAAACTTTTTTTTAACTGCAAGTATTAGATGATAAATATCAAGTGAGTGGTACAAAGTGATGCAGAGAAGAGAAAGATTATTCTAGACTGAATTGGTCAGGGGAGGCATCACGAAGGAAGTAGGGTTCAAGCTGAAGTGTCATGTCACTCCTTTGCTCATAACAGAAAAAACCCTGACCTCACCTCTTACCACTCTCCCCCTCGCCCCTCCACAGCTGATTGGCTTTTGCATTTCCTTGAAGATATCAAGTATGCTTCTATCTCATGGAATTTGTTCTTCTTGTTTTCTGTGATTCAAGTGCCATTCCCCCAGATATCCATATAGCTCACTTCCTTACTTCCTGTACGTCTCTGTTCTGTTCAATCTCTTACTAGAGAGTCTGTCTGTAATCATACTTTTTATAAAATATTAATTCCTGTTCCCTCCACTTTCTTTCCCTTTACTATGTTTTTTGGTCTCCCTAGCAAGGCTATACCTGGCCCAGACCAGACACTAAAGAATTCTGTATAGAATGAGTAAATTAGTTAAATATATTAATAATGGCAGGATTCTTTAGCCCAAGCAATGAGAAGAAACTTGAGGGTAAGACCCTGACTACAGTTATCCCTAGTGGCCTAAAACAGTGCCTACTTCATATAGAGACTTCATAAATAGTGAATAAAGAATGATAAAATAGAGGGCCAAAGGAAATTAATATAAACAAAATTAGCTCACAACTATCTTTAAAAGTATTCTTAGAACAGTTACTTCCTTCTGTGTATACTGGTACATCTAAGTACATCTGACAAATATTTTATCGTTAATTTTTACTACTGTTACCAGCTTTTTCACTTTACATTCATCCCCGATATATGTCTTGCATTAAACAAACGAAGTTTCTGAAATCTTTATATTAAAATTATGTGCATTTTAAGAAGCCTCATCTAAAGGCAGCCCTTTAAAATCAAATTCTAGTTCTCTATTTTCATTTGCACTTAAACACTAATTCACTCACCCTTCACTCAGGGAACCACTACAGATAATTATGCTAATGCTAATCGCAATAGCAGCTAATGTTTATTGAGGACTTTTTGTGCTAGGAACCGTCCTGGAGGCTGCGCATACATTATCTGGTTTTGTTCATACTACAGGAAACCCATGTTATTACATTAATGTATATTAACCAACTCTAAATTGTTTTCTGTTCCTGGCGCAAAGCCTAAACCCACAAACTCCTGAGCACTGACTCTGCACCCCGATTCTTGCCACTTTCTCTTTTCCCTTGCCTCTAGGCATCCTCCTTTCCAGGGGAGCCGCAAGTGCTCCTCCCCCTCTCTCTTCGAGAACCATGACAACCACCGAGTCCCCCTCCCCTTCCCCTGCCATCCCTCCCCAAGACGGCAACCCCACCAGCACAAGGTCGGACGACCTCCTACGTAATTCGCGCGTGTGACTGCCTAGTAACAGTGTCTAGAGTCGGAAGCGCACCGAACCAGAGGCGGGGCGTGAGAGCAGGCGCGCGCGCGCACGCGTAAAGTCTTAGCAGCTTCGCTACGGGGCGGAGCTTTGTCTGTCGGCAAGCGCAGAGTAGCGATCGTCGCCGAAGCGCGCGGTTTTATTTCTCTGCGCTTTGGTCGAGGCAAACTAGCTTTTGGTAGTGAAGCGGGTACGCAGTTATCCAACAATGTCTGGTGAGTCAGGACAGCCTGAAGCTGGTCCCTCACATGCAGGGATAGGTTGGCCGAACCCTGAGAGAAATCGGGCTGGGGTCCCGGGAGGGGTGATCCGAAGAGCTGGTGCCCAAGGGCGCAGGTCCTGGATCCAAAAGGTTCTTGAACAGATTATGGACTCACCTCTCCAGTGTGTCACCCCCTCGGAGGTGGTGCCTGTCACTGTGCTGGCCGTCCAAAGGTACCTGTTAGAGGATGAGCCACGCGACACGGTGCCCAAGCCTCCCCTTTATTGCTATGATGTGACAATCTCAGACGGGGTGTACCAGGAGAAGTGCTATCTGGACCCCAGCTTGAACTCTCTCGTGTATCAAAATATTCTTAAAGTTGGCATACAAATGAGAATTTCCAGAGTCTCATGTCTTTACAATGAGAAAAGGATAGGCCAGGGGATCCTGTGCTTAGGTAACGTCCACTGTGGGGAGACCTCAGACACTATTTGTTTAGAAACTCCCTTCAGAAATAGAGCGCACGAGGAGAAACCAGAGAGGCCTTTAAGAGGCGGGAAGAGTCACTACTTGGCGCTGTGGAATAACGAAGATCCGTATGGAGATATCTGGTTAACAGACAAGCAACCTGAGGAACTCAACTTTAGCGGTAAGTGTTTGGAAAGAATGGCAGAGGTTTTTTTTTAAATAGTTCTCAGGAGCTTGCTTGAAGGGGAAAAGAAATGAAAATGCTTTTGTATTGTTAATTGCAAGCCAGGAGTGACGGGTCGACAAGTTTTCTTGAATGACCCAGGGATGCTTAATGAAATTTGCACAGCCCGTGGTTTTTGTTGGTTTTTTGTTTGTCTATTTGATTGCAAAAGTGGCCGATTCAGGAAGTGTCTGACTACACCTTAAAATTCAGTCTGGCATACGTACCGATGTGGGAGTCAGTATTCCTCATACGTTCTTTACATGTTTGATTGTGGTGGAATTAATCTTCGTTTTATTCCCAATCCAATTGTGGAAATAGTACGTTGTAACGGTTGAAGAGCTTACAGATTTTAATTTAGCATAAAGGTTGTAAAAAATTGCGGTTTTGCATGTTTTAATCTTCATTCGAGAAGGATGTTCCGTGATGTATTCCTTAGTACTTTACATTGATTGAAACGCTGTGTAACAATTTTGTAAATATCACGTTTTAAATGTGTGGTTTTATGGGAAGGCTTGGCATTCTCATTTTCTTGTTTCTTATTACTCGCCACAGACAGTACTGATCTAAGAAGTTCAGTTTTTCTGTATCAGAAGTAGGAAGTTAACCTGAAAACACTAGTTTGTCATCAGCAACTGCTTGTCAATTACGTTTCTTCTCTAAGAGATGAAATTAAGGGGAATGATAGTACTGTAGGCATGAACACATTTGAAATGGGGAAAGAAATAAAATGCAAAAAATAAAATAAGAGAAAGTACTGGAAGGAGAAAGATTATAATTTTCTGCATTACTGCTTTTCAGTCCCTTTTAAAATGTTGTTGTCACAATACTAAATCATAGATAATCTTGCTGTGATGTGTAAGAGCAACAAACTTGAAAGTAAAAGGATAACTAGCTCAAAAAACATGCAATTATGGTCACATCTAGTTAAAGATGTTATAGTAATGTGTAGGCAAGGATGTCTTAAATAACTAAATTTTAAAAGCAAGATAGCTATTTCTGGGATTTTAAAAAATGGAATGATTTTATCTCAAGCATGAAATAAGGCAGTAGTGCATTATTACTCTAAATGTTGATTAATTTTTAGAATTGAATATGTAAATGAAAAATTTGTGTCCTAAAGAAGAGTTGAGGGGATTAATACTTTGTGTCTATTTTGTCATACTATTTATTCATTAAGACCATATTTATATTACAAAAGGTAATGTCTGTGTGCCAAAATAAAACCCAATCTGTATATTTAAAAGCATATTGTGTTAGAAATATATGACCCAAGTGTAGTAAAATGTTAGTGATAAAATCTAGGAAGTGATCATATTGATGTTCACCGTAAAATTTGTTCAATTTTGCTGTATGTTTCAAATAGTCAATAATAAAATATTAGGGAGAAGTGAAAGACCTCTTTCGCCTTCCCTGGTGCCTTCACTTTTCCTCTAAAAATCCCAAACTGTCAGTAGTTTGGTGTGTATCTTTGAAGAAAACAAAAGGAAGTAATGTCTCATTGTGTGATTTGCTATTTCCACTAAGCACATCTCAGGCATCTTTCCTGTACATCTGTACATACAATATTTCATAGCATGGGTGCGTCATAATTTCTGTAATCATGCCCGTGTGAATAGGTAATTTGTAATTTTAGGCACTTATTAGTTTTTTAGTATTAAATACAATGCTAAGCATCATTAGAATGTATGTACACATATTTTTGTTTATTATGTTCAAGTATTGCTGTTGAATGGCTTCTTCTAGTGAAATTGCTGCCTTAAAAGTTATTAGTATTATTATTTTTTTTATTTTGTGGATCTAGACAAATCATCTCCTGAAAAGGTTGTACAAATTTACATTCACCAGCATACGTATGAGAATGCCCATTTCTCCATATCTTACTATTTTAAAATATATCTTTTGTCATTTTTCTAATTAATTTATAGAATTTCTTTGCTAAGGGGTATTAAAATTTTGTCTGCAAATTGTTTTCTTGCAATCTATTCTTTTTCTCTTAACTTTGTTTATGGTACACATTCGTGCTTTTGAAACTCTTCATTAAGGTTTACCTTGTACACAGTAAAAAAAAAGTTTTAAAAATACAGCTTAATAAATTTTCATATACATATACACCTGTGTAACCACCACTCTCCTGCCTAAATCTCTCAGGTGGCTCTCTATTGCATTGAGACAGTAATTCAAACTCTACCGGGGTCTGCAAGGCTGTACATCAGAGGATGGCGAACTTTCTGTAAAGAGCCAAACAGTAAATCTTTTTGTCTTTCTAATACATATAATCTCTGCCACAACCGTTCACTTTTGCCATTGTATATGGAAAGCAGCCTTAAGCAGTATGTAAATGAATGGGTCTGGCTGCGTTGCAATAGAACTTCACTTACAAAAACAAGCAACAAGCAGGATTTGGCTTATAGGCTATATAGTTTGCAGACCCCCTGCCCTACAGAATCTTTTACTCACCTCTCTAATCTCTAACCCCTCTCCTCCACCATTCTGTTCTAGCAACCAGCCTTCTTTTTGATCCTCAAACCTCCAGTCTTTTTTCTGCACCTGCTTTTTCCTCTTTCTGGAAAGTTTCTTTCCATCCTCCAGTTTCAGCTCAAATAAAAACATATTAAAAGTGCCTTTTTAAATAAATATTTCCTCCCCCATTTATTCTTATTATATCACCCTGCAAATGCTCTTCATAGAATCATAGCATTCTGAAATTATCTTCTTTAGCTGTTTTTCTTTTTCCCCCTACCTTTTTATAAGATCCACGACTCTTTTTTATTTTCCCTGTAGGCCATATCTTATAGCTAGAACAATGTCTGGCACATAGTAGGCATTCAGTATTTGTTGAATAAAGGAATGAATGAAATAAATTGAGCCACTTTTGAATTCCCACTTGGTCATGATTATTTTTACATCTGTTTACTTAAGTTAATTTGGTCTGTAGATTTCTTTTTTGTTTTTGTTGATTTTTTCTGGGAGAGTATTTTTTCAATGCAATTTTTATATTGAGTTAATATTAGCCTAGTAGAATGAGTTGGAAAGCTTGTCCGTCTTCCTGTGCTTACAGAAATTATACGTTCATTAAAGGTTTAGTAAAATTCCCCTCTAAAACTATCTGAACCTCGTGTCTTGGGCCAGGATTAGGGGTTGAGTGGGATGACTCTTGCAATTTCTTTTAGAGAAAATGATTAAACTAATAATGCTTTTTCAAGACCCCACTTTTGAGAGTTGGTAATTTGCTAGAGAATCTCATTTCACCTAGATCTCAAAGTTGTATGTAGTAATCTATGTTTTTTGACCTATCTTGTCAATTATGACTCCTTTCACAATCCTCTTGTTTGTGTGTTCACCTTTTCTTATGATCAGCCTTACCAGAAGTTTATCTATTTTATTGTTGTTTTTTTTAAAGACACTTGGTTTTGCTAATAACAAAATCTATAGTGAGGAGATGTTTTCTACTTAATTTCTGCTATCATCTTTAATTTCTTCTATATACTTCCTGTGTTCATATTTTTCTTGTATTACTTTCTTGAGTTGAATGCTTGGTGCATATATTTCCTTGTTTATTTCCTCCAAAAGCATTTAAAATTCTGAAATTTCCCATGGGTATTGCTTAGGCTGCATCCCTCAGGTTTGAAAGTACAGAGATTTTGTTGTTACTCATTATTCATATTTTCTTATTTTATCTTGTTCTATTCTTGTATTTTTGCATTATTGAATTATTGTAGTCATTTTTGAAATAATTACACTTCAGCCCAATCGTCTTCTTTAGTGTTTTCCATCTTTCAAATCCATTAAAAAAATGACAGAAGTGATTTAAACAACATGTTGGAAACTAGCTGTTGTGATAACTTAATGTGCATCAATTCATTTTGATTATATACTTTCATTACCTTCCTGTATTCTGTTTAGCTTTTTGGGGTCTAAAGTTCACTGATATTTTCAAACTTTGGGGGCCTTCTCTGCCATTTCAAGTGAGAATTTTACTGAGATGGTAATATCTTTAAACCCCTCTCTTTTATTTTCTTGGCATGCAATTGGCATTTCTTTTTTATTTTCTCCCTTCCTTCCTTCCTTCCTTTCATTCTTTCTTCTTTCTCTCTCTCTCTCTCTCTTTCTCTCTTTCCTTCTTTCTTTCTTTCCTCCTGACAGAGTCTCATTTATCTCCCAGGGTGGATCGCTGGCACAGATCTTGGCTCACGGCAGCCTTCACCTCCCTGGTTCTCCAGCAACGATTCTCCTGCTTCAGCCACCTGAGTAGCTGGGATTACAGGCATACACCACCACACAGGCTAATTTTGTATTTTTAGCAAAGATAGGGTTTTGCCACGTTGACCAGGCTGGCCTCAAACTCCTGACCTCAGGTGATTCACCCACCTCAGCCTCCCAAAGGGCTGGGATTACAGGCGTGAGCCATCGTGCCTGACTCCTTTTTGCTTCTTTAATCTCTGAACATTTAGAAAAAGCTTATTAGGCTTAAAGTTTATTATTATACCAGGTTTTTAAAAATGTAATTCGCATATTCCAGAGTCTTATTTTTAATCTATTTTATTTTCTCATTTATCTGAGAGGAATATTGACTTCTCTCTATGATGATAGTTTTATTTCTCCTTATATTTCTAAAAGGTTTTGCTTTAGATGTTACTATAATGTGTACAGTTTCATAACTGATTAATTAATATATTATTGGTGAGTTTTTACACTTAATGAAATTTGCCTCTTTGTCCCTTTTGCCTTGAATTATATTTTTCCTGATAATAACGTTTGCCACTTCCGCAGTCTATTTGGTAGCATTTTAGGACAATGATTCTCAAACGTGAGTAGGCATGCATATCACCTCAAGAGTGCCAGTCAGAAAAATAACTTAAATGCTTCCTAACTCTAAGAATTCACGAATAACATCAAGAAACACTGCAAAGAATGAATGGGGCAAAAATGAGCAATTGGAATTGGAGACAAATAAGCATTCAGGTACTGACAGTTTCAAATTACACTTACAAAAATGAGAGAAAAAAAATTAAGCAGAAAAAAAAAAATTTGGAAAATGTTGCAAATATAAAGAATATACCAAAACTTAAATAAATTATTAAGGCAGTATGTTTGAAATGTTGAAGCAAAAAAGAAATGCCAAGAAAATAAAAGAAAGGGATTTAAAGATATTACTGTCTCAGTAAAATTCTCACTTGAAATGGCAGAGAAGACCGCAAAAAGCTAAACAGAACACATGAAGGTCATGAAAGTATATAATCAAAATGAATTGATGCACAATAAATTATCACAACGTCAGTTTTCAACATGATTGTTTAAATCAGTTTTGCCTTTTTTTTTTAATGGATTTGAAAGATGGAAAACACTAACAAAAGGCCATTAGGCTGGAGTGTAATTGTTTCAGAAATGACTACCATAATTCAATAATGCAAAAATACAAAAATAAAACAAGATAAAATACAGATTGCTCAGCACCATTCCCAGTGTATGATTTATTAGATCTGGGGTAGGGCCCTAGAATTTACATTTCTAACACGTTCACTGGTGTTAATGATGCTGCTGGTACAGAGACCACACTTGGAGAACCACTGGCAAGCCGGATGCAGTGGCTCACACCTGTAATCCTAGCATTTTGGGACACCCAAGCAGGCAGATTGCTTGAGTACAGAGTCCATGTCGAGACCAGCCTAGGTCCAGACCAGCTTGGATGAGCCAAGGCAACATGACAAAACTCCGTCTTTAATAAAAATACCATCGTCCAGGCGTGGTGATTTGTGCCTGTAATCCCAGCTACTTGATAGGAGGGTGGTGAAGGGGGGAGCCTGAGTCCGGGAGGTTGAGGCTGCAGTGAGCCTTGATCATGCCACTGCCCTCCAGCCTGAGCTAACAGAGTGAGACCCTGTCTCAAAAAATTTTAAAAAAAGAGAGAACCACTGACCTTAGTGCATGCTTGTCCATCCCTTTATTTCCATTGTGTTTTAGGGTTGTTTCTTTTAAAAAGTATATAGCTAAGACTCTGCCTTTTGAACAAAACCAATTATTTTTCTTCTAAAATATCAATTTAATTTATCTATATTTAATGTGAATAATGATGTTTGTACCTATTCTTGAAATTCTTCTTTATGTATAAAATATACCATCTTATATGTTTTTTTTTACTTTTGCAGGATTGAAATATTCTTTTTCTTCTAGTAGTTTGGAAGTTATACATTATATGTGTATTCTCCTAGACTCCTAGTGGTTACTCAAGGTTTTTGAAAAAAATTATGGGTATATAGTAGGTGTATATATTTATGGAGTACATGTATTAATATTTTAACAAAATTATTTAAACTTACATGTCTGTTTCAGTCTCCAGAATTATTCTGAATATATAATATATTCCAAATGAACAAGAGAAGACATTTAGGACTGTATTTGATCATGACACAGTTGTCTTTGAGCATGCTGCTATATTAAATTTGAAGTATTGTATTTAGGATTTTTGCCATCATAACTGATTTTAGTTTATAGTTTTCTTTCTTGTACTATTTCTGTTGGAATTTTTCAGGATTATTCTAAGTTTATAAAGTGAAGTGGTACAATTTCTACGCTTTATTGGGCTCTGGGACAATTTATAGCTCAGGGAAAGAGCTATTCTTTGACATTTATCAGAATTTTCTTGTAAAACCACGTGAACCTGCTCCCAGTTTTGGAAGCCGTCATTAGTGAACTTTTTTCATTTTCTTCCATGGGTAAAGACATAGTTTAGTTTTCTTTTGCTTCTTATGGCAATACTGGTAATTCATATTTTTCTAAGAGATTAACTGTGTCACTGATATTTAAAATTTACTGATATAAAATCATATATAATAATCTTTTAATAATTTTTCTTTATGTGTATAGTTGTTTACATTCTGAGTATTACATTTTTGTTTTCTTTTTCATGATTAGACTTGTCAAAGATTTACATTTTCATTAATTTTTCCAGAGAATTGAATCTATCAATGCTGTTGGGTTTTCTTTATTGTGGTAGAGTGTTTTCTGATTCATTATTTTTAGCTTTAATATTCATTCCTTCTTCATTCCTTAAATTTATTCTTCTGCTATGATTTTTACAATATGGTCCAGGGACCTCTAGTGGTGCCCCAAGACATTTTCAAGGGATTCATGAAGTCAAAGCTATTTTCACAATACTAAGGCTTTTCTCACCTTTTTTCACTCTTATTCTCTCACAAGTGTACTGTGTAGTTTTCCAGAGGCTAAATGACGTGTGACGCCGAAGCCAACTGAATATCAAAGAAAATATGAGTATCCACTTGTCATTTATTAAGCTAGATACTAACAAGGTTTGCAGGAATGTAAAACAATACCACGCTTCTCACTACATTATTTTTTGGTTTTGGAAAATACAGTCATTTTTTCAAGAAATATGTTATTTGTAATTATACATATTAGTTTATTATTGTTATTTTTAATGAACTGATAATTTAAAAAAAATCTTAGTCTGCTTTATAGTGCAGTAAAATGTTCTTCAGGCTGGGAGCAGTGGCTCATACCTGTAATTTCAGCACTTTGGGAGGCTGAGGCAGGCGGATCACTTGAGGTCAGGAGTTGGAGACCAACCTGGCCAACATGGTGAAACCCCGTCTCTACTAAAAAATACCAAAATTAGCCGGGCATAGTGGTGCACGCCTGTAGTCCCAGCTACTTGGGAGACTGAATTGCTTGAACCCAGGAGGTGGAGGTTGCAGTGAGTCAAGATCACACCACTGCACTCCAGCCTGAGCAACAGATTGAGACTACATCTCAACAAAAGAAAAAAAAAAAGCTATTCAAGATCTTCAATATTTTTTAAGAGTGTATAGAGATCCTGAGACCAAAACGTTTTGAGAATCACTGTTCTATTGCATATTGAATATCCAGTTTATTTATTTTCATTATTTTTTTTATAATGAACACATTTATTTCTATGAATTTACACAAATTCTTCCTTGTCTATAGACAGCCTCTAATTCTTTTTTGGATTTGAGAGATAAAATGTGTATTCTATGAAGTTTGTGAGTTAAAAACCCAAACTGGGAAAAATGTTAACCAGAAAGACATCTGATTACACCTGACTCTCTGCACCTTATTATAACAGAAACAGAGGCTCTTACAACTCTAGTTTTACAAACTATGTAGCTCTTGAATTTATTTCAGACAATAGAGGAGCTGTACGTGCCTTCATTGATCAAGAGTATTCCGTTGATCAAGACAATTCATAGCTCATCTGAGATTCATCTGACATTAAAATCAAATCACTTAATTATATTAGATGAAATGTTAGGACCTGTGATTCTGGGCTAGTAATTTATTGGGAGAATCTGGAAGGAAAGTTACAGAGAAAAATTGTGTTTTTTGTGGTATAGGCATAATTATATAATACCACTTAAATCCTTATTAAAAAGAAATTACAAGTGTGATTTCGTGTCAAAAGTGTTGATTAGGTAAAACATTATGTTAAAAAAGATAGAAATGAAGGGAGCCTTAGCAAAATAAATATTGGTAGTAATGCAAATTCAAGTCTTAATAGTTGAGACTGTGGGCTGTGAGAAAGAAAAATGTGGAGACAGTTGCAGATGGAACCTCTCTTAATCCAAGGAAGACTACATCGTGATTGCAAATTAATTCTTTAAATTGATGAATAGCTTTTAAGCAGTTTTTTAACTTGCCAGCAAGCTTGCAGATTAAAATGTTTCTAAGTAAATCATATGGCATATGAGAAGATGGTAAGTGCTATGTAGAAAAATAAAGTGGAATGGAGGATAAGTAAAGGGGTCAGTTTTTAATAGGATAGTTAGGGATAATATCACTGAGAAGGTGACCTTTGAGCAAAACTTGGAGAGGAGGGAGAAAGTCACTTGCATATCTAAAGGGAAGACAACAAGTGTAAAGGTCCTGATACAGGCTCGTGTCTGGTGTATTTTGGGGAGATGGAATTTATACGTATGAAACTGAGGTGAAGGCAATACAAAAAAGTATAATAAAACAAATATATATAGATATAGATTTTGAGACAGGCTCTCAATCGCTCAGGTTGAAATGCAGTGGTGTGATCATGGCTCATTGCAGCCTGGCTGAAGTGGTATGAGCACAGTTCACTTCAGCCTTGCTGCAGTGAGCTCAGCTACCTGGACTCAGGTGATCATCCCACTTCAGCCTCTAGAGTAGCTGGAGCTATAGGCACATGCCACCACACCCAGCTACTTTTGTCTTTTTGGAGAAACAGGGGGTTTCGTCATGTTGCCCGGGCTGGTCTGGAACTTCTGAGCTCAAGCAAGCCACCAGTCTCGGCCTCCTAAAGTGCTGAAATTATAGGCATTAGCCATCATGCTTGGCTTAATTCTATAAATTAAATATATAAGTGCTTAGTAATGGGAAAAACATTCCACGACATTGAGGTCTTTTTTTTCACAAAATATCTTATGGGAGGTGAGTTTAGATCCAGGTTTTCCAGGAAATTATTAAATGATTTGGTAAGATGGAAGACATTCTAGATGGAACAATGTGTTAGTTAATATAGGTTTACCTATGTTCCAGGCACATAGTAAGCCTTATATATATTTCAGCTGTTAATATTAGGGATCAAATGTAGTTTATGTGAGACAGGTATATAGACTTAGCTGGCAGGGTTTAGCTGACAAGAAGGAGTCGCTTTAGGTATGATTGGGCTACTATTTTTAACCATTAAAATGGATCTTTGAAGTTACCATTACAAGTTAAACAGGATTTCTTTTCTCTTTTTTACATTCTAGATACCAAAATAATTTCCCTTTCTCACCTTGAAATGACTTGGGCTAACAGAAGAAATTTTCCTGCATTGCTTGTGAGGATCATACATAAATCAAAACTGCGATACTATGGTAAACCTGATAAAAAGATGATTGAACCATATCAGGTACAAGTAATGATAATATATCATATGTTAATTTAAGGTTGTAAATTATAACTTACACACTTAATAGTACGATAACCTGTTCATTTAAATAACATGTCACTTCAATGTAATTTTAAAATGTACATAAATATATGTTGTATTTTTCGGCATAATTTATTGTACATAAGAAATTATTTCTGTATTGGTGCCCTTTATTTCCCTGATCTAGGTGGTCTCCTTCCCACCTTTTTATTTTCCTTCAACTTTTTCTTCTCAGCTATGCTTTCTGCACCACCGTATAAACATACTCTAGCCTCCCATTTAAAAAATAAAATAAAATAGTCTCCCTTGGCCTTATGACTCTTTTATTCCCTATCTCTTTCTCTTCGGGTAAGCTTCTTGAAGAAGTAGTCTACACTAGATGTTTTTACTTTCTTACCTCCCATTTCTCAACACAATTAGTTTGGCTTTTTTCCTTAGCTTATCATTCACTAGTAACTCAACTGTCAAATCTGTGTGATACTTTCCTATTGTCTTGACTCCGTGCTGTATAATGCTCATGAGCTCTACTTTCTTGATATGTTTGTGTTCTGTTTTCTTCTTACTTAATATTATATTGTATTTTCCCATGATATCAAGAGCTATTTTACATATTTCATTAAACTTTTATTATAAAAGTATACATGCTTATTGTAGGGAATTTGGAAAATGTAGAAAGCTATTTGAAGATCTTACCACTCAAAGAGCCACTGTTAACATGGTGTGTTTTATTCCCTTTCTTGTGTGTGTGTAAATCACATATATACACATATATAAGCATCAACTATATTTACATATACATATCTATTATATTTATATCATAAATATAACATATTTGCATATGTATAGGTATCATATATTTCATGTAACTATGTATATCATATATCACATTAAATTTTCCTAAAAAATGAGAACTATATTCTGAATACAATTTTGTATTATTTCACATTTTCTTAAATATTTACTCTTATCACTAAAAATTCTTCATTCATAACTGTTTACAGTTATAAAGTTTTAGCACATGATATCATAAATTATTCAGTCATTCTTTGATATTTTTTTGCCTTCTCATTGTTGCAATACTTTCCTCCCTGATTTTTAAACTCCACTTATTTGTTGCCTTCCTGCCTCTTTGTGTCTTCATCATTTTGTCCCTGCTTGCCTCTCCAGTCTCATCCCTTCCTGAGCTTTCTATGCCTTATAATATTGCCCTACCTGGAATTTTCTAATGGTAACCAATTGTTTTCTACTTTTCATACCTCTACTCGTGTTACTTCTTCTGCCTAGAATGCTCTTCCTCTCAATTCTCATCAGATTGGCAAAACCATCTTTAAAATTCAGTTCAGTGCTTACCTCTGATTTAAATCTTTCCATGTATACCCATATGCCTAGTCACTAAGGAGAATCAACTACATGCTACTCAGGACCCCACTATATGCCCTTACATAGGTCTATCAGAGCATGTATAACCCAGTTACACATATCTGTTAATAGATTTGCTAACCTTACTCCACTGTGAGCTCCCTGACTGTAGGGAAGAAGTATTTTATAGTGCTTAAGAGTGCACTTCCTCTAGTCATATGAACTGAATTCAGGTTTTGGCTCTGTTTACCATTTCTTAGCTTTATGATATAGGGAAAACTATCCTTTTAAAGCCTCAGTTTACTCATCTGTGAAATATAGATACTAATTGTACTTACCTTACAGGGTTGATGTGAGGATTGAATTAGTTAATATAAGTAAAGGATTTACCTATGTTCCAGGCACATAAGTCCCATATATATTTTAGCCATTATTATTAGGGATAATGTTTGATTCATCTCTTCATTCCAGTGCCTAACATAATGTCTGGAGTAGGGATCCAGTAAATGTTTAATGAATAAAGGAATGAATTACTCAAAATGTATATTCATCATTAAGAGAAAGGGTCTGAGAAAATAACATCATTATTTAAGAAGAAATTCAGAATTAGAAACCACTTTAATGACTGCCTTTTAGGCAGAACTGAAGTTGTCTGTCACTGTATTTTAATACCGAGAAAAACTTCATCAAATACTTTCTACCTCAACAGGTTTCTCCATTTTGAGTATACTCAGAGTCAGCAATAATGCATACTTGTTCTAACATTCCCCTTTCTGATAGCATAATTTCTCAAATAGTATCCCAGAAGTGATTTCCATGTCTTATGTACCAGCCTTGTGTATTGCTATAAATAAATTAATGCAACCAGGGCATTGATGGCATTGTGCCCACTCAATTGTATGTTTATCTAAAGTTCTCAAATACGAATACCAAAGCCGTCCAACAGTTCCAATAACCAAGAATGATGTCAAATTTTTCACGTAAAACTTCTAACTTGTGATTTGTCTCATTGATTTGACAAATGTATTGTGGGATCACTCTGTAAGGCACCATGCTAAATACTATGGAAGAATCAAATATAAATAAGATTTGGCCTGTGCCCTCAGCGTTTCAGTCACACAGTAAGTTAGTAGTACATTTAGTACTCCCATGGATCTGGTGGCTGTCTCTTCTTTAGATTACCAATATTAGCAGATTTGACAACTGAGTCATTATTAATAAATAATTAAAATTTAAATGTTATTTTCCATCACTCTAAATGATCACAGGTAATATGCTATATACCACCTGTATCCATAAAAGTAACAGATATGTATGTGCTTTTACTCTTTTTTTCTAGACCTTTTTGGAGGTTGCTGACAGTTCAGGCACGGTGTCGGTGATTATGTGGAATGCCCTGTGTCCTGAGTGGTTTAAAAGTTTGCGGGTTGGTTTAGTTCTTCTGCTTCAAGATTATTCTGTTAAAAAGAGTTATCCATTCAGAATACAGCCTGTCCCCGTGGATCCACAGATCAAACTAATTTCTACAATGGGTTAAGTATTCAACGAATTTGTTGTCTTATGGCTGTTTTATTTATATAAATTTGCAATATACCATATTAGGGAAAAGACCATAAAAATTACTGAAGCCGTTAGAACCTAACGAACCTTTAAATTTCTTTGTTCATAAAATTTTCAAGCAATCACATAACCTATAAATATACCTGTTTATTATTTCGTTTATTAAGAAAAATCATCTGAGATATTTATTGTTGATTGAAGAATGAGCTCCACTTAGGTTGTACTTATTTTGTTTTCTTTTACTTTTGGTCACATAATACTAAGTTAATAATGAATATATTTTGCAGTTACTACTAGGTGCTATCTCAACAGGACTTCTGTTAACTTTTGTATTGAAATGATTTCAAACTTACATAAAAGTTGAAAGAATGGTATAGAGAACTTCCATATACCCTTTACCCATATTCAACAATTACTAACATTTACCTTTGCTTTATCATTATATCTCTCTCTTCATATATATACATATCTATACACACACACACACGCCCATACACACACACACATACATACACACGTATGTGTATATATTCCCTGTGATCCAGTAAGAGAAACTGGCAGCCATCATATATACCCCTTTAAGCCTAAACACTTCACTAGTATTTCAGTGTATATTTCCTAATAACAAGCGTATTCTATTACATAATCTGAGTACAGTTACCAAAATCAGGAAATTTAAAATTGATACAATACTAATATCTACCCTATAATCAGTATTCAAATTTTGCCAATTTCTGCAATCTTGAAAGGGCCTTTCCTAATTAGTACTGATATCTTGACATCTCAAATATTTTTGAACCATTAAAATTAATATATTAAATAATTGTTTTTAGATATGGACATGAATTTTTTCATTTTCATTTTTAAGAATTATAGATTACATTGCTTAAATTTAAATACTGTTTTTGGTTTATAATAGCTTTATTCTGAACCTGAATTTCTGTGTATTCTAAATTTCCCAGCTAATGCATTCAGCTTAATTACTTAGAGAATATTCAGATAAAAGTAGCAATTTTTCATTTTTTTCTTAAATATGTGTTTATTTGCAAAAACCTTATATGATTATTTATTAAAATCTTAAGCATTTTGTAGACATTTGTCAGATCTCCCTAGATGAAGAAGTTATTACCTAGATAGTCTGGTACACATAGTCTATTACCTCATTAGTTTTTGCTATAGAAAGGTGAGGAACTAAATTGATAGAGATATTGTGACTTACTAAGAAAACACAATAAAAGTTGGTGAGAGGATGCTAATTTACAACACGCTACCTCTGCTATATAGAATTATAGGACCAGATTTTCATAATGGAAACTCTCTAAGGTGTGAGAAACAATTTATTCTTTCAAGTAAGTAATTGCAGATACAGAAATTATTTTTTAAATGATAGCCTTGGTGAGAATATATTTAAAATGTACATTTTGGTATTTAAAACAGTTTTACTTCTTATTAATGTTAGCAGCAGTCTCTATTTTCTCCCTCATATTTTTTATTAGTAACAGGACTTTGCCCTATTTTTCAGGAAGCAATAGACTATTTATGTAAAGCGCCAAGTAGTAAATATTTTGGCTTTCCAGGCCATATGGTCTCTGTTTCAACTTCTCAGCTCTGCCTTTGTAGACTGAAGGCAGCCATATGTATGTAAAGGAATGGCTATGGCAATATTCCAATAAACATTTATTTACAAAAACAGGCAGCCATCTGCAGCCTGTAGTTTGCCTAGCCCACATATATCAGTAGATTGCAACTTTGGCTGTATACTGGAATCGCTTGGGGAGCTGTAAAGAGCCACTGGTGCCCCACCCTCAAGGATTCTGATTTAATTACTCTGAGAATGGGACCAAGGCATTGCTATGGGTTTAAAACTCCTCAGCTGATCCCAAAGGTATAGCCAAGGTTGGGAACTATGGCTTTATGATCTTTTAAAATTACCAATATGAAACTAATGAGTTTTTTATCCTAGCATTTTCTTCATTTTTAATTGGCAAATAATAATTAAACATTTATAGGGTCTATGATGTATATACATCATAGAGAAACTCAATCAACATATGCTTCACCTTACTAACTTACCACTTTTCTGTGGTGAGAACATTAAAAATCTACTAGCAATTTCGAAATATATAATACATTATTATTAACTGTAATCACCATCCAAGGCGATAGATCCCTATGACTTATCCCTCCAATTTGACTGAAATTTTACCCTTTGATCAACATCTAGCTTTTCCCTATCGCTGCCCACTTGCCCCCGCTCCCTACCCCGCCTCTGGTAACCACTTTTCTACTTTCTGTTTCTATGAGATTGACTTTTTTAGATTGTTGGAGAACGTTATGCTAATTGAAATAAGCCAGGCACAGAAAGACAAATACTGTAAGATCTAACTCATAAGTGGAATCTAAAAAGCTGATCCTATAGAAACAGAGTAGAAAGCTGACTATCTTATTTATTTATTTATTTATTGAGACAGAGTCTTGCTCTATCACCCAAACTTGGAGTGCAATGGTGCAATCTCAGCTCACTGCAACCTCCACCTCCTGGGTTCCAGCGATTCTCCTGTCTCAGCCTCTCAGGTAGCTGGGATTACAAGCACACACAACCACGCCCAGCTAATTTTTATATTTTTCGGAGAGACAGGCTTTCACCATTTTGGCCAGGCTGGACTCGATCTCCTCACCTCAAGTGAGCTACCTGCCACAGCCTCTCAAAATGCTAGGATTACAGGCATGAGCCACCACACCTGGCCAGAACATGATTAATTATCTTTTAATGAGAAAAAAGGGCAGTTCTATAAATCATGTTAGGCACAGGAGATGCAAAAAAGTAAGTAATATACAGTTCTACCGCTAAAAATTAGTCTAATGGGGTGACACCTATGTAAGATAAACAAATTATAGTGAAATGAAAGACTAATGACAGTAAACCATATTAATAATGTAATAATGTAACAAAGTAATAATGTAAAAAAAGGAAAAGGAAATGAGTAAAAATGTAATTGAAGAAAGAATGAACAGTGAAGTAGGAAGATGTGTTGCATGGGAGAAAGTGTTAAGTGAGGATTAGGAAAAATACCAGTGTAGTTTAAATGGTCTGAGCATTATAAATGAGAAACAGTAGTGGGAGGAGAGTTGGTCAGTAAATGAATAAGGATTTGTGGTACCATCACTGCCTTTTAGGTGTTCATGTTGAAGGAAAACTACTGGGATCATTTATCTTGGTTTATTTTTCATATTTCCACACATAGTTCCAAGTTAGAAGAACAAAGATGTAATTTTTCTTTTTGAGACAGAGTCTCACTATGGTTCCCAGGCTGGAGTACAGTGACGTGATGTGATCTCAGCTCACTGCAACATTTACCTTCCAGGTTCAAGTGATTCTCTTGCCTCAACCTCCTGATTAGCTGGGATTACAGGTGCCCACCAACACACTAGGCTTAATTTTGTGTTTTTAGTAGAGACAGGGTTTTGCATATTGGGTGGGCTGGTCTTGAACTCCTGACCTCAAGTAATTCACCCGCCTGGGTCTCCCAAAGTGCTGGGATTACAGGCGTGAGCCACCGTGCCTGGCCAATGCAATTTTTTTTAAAGACTTAATAAATGGAAGCCTATAAAGATGGAAATTCTATTGCAAAAGAAAGGATATATTATTTGTTGGATATGTATGGCTTTGTGTATTGCCATTTTGTATATTCTTCTGTATACCTTTTACAAAATAGTACTTAGCTGGCATACAAAAATAATATACCCTTTAAAATCTTGCTTGCTTATATATGAATAGACTAAAACTCATAAAGGTAAAGTGAATATTTTTTCTCACATGACTAGTAATAGGCAGAACTAAAAATCAAATGTTTTTATCCTGGTTTAAGCCTTGTTTGCCACACAGAAAGTTCTTAGAAAAATGTAACGGACCAAGAATCAAAAAACCCAAATAACTTTATAACTATTAAAGGAATTGAATCAGAGGTTTAAAATTTCCCCACAAAGAAAATATCAGGCACACATTATACTATAGAGAAATTCTACCAAACATTTAGGGAATATATCATTCTAAAACTATTCCAGAGAATAGTCTAAGAAAGTATATTCTCAAACTCATTTTTTGCTACCAATATAACCTTGATAATCAAAACCAAACAAGAATAGTATGAAAGAGAAAAATTATAAGTCAGTTTCAGCCTTGAACATATAAACATATATAGAGATATCCTGAATGGAATATTGGCAAACTGCATCATGTGAAAAAAAGATCACGTACTGTGATGAGGTTGCATTTTTCCTCAGAAATCAAAATTGGTTTTACATATAAAAATCTGTGTCATCCACCACTTTAACAAATTAAATAATGAGCATCCTAATAGATACACAAAAAGCTTTTGTTAAAATTTTGCAACCATTCGTTAATTTCAAAAAGAAAATAACAAGAGAAGGAACCTTCCTTAAACTAAGTAGGGGGCTGAGCATGGTGGTTCATGCCTGTAATGCCAGCACTTTGGGAGGCCAAGGTGGGAAGATCACTTGAGGCCAGGCATTTGAGATCAGCCTGTGCAACATAGTGAGACCCTGTCTCTACAAGTAAAAATTTTAAATTAGCCAGGTGTGGTGGCATGCACCTGTAGTTCTAGCTACTCAGGAGGCTGAGGAGAGAGGATTGCTTGAGCCCAGGAGGTTGAGGCTTCAATGAGCCATGATTGCACACCACTGCATTCCAGCCTGGGTGACAGCAATACCATCTCAAAAAACAAACAAACAAAAACTAACAATGAGTATTTACAAAATCAAAACCAAGCAGCAAACACAGTTCTTAATGAGGAAAAGTTAGAAACATTCCTTTACAAATGGGGAAAATGGATGCCTCTTATTATTGCTATTTCTATTTAATGCTGTACTGGCTGTCCTAGCCAGTGTGAGAAGACAAAATGCATTAAAGGTATAAAGATTTTAAAGAAAAACGCAAAACTCTTTATTACTTGCAAATTAAATTTTCTATAGAGAAAATCCAAATAACTCAAAGTATTAAAAATAATAGGATTTATTATCCTTACCAAACTAATACAGGAACAGAAAACCAAATACCACGTTCTCACTTATAAGTGGGAGCTAAATGATGAGAACACAAAGAGGGGAAGAGCACACACTGTGACCTACTCGAAAGTGGAGTGTGAGAGAAGGGAGAGAATCAGAAAAAATAACTATCAAGTACTAGGCTTAGTACCTGGGTAACAAAATAATCTGTACAAACCCTTGTGGCACGAGTTCACCTACATAACAAACCTGCACATATACCCTGAACCTAAAATAAACATTTTTAAAAATAAAAATTAAAAACAATAAGATATTAGCAAAGCTACAAAAGAAGTCAACTGATTTTGTATATTCCAATAATAGAGAGTTAGAAATTATAATTTAAAAACATCATTGACATTGTCAACAATAAGTATAAGATGTCTAGAAATAAATATAAGAGATGTGTAAGACCTGTGCAGAGATGAATATGACACATTATTGGAAGACATTAAGAAAGCCTTAAATAAGTAGAAATAAATAAACTGGGTAAAGACTGCATTTGCCACAACATAATCAATCAAGAATTAATATCCAACATATAAACAACTCTTGCAAATAAATTTTTTAAAGACAAACAATTTAATAAAACAATGGCCAAAAGACCCAGGAGTTTCACAGAAGAGAATTTATGTATGAACCGTAAGTATATGAAGTGTTGTTCAATATGATTAGTAATAAGGGAAGTACAAAATAGGACCACAACAAATTGTCATATCACTAGACTGACCAAAATACTAAATTTGGCCAGGTTCATGGTCTTACAGAGCCCCTGAGACTCAAGTGCTTTGGGAGGCTTATTCTAGAGTATACCTTGAGGCCAGGAGTTCAAGATCAGCCTGGGCAACATAAGGAGACCCCTGCACCATCTCTACTCTACCAAAAATTAAAAATAAATAGCTGGACATGATGGTTCTAGCTACTCAGTAGGCTAAAGCAGGAGGATTGCTTAAGCCCAGGAGTTCAAGTCTGCAGTGAGCCATGATTGTGCCACTACACTCCAGCCTGGGCAACAGAGTGAGACCCTGTCTCTAAAAAATAAAATTAAAAGAAAGAAAGAAAAATTTGACAATACCAAGGTTTGGAGAGGATGTGTATCAATGGGAATTTTTACACATTGCTGGTAGAAACACAAATAGCTTCATTACTTAAAATGATTAGGGATTATGCTATAGAGCTGAATATTTACTTACCACATAATCCAGTGTTTCTACACCTACCTATAATATCTTAGAAAAACACTTGCCTGTGTGCACAGAGAGACATATAAAACAATTTTTTAACAACCCTATGTACAATAGTAAAAACCTGGAAATAATCTAGATGTCCATTAACACAACAATGGATAAATAAATTTTAGTTAATAAATTGTAGTATGTTAACACACTGGAACATTATTCAGCTGTTGAAATGACAAGAAAACTGCTACATGCAGCTAGATGGATGCACTTTATTAATATAATGTTGAGTGAAAAAATTAGTCATAAAATACTGAATGTAATTCACTCATATAAAGTTAGAAAACAAGGCCCAATAGGATTTCGTTTGGGCAAAAACGTGTAAGTGATAAAACCCTTTTTAAGTTAAAGAAATGATAGAACACAAAGTTCTCAAAGTGTGGTTAAACTGTTTAAACTGTGGTGCAGAGATAAGTGGATATGATAATGGAAGTAGAATAACATTGATAATAGTCTAGTTCTTGAGTTTAGCGATGGGTTCAAAATGTTCAGTCTACTATTTTGCTGTTTAATATATGCACATGTATATTATGGTGTGTATTAAACAGCATTCTAAAGTAGTATATTTGTTTTTCAGAAATCTGCCTGAATCTTCGAGATCCCCCAACAAATATAATTATTGTTCCAGAAAAGCAGGTGAAACCAGAATGGAGACTGCCGAAGTTAAATCACCGATTTACCACAAGGTAAAACAGTTTCTTGTAAAATGTCTTAAATACTAATCTTCAGTCTTGGTTACTGAAAAACAATGCATTATAATTTGCTCAAAATCTACCCAGAATTAGGCTATAGCAATTATGTAGATATACATTTTCAAAATAATAATTGTAGAATGTTTTTTCCCTGTTTAAAAATAAAATATCAATTTAATTATTTTACCTTTTTAGATCAGAGCTGGATAATATGCCAGAAAATTGTATCTGTGATGTTATTGGCCTTTTAGTTTTTGTAGGAAGGGTCCAGCGGTCAAAGAAGAAAGGTAAGCTTTTAAAATTGAAAATCATAAAAAGTATTTCAGTAAATAATTTGTGTTCATATGTATATAACAGTTACCTTCATTTATTTTAATACTCTATTCATATAGAAAACCGTGAAGATTTTTGGTCATATCGCTGGATTCACATTGCTGACGGGACTTCAGAGCAACCATTTATAGTGGAACTGTTTTCAACATCGCAGCCAGAAATCTTTGAAAATATTTACCCAAGTATGCAATTTTTAACATTTTCATTTTATGTTTGGAAGTAGTAGAATTAACTTTTCAACAAAATAGAGGAAAGTGACTTACAGAAGTGGCATGGCATTGAGTTGGCAAATTCGAGCAGTCTGACAGCATGTTTCAGTCTTTTCTGTATTAATATCGTATTTAGTATTACAGACATTAACAACCATTGGTTGTCTATTCAGAATTAACTTGGGATTGAAATCAGTTTTTCAGAAAACAGGTCCTCTTATCAATTCTCACTGAAAAAAATTCAGACATTAAAAAAAGCTTAAGTTTCAGTAAGACTAAAACATAGGCAGTCAATTCCATTTGTTTCCATTTGGAAATTGATTAAGTAGATCCCATTAAAGACATCAAACACTTATATGGCATTAATTGGTAGATGATTGGTGGACTATGTAATTACATAATGACAATGGTAAGTATGATTCCAGTTGAATATTAAATTAATATTAAGTTAGTGGTGTTATTTATACCAGCTGGTGAGTATTTTACTTTGGCTTACTTCAGCATTGACTTTCTCCCCCTAGATTCATTCAGATACAAAATTATTTTTTCCATTAGTTTTATTTACTTGAAATATTATAGGTTTGTCCTATTACATATTACATATAACAGGTTAGTCTTCAGCTCTATTATGATAAGGAAAAATTATATTTAATACTTTTCAACAGTTTCAGTGAATATTTCCTTATTTAAATTTAGAACATAAAGCTATTTTAGATATGGTATGACATTTTATTATTTTCCAAATGAATAAACGCTAATTGTTACCTGTGTTAAATGCTTGGCCAACATTGAAGAAACGTTCAATATTTACTACATCCAATTTTTTTTTTTTTTTAAGGTGGAATCTCACTCTGTCACCCAGGCTAGAATGCAGTGCCACAATCATGACTCACTGCAACCTCCACTTCCCAGGTTCAAGAGATTCTCCTGCCTCAGCCTCCTGAGTAGCTAAGACTACAGGCACACATCACCATGCCTGGCTAATTTTTGTATTTTTAGTAGAGACAGGGTTTCACCATGTTGGCCAGGCTGGTCTCGAACTCCTGACCTCAGGTGATCTGCTCACCTCAGCCTCCCAAAGTGCTGGGATTACAGACGTGAGCCACCGCACCCATCCTACATCTATTTTTTTTTTTTTTTTTTTAACTAGCAATAAGATAGACATTGTAAAACACCAGGAGACCTAGACACCATATATAGGGCTGTTCTGCTGCCCCTTTATTCTCTATACAGAATAGTATTACACAACTCTGCTTTGTTAGATTCCACTCTAGGTTTGTGAGATTAAATTGTAAAAATATATCTGAATAGAACCAAACCTTACCCCAACTTTTGGGGGATGGAACAGAAAGAGAGTTGTGGCCAAACCAAGGCATAGATTTCCAAGACGAGTGTACTATAAACTCTGATATAACTTCCTTTAGGGCATAAGTAATTGAAAGTGATGACTTCTGGTGATAATCCCGTTGCCTAAATTTAGGGGGGGGTTTATTGCCAGGTTCCTTTTTGTTTGTTTGTAACTACTTTAAACAACAAGCTAACAAGAATTTCGGATAAAGATTTCTCACAGAAACTTTGCCAAGCATATATATTCTATTTCTTGTGATATTGTGAAATGTATCCCTCTAAAGAAGGTATATATGGACCTTGGTGAGATTTATTCTACTGTAATAGTTGATGGCGGTCACAATTTATTTTCATCTTTTGACCAAGAGTGAAGGAAAAAAATCATTAAATTAATGTTAAGTATTAAGGGGGCTTCGGGGCTATGAAGAAGAGCATGGCCAAGAGTCTTCTGGAATAATACCAAAATTCTTTGGTAGTAAGATTTTTTTTTTTTTTCATAAGAAAAGTTAAGAACTAAGGGTGACTAATAATTGTGTGTTTACCGTGTACCAGATGCTTATAGATATTTTCTCATTTTGTACTCTCAATTACCTTTTAAAGAGTTGATGTTGTTATAAATTTTCAAGTCAGAAAGCAAAGATCCAGAGGGAATAAGTAATTTCCTGGATTTCATATAGCTAGGACGTTTGAGATCTGAATCTCAGATTTTTAGTGGCCATGAATTTAGAATTAGAAGTTTATTTTTTTCTAAGTTTATTTTATTGTTGTAAGAACACATAACATGAGATCTACTGGCTTAACATATTTTAGAGGTTTCTTTAATATTCCTATATTAACACCTTTAGCCATTAATACTCTTATGTTTGTAGTTTTTGAAATAAAGGAAAAATTAAGATCATTCTTAATATAAATTAAGATAATTCTTACCATTTGAACAGATTTTCTTTCTTTTCATTGCTAAAGAATAAAGAACTTAGTAAATATGAGACATAGCAAATGAATTTATAGTTGTGCTCTGGAGAAATTTTTATCCTCAATAAGAACTTACCTTTGTGTGATTATAAGAATTTACATTTATTTCTTCATTTCCTAGTTTGTAAAACCATAAGTGTTTTGGCATATAATGAGTTAAAAAATTTTTTAAATATTGGATTAATGAAACTATAATAACTAAATATCCTGTTAGATAAAAGCAATTGATAACTTTTGAAAGTAGTTGAAATCTGAAGACACTATACTCTCATTTTTAGATATTCTTTTTAGCCTATCAAGTTAGCAAGATGAAAAGAAAATAAATCGATGATAAAAGCCCTGTCATTGGCCTTAAATTCTAATTAAGATAAATACATAAAAGATAAAAAATGCTTGCATAAGCAAATACAAATCAATAATGTATAGCTCTATCTGGTGAAAGTAGTTAGAGTAATTCAGAACTTAGTGTTAGCTAGGGTTAATCAGTGAAACTATCATGGAGAAACGAAGCTTTTTTTTCTCTGTAGGAATTAACTATTCACACTCAGTTGTGTACCCAGTTAAAATGACTTGCACTCTTTATCTGTGCAACAAGCAAATGACTTTAGTTAGGTGCAACTGTTGTACTTTCTGAAAAAAGGGGACTCTGACAAAAAGCAGACTAGTGTTAAGTCCTTGTTGCTCCTAGTGTGGTCACAGGATTGGCAGCACTAATAATTGCCTAGGAGATTATTAGAAATGCAGAATCTCAGGCCCCACCCTAGACCTACTGAATCTGAATGTGCATTTTAACAACGGTACCACGTGATGTCTTTGTTCATTAAAGTTTGAGAAGCGCTGTGTCAGATCCTGATCTTGTTATGTTCTTTTCGAAATGCAAAAGTAATTTCATAAGTATTTTTATTTTCCAGTGGCAAATTTTGTGTGTACACAGTTGAAAGTTGTCAGAAATGACAATCAAGTACCTAAACTGCTTTACCTCACCACTACAAATGAGAGTGGAGTGTTTATTACTGGTGAGTAATTTCTTTGTGTATATTATTAAAAATATATTCTCTCTTCCCAAGAATCCTCAGTACATATTAACTTTCACATAATAAGATTCAACTACAAGACAGCTTTGTTTTGACTTCCTTTGTTACTATAAGAATGTTTTAGCAAATAATTTTTGGCCTATCAAATATATTACTTATGGATTACTTATGATTGAGGCAATGATTTTGTGACTCAGTGGAAAATTGTATTTATATCCTTCAGTCAACTTTAATTCCTACTTGGCATAGAGAATGTAGATGGTCATAAATTGCTTGATAGACTGAAGACCTGGTTAGGCCTGGTATCAAAATATGGATTCTGTTAACAATATTTTAAAATTCTAAATGAAAACAAAAATGAGTGGTGAATTTCAGCCCCAAGATATTATGTTTTATTTATATAGCAAGAGAAGTTTCATTACTTGTCTGCAAGTATATTATTTTTTTCTATTCCCTCCAATAATAGGATCAAAACATTAAAGAAAAAAGTTTCCAAATGAGAGAGTGAGGAAATAGTTTGGAATGGGATGTTTACCAGACTGTTACCATGTTCGTAATTAAGAAATTTGTTAAAATTTCTTAGGAAAGGTGTAACATACATCTTTGTCAATGCATATATTATTTTATAAATACTATCAGATGTGAATATGGCACTTTTAAGTATGTTTTAAGAACATAAATTTAAATGCTGAGCCATATTCATAGCAAGTTTCTTTCATACATGATGCCATAATTTCAGGTTAATTCATAGTTTAAAATCAGTGATTTCAGGAGATGTCAACCATTTGGATATTTAGAAAAATTGAAATTGTTAGTTTTTCTTCTTCCTGTGATTTTTGGCATCCTATAGCTAGCTACAGTTTAGTCCACTTCAACTTTAATACACTGTGTGTCTGATTTCCTTCTTAGGATTTATATACTGTCTTTGGATAATCATCTGCTACATAGTGAATAAGTGAATTTGACTGTTTTTTCTTGATGATAAAAGAGTGATTGTTTTAATATTAAACTGTTTTTACACAAAAATATACATGCAGATTGTTACAGTGACATTTTTATTTCTCATTTTTTTATGATTTACCCTTCCCACAAAAAGGTCATAGAGGCCAGCCGTATACGTATGATGCCAAGGTGAAAAACTTTATTCAATGGATTAAAACGAAGTCTGATTCCGGGGAACAGAGGAATATGGTTATTGGTGGATATTACCCCTATCCTCCAGTGCCAGAGACATTTTCCAAGTATAGTAGTTCTATCAAAGGTACTAATGTAATTGTCAGTCCTTCCAAATATATTTGTAATTTATACGTATGGCATATGCTATTTCAATTAGTCATCTTTATTCTTTTCTTTTATGGGAGTGGACTAAAGTTTAGCAACATTCACTGATAATAGCTTTGTCTTAATGCATATCTAAAACTACATGTCACATATTTTCTATATAGTTTTCCTTATATTTCACATGGTAGTCTAAAGATTAATATTTTGGTTTTATCAGACTGGAAGAAAACAGACAACATAGAAGATGACTAATTGGAGATATAGGTTAAGTATTCCTAATCCAAAATCCGAAATCTGAAATGTTTCAAAATCTGAAACTTTTTTATCTTGTGTTTTATTCAAAGTGACACTCAAAGAACTACTCATTGGAGGAGTTCAGATTTTGGAATTTTGCATTATGGAAGCTGAACTGATAAGTATAACACAAATATTCTTATTTATGACACTCAAAGAACTACTCATTGGAGCAGTTCAGATTTTGGAATTTTGCATTAGGGAACCTAAACTGATAAGTATAATACAAATATTCCAAAATCCAAAAAAAAATCAGAAATCTGAAATCTTCTGGACCTATATATTTCAGACAAGGGATCTTCAACCTATAAATATCTTAATTTAATGTCACTGAGATCACATCTGACCTTGGTGTAGATCTCAACTCCTATGATGATACACAGAAAGACTAAAGATATCTAAAAGAGACACTGAGTGATTTGATATTCAGATATTGACAACTGTATTATGCTACTCTTGTGAAACGATATATATTGTGTTTAACAAAATTGAGTGCCACCTTTAAATTAAAAGTGATGCCAAAATAAATGAGATGCTGAATTTGGAACTGAAGTGCTGATGAGAAGCCTACTATTAATATAAAATTTAGTAGAATTAACATATGACAGCTTAACACAAGCATGTTCTTTTTAAAAAAGCTATGAGATAATTGCACGGTTTTGGAAAAAAAAGAGAAACTTTAAAATGCCGACTTATCATCATCTAAATATCAGCATCCTCTTATACATCATAATGCTAGCAGTATGTAATAGGGGTTGAAATAATTAAAATGTGCTTTTCTATGCAGTGGCTAGGTAACACTTCATAGTTTGAAATATAACATGTAAATTGCATTTACTATGCAAAATTTATTTTGCAAATGAAAAGTTGGAAGCCTGTATTCAAATTTAACTGATAAATGTATTTTGCCTATTTCATAAAATTGTACAAGAGAATGTCATATATAAACACAGTGTCTCATTAAGTTAATGTAATAAGTTTATAACTTTGTGTTGTGAAATTATATTGCCAATCGAATTCTTACTTTTATCATTTCAGTTCTTTAAAACTTACCAAGTTCTTTAAAACTTACAATTTACTCTTTTGCAGTTCAGTCGCTCTTGACAGCTATGAGTGAAGTCAGGAAGGAGATTGAAGACTTGCAGTATAGGGAACAAAAGCGCATTGCAATTCAGGGGATAATTACTGCTATAAAGTATATCCCCCATAGCAGTACGACTGAAAGTGCCTCAGCATCAGATACACTTCGGGTATGGTGCCAGAGAATTAACAGTATTTCTCTAAAAGCACTATGATCATGATTACAATTGGTACCTTTTACATTTTGTTCAGAACTCACGTGTATTGACTCTTAATGTAAGCCTAAGAGAGAACATTAGGTTGGTGCAAAAGGAATTGTGGTTTTTGCCTATAAAAATAATGGCAAAAACTGAAATTCCTTTTGCACCAGCCTGATATTTTTACTTTTATGTTTGTTTTTTAGGTTTTTTTTGTATCTTTTTTTGTATCATTTATTTGGGGGCAGACTAGGCCAATAATGATTATAACCTCTGATATTTCCCAAGGCCCTCAAACTTGGCATCCTGTTTTTGCATTCTGTGTAATTTGAGGCTATCGTGGGTGTTCTAAATTTCCAGGTGGTATCTATCACTATGTTAATTTCCTCCCTTTTGTCCAGGCCAGTACTACAGAAAAACTTCCATGGGAAGTTTTCTCTACATCTGGCATAGTAGTCTTACCCAAGTTCTATAACTCTTCTGGAATAAATGGTTTAGTATTATAGAAGTCTCCAGTTCTGGAATCTAGGCACAATCAAGACAAGTTAATTTCTCCCATTAGTTTATCTTTTTAAACACTATGTCTAGGATTATTAATATTTATATGGAAATATGTGTTTAATCCAGCTTTCAGATAGCAGTATAAGAAGGACTTTTATCTTCCTTTTAAAAAATAATTTAATAGCAGATAGGTTAGATTTAATCATTTTTGTAAAAGCACTGTTATGATTTTAAAAGTTTTGCCAGAACTCTTCATTATTAAAAGTGAATAAACTAAAATTATAGTCTTTTATGAGGTCAGTAAATTTTGTGAATCAGTGTAAAATGTTTTCTCTAAATTATTGGTTTTAGAATGCTAACAGACCGTCGACATCTCAAGCAGCTAGAGTAGAAAATCAAGAAAGAAATGCTAAACGGCATCATCATGATGAGCCAATGAGTTCTCAGTGTTTCCCAACTACGTCTACAAATTTGAATCTGAGCAATAAAATAAGAATTCTTCAAGGCCCACATACTAATCCGTAAGTCATTTATATTAAGTATATGTAAAATATATATTTTTTTCTTTTGGTTTATCTCTGTCTACCCAGTAAAATAAGCAATTATCATAGAAGCTGTATTGATTTGTTAGGGCTCCCATAACAAAATACCACAATTGAGTGGCTTAAACACAGAAATTTGTTGTCTCAAAGTGCTGGAGGATAGAGTTCAAGATCAAGGTATCAACAGCGTTGGTTCCCTCAGGGCTGCGGAGAGATAATCTGTTCAGTGCCTCTCTCCTAGCTTCTTACTGTGCTGGCAATCTTTGGATTCCTTGACTTGTAAAAGCATTACCTCTGACTTCATGTTCACACGGAGTTCTCTCTGTGTAGTGTCTGTGTTCAAATTTTACCGTTTCCGTAAGGACACCAGTCATACTGGATTAGGGGGCCACCCTAATCCAGTATGAACTCATCTTTACCAATTACATCTGCTATGATCCTATTTCCAAATAAGGTCATATTCAGAAGTCCCGAGGGTTAGGACTTCGTCATTTTCTTTATCCATTCACCTGTTGATGGACTCTTAGGTTGCTTCCAAATCATAGCTATTGTAAAAGCTGCTGCAACAAACATGAAATGCAGCTATCTCTTTGATATACTGATTTTCTTTCTTTTGGGTATATATCAAGCAAGGAGATTGCTGGATTATATGGTAGCTCAATTTTTAATGTTTTTAGAAACCTCCAAACTATTCTCCATAGTGGATGTACTAATTTACATTCCCACCAACAGTATATAGAGTTTTCCCTTTCTCCACGTTCTTGTCAGCATTTGTTATTGCCTGGGTTTTGGATTTATGCCATTTTTAGTGAGGTGAGATGATATCTCATTGTAGTTTTGATTTGCATTTCTCTGATGATCAGTGATGTTGACCGCTTCTTCATATGCCTATTTGCCATTTGTATGTCTTTTTTGAGAAATATCTATTAGAGAAATGTCATTTCTCATACAAATGTCGAATCTTTTCCCCATTTTTTAATCAAGTTATTAGATTTTTTTCCTTTACAGCTTTGTTTGAGCTCCTTGTATGTTCTGGTTATTAATCCCTTGTCAGATAAGAAATTTGCAAATATTTTCTCCCATTTTGTGGTTTGATCTCTTCACTTTGATTATTTCATTTGCCCTGCATTTACTAAATTTTAAATTTGTGTCAGAGAGAATAAAAATATTTTAATCTTCAATTCATATTTACTAACATTAAATGCTCCCTTTATTGGAATAATTCTTAAAAGAAAATTTACATCTATTGCAGTATTTGAGTTATATTATATATGGATATTTTTCATAATTATTAGTGTATTTTAATGCATTATTCAACAAACTTAACCTGTATATTTTCTAAATTTATTGAATTAGAATAAATTCTGAATAGAACCAATTAATATGTTTTTCATTTAAGGCTCTTTTTATAACGATTGGCTATATTCTTCTTATCCTTTATAGAGTTGCTGTACCTCAACCAGGAACTTCTGTACAAGCAAAGGGAATTAAACCAGGCATGCCAACCATCTTCAACTGTATGTTACTGTTTATTATTATTATTTATGAAAACTTTATGAAACATTATTGTATACAGATTACTATTTATTACTAAGCACAAGTAATACATGCTTAGAATGTATGCTTTGCATATAGTAATATTAGCTTAGGTCACTGTCAAAAATGTACTGATCAATTGGGTATCATCCCAAAAATGAAAGTAATTATAAACAAACTTATACTTATCAATTTGTTTCTTTAGTAATAGTATATCTCTTCTTCAAATGTACTATTTTTAATAGAAGAATAAGTAGGAAGTTTAACTTTTAATTGACAACAAATATGGTTATCTCTTAAAAGTAAATTGTATCTCTTTTCTTTGCTATTGGGTTGACTGGTTTGAACTTTGGCCTCATTTCTGAAGTGATTTCGTAACACAAATTTTTTCTGGGGGATTGTCCTTACAGTGGTCTGGTTTAAATCAGATCTTATCAGGTATTATCTCTCTGGACTAGACTTTTTAGCACTTTATCTCCTTGCTTTGTTTTTGGTATTGTTCTGTTTTTATCCTCCACCTAGACAAAAGTGATACTGTCATTTTATTGCATAGTGCCTTGTTAAATTTGATGTCTCAATGAACCTTTCAAAAGTATTTAAATGTGATTTTTGTTGACTGTTGCATGATATAAAATTGGGGCATTGTAAACAAGTCCATTCTAAACATTTTAAATCTTTTCAAAAACATAATACCCATCTGTGCTCACCTATTAGATTTATGTGGGTTAGCTAATAATACATTTTTATTCATTTCTCATGTCATGTTCTAGACAGATTATTCCCTACAAGTCTGAATACTTTGTCCAAAAGTTTCAGTGAGTGCTTTAGATGATTTCAGTAAAACAATGTAATCTTGGGGCTTCTGGAGAAAAAGATTATTATTCCCAGCTAAGCATAATTTAAAATAAAAAAAAAAGTTCCTCAGACAATGGATCTTACCTGGACTCTAAATTATAAAAGTGAAGGAGAAAACCATAATTGTTTCTGGGTTTTGTGACTGCTTAATATCCAAGAAAGCAATTAAATTATATTCTTCACCTTGTCAGTTTGGTGATTAAACTTCATAAAGATTTCTATATTAACATCTGCTAAGATTATCCCCTCTGTTTACCTGCAGGAGATAATATGGTGCTTCTCACAATTATATAATTATAGTACAAGCCATTTATTGAGCATTTATGTGTCAGGCACTGTGCTGAGCTTTATGTTCACATTTTATCCCACGGGGAGTGGTTATTCAAAATTAATCTCATCTTTTCCTTCCTATTCCTTGCTGTTTTGTAGAAAGCTTTTGTTTAACTGTAAGTTAATCGCTCACTTGCTAACTAAAATTGAAAGATAGAATTGATTGAGTCTTAGGCTAGAGAAAGAAAGAAATCCAAGAATAGCCTGACAGACCAGTAGCAAAAGGGAGAATTGCCTTCTGGTAAATGTGGTCAATTGAAAACTTGCAAAAGAAAAACATTATAAGTGTATAATCAAGCTCAAAACAAGAATGAAAAATCACCAAGTGCCAGAAACAAAAAAGAAATTTAAATTTAATAGTGAGTAGGAGCCAAAATTAAAAGTGTTCATGGGCATTTCAGAACTACATAGAAGCCTTAATTTTCAAGGGCTGAGGTATAATAACCACATGGGATGGAGAGTCCAGACCACAGGCCTCCTACTTGTGGAGTAGTAGAACTAATGTAAAGTTGGAAGGTTGTGGAAGGCCAGAAAAATTGTAACCATCAGTGTGGAGAAGTATCAAAGAGCTTCCTGTGTCTCCTGAGCAATGGGTAAGAAAAAGTCATCTGAGAGAAAGTGGAATCCCAGACCTGTGCAGCATGGAAGTGTAGTTGCAGTTCACATGACTAAAATGGTGAGGCTGCTGAACTAAGGAGTAAACACTATTATCTGGTCCAAAATCAGTGAAATCAAGACCCTAAGGTCTAGATAAAGACAGTTGTGAAACTTCCTGAAAGGGAGGCTTCTTGTAACCTAAGGTGCTTGGGATTCCCTTGGAAAACCATGTCTACAGAAAATGGATTCATGGTTAAAAATTACAAACTTCCAAAGGAAATTAGCTACTACCATAAGGCAATGTGATCAGATCAGATGGAAGAATTTATACCCCAGGAACTAGAAACACTAGCCCAATCAGAAAGAGGCTTTTAAACATATGGTTTTTATTTTTATAAATTTTTGTATAGAGATAGGGTCTCACTATGTTTCCCAGGTTGATCTCAAACTCCTGGCCTCAACTGATCCTCCAGCCTCAGCCTCCCAAAGCACTGGGAATACAGGTGTGAGCCACCACACCCAGCTCTAAAATAAACATGTTTAAAAGGTTAAATGAATAAATAAAAATCAGTAAGTCAGAAACAGATCAATTTGAAGAAGGAACTGACATATGTGAAAAAGATATCCACACACACTTATCAGTGGAGGATGAGCTGAAGTGTAGATAAACATGGATGAAAAAATAATTTAGTGTATTTGGAGACACTGAGGAAATCACACAAGAGAGTGGTAAAGAGTTTAGAAAGGTAAAATAGAAGTTGAGAGACATAGTGGATAGGATGAGAAAGTCCAATTTATACCTAATAAAGGTTCAGGAGGACAGAATAGAGATCATTAAGAAGAAGCAGTATCTGAAGAGGGAATTTTTTTCAAAATTACATATATATATATATGTATGTATTATTAAATTGAAGGATCTCAGTGAATTATGAGTAGAATAAAAATAATTTCTATCTAGACAGACATATGATATGTGACAAATGATACAGACCATGGTAGTGTACCGGCAGAGCATCAAGATAAACATCCTTAAAAACTACTAAAGATAAAAGACAGATTTATCTACAAAGAAAACAAAAAATAGATGGAAAAATTTTCCAACAACAATGAATGCTTTAGGCAGTGAAATAATGTCTTCAAAGTGTTGAGATAATACCTAACCTGGAATTTTATGTCTACCTAAACAATCTTAGGTATGTCTACCTAAGCAAGAGTGAGGGTGAAATAAAGATATTTGCAGATAGAGTCTAAAAGAGTTAGAACTTGTAGAGTTTCAGTGAATGAATTACTAAAGAATTCTGAGAGATGGAAAATGAAACCAAAAGGATATATCAGAATGTAAGAAGCAATGGTAAGCAAAGAAGTTGGTAACATATTGATAAATATAAATAAATATATGCAGCAGAAATTAATAACTATGGTAACGAATTATTTCACAAAATTCGAAACAAAGTAGAATGAAAATATTATTTAAAGTCAAATGGATAGAAAGATGAGAATTAAGGCATTCTAAGATTATTGTATCTTTATGGAAAATAGTAGAGATTTATTTACTGCACGCTTTGTAAATTTGAACATGTGAGTTAAAAATTTAAGGTCAAGCTGAAGGAATAGGATAGAATGTATAACTTCTGAAGCAGTACAGAAAAGAAAGGGGGGAATTATGAAATCTTTTTCAGGGCAGTAAGGGCAGAAAAAAAGGGGGAAAAAGTAAAGAAAAAGCATGACAAATATAAAACATGGGCTGAGCATGGTGGCTTATTTCTGTAATTCCTCCACTTGTGGAATCTGAGACAGGAGGATCACTTGAGGCCAGGAGTTCAAGACCAGCCTGGGCAACATAACGAGACTTCATCTCTATTTTTTTTAAGATAAAACACAAAATAATATAGCTGAGATAATTCTGAATCATCAGCAATTTCAATAAATGTAAACATATTAAACTTTCATATTTCAATCTTAAAAATTAATCCAGTTACATCCTACATATAAGAGACACACTTAAGCCTGGTGCAGTGGCATGCACCTATAGTCTCAGCTAGTCAGGAAGACAAAGCAGGAGGATCACTTGAGTCCAGGAGTTTCAGACTGTAGTGTGCTGTGACTGTGTCTATGAATAGCCACTGCACTTCAGCCTAGGCAACATAGTGAGAACCCATCTCAAAAAATACATAGTTTTTAAGAGAGAGACATACTTAAGCAAAATTATATGAAAGGCTGAAAATGAAGGAATGGCAAAATATATACCCGATATATACTAACCAAGAGAAAACTGGTATAGCAATATTCTTGTGAAGTAAATAGAATTTAAGGTAAAAACTGTAAGTAAAGAGGGACAATATAGAACATATACATATAAATGGACATTCCACTAAAACGATAATAACAATCATGAATGAATACAACATATAATACAATCTTAAAAAGGTAAATAACTTGGTAGATTTTAAAAGAGCAGTTGATGCACATAACAATCATGGTGCACTACTCTCAGAATAATAGAACAAGGAGACAAAAACATCATTAAATGCACACACATGCATACATGCTACTGAAAAGCAGGATAAAAGAAATTTTAAAAGAAGCCAGAGAAAAGAAAAAAAAAGACACGTAAGTCACAAAGGAGCAAAGACAAGCATGACAGCAGATTTCACTTAAGAAAATGTGTAATTGTAGTGCACACTTGTAGTTCCAGCTACTTGGGAAGCTAAGGCTGGAGAATCGCTTGAACTGGGGAAGTGGAGGTTACAGTGAGCCCAAATAGCGCCACTGCACTCCAGCCTGGGTGACAGAATGAGATTCTGTCTCAAAAAATAAAAAAAAAACCCTGTAAACCTAGAATTCTATAAATAGTGAATATAAGGCAATAAAGACAAAAGCTGAGATAATTCATCACCACAGTGAAAGAAATTAAAGGAAGTTCTTCAGTCAGAAAACATATAACACCTGATAGAAATTTTGGTCTAAATAAAGGAAGATAAAGCACTAGAAATAGTAAATATGTGGGTAAAATAAAATATATTTTATCATTTTTCTTTTAGATCAGAAATCATAAAAATTTATTGTGGAGTTTATAGTCTATATAGAAGTAAAGTGTTATAAAAAGTAGCATGATGACTGGAGGGAATATGGAAATACACTTTTCTAAAATTCTTACACTATATGCATGAAGTTGCAAAACATCATTTGAAGGTTGATTATAGTAAATTAATGTTGTATATTGTAGACTTTAGAGAAAACACTAAAAAAAATGTAGCTAGTCAATAGCAGAGTTTAATGAGATTGTTCTTTAAAACATTCAATCCAAGAGAAGGCAGGAAAAGAGAAAAGTGATCTAAGGAATAGATGAGTCAAAGAGAAAGAACAGCAAAGTAGCCAATTTAAGCTCTTCCATGGTTAATTACAGGCATACCTCAGAGATATTGTATGTTCAGTGCCAAACCATTAGAATAAAGTGAAAATTGCAATAGAGCAAATCACACAAATTGTTTTTCAGTACATATAAAAGTTATGTTTACATTCTAATAAGTATGCAATATCATTGTGTCCAAAAATGTACATACCTTAATTTAAAAATATTGTATTGCTAATAAATGCTAACCATCATCTGAGCCTTCAGTGAGATGATAGTCTTTTTGCTCGTGGAGGGTCTTGTCTTATGTTGATGGCTGTGGCAGTTTCTTAAAATAAGAGAGCAATAAATTTTGCCACATCAGTTGACTTTTCCTTTCAGGAAAGACTTCTCTGTAGCATGTGATGCTGTTTGACAGCATTTTACCCACAGTAGAATTTCTTTCAAAATTGGGGTCACTCCTTTCAAACCTTGCCACTGCTTTACCTATTATAGTAAGTTTATGGAATGTTCTAAATCCTTTGTTTTCATTTTAACAATATTCATGACATCTTCACCAGGAATAGATTCAATCTCAAAAAACCACCTTTGTTCATCTGTAAGAAGCAACACTTCATCCATTCAAGTTTTATGATGAGATTGCAGCAATTCAGTAACATCTTCGGACTTCACTTCTAATTCTAGTTCTTTTCGCCATTTCCACCACTTCTGTAGTTCCTACACTAAAGTGTTGAACCCCTCAAAGTCATCCATGGGGGTTGTAATTAGTTTCTTCTAAACTCCTGTTAATGTTGATATTTCGACCTCCTTCCATAAATCGCAAATATTTTAAATGGCATCTAGAATGGTGAATGCTTTCCAGAAGATTCTCAAATTTCCAGGAGGTTTTCAGTTTTCGCTTTTGCCCAGGTCCATCAGAGGAATCACTATGGTAGCTATAGCCTTATGAAATGCACTTTTTAAGAATTAAGACTTGAAAGTCAGAATTGCTCCTTGATCCATGGGCTTCTGAGTGGTTGCTGTGTTTGCAGGCATGAAAACAACATTGAACTCCTTGTACCCCTCATCAGAGCCCCTGAGTGACCAGGCACGTTGTCAATGAGCAGTGATATTTTAAGGGGAATCTTTTTATCTGAGCAGTAGGTCTCAATACTGGGCTTAAAATATTCAGTAAATCATACTACAAACAGATGTGCTGTCAATAAGGCTTTGTTCCATTTCTAGAGCACAAGCAGAGTAGATTTAACATAATTCTTAAGGGCCCTGGGATTTTGGGAATAGTAAATGAGGACTGGTTTCAGCTTAAAGTCGTCAGCTGCATTAGGCCCTAAGCAGAGAGTCAGCCTGTCCTTTGAAGATTAAAAGCAAGGCATTGACTTTTCCTCCCTAACAATGACAGTCTTAGATGGCATCTTCTTCCAATAGAAAGCTATTTCATCTCCATGGAAAGTCTGTTGTTCAGTGTAGCCACATTCATCAGTTATCTCAGCTGGAATTTCTGGATAACTTGTTACAACTTCTACATCAGAACTTGCTGCTTCACCTTGCACTTTTGTATTATGGAGATAGCTTCTTTCTTAAACCTCATGAACCAATTTCTGCTAGCTTCCAACTTTTCTTCTGGGGTTTCCTCACTTCTCTTGGCCTTCATAGAATTGAAGAGAATTAGGGCCTTGCTAGGAATTAGACTTTGGCCTTAGGGAATATCATGGCTAGCATGATCTTCTATTCAGACCACCAGAATTTTCTCCAGATCAGCAATAAGCCTGTTTCACTTTGTTATCATTCATGTGTCACTAGAATAGCACTTTTACTTTTCTTCCAGAACTTTTTCTTTGCATTCACAACTTCACTAATTGTTTGGCTCAGAAGGTCTAGTTTTCAGGCTATTTTGGTTTTTGACATGACTTCCTCACTAAACTATTTCTAGCTTTTGATTTAAAATGAGAGATATGTGACTCTCCTTTGACTTGAACACTTAGCAGACGTTATAAGTTATTAATTGGCATAATTTGAATATTATTTTGTCTTAGGGAATATGAAGACTTGAGGGAAAGAGGATAGACAGGGGAATGGCCAGTAGTTGGGGCAGTTAGAACACATACAGTATTTATCAGTTATGTTTGCTATCTTATATGGGTGTGGTTTGTGGCACCTCAAGACAATTACAATAGTAGCATCAAACATCACTAATCACAAGTCACCATAATAGATATAATAATAATTAAAAAGTTTTAAATATTGTGATAATTACCAAAACATGACACAGAGACACAAAATGAACACATGCTGTTAGAAAAATGTCACCAATAGACTTGCTCAACACAGGGTTCCCACAAACCTTCAATTTGCAAAAAATACAGTATCTGTAAAGCACAATAAAGTGTAATAAAACAAGGTATGCCTGTATATTGAAATAAATAGTATAAACACCCCAATTAAAAAGTGGAGATTATCATATTGGATAAAAAAGTAAGACCCAACCATATACCATCTAAAAACCTCCCCATTTCTTAGACAAATATGCTGTAACTACCATTTGAGAATGATTTGGCAATACCTAATTTGTTGTGAATGTGTTGTACTCTGTGACCTAGCAATTCCATTTATGTCTTTGGCTACATAGGGAGATGTATTCCAAGATGTTTATTGGAAAATTATTTATAATAGAGAAAATTAAAAGCTAAATGTTAATTAACAGAGGATTATAAATACAGCATATTAATATACTGTGATACTATATTGCAGTTTTAATGAATGAATTAGATCTATATGTGTCAACATGGTCACCAATGTATTCCCAGATAGTTTCATGATAGCTTTGGCTTTTTCTAAGCTTGTAAATTCAAAAGTCATTCATTTTGTGAATATACAATCAATATGTTTGTGTGGTTTGTTTGTGCTTATATCTAGTAACCAGACACATTTGAAAAGTTAACAGTAACACAAGACATTACAGGTAGCCTCTGTCTTTCACGATTCTTTAAAAAGTCTGTTATTTACTTGCTACGAAACATACTGACTGGAATAACCTGTTATTTTTCAGCCTTGTAGATCTTGCATCAAAGTGGGATCAGTGGAGGCAAGAGGGAGAGGCAAAGAAAATAGCTTCTTTCCCTCCCCCATGCCTCCATACACCCCACCACTTTTCTTTTTTCTTTTTCTTTTTTTTTTTTTTTTTTGAGACAGAGTCTTGCTCTGTCACCCAGGCAAGAGTGCAATGGCGTGATCATGGCTCACTGCAGCCTCGGCCTCCCAGGCTCAAGGGATCCTCCCACCTCAGCTACTCAAGTAGATGGGACCATAGGCATGTGTCACAGTGCCTGTTTTTGTTTGTTTGTTTGTTTTTTGTTGTTGTTTTGTTTGTTTTTTGTAGAAATATGGTCTCCTTATGTTGCCTAAGCAGATCTTTAACTCTTGGCCTCAAGCAGTCCTCCTGCCTCAGGCTAGGATTACAGGTGTGAGCCTGCCTCTACCTTCCTACCACTCTTATCCACATAATGAAATGCTTGGAGTAGATTTTGTAAAAATAAAAAATAAATTTAAAAAAATCACCATGCCTATGTACATACATTTGAACTGCATCCTTTTTTAACTTACAACCCAAGTGTAAATATTCCTCATTAAAACATTGAACCAGTCTCACCAGAAATAAGAGTAAAACAGATCATTGAAATAATAGAGTGAAAATTATAATTGTAAAATATAAAAATATAATTTTGCTAAGTAATTAACCTATATTTAGCTATGCATTAGGATTAAAATATAACATGTTTCATGTAGTTATTTTATTAATATTCAAGAAAAAACTCTAGTTCCCAAACACTGGGGTCTGTTGCAGGGGTCAAGGGAGGGACAGTGTAGGGGCGTGGGGAGGTCGAGGAGGGATAACACAGGGAGAAATGCCAGATGCAGGTGACGAGGGGATGGAGGCAGCAAACCACATAGCCATGTATGTACCTATGTAACAATCCTGCATGATCTGCACATGTACCCCAGAACCTAAAGTACAATAAAAATAAATTAAAAATCAATTTAAAATTAAAAAAATTAAAAAAAAACTCTAGTTCATGATTTTCCATCTTCTTTTTAGAAAAACCTGAGCTCTAGATATATTTTGTATCTTTCCTATTTATTGCCTTTGATTTTTTGCTATTCATAATCAGTCACTGCCAATGTCTCCGGTATTGATTTCATATTCATTCTTATTAATTAATTATGAATATATAATTTGAGTAGGTAATTGTAGCCCCCAGTTACTAAAATAAAAATAATAAAGTGCTTTTATTTAGAGGAATTTTTCATATAAACATTATTTGTACCTTGGCGATTCTTAATATTAACACTCAAATAAGAAAATATGCATAGAAAATATCCTGGCTTCTTCCTAACAGATCAATCATGTAATTGTTTTCTATAAGGTAGATATAAGTACTTAATTTTTAAAAATTAGAATAACATCACTTTTTCTTTTGCATGGTGTATTCTAAAATAAGTCAAGCAGGAATGTTTAATATGGGTTAGATAATTGCAATAGCTACTAATTGTTTATGTACTTTTATTGGTTTGAGAGAGATTTATTTCTAGAAGATAAAAAAGATGAAGTCATTTCCCAATCATCAGTTTAGTCCTACTAACTCTTTTTCTCAGCTTTGATTTATTCCTTTTGATCTTTTCATGTGTGATTAAATTTTTTATCCCTTTTATTATCAATCATTATTATAGGAGGCTGTGTGTTCATCAACCGAATTTTTAGTTTAAAAAACTCTTTTGTAATATTGCAGTATTTTAAATTCCTGGTGAGTAAGAAGTATGTGTTCAACTTCTTCATCTTCCCTTACAACTCAAACTAATACTTTACTTTGTAATAAATTTTCAATAAGCCTCCAGCTAGGCTTAAGAAACCAAGCAAGTACTCTGGGAATATGTAATAAAGTCTGATAATCAGAAGTAGTATATTAGCCATACTGAAACCTTGCTATTGAAGCCACCTTCTGCCTCAGCAAGGTTTCTTATACTAGGATAAGAATACCATGGCAGAGGTAAGAAAGGAAGTCAGCAATGTTGGTAAACTCTGAAGCTGTCAGCCTATATCAGCTAGCAGAACTGTTGTTCCAAAATCAATTCTTTTCTGATTTTACTGTATTTCTGATTCTACCATGGTATATTATTTAATTAAAATATTACTTGTACCAAATTCTTTAACACAATGTCTGGCACATAATAGGTGCTCTGTAATTGTTGAATGGATGAACGAATGTCATAATGTGTATGCATATTAGTCTGTTCTCACACTGCTGTGAAGGACTGCCTGAGACTGGATAATTTATAAAGAAAAGAGGTTTAATTGGCTCACAGCTCCACATGGCTGGGGAGGCCTCAGGAAACCTACAGTTATGGCAGGCATGTCTTATATGACCCCAGGCAAGAGAGAGTGTGTGTATAGGAGGAAATGTCAAACACTTATAAAACCATCAGATCTCGTGAGAACTATCTAATTATCATGAAAATAGCCATGGGGGAACCACTCCTATGATCCAATAACCTCTAATTAGGTCTGTCCCTCAACACCTGGTGATTACAATTCAAGATGAGACTTGGATGGGGAAACAAAGCCTAACCACATCGATAAGGGATAAATTAAATTCTGCCTTAGAAACTAAATGTATTAGATTAATCATACATAAATGATAATTTGACTTGATAATAGAGAACAACAAAAATTGAGGGGATCTTTCATTTCAATTTAGTTCCCTTTCTGTTTTCCTTATATTATTTATATCTGAAAGGAGTGTCATATATAATAAATAAATGGCCCCTTTGTTTTTTGGGTTTTGTTTTGTTTTAACTTTTTTTTTTAATAGATAGGTCTCTCTACGTTAACTAGGCTGCTCTTGTACTCCTGGCTACAAGTGATCCTCCTACCTCAGTCTCCCTAAATGCTGAGATTATAGGCAAGAGCAACCGTGCCCAACCCCTAAATGGACCCTCTGAAGGAGAGAAGTATCAAAGAAAGAAACTGTATTTGCTCAGGTTACTTTTAGCAGAGATTGACAAAATTTTATTTTAGGCTCAAATTTCCACCAAGAGTGAGTGATCTCTAATCATAATTTTAATTTGTTGCTGAATATCTAAAGAACATAAATTTATTTAAGAGCACTTAGAACATTTAGAAAGAGTAGAAAGAAGATCTACAGTTCCAACAACAGAGAAAACAGTGTCACTTTAGTATTTTAGAGTAAAAGTTTATTTTGAAAGTGAATTTAATTTCTCACTTTAATAAGAATTTTCTTTCGTATATTCATTTTATATTTTGTAGGTGGTTGTTTGATTTTTAAAGTTACTTAAACTATTCCTCATTAATCTGTGTTGTTGTTTTTGCAGTGAATGACTTGATTAGTTTATAGATCAATTGTGTCTATCTCATTGTGTCTTTAACAGGTCGACCAAATACAAACCCCAATTTGCAGGGGAAAGCCAGAAAAACTATAAGTGATAGGTGGGAGAGTCAGCTGTGGAGGGAGAAAAAGTTTGGCTTAATAGATCACCTACACTACAGCCGTGTTTATCCGGAAAGTATTCCACGGAAATTTACATTTGAACACAGAAAGTTTCTTAGTCAGCAGTATAATTCCCAGCCTTCTAAATATATACCACCAGAAGGAAGGCCTCCAAAACTTGATGATTTTAAGAGTGCCCGAAGCCTTGGACATTTTGAAGTAACCATCCTAGGTAAGTCTTTTGAATACCACTAATTTAACATATTTGAAATTTACCTACTATTTTGCTTTAAAATTTTCAGCCCTTTCCACAAAAACATTAAGCCCAAGGGGAGTTCTTGTTTGGTTCAAACAAAAGGAATGGAACACTAATTATGGAATAAATGAATCTCTAATTGTGTGCTTCTAAACATTGGCAAGTCCTTGGAAAGTATCTGGGGAGAGAAGAATGGGAGAACTAAGGGAATATTCCACATTCCTATCTGACTACTTCTAAGGCAGCTTCTGTTCTCCCTTATCCACCACTTTCTTGCCTATATTCTCTGCTTCTTCATTCATCTGAACCACTAAAGGGTAAAGTGTAAGTAAAAGAGAAGAAAGGATACTAATCAAAAGAAGACACTACAAAAAAAAGGCCTGTTTAGCCCCTCAAGATAATAAAATAATCAAGTAACTAAGGTTGACTAGAAATAAGTTATTGAAAAGACTTCCCTTGTCTGATAGAGAAAATAAACTGATTTACCCAGGTTTTTCAAAACTTAGAGGTAGCTAAAGAAATTTAAAGAAGTCGAAACATTTTAAAACTTAGATTTTTGTTGTTGTTGTTGTTTCTGAAAGATGAAAAATTTACATGCACCAAGATTCAAAAATAAAATTTTAGCTAAAATGACTCTCAGAGTCAAGGAAACAATGCATTTGTGTTTCACAGGAAGATCTTAGTACTAGGTCTTATTACCTTAAAATGAAGGAATGAGGAAACAAATATTAGCAAATTAACTTAATGACTGAGCAATTTAGTTCATGGATTTTTGCATTTGTAGTACTGAACATCTTGGCCAGTTAGCTCAGTTGATGAGAGCGTGGTGCTAATATTTGTAGTCCTGGGATAAAATACCTTGACCTTTATCAAGATTTTCTTTTCCCTTTTATTCTCTCCCAACCCCTCTTCCCCTAACTCCTCACATATGAATATGTACAGACACGTGAGTATGTATGCAATCTGTGAAAAGTCTGAATTCCCACTGACTTCATTAGACAATCACAGACATAAGTTTCAAATGCTTTTTCACTAGACTGCATTACTTGTTCTCTTCAATTAGTTCATCAACTTTAGTTTTCTACCTAGGAAACAAAAATTATAGCAAAATTTCCCATCCATCGAAAAAAGTAATCATGGTTAATGGATATAAAAAATAGTTAGAAAGAATGCATAAGACCTACAATTTGTTAGCACAATAAAGTGACTATAGTCAATAATAATTTAATTGCACATTTTAAAATAACTAAAAGAGTATAATTGGATTGTAACTCAAAAGATAAATGCTTGAAGGGATGGATGGATACCCCATTTGCCCGGATGTGATTATTACATACTGCATGCCTATATCAAAATATCTCATGCACCCCATAAATATACACACCTATATACCCACAAAAATTACAAATTAAAAAAAAGATAACCATGGAAATGATGAGTTCATCTAGAAACAAAAAACTTGAATATTTTTCTTACTTTTAACATGTTACTGCTCTATGAAAATAGCTTGACTAATACTTCTCAGCTATATTACATGTAATTATAAACTTGTGTAGCTTTGGCTATGAATCAGCTAATAGCAGGAATCAAATGTGAAGAAGGAAATTTCATCATTCTACAACTAGCTTTAATCCATGTTAGATGGATACTGTTTTTATATAAATTTTATATCCTACATTTTTCCAAGGATGGTTTACATAGTTAAATGACGGTGGAAAATAAGGCATTTATGAATGAAACAAAACAGAACATTTTAAAGGAAGCACAAAAGCTAGGTATTACTAGATATTAGCAAATAACGAAATTTCTACCATTGGCAATAATTTTCTCTGTGCTTTCTGACAGGAAGGCAGAAGGGGTTTTTTCAGTTGTTATTGTTTTTTTTTCTTTTTTCCCGATGAAATATTTAACTTTAGAGCCAAAAGAAACTTGGATATCTTCTGGTCTTACCCTTGGCTAGGTAAAAGCCAGGCCATGATTAGAAATCAGATCTCCTTAGTCTCTAAACGTATCATCTGTTGCAGAGAAAACAATTATATATAGGAACTCTGCTATTTTTTCTCTCAAACAAAATTCAAGTCTGAATTAACTGTATGAAATTATTGTGTAAGTAGCACAGGATAACAAATGGGTTATCTTAAACTGTAGTTTTTTTGAAAGTGTGTAAATGCTCTTCAGATAGTTGCTTCATGCATCAACCATTTAACATACCTAATCAGTATAATCATTAGTCATATCTTAATAAAGCATTTCCATAAAGGAATATATTTTCACTTTATTATTATATAATCCAAGTACTTCACTCTCTAATAGTTTAACTTAATATAGGGATAAAACCTAGACAGTTGGGATAAATGGTACTGAATCCAGTGATTCTCAAACAATCTTCGTAGGAGGGGGTAGCTTATCAAAGTCATCTACAAGAGGCCTACTCATACGTCTTAGGATTCTGATACATACAAGAGAAGCAGCCTTATTGCCACAGAGAGAATGCCCCTGCCAAGAACACATCCTGTCCATCAGGTATAAAGGAGTAGATTAAAGGTTGAAAACTACTATGCTTTAAGTAGTACTTGAAGTATAGACATTATATACTTCATGTACTATCTATATTCATGTCTTCAGTCATTCAAGTACTATCTACATCTATACTTCAAGTACTATTTAGAATGAGAGCTGAATATCAGATGTGAAAGTGCTGAATTTGTCATATATTTTAGGATCCTAGTATGAACCCAAGTTGTATTATAAAACCAGACAAATGGTTTATATATATTTTAAGCATGGACATGAGCAATAAACTCAGAAGAGAGGAATAAATCTCTTTTTTTTTTTTATTGCATTTTAGGTTTTGGGGTACATGTGAAAAACTTGCAAGGTTGTTGCATAGGTACATATGTGGCAGTGTGATTTGCTGCCTTCCTCCTCTTCACCTACATCTGGCATTTCTCCCCATGCTATCCCTCCCCAACTCCCCACCCCCCTCTATCCCCCCCTCTTCCCACCAACAGACCCCAGTGTATAGTGCTCCCCTCCCTGTGTCCATGTGTTCTCATTGTTCAACACCCACCTATGAGTGAGAACATGTGGTGTTTGATTTTCTGTTCTTGTGTCAGTTTGCTGAGAATGATGGTTTCCAGGTTCATCCATGTCCCTACAAAGGACGCGAACTCATCGTTTTTGATGGCTGCATAATATTCCATGGTGTATATGTGCCACATTTTTCCTGTCCAGTCTATCATCGATGGGCATTTGGGTTGGTTCCAGGTCTTTGCTATTGTAAACTGTGCTGCAATGAACATTCGTGTGCATGTGTCCTTATAGTAGAACGATTTATAATCCTTTGGCTATATACCCAGTAATGGGATTGCTGGGTCAAATGGAATTTCTATTTCTAGGTCCTTGAGGAATCGCCACACTGTTTTCCACAATGGTTAAACTAATTTACACTCCCACCAACAGTGTAAAAGTGTTCCTATTTCTCCACATCCTCTCCAGCATCTGTTGTCTCCAGATTTTTTAATGATCGCCATTCTAACTGGCGTGAGATGGTATCTCAACGTAGTTTTGATTTGCATTTCCCTATGAAAAAATGCTCATCATCACTGGTCATTAGGAATAAATCTCTTATTACTGTGCTATTTGTTAAAAGGTAGAATCCTAAAACTGAAGGATGAATTTAAGTATGTCTTATACAAGGCAGAACACTTGGTCAGTAAAGGGCCAAGTAGTAATGTTTGAGGCTTTACAGACCATACAATTTCTCTTGCAACTACTCAGCTCTGCTGTTTAGTGTGAAAGCAGCCATTGACAATATGTAAATGAATGTTCATGGCTACTTGAAAAATGCTTTATATACACTAAAATTTAAATTTCATGTTTTTATGTATCATAAAATATTCTTTTGTTTTTTTAACTATTTAAAAGAGTGAACAACGCCACAATAAACATACGTGTGCATGTGTCTTTATAATAGAATGATTTATAATCTTTTGGATATATGCCCAGTAATGGGATTGCTAGGTTATGGGCGAAACTGGAAACCGTCATTCTCAGCAAACTGACGCAAGAACAGAAAACCAAACACCGCATGTTCTCAATCATAAGTGGGTGTTGAACAATGAGAACACACGGGCACAGGGAGGGGAACATCACGCACCAGGGCCTGGGGGGTGGGAGGCTAGGGGAGGGATAGCAGGGTGTGGGGGGATTGGTACCATGGCAATGTCAGAAGCCTATCCTAGAAGCACTGGTTTTTGTCTTTAAATTCTTGCTGTGCCATCTCACTTGCCTCAAATCAATAGATAGTAACCATTAAAACCTCAGTCCATTGCCTACCATGTAAGGTCACACACTTTAAATAGAATATATTGAGATGAAGTAATGCTAGATTTTCAGTGCCCTTAGCCCAAGTACAAAATGTAAAATCTGTTGGTCAGTCTTTCCCAATTTTAAGAATTATTTCTAACCTTAAATATAAGAACACACGTTTCAAAAGTTTTAATTGAGCTTACAAATGTTATAGCATATCATTGGCTCTACTAACACTAATTTAGTTACCCATGAAATCCGATAGGTCAATCGAAGATTAAAAGTCATCTCCTCAATTTTCATTTGACTTATTTAATTACGAACATAATCCAGCCAGCCTTTCCAAGTCTCTGAAGGCTACCTATTTGTCTTTTAGAAGTCAAAAGATACAAACCCTAATAATAGCATTAATTGGTGAGGGAACCAACATTGAGGGAACCCAGTGCTACTCAACTAATCTTTCAAATAGGCTTTCAGCAAGGAAGGTGGCACACCCCAGAGGTACAAATAATTGATTCTGAGCCCATAGGCTAATACCAAGAAGGGAAGAAATTGGTACTGGTATTGGCCTGCTTGGCTGCTTTAATAAAAGAAAATATAAAGATGAGTAAAGCCTTATTATTTCAGTGTAACTATAGCATATTAAATTAATTTGATGTCACAATTAATGCTATTAAAATTTGAAATTATCTTTTAAATGCACTTTACAGTAAAGGAAAAGAAAAAACCGTATGACTATTTTTTTCAAAAAATATTTTGACAAACAAAATCTAGAAAAGTTTATTTTAACAACTCTCCTTACATCATAGCCATTTTTATTGGAGTTTGTACAGGATATTTGTGTTCATTTATTGGTAACAGGAATATGGATGAATTTATATTTGAATACTCTTCCACAAATGTCTTAAACTCTAGTATTGAAAAAATATAGATAAAATGCACAAATGTATATTTATTTACTCAATTTAAGAAATATTTACTGGGCATCTACTGTGTGCCTAGCACTGTTCTAAGTGCTAAAGTCACATTAGTGAACACAACAGATAAAAACCTTGCTCTATGAGAGCTTGTAGTACAGTGAGATGGTGACAAGTGCTAAGAAAAACAGAAGCTGGGAGTGTAGTAGGAAAGGGTTAAATTTTAAATAGCAGACTCTCCTGGAGAAAGGAACATTTCAGAAACCTGGTGGAGATGTAGTTAGCTGGGGAAAAACCATTCTAGGCACAGAAGCAGCAAGCAAAAGCCCTGAGGCCTATTGATTTATACGTTTGTACTTTGAACTCTAGTGGTTTTTGTATTTGTTTGTTTGTTTGTTTGTTTTTGAGATAGGGTATCACTCTGTTGCCCAGGCTGGAGTGCAGTGGTACAATCTCGGCTTACTGCAACCTCTGCCTCCCGGGCTCAAGCAATTCTCCAAACTCCTGGACTCAAGCAATCTGCCTACCTCAGCCTCCCAAAGTGCTGGAATGATAGGCAATAGCCACTGCGCCCAACCAGAACTCTAGTTTGAATCAAACAGCTCAATAAAAAATTCACTGATAATGCTAAAGTTCAACTCCCAATATTTTATAATTTAGAAAGCAACTATAAATAATATCAATGACACACTAATATGTCAACCTTCGTGAAAATATCATGATTTCCAAATTCTGATAGTTTCTCGGTTTCATCCTTCCTTTTTTGTTTGCAAGTTGGAATGGCCAATGGTACATTTAATGCAGTGTTTTCTTTTTATTTAAAAAAAATAGGCTGGACGCGGTGGCTCATACCTGTACTCCCAGCACTGTGGGAAGCAGAGGTGGGCAGATCACAAGATCAGGAGATCGAGTCCATCCTGGCTAATATGGTAAAACCCCATCTCTACTAAAAATACAAAAAAAAAATTAGCTGGGCGTGGTGGCATGCGCCTGTAGTCCCAGCTACTTGGGAAGCTGAGGCAGGAAATCATTTGAACCCGGGAGGTGGAGGTTGCAGCGAGCTGAGATCACATGGCTGCACTCCAGCTGGGGCGACAGAGCAAGACTTCGTCTCAAATAAATAAATAAATAAATAAATAAAATTAATGATATATATCTGAGTTAAATTTAGTCTTAGAATCAAGGATATAAGATACCAGCATGTATACATTTACATGAGTCTTGCAGCATTGCTAGTTGTGGGGTGGCTATGCTTCTTATAATACTGAATTAGAATTCTTGGATAATTCTAAATAATATGATTATTCTAGTTTATGGCTACCAAATTTTAGCAATCCTTAGAAAGCTCTAAATGGCCCTTATCTATATGCTAAGTTAAATATATGAGATTCAATATCATTTCCACATAAAAAGCAAAGAAGTTGCATTTCTGAATTGGTTTGCAGTTTAATGAGAAGGATTTGCTTATTGATCATTGGCCTGTACTCAGTACTTAAGAATCACTGTAAGAGATGAATCAGAGAAATATTAAGGTCATAGACTCTAGATGACTGAATATCTGGAAAAGACTGAAAAGGAGGAGTTAAAGGTAACTCTCAGGTTTCTGGTTTGGGTAACTAGATGGAATTCATAGTTTTAAAGCTGTACTCTGTGTGTTTGTTTACCCTTACTCCAATCAAGATGGTCTATTTAGTCTGATCTATACCTTTGGCTTGTGCTATTCCCTGCCATGCGTGAAATGCTCTCCTCTCTGTTTATTTAAATGATACTCATCCTTTAGTACATAGCTAGAACCCTTTTCTTCTTCTAGGAAATCTTTTTTATCTATCCTAACTGACATTAACCCATATAAAAAGATGACAGTCAAAGGTCAGGATTCCCCCTTAGCCCTTAGTTGTTCCCCCTTAGCCCTTTTTCTACCACAACCTTTTGTGACCCTAATGGTGAGTGTGTGAACCTTGTCTTTTATATTTGAGGACAGATGGGACCTAGTTACTAAGTCATCCCTGACCTTGCTTTAGTCAGATATCCTTGAGTCCAAATGACAATAAGGGAACCAACAGTCATCTCCAAATTGCCCTGCCCCAGAATAGCACCAGTCCTAAATGACCAAGGAAACACTCTACATGTCTTCATTTATATGACCATGCTATCCCATGTATAGTAAGATTCCAATCTTCCATCGGTAGAGGAAAACTTTTGAACTGTTATGTCCTGCAGTGGTGAAAGGTTGCACTAAAGTGTCTACTCTTTCAACCAATGCCATGTTTTCATAAATTGTAATGCTAAGAGTTTAGTCTACAGTTTTCACAGTTTTTTTTCAGATCTGAAGCTATTTGGAACATGTTGGGATCAAACCAACATATTTGGCATCAGCACCACATGCTAACCTACTGAACTTTTAATAATGTATGAATTTTCTTTAACAGGTCTGAACCATGAGATAGCAATCGATGTTGCATTCCTACCCATGTATTGTCCAGAAGATATTCGAACATCTCAAATAGACACACTATTGACTTCCATGAATTACAGCTGTGCATATCCACGGGATGCAAATGCCAATGACCGATTGCCAGGTCCAAGAGCAGTTGCAGGTAAAACAATCTCAGTGTTCTTTTCACTCAGAAAAAAAAATTAATTATAAACAGCCCTAACCTTAAGATTTTATTATGTAAACAGTTCTAGCCTTAACATTTAATGTAGTTTTAATTAAAGGGTTATTTGGCAAATGTTCCCCAAGACTTACAAATGAGAATATGTATTTTAAATAAATTGAATAGCTGTTTCTACTCTAGGCAGGCATTAAGAATATTATAATATAATTCCAAGTATAATTATTTCATCAGACGTTAAGTGGTATGCACATGGAGCAGTACAAATTCTACTCTTTTTTTCCTTTTTCTCAGGCAACACAATTTGTCATTTTGCCTTGTAATTGCCTGAAATTATAATACCTCCATAGTATAGTAGAGTAAAATTGTTTTCTCTTATGAATGTTTAATTATTCCGGTGCTATGCAATAAATTCCTTGAGAACTGCTAGGAGCATATGTATTCCCAATAGTGAAACTCTTCAACCAGCTAATTGTTCAGGTTACTGCATAATACACTGAAATCTAAATTGTTTCTATGTACCTATAAAATTATCTGTCCAATTATAATTACCCCATTCACTTTTTTTTGTTGTTATTTCTAATTCCTAAGCATGTGGTAAAGTTTCTAGCAGTTTTCATTGAGCTTATCAGGATATTACATTTAAAATAGCTTTTAAGAAAGGCCTTATTATCTTAGAATTTAGTGGCAGGTCTTTCTAAGCTGATGAAACTCTTGAGTGTATGCTGTTTTTGAATAAGTCTTATGAGCTGTGTCTGATGATAAAGTAATTTTTGGCAGTAATAGTTGCTGCAAATTGAACTGGAGTATCTAATTTTATAAAAGATGATTTTTTTATTTTTCCCACAGTCCATTTTAGAGATGATGCGTTAGTTGACCTGCGGTATTACTTTCTACATTGGAGTTCCTTAGACTTTCAGTAATTTCACATTTCTTAATTAGTGCCCTAACATGCAGCTTGAATATATGTGCACTCATGTATGCTCATGTTTCATATAATATCCACTTATGTCACATGTCTTCTGCTATATGTCTATAATACTATTGATATAAAATACCAGTTCAGCATTCTCAGCTAATTGCTTGCTGCTAGTGCCAGTATTCTTCCAGTAGTCACTAACATGGTTGTATGAAAAATACCTGGAACCCTTCTGCCAACGCAGGTAATATTTGATATGTGAAGGACAAAAATCACCAGGGAAGAACAATTATTTGGTAATCACAAACAAAGTCGTTCATTTTGAGAGGAATACCATGATTTTTGTGATATGGCATTAATAATAATAATACTATGTATAATATAATAATAATAATAATGTCCATTTAATTCTGTACCAAGCACTGTGCCTAGGCGTTTTATGTAAGTTATAACTAATGCTAACAAGAACCTCACAAGGTAAGCCTTACTATCCCCTATTTATAGATAACTAGACTGAAAATCAGAGAGATTCACTAGCACCAGTAACAAAGTTATATTTTGAAACCTGATCTGATTCCAAACTTTTTCTTGCCTTTCATGATTCTAAACTGAAAGATAAAAATAGTTACAAAATGATGTAATGCATTGGCTCATGGCATAATGCTAGTGTCATCTTTCAAACATTCTTTGTAAAGTAGTTTCTTTTTATTACAAAAGCCATACATATTAATAATTTAAAAATTCAAATAGTACAGAAAGATACTAGGTATAAATGAAAGCTCCCCTCCTTGCCTTCCCAGTCCAGCTCTTTCCACCAACCCACTCACCTATTCTCAGGAGATAACCAGTATTATTTGAACCCTTTAAGAAATGATTTTTGCAAATGAAAGTATATATTCTATTGCTCTCTCTCTCAAATAATTAAGTAAAACTAGAATTAGTAAACATATGAATTCTATATCCAGCTTTTTCCCTTTGACAGTATATCTTTCACATATTTCATATTAGTATGCTACTAATATGAAGAAAGCTACTTCGTTCTTTTTAATAACTACAAAGTATTCCATTGTGTGGATGTGCCAAAATTTATTTAACAAGTCTCCTACTGGTAGACATTTAGGTTGTTTCCAAATGTTTTTCTATTAACAAACAGTACTGCATGAATATATGTGTGTGTCAATAAAATCTTTACACTTGTTTCACTTAAGATAATGACCTCCAGTTCCACCCTTGTTGCTGGAAAATACATAATTTCATTCTTTTTATGGCTAAATAGTATTCCACAGGGCATACTTATATAAGAGATATGTAACTTTGGTAGATATTGTGAAATGGTTCTCCAAAATAGTTATACTAATTTTCACTTGAACCAAAAGCAAGAGTGCCACTTCACTCATGCCCTTGTAAAAACTAGATATTGTTGGTCTTGCTAATCTATGACAGATAGATAGGCAAAAATAACATATTATTAATTTGATTTGCATTTATCAATTATTTCTGAGCTTTAAAATCTTAATATGTTTATTTTCCATTTATATTTTTTTCTTTCTATAAGCTTTCTATGCTTGTCTTACCTTTCATTTGTCTCTATTCTTTCTTAATAATTGGTAAGTTCTCTCTGCATATTAAAGAAATTAACCTTTTATCATGTGTTACAAACACTTTTACCCAGTTTGACATTGTTTCAATGGGACATTTGTTTTGGTTGTTTTATTTGTATGTACTAAAATACATTAGATTTTTTTATCTTGTGGCTGCTGGTTTTATGTCATCTTCAGAAATCACTCTGGTCAATAATACATTTTTTAAATTCCTGTCTTCTTCCAGTACTTTTAGAGCTTCACCTATACATACTGATACATTTTTATTGTGATAAAACATATATATTAAAATTTACTATTTTAATCATTTTTATATGTACTACTCAATGACACTAAGTACATTTACAATGTTGTGCAATCATCATCACTATTCATTTCCAAAATATTTTTATCATCTCAAAGAGAAACTCTGCACCCATTAAACATTAACTCCCCATTCTCCCCTCTTTCCAGCCCTGGGTAACAGCTATTCCACTTTCTGTCTCTAGGAATTTGCCTATTTTTCATTCCTTTTTATAGGTCTGGCTGAGTAATATTCCACTGTATGTGTATACCACATTTTAATTTTTTGTGCATACATTTGCCTTTTCTTTTAATTTTTATTTCTATAAATTTATGGGCTACAAGTGCAATTTTGTTGACATGCATAGATTGCATAGTGGTCAAGTCGGGACTTTAAGATATCCATTACCTGAATAACATACATTGTACCCATAAAGTAATTTCTCATCATCCACTCCCTTCCCACCTCTCACCTTTCAGTCTCCACTGTTTATCATTCCACTCTCTACATCCATGTTGACACATTTTTTAGCACCCACTTATGAGTGAGAACATGAGATATTTGATTTTCTGTGTCTGGCTGGATTCATTTAAGATAATGACCTCCAGTTCCACCCATGTTGCTGGAAAAGACATAATTTCATTCATTTTATGGCTAAATAGTATTCCATAGGGCATATATACCACATTTTCTCTATGCATTTGTCTGTTGATGGACATGTAGGTAGATTCCGTATCTTTGATATTGTGAATAGTGCTTCAGTAAACATATGAGGGTAGGTATCTTTTTGACAAATTGATTTATTTAATTTTTAATTTTTTGGTTAAATAGTAAGTATATATATTTATGGGATACATGAGATGCTTTGATACAGACACACAATACATAACAATTACATCAGGCTAAAACGAGTATCCATGCACTCAAGCATATTTCTTTTGTATTACAAACCACCTAGTTGTAGTCTTTTAGTTATTTTTAAATGTACAATTAAATTGTTATTGACTTTAGTCACCCTGTTGTTCTATCAAATAGTAGGGCTTATCCATTCTTTGTAACTATTTTTTTGTGTCCGTTAACCATCCCAACGTCCTCCCCACCCCACCCCTGCTACCCTTCACAACCTCTAGTAACCACCCTTCTACTCTTTATGTCAAGTGAGTCACTTATTTTGATTATTAGGTCTCACAAATAAGTGAACATATGTGTTGTTTGTCTTTCTATACCTGGCTTATTTCACTTAGCATAATGATCTCCAGTTAATCGTGTTGTTGCAAATGACTGGATCTCATCTTTTATGACTGAATAGTACTCCACTGAGGATATGTACCATATTTTCTTTATCTATTCATCTGTTGATGGACACAGGTTATTTCCAAATTTTGGCTGTTGTGAACAGTGCTGCAGCAAACATGGGAATGCAGATATCTCTTTGTTTTACGGATTTTCTTTCTTTTAGGTATATACCTAGCAGGGGCATTGCTGGATCCTATCGTAGTTCTATTTTTAGTTTTTTGAGGAACTTCCAGATTGTTCTCTGTAGTGGTCATACTAATTTACATTTCCACCAACACGAGGGTTCCCTTTAGCCCCATACTTGCCAACATTTTTTATTGCCTCTCTTTTGGATTTAAGCCACTTTAACTGGGGTGAGATGATATCTCATTGAAGAGTTCATTTGCATTTCTCTGATGTTCAGTGATGTTAACCACATCTTCATATGCCTGTTTGCCATTTGTATGTCTTCTTTTGAGAAATGTCTATTTAAATCTTTTGCCCATTTTTTAATTGGATGATTAGGTTTATTCACATACAGTTCTTTGAGCTCCTTATATATTCTGGTTATTAATTCTTGGTCAGATGGGTAGTTTTGAAATATTTACTCCATTCTATAGGTTGTCTCTTCATTTTGTTGATTGTTTCCTTCACTGTGCAGAAGCTTTTTAACTTGATGTGATCCCATTTGTCCATTTTTGCTTTGGTTGCCTGTGCTTGTGGGGTATTACACAAGAAATCTTTGCCCAGACCAATGTCACGGAGATTTTCTGCAACATTTTCTTGTAGTAGTTTCGTAGCCCAATGTGTTAGATTTAAGTCTTTAATCCATTTTGAGTTGATTTTTGTATATGGCAAGAGATAGGGGTCTTGTTTCATTCTTCTGCATATGGATATCCAGTTTTCCCAGTACCATTTATTGAAGAGACCCTCTTTACCCCAGTGTATGTTCTTGGCACCTTTGCTGAAAATAAGTCCACTATAGGTGTGTGAATTTGTTTCTGGGTTCTCTATTCTGTTCCATTGGTCTTTGTGTCTGTTTCAATGCTAGTACCATGCTGTTTTGGTTACTATAACTCTAGCATAATTTGAAGTCAGGTAAAATGATTCCTCCAGTTGTGTTCTTTTTGGTTAGGATAGCTTGGCTATTCTGGGTCTTTTGTGGTCCATATAAATTTTAGGATTTGGTTTTCTATTTCCCTAAAGAATGTCATTGGTATTTTGATAGGATTACATTGAATCTCTAGATTGCTTATGATAGTATAGGCATTTTAACAACATTAATTCTTTCAATCCATGAACATGGAATGCATATCCATTTTGTGGGGGGTGTCCTCTCCAATTTCTTTCATGGTATAGAGATCTTTTACTTATTTGGTTAATTTCTAGGTGTTTATTTTTATGTGTGTCTATTGTAAATAGGGTTACTTTTTAATTTTTTTTTCAGATTGTTCACTTTTGGCATATAGAAGTGCTACTGATTTGTGTATGTTAATTTTGTATCCTGCTACTTTACTTAGTTTGTTTATTCATTCTAATAGTTCTCTGGTGGAGTGTTTAGGTTTTTCCAAATATAAGATCATATCATCTGCAAACAAGGATAATTCGACTTCTTCCTTTCCAGTTTGGACACCCTTTATTTCTTTCTGTCCAATTGCTCTAGGTAGGATTTCCAGTACTATGTTGAGTGACATTAGTGAAAGTGGGCATCCTTATCTTGTTCCAGATCTTAGAGGAAAGGCTTTCACTTTTTCCCCATTTAATATCATACTTGCTATGGGTCTGTTATATATGACTTTTATTACATTGGGGTGTGTTTCTTCTATCCCAGTTTTTTAAGGGTTTTTATCATGAAAGGATGTTGAATTTTATCAAATGCTTTTTCAGCATAGCATCAATTGAAATGTTCATATGGTTTTTGTCCTTCATTCTGTTGATATGAAGTACCACATTGATAGATTTATGTATGTTATTCTGTCCTTTCATCCTTGGGATAAAACATTGATAATTGAATTTCAAAATAGAAAACTTTATCTTCGCACTTCTTTGAAGTGTGCCAATAAGCTATTTATTTGGAATCTTCTAAATGACCTTGATGATATGTAGATTTATTTTGCTCCACCAAGAACAAAACAAAAATCCAAAACTAAATATGGCTTTCAAATACTAGTTCATGCCTTGACATTGTTAGTATATCTGTTTGATGTGTTCACCTTTATATGCAGAAGTTGCTGTGTAATTTTGGTAAATGCATGTAATAAATTGGAAGGAAGAGGGAGAGGATGAGGCACAGCATTAATATTTTAAGAAAAAATTTATCAGCTTATGTGATACTAAAGTCGAGTAAATATTTAACTATTTTACAGTAATTACCATCTGCTTTTTACTTTTAGGTGATATTATAAAAGCAGTAACTGAACTGGATAGAGTGCATATCGTCGGTATCTTGGACATCTGTAATTTGGGAAATAATAATGTGGAAGTCTATTTGCACAAAATTTATAGTCCAGAGAATACTTCTTAAAAGTTAGCAAATGAAATGATTACAAATTACAAGAGGGCACTGCTTTAAATATATTCTGTCATTTTGCTGGTAATTTCAGTAAGTGCTTTCAGCAAGAATATTACATGAGCTCTAAAGTTATTAAGCAGTTTCATGTTCGTCTTGTATTTGGGGTGCTAAGACACTTCATTTTCGATTCATTATTGAGAAAGGTCATCAAAATAAGTTTGTGTATAAGGAAATTTACCTTACTTATCTTACTAATATTACTATGATCTTGACTTGTAATAATTTATGCTCACTGTTCCATTTGTGAAGTGTACTTTCATTCTAAAGCCTCAGTACAAGCCATCCTAACTTACAAGAGTAACTTTTCATGGAGATTTAACATCCTTCCCATTTTATTCACATATAATGGGAAATTCTGAATTGCTAGTTTGAAGACTATTCTAAAGTGGTCAACCTGCACTTCTCACAACTAAGGTAGTTTGTATCATTTTCAAAAGTACATATTATTAGGGTTTATTTGCCCCTGGTCTTTGGTTTGCCCAGCTGCAAAATGAGCGTGCCAAATTAAATTGTCTTAAGGATTTTCCACTTCATTTTGTGACTTTGTGTGGTTCGAATTTCTCAGTATTTTAACCAGCGTGTTGATGTTAAAGCCAAAGGCTGCAATATGCCTGTATTCTTGCTGTATTCATTTGTAGTTTCAGTATTTGTAATGTGAGTTTAAATAGTGAAATTTTATCTCATATTAACATTTCAAATGCTCATATTGAAAGTGGAAGATAGTAAATATGGGAATTGATTTTATTCTGGTTGTCTATTATACTTCATTTTAAAGGTAAATGGCCACTCTGCATTTGCAAGGCCCTGTGGTTGACATTTGTGTGGTTTGTTAGATGAGACAAAATGACCATCATATGAGTTTCTAGATTATTCTGTATCAAAATAAATCTGATTCCAGTTAAGCTATCAAATTCTGGAATTTTCCTGTAGCCCTATAGTTTTGTGACTTCATTTGCTATACACTTTAAATGTGTTGGGCAGCATATGAACCTAAAGATATACTGAAGTTTATTCATGAATGTGTTCAGTCTTTTTCTCTTTATAATTGTGTGTAAATGTTAAATAAAATAGTGGATTCTTCTCGTGTTAAAATGTTAAGTGAATTATTAAATAAGTTAAAATACAACAACTTTTTGGTCTCCTGTCTCATTTTGAATGCATTTGATATGTTTCCTTCATGTTTTTGGCCTAAATATATACTTACTAATGAGCCAAGATGCTTCTTCCATATGGGTTTAAAGACTGTTGTCAAAACAAATCTGAAATATATTAGCTTTTTGAAAAATTATATGCACATTTTCAGTGAAAATCAAGCAATATCCTTAAAATAACGCAAGTGCCTCTGATGTTATTCTAAGGTTATTATATCTGGCTTCTAGTAGCTTGAGATCTAGAAGTTGCCCCTAACAAGGTTTTAATATCTATTTTGTAGATGGGGAACTGAAAAAGAAAAAGACTACATTACTTATGTAAATTAGTAAAAACAAGTTAATGGTAAGGTCAAGCTTATATTTCAAAGTCTATTTCTTTAAACTCTAATTCGAGCACAAAGTAAAATGAGGCTGGGCATGATGGCTCACATCTGTAATCCCAGCACTTTGGGAGGCCAAGATGAGTGGATTGCTTGAGCTCAAGAGTTTAAGACCAACCTGTGCAACATGGTGAGACCCCTGCCTAAAAAAAAAGACAAAACAAAACAAAACAAAAAATAGAAAAAGGCTGAGTGCGGTGGCTCACGCCTGTAATCCCAGCACTTTGGGAGGCTGAGGCTGGTGGATCACGAGGTCAGAAAATCGAGACCATCCCGGCCAATATGGTGAAACCCCGTCTCTACTAAAATACAAAAAATTAGCCAGACGTGGTGGTGCACACCTCTAGTTTCAGCTACTCAGAAGGCTGAGACAGAGTAATTGCTTGAATCCAGGAGGCAGAGGTTGAAGTTAGCCAAAATTACACCATTGCACTCCACCATGGTGACAGAGCAAGACTCTGTCTCAGAAAAAAAAAAAGAAAAAGAAAAAGTAAAATGTTTAAATAATAATACAATTTCTATTAGTATATTAGGTCACTACTAGATAAATTCTATGCCATGAGGCTCACGAAATAATGAGCTAAATTATTGCAGCTTATATCCAAATCTTCAAGTGTCTACTCCATGCCTAGCACTAGGAAAACAATACAATACAAGCAAAAATAAACATGGCCCGTATTATCATGGAACTTAATAGTATCATGAAGGAGAAACACATCCAAATAATTGCACAAATAAGTGAGACAAATATATCAGTAGAAACGTGATTTATATTAGAGCTTTTTAACAAAGTGAAGGGCACTAGGAAAGTTTTTCCTGAGGAAGTGAACTTGAAGTATAAAGGATATGCAGCAAAAGGTGTGTTTGAGAATTTATAAGGATTGATATGGCTGAAGTGAGATACAAGATGAGACAGGCAAATAGACAAGGGCTCTTACAGACTATACTGTCTTATAGGCCATGGTAAAGGCTTTAGTTTAAGTTTGTATCTTTAAAGCACTGGGAAGCCATTGAAAGATTTGTGGTTAGTATATGCCATGATTCAGTTCCTGTTTTAGAATGGTCACTGTCTACTGGAAGGAGAACAGATTATAAGGAAGTTGCAGAGACTGCTATAATGATTGTACCCTAATACCTGTTCTCTTCTTCTATAGTAATAGATCTCCCAATATTTATCTGGGAACATAGCTACCTAGAATAAAGAATACCTTGCTCTGCTTCCTTTGTAGCTAGGTATGGCCTTATGACCAAGTCCTGACCAATGGCAGTGAGCATACTCAAGGAATGATATGTACAATTTCAGAACCATTCCCTCAAAGGTTAAGAGGGAATGCTTTATTTCCTTCCATTCCCCACTTCCTGCTAGCTATAAAGTGAGCATAGTCATGAGACATTGTGGATCATGCAGAAAAGAGCAACACCCTAGGGATTGCAGAGCAACCAGCTATTAGGAGCCTAGGTCCCTGTCATTGTGGAGCTGCCATGCCAGCTTTGTACACTGCTTACCTGTTTTGGCTGTTACATGAGAAAAATAAATAAATAAATAAACTTCTATTTTCTTTAAGTCACTATTATTTTGAGTCTCTGAACAGAAGTTTAACCTGTATTCTACAAATGCAGGAGGCAAAGGTGAAAGCAAGGAGACCAGCTATTAAGAGGTAGATGTATTCAATATAATTTTTCAAGGTAACATTAAAATGCAGATTTTATGCTTATGGTTAAAATACAGATTTTTTTGAGACAGAGACTTGCTCTGTCACACAGGCTAGAGTGCAGTGGCGTGATCTTGGCTCACTGCAACCTCTGCCTTCCAGGTTCAAGTAATTGTCTGCCTCAGCCTCCCAAGTAACTGGGATTACAGGTGCCTGCCACCACGCCCAGCTAATTTTTGTATTTTTGGTAGAGACGGGGTTTCACCATCTTGGCCAGGCTGGTCTTGAACCCTTGACCTCATGATCCACCAGCCTCGGCCTCCCAAAGTGCTGGGATTACAGGTGTGAGCCACCACGCCCAGCTAAAATACATAATTTAAAGATAATAAGTACTTTCATTAAGGTACTTAATATTAAGTACGAGTAGTTGAAAAAGTCTATTAATGTTAAAATTTGACAGTACTATACAGTAGTGGTTCTCAAACTTAGCTTCATATTGGTATCAGCTGGAAAGCTTCATAATTACTGTGCCTGAGATGCACCTCTGATTGGGGTGCAGCCTGGGCACTGGAGTAGTTAAAAGCTCCCCAGGTGATTTTAATATGCAAATAAGTTTGAGAACCATTGATATATAGTACTGTTTCAAGCATTTATTAGTTTTATTAGCACTCGAGCTTCACACAGTACTTTGAACTGACCTCCTATTTAAGCACTGCAATTTCATGTACTCTTAATGCAGCTTTGTTATGAATTGTGCTGCTGGGAAGGAAAACATTAGAAATTGGTAATTTGTAAACAACTTTTTCACAGAACTCTAGTGTGTTGCATTTGGAAAAGACCTTATAGATAAATCCTAGTGTAACCTTGTTTATCATGCAAATGAAGAAAAGAGCCCAGAGAGATTTTTATTTTCCCAAGGATATGATACTAGTTACTTCAGAGTTGGTCCTTGTGGAAAGTTTTGGTTTGTGAGATGCTTCATAAATGTTCAGAGTACCACTTAAAGTAAAAGTAAACATCAAATATTTATAGATTGGAAACTGAAGCGCAGTGAGTTTAATGTGAAATGGCAGCAACTCATCTGTCAAAACTAGAACTAGATCCAGCTACTATACATCATGTAGAAGTTGTATGATCTAAAGTTCTTAAACTTAAAAGTGTATAGAAATTACCTGGAGAGCTTATTTTAAAAGCAAGTTCCTAGGTTTCCCCTCAGACTTTGATTCAAGGTGATGGAGAATGGGACCCAAGAACCTTCATTTAATAAGCTTCCAAGGGATCCTAATGTAGGTGTTCCACAGACAAACTAAAAACACTGAATAAACACTTAGACCATTCACCATCTACCAAATTACCTCAAGAGTTGAAAAAAAAAATTGTATTGATGGGTATTTAGTATTTTAGGACTATTTCTACTCAACTGCAAAGTTTTGAAAACAATTTAAAATTATATTTGCAAGTTATGACTCTCTCTGAAAGCCATAAAAGGAAAATGTAAAAGCACTTGCGTGCATCATATACACTGATGGTTACCATAAAGTCAGGTACTTCAGGGGGAAGCAGAACAAGATGGTTAAAAAGAAAACTCCAGCAATTACATGCAAAACAGGAACACAAAACTGAACAACTATACACACAAAAACACCTTTATAAGAACCAAAAATCAGGCGAGTGATCACAGTGCCTGGTTTTAGCATTATATTAAGGAAGGAGGCAGTGAAGAGGGTAGAAAAGACAGTCTTGAATTGTCTATACCACCAGTCTCCCAGCAGCAGCCACATGGTGTGCACAGAGAATCTGCATGCAAGGGGGAGGGAGAGGCAGTGATTGTGGGACTTTGCATCAGAACTCAGTACTGCCTTGTCACAGAAGAAAGCAACACAGAGCATAATTCAGCCAGTGCCTGCAGAGGGAGCATTTAGAACACCCCTAGCCAAGGGGAATCCTCCATCCCAGTGATAGGAACCTGAGTTCCAGCAAGCCCCACCATCACACGCTGAAGTGCTTGGGGTCCTAAATAAATGAAAGGCAGTCTATGCCACAAGGACTGCAATTCCTGGGCAAGCAACAGTGCTGTGTAGGAGTCTCACACAGTGAGGCACCAGCCAAGGCAGCCAAGGGAGTGCTTGCATCACCCCTCCCCCAACCTTAGGCAGTGCAGCTCAGAGCTCCAAGAGAGACTCCTTCCTTCTGGTTGAGGAGAGGAGAGGGGAGAGTAAAGAGGACTTCTTTGTCTTGCAACTTAGATAGTAGCTCAGTCAAAGTAGGATAAGGCACTGGGCAGAGTGCTGAGGCTTCCATTCCAGGCTTCAGCTCTCAAATAACATTTCTAGATACACCCTGGGCCAGAAGGTAACCTGCTACCTTGAAAGGAAGGACACTGTGCTAGCAGGATTTATTGCCTGCTGACTAAAGAGGCCTTGGGTCCTGAATAATCAGCTGTGGTAGCCAGACAATACTCACTGTTGGCCATGGGTGAGAGTCAGAGACATACAGGCTTCCGGTATGACCCAGAGTATTCCCAGCTGTGGTGGCTACAGGGAGAGACTCTTTCTGATTGAGGCAAGGAGAGGGAAGAGTAAAGGGACTTTGGCTTGCAGCTTGGGCACCAGCTCAGCCACATTGGGGTAGAGCACCAAGCAGGATCCTGGTGTTTCTGATACCAGGCCTTTGCTCCTGAATAGCATTTCTAGACCTTCCCTGGGCCAGAGGGTTTCCAGGTGCCCATATGGAGAGACCCAGACCTGGAAGCATTCACCACAGGCCGACAGAAGAGCCCTTGGCCATTGAGAAAACATCAGCGGTAGCCAGGCAGTACTTGTCACACCCTGGGGTGGTGATGGCCACAGGGAAAGACTCCTCTGCTTGAGAAAAGTGGAGGAAAGGGTAAAAAAGATTTGGTCTTGCAACTTGGGTACCACATCAGCTTCAGTAGAATAGAGCACTAGGTATATTCCTAAGGTCCTAACACTAGTCCCTGGCTCCTGGATAGCATCTCTAGACCCTCCCAAGATTGAGTGAGGAACTTGTCACCCTGAAGGAAAGGACACACACCTGGTTGCATTTACCACTTGTTAATTGTAAAGCTCTAGGACCTTGAGTAAACATAGGTGGTCACCAGGCAGTGGTCACCATGGTCCTTGTGCAAAACCCACTGCTGTGTTGGCTTCATATCTGACCCAGCACAGTTCCAATAGTGGTGGGAACAGGAGTACTTGTATCAACCCTCACTTAGCTTCAGGAAGTTCAGCACAGAGAGAAAGAGAGATTCTGTTTGTTTGGGGGAGAGTAACGGAAGAGAACAAGAGTATCTGCCTGGTAATCCAGGGAATTCTTGCAGACTTACCCAAGGCCACCAAGGAGATAACTGTGTGTCTACAAGAGACACAGAATTACTGGGTTTGGAGTGTCCCCTAATGGAGATATGGTTGCAGTGACCAAAGACGACCAAGATGGTAACTCTGTGTGTCTACAAGAGACACAGAATTACTGGGTTTGGAGTGCCCCCTAATGAAGACATGGCTGCAGTGACAAAAGACTTACAACACAATGCCTGAGACCCTTCAAAGACTTAGAAAGCTTCCTTAAGCAGGTTGGGTAAAAACAAGCCCAGACAGTGAAGACTACAATAAGTACCTATCCCTTCAATATCCAAAGTTCACAAACATCTAGGCCATCCAAGAAAACATGACCGCACCAAATGAATTAAACCAGTGACCAATCCTGAAGAGACAGAGATATGTGATATTTCAGACAGAGAACTCAAATAAGTGAGCCGTTTTGAGGAAGCTCAACGAAATTCCAGGTAACATGGAGAAGACTTTCAGAATTCTATCAGATAAATTTAACAAAGAAATTGAAATAATTTTTAAAAAGCAGAAGTTCTGGAGCTGAAAAATGCAACTGACATACTGAAGAATGCATCAGAGTTTCTTAACAATAACAAAAAAATGATCAAGCACAAGAAAGAATTAGTGAGCTTGAAGAAAGCCTATTTGAAACTATAAAAAGCAGATAAAAGAGAAACAAAGAATAAAAAAGAGTGAAACACTCCTACAGGATCTAAAAAATAGCATCAAAAGGGCAAATCCAAGAGTTATGGGTCTTAAAAAGGAAGTAGAAAAATTAGGGTAGAGTGTTTATCCAAAGGAATAATAACAGAGAACTTCCCAAACCTAGAGAAAGATATGAATACTCAAGTACAAGAAAGTTATAGAACACCAAGGAGATTTAACCCAAAGAAGACTACCTCAAGGCATTAAGCAATAAATTTTCAAAGGTTGAGGATAAAGAAAGGATCCTAAAAGCAGCAAGAGAAAATAAACAACTAACACACCAAGGAGCTCCAATATGCCTGGCAGCAGACTTTTCAGTGGAAACCTTATAGGCTAGGAGAGAGTAGCATGACATATTTGAAGTACTGAAGGAAAGAAACTTTTATCCTAGAATAGACTATCCAGCAAAAATATTCTTAAAACATGAAGGAGAAATAAAGACTTTCCCAGACAAATAGAAGTTGAGGGACTTCATCAACACCAGACGTATCCTATAAAAAATGCTAAAGGGAGTTCTTCAGTCTGAAAGAAAAGGATGTTAATGAGTCATAAGAAATCATCTGAAGAGACAATACTCACGGGTAATAGTAAGTACACAGAAAAAAACAAAACAATATTACACTGCAATTGTTGTATGTAAACTACATATATCTTTAGTAGAAAGACTAAGAGTGAACCTATCAAAAATAAAAAATACAACAACTTTTCAAGACATAGATAGGATAATAAAATATAAATAGAAAAAAACAAAAGTTAAAACATGGGGGGTGAAGTTAAAGTACAGAGTTTTTATTAGTTTTCTCTTTGCTTGTTTCTGGTTTATTTATGCAATCAGTGTTAAGTAGTTACCAGTTTAAAATAGTTATAAAATATTATCTGCAAGCCTTGTGGCAACCTCAAATCAAAGAACCTACAACAAATACACAAAATAAAAAATCAAGAAATCATAACCCCAGAGAAAATCACCTTTACTAAAAGAAAGGCAGTAATGAAGGATATAAGGAAGAGAAGACCACAAACAACCAGAAAACAAATAACTAAGTGTCAAGAGTAAGTTCTTACTTATCAATAATAAGATTGAATAAATGAACTAAACTCTCCAATCAAAAGATAGACAATGGCTGAATGGATGAAACAAAAAACAAAACCCAACTATCTTCTATCTATGAAAAACACATTTTACCTATAAAGACACACATAGACTGAAAACAAAGGGATAGAAAAAGATATTTCATGTGAAAGAAAACCAAAAAGGAGCAGGAGTAGCTATCCTTACATTAGACAAAATATATTTCAAGACAAAAACGATAATAAGAGAGATCATTACATAATGATAAAGGGATCAATTCAGCCAGAGGATAAAACGATTGTAAATATATATGTACCCAATACTAGAACACCCAGATACATAAAAAGTAAATATTATTAGAGCTAAAGGGAGATAAGAGAGATTTATTAGGATAAAATAATAGCTGGAGGTTTCAATATCCTGCATCCCTGCATCCAGCATTAGACAGATCTTCCAGAAAGAAAATCAACAATGAAACATTGAACTTAATCTGCACTATAGACCAAATGGACCTAATAGATATTTGCAGGACATTTCATCCAATGACTATAGAATGCACATTATTATTCTCATCACATGGGTTGTTCTCAAGGATAGACCATATGTTAGTCCACAAAACAAGTTTTTAAAATTCAAAAAAATGATGAAATTATATCAAGTATCTTCTCTGCCCACAATGGAATAAAAACTAGATCTCAATAACAAGAGGAATTATGGAAACTATAAAATCACATAGAAATTAAACAATATGCTCCTTAGTGACCAGTGGGGGTCAATGAAGAAACTAAGAACAAAACTAAAAAATTTACTGAAACAAATTATAATGGACATACAACACATTAAAATGTATTATAATAGCAAATGCAGTGCTAAGGGGAAAGTTTATAGCAATAAGCATCTACATTTTAAAACTAGAAAAACTTCAAATAACCAACCTAACAATACATCATAAAGCAGAGCTAGAAAAGCAACAGCAAACAAAATCCAAAATTAGTACAAGAAAAGTAATAAAGATCAGAGCAGATATAAATGAAATTGAAATTTTAAAAACTACAAAACATCAATGAAACAAAAACTTGTTTTTTTTCAAAATATAAATAAAATTGGCAAACCTTTAGCCAATCTAGCTAAGAAAAAAAAGAGACAATCCAAATAAATAAAATCAGAGATAAAAAGGAGACAATTCAACTGATACTACAGAAATTTGAAGGATCATTCAACTCTGCTATGAACAACTATATGTCAATAAATTGGAGAATGTAGAAGAAATGGATAAATTCCTAGATTCATACAACCTGCCGATATTGAACCATAAATAAATCCAAAACCCGAACAGGCCAATAACAAGTAACGAGATCTAAGCCATAATAAAAAGTCTCCCAGTAAAGAAAAATCAGACACCCAATGGTTTCACCACTGAATTTTACCAAATATTTAAGAAGAACTAATATTAATTCCCCTCAAACTATTCCATTAAACAGAGAAGGAGAGAATATTTCCAAACTCCTTCTATGAGGCCAGTATTATCTTGATAGCAAAACCAGAAAAAAATACTTCAACAAAAAGAAAACTACAGGCCAATATCCCTGATGAACATCGATGCAAAAATCCTCAACAAAATACTAGCAAACAAAATTAAAGAAAATATTTAAAAGTTCATTCATCATGACTAAGTGGGATTTATCCCAAGGATGCAAGGATGGTTGAACATACAAAAGTCAAACAATGTGATACATCGTATCAACAGAACAAAGGACAAAAATCATATGATAATTTCAATTGATGCTGAAAAAGTATTATGATAAAGTTCAACATCCCTTCATGTTAAAAACCCTCAAAGAACTGAATATAGAAAGAACATACTTCAACACAATAAAAGCTATATGTAACAGGCCCATTGCAAGTATCATGTTGAATGGGGAAAAACTGAAAGTATTTTCTCTAAGATCTGGAACATGACAAGGATGCCCACTTTCATCACTGTTATTCAACATTGAACTTGGAATCCTACCTAGAACAATTAGACAAGAGAAAGAAAGAAAGGGCATTTAAATTGGCAAGGAAAAAGTCAAATTATCCTTCTTTGCTGATATGATCTTATAGTAGGGAAACCTAAAGATTCCACCAAAAACTGTTAGAACAGGTAAACAAATTCTGTAAAGTTGCAGGATACAAAATCAACATAAAAAATTAGTAGCATTTCTATGTGCTGATAGCAAGCAATCTGAAAAAGAAATCAAAAAATTAATTCCACTTACCAAAGGTAAAAGCAAAATAAAATACAGAGGAGTAAACTTAATCAAAGAAATAAAATACCTCTAAAATGAAAACTATAAAACATTGACTCAAAAAATTGAAGAGGCCACAAAAAAAAAAGGAAAGATAGTCCATGTTTATGGATTGGAAGAATCAATATTGTTAAAATGTCCATAATACCCAAAGCAATCTACAGATTCAACACAATCCCTACTAAAATACCAATGACATTCTTCACAAAGAGAAAAAGAAATTTTCTAATATTTATATAAAATCCGAAAAGATTCAGAATAGCCAAAGTGATCCTGAACAAAAAAAACAGAACCAGTGGTATCACATTGCCTAACTTCAAACTGTACTACACAGCTATAGTAACCAGAACAGCATGGTACTGGTATAAAAACACAGAGACCAATGGAACAGAATAGAGAAACCAGAAATAAATCCATATATCTAAAGTGAATTCGTTTTTAACAAATATACCAAGAACATACATTGGGGAATGGACACCCTCTTCAATAAATGGTGATGGGAAAACTGGATATATACATATGCAGAGGAATAAAACTACACCCTATCTCTCATCATATACAAAAATCAAATCAAAATGGATTAAAGAATTAAATCTAAGACTTTAAACTCAAACTACTGCAAGAAAACATTGGGGAAACTCTCCAGGTCATTGGACGGGGCAAAGATTTCTTAAGTAATACTCTACAAGCATAGGCAACCAAATCAAAAATGGACAAATGAGATCATATCAAGTTAAAAAGCTTCTGCACAGCAGAAGGAAACAATCAACAAAGTGAAGAGACAATTTAAAGAATGGGAGAAAATATTTGCAAAATATTCATCTGACAAGGGATTAATAATCAAAATATGTAAGGAACTCAAGCAACTTACAGGACAAAATCTAATAATTCAATCAAAATGGGCAAAAGATCTGAAAAGAGATTTCTCAAAGGAAGGCATACAAATGTCAAACAGATTAATGAAAATGTACATAACATATTTGATCATCAGAGAAATGCAAACCAAACCAACAATGATATATCATCTACCCCAGTTAAAATGGCTTTTATCCAAGAGACAGGCAATAATTAATACTGGTAAGGATGTGGAGAAAAGAGAACCCTCATATAATGTTGGTGAGAATGTAAATTAGTACCACTACTATAGAGAACAGTTTGGAGGTTCCTCAAAAAGCTAAAATAGAACTGCCATATGATCCAATCCCACTGTTAGGTCTATATAGAAAAAAAAGGAACTCAATATACTGAAGATATATCTATGCCCCTATGTCTATTGCAGCAGTATTCACAATAACCACAATTTGGAAGCAACCTAAGTGTCCATCAACAGACGAATGAATAAAGAAAATGTGGTATATATAGATAATAGAGTACTATTTGGCCATAAAAAATAAAAAGATTCTGTCATTCGCAACAACATAAGTAGAGCTGGAGATCATCATGTTAAGTGAAATAAGCCGGGCACAGAAAGATAAACTTTGCATGTTCTCACTTATTTGTGGAAGCTAAAAATTAATACAATTGAATTCACGGATATAGATAGAAAAAGGATGGTTACAAGGCTTGGAAGAGTAGTGTGGAGGGGGTTAGCAGGGATGGTTGTTGGATACAAAAATATAGTTAGATAGAATGAATAAGATCTAGTATTTGATAGCACAACAGGGTGAGTACAGTCAACAATTTGTTGTACATTTACAAATAATCAGAAGAGTATACTTGGGTTGTTTATAACACAAAGTGAAGATAAATGCTTGAGGTGATGGATATCCATTTGCCCTGATGTGATTATTACACGTTGTATGCCTGTATCCAAATATCTCATGTTCCCCATAAATATATGCACCTTCTAAGTACCCACACACAAAATAAATTTGTGTACTTCAACCTGAAGTGCAATTTAACATACTAATTTAGGAATGTTCTCTTATTACACCAACACTGGCACAAGATGTTATGGGAAAGTTGTCATTGTTTAAAATTTATTTTATTTGTATTTTTTTAATATATATAGAGAGACAGGGCTTTGTCATGTTGCTCAGACTGGTCTCGAACTTCTGAGCTCAAGCAGTCTTCCAGCCTCAGCCTCCCAAAGTGCTGGGATTGCAGGCATGAGCCACTGCACCCAACAAAGTTGCCCTTTTTTCAGAACTTAATTATCTAACTTGTGCAAAGATATGTGAAGATTTGGCACTAGTATCTTCAGATTCTTTAACAGGGAGCCAGTGGTAAAGGCCTGGGTGTGCTTTCCTACCTTTCTCCTTGTCTGTGCATACAATTACACTTCTTTTTAAAGATACAGAGAGGCTTGGTTTTACTACCAAAAGAAAGTCATAGTGTGCATATTATTCTGTAACTTGCTTTGCTTTTCATGGGTATAAAATCTTTAATAATATGTAATAAAATACCTTTGGGTCACTTGCTACAAATATTTCCCCAATGTATCACTGCCCATTTGAAATCGTTTAACATTGTTGAGTAGGCAAATGTTCCACTTTAATCTTTTCCACTGATAAGACAGTCTTTTCCTTTTCACAAGGTTTAATAAATACACGGCTCCGTTGTCTGCTTTTAAAAAGTTCTTAATTGTCTGTTTTAAAAAATTCTTAACTTTTCAGAAAATATTAATATTTAATCCAACTGTAATTTATTTGGGTGGTGAGGAGGAAATGAGGAGCAACTAATTATTTTCCTCCTTTAACTAGCCAACTGTTTTATCACCCTTTATTGAATGGTGCCTTTTTGGGTTATTTTGTTTTGTTTTGTCTTGTTTTGTTTTGTGAGACAGGCTGAAGTGCAGTGGTGCAATCTCAGTTCACTGCCTCCTCGACCACCCGGGCTCAAGCAATACTCCTGCCTCAGCCTCCTGAGTAGCTGGGGCCACAGATGCACGCCACCACACCCGCTAATTTTTATTTTTTGTATTTTTGGTAGAGATGGGGTTTCAACATGTTGCCCACGGTGATCTCAAACTCCAGAGCTCAAGCAGCCTGCCCACTTCTGCCTCCCAAAATGCTGAGATTACAGGCATGAGCCACTGCGCCTGGCCTTTTTGTATTTTTTGTTGATAGGTCATAGTTGTACACATTTATGGGGTACATGTGATATTTTGATGATGCATACAATGTGTATAAACCAAATCAGGATAATTGGGATATCCATCACCTCAAACATTTATCTTTTCTTTGTGTTGGGATCATTAAGATTCTTCTCTTCTAGCTGTTTTGAAATATAATATACACTATTGCTAACTATACTCACCCTTCTGTACTATCAAATACTAGAACTTCTGCCTTCTAGTTAACTGTATTCTTGTACTCATTAACCAACTTCTCTTCATCCCTCTCTCCTCCTTCCCTTCCCAGGCTCTGGTAACTACCTTGGAGACATGTGAGGAGGAAAGAGGCTGCAGTGCTTTTCCTTAGTGTATTTTTGTTCTGAATTGTTTCCTGAATAGGTAAAATGTGTTAAGATTTTTTAAATGTTCAAACATTCAACCTATTAAATCCACTGAAAAAATATCTTAGGATATAATCTTAAATAGAGAAAAAGTTATTTTAACAAAATGATAATAGCAAAATATTATTTAAAATTTTGACCAAACAAACAAAATGGAATGACTAAGCAAACCGAGGTATTTCCATTAATGGAAAATCATTTATATAACAAAGCATTGTCTTCAAAGATTGTAGGATAAAATATAAAATGACTAAGCTACTAAATGAAAAATGAATTTAAAATATATAAGTATGATTATGTAACTAAGAAAAAATCTCTACACAAAATAATGAAAATAAATTTTGAGATAAACAAAACAAGATTTTTTTTAAAATTTGACTTCTAACAGATTTAGGTAACTTCTCATTCATCTGCTTTTAAAGTTTTCCATGAGAATTTTTTTTAAGGAGTAATTTAATTTAATAACTGGCAGAAAAGGATAAATTGAATTTCTAAGATTTTATTAATTGTTTAAATGTTGAATGCTAATGTTGAATGCTGATTTTGAATTTATCACAAAAGACTGTCCATCAGCAATCTGTAAGCTAATGGTTTTGACAACATTTATAATAACAATAAAAACATTTCTGTTTTTAGTCTGATAATTTTCTTTGGTGAACACAGGCTTTATTATGATCTTAAAAATACATCAGAATGATGGCGCTAGTAGCAAAACAATTAGCTATTTGTGTTTACTCAAATTTACCATAAGCTAATTCACAAGACCTTTAATCTTTTCAGTTCAATTACATGAATTACTAGGTGATTACTATGTGTATGATGCTAGCTATACCAGGTACTATGGGAGGGTACACAGATGAGTAATTGGCAGCTATGATATGATAGCAAGGTTCATATTTGTATTATATATCTGTTGGGATTTATTCAGCAGTTTCTGCTGCTGATTCCCTGAACTCCTTCTCTCTGCTAGGTGGTGTGAACTGTTAATTCTCACCTGCAGGGTCCACTCCAACACTGATATTTCAGATGTTTAAAAACCAACAAGAAGTAGGGAGAAGAAACAACTTCATTGATCACCTCCATTAACAATGTCTCCTATTTTTCTATTTTTGGTTGTCCTGTCCCCTTGACTATAGTAAAGCTTCCTGATTCCAGACTACTTGACTTGGACCTTGGACTACCGTTGTGCCTACCTTCCTTTTGACCTGGTAGCTTTTTACTTCCCTGGCAGCCTGATGCCTGTTTGTCTAGTTTGCTGACTCTTGGCCCAGTCAGACTCCTGATATCTCTGTTTGTCTTGTTCGTTCATTTGTTCTTTCACCAGCCCTTGGCACACACTGCAATCTCCCCATCCCAGCAATTTTCACAGACCTGTTGACCCTATAGCATATGTGTCCTAATGCTGCTAGCGTCCAGTGTATTACTGAATTAAAACAGAGCTTGAAATAAAGGAGGCAATGAAATAAAGTTGCCTATACATCTGGAAGAACTAAAAATTTTAAACTGTAAATTTTAAAAATTAAACTTTAAGCAGTCTTTTTTAGAGTAAAACACATGGGGCACAAAAATTAATGGAATGCAGCAACTCACAGGTATCAATCAACAAATATCTGAGTGCCTGCCATGGGCAAGGCACTGCACTTGAAAGGATTTCTAGCCACTGAAACCTGTTTGCCTTCCAATGAATAAACAAGGTAACAGAGGATATCCCTTAGGGAGCCTGCTAAGAAAAAAAAAAAGAAATTAGAAGAAAAAAAAGCAGTAGAATTCATTCTACTAATGCCATAGCAATTAAACTTACAGATCTTAACTTACTCCCAGCTCAACTGGTTGATAGCATATTTCAGCAGGGCTTGGAAAACCAGTTTAGTGTTTTAGATATTCTGAGAGAGGTGACTTTCAGCCTTGTCACGTGTGATTCCCCAGAGTCCAGTTCCTCATTCCAATCCACTCCATGTTTATGAAAATGCATTAGCTGCAACAAGTAAGAAGAAAAAAAAAAGTACTGTAGGAAGTCATCCAATCCTAATAAGTTGACATGTAGAATAAAGTTGATGGTGTTATTTATTACTAAGGTAGTCCTGGTTAAGGGTTACATGTGTGTACAGTTGGAGGAGGGGCAGGCAAAGGGGAATGTAGATAACTAAAGTGAAATAGAGCTGATGTATTCAGAGCTTATGTTGCTGGAGGTGAGATCAGTTACCTACGTGCAACTGAAATTTCAAACTTCTGTTTAGCAGGGACGTGAGTGGACGATGGTCACTGATAGTTGGAAATATCAGCAGACATCTTAAATTTTATGTTCAAATGAATGAGCAATGAACCAGGAGAATAAGTCCAGGTTTTTTTGGCTCCTTGCAATTTTTACCTTTTTACTTAAAATTACAGCATCTTTTTCAATGAACGCCTATGTGACTGTGACTTATTACAATGAAACCAGCAACTACACTGCAATAGAGACATGTGAATGTGGTGTTTATGGATTAACTTCACCAGTGGCTAATGCTATGGGGGTGGTAGGCATCCCTAAAAACGATAACTACCAAGCTTGTGACCACAACACTAGGTTTACTACTACTAAGAAGCCCTGGATTGCGCTGATAGAAAGAGGTAATTGTACATTTTCAGAAAAAATTCAGACAGCAGGCAGAAGAAATGCTGATGCTGTTGTGATTTACAATGCTCCAGAGACTGGCAATCAGACAATACAGATGGCAAATTTTGGTAAGTAATAATTGATTCACAAAGAGGGTTAATGTCTGTGTTTATCTTAGAATGGTGTTTCCATTTAGAACTGCTCTAGGTTCTGGCAACGAGGTTGTAAAATAACTTTACTTTAAATTTTCTTGCCTGGCACTACTTGGAATTACTTTATTATTATTCAATATTTTTAATTAATTAGTCCCAAAGACAGTAGCAATTCATGAAGTGATTCCTATTATCTTTCGTATTTTCTTAGCAATATATGTTTCCTCAGTGGGTACTATATCATAAATTGCTTTTTAGTAAACTGTGCCTTTACCGCTAAACATTAAAAAAAATTAATTTCATTATTAATTTACACCTTTCAGTTTGATTCATTTTCTCCTGCAAGAGGGATTGTATATTTTCAAGTATGTGAAATTGCAAAACAGTTTCACTATTTAAACAGTAGCCTATTGTAAGTGTGTAAAATGTTACAGAAATGAGAATTTGACTCTACTGTATGCTTGCGAGATTTGTTCACTGTGGATAGGCACGTGTGTTTTTTCCAGACTAGACTTGGTCCAAGGAAAAAACGAATAATTTCAATCAAGACAAGAGCTGACAGTAGATGAATGCAATATTTTGATAACTGGTGTTATCACTGTCAAATTTGGCATCTAAGAAAATTAATGCAAATTAATTAAGCAGATTTTAGAATTACGAAAAGGAGAAAATCAAACTTATGTTAAGAATAGTATGGTGCTTGGAACGTTCCAAGTTGTACACGTACAATATGGCAGTTTAGTACTAATATTTGAAAACCAAACTGCTTATCTCACAGAGCATCAAAAAAACAGGTAAGATGATCTTCAATAGTACAAAATTGTTGTATATGTATCAAAACTCTATGTGCTACCTTTTGTGACACATCCTGGACATTGCAAGAGCTTGGACATTCACATTTTATGTTATTTTCTAGCTAAGAGCATTTCATAAGCATTCCCTGCCTGTTCCCATGGTTTTATGAGTAAATTTCATTTTGTAGAAAGAAAGTAATGCATTTTCTGATAAAACTTAGGAATAAAATCTGTTCTAAGGAACCTACTTGCTATGCATTTAAACTTAGGAATCCTGAATACTCTGGGTTTCCTTTTGCACGCACACATTCTACTTACACATTCTCCTGCTATTTTTAAAGTATAAATAGTATCAAACTAAATAATAGTCCTATTTTCAAAACTTTCTTTGCAACCTGCTTTAGGGACTAATATATAGTAGAATCTAGGTACCCTGCCAGTAAATATGAAATATTTACAGTAAATCTTTCCAAAAAGAAAAAAAGTATGCATAGTCATTTGAATATGTGCCTCTGAACAGTTTTAAAAAGGAGGCAGTTAGACTTATTATTCAATATATGCCTCCAATATAGCCAAAGGCACGTGATCAAAAATATTTTTAAAGAGAAAAGGCTACAGTATTGCACCTGTTTCAAAACAAACACGTTGAAAAAGATACCGTAATCATCATAATCTGTGATAGTTAACATTTATTTGCATTTACTATATGTCAGGCACTGTTATAGGGTGTTTATTTTATTTAGTGAATGTTGTTTTTTAACATATAATGATATCAACCCCAAAGAATTAAAACTAAATGTGGAGTTTTGCCATTTTAAGATCTGCCGACTAGTGTGCCATTGGATTTCTTCCTTCCTAGAAATTTCCCTTATATAAAAACTATTCAGTGATGCAGTTGACAAACATAAGGAAGTAAATGTGGATATGAAAACTAGATGAGCAGACACTAGATCATTAAAGACTGCCATTATTTTATGCCAACATTTTGTTTGTTGTTACTGACTTTTCATTTGTGTTTTGTTTCATTTTGACATAGAGGGTAGGGGAAATCCTCTTATAATAAAGCTCACCGCTTCACCTTCTGTCATCTAGTCTTGTATGACCCCTAAAAACCACCTTTTCAGAAAATCACACTGCAGCCCCCTCAGGCCCTTGCACCCTTCTTCTCTTCCCTGACTCCCCCTGCCTCTTCATTTCTTCAGTCCCATTTTCCTGTACTAGGCCTTACTAAGCACTTCCACAATGCTGTGTCTCTTTTCTTCTTTCCGACATCAATGCTCTCCAGCCAAAGACCACTAGCAACAGATTTGTAGTTTAAAAAGTTAGATTTATTACTTGTTGCAGCAATTGGAAGAACACGCACCATGGAAAACCATGGGACATCCTAGTAAGAGGGTGTTAACGAGGTCTTGCAGGATTTGGGCTTGCTTTAGCGTTTTGGGGGAGAGTTGAAGGAAGGTGGCTGTTAACCAACCATTCTAGTTTGCTTGAGATTGAAAGTTTCTTGGGATGTGCGACTCTCAGTGTTAAACCAGGAAATTCTTGGGAAAACTATGACAAGTTGGTCACCCTAGCTGGTTTTGTTCTGAACTTGGAGGCTGCCAATAAGTTGAGGTGATTCTGTGTTTACGTTTCAAAATAAATCTTTTTTATAAGTGGGGAAGACTAGCTCATGGCTAAAGCTGTATTTGGTAAAGAAGCAATAGTTACCTTTATTAGCCAGAATAGAGAAATATTTGGTAGTTACCCTTATTAGCCAGAATAGAGAGATATTTGGTAATCTTTGTGGCTTTGGGCACTGTCCATTTGTCTGTGTTCAGACCTGACTATGGAGTAGTCTTTTTTGTTTGATTGTTTTGATCCATCATGGTCACAGATTGACCTTCCCTAATGTTGATGTTCTGTGAGATTGTTTATATTCAACAAGAAAATGTCAAGGTTTAATTGAGAGTGCCAGGCTAGGTCCTAAATATCAGGGGCAGCTTGTCTCTTTCTCACTAACAATCTACATCATCCACCCTCCACATCCTTTTACATTTCTGTGCCTCACCATCCCCTATAAGTTGCCTTCAAGGGACCTGATACGCCTAAGGGGTGCTTCTGCACCTTGTACCTCACATGGTGTCATGATTTAAATACAGAATGTCCTTACTCCTGGGTCCAGTCTACTTACAGCTTCCCTACTAACAGTGTTCTTTTTCTGAAGGGGATAATTTCAGTCTGAGAATAGCTTCCACTGAGGAAGAATAGTGTATAGCCTAACACTTGGAGGTAAACTTTTAACTCAGTTTCACATTGACCTGTGTCCAATAGCAGTTTCCCAATTTGCTCTTGGATTTCTCCTTTGGGTTATATTCTACATTGGTGAATATATGTCTATCTATCTACACATAAACATATATGTATATATACATATATTTTCATATTCTAGCTTACCAAAAAGAATAATAGGATTTTGACTTGGCATTTTGATGAGGTGGGAAATATGATATGCTTGTCATCTTCTTAAGTAAGTATGTAATGTCCTAACAGTCTTTTCCAAAAACTGTATACAAGGCCATTCAGTTCTATTCTAGTGATACAAGAAAATTCAGGACTCCTGGGTTATCCAAGCAAAAGACCCAGAACATGTTAAGTACTTGCTTGCTGAGCAGACAGCTTAAGTTAAATTTGCTATTTTTAGGTAAAAGGCCTTAAAAATGCTTAGATTTGGATGTAGTTTATGTCAGCAAGGTCAGTAATTTGGGAGGAATAAAATGGTTTTTACTTTTTATCATTTCAGTCATGCCCAACAAAGTGGATTAGAGTGAGGTTTGCAGCATTCAGAATCCCCAAAACTCAACGATTCCAGAGCAGTAAAGTGCATGAAAAGGAAGCGTTTAATTATAGCAGCAAAATCACATGCTTTATAAAAATGTTTTTCTAGAAGTAAAAGGGAAAATAAAATCATGGTATGCAAATGAAGTGAGAAGATGACAAAAACTTCAGTAAGACTTTAACTCAGATATGTACATAAAGAAGAGCTTAATTCAAGAAAACTGATCAATTCCATTTCAAATGAGCCTCAAATCTGTCTAGTTCTGCGCATCTCCAAGACACCACTCATTCTGTCTTAGACCTCTACAATAGCTTTCTAATTGATTTCCCTCCCGCTCTTGTCCTCTTTCAAGCCCAATCCCCAGACTGTAAACCAAAGCGGTTTTCTGGAGAAAATAAATCTCACCCTGTTTAAAATCCTTCCGTGGCTTCCCATGACACTCGAAGGAAATCCAAACTTCTTTTCAAGACAGCTCTGAATCATCTGGGCTACTCCTGTGACTTCATTTCCTCTCACTCCCTCCTCTCCTACTCACTGAGCTCTTGCCACACTGGATTCCTTTCAGTGCCCCAATTCCACTAAACATCTCCCTGCCAGACAGCCTGAAAGTAACCCTTGATACCTCCCTCATCTTTGATTTCACATCTCATTAGACATAAAGTTATCTTGATCCTACCTCCAATCATTTCTTAAGTCCATGCACTTTCTCATTTCTGCTGCCTCCATCCAAGCCTGGGCCAACATCATCTTTTACCTGGACCACTGCAATAGCTTTTCAACTGTTCTCCCTGCTATTCTCGCCCCTCTGTAGCACATAGCAGCCAGAGTGATCTTGTGGAAAATGTAATTTCACCCCAATTAGAATAAAATCCATGTCCTGAGCCCAGGCCTACAAGGTTAGATGCTAATCACATACGATCAGACCTTATGCTATGCCCTTCTCCCCGGCATTACCATGCCTCAGCCACTCTGGTCTTCTCTCTATTTCTTAACTAGGAGAAATAAGCGCAAGCTTTTATACTTGCTGCCTCCTCTGCCTGAGTCAATTCTTCTTCAGTTTCTTCACATAATGCTGCCTTGAAAATATAACCATGTCTATCTACTACCACCAGTCTAGTGCAGGCTACTGCCAGCTCTCTCATTTACTACTGCAAATAGCCTCCAAACCGGGCTCCCTTCTTCTACCCAACCTACCTCATATATACTCTAAACAGAAGCCAGAGTGATCTAAAAATATAGGTCGATCACATCACTCCTCTTCTCGAGGCTCCCCAGTGACTTTCCATTGTTCTTCAAATAAAGTCTAAACTTTATCAGGCCTAAAAGGACTTGCATGATGTGGCCTCTGTCTATCTCTCCAACCTAATAGTCTACTCTTTCCCTTTCCCTCACAATGCTTCAACCACTCTGATCTACGGACGTTTTCTCCAACATGTGAAGTTTTCTCCACATGGCATGCTTTTTACTTGCTTTGCTCTCTCTCACCACCATCATTATCACTCATAACAGGTTTTCCATATTCCAGTTTAGATGTTTCTTCTAACGAGTCTCCCTTGACCTTATCCATATTATTTTCTATCAAAACCTGCTGCTCATGCTTGTTTAAATCTCTTTTAATGTATTTTGTCCTTTTTAAAATTTATTTTATTTTATTTTATTTTATTTTATTTATTTATTGAGACAGGCTCTTGCTCTGTCACCCAGGATGGAGTGCAGTAGTATAAACACAGCTCACTGAAGCCTCAAACTCTCTGGGCCCAAGCAATCCTCCTGTCTCATCCTCCCAATTAGCTGGGACCACAGACATGTACCACCACACCAGGCTATTTTATTTTATTTTATTAGAGATAGGGGTCTCACTGGGTTGCTCAGAATGGTCTGGAACTCCAGTGTCAAGCAATCCGTCTTCCTCGACATCCCAAACTGCTGAGATTACAGGCACGAGCCATCACACTTGGCCTAATTATTTATTTACTTATTTATTATTTGTCTCTCCCACTAGATTGTAAGTTCCAGAAGGACAGAGACCACATCTGTCATTTGCCATTATATCCATCATACTGAGCTTAGTGCATGGTCTTCACTATTTGCTGAATGAATAAAAGTTTAAGAAAATACAAAGCAATTCTCTTTAAGGTATGAAAAGATGGACAAGTTTAAATGAAATTTGGTAAATTCAGCAAACTATTAACATTTTTTAATTGTTTTTATTTTTGCTGATACAAGTAATAAATGAGTAGTTTCTCCTATAAAAAATACTAACAATATAATTAGAGTCTCCCCTTGACTACCACCCCCAATTCCAGCACCCTTCCAAGAGATAACTATTGCTGTTCATTCAGTATGTAACCTTTCAGACTTTTTCCATTCATTTTCGTATATTTTCGTATATATATATATACAGAAAACACATAGTCATTTTGTGTTTTATTTTTACCATTAACAAAGTTATCCTGTAGCCTGCTTCAGCTACTCAACAATAGAAACTGGAGTTATGTTCATGTCAGTAAATTTAGATTTGAATCAAATTTATTCTTTTAACTATTGCATATTAATACTGCATACACACACATAATTTAATTAACCACTTCCATAGTAATGGACATTTGGGTTTTTTTCAGTGCTGCTCTTTTACAAACAATACTTCAGTTAACATAATTATTGCTGATACATAAGAAAGTTGTTGATATTGATCTTGTATCACTATTGTTGGCCTTGCATCTGACCACCTTGTTGAACTCCTGTTAATTCATCCATTGATTCTCTTGAAATTTCAAGATAAGTGATCACTTTCTCTGGAAACTTTTGCTTCTTCTTTTATACTAATTATACTTCTTAATTTTCCCAGTGGTCTTATTCCATTATCTAGGGCTACAATAGTGGTAATAGTATACATCCTTGACTTGTTCTTAACTTTACTAAAAAGTGCTCCCACTGTTCTGTCATTGAGTATATTATTTGATAGAAGCTTCTGGGAGATACTCCTTATTAAGTTTCAGGACTTCAGTAAGGCTTTTTAATTTTGTTATTCTTATTGATAAGCTAGAATATAAATATATATATGTATCTATGCATATGTGGTTGTGTGTAGATAGATAGAGATAATAGTCACCATTGTAGGATATGACCTAAAAGGAAAACCTAATAGTTTTCTGTTAGCTTGGGAGAAATAATAAAGTGGTATACAGAAACAATAGGTGATCTCCATAAATTAGGTATAGAAAGAAGAAACAATGGATAAAAGGGACAATTTTGTTTTTCCCCGCAATATAGTTTTATTAGTGCCCTGGATAAAAGAATCAAAAAATAGATTTCATTGCATTTACATATGATTCCAAGTTTAGTGTCAAGTTGTAAAACACAAACAAAAAGTAAAAGCATCTTGACAAATTAGGAAAATTATTTATTAAGAACAAAATGAAGTACCATGGTGAATAGTAAAGAATAATAAATGTGGGAACAGATATAAAATAGAAATATATGGGCAAAAAAGATAGCTTTCTAAGCAAAATATTTGGCAACTACATTGTACCACAAGTCAAATAAAGAATGACATATTTTTAAAACTGAGATTATCATGGGATGTATTCATACGTATATAACATGTTAGGTCTGGAAAATAACTCAGCTATACTTGGAATTCATGAATCTCTGCAAACATTATAAGCTTTTGTTTTACCTGGCTTACAACAACAAATGATTTTAGTACCTCTTGCATGCTTTCACACAAATGCCCAAGTGCCCGCCTCCCCTAGGTACAGGCACATACAAACATAATTGCATAAAAATGTATGTTTATAAGGAAATCTAGATATAGTACCTCTGGGGACCGGTTTCCAGATAAAAACAAAATTAGTAAATTTACTGTGATCCCTTTCAATTACATTTCATGTACCTTTTCTCCATTTTAAAATCAAAGAACATTTTGAAAGCATCTAAACAGGTGCTATTTGTTCATTAATATATCCTTGGCTTAACTCTTGGCCTCTTCCTCCTAAATTCTTAGTATTTCATTTATTATATTATGATTTGCTGTTCAGACATAGATTTCCCTCAGAATTCCTCACAGTTATTAGAAAAGAGTGTGTGTGTAAATACACACAGAACAATGCCTGAGCAAGATTGTATAAAGTAGGCTACTTGCTCTTGAATACTCTCTCTCTCTGCCTTTGTCATTTCAGCAGCCCACAGTTCCTAAGTGCCCTTACCCCAGCTTTCCCTCTTCCTTCATTTAAGAGTACATTCAATAGGCAGCAAGACATCATATAAACAAATTATACCTGTTTCTGTCTAAACTTGCATGTTTTACGTCCTACTTATTTAGAAAACTGTTCAATATTCAGGTGCTATTTTGATAAAGTTGGGGGAGGGATTTTACTTGTGGCACCTGGAAACAACACACCTTAAGAGAAAAACAAAACAGATTTCTTCCTGGTGATATCAGGACCTTTGACAGAACTTCGGAAGAGTGAATTCCAGGAGATGATTTCAGAGTGTCCCTCGTTACATAATGCAAGCAACAACCTGTTCCATCTATGCTCAGGGCCTGCTTTCTGCACATAAATATTCAACAGTATAGTAATGTTAATTGTAATGTAAATATTTAACAATATAGTAATGTTAACTGTAACTTTTTAGAGTTTTAGATGTATATCATATCTTTTTCTAAATTTTTAATGACATATATTATCAGCATGACCAAACTAATGACTTTGATATGCAATGATAGTAACACAAAGTAGTTAAATAAATTCATCTCTAGCAATAATCAATACACTGACATCTCCTCTGTGGGGAGAACAAATAAAGAGAAATGAAAATTTGCTTAATAGTTACTTGCTTTCCATTTATATTTTAAATGACTGTCTCAGCATCATTTCTCATAATAAATTGGAGCTCTTTATTTCTTTCAGTAATGTACCTGTTAAAATATCTGTTTTTCCTTCCCCTTTATGAGGGCAGTTGTTAATAGTAAGTACTCTGGTAGCTATGTGCCATTCTTCTAAGTGTAATCATCCCAACAACTCCTACGAGGTATATAGTGTCAGTATCTCCATTTTATATATAAGAAAACTGAGGCACAAAGAGATTGGTTAATTTTCCCATGATCATGCAGCTAGTACATTTCAAAGCTGAGGTTTGAAACCTAATATCCTAATAATTAAGAGTCTGTGCTCTTAATCAGTACACAATAGTACCTCTCTAGTGAGCATATACTATGGAAGGCACTGTAGTGAAAAATGGTACAAAAATATCATCATTGCCCTCAAGGAGGGAAATGTAGTCGGGGGACTAATATTTATACAAGTCATAAAAGGCAGAATAGAAACGTTAAGGCTATTGGAACTGAAACAGTCAAGAAATTGTAAAGGTCACAGTGTTGGAACACAGAAGGTGATAGCAGAGAAGTTCAAAGACCAGTACTGGGAATATGAAAGTGAGAGAGTTATAGAATAACCAATCGGAAAGTGGGATATTTCTGTTAGGATTTCAGAGGTTTAGCAATTAGGATGCTGATAATATCTAGAGTATGGCCATGGAATTGGGGTCCATAAAGTGGAATGGAGACAAAAATTCCTGAAGTTGAATCACGCTGAGGCCACAATGTTGGATGATGTAAGGATTTGGGGATGAAAAGGATGTCTGTGATCCAAATGATAATGTCTTCAATAAATGTGGGGAATTGACTGGGAGGTTGGTCCATGGGCAAGCAGAGAGGAAAGTAATAGAGAGTGTTAAAACAAAATGCTCTGAGTCTCCAAGAAACAGATTTTTGATTCATAAGAGTGGGAGAGTAGTCTGGAAACAACAATGTGAGAGTGAAGAGACTCCTGTGCCTTGAAATATGTGGGGCACGAACAGATGAGCTACCTTTACTGAAAATGTCTGAAGGAGAAGTCATGTCCTCATGATAAGATAGCTTTTGGTTGAGTCAGGAACCACAGGGAACCCACAGTGAAGAGAAGACAAGGAAAGTATACAAGTTTAATATGTGTCACGTAACCAGAGATCTAGAAGACACAATGGAAACTTTGGGGAGAGGAGAAGCAGAAGAAGAAAGTAATGAGCAGTACAGAGAGAGGAGTACAGAAGTAAATAGTAAGCAAATGAGTTTCCATTTGAGGCACTAGCTAAGGATGAAATGAATATGAGACCAGGTGGCAATAATGTAAAGATTTGAAACGAAATTCTGGAGTAAACTTGTCTCAGGCAAGTATGGGACTTGGTTTATCAATGTAAAAGGCTAGCATTGTATACAAAACATAAAAGCATTATTTACAAGGGAGCAGGCAGTCTTGAAGGAGCTGGGAAGGGCAGAGCTGAACAGATTAATGATGAAAATGTGAATGAATTTAAATCAGAAGGGTTTGTTCCTAGAGCTATGATTGTAGATCACAGGGATGGAGAAGCATGTCAATGTTTCGGCAGGAAGGGAGGGTACGCTGGAGAGTAACAGGTGCTAAATGACCTGAATATAAAACTAACCTGCCCTAGGGTTCCAAATGGAACTGCTTTATAGTCTTAATCCATGTACAATTTGGTACTTGACTTGAGTGTCACCTGGGTATCTGGAGGATGTTGCATAAAAATAGGAAATCATTATAAAGAACAAGCACATGAAAAATTCTTTGGGGCCATTTTAATAAATCAAATGGCTGGAAAATGATCTGTTATGGCTAATGCTAATTACTTATCTGCACTGATAAGATTAGGATTTTAGTAAAAACTGGTAGAAACTTAGTGAAGTCCTTAGGATGTCAAAATTGCAATCATTAAATGCCTGGATACCCTGCATTCCAGAACTGAATTAAATCCAATCGACATTTATTTGTGTATATTTTTAGCTTTCAAATAGAAATGTAAATTGAGTTCTTTTCCTCAAAGCAGTCAATTCAGCAGCGGAAGAGAAGTGCAGAATCAGTCAAATAAGATGTTTGATATTATTTTAGTTCTAAATATGTCAGCATGGACCGAATAACCATTTTTCAGAAATAATTTTTCCACTGATTTTTTTAGCCTCATATAGGATGCAGCCAGCATCTAAATGCTTAGTAACTTACGTATAGCAACATTAGCTGCAGTTGGAGGCCATAGTGGTTACATCTGAGAAATGCAATATCATTTCAACCATACAAACAGGCAAACACTCTTAGAAAATTAGTTTTGTTAAAAAGCTAGGATATGCAAAATGGCCATATTTACCAAAGCGATTTGTGAGGGTTTCTTGGAACAGAACTCAGAGATAGGTGGGTAAATCACATTTTGGTTAAAGGAGGGTATATAATTTGATTGTTTCACAAAGAATGCATCTTTCTCACCTGAAAGCTGCCTTCCATTACCTCAACAAGGGCAACTTAAAGAAGGCCTAAAGAGAAATACCAGGGCTCTAACCTGATGCATTACCACATGATACCTCAATGGCCTGGGAGGTCAAGGGGTGAAGAGAAGCCCTAGGGTATGAAGCCCTGGGACACTATTCATTCTTGTTTAATTGTCCATAGCCTTAGCCAAGGATAGCTTTGCAGTGTGGCTAGGAGGAAATCTGTTAGGGAGAGCAAGTTCTGGCTGACTTGGGTTTTCTAACTTGAGAATAAGAGAAGGCAAAAAATGTGATGTTTTTCATCTAAAAAACAAGGATTTACTTATTAACTCAAGGAATATTTACTGAGAGTCAACTATTTGTCCTCCCAAGTTTTAAATTTCATAATTCTATCTCTGAACCTTCAAGCATGCATGGCTTCTACCAAAAGCAGTGAGATGTAGTAGTGATTCAAGGCATAGGCTTTGTGGGAGGATAGAACTGGGTTTGAATCCCAGATCTGCTGTTTGTTTTCTAGATGTGTGATCTTGGACTAGTTACTTAATCACTCTGAATTTCAGTCTTCTGACATCAGTCATCTCATCTATAAAATGGAAATACTAGCAATACTACTTTAAATGGCAAAAGATGTATAGGATCTGATAAGAAATAAGAGTATGTGGTACTACTTTATATAGGGTGGTTGTAAGGATTAAATTAGATAATGCATATAAAGAAGGCACTTTGCACAATGTCTGTTCTATAGCAGACAGTAAAAACTGGCAGTAGCAAGATGATGCTCATGAAGTCATCTTTATTTTTGGTTCACTCTCCCTCTTGTTCACCTATCAATGTCTCTTTCTCATTTTAAACTATTGGACAAAAATGTGTGTCCTACAAGAAGTCTTTTTTGGCTAACAGTTTATCCTGATCTTTCCTTTACCTGGCACATGTTCAAAATTTACATACATAGTTTGGGTCATGCTAATTTTGCTTTTTTGTCTATTTTTATGTATTCTTATATATTCATTTGTATAATTCCTGAATTCCTACTTATCATACAATAATAGATTCATAGATCAAACACAAAAGAATATAACATTTCCATGTACTCCAGGAATCCCTTAAACTAAAGTCCTGTCCAGTGATCGTTCATTTACTACTTGGGCACTTTCAGAGACAGAGACTTCATCATCTCGCAAGGCAGTTCAGTTCATTGCTGAACAGCTCAAGTTTTTAGAAAGTTATTTTTCAAACTATGCCAAAATGTGCTTTCCTCTAACTTTCACACATTTTTCCTTGGTGTGCCTTCCTGAACAATATAGGACATATTTGAAGTTGTCTTCTATTTATTTTATATCATCCAGTCAATTCCCAATCAGTGGTATTGATTCATTGGCTTTTTTTTAACTAATGGTAGAATTTCAATGTTCTTACCACTAAAATAATAATAAATAGATAATTTTTAAATTTTTTCTGTTGGTGGGATGGGGGTACTCCATCTGCTTTTTGAGGATGACTTTACTTTTATGTCTTGGAGAAGGATTTGGGGGCCAGTCATCTGTGCAATGTGGGTTTTTTGGGTCTGAGGAATCCCCCTGCCCACCAATATTCTCCTCCTTATTAATATGCTGTCTAAATTTTCATCCTTCACTAAAACAGCATTCCTTTGAGTTTTAAAAGCCATAGGGTCTTAGAGTTCTTTTTAGAAAGGTACATGGTCCAAGGAAAAATAACACCAACTGAAAACTACCGATACCTTAGCAGGAATTAATTCATTGATGGCAACCTGAGTGTAAAATAGCAGATTTGATTGAGGTGTGATCTGGAAGCAGTACAAGACTAAAGGACATCCAGGGACTTTGTTTCATTCATACCAGGCCCTCATTGATGGATGAATAAATGAGAGTATGAAAATGATTGAATGAGGCTGGAAAAGTAGAGTATCCCCCTAAACAAATATTACCTACTTCGTAATTCTATCTAGAGCCATTTAAGTGTGATAACACCAGAAAGATTGGGATTCCTTCACTTAATGACACCATGCTGACTTTTAACAGAGTACTCTTTTAATCTCTGTCTGTTCTCCCCACTGCTATTTGATGTCTCATCTTTAGCTGGCAGTTGGAGACATGACTTCTTTGTTAGGCTGCTTCTATATAAAGTTCTGGCAGTAGGAACTGCCTAGATTACCAACAGTGATTCACACAGCAACATAAAGTGCTTACACCCACACAGGGTCATGGAGTGAAGGAACCGGATACTAATTCAGGTCTTGTTTCACTGCACAATATTGTAGAAGTAGTTAACATTACTCTCCACTTATCTACATAAGCTATTGTAGATGTAGTGATCTCTATCATACTATGTGAATTTGAGTAGAGTATTAAAAACCTCATTAATTCTTACCAGTGTTTAAGTTTAAAATGTGGGATTAGCACTTAGAGGAGTGAGATTATTAAGTGCCTTCAGAGAATAGGAACTCTTTAAGTAGTATATAGAAACAACTGTTTCCTGCAAACAATATTTGCCTATTCAATAAAGCAGATCCAGCAGCGCTTCTCTTCGGCATCATTTTAGTAGTGATTCATTTGTGTTGTTGTATTACTTGAAAATAATAAAGCTGCATTTTGTATATTTTTAAAACTTTGAGAGGAAGGCCTACTTGACAGCAGGTTTCTTAACAATGAAAGGTTATATTTAAAAATACATAAAATGCCTGTTTTGAGACTATACAGTAATGTAATCAAAGCTAATGAAATATAGAAATCTGCTTCAAAGAACAATGTAAGTGATTTTAGTTAATAGTTCAGTTGCTTCTATGCAAATTAAGACTTCCTAAAGCACCAGAAAAATTGTGGGGTTTTTTTCCCAGTGAAGAACTTATATACAATATGAATTTCCTTTACCATGGAATGTGTACTACTCATTCTCCAAAATAATGAAATATTACTATATTCCATAATTCAAGTTATAGAACTCGCCAACTTCAAGGAAGTCTGATTAGTATAGTTTCACTCTATTTGCAAAATAATAGTGAAAGTAGGGTTCTGTTTCCTTTATTCTGTATGCTCGGACCGTACTTCTGACAACGAAAAAAAGTTGTATCTAAAAGAATATTCCCATTGCTCATTTGTGGATATTGTTCACATTATTGGATATCCTATTAATGCTTCTCTGAAGAAATAGATGTTCACAGTCCATTAATCCTTACTCTATAAATACCTAAAATGTTAGAAAAGTGATAAATATCGATAAAACTTGTCTCCTTCAAGCAATAATACGTTATGAATCTTCTACTTAGGCTTCCATTTCACCGAATTGTGCCCTTTAACTGTAATTACATTTTTATAATATGACGCTATGGTGATTTGGTTTTGTTTTATATTCATTTGGAACATTTTTCTGTTACAACTTCTTTTTGTTTTTTTCTTTGAGACAGAGTTTCTTCGCTCTGGTTGCACAGGCTGGAATGCAATGGCACGATCTCGGCTCACCACAACCTCTGCCTCCTGGATTCAAGCGATTCTCCTGCGCCTCAGCGTCGCGAGTAGCTGGGATTACAGGCATGCACCACCACACCTGGCTAATTTTGTATTTTTACTAGAGACAGAGTTTCTCCATGTTGATCAGGATGGTCTCAACCTCCCGACCTCAGGTAATCCGCCCTCCTTAGCCTCCCAAAAGTGCTGAGATTATAGGCATGAGCCACCACACCCTGCCTGTTATAACTTCTTATGGGAATGTTTTTATTTCCCTACAGTAAGATCTTAGAGATAGTTTATATTTTTTAGAAAGTTTTCCTCAATCACATATCCTATTTGTACTTTACGGAAAGAAAATAGTACTCAGAATAGAAGGGTAATTTAAGACTTTTACCTTCAGCCAAACAAAATGGCAAAAACAAACAAACACTCCAATGTCCTAAATTTACTTTCATATCAATTTTAATTACTGCATGAATTGTATTCTGATTCCTGAGAAGCTGAACAGTAAAGTACCATGTTCTACTGAAATATGAAAAAAATAGATAATCTCTATTCCTTTAATATGGTTGTTTTCCTGACCCTGAGTCTGTTTCACCCTTGTCTTTGATATACCACTAGAATTTGTTATGAACAAAAGGAAAGCAACGAAGACATACACAACAAAAGGCAAATTTCTAGTTCTCCAAGCACTACTTTTGCACTTGTTATTATAAATTATGTTAAAATGGTGTAAACAATCATGGATAATGTATTAGGAAACTCAGAGAACTACAGTTGATTGAGGATATTGACTTAAATGAGTCAGAAGAATTTTCAGTTTGATAAAATTAATACCTTTTGGAGTTTCAGGGGTATCAAAAGCTGATATGGCTGGGCACTGTGACTCACACCTGTAATCCCAGAACTTTGGGAGGCTGAGGCGGGCAGATCACTTGAGGTCAGGAGTATGAGACCAGCCTAGCCAACAAGGTGAAACTCTGTCTCTAATCAAATACAAAAATTAGCAGGGCATGGTAGCAGGGGCCTGTAATTCCAGCTTCTGGAGAGGCTGAGGCAGGAGAATTGCTTGAACCTAGGAGGCACAGGTTGCAGTGAGCTGAGATCGTGCCACTGTACTCCAGCCTGGGCAAGATTTCATCTAAAAAAAAAAAAAAAACTGATCTGGGTGCCTTAGGGAGAAATTCGAAAATAAAATAGCCTGCTGTATTCTGGCCAATTTTATTTTTTGTGTGTCTGTTGGCACTGGGCGATGTGGAAATAATAGTCTCTCTAGGTTCCGTCTAGTTTTGTGGTTTGCCTCTTCTGAAGCCATAAGCAGGAATATGTGGTCAACTGAAATGTGACTTATATGTGTACAATGTATGCAACTGAACTGTGCACAACCCCATTTGACAGTGAAGGAAATTGGTGGGAAAATACTTCCTGAATATTTGCTACTTTACCACGCAGAATGTTGAAAAATATTTTGATCCACAGTAAATATAGAAATAATTTTCGCGGTGGGCATTGAACAATGAGAACACATGGACACAGGGAAGGAAGCATCACACACTGGGATCTGCCGGGGGAAAATAGGGGAGGGACAGAGGTGGGTGGGGAGTTGGGGAGAGATAACATGGGGAGAAATGCCAGATATAGGTGATGGGGAGGAAGACAGCAAATCATACTGCCATGTGTGTACCTATGCAACAATCTTGCATGTTCTTCACATGTACTCCAAAACCTAAAATGCAATTAAAAAAAAAAGAATTTGAATTAAAGAAAAAGAAAAAAAAGAAATAATTTTTGCTGAAAAAACCACTGAATCGAATTCCTCATTCTCAAAACACCCACTTAATTTATAGGAAGATATACTTATTTATAGGGGCTGGCCTCTCTCCCCGCTTACCCACTGCCTAGCCCCATGGGAGGGGAGGTTTGGAGTGAAAATGCACTTTGCAAACCCTGCAAAAATCTGGAATTAGTATCCACCCCTTCACAGATATTGTCTTGTGGCTGGTAGAATTATTTAGTTGGTTTACAAATTTATGGAGCTATCACCTGACAGTAAGATCATTTTGTTTCATAAAACACAGGGGAATTCCTAAGCACATAACAAAGTTTTCATTTATTTGGGCCTAGACAGTATTTTAAATCTGACTTTAAAACTAGGTAATTGAGCCAGACTTATCCATACCAAAAAAAATTGTGAATTTGTATTTAGGATTTATTCATTGCGTACTATAGTTACAGTGGAATTCCTTTTCTCAACCCACTGTACCACTGGATGACACAGCGTTTTTTTGTTCCAACCTTACAAAAGAAAGGCCCAGTAGAGGGCATGTTGAACATCTTTATGACTAATTCAAAAACCTCAGTACTTGTCTCAAGCATATTTAAATGATAACGTGCTTTTATTTTGATTTTTTCCATATTTTTAAATTTTTATTTTAAGTTCTAGAATACATGTGCAGGACGTGCAGGTTTGGGTAACTTGTTATATTGGCATCTGAAATCAAATTTCCAATGCCTTCTGACACCATATGGCAACTGTTTCAATTCAGAGAACACCAAGACACTCAGCCAAGGTCAGCCAAATTGATTTAAATAAAACAAAAATCAATCTAATTGATTATTTTAAAACTAACCATCTTGAAGATGTGAATAAATTCCCAGAATGAATAAGATCAGTAAGTTCATAGAATCCTTTTAGTGGCTACATGCTCATGGGAGTAAGGTGACATACAGAATACAAATATGATAAGTTTTGCCATTAATTTAACTATTTGCATGTGGCTAGCCCACCGATAGTGTTTAAATCTCAGGTTAACTTCCTCTGATCACTCAGCATACTTCAGAGTTGCTTCTTTATAGGTCTGAAGAGAATTCCTGCATAAAACATAAGATGAAAATGTGCTGAAAATGTGCTGAAGTTGGCATTTCAAAGTCAACTTTGAATGTCTTTTTGATAATCTACTCCTTTGTATTATCTACATCACTGCTTCCCATCTACTGGTATCTGTAACTGACTCAATTCCTTTTTAAAGAATAATAAGCAGCAACCCTGAGAAAACGATACCTTGCTTTAGGTGGAAAATGAAATTCAATTCAAAAAAGAAAAAAGTTAATTTTAACATCTGAAGAAGAAAGCCAGTAAAGCAAGGTTATTGTTAATGTTTTAAGACTATAATTATTAATTCTTCTAAGAGAAATATCATTAGAGCTTTGATATATCACTAACACTTTGAGCATGAGCGCCTTTTATTCCTAAATATCTGACAAACTACAATGAATCAGAATGCTATGTTTTACAAGACATAAGTTCCCTTACATATTCTCCACATTTTTTCTGCCTACACATCTAAAATGTTACTCAACTCAGCTATTTTTCCTATTGCAGTATTTAAAATTTTGCTATTCCCTCTTTCTATTTTAATAACCCTTTGCCACAGTTAATATCATACGTTTACTAAAAGATATACTATTTGAACAAAGTGACTGAACATTCCACTTTTAACTAATTGTTTCGGTGTTATGTAGATAAGCCTGATTCTTGACTATCTCCTAATTCTTCAAGTTATAAGTAGATTAAGTAGAGAATGTTACTTTCTTTTTCTTTTCTTTCTTTTTTTTTTTTTTTTTTAAATACAGTCTCGATCTGTGGCTCAGGCTGGAGTGCAGTGGCACTATCTAGGCTCACTGCAACCTCTGCCCCCTGGGTTCAAGTGATTCTCCTGAGTCAGCCTCCCGAGTAGCTGGGAGTGTAGGCACCCACCACCTTGCCCTTCTATTTTTTGTATTTTATTAGAGACGAGTTTTCACCATGTTGGCCAGGCTGGTCTCAAACTCCGGAGTTCAAGTGGTCCCCCACTCCTGCGTTGGGCATCCGAATTGCTGGGATTACAGCTGTGAGCCACTGTCCCTGGCCTGATGAAGACAAGAAGAAGAAGAAAAGAAGAAGAAGAAAAGAATAAGAATAAGAATAAGAAGAAGAAGAAGAAGAAGAAGAAGAAGAAGAAGAGGAGGAGGAGGAGAAGAAGGGGGGAGGGGAAGAGGAAGGGGAAGGGGAGGAGGAAGGAGAAGAAAGTCTCAGCCAGGCTCAGTGGTTCACACCTGTAATCCAAGCACTTTGGGAAGTGGAGGCAGGTGAACTGCTTGTGCCCAGGAGTTGGGGACCAACCTGGCCAAGAGAATGAAACCTCATCTCTACTAAAAATACAAAAATTAGCCAGACGTGGTGGCACAGGCTGTAGTCCCAGCTACTCGGCAGACTGAGGTGGGAGGATTGCTTGAGCCTGCAAGACGGAGGTTGCAGTCACAGAGATCAGCCACTGCACTCCAGCCTGGGCGACAGAGCAAGACTCTGTCTCAAAAAATTAATTACTAGCAAATCTTATATTGAATGGTCTAGAGCAATGCTGTCCAATAGAACATTTTACAATGATACAAAATTCTATCTCTATGTTGAATATGTAGCCACAAGCCACCTGTGGCTACTGAGTGCTTGAAATACAGCTAATGCCACTGAAAAACTGAATTTTTAATATAAAAAATGTAAATAACCACATGAGCCTATTGGCTACCATACTGAACAGTATAGCAGTATATGAACATGAACATGGGGTCGTTGAATAACTTTCATAAGGTCTATAAACTCTTTGAAATTGTGCACAAAATTCTGTGTGTTCATTTATTTTGTACCTAGGTTTCATCAAATTTTCAGAGGTAACACTGACCTCGAAAAGGTTAAAAACTACTATAGCAGAAGTAGTTGCTCTTTTTGAGCTTTATGTTTTGTGACAACAAAGTTAAAGCTAGAAACACGGTGAATTTTCCGAATGCTTCAACAACAACAAAAAAATAATGATTTCCTAAAGTTGAATTCAAATAATGCATTATACAATTCTACAATCAACATATATTCCTCTTTTTAAAAAAACTTTTTATTTAAAAAAATGTGGATTTACATGCAGTTGTAAGAAAAAGAAAAATCCCGTATACCCTTCATCCCTTTACCCAGTTTTTCCCAGTGGTATCACCTTGTATAACGATAGTACAATATTACAACCAGGAAATTGAAATTGATACAATCCACCCACCTTACTCAGATTTCACTAGTTTTACATTCAATCATATGCATGTTCTACACAATTTTATCGCATATGTAGGTTCAAGTGACTATCACCACAGTTAAGATTCAGAACAGCTCCATTGTAACAGAGCTACCTCGTATTGTCCCTTTATAGCATAAAGGACCTCCACCCCATAATCCCTTATTAACTCTGGGCAACCACTAATCTGCTATTAGTATAATTTTATCATTTCAAAAAGTGGTATACAAATTGAATCTTATTTTACATAAACTTTTTGGGATTGATTTTTTTCATTCAGTATAATTCTCGGAGGATTCACCCAGATTGTTGCATATATTAATAGCTCCTTTCTTTCTTTGCTGAGTGATATTCCATGGTATGAATGTACCACAGTTTGTTTTACCATTCACTCAGTGAAGGACATTTATGTCGTTTCCAAATTTTGGCAATTATGAATTAAGCTGCTATGAAAATTCGTGAATGGGTTTTTGTGAATGTAATTTTTCATTTTCTGAGATAAAGGTCCATGACTGAAATTGGTCAGTTGAATGTTAGTTTTATAAGAAACTGCCAGACTGTTTTCCAGATTGGCCGTGCCATCTTACATTCCCATCAAAACATGTATGTATGATCCAGTTTCTCCACATCCTTAAAACATTTGGTGTAGACACATTTTTCTTTAAATTTTAGCCATTCTGGTAGGTATGCAGTGATATCACATTGTGGTTTTAATGCATTTCCCTAATAGCTAATGACATTTAACATCTTTTCATATGCTTATTTTCCATCTGTATATCCTCTTTGGTGAAATGTTTATTCATGTCTTTTATAGTCAGAAACAAGCATCCGAAATAGGAAAAAGTTCTTTTTACATAGGAATTCAAGTAATCAGTGCATAATATGGTTTTATAAAAGAAAGAAATGTTGTTCAATGGGGATTTTTTAAATTGGCTGTCTGCTAAGACAGATGCCCTAATATTAACTCTTACTTACACAGTGAAGATGTTTTTGTGGAGGATTAGGAAAATAGGATATAGGAACAACACTTGCCTTTCTGATACCTTGACTGTAGACAGAATTGAGAGAATACAACTGGAGATAAAAGAGAGCTTTTGGCAGGCATCAGATTCAATCGTTTCATGAATGCATTTTCTAGCAAGTATCTGTAGTGCAGCTATTTTATGTCCTTTGCATGTTTTGGATATATTTAGATGTCATTTGTTGCCTTGTTTTAGGAGTCCGGGCTGTGTACCCACCTGGACAGATAGCTGTCTGCTACACTTTAGGCAGGGCAACAGAATTGCCTGAAGGCTAACCTACTCTTCTCCTCATGAAAGAGATTGAATAAAAAATCTACAATGGCAGTTCGCTGCCCAGTGAATCAAGACCAACTCCAAAATATGTTATTCAAGGTCAACAAAGCCCTAACCTACTTTTTCTGCCCAATCTCTCACTCCTCCTCCTCTTGTGCTCTAGCCAAATGATAATACTGTTTCCCAAATCCACTCTGCTCTTTCCTGACTCTGAGCTTTTGTTCCTGCTGTATTCTTTACTGAAATACCTTTCCTCACCATTTGTGTCTATCAAAATCCCACCTATCCCTCAAGGCCCTGTGCAGATGTTACTTTCTCCATGAAACATCCCCTAATTCCTTGAGTCAGAGGCAAACATTCCTGCCTGTATTCTAGCACAGGACTTTGTACTCCCTCCCAGCACTTATCTCTCTGACCACGCTTTTGTTTAAATGTCATGCCAATGCAATAACAGGGATGAATCTCAACTGCATTTTGCTAAGTGAAAGAAGTCAGACACAAAAGGCTACATGTATATGACAATCCTGAAAAGGCAAAAACCATAGAGAAAGAAAACACATGAATAGTTACCAGGGATCAAAACTGGAAGGGGGCTTTGACTATAAAGGCATAGCATGAGGGAGATTTTGTGATGAAACCGTTCTATATCTTGATTGTGGTGGTAGTGGTTAAATGACTGTACATATTTGACAAAAACTATATAACCGTATGCTAAAAAGGGTGAATTTTACTCTATGTAAATTATACCTTAACAAAAACATTAGGAAAAAAATCATACAAGTTAGGCAGCAAACTAGACAGCCTGCCCTCAAATTCTTACCAACCATTTACTTGCTCTTCAAGTGATGTGCCAGAGTAAGATCTATGGCTACAAAGAAGATACATGGTCCCTTCTTTCAAGAGACTGTCTCTAATCAAGGAGATAGACATGTAAGTAAATAAATGCAATATAATCTGAAAGATGCTATGTTTATTACAGGTATGTGTAAAATACAGTGAAGAGGTAAAGGAGGCAGTGGTCAGATTGACTTAGATTGTTGAGGGCCTAGAATTCCAAGTTAAGAAATACATATTTTATTCAATATGTAATGAAAAGTGACATAATCATAGCTAGGTTTTAGAAAGTATAATCTGGCTGTAATATGAAGGATGATTTGGAATAGGAAGAGACTAAAATCAATTAGAAGGCTATTTACAATCATCTAAAAAATTAATATCACTGCTCTTCTCCACTAGTAGACAATTGAGATCAGACTGTGCTTTCAATTCAAACTTATATTACTGATAATCTAGATACATGCAAGTAAAAAAAAAAGAAGATCCTCAAAACTTTTCTTGATACAGTTTATCCCCAGTAAACTGAGATCTTTAATGAAGGGACCTTGTCACATTCATCTTTTTACTTTCCCCAGCAAATTTGTAGGACTTTGTAGACAACACAAGCTCTAAAAATGTCTATTCTAATTAATAGAGTGGATAAGCCGGGCATGTTGACTCACGCCTCTAATCACAGCACTTTGGGAGGCCAAAGCGGGTGGATCACGAGGTCAGGAGATCGAGATCATCCTGGCCTACATGGTGAAACCTCGTCTCTAATAAAAGACAGAAAAAAAAAAAAAAAATTGCCAGAGATGGTGGTGCATGCCTGTAGTTCCAGCTACTCAGGAGGCTGAGGCAGGGGAATTGCTTGAACCTGGGTGGCGGAGGTTGCAGTGAGCTGAGATCACGCCACTGCACTCCAGCCTGGCAACAGAGCGAGGCTTCATCTCAAAAAATAAAAAATATATAGATAGAAGAATTTTCTTTTAAATCACTGAAACTCCAAAATAGAAAATTATAATTCCTGCATGCCCAATGATAATTATTGCTTACAATTGTATGTTACAATTCCTAGAGGATAAGGTTGATAAAAATATGTATTCCTTAATTTGTATACTTAATATAGAGATTAAGTGGGATTCGACTAGCACATTTTCCCCTAGCAATACTGTTTTATTGAAAGTCTTCTGGTCTTTGCTTATTCACTGCTACCTGTTACAACTTGCAATAAGTGACAAGCGTAAGATTCTGTTGCAAACCGGACAATAGCAGGCAGTATAAATCTACTCATTAGTAGAGTGCTCTTAAGCAATTCATTTTTGTCTCTGTCTTAGAAATTGGAAAGCTCTGCCCAAAATGCCATCCATGGGGCATGTTGAAAGCAGTGACATATGTTAGCCTCCTTACTGGAATGTGTGTACTCAAGAGTTTTTATTCTGTTTTAAATCTAACCAATAGAAGGCCCTAAAACCAGGAGGAAGCTGTGCCCTAAACACCATTTAGAGCCCAATTATGACTGGCAAGACCTCTCATCAGGTCTCTAAATACCTCCATCATCACCTAAGGAAACTAAGACATTGCCAGCCTGACCAACATGGTGAAACCCCTTCTTTACTAAAAATACAAAATTTAGCAGGGCATGGTGGCGAGTGCCTGTAATTCCAGCTACTTGGAAGGCTTAGGCAGGAGAATTGCTTGAACCCAGGAGGTAGAGATTGCAGTGAGCAGAGATCTTGCCATTGCACTCCAGCCTGGGCAACAGAGTGAGACCCTGTCTCAAAAAAAAAAAAGAAAGAAAAGAAAAGAAAACTAAGACATTTAATGAACTAATGGGATCATTGAAGATAAACTTAATAAGCCTCTTCTTCAAACAAACAAGACTTTCAGGGTTTCAATTTCTGCCCTCGTTTTCCACCCTCAAAAAACAAACATTGCTGAGCCACTTCATTGCATCTGATAAAAGACTTTCTGTGGCTCTAGAGTTTACAGCATCCAGAATATTCAGCAGTCATAGATGTCTGTGTCTGAACTAGTTTACTATGAAGAAGATAAAACATTTTGATGCTATCTACACAGAAAGTTACACAAAGATGGTTTAGAAAAGCTGTACCTCCCCCTCCCCTCAGCTATTTGGAAGCTTGCCGGCTAAGGGAGACATGATTTTATAGATGCCAGGGTGTGCTCTGATTCAATGCATCTGGGCCTTTTTTTTTCCTTTTGATGTTCCCGTTAGTATTTTTCCCCATTAAAGTTCTTGTACTTTGATTTGTGGTGAAGTCAAAACTGAAGTCATTTTTGTAGCCACAAAATACCTTGTTGTGAAGGCCTGCTTGTTCCTTGCCTGTTTCCTGCTACCAACATAACCATAACACTAGTCTAATGCTGGTGTGACAGAACTTAATTACTGTGTGAATTATGACTGGCAAGGCAGCCAATTTCAGTTGTCTCAACTATGTGCTAGCACCTGGTCACTTATTGCTGGATACTTGTTTACACCAAGTTATTGATCAAGTTTGAGTCCTGGGCAGCTGCCACTAATCCTAATGCATATAGTTGACAGCTGTGAATTTGTGACTTTACCCCTTGCAATACAAAGGTGGCCTTTCCCCACACTCATGAATACTTTAACTTCCAAAGGGTAAGTCTTAATAGCTGATTGTGATTACATAATACAATAGAAGGACATTTATTCATAAATTGTTTTTTCAGGAGCCCCAGCCTTACTAGAAATTATCAAATTAGGTTTCTATCAGAAAGGAATTCCATTTCCTGTAGATTAAAAAAAAATTACTGCCATGGACATTTTTTTTTTGAAACAGAGTCTCACTCTGTTGCCCCAGTTGGAGTGCAGTTGTGTGATCTCAGCTCACTGTAACCTCCACCTTCTGGATTCAAGTAATTCTCCTGCCTCAGTCTCTCGAGTACCTGAGATTACAGGTATGCTCCACCATAGCAGGCTATTTTTTTTATTTAAGTAGAAACGTGGTTTTGCCATGTTGGCCAGGCTGGTCTCAAACTCCTGATCTCAGGTGATCCAGCCGCTTTGGCCTCCCAAAGTGCTGAGATTACAGGCGTGAGCCACTGTGTCTGGCCATGGGCGTTTTTAAGAACTTAATTTCTCCCTAACATGCATTGGCTATTTATTCTGATGCCCTCCCTTCCCCCACCCCTCCAGCAGGCCCCTGTGTGTGTGGTTCCTCTCCTTGTGTCTGTGTGTTCTCATTGTTCAGCTAACACTTACAAGTGGGAGCATGCAGTGTTTGGTTTTCTGTTTCTGTGTTAGTTTGCTGGGGATGGTGGCTTCCAGCTCCATCCCTGTCCCTGCAAAGGACGTGATCTCATCCTTTTTTATGGCTGTTCTGTTTTTAAAAAAAAAATTGTTAAGACTTGTTTTGTGACATACCACATGGTTTATCCTAAAGAATGTTCTATGTGCTTTTGAGAAATATATGTACTCTGCAGCTGTCGGACAGAATGTTTTGTAAATGTCTGCAGTTGGGTCCACTTGGTCAACAGCACAATTTAACTCTGATTTTTGTTGTTGTTGTTGTTGATTTTCTGTCTGGACAATCTGTCCATTTCGGAAGTGGGATGTCAAATTCCCCTACTATTACTGTATTGCAGTCAATCTCTCCTTTTAGGTTTATTAATATTTGTTTTATATATTTGTGTGCTCAGTGTTAGATGCATATATATTTGGGATTGTTATATCCTCTTGCTGTGCTGACCCCTTCATTATTATGTAGTGGCCTTCATTGTCTTTTTTATCTGATGTGAGTATAGCTCCTGCTGCTCTTTTTTGGTTTCCATTTGCATTAAATATCTTTTCCCAATCTTTTTTTTTTAAAAAAGAACTTAATTTCTCCCTAATTTATTAAACTGATTTTTATCCATGCCTGCCTGCCAGGTCCACTACAGGCATGGATAAAAAGGCTCTTCTCTCATTTGTCCTAGGCAATAGCAAGATCATAGATATTTATTTTAGATATACTATCTGATTTGTTAGGCTTTCATCTAATGGAATATTAAGTGGTTCAAAATGTATCAGTTCAATTTTTTTGTTAGTAGTATCGCTATTTTACTTGAGAAAGAAGAAACAGACTTCCTCAATGTCACATAACCAGTCAACAGCAGAGTTAAAAATAAGAACAGAGACAAGAATAGGGGGATTCTGTGGATCTTTTCTACTGAGTGTTATAATGGATCTGATGAATGGATTGGAAATGAACCTCAAATACGTGGTCATATTTGTAGGGCACAGTTCATGAAAACATTTTCCTCTCCCACTTTCCCCAAGTAATTGTTTTTCTTTCTTTAATAAGATATACAGAAATTCTCTTGTGGTCACAGGTGTTATTTTTTCAGAATCTGCACCTTATTGGAAACCTGAAAAAGAAAGATAGGAGACTGCATGAGACTAGATGAGTTTCCCAAGTAGGTTTGCCCAATACCACAGTGGGGAGTAAAGACCACTCATCTCCATAGTTCCTTTCAGCACCTCCCTTGCTCAATTTGCCCCCGTGCCTTGGGTCCTTCCCCACTCTTTATCCCTCTCCTTCTCAACAATCTGTGATTCTCTCAGTCGCCTCCCTAAACTCAAGACATCTAGTTTGATATCCCAATAGCAATCAAGTGCATACAATTTAGCTCAAGTTTTCTGCAATGTCCTCCACCAACACAATTATTTTCTCCCATCCAAGTACTAACCAGACCCGACCCTGCTTAGCTTCACGAGATCAGATGAGATCAGGCGCGTTCAGGGTGGTATGGCCATAGACCACAATTGCTTTCTCATTTAGACATATATATTTTTTATTTTTTGTAGAGACAGGGTCTCGCTATGTTGCTCAGGCTTGTCTCAAACTCCTGGGCTCAAGCAACTCTCCTGCCTCAGCTTCTCAAAGTGCTGGGATTACAGGCATGAGCCACCACACCCAGCCTCAGAATCTCTGTTATCTAAGATTTCTGGGGCTGCTCAGCAGGATTCCGGTGAGGGGGGTTCTTAGTATGCTAAAATGTGTGGCTGAAGAAAGTCCATTTTTCCTGCCTTGTAATAATGTTCTCTCTATGTATGTGTAGAGGTAGTACAGCAGAATGAAACAGCATGGAATTTGGAGTCATACATACCTCTGTGTGAATTCCAACTCCACCACTTACCAACCATGTGACCTTCATTAAGATTCTTCATTTTTCTGAGTCTCATTTTCCTCATCTGAAAAAAATGTGAATTATAATAGGATATTATTATCTGTTGTGAAAATCAAATGATATCATTAATATATGGAAAGTACCTGGCCCATAGTAGGCTCTCAATGGTAGTTTAATTAAAGTTATGGATATGAAAAGATTATTCTTAATTTTAGATATAGCATATCTACTGTTTGTAAAGCCCCCTCTCTGTAATTCTGTCCTTTCTTTGGGTGCATGAAAACTTTGCTTTAAAAAAAAAATCCCCTGTTTTCTAATGGCTGTATACTAACTTGAGCTGACTGAGGTTTAACCTGCATTTGCAAGCGAAGTTCTGTTATTTGGAAGTATGCTGTTGGCATCATGCTTTGGTTTTTCGTTTTGTTTTGTTGGCTGCTTCTTCTCTCCACACACCCACCATTTTCTTCTTGATATCCTTAGAGCAGCTGCCTGGAGTGGAAATTTATCGGCATCCCTTGTCTACACATTCTCTATACCTATGTTATTGAGCTGTGTATCCGCCATCACCTAGATGCCAGGATATTTTTTCTCCCAAGTTGTGCTTTGCCATTTATTTCATGGTAAGAAGCCAGATGTGATGTCTCATTTCTTGCAAACATATTAAAGGCGGAACACTACCGTCCATCTCTATACCTCTGTAGAGACTATGTGATGGGAAACTAAATCTGCCACCATGGTTCCCTACTGTTGCTCCTGCAGGATGCTGTTCTGCTTATCAGTTCATCATTATATAGTGAACTGCTCAGGGCAGCTTTCAGTTTGGTATTGCTGATACAAATATTTGGCAGGGTAGGCCTTTGTGGTAGGATTTAAAGAATTCAAAAAGGCTCCTGGCCCAAATATATCTCCCTCAGTGGTCACAGTGCCTGAAATGCATACATGAGATATTTCACTTGAACTTTCTCTTTTTGGTATAATGCAACATTCAAATGTGAATGGCGTTCTCCAGAGGGAAAATAGTTAAGTTATTATCAACTATTAATACTTAGAGGCAGAACTGCATTGGAATCCTTCTGTTCCTGGCTATACGCGTTTTGGCAGCTTGCTGTAATTCTCTCTGGGCCAGTTTTCTCTTCTGTAAAAATGGGGTTAGTAATAGATACTTATGGGATCAAATGAGATAATGCATGTAAAAACATATAGTAAATGCTCAATGAACAGTAGGTGTTATTAGTCTTACAGAGAGTAGGACTACAAGGGAATGTATTTGGGACTAGCAAATTTGGTTTGTCACATATAAGGTGAAGTCTGGTACAGGGGTTTGCTCTGAGCAAAGGACCTGGTGGAGTAGTGTTATGGCTAGAGAGTAGTGTGGTGATTCTGGGGGCCTGGGTTTGGAAGAGAAGGGTGGAAGGAATAAGAAGGACTGAAACAGGGTCAAATTATACTTATGTTAACTTTCCAACAAGAAAAGTGTAGTCTCACTCAGGATAGCATGTTTCGTGAAGTAGTGAGCTCTGACACTGGAAGTGTTCAAGCAGACGCCGGATGCTAGCTACCTGTCAGGAATACATTAGTCTACCCTAGGGCTCCTCAAATATATGTAAATACAGATCCCCTGGGGATCACGTTAAAAGGCAGGTTCCGAGTCAGTTGGTCTGGGTGGAACCTGTGATTCTGCATTTCTAACCAGCTCGCTGATGATGCTGATGCTCCTGATCAACAGACCTCAGTATTGGTAGCAAGGCTCTGTTGTAATTAGAAAATAACTCATAGTGAGATAGAGGAATATGGTTGGGGAAAGCCAGTGGGTTTCCCAGGCAAGTCTCCACCGGAGTGGAAGGACTTTGTTGCAGTCATGATCTACAATCTGGTTCTTAGCTTTGTAAGCCTTGAAATTTGATTGGTAGTATAACCAGAGACTAGGCTCCTGGGGACTGACTCACACTTAACCAAATTCACAAGAGACCAATATATAAGCCAGAATGCCAGTTGATTAATTTATAATGAGAAGTATAACTTCCAAGTGGACCAGATACTAGTGTTTGCTAATCAGTGCATTATCTCCCTGTAGGCATATTTACATGAGGAGCTAACTGATAATAAGTAGGGTTGCTTGGTGAGGATGAACTCAGAGCAAGGGGAGTTCGTAGGATGATTTTAATGACTCACATTATCAAGCTATGGTAGTCTGATGCCTCCATTCCACAATGGAGGCATCAGACTAGTTCTAGAGATACTGGCCTCATCACTAGATTCTCTTTCACCAGTTTTGTCCTCATACAATCCATATGATCTCTTCAAGTTCAAATCTGATCATATCATTCGTTTGCTCCATTGACTTCAATATAAAATCACAAGTTTAAACTCATTATTACAAAATGTTTAAAATACTGTATACAGAAAAGTTGAAAAAAAAAAAGTACAGTGAGTACCCATATGCCCACCATCTAGGTTTATCACTTGGTATCATTTTGTCATATTTGCTTTATGTATGTGTATATACATGCGCATGCATATCGAGTCCATACTCTTTAATATAATTTTCTAAACTCTTCGTGTTCTGGCACAACTTATTTGACTACCTTCACTTCCCTTGGCTCCTCCTTTGCAACCTTGCATCCCAACCATACCAAACTACTGAATGGTAGTTCCCTGAATGTTCTTTGGAGTTCTTATATAGTATACTCTTGCTTATGCCTGAAAATCCTTACTTTCTTTGCTTGGATCACTCCATTTGTTCTTTAAGACTCAGTCACACCCATGTTGCTCTAGCGCCTTATACTTTTCTTAGTCATAACATGTATTACACTGTACTGTTATTGATAGTTTATCTCTCTGACTGTCTCACTAGACCATGAGCTCATTGAGGGCAGGGACTGTTTCTTTTGTCTCTCTACACCCCTCCCATGCTTTGCACTTAATAGGTGTTCAGTAATCAGAAATTCAACTGCCTAGCATACAGTTCTATCTGGTTACATCATAGATACCTCAAAATCAACATATCTAAAGTGAACTCATCTCTTCCTTCTACCCATTCTATACATTTAAAACCCTCTTCCTGTATTCCCTGATTGAATGTCATCTAGTCAACCAAGCCGAAAACCTCAGAGCAACTTCTACCTCCTCTTTCTCTTTCATCCCCAAACCAAGTCCTGTTGATTCTACCTTCAAAGAACATTCCCATTCTGCTCACTTTTCTTCATGTCCACTACCTGTCTATCCAAGCCACCTTCATCTCTGACCTATAGCACTGACAACCATCTTTTATATGGGCTCCCGCTGCTATTCTTAGAACCTCCAATCTATTTTTCACAGAGAAGGCATAATGATCTCTAAACTTCAGATCTGATTCTATTACTCTCTGCTTAAACTCTGATTATATTACTTCTTGTTTTTGGATAAAGTCTTAACTCCCTAGCTTTACCCAAAGGACTCTCAAGAACTGACCCTGACGTGCCTCTCCAACCTGAATTGTTACTGCCCTCCCTCTGTTACTTTAGTTTCCAACCGTTTTGCATTTACTGGGCCTGTAGTAATTGTAGCTTCCTAACATTTTCTGTTTCATATCTCAACGCCTTTACTTGTGTTGTTTTCTGCCTAGAAAAGTTAACCCCCTCAAACTCAGCCCAGGTGTAACCTCCTGTGGGAAGCTTTTCCTTACTTCCCAGTCTGGGTTAGGTATTTCTCTGTTATCCACTACTGCCCTTTCATATCTCTATCATAGTGCTTACACTGTATACATGTATCACTCTCTACTGCACTTATCATTTTACTTGTCCTTCTCATCAAAGCTAATTTATGAGCTTCTTGATAGGAAACTTGATGTCTTATTTGATTTTGTACAATGTTCAGCCCATGGCTTATGGCAGATGTACAACAAATATTTAAGAAAATAATGAATGGATAAACATTAATAAATGTCTCTCTGAACTTCATTTTTGTAGATGTAAAATACCGCCTTTCTTTTGAACACATTATTTCTTCAAAGTACAATACAGTTGGCTGTCATTCAAGTAATATTGATTGAATTTTCAATGTTCTTTACCAGCAAAATCAGACAATTTCTGGAATTGTACCATTTCTTAGAGGTGGTTGGTCCTACCCATTTTTTCACTTAGGTAACTTTTATCTCAGAGATTATCATCAGTATTTGGGGGTACCATGCTATTGGTCCCATATACCCACCTTGACCTCTAAAGTCCCTTTTAATACCTAGAGTATATGTTTCACAAAATTGTCCATTTATTTATGTTCTAGGTGTTGTTTGGTATATGACGCTAATTTTCCTCCAGGTTTCTCTCAAGCTATAAGAGTATCAAGTACAGAATTGTTCCATGCTTAGTCTTAGGAAATAATGTTGATTAAGTAAATGCTGGGCCAGGGATTGAGGGGAGTAACTGATCAGAAATTTAACAAATGTCGAGCTGCGTAAAGTAGATTATATTTCTTTGAACTGAAAAAGTGGCTAAGACTGAACATCTTGAACATCATTTTCTCTGATATTACCTCAAATTAACAACTTTAAGATTATTTTAGAATTGTATCCCTGAGCCTGTTCAATAATCTTAATATTTAACATGTAATTTTTATATATTGCTAAGCATTGTTCTAAGTGCTTTACATGTAGTAACTCATTTAACCATCTGAACACTCTGTAAGGTAGGTGCTATTATTATCCCCCGTTTACAGATGATGAGGAAACTGAGCCACAGAGAAGTTCCCCAAGGTCAAAAGTTATTCATAACTATCAGACACCAGGTGTATTAATTCAGCTTAATTCAAGACTCATTTGTTAACCACCTAATAAATGTAATAGTTGACAGGGTAGACAAAAATTATATACTTAAGCAAGGATAAATCATAATGCAATAGTGCCATGAGTGAATCATCTAGGCGAGTCAGGCTCCTTTCAGTTAGTGGGAAATGGAGAAAGATAATGTAGTTAAGATCATGGATAGTACAGGAATATTTGCTTGGGCAAGTCAGGTTTGTGGAAAATACAGAAAAAAAGCCTTGGTTCTGAGGTGTGTGAAAACAGTTATTCTTTTGTGAGGACTAAGATTACTTTTAGAAGGGGCATCTGATGCAGTACAATAAACCTGGGGTAACGGTAAGGAAATACACATGTATGAGGCTTCTTAGGATCAGGGAAAGAGAAAGGTGCCATATGAAGTCAGTAGGAAAGGGTAGCAATGCGCTTTTCCTGCCCTTCCCTCCACCCTTCCCCCCTCTCCTCCCCCCAGAGAATCTGTAAATAGCCTGATTCTACCCAAATTCCTTCCCTACCCAAATTCCCTTGACTACAACTCAGACCCTTTGGATCTGCGCTTTTTGGAAGTACTGTACTTTCACATTCTGGCTCTGTAAGCCCGAAACGTCCTTTAGGCAAATGTTAGGAGGGGAAAATGTATTCTTACAATTCAAAACCGACTCGAATCCTACCAGAAAGCATTATATTTGCGGACTTCATCGTACCTCGCCTGTCCGTTTTTTATAAAACTACGCGACCCACCTGGCTACACAGCCTCAGATCCTATTCTAACATCGTTCCATCCTGTTACCCTTTTAAGAGGCGGATCCCGCAGTGTCCTTTCCTCCCTCCCAGCCACCTCTACCCCCCAGTCGGCTGGGCGGAGCTTCATGCTAAAGCCCCAGAGCCCGACGCGGCCGCAGCGGTAGGGGAAAGAGCTGAAGCTCGGAGGAGCTGCGTCTGCGGCAACCTGTCTGCTGACGCTACGTGCCTCCTGGCTCCGACCTAGCTCGCAGCTCACAGTCTCACTCCGTTCCTTCCCTACCTGGCGTGTACCTACCTGCTCAAGGCCAGGGTCCTGCCAAGCTCTAGGAGGGCGAGTGCCAGGGGCACTAGGGAGCTGCGGAGCGCGCGCGCCATGGGGCCACCGCCTGGGGCCGGGGTCTCCTGCCGCGTTGGCTGTGGCTCTTCCCGATTGCTGGCATGGTGCTTCCTGCTGGCCCTAAGTCCGCAGGCCCCCGGCTCCCGGGGGGCCGAAGCAGTGTGGACCGCGTACCTCAACGTGTCCTGGCGGGTTCCGCACACCGGAGTGAACCGTACGGTGTGGGAGCTGAGTGAGGAGGGCGTGTACGGCCAGGACTCGCCGCTGGAGCCTGTGGCTGGGGTCCTGGTACCGCCCGACGGGCCCGGGGCGCTCAACGCCTGTAACCCGCACACGAATTTCACGGTGCCCACGGTTTGGGGAAGCACCGTACAAGTCTCTTGGTTGGCCCTCATCCAACGCGGCGGGGGCTGCACCTTCGCAGACAAGATCCATCTGGCTTATGAGAGAGGGGCGTCTGGAGCCGTCATCTTTAACTTCCCGGGGACCCGCAATGAGGTCATCCCCATGTCTCACCCCGGTGAGTGCAGCTACTAGATTGCACCCCTCCAGACCTCTGCCATGGCCAGGTTTTCTTATTTTCCTCATTGCCTTCCTCTCCCTATCCCCTTACTCCCAAGGAAAGTGGGTGATCTTTCTGTCCCCACAGAGTGGGGCACGGTCCTCCCCAAGATTCACCAGGCGTGGGGGTTGGGCGGAAAAAAAATCCCTCATTTGCCTCTCTGGTGGAAAAGGGTAAGACAAACCGGGTGCAGAGGCTGGCAAATCAAGGACTGTTTGGGCTGTTTGCGTTCCCTTTTCCTGGCGTTTCACAAGGGTGTCTAGCCTTGGATTAAGTGGTGGTGGGCACGGGCTGTTAAATAACCGAGAAGATCACCTAGAAATCTCTTCCTCACTCTGCTGTTTAGCAACCTCGGACTGACAGCAGATTTTCCCCTCCTCTCCCTGTTTTTCTCTCCATGTTTCCTGGGATCAAATACTAGATTGTGTTACTGTGCCCTCTTAACCTCATTGCAATTTTGGTGGAAACTTTGCTTAGTTCTTGGGTTCTTCTCTGCCCAGTGGTCTCAAGTCCCAAATGACTGTTGATATCAATGCTTTTGTTTGCTTCTGAAAAATCTGATTTAGGTTATTGAGTTGCAAAACAGGTGACTAATGTTCTTGAAAAAGAGGTTTCTGTATGAGGATAGCAAAGGCCTAGACTTTAGAGGAAAAATAGTCCAGGTATTTCTTAAATTCATGGAGCTGGTGTGGGGATACTATTTTTCCCCCTTCGGTTATCCTTCCATAAATCTCCCTATTTGTGATTAGGTATCCGTGCCCTGTGTACATAGTTATCCTAGACCCTAAAGGACAAACGGGGGAAGGTGGAAAAAAAAAGGAAGAGACACGTGTAATAGCAGTGTATCATAGTGTTTAAAAGCTGGGCCTCAAGTAAGAGCTTGGTTCAAATTCCTAATCTGTTGCTTCCTAGTCCTGTGACCTTGGGCAACTTATTTGAAGTCTTAGAGTCTGAGTTCTCTCATCAGTCAAATGAGAATGAATAATAAGAAAACTTCTACACAAGTTTGCCTTCAGGATGAAATAATACCTTAAAGAGTTTTAGCACAGTAAAGCAAACCATCCAATCTCAGTAAGGGTTAGCTGATAGCATTAGCCTTCTAGGAGTCACTGGAAAGGATGAAGCTGCTTATTTGACTGCTGGAGGTTTTCTGTTTTTCTTAAAATCTTATGACTGACCCTGCCTAGAGACCACTTGTATTGAGTGGCTGGATGGCCTAATGGAAAGTGCACTGAATTGGAACTCAGAAGATTTGAGTTCTTTTAGCCCCTTCTTTGCCTCTACCAACTTTGTAACCTTGTACAAGTTACTCACATGTCAAATGGTTGTATAGGCGGTGGAGGCCAAGTTAGCAGCGTGTACCAAAACAAAACAAAACTAGATGAACTCTAAGATCCCTTTCAGATCTAAAATGCTATGATTTTTAGATTTTATATTGATTAAAGAAGAAACTGTATCTCTCTTGGCCAATAATTCATTGATTAGAATGAATCAGTAGCTTTTAGAAGCTACTGAAAATCAAGACTAAAGACTTAATAAAGTTTATAGTCTTTATATTTCAGTTGATGGTCTAATAGCAAGGGTTGACTTTGTCTTCTAATGAGATTCATTTGCCTTAATGATTTGTAATTGAAGAGTATTTAATTAGAAAGTTCTACTTAGACCATTTTCCTTCTACTTCTGTTAAGGGTATTTATCTGATAGTTTTAGAAGACAATAAAATTAACTTTTGCTGAGTTCCCACTATGTGCCAGGCATTCTACATACATATTACTTATTTTATTGAGAGGCAATATGGCATACTAAGAGAAACACAGGCATTTTAGTCAAGATTGGGAATAAAATTCTGGATTTACCACACAATAGCTTTGTGTCCTTGGTCAGATTATTTAACTTTACTGAACCTCTGATTCCCCATCTGTAAGATGGAGATAATATTTACGTTGCTGTGATTATTAAGGATAATATATGTATACTACCCAGCTGATAATAGTCACTGAATGTTATAATAGGTTAATGGTAACAGGATGGAAAAAATTAATGTACAAATGTATGATTTTGCAACTGTCGATTTGAAGGCATGAATATACTGGGAATCTAATTATGGCTGTTGTCTTTCAGGACACCATATAGGAATAAAGGCCTAAATATTGATCACTAAATTATACTACATTCAGCAAAGCATTTTGATACTTTAAAAACAATATTATCTGAGATAATGGCTATAGCAAGTTTGCCATCAAGCTAGCTAGCCAAAACTAGCAAATTACTTGAGGTAAGAAGTCACAGTTCTCCTTGAACTCCTGGAAAAACTATTTTTCAATATAGGGGGAGAATCGCTTTGCATTTTATCCACGTGTGTTATTGAATATTTGTTTGCAAAGTGTTACATTGTTTGCTTTACTCATTCCTCAGAGTAAGCCTAGAGTTTCCTTTTAATCTCTGGTCGAAAACTTATCTTTGATCATAGTGGCAGAGAGATAGGACTGAGATTTAAGTATGGATTAATTCATTATATATTGCCACAAATTACAAAGGAGCCATCAAATGTGGAAAAGTCTTCTGTATCTTCTGTATTTACAAAATCTCTCTTCTCTTACTCTCATAAGGGCCTGCACTTGAATTGTTTGCCCTTTGTTAGAGTTTGTGCTGTCTATGCTCTCACCTATCTGATTTAGAACAGTTGCTTTAAAATTTTTGTTTAGGCGAAAGAAACCCCACTATATGACAGCAATCAATTAGGAAAATTCGACTTTTATGAATACCAAAATTTTACAAAAGGTAATTGTAGCCTAGAATCAACTCATGCAGATTATTTCTGTAATTTATTTTGTTTGCAGAGTATTCAGAAAATTCCGATTCACACAGATAAATAATTGCAAATGACAGATGCTCATTAGCAGTTTGCCTTGCAGTCTCTGGATATATTTCAGTCAATTCAGTGCAGAAACCTTAAAGGAAATTAGGAGAAACTTTTTCTTCCAAAGTTTAATTACTATTGACATTTCTTATCTTAAAAATGAAAATCAGATAAGAAGCGGCCAAATCATAAAGTAACCATTAAAACTATCTAAAATATAAGATTGTCACAATGAGACACGTTAAGCACGTTCTCACTATTGTGCAACAAACTGTTCTGCTTTCACCAGGCAGATGGGCCTGAGCCTTGCCTTCTGTCTAATTGAACACAACCCACAGGTTGAAGAGGTGTGTATACTTGCTTGTACAATTTTCCTTGAGACAACAATGTAGGCATGAATTTATTGAAAAACCCGTGCAGAGCTACAACCTTCATAATTCATGAAATGTTTACAAGAACTTGAAACATATGCAAAGGGATGGCAGGAGAAACATTATTCCTGAGGGCAGTAAAAAGTGAATGAACTAAGCAGTTTAAGTTAATGATTTGAGGATCTCCAACGGGATACAGCTTGATATATAACACAGCTGCTTGTGTACATTGTTGAAAGACAGTGGAACAGAGTAGTTAAGAGGTTGAGCTCTGCCACTTATTATTGTTTAAATCTTAGGCCAGTTATTTTACTTCTCTAAGTCTCAGTTTTCTCCTATGTAGGGTAGGCATAATAATAAACTTGCCTCCTAAGGTTACTGGGATTAAATGAGATAATGCAGATAGAATGTTTAGCACAGTGTCTGACATATAGGAAGCTACTATTATATTTTAATCACAGTTAAGATAGTTAAATATGTTTTAGAAAATTAAAGTCTAATCCAGTGTTTGTAGAACATAATTGGAAATGAACAGTCTAGAGTACTTCAAAGTCCACATTACCTGAAATTCTAATTTGATCCCTTTAGGTATGGAAGGTAGACAGAATTTTTACAAGAAAAAGATATTTTGGTCCTCCTATGTTTATTCTACTTTTCTCAAATAACTGCTTCTCTTTCCTGCTGCCAATCTTCTTCTGTTCACAGAGGACCTTGGAATAGTATGTTGTACTACTTAATCACCACCCAATCTCTTCTCAACCCTTTAATATTTAAGTTTTATTCTATTTTTTTCTAGGATGTTGACTTCGAAAACAAACTGTTTTTTAGTAGAGGAGTTCAAAAGAGATTGGCCAGTGATGATTAACCAATGTAAAATACCATTTCCAAAGCCATTTTCAGATGTAACCTCCTTGGTATCTCTTGGTATTTTGTTCATGCATCTGACACTTCTTCTCCCTTGCATCCCAGACTCCCAGTACTCCTCTTCCAGTAAATAGCTGCCACATCCTGTTGATTCTGGCACTTCAAACATTCTCACATATGTCTCCTTCTTCCTTGCTTTTATTACCCTGTTTTCAATTCCTGTATCTTCTCATGGGAAAAGATACTTAGCCTCTTGATTGGTCTCCTTGCTTCCAGTAGGTTTTTTTTTCCTTGTATGCAGTTCTTCCCCCATACCATCAGAACACAGCTCACATATATGCTATTACTTATAAATTTTAGACTACATTTCTCAGCATGACCTATAAAACTCCTAGTAATCTGATCCCAAACTACATTCAAAATTTTATATGCCTCTTCTTTCATGTTGGTCCCTAAACATTCTTATTCTTTTCCACTAAAATTCCTTTGCTTCTGCTATTACTGACAGACCCCCTTTTTCTTAGCTATGCTGGTCAAAAATTTATGCATCCTTCAAAATACAACACAAATGCCTCCTCATCTTTAAAGCCTTTCTTAATTCTTTCTCTTCCTCTTCCCAGCACAGCCCACACCCAAAACAAAGTATAGTAATCTCATTTTGTTCAAATAGCACTTTCTCTTTTATAGTACCTTCTGCATTTTGCTGGTAGCTATTTGTTTACATATTTTACCTTCTACTGGATTATAACAATTTTAGTATTTTGTTAATCTTTGTAATCCCTATAGAAACATTTGTACTATCCATGCTCTCTAGAAATGCTTGTTGAATTGCCTTAAACACCCAAGAACTCTAATGCCAGAAGGATCACAAGATTCACTAGAAAAATATCTAGTGGATTGGAATTAATCAAGCGTTATCAAAGATCTGCTGTCTGATAGGGACTGTGCTTCTTGCCTGAGTGTACAAAATAATTAAGGTAAAGTCCCTGCTCTCTAAAGCAATGTGGAGTCTGGTAGAAGGAAGAAGAGCATACAGGAATAGAGTGTACACATACTTAAGATTGCTGGCTCTCTAACTTCTACGGTGATTAGGCTGGTTTTATGGATTTTTAATGGCAAAATGCCCTAGGTAACAAGAAAATAATGACAGATGAGTTTTTATATTGAGCTTTCCCTGTGCTGTTTTTTTTTTTTTATCTTTTAAAAACTATTTACACCAGCATTCTATTTATGTCTCCAATTAAAATGCTTCCATTGAAAATGTTGGTGAATATGAAAATTCATAAAGTAAAAACCCTTTTTAAAAAAAAGGGAAATAGAGTCAGTCCCCTGTATCTATGTCCACATCTATGGATTCAACCAACTGAGGATCAACAATATTTGGGGGAAAAGAAGTATCTGCACTGAACATGCACAGACCTCATTTTCTTGTCATTATTCCCTAAATGATATAGTATAACAACTATTTGCCCAACATTTATACTGTATTAGGTATTATAAATAATCTAGAGATGATTTAAAGTATACAGGAAGATGTGCACAGGTTATATGCACACATTGAACCATTTTATATAAGGAACTTTAGCATCTGTGGATTTTGGTATTGTTGTGAGGTCCTGAAACCAATCCCCCATGGATCTGAGGGATGACTGTATACCTTGATCAGTGAATTGTTTTCTAAGCACATAAATAACTTTTTCCCCCTCAGTCCCTGGAGGATATGTGTTATCACATACTGAATGCCACATTTAATCTCTGTTCATACTCTTAAATGGACAGAAGAGAGGAGAGTACTAAAGATATTTTCTAAGTAATTTTCTGATTATAAAATTAACTATTATAGAAAACTTGAAAAATACGGAAAAATATAAAACTAAAATAAAATACCCATAATTCTACAGCACCTATGGCACTATTAATATTCCTTCTTATCTTGATTTCCGTACATAAGCATAACTTTTTATTATACTTTTAAAATAGTTAATTTTCATAAATATTAATGTAGTATTAATAAAATACAGAAAACATGAAAAAGATATATAAATCTGTAGATACAACTGTTTTAGCATTTTTGGGTTTTTTAAAATCATTTTATTCTTTTTTTTTTTGAGACAGAGGCTTGCTTTGTTGCCCAGGCCAGAACACAGTGGCGTGATTAATAGAAATAGAAGATGGCCTTCTTGTAGTTGAAGGTTGTGGTTATTGACTGAGAGTTGGGGATTGAGTCTCTATTTCTCTAGCTACCAGAAAGGAAGTGCAAAAATGGTGATGTGGAGGGTTGTGAATTGGAGCATTTAGATAAAAAATATGTTCCACAGAGGTTTACCTTAAAATATACTTACTAGCCATAAACGTGGTCTGGTCTAACCCATATGCATTGTCTATTGTGACTTTGATATTTCTAAGGATTTGATCACCATTTGTACTTTAGCTCTTTTTCTCCCCCAGTATTCCCATAGGCAATGTTGTTTTTCTTTTTCTTTTATTTTCGTATGTTTTTTTTCACAATTGAGGTTTGCACCTGGCTTCCCCTGTTGCTCTTAAGTAGCTTTTCTATTATAATGATGGCTACTTAACCATAAACTATTGTTGGGGTTTTCCCCAAAGTTTATTTGATAACGCACCATAGGTATTTCCTGGGGATAAATAATTTTTGCATGTGTAAGTTTATTGAAGTATAATATACATCCCCAAAAGGTACATAAATCATTGATTTATAGCTCAGCGATTTTTCACAATTGAGTACACCTGTGTAACCATTGCCCAGCTCGAGAAATAAAATAGTACCAAACTCCAGAAGAGCACGTCACACTCCAATATAAAAAATTTTTGATATAGCACAATTGTGAACTTCTTTTCCTGAGGGAATGACCTCTTGCAGCAAGTGGCAGGAGCCCAGTCACCCACAGAAATAGTCTCCTCTTCACTGCATTGGAGTTATTTCATGGTGGTGATCCTCAGCTACATACCATAGGGAGTTATTACCAAGCACAGAATACACGCACCTTTCCACGCAGTAACAAAGCGAGTTCAGAATTGCCACACTTCACTGTACAACACCACCTTGGAGCCCTATGGGTAAAGTGAAACACAAGGGCTCTTTGTTATATTTTCCTGTTCTGTCATTTCCTTTTTCAGCTGTGTGTACGTCCTTCTGTGCATCGTGGCATGTAGTTACTGCATGAATTTACCCATAGGCTTAGTGTAATATTGATTTATTTCTAAAGGAAAGTTTGGTGGTTCATGATGAACCATGGGAAACTGGACTTGATAAAGGTTGTTAGGTCCAGAATGTACTCATGAATTGCTTGTTTTTAATACCTGAATGAGCAAGTTAGGTACCAATCAGCAATTTTGAGTTAACCCTATTCATTTTGACCTTTTTTGAAAGAAGATAGTCCTAAAACTCAATAGTTGATGTATGTTTCTCTTTGGATGTTAACTTGTCATTTCAGACAAAATGTTGAAATAACTTAGTTAAATGCTGCCTGCAACTAAAAGCATTTTAGTTTTTAAAAAGAAAATACACCATAATGTTAATATTGTTGGTGAAACTATGGGTGAAAGTATTTGTTCTCTTCATTATTATTGTTCTATATTTTCTGATTTTCTTATTGTGAATGTTTTAGTTTTATCAGAAAAATTAGTATTTTTAAGAACCCAAAATACTCCAAATTCGTTGATAGATCCTAAAGAAAGCATTACTAATGTGACTATAGCAACAACAGGAACAAAGCATATATGATCATAGAAATGATTTACAGACCATTATGAGAATTTGAGAATTGCTTTGGCCTTTTGAACATACCTATCTAACCCATATGATAGTTAGTGTTACCTTTTATTGTTAACACTGGTTTCTTCATATGCCTTGACCACTAAAAGAATTTTCAGGACTGACTTTTCCTATTTTAGTATGGAATCTTTCTCTTCTCTTTACCCATTGTATCACTAACTTTTTTTAATCCCCCCAACACACACACACACACACACACACACGCATAAAAAACACACATGCCATGCCTTTCTTTGTATTTTTGTTTCTTTCCCATAAGAGGCCTCTTCACCCTCATTAGCCCCCTTCGGTATCCATTCTATTCAGTACTGTTAATATTAGTGCTAATAGCTCAGTATGAAGAATTCAATATATTAGTAATTTTCATCCATGAGACACTGAGTTCATTTGATGATGATAGCTTTTGTCATTCTAGAAAATAGGAGGAAATTTTATTAGAATAAGAGCAGAAAGGAATCATGATATTATTTTATACTTTATTAATGATAGAACATACAAGTTCATTCAAGTTACTTGTTTTTAAAATGAGCATTTCCCTTGAGATTTTATTCTGCTATACAAAACTCTACTAATTATTGGTTTATACAAGAAACTGTGAAATTCAAAGGCTGCTTTGGTACCACTTATTTTCCTCTCAGAATGGGTTTTGGTCATACTTTTCTACCTTCTTCCTCTGTCTTTCATAACATGATTAATTTTACCTTAGGTAATCTTACACATACATACACACCCCTCTTAGAGCTTCTACCTTTTCAAAAATGTTGTACTTCCTTCGATGTGACTCCACTTATTTTGAAGTAGAAGTGAACATTATAGCAAACAGTACTCTCAAAATCTAATGACTTTGCATGTCCATAACTCACTCCCATAAATTCTATAAAAATCACCCATTGACCATGTAATCCTCCTGATTAAATATGCATTTCCTCCGTGTACCAGTATTCAGATAAATTTTAAGTACTTTTGTTTGTTTTATTTTAGATATTGCAGTGATACTGTTTTCTGAAAAGTTTTAATACAAATATGGATTAAATAATAATTTATATTTGCTTTGCAGTTTTTGTCCTCAAAGCACTTTCATATGCAATAATCTTTGGGCTCATTTGAGACCCCAGCGTTTAGCAACATTACTATGGGAAAATATGTTGTCTCTACTTCCAAAGACCTGGTTTACAAATGAACTTTTGAAACATAACCCATTAGTGTTTCTGTTGTGGTTGTTCATAAGGATAGCCCCATCAAGTATGGATTATTATATTCTTCCCAACCATGCTGGTTTAGGGAGTTTTCTCTACTAATTCGGTTTCTTTGTCATGTTAACCAAAGTTCTAGCTCATCTTTTCCATGTACTCCACCTTAAATACTACATTTTGTTTTCTTAATCTTTGAGGATTTCAGATGTTGGGTTATCGTAAGAGCATTTGTAATGTTCCTAAAAGTCTTAAGAATGTATCTTAAGTTGATTTGTGGCTTAGTTAGCCATCAATAGATTTTCAAGTAGAGTTGTCCATTGGTATCCATGGAGGATTGGTTCCCAGACCTCCTGCATATACTAAAATCCACAGATGCTCAATCCCTGATGTAAAATGGCATAGTGTTTGTATATAACCTATACACTTCCTCCTGTATGCTTTAAATTGTCTCTAAATTACATATAATACCTAATACAATGTAAGTGCTATGTAAATAGTTGTTAAAAATGCACTGCTTAGTGAATAATGACAAGAAAAGAAAGTCTGTATGTGTTCAATGCAGGCACTTTTTTCCATATATTTTTGACCCTTGCTTAGTTGATTCCATGGATGCAGAACTTGTGGATATGGAGGGCTGACTATACATCTCTTATCTTCGAGGATTTCAACAGTCACTTGGATGAAAGCTACAAAAAATGTGATTATATTGAGTGAGGTTTTCATTCATAGAACCGTGGGCAATCTATATTGAACGCAACTCCAAAATACTTTTATAGGTGTATTTCAGTGAAATTCTTGTTTTCTGCCATCACCAGTTCATTTTGGCAAAGGAGCAGAATGTGTAAGAAAGACTGAAACTGGCTGGTGTGAAATCACCAATTACCTCCCTTGGCACAAACCACAACTGCCATTCTTTTCAGTGCTCCACTCTGGCTGATGCTTTTTGGTTGAATTAGCTAACAAGACAAAAGAATCGACTTACTTTGAGTAATGTAATTAAAGGCCAACAGATCATCCTTTGATGGTAAGGACAGCTATGTGATTGCTCTGTTTTTATTTCAATCTATTGTACCAAGGTGAATGTGTTCCATTTGAAATTGGGAGACAGCATATTACAAAGGAAGCAGGTGTCCCTGAGTCAGACAGCTTGATTTGAATTCCAGCTCTACCAATTAATAAATACATCATTTTGGGCAGATTGTTAACCTAGACTTCATTTATCTCGTTCATCAAAAGAGGGACAATAATACCTACTTATTTTATGACATTATGAATGAAATGTTTGGCAGGTAGTGAGTACTTAGTAAATGGTAGTTCTCTTGAAGCTTTTGCTAACAATTTCATTACTACTAAACATAATACTTCTTCATTGGTTATTATAGCTATTTATTACCACATTTTGAAATATGTAATTGTTTCATATGTAGAAGAAGAAAAAAGCTAACATCCATATTGTAATTTTTCTGGGCAGTTCCTGAAAAATGCAGGAAGAGATCACATAATCAAGAAACTGAAACGGCGATATTATCTTCCTTCTCTCTGGTATATTTCCATTTTAGGCAAAAGCAAAACCTTAAAATCAAGGTATTAAGCTCTAACAATGGAAATGGCTATAACACTTTTGCTGGCACAATGGTTAAGAAGAGAGGACTTAGGAATCAAATGGATTTGGTATGACTCACAACTCTATCATGTAAAATTTTGTGACCTTCACCAAATTAATCGACTCATTTTCTTCTCCCACAGAATGGGGAATATAATTGTCTTTATGTCATAGGGTTATTGTGAAGTATAAATTAAATAGTATATGTAAAGTGCTTAGTGCACATTCTGGTTTATTGAAGGATAGCTTGACTATCTGCTTACCCTCACCTATAGCCCAGCTTTGGAGATTGGCAGTGTGTATTGGCAGTGCAGGGCATCTTAGAGCCTCTAATATGCAAAAAAAAAAAATAAACCACCCTGTTTGACTTTGTTCGATACATTATTTTCTGAATTTATCTGTCAACCCCTTTGTGTCTTTCCAAATACTTCACATCTGAAATATGATTTGGGGTTCACAGATTGTCAGGCACTTGACAATTTTTCCCTCCCTTCTTATCTCTGTTTTTTTTTTTTTTTAGGCTGGAGTACAGTGGCGCTATCTCAGCTCACTGCAACCTCCACCTCCTGGGTTTAAGTGATTCCCCCGCCTCTTGATAGCTGGGATTACAGGCGTGTGCTACCACACCTGGCTAATTTTTGGATTTTAGCAGGGGTGGGGTTTCACCATGTTGGCCAGGCTGGTCTTGAATTCCTGACTTCAAGTGATCCACCAGCCTTGGCCTCGCAAAGTGCTGGGATTACAGGCATGAGCCACCATGCCAGGCCCTCATATTTTTACTGTGTCAAAGTTTTGTCAGTGTCAGAGACTAATGAATAAAGTTAAGCTCAGTATGATAGGAATAGAATATATTCAACTGTAATGACAAATATTCTTTTTTGCAATAATATGGTAGCTTTTATATCAAGTATATGTGGCGTTAAAGTGTAGTTCTACATGCTAGGTTTATTCTCTTTACTGACTTTCAAAAACAATTTATTGTAAAAAGATAAAGACATAAGTGAGACAGGTTCATGTTTGGTTTTATAATTGGTGTGTGTGCCTTAGTCCAGAAGCTAGCTTTTGTAATACATCATTCAGGAGAAAATTTCATATACGCAAGTACTAGGATGTTCTTTTTTATAAAATTTTTGGTAACTATAGGATACCAAAAAGTCATGCAGAGGCATACCAAATTCTCCTCTTCTCTAATTTGGATGTTAATGGAATAATAACTAATTGGACTACTGGAACTCTTGCACCCTTGGATTTTGTGGCCAGGTCAAAATGAATACCAAATCTCTCAACATAATACTCTTCCTAACTTTAGTAATAAATGCAATTTCCAACCCAATCCCCATATTAAAAACTCTACCTGAAGAGAATGCATATAAGAGGCAGCTCCAATTTCAATAAAACTTTGAATGCCCCTTTATGACCAGCGTTATACTGAATGTTGTAGTAGGAGAAGGGAAGTGAGCAGGCAGCATGCCAAAACAACAATGATTTTTTTCCTCCCAGGGACCTCACATTTTCAGCCTCTGTTGCTTTTTTTTTTTCCTAATAATAATTCAGTCTGGCACTTAAATGTCGATTTAGGTAGGGCTTTCAGATCTACACAAAAATTGCACTGACTAGAGTTTGGCAACATTTAAGGTACAGAGTACACATACCTTTATGCATTGTTGTACTGGTTCCACCTGGTCTGAAAGGTTCAGGATAAAGTGGTGAAGGTCATGTCCTAGCTTCATTGTAAGTTTAGGCTTTAACCTAGCTCTGTGCCCATATATTTGACCTTAAATAAACAGTGGAATTCTTCTTTACAAGGCCTCACATTATAGGAAAATACAACAGACAAATATTTTTTACTTTTTATTTTTAGAGACAGGGTCTTGCCCTGTCATCCAGGCTGGAGTGCAGTGGTTCAATCATCGCTCACTGCAGCCTTGGACTCCTGGGCTCAAGCAGTCATCCCGTCTTGACTTCCCAAAGTGCTAGGATTACGGACATGAGCAACCACACCTGGCTAGAACAGACAAATAAAAGGACAAAAGGATCCCCATAATTGCTAATGCTCATTTGTATAAGTTTTCTATCCCTAAAATCTCAAAGTCTCCTATCTGTTCACTCATTTTTTAAACTGCTCGACAAATAATCTCAAAAATTTTAACCACTTATATATATCTTGTTAGTCATAGTTGTTTCATCTTTTCTCATCAAATAATCCTATTAGATTCTGAACCACTCTGTATATTTCATAGTTTATAATCCTAAGGGGTTGAAAATGTTGATGCTATAGGGTTTACTGACTAGCATTCCTCCAGAAAATGTAAGTAAATAGCAACCGCAAGTGTTGAATTTGGTTTCTAGAAAACTTACCATCCCAAAACAAAAATGATGACAATAGAAAACATTAGCATAAAAATTTTAATATAATTACAGAATACTATATATACTAATATAATAACATATATACTATAAATTCTACATGGACTTGCAATAGCATATCTTATTTTTTTCTCAGTATCAGCACAAATTTAAGGTTTTATAGAGACTCAACTTGTTCTAGATGCCTCAATGCTTCTCTTTTATGACCTCTGAACTTCCTCTAAGTGTCCTCCTAGTAAACCAGGATGACTATGTTTTAACTTGAGCTTTGGGCTAAAATGGCATCTGTACTAGCATCTGGATATAAGTTTGAATCTGAGGTGTACCTGAGCCCCATGTTGGAAAGGGATTATTTGTCACCATTAGTGCAGCTCTGGAAGTATGGTAATTTCAACAGAATCAGCCCTGTGGCAGTAAGCATCACACTAAACCCAAGGTCTATAGGGTAGAATTAGTATTTAATTTTTTATCTGTATATGTGATATGTCTTTGCTGAAGGCAGACATGTCTTGTCTGTGTATGCCATCTTTCTATAGAGAAAGGAGGCACACCTTAGACTGTTAACCACACTTATCTTCAAAAGATGAATTTGTTTTCAGGTTAAATCAAAATTCAAATTATCACTAAATACAGTATACTTAAAATTGCATTCGTCAGAAATTTATGTGACATGTGTTATGTGCTAGGCACTCTGCCAGATGCTGTAGATAAAGTGACGAAAGACCCAGTTCCCAACATGAAGAAGTTCATAGTTTATGAAGGACAAATAAACAAGATAACTTCAAAGGAAGTCTGTAGTAGATAATGTAAAAGCATGACATCTAATGCAGTCAGGTCAGGATCTTGAAATGGAGCTTTTTAAGGGCCTTTTGAAAAAGAATAATATAATTTCCTTTTAGAAACATTTCATTAGTAGCCATGAGGAGAATGAATTAGAAATCTAAGACTGGTGGCTTGAAGACCTGTTAAGAGGTTGTTAATGGTGGTTTAAGTGAAAGATAATGTTGACAGTGGAGATGTATTACAACAGGAAAGGAATGGGACTATTTCTGATACAGCAAATCTTTAAACTTCTCTTTGTGAAGTACATTACATACTGATAAAAACAAAATAATTCTATCGACAGAGTTTTTCTCTGCATGGTAAAGGATTGGCATTGATCTGGACAGATGGACTGGTCTGCTATCTTGAAGCTCTTTGACCCTAATGTTGATAAAGCTATAAACAAACTCCAGTCCAGTATTTCTCAATGTATGGTCCACAGACCACATGCAGCAGAATAACCCACAGAACTTGTTAAACCTGCAGATTTCCAAGCCCCACCCCAGACATCTGAATGAAGGAATGGGGCCCAGAGAGCTCGGTGTTTTAACAAGTTTCCTGGGTAATTCTCCTACATATTAACATTTGAGGATCATCGATCCAGCACAATGGTTCTGAAATTATAATCTGTGGCCTGCTAGTCTCTGAGATTCTTTCAGGGGTCCATGAGATCAAAACTATTTTAATAATAATACTTACACATTATTTGCTTTATTTACTGTGTTAATATTTACATGGATGATATAAAAGCAATGGTGGGTAAAACTGCTGGCACCTTAACATAAGTTAAGACTGTGGCACCAAAGTGTATTAATTGTATTCTCTACCTCCATGCACTTCAGGAAACAGAAAATGCTAGTTTCACTTAAGAATGCCCTTGATGAATCAAAAAGAATAATTAATTTTATTAATCTCTAACCTACACTATATATATATATATGTAGTGTGTGTGTGTGTATATATATATATATGTATATGCACATGTGTATATGTATATTTCATTGTGTATGTATTTCTGTGTCATGAAATGGGAAGTAGGCATAAAGTCCATCTGCAGCATACCAAAGTATGATGGTTATCTGAAGGAAAAGCACTTGTATGACTGAGTCATGAGCTGAACTAGCCACTTCAAACAACTCTTTAGCTTGAAGATATACTGACAACCAACAGTTATTCAGACTTAAGTCTATTTGGAAGATATTTTCTCACAAGTTAACTAGGTGAGCCTGTCATTTCAGGAAAACAAATGAGAGTATTTGTTGCCAATGATAAGATTTAAGCTTTTAAGGAAAAATCAGAATTTCAAAATACTTTTATCCACTGTGTAAGCATAACTTCCCAATCTTTAGACTTTTCTAATGAGATCAATGGCAATATTAACAACTGACCTTTTTCTTATTGTTTTCTCTTGAAATGAGTCAACATATAACTGCAAAACTCAGTGAATCTGCATAGCTGAGTCTACATAACTGGGATCTACGTAACACAGTGAGCCAATATTTTCCAATTGACCAATGCATGATATTACAAAACCACACATGAATAAAAGATCCATTCAACGTGTGAGATAGACCAATGGATTTTCATTTAACCAAGGAGAAAGAATTTATTGATATTGTTTCAAATTTTTCCTTCACATACTATTTAAGAAACTGCCATTTGTTGAGTTTGGTGTAGTGTCATAGGAGAATATCTACAGTTATCTGAAAATGCTATTAGGACATCCTTCAATTTTCCAATTACATATCTGAATATAGATTTCCTTCTTGTGCTTTAGCAAAATGACATATCACTTTAGATCTAATGCAGAAGCAGCTATGAAGATTCAGCTATCTTCTATTAAGTCTGACATTAGAGGTTGGCACAAATGAAAAACAATGCCACTCTTCCTTATTCCTTTTTTTGGGAAATATTTTAATACAATTAGGTTATTTTAACATGAACTTATTTTTATTTTAAATAAGTGAGTATATATTCATGTGTATTTATATATTTGAAATGGAGTCTCACTCTGTCATCCAGGCTGGAGTAAAGTGGTGTAATCTCAGCTCACTGCTACCTCCACCGCTCGAGTTCAAGCGATTCTCCTGCCTCAGCCTCCCGAGTAGCTGGGACTATGGGTGCATGCAACTATGCCCAGCTAATTTTTTTGTATTTTTAGTAGAGACGGTGTTTCACCATGTTAGCCAGGGTGGTCTCGATCTCTTGATCTGGTGATCCACCCAACTTGGCCTCCCAAAGTGCTGGGATTATAGGCATGAGCCACAGCATCCGGCCAAATATTTTTAAAATTCCTCAGTGTTAATTTCTAATGTAGTAAATATCAATAGAAATAATCTACATAAACAAAAGTTATTTGGGGTTCTCAATAACTGTTAAAAGTGTCAATGGGTCCTGAGACCAAAAAATTGGAGAATTGCTGATCCAACCCTTAGGTTCTATGTGATGCATTAAACATAACCACTAGAATAGTTCAAGCAGGACCAGGTGTTTTATATAATATTACTAAGAATTGTTTACCTGTGAGTGTGACATCTCATCCACAAATTATTCATCCGTGACCTTTTAGACAGTGTCATTTCTTATTCCCTCGTGTCTTTAATATACTGTTTCCTGAGGATGCCATCTGCCAGAGTATTTTTGTGCTATATCAAGTATGTGACCCATTCCCTAATGTATTATTGCCTTCAAAAACTACAGCAAATTATCTAGAGGTGCAGGGCAGAAAGGCAACTTGCTGTACTCTACATTAGCTGTGTACATTCGCCTTTGTTGATTTTTTTAAAAATGGTAATAAAAGTGATTTGGGTCACATTCCCTACCATCACACTCTCCCCACAAAAGATGATTTGTAATAATCCAGAGTATTAAGAACCATCGTTTTAGTCAATAGCTAATCTGTACTAACGCCCATTCTGCAACAGACTAGATTTTAACTAAAGTCTAGATAGGAGGTGTCGTAGTTCATTTGTGTGGCTACAATGAAATACCTGAGGCCGGGTAATTTATAAAGAAAAGAAGTCTATTTGAGGGCCAAGTAAACCATATTCAAACCATAGCACGAGAATAATCACTTTCTACAGGGGTATGCAGTGCTGATTTTGTCTGGTTCCTAGTGAACCACAGATATATATTCCAGATATTTTAAAGAAATAATTTGTGTATTTGTTTATTTGATGAGGTACACTGATAGTAGTATATATATATATTTTTAATTCCAAGAACTGCTATGAAGGAATCAAGAAATGCAAATTTGGTTCATATGTGACTGAGAACAATCAAAAGGGAACAAAATAAGTTGCCACAAAACAGGACTTTGAAGAAAGAGAGGCTAGTTTGGCATAAAAGTTTAGATATTTTTTTTTCCTGTTTTGAAAAAGCACTACATAGGATTCTTTGTCTGATGAGCTTTCTCATCACTCTTTGAAATAGTTGTCCATCCCCAGTTGCCCAAAGAGTTTGGGATATAGGAGGAAAAGCCAAGCCTTTGAAAAGCTATGTGGATAATGAATATTTAGAAGTCCACTTGAATTGGCTCCAGGTTTTCTAATGGAGGCAATGTTTGTTATGTTGGAACTCTTTACACCTAGATCTTGTTCATTCTGGATATCAGCAAATTTAGAAGTGCTGACCTTATTGTATTATCAGGATGTTTGGACAGTATTGAATGTAGTTTTAGAAGAACTACTTTGGCCTTCAATTGCCCTTATTACTCTCATTGTGAATTCCCTCTTTTTTCTAATATTTTAATATTAGAAAATGTTGGTTGAAAGAGATATTAGAACAGCTTCCTTCACCGTGTATTTTGTGTTTCAATGTCAAGGTGCTGTAAGCATGCTATCACTATGCTTAGAATATTTAATATATTGCAAAAATGTTTTAGTATTTATTTTACATTTTGACACGTTAATATTAAATGTGGGAAAAATGGTCCAGAAGCACAAAACTTACTACATAGTTGGTGCTTAATAAATATTTGTTCATTGAATTTGTGTTTACAAGTAAGATTAGACAAAAGCCATAATATCATTAGCTTTTTGAAAGAAATGAAAGAAGTTGGCCATCAGCAGGATCCTACATCAGATTTATATACATTGTGAACGATTACTTTCCCCAATAATGCCCAAAATAGACATTCTTTGTATTAACATTTTAAATGAATGATATTCAGTAACAATAAGTAAGAGTTGCTGCAGCTTATTTTATTACCTTTGTTCTCAAAGTAGGCACATGCCAACACCTTTTTTCACTGTTAAACATTTGAAATGGAATCTCTATTTCTTCTTCTACTTTATTGCTACCTATTTCTAATCTGTCCCTTCTCCTAAGATACCTTAGATAGCAGAATGAAAATGTGCTAAAACTCTAGCCACATCTTATTAATGACTTTTAAGCTTGAGAATTTCTGGTAGAATTGGAATCTATAACTACTATATGCATTTGTGATATCAATATAAGTGTTCGTTAAGTTATAATGGACTCGGGAATTTGTATTTAAGTAATAAGAGTACAAATAAGCTACTCCTGATGACTAAATTGTCAAATACAAAGTGATATAAATACACTGGAATTATAAAAATGATAGCTTTTTCTGCTATTCAACAGAAATGTTGTATTACATATTTATTAGATATAAGATTTATGAATAAACCCTTGATTTATGTCTATAAATCAGATAGGCATTTAACTAATGAATTTTATAGTTTGTGTTAATGATTTTTACCTAACAGTCCATGAAAGAAAAGGGTGTGAATGGTCTCACAATTACCTTTGAAACAAAGTACAGATTTAGAAAGATTGAAATCTTGAAAAGACAGCTGTTCTGTGATTGGGGTTTAGACTATTACTTTGTTGTCTAATTATCAGTTTTTCTCATCCGATACTTTTAGCAAATTAAGGACTTTTTGCTTTTCTTTGAGATGAGTGCTATGTTTGTTTAGAAAAATAGGATATAATTAATAATTGATTTGGAGATTCTATAAGGATAGAAGAAGAAATGTAGTGATCTTCCTTTTCCAGACTGGATTACAGAACGTTAGAAACCTAGCATAGCTTGACCTCCCTCATGCAAAAGATGCAACCCAGTGTTCTGATCCCATTTGAGTTACTTTTGCAACATTATACTGTTTCCCTCTCCCAAACTGTAGTCTGTTTCAAGTTACCAGTTTCTAAATATAGAGCACTATCAAGTTGAGAAATATCAAAACCAATACAAAACAATTTGTTATTTTACAAATTACTTGACCTTGAAGGAAAATAAGTTTTCCTTTTTATTCTACTTGTGTCAGTTTGAAATGTGATTTGGGAATTATCTTTTTCTACTACTGGCCATGATAGTAGATATGTACAATTCATTTCAGTGGCTTAGATCATATTCTTCCAAGTAGTTGAATATCTAATATATGGAAGATATTTGTAAGTGCCCAGAAGGTAGGGACTGAATTTTATTACTCTCTATAGCCCCACAGCCTAGCATAGTGCCAGACATGTGTGTAGATATTCAGAAAAGCACTTAATGAATGAAATTAGGAGTACTATCTGTCTTCTGTATAGCTGGTCCACAAGAAAGTTCATTGAACCATAGCTTTGATCTTATTAGTGCTATGTTTTAATCAGCTAAGCTATGCAACCCAGTTTTGGCTTCTTAAGCCTGGTACTTTCCAAAGGAAATAGTTGTAACGTGAAATTTTGAACAGAAAAGTGGAAAACTCCAGAACTTGCACAGGAATCTATATGTTAGCATATCAACATTTGTTTTAAAGATCAGCTGTAAATGTCTTGAGGAACTAGCCATAATTTTACAGACTGTGTTAAAACTGTTTCCATTTATATAATTTGGTGTTGTTTTACTATGAGAGAATAACAAAAGTTGCTGATAAGCAAAACTCAGCAAAATAAACAACATAGATTCGGTGATACGTTATCTGTTAATTGGACTTGTATTCTTGAGTGTCTGAACACCTGTTTCCAAAGATCAATTTTTATGAGCACTTTAAAAAGTGTTTGATATTGTAGCACTATATACAACAGCCAAGATATGGAATCAATCATCAAAAGATGAATGGATAAATAAAATGTGGCATATATACACAATGGAATACTATACAGCCTTAAAAATAACAAAATTCTGTCATTTGCAGCAACATGGATGAAACTAGAGGATATTGTGTCAAATGAAATAAGCCAGGCATAGAAAGACAAATATCGCATGTTCTCACTCATATGGGAGCTAAAAAAGTGAATCTCATGAAGACAGAGAGTAGATTGGTGGTTATTAGAGGCCAGGAAGGGGAAGGATGAAGAGAAGTTGTATAAGAGGTACAAAAATACAGTTAGAGAGAAAGAATAAGTTCTAGTATACAATAATACAGCAGTGAATAACTTACAGCTTAAAGAGATTTATAATATTCTCAACACAAAGAAAAATAAATATTTGGGATGACAAGTATCCCGATTACCCTGATTTGATCATTACATATTATATACAGTTATCAAAATATCACATTTATCCCAACAAATATATACAACTATGATACACCAATTTTTAAAAAAGTAAGTGAATCTTTTTCCCAGGGAAAAGATTATATTTTCATTATATCTTTAAAAAATGCCATCCTTCACATTTTCTAAATCTTGTTTAATATGAGAAAAGCTTCTGGTCCTGTGTATGTTTTAAATGTTCCCTTCACTTTCTATTCCCTAACACACCGAAAATCAGAGAGATTAAATATCTACAATACATTCTGAACATGACCACATCTATATTGCTTATAATAAATGGCTAACTTTACATACTGAATGTTCTGAATATTATGTGATCCTTTAAAAAGATAACTTACAAAGTCACTAATTTTAATTTGAGAGGTTTGGAATTCGCTGAAGCATTATAAAAGCCCCTTTCCAATATTTTAAGGATAGAGAAAAGTTTAAAGGAAAAAGAGGCTCAGCAAGGCCTGCTGTAGCAACAGAAACACACACCACCACCCAAAAAAGCACACACACTAAAAGGGTTTTTTTCCTATTCCACAAAAGGAAGTTTGATTGTTCTTCTTTGGAGTTTCAGGGTACATATTTTGTGGTTTTCAACAGAGTAGCAAGTAGAGACACTTAATTTGGGAATGTGCATGGAATTTTACTAGTTTTTAAGAGTAAGTATGAGGCTAGCCATGTTAGTTCACACCCGTAATCCCAGCTCTTTGGGAGGCCAAGGTGGGAGGATAGCTTGAGGCCAGAAGTTTAAGACCAACCTGAGCAACATAGTGAGACCCCTGTTTCTACAAAATAAAAATTTACCCAGGTATGGTGGTGCACACCTGTATTCCCAACTACTCAGGAGGCTGAGACAGGCGTATCACTTGAACCAGGGTGGTGGAGACTACGTTGAGCCGTGATCACGCCACTGCACTCCAGCCTGGGCAACAGAGCAAGACCTTGTTCCAAAAAAAGAAACAAAACAAAACAGGAAATTAGGTGTGCTCAAGCGAAAAGGATAGCAAAGTAAAATTGTTACAAACTTTGAATTGTATTTATTTGTAGTTAAGCTTTTTTAAGACTAGATAAGTTCAGTAGTGAGAAGTGAGGAAAGTAGAATAAGCAGTTTAATTTGTAACTGACTTAAAGAGCTATTGTACCTAAGTTTCGAATCTGTAATGTCCAGTGGTGAGCTTGTTCAGTCAATTGTACACATTTTGTCCCAATTCCACATTTATGTGGCTATGGTGGGAGTATTTCATGGAAATTGGCACACATTACAAATTAGGGCTTTCTCCAACCCTGAGAGTGATTGCTAAACATTTACTACTGCACCCATGAATATGACAACTATTTAATTTTCACTTTTACACTTAAATAACAGCTTTAGGTTTCATTGACGATAACTAGTGTAGAATGGTGAAGAGCAGAGACACCAGAGCCAAACTATCTGAGTTCAAATACCATTTCTGCACTTACTGGCTCATGTTATCCTAGGCAATTAGTCAATCTTATCATTAATGGGGATAGTAGCAATGCCTACCTTATAGGGTTGACATGAGGATTAAATATGTTAAAGGCCTGGTTTATAGATAAATCTTATCTAGCAACCTCAGTTATCCAGAGCATAGCCAGGATTCAGGAAATAAACAAAAACGTCAATGAGCAATCAATATAAATGTCAGACAGAGTACTTGACCTGAAGTCCCCAAGTTTTCTCTAGAAGTTTATTTTACTCTTCCTGTAGAACCAAGCTTGATTGTCTTTTCTGAGCCAAAGGTATATTAGAAGCATGACATCACAAAAAAAAAAAAGAGAGGAGAGATGCTGCTAGAAGCAAAAACTGAAGTGAGAACTTTCCTCCATCAAAAAAAATTATACAATGTGAGAACTTAAAAATAAGTCAGACTGGTTGATCACTAAGTTCTGTTCCATTTCCAAAAATCTGTGACCGTAGTGAAAAATTACAACAGTTTAGAAACAAATAATCTTACTACTATATTAAATAATGGCATACAAAGATAATCCAGTGTCAATAATAAATCATAGTCTGTATCTCCCAGTTAAGAAAATAGGACGGGGAGAAAGATGACCAAATAAAACCCACTGGTGATCATCCCCTCCATAGTAACACCAAATTGAACAACTACCCACACAAGAAAGCATGTTTATAAGAATCAAAAATCAGGTGAGCAATAACAGTACCTGGGTTTAACATCATATCAAGGAAAGAAAGAGGCACTGGAGAGGGTAGGAAAGACTGTCACGAATTCCTTACACCACCCCTTCTTCATCCCCTGGTGGTGCAGCATGGCACAGAGAGAGAATCTGTGTGTTTGGGGGAAGGAGAGCCCAGTGATTGTGGGACTTTGCATTGGAACTCAGTGCTACCCTGTCACAGTGGAAAGCAACATGGGGCAGAATTGGGCCGACACCCATGGAGGGAGCATTTAGACCAGCCCTAGCCAGAGGAGAATCATACATCCCTCTGGCAAGTCTCACCACTGTGAGTTAAAGTGCCTTGGGGTCCTAGATGAATTTGAAAGGCAGTCTAGGCCAAAAGGGTTGCAATTTTGGGGCAAGTCCTGGTGGTGCTGTGCTGGGCTCAGAACCAGAGGACTTGAGGTGCAGGTGGCCAAGAAAGCATTTGCATTGCCCTTCCCCCAACTCCAGGCAGTGCAGCTCACAGCTCTGGCAGGAGCGGAAAGAGTAAAGTGGACTTTGTCTTAAAACTTGGATACCAGCTTAGCCAGAGTAAAATAAAGCATTAAGCAGAGTCTTGAAGCCCACATTCCAGGCCCTACCTCCCGGATGACATTTCTAGATACATCCTGGGCCAGAAGGAAACCCACTGCCTTGAAGGGAAGGACCCAGTTCTGTCAGGATTTATCACCTGCTGACCACAGAGTCCTTGGGCCTTGAATAAACATTAATAGTAGCTAAGCAATACTCACTATGGACCTTGGGCAAGGCTTCAGGGAGAAACTTCTTTCCTCCACTTGAGGAAATGAGAGTGAAAAATAAAAAGGATATTGCCTTGCAATTTGGGTACCAGTTCAGCCACAGTCAAATAAAGCACTGAATAGATTCCTCAAGTTCCTGGCTCCAGGCCCTACCTCCCAGACAGCATTTCTAGACCCACCCTGGGCCAGAAGGGACAATACCACCCTGAAGGGAAAGACACAAGCCTGGCTGGATTCACCACCTGCTGATTAAGGAGCCCTTGGGCCTTGAACAAACAGCAATACTCACCATAGGCCTTGGGCGAAACCCAGAACTATGCTGGTTTCTGGTCTAATGCAGCTCATTCCCAGCAGTGGTGGCGACAGGGGTGCTTGCATCACCTCTCCCCCAACTCCAGGCAGCACGGCATGGCAAGAGAGACTCCTTTTGTTGGAGGGAAGTAAGGGACGAGAACAAGACATTCTGCCTGGTAATCCAGGGAATTCTCCTGGATTTTACCCAAGACCACCAAGGCAGTACCTCTCTTAGTGTGCAAGAGCCACAGCGTTACTGAGCTTGGGGTGCCCCCTAATGCGGATATGGCTATAGTGTCCAAAGACTTAGATCACAACACTCAATGCAATTTGAATACTTGAAAAGCATTCTCAAGAAGGACAGGTATAAACAAGCCCAGACTGTGAAGATTATAATACCTAACTCTTAAGCGCACAAGCACCAACAAATATCCACAAGCATCCAGACTGTCCAGGAAAACATTTCCTCAGAAAACGAACTAAAAAAGGAACCAGTGATCAATCACAGAGTAACAGAGATATGTGACCTTTTAGACAGAATTCAAAATAGCTGTTCTGAGGAAGCTCAGTAAAATTCACATAACACAGAGAAGGAATTCAGAATTCTATCATCAGATAAATTATACAAAGAGATTGAAATACCTTTTTAAAAATCAAGCATAAATTCAGAAGCTGAAAAATGAAATTGATATACCGAAGAATGCATCAGAGTCTTTCAACAGCAGAACTGATCAAGCAGAAGAAAAAAATTATTGAGCTTGAAGAGGGGATATTTGAAAATGCGCAGTCAGAGGCGACAAAAAAAGAATAAAATAGAGTGAAGCACACCTACAACATCTAGAAAATAGTTTCAGAAGTACAGATCTAAGAGTTTGCCTTAAAGAGGAGGTAGAGAGATCGAGGTAGAAAGCATATTCAAAGGAATAATATTATAACACTGTAATTGTGATATGTGAACTACTCATACCTTGAGTAGGGAGACTAAGAGATGAACCTATCAAAAATAATAACTGCAAGTTTTGAAGACATGGACAGTACAATAAGATATGAATAGAAACAATAAAAAAGTAAAAAGCCAAGGAGAGGATAAAATTATAGAGTTTCAGTTAGTTTTCTCTTTGCTTGTTTGTTTGTTTTTGCAATCACTGTTGTCATCAGTTTGAAACAATGGAATATAAGATGTTATCTATAACATTCATGGTAGCCTTAAATCAACAAACCTACAATAGATGCACCAAAAATAAAAAGCAAGAAATTAAAACATACCACCAGAGAAAATCACCTTCACAAAAAGAATACGGGGGAGAAAGAGGAAGAGAAGATTACAAAACAACCAGAAAACAAATAATAAAATGGCAAGGGAGTAATAACTTACTTATCAATAATAACATTAAATATAAATAGAATAAACTTTTCAATCAAAAGACATTGAATGGCAGAATGCATTAAAAAGCCCCAACTAGCTGCTCTCTATAAGAAACATACTTCACTTCTAAAGACACACATAGACTGAATATAAAAAGATGGAAAAAGATATTCCATCCAAATAGAAAATAACAAAAATGAGTAGCTGTACTTATATCACACAAAATAGATTTCAAGACAAAAACTATGAAAAGAGACAAAGAAGGTCATCATATAATGATAAGAGGGTCAATCCAGCAAGAAGATAGAACAAGTATATATATGCACCCAACACTGGAGCACCCAGATATATAGAGCAACTATTACCCTAACTAAAAAGAGGGATAGAGACTCTGATACAATAATAGCTGGAGACTTCAATACCCCACTTTTAACATTGGACAGATCATCTAGACAGAAAATCAACAAAGAAATATCACACTTAATGTTGTAGTATAGAACAAATTGACCTAATAGATGTTTACAGAACATTTCATCCAACAGCTGCAGAAGACATGATTGTCTCTTTGGCACATGGATCATTCTCAAGGATAAACCATATGTTAAGCCACAAAACAAATCTTTTTTTTTTTCTTTTTTTGAAACAAGGTCTCACTCTGTTGCCGCAGCTGGAGTTCAGTGGCATGATCTTGGCTCACTGCAGCCTAAACCTACCAGGCTTGAAGGGATTCTTCCACCTCAACCTTCCAAGTAGCTAGGACTTCCATGATTGGATCAGGAAGAAATCTAAAACCTGAATAGATCAATAACAAGTAATGAGATGAAAGCCATGATAAATAGTCCCCCAGTAAAGAAAAGCCTGGGACCCAATGACTTCACTGCTGATTTTTACTAAACATTTAAAGAAGAACTAATGCCAACCCTACTGAAACGATTCTGAAAAACAGAGCAGGAAGGAATACTTCCAGACTCATCCTATGAGGCCAGTATCACCCTGAAACCAAAACCAAAGACACATATCAAAAAAAAAAAAGAGAAAAAAAAAAGGAAAGTACAAGCAAGTCTCTCTGATGGACATTAATGCAAAACCTCATCCAAATATTAACAAAACAAATTCAGCAACACATTAACGAGGTCATTGATCATGACCAAGTGGGATTTGTCCTAGGCATGCAAGGATATTTCAACATACACAAATCAATCAATGTCCTACCCTATCAACAGAATGAAAGACAGAAAGCATATAATTCCAATTGATGCTGAAAATCATTTGATAAAATTCAACATCCTCTCATGATTAAAAACTCTAAAAAATCTGTGTATGCAAGGAATATACCTCATTGCAATAAAAGCTATATGTGACAGATCCACAGCTTAGTATCATATCGAATAGGGTGAAACTGAAAGCCTTTCCTCTAATATCTGAAACAGGAGAGGGATACCAACTTTTACCACTGTTATGCAACATAGTACTGGAGGTCCTAGCAAGAGAAATCAGACAAGAGAAAGAAGGGCAACAAAATTGGAAAGGAAAGTCAAATTATCCTTGTTTGCAGGTAATATGATCTTATAGTTGGAAAAATCTAAAGGATCCACCAAAAAACTATTAGAACTGATAAATTCAGTAAAGCTGCAGGATACAAAATCAACATATATAAATCAGCAATATTTCTATATGCCAACAGCAGACAATCTGAAAAAGAAATCAAGAAAGTATTCCCATTTACAATAACTACAAATAAAATAAACTACCTAGGAAGAAACCTAACCAAAGAAAAGAGCTCTACAATGAGAACTGTAAAACAATGATGTAAGAAATTGAAGATGGCACAAAAAAAACGGAAAGATATTCCATGTTGATGAATTGGAAGTTTCAATTTTATTAAAACGTTCTTACTACCCAATGCAATTTACAGATTCAATGCAATATCTATTAAAATATAATACCAATACATCATTCACATAAATAGAAAAAAATTCTAGAATTTATATGAAACCACAGAAGACCCAGAATAGCCAAAGCCATCCTGAGTAAAAAGAGCAAAACTGGAGGAAACATATTACCTGACTTTAAATTATACTACACAGTTATAGTAACCAAAGAAACATGGTACTGGCATAAATACAGACACATAGACCAAAGGAAAATAATAGAGAATTCAGAAATAAATCTATAGATTCACAGTGAACTTATTTTCAACAAAGGTGCCAAGAACAGACATTGGGGGAAAAGATAGGCTCTGAAATTAATGCTGTTGGCAAAACTGCATATCCATATGCAGAAGAATGAAACTAGACCTTTATCTCCCACTGTATACAAAAATCAAATCAAAATGGAGTACAGGCTTAAATTTAAGACCTCAAACTATGAAACTGCTGAAAGAAAACTTTGGGAAAACTCTCCAGAACAACGGACTGAGCACAGATTACTTGAGCAATACTCTACCACAAGCACAGGCAACCAAAGTAAAAATGAACAAAGGGGATCACATCAAGCTAAAAAGCTTCTGCCAGCAAATAAAACGATCAGCAAATTGAAGAGACTACCCATAGAATGGGAGAAAATATTTGCAAACTATTCATCTGACAACGGCTTAACAACTAGAATATGTAAGAAGCCAAAATCACTGAATAAAAAAATACCTAGGCCAGGTGTGGTGGCTCACGCCTGTAATCCAAGCACTTTGGAGGCCAAGGCAGGCGGATCACCTGAGGTTGGGAGTTCAAGAAAATACCTAATAATCCGATTAAAAATGGACTAAAGGTCTGAATAGACATTTCTTGAGAAGACATACAAAAGGCATTTCTCAAGAGAAGACATACAAAAGGCAAACAGGTATATGAAAAGGTGCCCAATATCATTGAATATCAGAGAAATGAAATAAAGATTACAATGAGATATTATCTCACCACAGTTAAAATGGCTTTTATTCAGAGTCAGGCAATAATAAATGCTGGCAAGGATGTGGAGAAAAGAGAACCCTCATACATTCTTGGTGGGAATGTAACTTACTACAGCCACTTTGTAGAACAGTATGGAGGTTCTTCAAAAAACTAAAAGTAGAATTATCATATAATCCAGCAATCCCACTGCTAGGTATATACATAAAAGAAAGGATATCAGGATATCAAAGAGATGTCTACACCCCTGTGTTTACTGCAGCACTATTCAAAATAACCATGATTTGGAAGCAACCTAAGTGTCCATCAAGAGACAAATGGATAAAGAAAATGTGGTACTTACACACAATGAAGTACTATTCAGCCATAAAGAAGAACGAGATCCGGTCATTTGCAACAACATGGATGGAATTAGAGTATTATTAGGTTAAGTGAAATAAGCCAGGCACAGAAAGACAAACTTTGCATGTTTTCCACTCATTTGTGAGAGCTAAAATTTTAAACAGTTTGAGATAGATATTAGAAGGATGGTTACCAGAGGCTGGGAAGGGTAGAAGTGGGTAGAGGGAAATTGGAGATTATTACCGGGCACGAAAATATAGTTAGATAGAATGAATAAGACCTAGCATTTGATGGCACAAAAAGGTGACTGCAGTCAACAACAAATTAATGTACATTTTAAAATAACTAAAAGCATAATTGGAATGTTTGTAACGCAAAGGAAGTAAAAATGCTTGAAGTGATGGATACCCCATTTACCCTGATGTGATTATTACAAATTGTATGTCTGTAACAAAATATCTCATGTAACCCAGAAATATATACACCTGATGTGCACCCATAAAAGCTAAAAATTTTATGAAAAGAATTAAAAACAAATTTAGGACAATATAGATTACTTTTTAGAGTGTTCATTCAAAATTGTTAAAACTAAGTTTTTGTGTAAAGCCTTTTGTTACCTGTAAATTTTACTTTTATGGAACATCTAATTCCTAAGAATAGCAGATAAAGGCATTACTGTCATTAAGAAACTGTTAACTCAAACAATTCAATAGCAAAACAACAAATAATCTGATTTTAAAGTGGGCAAAAGACCTGAATAGACAGTTCTTTTTTTTTTTTTTTTTTTTTTTTTTTTTTTTTTTTATTGCATTTAAGTGACATCACATTGCAGTTTTTGCGTTTTCCTGATATGGTGACGTTGAATATTTTTTCATGTAACTGTTGGCTATTTTTATGCTTCTTTTAAGAACTGTCTATGTTCTGAATAGACAGTTCTTAAAAGAAGCATAAAAATAGCCAACAGTTACATGAAAAAATATTCAACGTCACCATATCAGGAAAACGCAAAAACTGCAATGTGATGTCACTTCACCCCAGTTAGGCTGGCTATTATAAAAAAGACAGAAAACAAACAAATATTGGCAAGGATGTGGAGAAAATGGAACTCTTATATACTGTTAGTGGGGATGGAAATTAGTACAGCCATTGTGGATAATAGTATGGAAAGTCCTTTAAAAAATAAAAACACGTGGGGTGCAGTGGCTCATGCCTGTAATCCGAGCACTTTGGGAGGCTGAGGTGGGCGAATCACAAGGTTAGGAGTTCAAGACCAGCCTGACCAACATGGTGAAACCACCTTTCTACTAATAATACAAAAATTAGCCAGGCATGGGGGCACGCACCTGCAATCCCAGCTACTCAGGAGGCTGAGGCAGGAGAATTGCTTGAAGCCAAGATCGTGCCACTGCACTCTATACTGGGCAACTGAGCAAGACTCCATCTCAATAAAATACTAAACAAACAAATAAATAAAAATACAATTATCAGTATGTCCAAGAGATATCTGCCCTCCCATGTTTATTTCAGCACTATTTTCAACAGCAAAGATATAGAATCAACCTAAGTGTTTATCAATGGATGAATGGATGTAAAAAAAAACATACGTATATACAATGAAATGCTATTCAGCCTTTAAAAAGCAGCAAATCCTGTCATTTGCAGCAGTGTGGATGAACCTGGAGAAAATTAAATCCCCAAAGCAATTGCAACAAAAGCAAAAACAAAAACAAAAGTTGACAAATGCAAGCTAATTTAACTAAAAAGTTTTTGCTTAGCAAAAGAAACTATCAACAGAGTAAACAGACAACCTACAGAATGGGATAAAATATTTGCACACTATGCATCCAGCAAAGGTCAGATATCCAAAATCTATCGAGAATTTAAACAAATTAACAAGCAAAAGTCCAACAACCCCGTTAAAACTGGGCAAAGGACATGAACAGACATTTTTCAAAAGAAGACATACATGCAGCCAACAAATAAAACATATGAAAAATTGTTGAATATTACTAATCACTAGAGAAACCAATCAAAATCACAATGCAATACCATCTCTCACCAGTCGGTATGGCTGTAGTAAAAAGTCAAAAAATAACAGATGTTAACAAGGTTTTAGAGAAAAGGGAACGCTTATACACTGCTCATGGGAATGTAAATTCGTTCAGCCATTGTGGAAAGCAGTTTGCTGATTTCTCAAAACACTCAAAGCAGAATTGTCATTTGACACAGCAATCCCATTATTGAGTATATACCCAAAGGAATATAAATCATTCTATCATAAAGACACATGCACGTGTATGTTCACCACAGCACTATTTAAAATAGCAAAGTCAGAGAATCCACCTAAATGCCCATCAATGGTAGACTGAATAAAGAAAACGTGGTGCAAATACACCATGAAATATTTCACAGCCGTAAAAAAGAATGAGATCATGTCCTTCGCAGCAACATGGATGGAGCTGGAGGCCATTATCCTAAGTGAACAAACACAGGAACAGAAAACCAAATACCACATGTTCTCATATATAAGTGGGAGCTAAACACTGAGTACATAACGGACACAAAGAAGTGAACAACAGACACCAGGGCCTACTTTAGGGTGGATGGAGGAAGAAGGGTGAGAATCAAAAAACTCCCTATCAGGCACTATGCTTATTACCTGGATGATGAAATAATCTGTACACAAACCCCTGTGACACACAATTTGCCTATATAACCAACACATGTGCTCTTGAGCCTAAAATATAAGTTTAAAAAATTTTTAAAATTGTTTTCTTTGAAGTAGAGAATGGAATAGTGGTTACCAGAAGCTGGGGATGGTACGAGGTAGGGAAGGATGGAGAGAGGTTGGTCAATGTGTAAAAACTCACAGTTATGAAGAATATGTTTTGGTGGTTTTTTACACAGTAGAGTGATATCAATGTAGTATATGTTTCAAGATAACTAGAAAAGAAGATTTTGAATGATGTCACCACAAATAAATGAAAAATGTTCAATGTGATGGATATGGTAATTGCCCCCATTAGATTATTATACTATATAGTATACTTACATTGACAATCACATTGTACCTTATAAATGTATACAATTATGTGTCAATTATAAATTTTAAAATTAAGGATTTAAAAAAAAAAGACTCTGCCCAAAATAAAAAAAAGGCTCAATTTAGAGAGGCATGACAATCGAGATGCAAAGCAAAAGGAAATACTAGATAGAGGTTAGAAACCAAGTGACAGGGGATCAAAGACAGAGCATTTATTTTCTCACATGGAGCTTGAGGAACCTGTATAGAAGCATCATTTGAGCTGGGACTTAAGTAATGCATAGATAAGCAGAGGAGGGGGGGTGTCAGAGAAAATATAGGGCATTTTAGGCAGAAGGATCAGAACGAACAAAGAGTTAAGGAAAGTGAATGACAATGGTCCCATGTGGCTATATCTGAGTACGCATGAGGTGGGGACATAGTGGAAATATATCAAACTGGCAAGATCAGTTGAGATCAGATCATATAAGGCTTTACATGTTAGGCCAAGGAGTTGGATTGTAATGAGTAATTAGGAGCCACCAAAGACTCCTGGGCTGAGAAAGAGGCATGATTCAACCAAGTTATGGCAAATGTCAAACAGGAAGGTCAACTGTAATGAAACTTTAAGGGAGGGACTGGATACAGGATGACCAGCTAGCAGGTTACTGAAATAGTTTCAGTACCCTATTTCAAAGAAATTATGAGGGTCTATATTAAGACAGCAGGAATAGAAAGATCTGATAATGGAGACACCAATAAAGTAGATAGAATCTGCATGACCGATTGGGTGAGCAGTGTGGATTCAAACATGATTCCGAGGTTACTAAACCAGGTGACTGGAAGGGTTGTTACATTGTTAACTGCAATTGAAAACAGTGGAGGGGGAGCAGTTTACAGATACTTGCAAGGGTGTGGCAAGTATCAAAATGCTTAGAAATAGGTCTTTTATATGATTAGAAAGCTAATTCCAGTTTTTTAATAGTTGGACTGTATATAGCATGTATGAATATATATTGTGAGGACTGAAACACAGCATTGTTCCTAATATGTAGACAATGTACATTTCTTGCCTATCCTTGTTTTTTGTTTTGTTTTTTAACCTTCATCTGACAACAACAGCCAGTATGTTCCTGAGTATCCACCCCTGCCTCATACCCCATATGTTCTAAAAGAAAAAAATGAAATGAATGGTACATTATATAATTAGTCACAACTTTATTACCATGCATTTTCCTGAGAGATGGCTATTAGAGAAAAGACAAATAATTTCTGTGAAATTAGTGCCATAGCTAAACATTTAAAGTCCCCAGATAAATAGAAAAAAAGGGCCACTCTCTGGCAAAGTTACCTCCAGACCCATAAGGGATATTTGGGTCATATACTGATATTGGAAGAAGATACAACAGAGAGTCTCTACATTTCAGACTCCTTCACTCCCCGTTGTTTTTGATATTTTCCTGGTGTAAATGAGAACAAGGTGAGTCATTAACCTCTATCAAACTGAATGATTACACATGAGTCAGTAGAGTTATAAACGGGCTTAACTAAATTGCTATCATGTAAAAATAGTGTCTTTTGGAATATTAAGGACCTGTAATAAAATCCTTTGAATAAAATTTTTAAATTAATAACTTCAAAGAAAGAGAGAATCTTAGCATACTATGAGATTTTTTATTTTTGGCCTTATCTTTTGGAAACTTTGGCTACTGAGGACCATACATTTAAGGGATTACTTGAGTAATAATTTTAGTATGTACATTGCCATTTAAGTTTTGTAGTCTTAATTTGAAAATTAAAACTGTGAATACTATTTTAATATTTTCCTTAAAGATGGCTATTAGAGAAAAGACAAATAATTTCTGTGATTTTAGTGCCATAGCTAAAAATTTAAAGTCCCCAAATAAATAGAAAAAAAGGGCCACTCTCTGGCAAAATTACCTCCAGACCCATAAGGGATATTTGGGTCATATACTGATATTGGAAGAAGATACAACTGAGGGTGTCTACATTTCAGACGTTCAGTATTTTTGTATTTAAATTCAAATCTAAAGGTCCTTATAGAGTTGTGTGTGTGTGTGTAGATGTATTTATTCCAGATTGGAGTTTGATCATTAAGCTAGATTAGCACCTTAAGTTATTATCAGTGGGAGGTTTCTCTGGTTGGTTATACCTTAACATTCAACGAGTGCTATTCTTTTGCTTAAGATTATTGGTCTTAGGTCATATAAACTAAAAGGAATATAAACCTTGATAAGCATTGGAATAGCATGAGCAATCTGACATTCTTACAACATTGGGAAAGATACCATCTGTACTTTATTTTTTTCCACAAAACTTACATTATTGGTAGTAGAGAAGTAGGTATTATAAATAATTAGACCTTTAGCAATAAGATTCGTCTGATTTTAGACTTGCTTGTCTTTAATTGGTAGTGAATAGAAATGTACATTTCTGTATGTTATCTTCATTGCTAACATGATTCGGTCCATGTAAATCCTTAGAACACCTTGAGCAAGTTTTATATTGCTTTTGAGGATATAGAAAAATGGTACATCATGGGCATATGTATAGGTTGCACATTTGGGTTTGTAAACATTGTTTGGCTCAAATTACTATCCCAATTTGTAAATCCTTATACATGTTAGTAGTGAGCTTATGAGATAATTTATCACTTCATAAATTGGGAAATATGTCTGTATTTCCCAAGTCTTAGGTTCCCTATAATGTAAGTCCTATTTTCTGCAATTCAGGGGGCTATTTGTCTTTAAGCAAGCTTTCATATAAGATGCAAATTGGGTCTCAAAGGCAACACTGTTGAAAAATAGATAGTCAATCTGAGGAGGGGAAGGGGTTTGTTGTAGCTTCTTTACTTAGTTATGAGTTCCCTAAGATCACTAACTAAATCTCATGCATGTTTATATAGCCTACAAATTTTATATAGATAGTAAGTGCTCAAAAATGTTAATTGAAGGAATGAGTATCCTTCCTTTGTCTCATTGAGACCCATTTAAATTCATTTTAGCAATTGGGTTTGTATACTAAGAATGTTTCACCAAACCCCGTCTCTACTAAAAATACAAAAATTAGCTGGGCATGGTGGCACATGCCTGTAATCCCAGCTACTCGGGAGGCTGAGGCAGGAGAATTGCCTGAACCCAGGAGGTGGAGGTTGCGGTGATCGGAGATCGCGCCATTGCACTCCAGCCTGGGTAACAAGAGAGAAACTCTGCCTCAAAAAAAAAAAAGAAAAAAGAAAAAAAAAGAATTTTTCACCAAACTAAAACTGAATTTGTTTTCTTTTACAGGTGCAGGAGACATTGTTGCAATCATGATCGGCAATCTGAAAGGCACAAAAATTCTACAATCTATTCAAAGAGGCATACAAGTGACAATGGTCATAGAAGTAGGGAAAAAACATGGCCCTTGGGTGAATCACTATTCAATTTTTTTTGTTTCTGTGTCCTTTTTTATTATTACGGCTGCAACTGTGGGCTATTTTATCTTTTATTCTGCTCGAAGACTACGGAATGCAAGAGCTCAAAGCAGGAAGCAGGTTTGTAATGGTATTTTCTTCCAATATTAAAAAAAAAATTACTGTTCTAATTGTTTTGGGGTCATGCATTTTAATACATTTTAATTGCTAGACAATGATCTCTGCATATGTTTTATGAAATCTGGTAGTTTTGAAAAGGGCATCAGCTCTTCTCAAATGTTTTATTTTCTATATTTGTCAAAGAACTTAATCCAGCCTGATTAAGTCTTCTAATACCTCATTAGAGATCACAGCCAGGATTTAATTATATATGGGTGTAAATATATATGTTCTTTTAAATAAACATTGTTTCTAAATTACAAAAACATTTCATGCTTAATATAGAAAATTAGGACATTAGAAACTATGTAGGACAAAAAACACCTAAAACCTGATATAGCAATATAACTATAGTCATTGCCCAAAGGTAACCACTATTACTTTGTGTGTATGTGTGTATTTGCATGTGGGGTGTGGCTGAGAAGAGAAACTAGGCTGAATGTTATGAGAAGACAGGTTAGAAGATCTAATTGTTCATGATATGCTGTTAGGCTCCAAACAGAGTCAAATATTAATAGTTTCTACCATATTATAACAGTGTATAAAAAGGTACAAGGTATAGAAATAACAGAGCAAAAACACCAAAGCATTATTGGACAGTAAAGTACCTGTGGTTGTATGGCATTGATCCTGCCACCATTAAATTGTCCCCCTCAGCCCCCGATACCCTTACATCTCTCCTTACCCAGTTTAAATTCCATGGTCACTCACATGCATACATCTTCAGTTCCCTTGGCCCTTCTTTCTCTTTGTTATAGTTGCTGGCGAAACAAATCCAGCCCTGGTTAAATCTACTTCCCACCTACTCTATGTCTGCACCTTGCACAGCCGAAGTATCAGAAAAGCATTTCCAGCTGTACTGACTGATCTCACTTTAAATTTGTGACCATAAATTCAGAGTGGGTCCTTAATGCTACCAGGGAATCACACTATGTTTTCTTGGCCATTTACTCTCCTTACTGTTGACTAACCATGTGTGTTCCTTTCCCTTTCTCCAACACCTCCTCCAACTTTACTCTCAATTTGTATCTTATTTTACTGAGAAAATTGAAGCTATCCATAGTACTTCCACATATTCTCATCTATCTGCATCTGAGTCTATCCTATTCCCCTGCCTTGTCTTCTGTTATTACGGATGAACTGTTCCTTTGCAAAGGCTAACTCTTTCACTCATGTACAGAATTCTTTTTCTCTTTTGTATACTCAAGGACATCACTCCAGAAATTGTCTGCTCTCACTCTCCTACTTTAACAATTTCTCCCTCCCCTCTGGATCTTTTCCATCAACACACAAACATAGTATTATCGCTACCATTTTCAAAAGGTTTTCTCTTGACCCCAGGCCAAAAACCTTGAAGTTGGTCTTTATTCCCTTTTTTCTCTCACCTCCCATGTAAACTCTATCAGCAAATCCTGTTATTTCTACCTTCCTTATATATCCAGAATTTGATTATTTCTTATCACCTCCATTGCTTCCATGCGGTCAAAGCCACCATGATTTCTTACCTCCTCCTCCTTTCAGGTATTCTCAATATAACAGCAGTATGGTGTGACACTTCTTTAGAAAGCTCAGTAGGGATTTAATGTTTTCAGATGAAAATAAATTTTTTATATGTACTGAGAAGTTTCCCTAAAGGCAATTAATTTCTGGCCACTTCATGTACTCTTTCTCCAATAAGTGAAAAGAACTCAATCTATTTGGGGGGCGGAGGGAGCAGTGAGGATTTTTATATAGCAAGAAAGTTAATTGAATTTAGGAATAGATGAGAAATTAAAATGTTGTTATAAAAACTTCATAAAGATTAGATACCAGCATATGGTAATAAGTGATGGTTATCTCAGTGTTTAAAGTTAATTGACTTCTATCCTTCTGCTTAGAGAAGCAGCTTATCACTTTGGTGGCAGGTTCAGCCTGATACTGGCTGCGGTCAAAAAGACATTTAAAATTCCTGTGCCAGGCCACTCAGTAGTTTCACACTGTGTTAATATTTGACATTTGTATATTGTGCTGTTTTTATCTGCAAGGCTGGAAAGAAATCGGTGTCCATTGTGACAAACTACTCAAAGGTTATAATTACAATGACAAGAGTGTTTGGTTTGCATATGTTCATGGTGGGGTATGTGTTTCTTTATTCTCAGTGCTATAATAAATTTATTAACATGGCATTAAACCCCATCAGAAAATAATAAGGTTTATAAAGAACTTTGTCTGGTGTTACAGAGCTTCATTGGACATTTAGCTCTGGTCTCCTCACTTATTTAATTTTCATAGTTTATAATACATTTTATGAAAATTAACCTCTGTAGAAATTGTCAAGAATAGCATTAAAACTTCTCATCTATTGGAGAAGGCTTTTGAAGGGACTTTTAAAAATTACTTAATGGACTATATCTGTTTATCCTTTGGGGACTAAAAGATTAAATATATGGCTGGTAATCCTTTTAGCTTATAAATATTTGTGGGTGCTAGAAGGTCATTTATATATTTAATTTTCATGACTTAGTATTAATTTTTAAAAGGTAGCACTTAATGCATATGCTGATTATAACTATCGCTAAACATTTAACTGCATTATTTCCATTTTACTGGTAGAAATGGTGATGAAGGTGAGTTATGGAAATTTGCCTTCATTAGAATGTTAGGCAAATTTAATATATTCAAGAAGTTCTTCCTTCTGAAGGTTATGATACATGGTATATAATGTCAGGCAACTGATAACTGTGTAACCATAAATTCTGATGGCTGAATGCTCAGATGAGTCTTAGATGGAATAGCCTGATCTGTGGTAGTGTGATGTGTAAGAACACATATCATCCCTATTTTGCAGATACAAAGTTTTTAAACAGAACAAAAATGTATTAATGGATGATAAATGAAAATAACATATTAGGCCTTATAAGCTAGATTTGTGTCCCTGCCAAGAACAACCCTCACTTGAGACAAGTAAGATTATGTGAAACCTTATGGCATACACAGATTAAACTACATTTGGGAGTGATCCCTATACACTTGACTGTAGCATGGGTTACCAAACATTTTGGGGTACAGTACATGTATCCTAACTGTATCCAAGCAGTTAATACTCAATAACAACAATGCATCTGTTGGATTAAACACTGACCAGTGAAACAAAAGAGACCTATAGGTGAAATAGGAGCTGGCCTGGATATAATGGGAAAAGCTGAATTTACTTTTAATGAAGAGTGACTTTCAGAAAAGGATTACTAACTAAAATAGACAGATTAGAAGGAAATCATCTTCCAAGAGGAGGGAAAAGAATGGGAATCCACTTGGAAAGATCATAAAGCTTTGATAAAATGATCACACGGACCTAACACATAATGCTAGGGAATGCTAGGAATCAATATTGGGGAAGAAAATATACTCTAACACAACAGAGTCTATTAACCATTTTACTTAAAAGTGAGCCTTAAGTAGCCATGGGGGTAATGGCTTTTCATTTTTAGCTGTGAAAGCTCAGGCAGAGAATCTTTGAGACACATGCAGATCCCCAAATTTATGGAATTTTTTTTTGTAAAATTGCAACTTGCACTGCTGATTTCTGACTGATCTTGACCAAAGGATGGACCAAAATAAGGCTAGTAGGAATAGAACTAATACTGAATGATACCCATGTACTCTCATGGTAGGGAAATGGCGTTGCTGTGCAAAGTTAACTATAACCTATAACTTTATAATAATGTAAGTTGAGAAAAATGATTGGTTTTGTCCCCAGATAACATGGAACCTAGAAATGACAGAATAATTGCCACTGGAGACATCATTTGTTTCTCATCATATCTGGTATACGGTCAAAGGCTAATTCTTCTAGCAAGGTTTAATAAATATTTCTGTGACATTTCCATATTCTGTTGTAACCAAACCAAACTGTACCATAATCATATTCTGATATGGTATAATACTGGTATTGTTAGTAAAATTCAACTATCTTATATAAACCAATCATATGATAATCAAATCTATTTGAGAAATTGAACTAAAACTCCTCACAGTGTGATACCAAGGGAGAGTGACTGGCATGAAGAAGAATTAGAATGATTTAGTGGATTATCATATTGAATACCTCTGTGCAAATTTATCACAAAGTTCAAGTGGTCATAGATCAAAGGAATAAATTGATAATTAAATTGGTATAACAATGTAAAGATGTTTGTGATGGTCTTATAAACTGGATGAATTGTTCCTTTGAGCCTGTTTCTACTCCTTGGTGACTTCTGCAAGTATTTAGATATACTTATGTTGTTCATATGGCACCTTATATGTAAATACTGTACTAACTGAACAGTATATACAGTTGACCCTTAAACAACTTGGGTTTCAACCACGTGAATCCACTTATACATGGATATTCTTCCACTTCTGCCACCCCTGAGGCAACAAGGCCAATATATCTTTTTCCTCCTTCCCAGCCTAGTGAATGTGGAGAAAGAACGATGCAGGCCTTCATGATGATCCATGTCCACTTAGTGAAGAGAAAATATATTTTCTCTCACGCCTGTCATAGCAGCACTTTGGGAGGCCAAGGCAGGTGGACCACCTGAGCCCAGGAGTTTGAGATCAACCTGTGCAACATGGCAAAACCCTGTCCCTGCAAATAATGGAAAAATTAGCTGGGCACAGTGACTATGCACCTGTAGTCCCAGCTACCTGAGAGGCTGAGGTGGGAGAATCACTTGAGCATGGGATGCAGAGGTTACAGGAGCCGAGATCATGCCACTGCACTCCAGCCTGGGTGACAGTGAGACCCTGTCTTTAAATATATATATTGTTTTCTTCCTTATGATTTTCTTAATAACATTTTATTTTCTCTACTTTATTGTACAAACACAGTGTATGATTTATATAACATACAACATATGTATTAATTACTGTTTAGGTTATCAGTAAGGCTTCCAGACAACAGTAGACTATTAGTAGTTAATTTTGGGGGGAGTCAAAAGCTATACATGGAGTCTTGGCTGCGTGAGGGTCAGTGCCCATAACTGCCATGTTGTTCAAGGGTCAACTGAATACTATATATAGTATACTGTATATAAATACTATGCTAACTGTATAGTTACTATATAGAAACTGTACTACCATACTAACCGAAATGATAACATATAAATACCGTACTAATAGTTACTGTACTGAAAGTTTTATTATAAAAAGGCTTTGACCAACAGAATGGATTGTGAGGAAGAAGGTAACACGACAGATGTAGTTGCTTACTCCTTGCATGTCCCCAAGGGAACCGTGATTGCCCCTGGCCAACCTTGGGAATGTGGCTCTCAAAGTGTTCTTTATGTTAGCAATTGATAATTTCGTTATATACACCTGGAACGATGCACCATGTTGTGATAGCCTGTCAGAGTTGCTTTTCACAACAATCAAGATTGAAGATATCCTAGTTTCATTGTTGGGGTCCTGAGTTTCAGGCAACATGGCCAGTTGCTAGAAGGTTGCACCTAGTAAGCAATCCCTTCATCTAAGTCTTGGACCCTAACACTTAAATTGGCTCACTGGGCAGAGATATGCCATACATTTCTGTAGTTTGCTGCCAGAGAGAAAGAGCACTCCTGTGTGCTCTCAGATGAGAAAGAACTAGGCTACATTAATACCTTAAAAATCTGTCCTTCAACTTAAAGCATTACTAAAAATTATCTAAACTATTTCTGGTTACATTAAGTTTTCTCTACTCCATAGTACATGAAACTAGCTAGAAGATTCATTAAGTACCTGCACACTGTACCACTATCAACATATATACATTTGTGGTTGATATGCTCACATGTATGTATCCATTTCGGCCTACATTTGAGAGTAGTTCAGGGTTTCTTACAGAAATCATGAGAATTTTGACTCTTGAATATGAGGAGCAGATTAAATACTTGTCTAAATGGGACTTTGTTTTACAGTCTTTCTTCTGACTTTCTCACTAAACAAAAGAAAGCTTGCATAATGGGTCTCAGGATTTTTATATATTCACTTACTCTAATTTTACAATTATATCACTAATTCTTCTTCCAGCTTTATTGAAGTATAATTGACAAATAAAATTTGTATATATTCAAGGTGTACAATGGGTTGATTTGATATACATATTAATTGTAAAATTATTAACATAAATTAATTAACACATCTATCCACACACATAGTGGGTGAGAATACTTAAGATCTACCCTCTTAGCAAATTTCAAGTAAACTATGCTATATATAAGATCCTCAGGATGTATTCATCTAAAATTTTGAACTCACAGAAGCAGAGAACAGAGAAGTGGTTGCTGGGGTGTGGGGGTGTGTTGAGGAAATGGGGAGATGTTGGTCAAAGGATACAAACTTGCATTTATACCACAAATTCTAAAGGGTGTTAATCGCATTTCTTCAAAAAAATGCTATAATCTGAGCTATAACCTATCTACTGAGTGAAATTCCCCCTTTCTTCCTTGTAGTGTATTTCCTTACACTGCCCACAGTGATGCTTTTCATGGGTGTGGTCTGCACTCTTATTTATCCCCTCATCTGTAGTTCCATAGATTATAGGAAGCTTTTTTATAGCCTGCACCTACTCTTACCTGTAGGAATAATTTCAGTCAAATATTACAGATAAGCTTGTGTTGAATAAAATGAATTTCTTTTAGTTTTCATATACCTAAACAGCCACATGGCTCAGACTTCTATTTTGTTCCTAGGAATATATCTGAGAAAAAGAATCCTCTTACTGTAATTCTTGATTTTAAATATATGTGTTAAAACTCTTAGCCAATTTTTTATGAAAATCTTTATTTTTAAAATATGGTGACTTAAGTATAGAAAAATCTAGTTTGCTTGTATCTCTCTCCTGTCTTGCTTTTACACACCCTGTCCTCCATCAAGTAATTAGGTTTGACTACATACTTAATACTGTTCATGTGGGTTTCAGTTAAGCTAAAAGCTGAATGCCCTGGAAGCAAAAATGAGGCTTACAAATCACCAGACTGAAACTTGTATTTTACCTATTTGAATATAAATACACCAATGAACTGGGTAGAATATCTCTGCATTCACTATAATTTCAAAATTGAACACTGTAATAAAGAATGATAATTGGTTTGACACTTCATCTTCAACCCCAATAAATTCCCATTCACAACCAAATAAAAGACCCTTATAATCAAGATTCTTCAGTAAGTAGAGTGAATGCAGCTTTTGATTAGTCAGAATAGCCACATTAAGCTTCTGTTAAGAAAATTGGCCAACAACCAGCTTTGAATCAGTCTTCCATTCTACTGCCAAATATTCTTAGACCAGGTATCTCTTAGGATTAAAGAGAAGGAGGGGAAAGGTGAAAGGTAGTTGACATAATGTACTTGCTTTTTTAAATTCCCCAAATCACAGTAAGTAGCCAATTTGAGAAGAATTTTAAGATTGGATAATTGCTTGCTTTGAATGAGTTTTTTAATTTTTTGCATTTATCTTCTTCACAAGGAATGTGAAGCCGTTTTAAAGGCTTCTTTGCATTACACAATGGAGGCAGTGTACAATACTGGCGAGATCATGGGCTTTAAAGTCATATAGAACCTGAGCTTGCATTGAATCACAACTCTGAAACTAACCAGCTGTCTGGACTTTAGTCAAGCTTCTGAACCTTACTTTTCTTGTCTATAAAACTTGGATATCAAAATAGCTATTTCACAATGTTGTTAATTATTAAACAAGATGGCACATGTAAAAAGCTTAGAACCTGACACATGGTAAAGGCTCAATTAATGTTTAAACCTTTCTTTTCCCAAACTTAATAGAGTAGAGGATTTTAATAATTGAAATGAGAAGTGTCTTGTATGAGAAAATCAAGAAAGTCTGGGGAGAGAGATCCAAGATGGCTGACCACTAGCAACTTGGGATAGTAGCTCCTAGTGAAAGTGCAGAGAATGAGAGGACGACACACTTTCAGATGAATTTTTGTTGCTCACGGACCAGGAGATACCCAGCGGAGGAGCCCCACCAGTCGCTAGTGCGACTCTTGTGGCCGGCGCGGCAGTTTTGCTGGCACTTCAGCACAGCAGTTCTTGGTGCAGAGTGAGCGGGACTGGGTCCCCTTTTGGCCGATTCCCAGGCAGAAAAGCACCATCAATCTTAACACTGCTGTTTTGGCCGGCACAGTGGATTGCTTAGATTTCGGCACTGGGAATCAACAAGTTCGACGTCCACTCAGAAACCTAATTTGAAAGTCGGAAATCACAAAGATGACAGGTGGATAAATTTACAATGATGAGAGGAAAGCAGCGTAAAAAGGCTGAGAATACCCCAAATCAGAATGCCTCTCCCTCTACAGGTGATCACAGTTCCTCATCAGCAACGGAACAAGCCCTGATGGAGAACAAGTGTGTTCCATTAACAGAAGTAGACTTCAGAAGGTGGATGATAGGAAACTTCTGTGAATTAAAAGAACTTGTTCTAACCCAATGCAAAGAAACTAAGAACTTTGAAAAAATGTTTGATGAAATGCTAATGAGAATAGACAATTTGGAGAGGAATATAGGTGAATTAATGGAGCTGAAAAACACAACACGAGAACTTCGCGAAGTATGCACAAGTTTTAACAGTCGAATTGATCAAGCAGGAAAAAGGATATCAGAGTTCGAAGACCAACTTAACGAAATAAAATGAGAAGTCAAGATTAGAGAAAAAAAGATAAAAAGAATGAGCAAAGTCTCCAAGAAATATGGGACTATGTGAAAAGACCTAATCTACGTTTGATAGGTGTACCTGAATGTGATGAAGAGAATGAATCCAAGTTGGAAAATACTCTTCAGGAGATTATTCAGGAAAACTTTCCCAACCTAGTAAGACAGGACAATATTCAACTCCAGGTAATACAGAGAACACCACAAAGATATTCCTCAAGAAGACCAACCCCAAGGCACATAATCGTCAGATTCACTAGGGTTGAAATGAAGGAGAAAATACTAAGAGCAGCCAGAGAGAAAGGTCAGGTTGCCCACAAAGGGAAGCCCATCAGACTTACAGCAGATCACTCAGCAGAAACCCTACAAGCCAGAAAAGAGTGGGGGCCAATATTCAACATCCTTAAAGAAAAGAACCTTCAACCCAGAATTTCATATCCAGCCAAACTGAGCTTCAAAAGCGAAGGAAAAATAAAATATTTTGCAAACAAGCAAGTACTTAGAGATTTTACCATCACCAGGCCTGCTTTGCAGAAGCTTCTGAAAGAAGCACTACACATGTAAACAAACAACGAGCAGCAGCCTTTCCAAAAATATATCCGGCTAGCATCAAATGGCAGTATTAAACTCATATATATTATTAACTGGATAAAAAGCCAAAACCCATCGGTACACTGTATCCAGACCCATCTCACATGCAACGATACACAAAGACTCAAAGGGACAGAGGAAGATTTACCAACCAAATGGAGAGCAAACATAAATAAATAAATAAATACAAAGCAGGAGTTGCAACTCTCACCTCTGATAAAATAGATCTTAAGGCAACAAAGATCAAAAGAGGCAAAGAAGGACATTACATAATGGTAAAAGGATCAATGCAACAAGAAGAGCTAACGATCCTATATATACACGCACCCAATACAGGAGAACCCAGATACATAAGACAAGTTCTTAATGGCTTATAAAGAGACTTAGCCTCCCACACAATAATAGTGGGAGACTGTAACATCACATTGTTAATATTAGACTGATCAACGAGATAGAAAATTAACAAGGATATCCAGGACTTGAACTCAGACCCAGAACAAGTAAACTTAATAAACATTTATAGAACTCTCCACTTCAAATACACAAAACATACATTCTTATCAGTACCATATCACCCTTATTCCAAAAGTGACTACATAATTGGAAGTAAATCACTCCTCAATAATTGCATAGCATTTCATAGGTTTAAATGAAATATTGGTTGGCTGCTTGTTTGTTATTTTCTTCCCTTATTCCTTCCTGTCTCCATTGTTAAGCACAATTGTTGGCATAAAAGAGGTTTTCAATTCCCATTTTTAGACTGCATTCTAGCCTGGGCAATAAAGCAATATTCCTGTTCTCTCTCTCTCTTTCTCTTTCTTTTTCTTCCTCTTCATTCTTTTTTTTCTTTCTCTCTTTCTTTCTTCCTTTTTCTAAAAAAAAAAAGGAAAGTCTGTTTATATTTTCTAAATTCAGAAAATAGTTTTTGAGCAAACTCTAGCAACTAGGGAATTTTTTTTCTAAGTGACTAAGGCCCAGTCCTCCAGCTACTCACAATCTAATAGGAGAGAAAGGAACATTGATAATACAATTACTGAACAAGATAAGAGGTGGAAGCAATGTGTTGTTGGAATTTATAAACTAAGGAAATTCTGATCAGGTAGCAAGGCATTGGAAAAGGGGAAAGTATCCAATGTAATTTGTATAATCAGATACATTCTTGAAATTCTGTTTAATGAGTAAGATATAAATTGCAGTCCACATGGGGCATATTGTCTTTAAATGTCAAGGTATATTTGGGCAAAAGTTGACATAATGTCGTTCAAACATATGTATTGAATATAATCTACTTGGTTCTAATACTGTTCTTATATTTCAGTTTTTTTAGAGGGAGTCATGCATCTCAGAACTCTTGCTATCAGTGTCATGGTGAAATATCTTGAGTACTATCTTGAATATCTTAAGGCAGTTTTGTGAGTGACTTGCTTTTAAGCTCTAAAAATACAGTTGGTGCTTTTTACTGAAATCACTTGTCTTGCATCCATATTTAAAGAAAGTAGCTTTTCTTTATATAAGCCCGGTAGGAGCTATTGAAATATTCAAATTTTCTTTTAAACACATTTTTATTCTGAGGCTGCTTTGTTAAACATTAGTTTATGCTATGCTGCAAACCTTTTAGAGATCCTTTATAATCAAGTCTCTTGGCTAGTGTTTTCTGGCATTTTGGATTTGGCCCTATTTTTTGTGTGTGTGTGTGTTCTCCCCCCACCATCATTTTCTAGCATTGATCTTAGTGCAAGTTCTACTGTTCTCCTGGGCATAGACTCAGACTTAACATACAAAGTTTTCCTTTGACCCCACACTTCAAATTAATTAGCATTATAGTCTTGGCTATAATTAAGAAAGTTATATATTTGACATTAATTCCTAATAAATTGATAAGCATTAACACTGGAGCTTCAGACATTTATATTGTATTGAATGGAATATTTTGCAATGAGAAATCAGACTATATAGACTGAATCAAGTAAATACCCTAGAGAGTTATCACTTCCTTATGAGAGCTTTCCTCTAACTGTGTTATGCAGCTTGTTGCCTAAACCTAAATTAGAATTGCTTTCAGGACAAAGGGCAAAATGATTGTGAAAGACATCATCAACTATGTTACATTTTTTCCCTTTTCCTCTTGCTGGCTCTATTTTTTTCGCATTTGCATTTTTCTTCTCTCAGTGTCTAACTGACTCATGATCTATGCGAAAAGAAAGTAGTGAAGTGTAGGTGTCTGGGCCAGGGCCAGGACCCTGTAGGCATACAGGTGGAAGTATTGCCACAGTTTGACAGACCCTAGAATCCAGGAGCTAGAAAAACATCAAAAGACAGCAGAGTTATGCATGGTTATATTGTAATGGACTCTTGGAATATGAAGAGCAGAGTTCCAGTACCAGCTCTATTATTTAGATGCTGCATTCCCTTTTGGATAAGTTATTTTATGTTTTCAACCCTTCACTTGCACATATCTAAAATGAGGATATTACCTTCTTATGGAGGTTGTTGCGAGGATTAAATGAGGTAATGGATAACAAAAAAAGTATTTTAAATTGTATAACAACTGTATATTGTAAGGAAATGATAGTACTAGCTTGCTGTTCCAAGCTTCAGTTAAAACAGATAGCTACCTTGATGTAACTCTGGGTTTCAGTGGAGCTGACACTAGCTCTGATATTTTCAGCAAGATATTCGTCCTCTTTGAGCTTCAGTTTTCTTCTCTGTCTAATTAGATGTCGGGCTTGGTAATCTAAAGATCCTAAGTGTACCTTTGCTCACTGTCACTCTATTATTATCTTGCAAGTAACAAAATAGAAGGGAAGGTATTTGTGCTGAAATTAAGTCTCATCATAGAATTCTTTTAATTCACAATTATGTTCCAAAATGGGAGTGAAAGTGCCTTGATTAGCACCTCTTTTCCTTCTTAGGATCTAGGCCTTCCTATTCACTGTTTCTATTAAGCTTATTTGCTTGTCAGGTAATATTATGAGAGGTTTCTACTTTTCCTGTGACAGCAAAGAAATACTTTGGCTAGTATTCTCCTTGGCATTAAGCTAAATACCTTTCACAAAATGGTATCTTATATAGGAGACAGGTTTGGGCATTAAGGAGATTCTTTACATACTGATACTTACAGATTATTACATTCCAAAATATATTTGCTACAAGTATTTGTAGCATTTGTAGCAAATATATTTTGGCAGGTAAGTGTTATGCTTACTGATGAATGGTAGTTTACATTTTTATGTAATAAACATTTTATTGAGTGTCTGCTATAAGCCAGACATTATACTAAATACTTATATTATCTCTAGTTTTCATGTAACTTAAATGTCAGCTGGGGCTGGGGGTACATATGGGAAGGAAGTTGCTTACATTCTCACAATGATCTCTGGTTCTGAGGGTCTACTTTTTGCCAAATTTCTAAGTTTGTTCATTTTACAGTTCAAAATGGGAAGATCGCTTATATTGCCATGCTGCACATGCTACCATTATATTCCACACCTCTTAGTTGGGTTTGCGTTGCTGTAAAGGAATACATGAGGCTGGGTAGTTTATAAAAAAAAAGAGGTTGATTTGCCTCATGGTTCTGCAGGCTATACAAGAAGCTTGATGCCAACCTCTGCTTCTGGTGAAAACCTTAGGAAGCTACCTATCATGGCTGAAAGCGAGGGGGAGCATGTGTGTCACATGGTGCGAGAGAGAGGGAGCAGGTTCCAGGCTCTTTTAAACAACCAGTGTGAACTAACTGAGAACCCACTCATTACCACAAGCATGGTACTGAGCTCTTCATGAGAGATCTTCCTCTGTAACCCAAATACCTTCCACCATACCCCACCTCCAACATTGGGGATCAAACTTCAATGAGATTTGAAGGGAACAAATATTCACCATATCAACACAGCATCTACCAAGTATGATACTTAGCATCTACTTCAATTTATATGTATATTATTTTCACTTGAGGCATTCATGTATATAGTAGACTTTAGTGAAGGGGAATGAAGTATTTGCAGCATCACCAATAACTTCAAATTAACACCAAATGCCTCACCAAATATTACCTGGGATGCCTTTCATGGATTCCTCTCTTCATAGTATTTCCCTCTCCTGGTAGATTCCTGACTTCACTTCTGATTCAATTATCCATGACATTTTAGTTCTTATTCCATAAATGAGCCTGTGGCTTGCTTTTGCATATCCAGACACATCAAGTAATATGCTCAGTGAAACAATAAAAGGCAACCACTCTCAGAATCCATCTTCTTCATAAAGCAATCGTGGTTATAAACAGCAATATTTTTCTTAATATCAAACAGTGTAAAGGTTGGTACCACACTCATTTTGTAGATAAGTAAACAAACTCGAAGATTTAAATGACTTGTGCGGGGTTATTCATTGAGTAATGACAAAGTCAGATATTGAACCATTTGAATCCAAATCCTATAGACTTCCACCAAACAAGACAATTCAAAAAGGAAATTGGAAAAGATGCATGTTAATGTCCTCTTAGCTTGCAAATAGGAAGATTGCTTTGAAAATCCATAGCATTTGAATCCATTGGGGATGGGAGAAATGTACATTTCCCATTATGGTCCCAAAGTATTGTTTAAGAAAATAGGGAAGCATAGTAAGCAAAAAGTCTCAATAACTTGGAAAAATCCTGGCAGATATCAGGTAAATGGGACATTTATTATGGCTAATTAACTTTTATCTTTAAAAATTCATTTGCACGTTGGCTTTTACCTGATAAATATTTATTGACCCTCTCTATCTTTTTCATCATACTTCTTTAAAAAAAGTTTTTCTAATGCCTGCTTTTTTTTTACAGAGGCAATTAAAGGCAGATGCTAAAAAAGCTATTGGAAGGCTTCAACTACGTACACTGAAACAAGGAGACAAGGTGCATTCATGACTTTTAAATGCTATTTGTTTTAAAGCAGTGCTACCAAACCATGGTTCAGGCTAAATGTTCTTCCAAAGTATGATTTTATTGGCATTTATGAACCTTATTGACTTTTTATATGTATTTGATTCTACAAGTAGGCTGAATAATGTCCCCCCAAAGATATTTAAGACATCTATTCCCTTGAATCTGTATTACCTTATATGGCAAAAGGACTTTGCAGATATGACTAAGTTAAGGGACCTGAAATGGGAAGATTATCCTGGGTTATCCAGGTGGATTTTAAATATAATCCCGGTGTCCTTATAAGAGTGAGGGACAGGGATATTTGACCACAGCACAGTAAGGGATGTGACAATGAAAACAAGAGGTTGGGGTGATACAAGGAAGAGGCTATGAGCTAAGGAATTCAGACAGCCTCTAGAAGCTGGGAAATGTAAGAAGAGGGATTCTCCCCTGAAGCCTCCAGAAGGAGCACAGTATTGACAATGCCTTGATTATAGACTTCTGATTTTCAGAACAGTAAGAGAATAAACTTGTGTTGTTTAAGCCACTGAGTTATGATAATGTGTTACAGCAACTACAGGAAACTCATACAATGCTTTAGTGTTACTTTGCTTGAACATTCATTTTCAGATTTAGGACAGTTGAAAACTACCATTGATGGGTAAAACATATTAGCTATAGAACTCATGGAAATAATAAACCATTGTAAATCTTACCAAAGCCATGAAACTGCAAAGGACCAATGAAAGAGAGAGATCAAAGAAGATCTAAATAAATGGAAACATATACCATGTTCATGGGTCAGAAGACTCGCTGTTGTTAAGCTATTGGTTACCCACCAAACTAATTTATGGATTTGATGCAGTTCCAGTAAAAATCCTTGTGGAAATCTTTTATAGAAATTGACAAGTTGATTCTAAGCTTAGATGAAAATGCAAAAGAACTAGAATAAACAAAACAATTTTGATAAAGAACAACTTTGGATGAGTCACACTGCCTGATTTGCAGAATTATTTTAAATTCACAGCAGTCAAGATAGTGTCCTATTGGAAAAAGAATAGACTTATAGATCAATGGAACAGAAGAGAGAGTCCAGAAATAAACCCACACATACATAGTCGATTGATTTTCCATAAAAGTGCAAAAGCAATTCAATAAAGAAAGGATAGCCTTTTCAGCAGGGTAGCCAGTTGTTGGCTATCCATATGCAGTGATTGGAAATCCTTTAGCAAAAAAAACGAGCAAACAGACAAAAAAGAACTTCAATCCATTCTTCATACTCTATGTAAATATTAACTCAATAGATCATAGACCTTAACATGAAACCTAGAACTGTGAAATTTTTGGAAGAAAACTTTAAAGAAAAATGTTTTCATGACTTGGATGACAAACATTTCTTAGATATAACTCTAAAAACAAGTCCATAAAAGAAAAAAATGATACACTTGGCTTTGTCAAAATTAAGAATTTCTGCTCTTTGAAAGACACTTTTAAAAGAAGGAAAAGATAAGGGACAAACTGGGAGAAAATATTTGCAAATCATATGTCTGTTAAAGGGCTGTACCAAGAATATATAAAGAACTCTCAAAACTCAACAGTAAGAAAACAACCAAATAGAAAATTGGCAAGCAAAACACAATTCACCAAAAAAAAATGAATGGCAAATAAGCACATAAAAGATGTTAAACATAATTAATCATTAAAGAAATACAAATTAAAGCCACAATGAAATACCATTACACATTCATTAGAATGGCTAACATGCATACAACTGAAAATACCAAGAGCTGGACAAGATTTGGAGCAACTGGTTCCCTCATTCATTTGATGGTGAGAATGCAAAATATATAGCAGATTTGAAAACGTTTGGCAGTTCCTTATGAAGTTAAAAATACACTTACCATAGCACCTAGCAATCTCACTACTAGATATTTACCCTATGGGGGGGGAAATCTATGTTCACATAAAAACCTGTACACAACTGTTATAGCAGTTTTATTCATAGTTGTCAAAAACTGGAAAAAAGCCAAATGTTGTTCAACTGGTAAATGGATAAACTGTGGTACATACATATCACGGAATATTATTTAGTGATAGAAGGGTGAAGGGAACCCCACTGATAAATACAGCATTATGGATGAATCTCAGATGCATTATGCTAAGTCTAAAAAGCCAAACTCAAAAGCCAGAAAATGCATGATTCCATTTATATGACATTCTGGAAAAGCCTAAACTATAAAAATCTATCAGTGGTTGCCAGGAGCTGGGGATAAGAGGAAAGATTAACTACAAAGAGTTTGGAGGAATTTGTTGGGAGTAATAGCACTATTCTATCTTAATTGTGGTAAGGATTAAGTGACTATATATTTTTCAAAATGTGCAGAACTGTACACTAAAAAGGTGAATTTTACTGTATGTGAATTGCACTTTATTTTTTTTAAATGAACAAAGTTACAGAACTTGTACAAATGATATTTTATGAATTCTAAAATCAGGAAAAATAGTTTAAACCGGTGCTACATGTTTTTCTTTGTTCTGTTCCCCTTTTACTTCACTTTATTCTTTTATATTTTTAAAGTCTTGATCATTTTAAATCACCTTTGAAAACTTTACAGTTACATAATCATTCAGTGATATGATGCTTTTCCTTTTATAGGAATTTAGGCTGGTTAAGTACATGTATGTTCTGATCTTGTTCTGTAGTTTAATGTATCTTTTCTTATCTGTCAAAGTAACAATAACTATTTGCTTGTAGGAAATTGGCCCTGATGGAGATAGCTGTGCTGTGTGCATTGAATTGTATAAACCAAATGATTTGGTACGCATCTTAACCTGCAAGTAAGTTTGATTTTCTTTTATATCTTCAATAAAAATAACTGACCCACAAAAATGATTGTGATGGAAGAAAACTATTGTGAATATTTCCAAATAGTAAAGAAAATGTTTATTTTTTAATTTATTTTCATTTAAATATAGAAGAATGGTTTATTTTTATTTTTATTTATTTCTGAATACCAATGAAGTTAGTGTAAGTCTGATTTTAATCTGGCTCAATTTGTTCTAAACTAATTCCATAGAAAACTGAAAATGTAGTCAGCACAATTTACATATATATACATATGTATATGTATACACAACATATAATGTACATGTATACACATAAACATACATAATATATATAATATATACACATATAGATATAAGGATAGTACTGGATTATTTAATTTTAAATTTATTCTAATCCATTGAGAATAAAATAAAATAAACTTATGAGCATCTATTTGGAAGTGTTCATTCCTTAGTTTTTTAAATTATCCCTCTCTTGAAGTTTCTTCTTAACCCCCCTTCTCTTAGCTACTTAATACAATAGTGGTACTCTTGGAACATATCACATTGCCTAAAGCATCAGTACTGTGTCATTGTACTCAATACTATATTGGACTATATTATTGAGAATGTACCATTTAACAGTTAGGGAATTATAACTGTTTAAGATTTGAAATAATGAACAAAGTCTTAGGTCAGGTAGCATTCTAGCCATTTTCAAATGAGTACTAAAAATATTTTTTGGGAGCTAGAGTAATGAGGCTTTTACATTTAAAAGTACTGTATTATGGAATTTCCAAATTTTGTTTCTGTGGCTCCTTCATTATATGAATAGTGTGTTTAAAAGAAAAGACATCCATTCAAAGACTAAATAAAATTACACTAAGTAATCTGTTAATATATATTAGGCAAAGTGTTGCTACTTCACAACTGATAACTATGTATTTTTTCCTTCATTAGCCATATTTTCCATAAGACATGTGTTGACCCATGGCTGTTAGAACACAGGACTTGCCCCATGTGCAAATGTGACATACTCAAAGCTTTGGGAATTGAGGTAAACATTAATATGTTATTTATATGAAGGATATATGCCTGGGCTTTGGGGAAAATAACATCCTTATTTTTTAGTTATGTAATATGCCATAATTACAGTTCATGCTTAAACTGGGCATATTTATATCGTATAGACAATGAGGTACCATCCTGGGCCACCTCCATTTTCCTTCTTCCTCCCTTTTTTCAAATAGACTCATTATTTGGTCAGAATTTGAAATAATAACCATATAAACTACCAATTTGGCATCACTCTTTCTATTTTTGTAATCTTTTACTGTTGCGTAGTGACCAAACTTGTAGTTGAATAAGCATGCATAATTTGAAAAGGCATAATAAATGTTAAATTATAAGTTTATAGTTGCTAAATTTTTAAAAAGGCCTATTTTCAAGATACAACACAGAGTCAAGCTCAGTTCTTGACCTGGGAAGATACATAGATGACTGTGATTCTCACTTTTCGTAGGGGACAGCATGATGTTATTTTAGGGCCTAACTTGTACCTGGCATTATTTTATAAAGTGCTGGGATCACCCAAATGAACATATCAGATGAGAGTGCACTCTGCCTGTAGCATCTTTCACCCCATTGGTGGACCTAGTTACTCTGTTTCGACTGGGGCTAACAAGAGACTTTTGTAATCATCAAAAGAGATCACAGGTTTTAAAGGTTAAGAAATATTGCTCCAATGAATCACCTATAAATAAACTTTGAAGTGATATGTCGAGGAAAAGCATGTACAGTGAGAGGCTTTTAATTTGTTCAAATGCTCTTTAAAGGTGGATGTTGAAGATGGTTCAGTGTCTTTACAAGTCCCTGTATCCAATGAAATATCCAATAGTGTCTCCCCCCATGAAGAGGATAATCGCAGCGAGACCGCATCATCTGGATATGCTTCAGTACAGGGAGCAGATGAACCGCCTCTGGAGGAACACATGCAGTCAACAAGTAAGCATCATAGTAAGGGTTAATGAGTGCCCTACAAACAATCTATTGTGGATCATAGGCCTGTATAGTACTCTTGCTTTTTAGCATTTGTTCCATTCAGCCATTATCATGGTCCAGGTTTTTTCCACTTAAAATAAGGCCATGAAGGATGCACCCCTGCCTTAACATACATATATTCAAATGTATTTGAAATAGATGAAATGCATCAGAGTGGGGCTTATTTAAAAAGAAAGATTTCTTGGAAAGCTTCTCTCTGATGCATTTTAAATCTCAGCTTATTAACTACTTACAGAGAGTAAGGAGAAAATTTAAACTTTAGAAGCTATTGTTTATTGCAGATAAAGCAGAAATTAAGATAAAGGAGTTCTGAAATGATAAAATAGAATTCAATTTACAAATGCTTGATTTATAACCAGCTTCTCTAGAACCCATGTTTTGCAAATAGGAACCTGTTTAAGGATGGTATGTGCTGCCACCTGTTGACTATTTACCGTGAAATGAACAAATTGTTAGAAACTAAAATTGAATATATCATTTTCAAAATTCATATGAATTAGTATTGCAACTTAGTCGTTTTATGCCAAATGAGAAATTTGAGGGAGTTCCGTTTTTTCCCTAAAATGATACAACCCCTATAAAAATTATTTTCCCCTTAACCTCAATCTTTTTCATGTTTTTTGTTGGTTTGAAAGTCTTCTCTCAATCCTCATTTTGAGATCATTTAATTCTAGCATAAAAGTAAAACAAAAACTGATTGTCGAGATGACTTATGAAACTTTCAGCTTCCTATGATATAAACCTTTGTCCTCTGTAGGCTTATCAGTACCATAGATACCACGTCTGAAGATATCACAATAAATATAAACATGCAAAGGCAAACTTTGTATTTCTTGTATCTAATCTTTAGACATTCCATTGAATATAAACTAGTTGTAAGTATCTTAACAATCTGTGAATTATTCTACCTATAATAAAGAATCATTTTCTGTTTGCCCCAGATTATCTTGTACTCTCATAATTGTGTGGTAATAAAAGAGAGTGTACAAGATAATTTATTGCTAGTCTTTTAAAAAACAAAATACCAATCTACTTTTTTTGTGTTCTGTTCTTCTGTGGGTAGGGGTGGGGTGGGGGAAAGAGGTAAGCACAACAGATTTTGCAGAGATTTAAAAAGCAAATGAAATAATGATCCATGTTTTCCCTCCTGTATTCTTAATCTGAATGATAGTAATACTCACCCAACTGCCCTAAACCAGAAACTAGGGACATCCCAAATTCTTCCCACTTCCCCTTCCTATTGATTCAACATCTGTGTTCTCAACTCTGTCCCCTAATTTCCAATCTTAATTCCACAGTCATAGTTTGAGCCACTATCTTCTCTCTGCTTATTCCTTCCATTCTGACTCACCCAAGAAATTGGGGGAGCCCAGGATAATTCCTGTTTCTTCTTTAAGACTCACACCTCTTTGAAAAGCTTCTCTTGACTAGATGTGATGAACTCTACTATTGGTTTCCATAGAACTTCGATCATTGCGCTTATATCAAACTGAATTTTATTAAAACTTTTAAGGTTTCTTTGAGTAATGGCAGTGTCTTGTATTCACTGTTGTCTATCCAGGACCAAGCACATAGTTGATACTCAAATTTGTGTTGAATGAGTGAACACTTAAACCAGATTTAATTTTGTCTCTGATTACATATTACTAGTTTAAAAATCTTGTGTATTAGCCATTGATTTTTATGGTGATAGTTGATTTGCATAACTTTGCAAATACATATAGTTCATGTCTGTATGTCACATCATTGGGCTAAGTTCTATTAGAGCACTGGTTTTCAAACTTAAGTACTCATTGAGTCACTTGGAGGGCTGATTAAAACAGAGAGGTCACCATCAGAGTTTCTGACTCAGTGGGTCTTGGGTGGGTCTTGGGTGGTGCCTAGGAATTTTCATTTCTAACTTCAAAGCTTTTAAAGGCCATAAGTCTTCATTTTCATACTCTTATTTTCTTTTTTTTGGTTGTTTTACAACCTTTTACAACACTTTTAGCTATGGTTTGTAGGCTGGAGTTTGCTGGCCCCTAGGCTAAAATCTATTTTAACCTTGTACTCTCCCTGTCCTAGCCCTAGAATCAGCCATTTCTTTAGGAGGCCTTTTACTGGAAAATGGTATTTCAAAACCAGGATCTGAGCACTAGGCATGTTTATTGTTACGAGGCTGTCATTGCTATTGGCCTTTTTAATGAACAAGACTAGAAAGTATATGTGTTTATTCTCACAAATATACACACATATATACATTATTTCTCCATCATCTTATCTATCTGAAAAACAATACCTTATACTAATACATCTGATTCCGATCTAACACCACAGAGTTCATTCTAGCCTCCCCCTTTCTTTATTTGTAACTCCTTTCTCTGACAGTGAAAGGAGAAAGTCTCTCCTTATCCACAGTGTATTTACTTATTTGTTCAATTATAGAATACACATAAAATAGTTTCAGCGTTGCTAACACATACCCCTGTGTAAAACAATTTAACTAACAAGTGTACAGTTTTTTCTGTTTTTAGCCTTATAGGTTACAGTCAAAATACTGTATTCCAAAGTTATTTAAGTTTAGTTGTTTTCTTCCCCATTCTCTTCATGGGCTTATGTATTTCATTTATAATACAATTAAGTTCATTTATTACTGTTTTTATTCAATTTTGGGCATCCCTCCAACTTCCTGGTTGATTTTTTAAAAATCTGTCTATATTTATGTTTATGAAGAAGCATTGGTAATTATTTTAAGTGTCCAGGTGATTGAAATGTATAGCCAGATTTAACATCTTGTTATATTTAAGGTAAGGAAGAAGTAGAAGACATAATTTTTGCTCTTAGGGAAGCTATAATCTAGGTAGAAATAAGCACACATATGTGAATCAAAGAAGGATCAATTATAAATCAATGTAATAATGCCGTATCTACTTTATGTAAGATTTAGCGTAAATTATATAATTATTAAAGGTACAGGGAATGAGTATGATAATCAGAGTATGATGAAATTAAATAAGGAAGACTTCTTGGAAATGAATGTTGAATTTTGTCTTAAAAGAAGAGAGGGATAAAATCATCCTAAAATTGCTATTTCTTTTTAAAGATGAAAATCTACAGCTGGTTAACCATGAAGCAAATTCTGTGGCAGTGGATGTTGTCCCTCATGTTGACAACCCAACCTTTGAAGAAGATGAAACTCCTGATCAAGAGACCGCTGTTCGAGAAATTAAATCTTAAAATCTGTGTCAATAGAAAACTTGAACCATTAGTAATAACAGAACTGCCAATCAGGGCCTAGTTTACTATTAATGAACTGGATAAATTTAATAAAATAAGAGTGATACTGAAAGTGCTCAGATGACTAATATTATGCTATAGTTAAATGGCTTAAAATATTTAACCTATTAACTTTTTTCCACAAACTCATTATAATGTTTTTCATAGGCAAGTTTCCTCTCAATAGTGATAGCAACATTTTTAGACATTCAAAACTGTCTTCAAGAAGTCACATTTTTCATTTATAACAATTTTCTTATAAAAATACTGCTTTTGAAATGTGGAGTAGCTGTGATCACTTTATTTTATGATAGTATCTTAATGAAAAATACTACTACTTTAGCTTGGGATTTATGTGTCAGGGTTTTTCTCCAGGTGCTTATATTGATCTGGAATTGTAATGTAAAAAAACAATGCAAACTTAGGCTAGTGCTTCATGAAATGCCTATTTAAGCTACTTTAAGTTAATAGAAGAAGTTTAAAGCAAAATGTTCATTTTAACTTTTTGTTGTTTTCAAAATTAGGCTAAATGTGCTTCATGTGAGTGTCAATCATAGCTTCTCAGAGATTATGGACTGAACTGATTGGTATATTAACGACACCAATTTGACACAAGATTAGACAAAAAGGTTCCTTACAAAAATACTGTGTAGCTATTTCTCAAACTTGTGGGATTTTTCAAAAGCACAGTATATGAATCATACTGTTTGACAATGGTAATGACAGAGTAAGTAACACTAATATTGGTCATTGACCTGTGTGCATGAATTAGTCCACAGAAAAATGTTCTGTAAAGTTAGTTGTTGAAAATGATTTCCAAGCAATGTTACTTTGAAAAATGAGTTTATGTTTGACCTAAATGGGCTAAAATTACATTAGATAAATTAAAATTCTGTCCATGTAGCTATAAATTTTGTGAATGCATTTTATTGGTGTTTGAAAAAGAAGGTGGGGGGGAGAATTCCAGGTGCCTTAATATAAAGTTTGAAGCTTCATCCACCAAAGTTAAATATAGCTATTTTAAAATGCACTTTATTTGTACTCTTTGTGGCTTATCTTTTGTTTTAGAGTTTTGTTCAAATTCTAGCAGAATTTAGGCAAAAATAAAACAGACATGTATTTTTGTTTGCTGAATGGATGAAACCATTGCATTCTTGTACACTGATTTGAAATGCTGTAAATATATCCCGATTTGTATTGATTCTCTTTCAATATAAAATGTAAATAAAATATTCCAATAAAAGCTTGTGTCTGGTGTTAGTTTAACTGTCTATATTAGGATATTTCTTGTGTCACTATAAAGGAATACCTGAGACTGGGTAATTTCTAAAGAAAACAGGATTAATTGGTTCATGGTTTTGTAGGCTGTATAGGAAACATGGGGCCAACACCTGTTCCACTTCTGGTAAGGGCCTCAGGAAATTTACAATCATGATGGAAGGCTAAGTGGAAGCAAACACATCATATGGCAAAAGCAGGAGGAAGAGAGAGAGAAGCAAGAGGTCCCAGACTCTTAAACAAGCATATCTTGTATGAACTGAGTGAGAACTCACTTATCACCAGCGGGATGATGCTAAATCATTCATGAGGGATCAATCTCCATTATCCGATCACCCCCACCTGGCCTTACCTCCAACATTAAGAATCACATTTCAACATGAGACTTGGAAGGGACAAATGCGCAAACCCTATCACTGTCATGTACTAACTTTTCACATATAATATGCTTGGATTTGGGAGGGAATAAAATGGTTGGATGTAAATGGTCATTTGTATATTTGATCAATAAATACTAAAACTTTAGTATGATATATTTACATATTACATAGAGAGGAATGGATGCCAGCATAGTATCATTCAACTTACCGTGAATTATTGTTAAATGTCAGCAAGGTCAACAAGAGGTTGACCAGTAATAATATAACATTAAAATAGACCTTAATGCCAGTCCATCTTCATGCTTTAAAGTTTTTCTTCAGCCTTCTCTTTGGTAGTATGATTGTTAGGATGCTATTAATGTATTAAGTGCATCTTTCTTTTGTCAAGCATGTTAAGGATACAAACATGCTTGGAACACCTCAGAACTAGGATTATCAAAACAGGTACATGTTTCTTATCTGATGACATGCCGGGGACGGGGGTGGATGTGTAATGCCTATATTCTTCTCCTATATTCTTAGAGAGTTATCCTCTTTTCAAGTTTTGTGGGACTTCTTTTGGGGCATTTTTTAATGTTTTTTTTAATTTTTAACAGCTGTACTGAAGTATAATTTACAGAATTTACCCACTTTAAATATATAATTGAAATATGTTTAGTAAATGTGTAAAGCTGTACAACTATTACCACAATCCAGTTTTAAAACATTCCATCACTCCAAAACATTCTCCCATGCCCGTTTGCAGTCAGTTTCCCCTCCCATTCCCAGCCTCACACCACCACCAATCTGCTTTGTGTCTCTATAGATTTGTCTATTTTGGATATTTCATATAAATGAAATCATACATCATGTGGCCTTTTGTGACTGGCTTCTTCCCCTTAGCATGTTTTCAAGCTTCCTCCATGTTGTAGCACATATCAATATTTCGTTCCTTTTCCTTGCTGAGCAATATTCTATTGTATGAGTGGCTATCCATTCAACAGTTAATGAATGCTTGGACTATTCTAACTTTTTGGCCATTATGGATAATGCTGCTATGCACATTCACGTGTAAGTCTTCATGTAGATATATGTTTTAGATTATCTTGGTTATAAACCAAGGAGAGAAATTCTGTACCATTGTGAATTTTCTTCCTGCTATTATCTTTTGACATTCTCTAGCTTGAGCATCAGACTTTATGCTACACTCTCACATAGTAGTAAAAATATAAGCTGTTGTTCTTTAACAGTGGCAGAAATGTTTGTATGTCTATGGAGTCTCCAACTTAAGAAGGGCTTTCACAGTTTATTTGTAAGTTTAATGGAACCTAGGTTGTGTCATCTTATAAATAAGAATATATATGGTTCCCAGGTCAATCAGTAAAAATATATTTAGAGATACAATTGGAATGCTAGGAAGATTCCTTCCCCCACCTACATCTAGTTTCTGTTCACTTATGAAATATTTTATTTAAGTTCGATAACGTCTGGAGAAATGTTATCACCTTAGGCTGTAACAAATTTTGAGTTATTTACCTTGTTCACTGCTTTTTGTTGAGAGTTAATTTTTTATATTTTTAAACATTGAACAATATAAAATTTAAACAAACATATTACACGAGACTTAAAATAAATTCATTATTATGATGGACACTTTGAACTCCTGAGATAAATGTTCATTATCCTCTACTATCAGAGCTAAGGTGAAATGTTTGAGAAACCTTATCCACTAGTTCTCAACTTTTTTCTACATAAACAGTCTCATGAATGTGGAACACTAATAGGCATACCTAGACTTTTATGGTTAAGAGAGTAGTACAAATAAATAGGATTTAGTATGGAAGGTTAGTGGCAATTTTCCCTTCTAGTTATAATCCCAACTGATAGCACACGTCTAAACCACTGCTTTAGAAAACTAAACAGTCATGTCCTGTTTAGTTTTTTTTGAGACAGGGTCTAGCTCTGTCACCCAGGCTGGAGTGCAGTGGCACAATCTCGGCTCACCGCAACCTCTGCCTCCAGGCTCAAGCAATCATCCTACCTCAGCCTAGCGAGTAGCTGGGACCACAAGCGCATACCACCACACCAGCCTAATTTTTGTACTTTTTTGTAGAGATAGGCATGTTCTCCAGACTGGTCTCAAACTCCTGAGCTCAAGCAATCTGCCCACTTTTCAGCCTCCCAAAATGCTGGGATTACAGGCATGAGCCACCGCAACCAGCCCCTGTTACAAACTTTTTAAAAAAGCAATTCAGTGATCTAAAATTCATTAACAGCCTGTTTTTTTTAGAAGATATCTATGTGGGTCTTAATAGAAACATGAGTATCCCCAATTCGTTGTAGAGTTTGATTTTCAAATATCTAATTTGCTTTAAATCAGTGCACCTAAAACTTTAATGCACCTACAAGTTACCTGGGGATCATGTTGAAATGCACATTCCAATTCAGCAGGTGTAGAAGGAAGTATGAGATTCTGAATTTCTAGCAAGTTCCAGGGTAATACAAACATTGCTGGTCTGGGGTTCACACTTTCAGTAGCAAAGCTTTAAATGGCTCTCATCTAGCAGTAGTCTGCCTGTTTTGAATCATACTGCTTCTAAACTAGCTGCAGACTGTAAAAAAGTATAAGCTAAGCTAGTGACATTCCTTTCAAAAAAGCCAGTAAAATCCTGAGTGACAGCCTCAGTCTTTCCACAGCACAGGTTTTGGAATTGCTATTTAGGGTTTCCAAATACCTTTTCTTATAGACGTTTGAGGCTCTTAGAAGGCCGAGTCAGCTGGAAGACTGGCCTTCAGAAAAATGAGGTATTATTTATCTCTTCATGGTATATTATTGGATCTGGTAATATGTGGCTTGGATAAATCAGAAAACAAGAATGGAAGTAGACAGATGAGTTGGGAAGCTATATTATCACTGCAAGGTTTGTCCTCACCGAGCTTAAAGAGAAGAAACTGAGGCCAGCACAAGAAGATCCAATGCGAAGGGATTTATTCAGGCTCCCAGACGAGGCTCTGCTGTCCGACAGGAGAGGTCGGAGAAGTCCTCTCAGACGTGGGGTTTTATAGGGAGTGGAGGCGTTTGATTGGTTGTGCCCAAGGTGAGTGGGGCCCAGATGGGACAAAATGGTGGGGAGTGGGGCCCGGATGGAACAAAATGGCAGGCGGGGAGTGGGGCCCGGATGGAACAAAATGGTAGGGAGTGGGGCCCAGATGGGACAAAATGGCAGGCAGGGAGTGGGGCCCGGATGAGACAAAATGGCAGGCTAGGAGTGGGGCCCGGATGGGACAAAATGGTATCGGGTAGGTCCTGCTGGGGCTTTTTTCCAGGCTCCTGGTGGGGGGGGGCGGTGTCTGAGCTCCTGGCGAGGGAAGGGGGGAGCGTCTGAGCTCCCTGCAAGGGAGGGGTGAGCGTCCGAGCTCCCCAGGAGTGGGGGGTGGGTGCGTCCATGCTCCCGTCAAGGCAACTGGCCTTACAATCACATGGGAGGAAAGTGTTGTGAGGCTGATCTAAAGCCATAATAGGAGGATGGAATGTACTTTTGAAAAAGAAGTAGAAGAGAGACAGAGAGACTGATCGACCAACCAAGTTCTTACCTTCAGTGTCTTGGTCAACAGAGGTGCTTTGAACTGAGAAATCTAGTAGGAGAAACATTAACCAGGGAGAATATTGGAAAAATAAGTTTGGCTTTGAACATGTTGTATTTGAGGTAATTATGGACCATATGCATAGGCAGTATCGTGTCATGGTTTGTAATTAGACAAATCTAGGTTCAGATTCCAGCTTTGGCATTTATTTAGCTATATGATCTTCAGCAAGTTATTTAACTTCTCTGAGCCTCCTTTCCTTCATCCATAAAGTAAGCATGTAAAAGTGTGCAAGCTTATTAATGAAAATTAAATGACATAACACATATACAGCACCAGTACAGCAGCAGCAATGCAGACAGTGTGCAATCCCAGTCCTCGTTCCCCAAGCAATTTATATTGACACAGAATAGAGTGACACACTCTGTTTTTTAAGGTGCTTCTAGGAAAATACTTTTATTTGCAAGGGTGTGAAATAAATTTTTTATGATCAAGCCAAAAAAATTAGATCACATAAGTAATTTAATTAGAAAAAAATATTTACATAGTCGGTGAAATGCTTATTTACTAAAGCAGGAGCTCTCTAAATGCTCTGCTGTAAGCCAGAAGTGGGCCTGATCCTTTAACAGGGAGCATATGGGTATACCTGCATGAAGTTGCAGAGTAAACAGGTAGAAAAGCCATCCAGTTCTGCTTCTCCTTTGCCGCAACTGTAACCTTTAAGAGTATTGGAAAAGAATGTGGTTTGATGGGGAAGGAATTAAAAGGGGGAAGGAAAGGTAAAAAGAAAGGAAGACATCTCTCAACATTTGCTACATTTACTGATCTTTCTCCAGGAAGAGAAGAAAAAATTATCTCCCTTAGTACACATTCAAATTGTGATGGGTTTTCCCAAAGACACATTGCAGTCTGGACTCTAAAAGGATTGTCTCTTTCCAAACTGTCCAGATAGCTGCCTTGGGACTACTTACTGCCATTTAGTAGAAGAGAATCCCAGATTGTTCCTTTTCTCATTCACAAGAAAAATCCCTGCTTGGAGCACGCGCCTGCCTCACTCGAGATGGCTCACATCTTGGAAGGTTATCCCAGAGACGCTCCTCCAGGGCAGATTTCCTTGGCTTGGCATCTGCACGTGACCCATCACATTTTTTTTAATCCACATGGCTTTGAGGCTTTATTATCAAAACAGGTCACCAAGAGCCCCTTGCTTATACATTGCCTCCCAACTCCTGCTTCCCTCTAAACTTGTTTTCATTCTTGGTGCACTCTTTAATTCCGGTGAACTTAGTTATTGCAATACATAAAAAACATCGCTCAAATATTATTTCCTCACAGGGATATCACGCAAATTACTGACCTCATTCACCTTAGTGTTCAAACCGCTGGGCATCATTGCCAAGATACAAAGAGGTAAAGGTGGTTCTCAAAGGGATTGTTTTTTCTTAAGAGTTTGAGAAAGAAAAAAAAAATGCTCCTACATTGTTTAGATTCCAAAATGGAAAGTTGGACAAGAGATTTTCTGTAGTTCATTACAGTAGTTTAATAAACAGATAGGGGCCACAGTGAAGGAAGGGAGGGGTGCACGGAGTGAAGAAAATGCGGGGCTTCTGGAGATTTTATATTCTTCCTATACAACCAAAAAGAGCTTAATCTAGACATGAATTTTAGATTTGGAGAAGGAATCGATCACTGACTGTGTGACCTTGGATAAGTCACTTCCCCCGTCAGCGCTTTCCTTTATTAACGTGCAAAGCGAGACTAATATCTACGTCGCAGTACTGCTGTGAGGATTACATGAGATCACCTGAGTTTATTCTGAGAGCTCATTAAATGTTAGTTGTTGCTACTGCTGCTTCCTGGAGTAAGCCGATATTTCAAAATTCCAGAAACTTTGTTTTCTACAGTTTAATGCCTTCAGCTGTAAAACGATAAAGAGAAGCAACACCTTTACACCTGGAACTCACTTATTTGAACCAAAAAACGCTTTAAACTTCAGATAGGCAAAACACACTTATCTGTTGGCGGGGACCCGCTTTGAAAGCGTCCCCACCCATTCTCACCCCAGTGTATTGTGGGAAGCGTAGTCCCATGTTCCAGTCGCGTGAGCACAGAAAAGCGTGTAGGAAACTACAACTCCCAAGAGCTAAAGAAGCGGGACTATTTCCCAGTCTGGCGGTAGCGCTGTGGGAGGGAATTGGCAATCTCTCTGCCTACGTGGGAGAGAAGGGAGGGTTGGGGGAAGTGTGGAAAACCTGAACCTGAGCTGCTGTCGCCTGAGGAAGATTTGGTGGGAGGAGAAGTAGAGGGGAAGAGACGGGTAGAGGGTGAGGTGAGGAGGCCATCTAGGTCGCACCTCCTGGGGGGCACAAAGTTCGCGATGTGGCTGAAGCCTGAGGAAGTGCTTCTGAAAAATGCGCTGAAGCTGTGGCTGATGGAAAGGTCCAACGACTACTTCGTGCTGCAGCGGCGTCGGGGCTACGGGGAGGAAGGCGGAGGGGGGCTCACAGGTAAGCTGTGGCCACCCCTACCTGCCTCTGGGCTGCGTTCGCTGTTACTTAAAAGGTGGTGAGAACAGTTACTCGTCGCTACCCGTTTCCCGATCCTAAACCGTGGGCGGAGGGACTGGGTTTCTTCTCTCGACACCACTTTTCCGCCACCACCTCCAAGTCCTGAGAATGTCTCACTGGACAACGAGTTGCTCTTTAGCTGGGACAAGGGGAATGGAGGAGTGCTGTTCTCTCTGAGGCCAGGGAAGAAACGGGTACCTGCCTTGTCGCTTCCCATGGGGGGATGGGGAGTGATGACGAGTGTTAGACCTAGACAGGTCGCATTTAGGCTGGTGATGGGCCAGTTCGAAGTTGTGAACTTAACTTTTTTCACAAAACTCATACGGATCATCAGCACCCTGGGGAGTTTAAGTGTGTGGGGGATGGGGTGGAGTGGGGATGAGGGGATGGTGAGGAGAAAGGGAGGACGCCCCAATCACATCCTGAGAAATAGACTTCAAAAGAGAGATTAGGGAAGAGGGTGAACTGGAGTCAGGGGAGGTGGAGAGGTAGGCTCAGAATTGCTGATCTCTCCCAGTTTAGCATCTTTGACTTTGTCTCCAAGTTTGCAATCTTTGGGCTCTCCTCTCAAAGGCTGTTAACAACGTCGTCGTAATAAATTAATCTCTTGAGTGGTGCTGCCCCTTCATTCAAAGCTGTGATTGTAAGCCAGATGGTAAGAGTTTAACTCTTCCTGTCTAACCCACCCTGTCCCCAATTCTTAAAAACTGGTTTTTGGCCAAGTGTTTAAAAGTTCCAAAGAACGTTATTTTGAGACCACTCATCTTGGGTAGGGACATTTAAAGTGTTGGACGTTGGGAAAACAAGAGCTCTTTTTCTAATCAATTTCTAATTTGGTATTGTAACCTTGAAATGGTGTACCAGACAGCGTGATGTAATGGAAAGAGGGAAGACTCCGGAAAACCAGCATTTTAGCCCCATCCTACTCTCTTACTTGTTGGATGACATTCCTCAAATTCTTTCATTTACTCAACCTTAAGCACCTACTTTGTGCCGCAAGGTTCACAAGATTCAGTTCCTTGGCTTTGCAATGCTTATAATCTGGAAAAGAAGGGTGGGATGGGCTAAGGGGAAAAGTAGACCAACTAGTAAACCAGTGAAGTTATAATTCATGGAGGAGATGCCCTTGCTTTTTCTCTCTTGGAAAATGGTGCCTACCTCACAGAGTTCAGAGGATAAAACGAAAGATAATAGTGCCAAATCAATGTATGTCATTAAGATGGTGATAAATGCATGCTGTTATTTCATTTCCAAGATACTCCCAGGGTGCAGAGAATTCTGAGGTTCTACAGGACATTTTTGAAATTTTTGCTAGACCTGTTAATCTTATCCAGTTTCTAAAAAGGCCCTTTTGAAAATATGGCAACAAAAATTGTCCTGTTAAATTTGACATTTTATCATTTTCTAATTTTTAAAAATTACAAATGCTATTTTGCAGAAGAGTCTTTCCATTTAATAGATGCAGATATTTTCTAGATCAAAATTTTAGAATCAATGTTCATAATTAACCAGTGACATAAATTTTCCACTTGAGTCCATTCAGAATAGGTCAGGATATATTTAAAATAGATTTCAGGCCAGGCACGGTGGTTTAGGCCTGTAATTCCAGCACTTTGGTAGGCTGAGACAGGTGGATCGCTTGAGGCCAGGAGTTCAAGACCAGCCTGTACAACATGGTGAAACCCTATCTCTACAAAAAATACAAAAATTAGTCAGCCATGTGGCCCCAGCTACTCAAGAGACTGAAGTGGGAGGATGGCTTGAGCCTGGGAGGTCAAGCCTACAGTAAGCCATAACAGGGCCACTGCACTCCAGCCTGGGAAACAGAGGGAGACTCTGTCTCAAAAAATAAAATAAAATAGATTTTATAGTCCTGTGTTACAGCTTCAGGGATAGTCTTATAATTTATTTTGGTTCCTCGTAATAAAACTGTGTTCCTTTAAAATAAGTAGGTAAATCAAATTCTTGAAAATCAAATTACTGTAATGTAGTATTACATGGTTCTTAACTTGTTGCAAGTTTCCTTTAAACAATCACTCCTTGTTTTCTATGTTTAATTTTTCATTTGACATCCTTTTTTTCTTCTTTCTTTCTTTCTCTTTTTTGTTTTTTTGAGACAGAGTCTCATTCTGTCGTCAGGTGCCAGGCTGGAGTGCAGTGGCGCGATCTCAGCTCACTGCAACCTCTGCCTCCCGGGTTCAAGCAATTCTCCTGCCTCAGCCTCCCAGGTAGCTGGGATTATAGGCACACGCCACCACACTCAGCTAATTGTTTTTGTATTTTTAGTAGAGATTGGGTTTCACCATGTTGGCCAGGATGGTCTCGATCTCTTGACCTCGTGTTCCGCCCGCCTTGGCCTCCCAAAGTGCTGGGATTACAGGCTTGAGTCACTGCTGCCCCCGGCCTTTTTTCTTTTTTTTTTGGAGACAGGGTCTCTCACTCTGTTGCCCAGGCTGGAGGGCAGCAATAGTGATGTGATTATAGCTCACAGTAGCCTGGAACTCCTGGGCTCAAGTGATCTTCCCACCTCAGCCTCCAGAGTAGCTAGGACTTCAGGTACAAGCCACTAAGCCTGGCTAATTTATTTATTTTTATTTATTTTTTTTTTTTGAGATACAGGCTGTGTTGCCCAGGCATGGTCTTGAACTCCTGGCCTTAAGATCCTCCCACTTTGGTCTCCGAAAGGACTGGGATTGGAATTACAGGCATGAGCCACCTTATCCAGTCTGACATGCTTTCTTGTTAAAGCATGGACAAACTGCACTAGTTTACCTCTATCCTACCCACTCGACTTCTAGTCCCCATATCTCTAGAATAAGAGCAATTTGTCTGAAAAAATAAACTAAGATTTCTACCACACATACATGTTGTGACTGGTGATATCCCAATTCATTTAGTGGTCAGTTTATATCATTCCATGATTATTTTACCTGTGGTATTGACAAAATGCTTGAAATTACCGCTTGAGAGCTACCACTGTAATTCCATGTAAATTAAAACAAAATGAATCAGAAAGGAACAAAGAGGTATGTTTAGAGTTTGCTTGATTCTTTTTGGTCCAGAGCGAAAGTGTGTGCTGATTGTCCTAGCTGTTCAATTACCGTATTCTTACTTAAAATCATAAAGCCAAAAGCTTTGCTGTGCTTTACCACAAATCCACATTTGGATTAGCTCTCAGAAGAGCTTGACTGTATGCCAGCATAAGCTTGCCTTTGTCCATTTTATTTGCTAAAATCCAGTGTTATGTGCTATCCCTTTAAAAGATTAGTTTATGCATTTTGTTTAATGAAGAAATGATAATGATCATCTAGAAATGTTAATGGTTATACTTTAAGATTTCATTTCTTTGCCATGTGATAATTGGTGGTAATCACCAGCAATGTAATGACTTTAAGTGTGGACTTGATAAAGTTAATTAACTCCATTTTTTTCTAATAATGGAATAGCAGCCACAGAGAACCCTAGGATTATTAAAACAAGAGATGAGTTTGGAAGTTAGAATTCTGAGGTACCCCTTCTAAATTTTTGAAACACTTCTAGTGGATACCTGATAAATTACTGACCATTTGCCAAACTTTATCTTACTTAATTCTTCTGGCTTACAGCAGAATGGACTATCTTGTGGAAATTTTTGTTATACAGAGGCTGTTTTATAGGTAAAGTGATTTTCCTTCATTTAGAGAATAATTCACCCTTCTGGATTTTATGGTCCCCCTTGTGTTATCCCTTGCTTCTCCTAGCTAATAATGACTTTTCTATGGCACCTACATTTAGCACCTGGTTTTATAGAGATAAAACTAATTTATGCATATTTGTCTTGTTAAGCACAAATCAATTTGCTTTGCTTAGCAGATGGGAACTATTACATGAGTGGAGCTATGGGGCTACATTCTACTTAGTACTCTAGAATATGGGATTTAGGAAGATCTGCCAATCAGGAAGCCTTCATTTATGTAGTTTTTAGAGTATTTTACTTTTGAATTTTTCATATCTGAATAGTGTAAGCAGGTTCTTGGGTGTTAGATTGATATGCTCCCTCAGTAGATCTTTTTTGTGTGGTATAGAACAAAGCTAGGAAATAAAACTTATTAAAATGGAGGATTTTTGGACATTCTGTTTCTTATTTCCTTTTTCATCTTGGTACCATTACTTTGAAATTAAATCATCTGTAAAAACTAGAATATGATAATGTTTGAAATAAGCTTTTTATTTTATAATATTTATTTGGACTCTGCAAATCACTGTGTTAAACAATTTGTCATAAACACATACATAATAAACAATAAGGTAGCCTTTAAAAACCTCTTAATGACCATCCCTTGAAAATATAAAGCTTCTCTCTCCTATTTCCCCACCCCAGACTCAAGGAGTCCAACTCTGAAAATGTTCACATTAGATATTTATTAGAAAAATATCCGTGCATTTCATGCTTACAAAGGAGGCATCTGATAAAAAATTTTGGCATTCTAAGTAACTCTCTACTGAGATGAGGGTGCCCAAACGGTAAGCATGGCATTTCATTTTAGGTAAGGAAAGATTTACCCCCCCTCCCGCCACACACACACACACAGAATTAATAAGTTAACGTTTTGGCTTATTAAAAAGAAAATCCCATAGGGCAACCCCTGGAGAGGGCAGATCACACTATGTGCTCCCTTCCCTCTCTGGAACATCTTGGTACCTGTGAAATCAAGTTAAAAATTACTTTTAAAGATCTCTGAATGAGAAAGAACATTGTAGGAGGTTTTGTGTAATGAAGGATGGTCAGTGTTACCCCCCCATCTTTTTTTTTTTTAGTGGTGGAAAGATTATTGACTCTATACCTAAGTGGAAAACTAATATTTGCTATCAAGTAGATTTCATTCTAATGAAAAAAAAGGACTGAAAAGGCATGACATTGACCATCCTTTATTTCTCAAAATCTCCTACAAGGTTGCCCTTTCTTATTCAAAGAGATCTTTAAAGGTAATTTTTTTTACTTTATTTCAGAGAACAAAATGTTCCAGGGAGGAAAAAGAATACAGTGTGACTGAGAAGAGGAATACAGTGTGATTTGTCCTCCCTAGGTATTGCCCTATGGGATAAATAAATAAACAAACAAACAAACAAACAAACCAGGCTGATCACAGTGGTTCACACCTGTAATCCCAGCACTTTGGGAGGCCGAGGTGGGCAGATCACTTGAGGTCAGGAGTTTGAGACCAGCCTGGCCAACATGTTGAAACCCCATCTCTACTAAAAATACAAAAATTAGCCCAGCATGGTGGTGGGTGCCTGTAGTCTCAGGTACTGGTAAGGCTGAGGCAGGAGAATCACTTGAAGCCAAGAGGTGGAGGCTGCACTGAGTCGAGATCACGCCGCTTCACTCCAGCCTGGATAACGCAGGGAGATTCCATCTCAAATAATAATAATAATCAATAAATAAACCAACAACAAGCCAACATTCACAAATATATGAATTTACCACCAAGTTCAGTGATTCCACTTGCCCATTAACCCTGCTTCTTTTATCTTCCTTGATTTTTTGATAGTTTTATGTCTCTATTCAGCTATAATTATTTTATAAAGGCTTAGTTTCCTCATCCATAAAATGGGGATAAAGCTTGTCTTCTCTACCTCACAGCATTTTTATGTAGGTCAAATGAGTTTTGAAACTTGTGGGCAACTATACAAATACTTGACATTTATCTATTAATGAAGGAGAAAGACATTAAAATGCCATTTTCTGGGCCTGAAGACCAAAGGGGGCTATATATTTATGCCATTTTCCCTAGTAATTACTTTCCCTATGTCATATATAGAAATTGATTTGGAGTGCTAACATAGATTATATCTGATATGCAATGATATCACTACAAAAGCAAAACACTGATAGTTAATAATTGAAGAATTTGAATATGATAGTGATTATGCATTTATGGTTTATAATCAGAGTAATGCACAAGAATTAGAATAACTTATCATGACATCATTTCCTTTTGATCTGTCATCACCCAAAACCTAGAAGTGTTCGAACAGTATTTCCACAGATATCAGCATCACTTGTCTTACTGAGTGGTGATAAAGAGTATATATAACTTTGGTTACCTTAGTAGTATTTTTCAAAACAATACTTGAAAAGAAATAATTATTCAAATGATGAAAACTCGTGCTGTTTGTGAACAATTGTGGAAGGCTTATGGCTATAAGGTAAGCTAAAAATAAAAATAAAAAGCAGCCAGGTACGGTGGTGCACACCTGTAGTTCCAGCTACTTAGGAAGCTGGGGTGGGAGGATCGCTTGAGCCCAGGAGTTCGAGGCCAGCCTGGCCAACACAGTGAGATTTAAAAATATTTTAAAAAATAAAAGGCCTAATATTTGCCACATTGCTGTAGAACTATGACAGATTTTATATTGCTTTATGTTAGAATGTTTGCCCAGTTTTCCACCTTTTGCTACCGCTATCTGAACACAAAAGTTAAGAGTAAATCCTAAATGTAATGGTATGCAATACTTTCATTCAACAGACATTTACTGAGTACCTTTTAAAAACCATGCACTGTTTTAAATGCTGGAGATAAAGCAATGAGAAAAACAAAGTTCCTACTCTCATGGGGCTAATACTCCACTTGGGGGAGGCAAATAAACAAATAATGTATGATATGACTGGTGGTGATAAGCAATATGAAGAAAAATAAAGTAAGGTATCATGATAGAGAGGGGAGGGAGTTGGTATGTTAGAGAAATCAATCTGGGAAGGCCTTTTAGGGTGAACTATGATCAGAGACTTGTAGTATTAGAGTATATGAACCAAACAGATACTTGGGAACAGAGTGAATACATACAATTTTTTCTAGGAGTTTTTCTGTGAAGGGAAGCAGAGAAATAGGGTGGTAGCTGACCCTTGTCCTGTGTGTTGAGTATACAGTGGTGAATAAGACAGGAATAGTTCCAGCCAGGTGTGGTGGCTCACGTCTGTAATCCCAGCACTTTGGGAGGCCGAGGCGGGCAGATCACCTGAGGTCAGGGGTTTGAGACCAGCTTGGCCAACATGGTGAAACCCCATCTTTACTAAAAATACAAAACTTGGCTGGGTGTCTTGGCATGCACCTGTAATCCCAGCTACTCAGGAGGCTGAGGCAGGAGAATTGCTTGAACCCATGAGGTGGTGGTTGTAGTGAGCCGACGTTACACCACTGCACTGCAGCCTGGGTGACAAGAGTGAGACTTATCTCAAAAAAAAACAAAAAAAGACAGGAATAGTTCCAACCTTTACAGAGTTTATAATGTGATGGGTCAGACAGTTGATAAGTAAGCAAACAAATACAATTGCTAGTATAGTCAATAATAATAGCAGCCTTGTTCTGTTGGCTTGTAAATCTCCATAATGCAGGGAAACCCCCAAAGCAGTTTTCCAGGCCAGCTGCCTTGTAAAGTATGCTTATCCAAAATCCTGTTAAAGACACAAAGATTTCCTAAAAGCAGTGATTAATAATAGGTGGTGTACTGGTGGCAAAGTTCCAGCATGTCATCTGTGAAGTATCTTGCCAAAAACCAGTTTGGGTTGTTTTGAATTAAATCATCCATCTATGAGCACTAACAATATCTGGGAAGTGGTTTGGTAGAAGTGGCGGCAGGTTGGGGGGCGGCATTCTAAGTGGGAGGAATAATGTGATAGTGCAAAAGCAAAAAATAACAGTTGTTGGGAACACAGTAAATATTCTAGATTCATTTACGTGGAGTTGAAAATATGAGACTCAATATATGATGCACTTAGCGACTAGGAAAAGCAATGTCTTAATCTATACCAGAGGAAAACCAGAGATAGAGAATTAAAGGGACATAAGAATTAAACCTTTGTTTTTTGTGTCCACTGCTCTTTCAGTGGACATAAAACAGCCTATGTATAACAAAAATTCCACAAGATATTCCATCCTGCTGTGAGCCAGAACAATTAAGTATGATAAAATTAGGCAAATTGTCAGTAATCTATCAGATATCCACTAGAAGTGTTTCAAATTATAAGCCAAATAAATGAACATTTTGGCGTATTGAAAAGAAAATCACATAGGGCAACCCCTAGAGAGGGCAGATCACATTGTGTGCTCCCCTCCCTCCCTGGAACATCTAGGTCCCTGTGAAATCAAGTAACAAATTACCTTTAAAGATCTCTGAATAAGAAAGGGCAACATTGTAGGAGATTTTGAAAATGAAGGATGATTAGTGTTACCTCCCCTTTTTTTTTTTCGTAGCAGTGGAAAGATTATTGACTGCATACCTAAGCAAAAAACTAATATTTGCTATTAAGTAGATTTCATTCTAATGAAAAAAAAAAAAAAAAAGACTGAAAAGTGATAACATTGGCCGTGTTTTATTTCTCAAAATCTCCAAGGCTGCCCTTTCTTATGCAAAGAGATCTTTAAAAGTAATTTTTTACTTGATTTCAGAGAAGAAAATGTTCCAGGGAGAGAGAGGAATACACAGTGTGATTTGCCCCTTTTCCCCTCCCTTACTACACTATAAAGAAGCGAAGTTTGAAAACAAGGTATAGGGCCGGGCACAGTGACCCATGCCTGTAATCTCAGCACTTTAGGAAGCCAAGGCAGGGGAATTGCTTGAGCCCAGGAGTTGGAAACCAGGCTTGACCACATAGTAAGACGTTGTGTCTACAAAAAAATAAACAAAATTAGCCGGATGTGGTGGTGTGGGTCTGTAGTCTCAGCTACACGGAAGGCTGGGGTGGGTAGGAGATTGTTTGAGCCAGGGATGTGCAAACTGCAGTGAGCTGAGATTGCGCCACTACACTTCAGGCAGGGCAACAGAGTGAGACCTTGGCTCTAAATAAATAAGTAAATAAATAAAACAAGGTGTAAACACATTTTCTGATTATTATTATTATAGTAGTTGCCCTCTTGTTTTAAACTAACCAAAATGATGGGTCTGGTTTAGTTCTTCTAAATAATGTTTAAAAGTACTACACTGTATGCGAGTTTATTCATTTGCTGTCATACTTGCTTACTGTTTTGTACTTAGAAATTCAGATGTTGCAATTTCTTTGCTTTTCTGAGGGTTACTCTTTTTGTCCATTGGTGCGTAAGTCTTGAAGAGTAAGAAGTGGCTGTAAATAAAGTACCAATTCTCATATTTTCCTATGTTTCAATATTTAGAAATATAGCTGGGTTTGATTAATAATTAATCTATTCTTTTTTTTTCCCCACAAGACATTGTAATCTGTTGTTTGTGATATCCCTAAAAAATTCTAAATCCTTTAATGGAAAAATGATTTAAGTTAGGGAAGGAAATGCGTGCTTATATATATCCAGTTTTCAAGTAAGTGTCTTTAAAAGAATACAGGGAGAGGGAAAACAATACAAAAGAAGAATTATTTTTATTAACTGTTTTCCAAAGCTCTTAGTATAAAGTTGGCAGCTTTCAAAATGCCAGCTGTGGCTATTGATTTATTCCAAAATAAGCATTCTTAGTCTCATTTTAAGGACTTAGATCTGGTAGCAAACTAATAGAATCTGGAAAATCCACAGCCTTTATTGAGCACACTACTTTCTCTTATTTGAATGTATTTCCTGGTAAGTGTATTGGCAGTTTACTAATTAGTTTGTTTATTTACATTTAATGAAACTGAGATTATAAAAAGTTCAGTAAAGGTGTACTTATTTGACTTTGTACGCATGACAACTCATGACAAGATACAGAATCTGCTGGAAGGTTCCAGTAATCATTGCCATGGACAAAATTTACAATTGAACATTTTACTTAGAATGGAAATAAATCTTGTTTGTAATTATACTTAGAATGGAAATAAATCTGGTCTGGAAGTTCATTACATGACTCTTCCGCAGTTAGAGCAGTGTGCCCTTACACAGTGCCCTCAATCCAGTTTACAAACAGAGCCATTTGTCAAACTAAAGGACACTTTAGTTTGTGTACTAAACTAGCACATTGATAATGAGTACCATTTTCAAGCTGTGGCTGTTTTAATGGTCTTTCCTCTAGCACTCAGCCCATTGCCCTCCCTATTTATCTTTACCATTGACCTAATACAAAAAAGAAATGTTTATCAAATTTGCAGCTGTCTAAAAATTGAAAGGGACAATTAATACCATAGATCAGTGTTCTCAATACTGGCTGCATGTTAGATTCAACTGAAGACATTTTATTTCTATTTTTATCTTTATTTTGTTTTTGAGACGGAGTCTCGCTCTCTTGCCCAGGCAGGAGTGCAGTGGCATGATCTCAGCTCACTGCAACCTCTGCCTCCCAGTTCAAGCCTACTTTAGCCTCCTGAGTAGCCAGGATTACAGGGACCTAATCCTGTATGCCACCACGCCTGGCTAATTTTTGTAGTTTTAGTAGAGACAGGGCTTCACCATATTGGTCAGGCTGGTCTTGAACTCCTGGCCTCAGGTGATCCACCCACCTTGGCCTCCCAAAGTTCTGGGATTACAAGGCATGAGCCACCAAACCCGGCCTCTGAGGACCTTTTAAAATAAACTAAAAGATACTGGATTATTTATGGATGAAATGACACAATGTCTAGAATTTACTTTAAAATACTCCAGGAGGGAGTATTTAGAACCCAAAAATTGGTACATATTAATTTCTGAATGACTTGCAGGGACTTGATGATGATTACAGCTTAATGAGCTGGAAGAGTTCCCCAAGTGACTACAAATGTAGTTTACCACTAGCTTCCATATTATTTGGTGCATAGCTTTATACTAATTGCCTGATTTCACACTTACAAAAACTTAGCAATTTCCTTTCTACATAATGCAAGGCACTTATAATCTTGTGAACATTTCTGCTGCCAAAAAGTGACCTTTCTTGTCAGTGATTTTGACTACTCCTCTCACATCCACATAGCCACTGTTAATCTTTAAACAATCTCTTCAAAAAGATAGTTATCTTTTATCTTTATCTATTGCCTGCTAAAGCTGTCCTGTATTCAATAGAATGCCTTCGTTTGAAATTATAATTCCTTTATTTTAACACATTTGGCAAGTTATTATGTTTATTTATATTCACACACATTTATGTACTTAATTCTGAGAGAGGTAGCTCTTTTGGTTGTCTGTTGCTACTACTCTTTTATCCTTTTTTTTTTTTTTTTGAGTATTTCCACGTTCCTGTCTTCAAATTGAACACATTCTCATAGTCACTATTTCAGTGCTCAAAGTGATAGAATTATTTTTCCTTTTATCTCCAAACCCATCAGTAATTCCCTCATTAGTGGAAGTAAAATTATCTCCTGTTTCTCTTGTCCTCATTCCCATTCTCTTTTCCCCAGTACGTCCTCTTTCATAATATTTGTCAGGATTTTCATTTCTATTTTTTAAAAACTTCAATTCATATCCTAACTTTTTATTCATGTCGGATAACTTCTTACCTCTGTAATCTGCACATATTGCCATTGCCAAAATCTTTCTTGAACTTTGCCCTCACTATCAAAATCCTCTGAAAAATTGCTAATTGATACTATGCTGCATTTGTGACCCTGGTTTTTACTTTTTATCAATTTCTATATCTACTCTCCTACCCTTTCTTTTCAGCTCTTTATGTATTTGTCTTATCTCCTACTCTTCTAATTTACTCCTTCCATGCATATAACTTCCTAATCTTACATCTGCCAACCTATCTATATTCTCATTCAAATCTTGCTTAAAATCTTAACTCTTTTTAAGTGGGTAAAGATGGGAAGAGAGCGAAAAGCCTGATTTATAATTGATTTAAATTTTTCTTAAAAATCTGTATGCTAAATTAAAGGGAAATGCCTCATAAAGCAAAACTAACAATCAACCAATCAGAGCTTCCAGAAAAGAAAGGTCAATTTATATATTCCAGCCATCCCATTGATATGGTTAAATCAATAAACTATATCCTTATTGTTCCCAGCAGTATGTTGAAAGTTATGGATATAAACACAGAGATAGAAGACATGATTGTTGACCTCAGAGGACAAATAATCTAGATAAGGAGACAAAATCTGTATACATGAAGCTCTTAGAAAGTAGTTATAAAAACCAGCCTAATATATGCTAAGTTGTGTAGTACGAGTTGAACATCATTAATCTGAAAATGAAAAATCTGAAATATTCCAAACTCCGAAACATTGATTGCTGACATGATGCCACAAATGAGAAATTTTCACATCTAACCTCATGTGACAGGTTGCAGTCAAAATGCAGTCATAACTTTGTTCCATGCATAAAATTATTTAAAATATTGTATAAAATTATCTTCAGACTATATATATAAGGTATATATGAAACAAATATGTTTCGTGTTCAAACCAGGGTCCCATCCCCAAGATATCTCAGTATGCATATGCACTTAATTCAAAACCTGAAAAAATCTGAAATCCGAAACACTTCTGGTACCAAGCATTTCATATAAGGGATACTCAACCTGTATAGACTTTAAGTGCTATGAATATTCAGAGTAAAGGGAAAGTATTATTGCTTGGAATTGCCAGTGGGGATTTCATAGGGGAAGCGGGTCTTGAAGAAAATGTAGAATTCGGATTAGCTGGATTGGGCTAGAAAACTTTCATTAGCATTTCTTTTTTTCATTAGCATTTCTAGGTAAAATGATAATTGCTTAGCAACGACCCTATGGGAAAAATTAGCTGGTCGTTTAAGAAAACAGTGAACTTTGTTCTAGGAAATAGTAGGAAATAATTAGATGATTAAACTGAAACTAATTGATCAAGAGCCTTGAATTCCTAATTGAGGAATTAAGAATTGTTGAAAAGAAAATCCCTCTCCAGAAGCATTTTATTTAATCAAGGTTTTATCTTGTTTAAATATCTAAGATTTTCTTAAATTATAATATTATTAATTAATATTGGGTGTTATATTGTAGCTAACCATTGTTCTAAGTGTGTTAAATGTAACAACTCATTTATTCTTGTAACAGCCCTGTATATTAGGCTCTGTTTTAACCTTATTTTGCAAATGAGGATACAGAAAGGGTAAGTCCTTTAACTTGCTCAAGTTGACACAAGCAAGTGACAGAGCCAGAATTTAAACCTAGTTAGTCTATAGCACTAGATCCTACATTCTTATCTACTATATATACAACCTTATGGACAAGATATATAAGTTCTGCAGATGTATTTTGAGACTTGGACAATTGAAGCTGATTTAACTCTTTTATTGAAAAGATAATTTTCTCAGATACTACTCACATTGGCCTACTGTAATCTCTTCATCCCAAATACATTTTTCCTTTAAGAAAAATCTCCGTAAGGACTCTTTGGGCTAGAACATTTTAAAATAAATTTATTAGTTTGTTATATGAAGTGATTTGATTTATCTCTTTTAAAGTCCTTATTTCAACAATCTCTCTATTACAACAGGGCTTCTGGTTGGGACTCTTGATTCAGTCTTAGACTCTACTGCTAAAGTAGCTCCATTTCGCATCCTACACCAGACCCCAGATTCTCAAGTTTACTTGTCAATTGCATGTGGTGAGTATGATTTTTAAAACATAATTAAAATTAAATAAGGATACTAAAAAGCTGAGTATTTATATTTATCTATGCTCTGTAGTTGTTTTGAGATTTAAAAACAAGTTACATGTGCAACTTGACTTCAAGAGAATATCAAGACCTATTTTTATTTTTGAAGGATATGGGTTATTAGATTTTTTTTTTTAATCCATTGGTGTGAGGGACCTGAAGCTTGTAGTCTAGCAGGGCTGATTCTGAACAGATTTTGCTCACTGTTACTGATATATGACTCCTTCCTTTAACTTCTGCTTTATCCAACTACTGGGAAGATGGGTACTTCCCTATTAAATAAATTGTTTCATTTCTAATAACTCAAATGAGAAGAATCTGAAGTTATCTATGAGCACAAAACATAAAGGTTGTCCCATAAGGAAGTATAAGCCTGGAAAATTAAACCTTTTTTATTCACACACCCACCTTCTCAGAAAAAGCATCATATCCTTGAAATATAAAGGAATGTCTTACAGTTAATGCTACATATTGATTCATGCCAGGGTGGTTCAGATGCTTCCAGTTATATATTATGTGTAGAAAAGGAATTAGGGTAATTCTTCCTAATAAAGCAAGTCAAAATGAATTTTTAAAAATTGCATTTACAGTTTCTTACTTCCTTTTGTGATGCCATTATAATGTTGGTCTAAATTAGAATCCCAGATTTCTAGCTTTTTGGTGTTGAAAAACTGCCTTTCTGTCTTTTCCCCCTCTGTTCTTAAGTAGATATACTTTTTAAAAAAAGAACAAAAGTACATGAGTTTCTGGAACATTCATACATGTGAACATACAGCATATAATTTTTTAGGATGTGTGGCTTGCTTTTTATATTTCTCCCTAAATTTCTTTTAGAGTCGCCAGTGAGTTTTTTCTCCTGGCTCTCTTAAATTGAATGTCATTTAACCTAAATGAGGATGACATTATACCTGCTGACCTCACGAGAATTCTGTAACCTCAACTTTTGTTAGTAAAAATTATTTTAAAAAAAGATAATTGTATAACCTATTTCCCCAAGTTATCCTGATGCAGAAATATATTAGTTACCTACTAATGAAGCTCCCTTATACCAAAAGAATCAAACTTAAGGCTTTAACATTTCCCTGTGGCTTTTATTTGTGGATCATTAAAGTTATTATTCTTGGTATGGTGACTTCGTAACATGAATAAAATTCTAATTGGATTATAGGAAATAGGCCATTTGCAATGTCAACAAAATTTTTAATATGCCAGTCTCCATATATTTAAAAATATACTAAAAAGTCAGCATATTTCTTTTGAAATTTATATAATCCACAGTGCTGAAAATACTTTAAAGGTATGTGAGTGATAGGGGGATATTGATAGATACTGAAATATTCTTCAAGCCAAAGCAACTAGGGCTAATAATATTTCATCTCACCCTCAGCCAGCCTCCTAACATTGATTCAGCAGGTCACAAGGGTTTAACCTTGCTACAGGATTTCTAACCTTCTTTATGAAATTTCTGTAAGTTTATTAGGTCTTTTGATGAATCGGGTGACTCTGAACAAAGGTTTCATGGCTTGTGAAACAAGTAGAGTGGCCACAGTTGAAATCTACATTTACTTAGCATGTGTAGGATTGTTACATACATGCTGTTTTCAGCCACACATATTGTAGACACGGTACTAATTGTATTATTTAGAGACCAAGGATTGAATTATGCATTATGTATTTTCTGGTACTCTATACATTCTCTTAAAAGATGCTGGTTATTCTTTAGCCACTAGTTACTAGCATCTTATTTTCAGAATTTTATATATTTTCTCATGAGCTGAATTTACTTTACTCAGCTTTATTAAATGTTTTATTATTTCTATTTATAATGAGAAATACTGTTCATGCCCACATATAGGGTTAAAGTAGAAAATAAATGTAATCCTTTTATTCCTTTATGACCATCATTTTTTAAATTGAAAATTTTATTTCTTTTTAAACTAAGCTTTTAAGTAACAAGAGCAGTTGTGTTGTGGGGTTTTCCTTGAGTGTTTTATTTTCTTGTATTATTAATCAGGAGCCAACAGAGAAGAAATAACCAAGCATTGGGATTGGTTGGAACAAAATATTATGAAGACCTTATCTGTATTTGATTCAAATGAAGATATTACTAACTTTGTACAAGGAAAAATAAGAGTAAGTGGCATGGATATATCTTGTAGATGGAATACCAAAGTCTGTGACCCTCATATATGAAGATCAAAGTTTGTATGGAAAGTCATTGTTTCACTGGCACCTTTCAGGATTGGTAGAAACACACATATGAATTTCAGAATCAATGTGCCAAAGAAAATTGTAAAGTCTTTAGCACAAAAGGAGGTTGATAGATATTAAAATATTCTCTTAACACATACTGATTATTCTTTAGGTACCAGTTACTGACATCTTATTTACAGAATTTTATATATTTTCATGTGAGCTGGATTTACCTTTTCCCCTTTCATTGTCTTTGGTGCCCTTGTGAGTGCTCTTAGGGACATTTTCACTTCAATATCTCTTGAGTTTTGAGTTAAGTAAACCCTTTGTTTAGTCAAAGAAAGATATTTAGCACCTGTATTTGTAGTAGCTCCTTGTGAGGCATTAGGGAAAACCAGAGTACAAAACTGAAGAAAATCTACTTGTCTTTGTCCTAAGAGGATTATATATGTACACACATATGATATATGTACCTGTATAGATATATACAGTCGTCCCTAGGTATCCATGGGGATTGGTTCTGGCCCCTGCTGTAGATAACAAAATTCACAGATGTTAAAGTCTCTTAATGTAAAATGGCATAGTATTTGCATATAACCTATGTACATCTGCCTATATACCTGAAGTCATCTCTAGATTACTCATTCCTAATACAATGCATATGCATCACTACATTTGAGTGGACTCTGCATAGTACTCAGTCATGGCAAATTCAAGTTTTGCTTTTCGGAACTTTGTAGAATTTTTTTCCCAAATATTTTCAATCCCTGGTTGTTGACTCCACAGATGAGGAACCCATGGATATGGAGGGCTGACTGTACAGTTGTATTCAACCATTTGAATGTATGAAATATATTTTTGTTGGCAGGTGATGATGAATTTTCAGAAAAAATTTTTTCTCCTTTAGGGATTAATTGCTGAAGAGGGAAAACATTGTTTTGCAAAAGAAGATGATCCTGAGAAATTTCGAGAAGCCCTTTTGAAATTTGAAAAATATTTTGGTTTACCAGAGCAGGAGAAGTTAGTGACCCATTATTCATGCAGTTATTGGAAAGGACGGGTTCCTTGTCAGGGTTGGCTTTACCTTAGCACCAACTTTCTGAGCTTCTATTCTTTTTTGTTGGGATCAGAAAGTAAGTGGTTTCTATTGCTTACCATAGCCTTGAACCTTGCTGTATGACCTATCAACTCTAATGGTGTTAGGTTATAAATAAAATAATAGGATTGATATTAAAGGTAATTAAACGGTACAATAAAAAGTTTATTTAATCGAGGGATATAATCCTTTTAAGACTGGTTGCTTAACATAAAACCATTAGAAGTGTATATAGAATGCCTTGCATATTGTGGGAAGTGAGTCAGTATTAAATGATGACGATGATCTAGCATATAACTGTTTTCAATTCCTTGTTATAAACTATCTACTTGCTTTAGTCTGTGTTTTAATCTGTTTTAAACATACAATTTAAATATAGTGGGCATAGTACCTAATGGCCCACATCTCACTTTGTAGCCACAAAGAAGAATCAAACAGTACTATTGACAGCATGCATACAAACAGCTTTTACATTGGTAGTTATATAATTATGTAATTATATAAAGAAATAGATTTAAATGCTAAATTAGAATCATGTTTTTAAAAATTATTATTTTTATTAGTAGCTAGTCATACGTTCCTGGTTATGTTACAACTTAGAATTGTAAAGTTAGAATTGGGAGATTTTGTGTATTTTAATGTAGATGTAGAAACTTTTAAAGAAAGGCTTTCTATTTATTCATTCCTTTTGGAATACACACACACACACACACATATTTTTTTTTTCATTTTTTAAATTTTACTTTAAGTTCTGGGGTACATGTGCAAATCTTGCAGGATTGTTACATAGGTATACACTTGCCATGGTGGTTTGCTGCCTCCATCCCCCTGTCACCTACATTAGGTATTTCTCCTAGTGTTATCCCTCCCCAATCTCCCCACTTCCTGCTATCCCTTCCCTGGCCCACCACCCCCAACAGACCACAGTGTGTGATGTTCCCCTCCCTGTGTCCGTGTGTTCTCATTGTTCAACATCTACTTATGAGTGAGAACATGTGGTGTTTGGTTTTCTGTTCTTGTGTCATTTTGCTGAGAATGATGGTTTCCAGATTCATCCATGTCCCTGCAAAGGACATGAACTTATCATTTTGATGGCTGCGTAGTATTCCATGGTGTATATGTGCCACATTTTCTTTATCCAGTCTATCTTTGATGGGCATTTGGGTTGGTTCCAAGTCTTTGCTATTGTAAACAGTGCTGCAGTGAACATATGTGTGCATGTGTCTTTATAACAGATCGATTTATAATCCTTTGGGTATATACCCAGTAATGGAATTGCTGGGTCAAATGGTATTTCTGGTTCTAGATCCTTGAGGAATCACCACACTGTCTTACTTAAAATTAAATTGGGCACAGTGGCTCAGGACTATAATTCTAGCACTTTGGGAGGCCAAGGCAGGAGAATCACTGGAGCCCAGGAGTTCAAGACCAGCCTGGGCAATATAGTGAGACTCTGTCTCTACAACACAATTTTTAAATTAGCTGGGCATAGTGCACATGTCTGTAGTCCCAGCTACTTGAGGGGACTACTTGGGATGCAAGGATCACTCGAGCCTGGGAGGTCAAGGCTGCAGTAAGCCATGATCATGTCACCTCACTCCAGTCTGAGCAGCAGAGTGAGACTGTATCTCAAAAGAAATTATTTAAAATTAGATCTCTTCCTGCAATCACCAATTCTTGCACGTTCATGTTGATGCTTCAAAATTTTAACTAATCTTGAACTCTAAACTATTTTAGTTGTTTATAGTATTTTTCAAGGGGTTAACTATTGTTTCAAAATACCTGATTAATGAACATAAATCAATATGAGAATTTAATCATACCTGCTTATACCTCTTATTTGCAGTAAAACTCATTATCTCCTGGGATGAAGTCTCAAAACTTGAAAAGACTTCAAATGTCATATTGACAGAGAGTATTCATGTGTGTTCCCAAGGAGAGAATCACTACTTTTCAATGTTTTTGCATATTAACCAAACATACCTTCTTATGGAACAGCTGGCAAACTATGCTATTAGAAGACTTTTTGATAAGGAAACATTTGATAATGACCCAGTCCTTTATAATCCTCTACAAATCACCAAAAGGTATTCAAAGCTTAATTTTTACTTTTCAAAGTATTGTTTGACCATAAGAATGATAGTATTGCTTAGCATTAAAAGTTAACTCTTCTATGTTATATGATAGGTTTTTTTGGAGTTGATCATGTTTGTGTGTGTGTTTTGTGAGTTTGTTCAAATGCATTGCATAAATAGTACCCTTCTCTCCATGAAATTTAATTGTAAGAAATAATAGAAGTTAAGTTTGAAAATTTTTATTTTTTTAGATTCAGATAGGACTTATCCTGGAATACTTTTAGAAATGCAGAGATTTTTGTGTGTGGTGAGTCTAACTCTAAATTTCTCTATGAATAGTCTAGACAGTTTGGGTACGAAATGGTTAAACATACTGTGTTACTTATAGAAAACTTTTTTTTAAATGAAGAGGTAAGTTCGTGGAGTCAGTGGAGTGTGGACTTTAGAATGAAAGTAGAACAACTCTTAGACAAGTCATAATCTCTCAGCACCTCCGTTTTCTCATCTGTCATTTCTACCTCAAAGGACACTTATGGGGAATGAGCACAATATGTGTGAAACTACTTTGTAAAATATAAAATATGAGGTAAATATTAATCAGTATTAGTGCCTCCTTCAGAGGTACTTGTCTGATAGCTGTTTGCCATTACATTTGGTGTGTTGAAACTGACCAGATATCTTTTATCCTGCTAAACATTCTGAACAGTTGACTAAAATGAGCATGCCAAAGGGGAAAAGGAGAGGAGAGGACCCAGAAATAGCTAGTGAAAGCAGCTTCTGGCAAAGAGGATGAAGGTGTAGAGTATATGGGAAAGTGTAAGAGGAACCTAAGCCGAAGTCCTATAGATAAACCAAAACAAGTGACCTAGAAGGTTATATAATCACTACACAGCCCTGACTGTGTACAGTTGTTCCTCTTGCCTGTTCCTGAACTATTCCTAAAATTCATGTACATAAGGATTTGTTTTTAAGCCTCCCTGCTTTTCTGGAAGTTAGATAAGCAAGATAAATTTTTTACACTTCATTACCAAAATTAGGTCTCAGTATGCATGATTTATAAATACAATTCTATAAGGATTTAGAATCCTGTTTGTATATTATAGCTAGGCATTTATTTTGTATTTCATTCCTTGATTGGCAACCACAAACATAAACTGTTTTGCCATTTTATTTCCCTTAAAATATAGACTAAAAGGCTATCTATCAATGAGTTACCCATCACCAAATCTGTATTTAATTAAGATATAGTGAATCCATTTTTGTCTGTGTGCGTTTTTAGGAGAGCCCATTGAAAATCATATATATCTACATCATTTTTCTAGTAAGTTAAAAAAAAAACAGTAATTTACTGGGACTTAGTCTCCAAATTGCTTTTTTATAAAATGGAATATCTTTATTGTTCTGCTTATTGTTTTTACAAATATGTATTTCTTTTATAGTTTAAACAATACAGAAACATAGTAATAATAGTTAAATTTAGTGTATATCCTTCTAGGCTGTTTAATGTATGAATTTAAAAATATTTGCAAAATAGGTCTGAACATCACACAGTGTTTCTGCAATCTGCTTTTTTTCTCCTCTTATATTATGGACATCTTTCCATTCACTTAAATGGACCTTATTTTATTTAAATAATAGTGAACTCACCAAATTACAATTTATTTGTTTTATCAGCTTTCCCAGGTTAAAAAAGTTACCATTTAACTGAGGTAAAAATTAACATGGTTTTGGTTTTCTGTTCATGTTCATCAGAAGTATTTTGAAAGACATGATGAACTACCATATATTTAAATAGTATATGCAGGAAATATTAATTTAGTTTTAGCTTTGTTGGATTTGAATTAGAACTTGAATGATTTACTTATTATACTAGATGATATTGCTGCTTAATGCAATTGCTTAATGTCCCTAGGAAAATTATACCATTTAAAACAATTGCTTTTTACACAAAGTCCACATTTGTCTATCAGTTAATAAGTTCTCTGTATTTATTGACACCTATCCTGTGCCCAACATAGTATAAGCAGTGTTACTTTATCATGCTTCTACTTTGGATTGTTTAAAACATTCATTCAAATTTTTACTTCACTTAATTTTTAATACTGTTTTTAATGGACTACTCTTTCCCTCTAAATGTTTATGCCACAAATTTTCATTATTGTATTTTACTTGAACTGGGTAACTCTCTTGATTTTCTGGTAACCAGATATGAACATTGTTGTCTTCCAGGATTGGTTTTAACCATAGTCACATATTATGCCTATGTGACAATATAATAGTCTTCTTGCAGATCACCCCTTAGAGATAGTTTGAAGACTTACATGATCTCTAACTTTTGTGCATTTTATTCTACTAATAAAACTAAATTAGAAGAAAATAAACAAAATGAGTTTGCAAGGAGTCCATGTATTTTTTCTATTTTAGGATTTGTTGAAAAATATACCATTTTTAGTGTTTAATCTGTGTGCTTTACAGTATATTTATATTAGTCAATATAGGCATATGTATATCTTAGAATTCATTTCTAAGAATTCATTTGTGCCTCATCCCATTTTTTCTTTCCTACAGAGGTCTGGAAAATCGAGCCCACAGTGAGCAATTTAATGCCTTTTTTAGGCTGCCCAAAGGAGAGAGTTTGAAAGAAGTACATGAATGTTTCTTATGGGTACCATTCAGCCACTTCAATACTCATGGGAAAATGTGCATCTCAGAAAATTATATCTGCTTTGCTAGCCAAGATGGCAATCACTGTAGTGTAATCATTCCCCTACGAGAGGTGATGTAAATTTGGTTACATATCAGTTTTTAGTTTGAAGATGTTATCATTCACAGAGTAAAATGTCCTTTAATTCTATAAATTATTAAAACTTCAAGATGCAATATCCTTTTAGTAATTTAAAATAATTATTCTTCAGGATAAGAGTACAACCTTCTGACATTCTCAGTTCCTTTTAGTAAAGTCTTACAACTGTTACTGAAAGTGACAATGTTAAAACTTTAAAATTTAGAAACAAGATAAAGGTTTAGGTTAATGCAAAATGGAGCCTGATCATTCAAAACTTTATGACATCAATATCCAAACTTAAACTATCACTTTTGGTGTACTGTGTCACAAAAAATAACATTGATATCCTTTATGTAAGTCAGAAGTAAATTGTTGCTATTTGATACTGAATTTTTACAGTTTTAAAGGATAGATGTTAGCCAGACCTTTTTCTTGAGAAGTGAAATAACATGCACTGAGGTTACTTGTATGATTGGTGCAACTAGTACACAAAGTCTACTTCTTAGTAAGTCATACTATAGACCAAAACTTTTGGCCACAAAAGTATAAGCCAAGCACATTTTACTTGAATGTGTCAACAACACAGGAAAATTTAATTCATCTCTATGTTTTTCAACCCCTAGGTCTTAGCTATAGATACGACAAATGATTCCAGCAAATCTGTCATCATTAGCATCAAAGGAAAAACAGCTTTTCGCTTCCATGAAGTTAAAGATTTTGAGCAACTGGTGGCAAAACTCAGACTCAGATGTGGGGCAACTTCAACTCAATATCATGATATTAGCCCAGAGGTAATTAATTATACAGCAATCAAATCATTTTGAAAAAAAGGTTCGTGTTTAGCATAGTTCATTCTTCAAGAGGAATTCATAGTACCTTTCCTATTTATACCTGCATTTTTTAAAAAAATATAGAATCTAAGAAATTATATTGCCTAACACATCTTTAAGCAGAAGTGATAATTAAGGACTTTACTCATTTTTAGGAGCTCATACTTTACAAAATTATAATTTGATCTTTATTTTACTATATTTGTGGTTTACCATATAACTTATACTTTCACATAGTTTGGCTTTTAACAAGTCAAAATATATTTGAGAATTTAATGAGGCCTCAATAAAGGACTCCACTTATTTTTGCAAAGAGATAGTAATTTTAAAGCCATCTGAATATCTTTTATGTAATATATTATAGGTCAGCCGTATTTATATAATCTGGCCAAAAGCAAAATAGTGGTATACCTGTTTGGCAGTAAAATGTTAGAGAGAATAAGGAGGATTTTGATGTTTAATATGTCTCTCATGGAAATGCAGAGAGGTTGAATTCAAACAAATTTTCTTTTATCATGTCCAGGAACCCCATGTTTTAATAAATTGATAAAACTTATCAAAATATAGCTATTTATATTTTAATTAAAATTCAAAGAAAAAAGTAATATTGTCTTTATTGGCTATATTATTTTATTTAAGTTGAAGTATAGAGCCTCTTACTACTATCTCCAGAATAGAGACTGAAAATAATATGCTATGTCAATTATAATGAAGTATTGATAAAACTAATTTTCCCTCTGATAATTAAAAAGCACAATAAAAACATGTAATTAATTTTTTTTCCACCTCAATTTCAGACACAGAATTTCTACATTGGCCATCAAGAGTTTTTCTTACCCCAACTTTATTATCTCTCATTCTTTTTTAGTATGTACCCAGGGTATTCCTTAGTTGGATGTGGGGACAAAAGTAAAATCTGACCAGCCTTAGTAGTTTTCTCACCCAGTGCTCCCAAATTCTTACTTATATTATGTTTTCCTTGTTCTGTTCCATTTCACATTCAGTCCATGTGTTAGCTTCAAAGCTCAGCTTATCTTTCTTTTTCATTTAATTAATTTGCTTTTCCAAAACCTGGAGAACTGTAATTGTCATCCTTAAAACTTTCATGTGCCTTTAGTAGCTGAGTATGCTCAGCTGTCAAGAAAGGATTTTGTTTCAAAATGAGTTTACCATCTTTCTAAATATATGTCAGAATTCTACAGTTTTCTAGTTTCTCTTACTCATTTTTAGAGGTTTTAATAAATATATATACAAAATACCAGTTAGTATACTATTTGCTTGGAAATACATATTTTTAAATTGCCATAATATTCTATTTTCACTTAACATTTTTATCTTATCAATGATGAAGAATATTGGCCCATTTTAGTATCTGTATATATCTAGCTTTAATGATAGTACATGTAAAAAGTTAGTAAAGAGAAAGCTTTTAAACAAGAGCTACTTCTATTTGATTTGTAAGTAACAGAAATTATAGCTATTTTTTTTATAACCACTTATACTGAAACGAAGAGGAAAAATGCATTCTATAATTTTAATAAACCTGATGACTTTTGTACAAAAAGCAAGACTTTTTAATTTAAATCTCCAAGAGTCTAAATCAACAAGTCTAAATATGAATACAGAAAGGACTTTAGGAAATTTTTCCTGTGGGTGTGTCAAAGACATGATACAAAGAACAAATTCTACCAGAATTAACTAAGATTATGCATGAGTATCAGTTCTATCCGAGTTTTTATATAGGTATGCATTAAAATGTTTCACATTTTAAAAAGTTATACTAAAACCTGGGAATAAAAAGGTTTAGTAAAATTCTAATAAACTTCTTGGAAAATACATGAATCTTTTACTTTTATTGACATGTATAATCAAGAACTATTACTAGATAAGGTAATTTTTCAGAACTACTCAATGAAAGAAAAATAGGCCCTCTTAGGTTAGTTTTAAGCAAAGTGGCCTAAGAATGGAAAGCACTGCTGAATATTCATTGCCTGATGCTCTTAAACTATATCATAAATGAATTGTAGGTTCTACGGAATGTCAAGAAAGGTAGTAATTGATTTCATGCCTTAAAGTTTTTAGATGGACAAATAAATATCTTCTACAGATTATCACAGAATATGTTATCATACTTGTTTCATATAGTTATTATCTTAATAAGATAGTTTTATAACCAGAACTATCTTGCTATGTTTTTAAATAGAAGTAATGGGTTTGTTATCCTACATGATAATGTAGATAGAAATAGTAGTTTAACCCACATAACTGATTTTTTCTTGCCTTGGTAAGAATAAGGCAATGTGTTTTCTATGACTGTAATATAAATTTGGAGACAGATTTTTAGCTGCGGGGGTAGATTTATTTCTAAGTTAGGAAACCAGAAACTATTAAAAATGAAATTCACACCCTTCAAATTGTGGACTATGAACAGAAGCCTATTTAAGATAAGCTTCTGATATTTGAGAAAAGCATTTGTTCGTATTTTTTTGTTTTAATTATTGGTTTCACAGGTCAACTCTGGTCCCCAAACCACCACTTATTATACCAAGTTTATGAAGTAGTCTGATTTAAATATAGTATTTTGTAGAAATTTACACATAAAGAAATGCTCATCTTTGCCTTATCTTTGCTTCACTGTTAAAGCCATATGATAATTGTAAAATCAATATCACAGCAATGTCAGATAATAAAAGTAAAACAGGTTAAGAATATCTGCTATAGAGTTAACAATCTATGTTGCTTTCTAGATGTAGTTGGATTTTGCTCATGCACTATAAGTCTGATGAGTGCCAAGTTTATTTGTCATAAGTGTGAACACCCAAATAAATTGAGAGAAATAGATTTTATATATGTGTGTGTGTGTGTGTGTGTGTGTGTATATATATATATATATATATATATATATATATATATATATATATTTCCAAGTATGTATATAAAACCATGGGTGAAACCTTCCATTCAAAAGAGCCAGAGCAAAAAATGTTCAAAAAATTTTAGTTCCTTGAATAATCTATTATACTCTCCAAAATTTTAAATATTATTTTATACTACTATCTTTGAAGGTAAATGTCTTTTATTTTATTTTTCTGTCATTATTTTTATTTTCCCACCACCTACTGCCTGTTAAAGGTGAATGTTTTAACGTGACTTTATGAATACTTAAGAGGTAATCATGGATAGGACTGGTATACTTGTCATCACTCTTATAAATTTATGTTTAGGGTTTCATTGCTTAAGAGGTTATTTTTCTCCCTCTGGGATACTTTTCCTGTAGTTTAGAACAATAGATTAACTGATGATTCAGTCATTTAAGCTAAAGGAATATATTGTGCTTGAGGTTCAGACTACGACCATGAATTTTTCAACCTGTATTTGCAAAAATGTAACTTCTCATTTAAACAGGTGAACTTAATATTAAGTAGTAAAGTATATGATTTGTCAAACTAAGCATTTAAAAAATATAAGGGAATTGTTATTCTCTAATCATTAATTTTTCCTTTATTGGCTCTTCTACCTTATCCTTTTATTTACACATTGATTTGACTCAACTTTCCTTGAATCCTATCTGTATTCATCTGTTCTCAAGCTGCTACGATGAAATACCCGAGACTGGGCAATTTATAAAGAAAAGAGGTTTAGTTGACCCACACAGTTCTACATGGCTGGGGAGGCCTCGGGAAACTTACAGTCATGGTGGAAGGCACCTCTTCACAGGGTGGCAGGAGAGAAAATGAGTGCTAAGCAAAGAGGGAAACCCATGATAAAACCATCAGATCTTGTGAGAACTCACTCATTATCATGAGAACAGCATGGGAGAAACTACTCCATGATTCAGTTATCTCCATCTAGTCCTGCCCTTCACATACGGGTATTATTATAATTCAAGGTGAGATTTGGGTGGGGACACAGAACCAAACCATATCATTCCACCCCCACCCCTCCCTAATCTCATGTCCTCACATTTGAAAACACAATCATGCCTTTCCAACAGTCCCCCAAAGTCTTAACTCATTCCAGCATTAACCCAAAGTCCAGGTCCAAAGGCTCATCTGAGATAAGGCAAGTCCCTTCTACCTATGAGCCTGTAAAATCAAAAGCAAGTTAGTTACTTCGTAGATACAGTAGGGGTACAGGCATTGGGTAAATGAACCGTGAACCATTCCAAATGGGAGACATTGGCCAAAACAAAGGGACTACAGGCCCCATGCAAGTCTGAAATCCACCAGGGCAGCTAAATCTTAGGGCTCTGAAATGATCTGCTTTGATTCCATGTCTCATGTCCAGGTCACACTGATGTAAGAGATGGGCTCGCACAGCCTTGGGTAGCTCTGACCCTGTAGCTTTGCAGGATACAGCCCCCCTCCTGGCTGCTTTCACAGGCTAGCATTAAGTGCCTGCAGCTTTTCCAGGTGCATGGTGCAAGCTGTCAGTGGATCTACCATTGTGGGGTCTGGAGGATGGTAGTGCCCCAGTGGGGACTATGTGTGGGGGCTTGGACCCCATGTTTCTCTTCCACACTGCTCTAGCAGAGGTTCCCCATGAGGACTCCACCCTTGCAGCAAACTTTTGCCCGGACATCCAGGCATTTCCATACATCCTTTGAAATCTAGGCAGAGGTTCCCAAATCACAGTTCTTGACTTCTGTATACCTGTAGGCTCAACACCATGTGTAAGCCACTAAGGCTTGGGGCTTGTACCCTCTGAAACAATGGCCCAAGCTGAACCTTGGCCTCTTTTAGCCACAGCTGGAGTTGAAGCAGCTGGGATGCAGGGCACCATGTCCTGAGGCTGCATAGAGCAGGGGGGCCCTGGGCTGGACTCACTAAACCATTTTTTTCTCCTAGGCTTCCAGGCCTCTGATGGGAGGGGCTGTCTCTGACATGCCCTGGAGATATTTTCCCCATTGTCTTGGTGATTAACATTTGGCTCCTGTTACACAAATTTCTGTGGCCAGCTTGAATTTCTTTCCAGAAAATGAGTTTTTCTTTTATGTCACATTATCAGGTTACAAATTTTCCAAACTTTTATGTTCTACTTCCTCTGGTACACTTTGCTGTTTAGAAATTTCTTCTACCGGATATCCTAAGTCATTTCTCTCAAGTTCAAAGTTCCACAGATCTATAGGGCAGGGACAAAATGCCACCAGTCTCTTTGCTAAAGCATAGCAAGAGTCACTTTTGCTCCATTTCCCAAGAAGTTCCTCATCTCCATCTGAGACCACCTCATATCACTATCAGCATTTTGGTCAAAACCATTCAACAAGTCTCTAGGAAGTTCCAAACTTTCCCACATCTTTCTGTCTTCTTCTGAGCCCTCCAAACCATTCCAACCTCTGCCTGTTACCCAGTTCCAAAATTGCTTTCACATTTTTGGGTGTATTTACAGCAGCACCCCGTACCAATTTACTGTATTAGTTTGTTCTTACACTGCTATGAAGAAATACCCAAAACTGGGTAATAAAGAAATGAGATATAATTGATTCACAATTCCACATGGCTGAGAAGGCCTCAGGAAACTTATTATGGCAGAATGTACCTCTTCACAGTGCATCACGAGAGGGAATGAGTACTGAGCAAAGGGGGAAGCCCCTTATAAAACGATCAGGTCTCTTGAGAACTCAGTCACTATCATGAGAACAGCCTGGGGTAAACCATCCCCATGATTCATTTATCTCCATCTGGTCCCACACTTGACACATGGGGATTATTACAATTCAAGGTAAGATTTGGGTGGGGCCTCAGAACCAATCTTAATGTCCAATCCTGCTAGGGCTTGTGCTTGCTTCTTGGATTTCAAACTAAAATACCACTGGATTGCTCCACCCTAAGCTATTACTTCTTTTCCACTGCCTCAGTCATGGGCATTCTTTAACTTACTTAAGGTACTAAAGTTTAAGGATGACCTTAGTGAGTCTTTTTTTCTTTTCTTTTCTCTCTTCTTTTCTTTTCAGCACTCCTAATAGTAACTTGCAATATCTGGTATAGTTATAACCTATAGAAGCTGGGTAACTGATATGTTTTAAAAGTAAAACTTCGTAGTTCATACAGTTTTATATGGAAATATAAAGGACTCAGAATAACTAAAACAGTATTGAAGAGGAAAAACAAAGTTGGAAGACTCATGCTTTCCAATTTCAAAACTTATTATATAGCTGTAGTAAACAAGACGTTGTGATACTGGCATAAGGGGAGACATGTAGATCAATGTAATAGAATTGAGAGTCTAGAAATAAATGCTTACATTTATGGTCAGTTAGTTTTCAACAATGAAGCCAAGCTAATTCAATGGGGGTACTCCACACCCCAAAAAAGATGTTATATTCTTTTCTTAAAATGTACACAAATATTAACTTAAAATGGATTAAAAACCTAAATGTAAGAGCTGAAACTATAAAACTCTCAGAGAACATGTACAAGTTAATCTCCGTGATTTTGAGCTAGGCAATTGTTAGTAGATATGACACCAAAAGCATGTGAACCTTAAGAAAAAAATAGGTAAATCGGATTACATCAAAATTAAAAACTTTTGTGCTATAAATGATATCATCAAGAAAGTGAAAAGACAACCTACAGAATGGAGGGAATATTTGCCAATTATGTGTCTGGTAAGGGACTTCTATCTAGAATGTATACAAAATTCTTATGACTAATAATAAAAGGCAAACAACCCAATTTTTAAAATGGTTACAGGATTTGAATGGACGTTTCTCTAAAGAAAATAAAGAAATAGCCAATACGCACATTGAAAGATTTTTCATAACATTAGTCATTAGGGAAATGCAAGTCAAAAGCATGATGAAATACCATTTTATATCCACTAGGGTGGCTATAATTAAAGAGACATAATAACTGTTGAGAAGGATGTGAAGAATTGAAACTTTCATATATTGCTATTGGGAATGTAAAATAGTGCAACCCTCCCCGTATACTTTCTATCCTCTAATAACCATCATTCCACTCTATACTTCTATGAGCTCAACTTTTAACCTCCTTCAGATCAGTGAGAACATACGGTATTTATCTTTCTGTGCCTGACTTACTTCACTTAACATAATATTCTCCATGTTCATCCATGTTACTGCAAATGAAAATGTTTTATTCTTTTTTTTGGCTGAATAATATTCCTTTGTAAAATTTATCACATTCTCTGCATCCATTCATCTGTTGGTGGACATTTAGGTTGATTCTATATCTTGGCTATTCTGAGTGGTGCTGCAAGAAACATGAGGGTATAGTTTATATATTTACGTTTATTTCACATTGCATGACTGTTATCAACACATCCTCATAAGTACTTGGTATTTTCAATGTTTTGGGTTTTAGTAAGTGTGTAATGTTGTTTTAATTTGAAATTACTTAGTGACATCTGATGTTGAACCTCTTTCATATGATTATCTGCTATTTATATCTTCTTTGGTGAGGTATCTGTTTAGACCTTTTGCCCACTTTTTATTGGGTCCTTAATTTTTTTAGGCATAGTTTTCTTTAATTCTTTGAATATATTTATAATAGCTGCTTTACAGTCTTTATTTACAAAATCCAACAAGTGGGCCTCCTCAAGACACTTTCCATTGGTTGCTTTTTTTAAGTTCTTGTTTCTGTTTTTAAGCCTGACTTCCTTGGATCACCCCCTGAATCAGTATAACTTAGTGGCTATTCAGTGATGGGTTAGATTTTCTTAAATGCCTTATGCTATCAAATATTCTACCTTTTTTTCAAGGATATCTGTGTGAAAGTATACCAAAAACTTCAAGCAATTTACAAATCAGCTTTAGTTTTTTTTTTTTTTTTTCCTACTTTCAAGGATAGCCACAGTTGAGTGACTGGGGCCTTCTTCTGTCCCATTTCTTTCCTAGGCATGCTCACAGCCCTGTATGTGTATTCATTCTTGTGTATCTCCAAGAATATGTTGCAGCCTTTCAAAGTTCCATATCATCATCTGGTTTTTCAGGTCTTCCTTTTAAATTTTTAGCCAGGGTCTTGCTTGCTCTAGCTGAAATCACAGCTTCGGACAGCTAGGATGTTACCATCCAGTTGCTATTGTTTTCTATAATACTCTGGGAACAGAGTTTTTTCACCAAGCTGAGCTGTGAATCAAATCAAATAGCAACACCCTGGGAGTAGAGATTTTCCAGGGAGTTGCAAGTTCAGTCAAAATATTGTCTATGCCCTGGGGATAGGACTTTTAATGAAACTCCAAAAAATCCACTGACTGCCCTACTGCTGGCTTTCATTTCTGAGCTTGGGCAGGTGGAAAGAGTTAAAAACCCCACAGATTCTTCTGGTCTTACTCAGGCTCATTAATGTTTCTTGAATAGATGCTTTTCAGTTTATTGCATGCTTTTGGTTAATTCTAGTGTTCTGAAATGACTTATTTTGAATGTTTTGACAGTATTTTGTTGCTTTTGTTGGGGGAGTATGCTCACAGAGTTTCTGAGTTTGCCATCCTAGAAGTCAGGTTGTTGACATCTCTAATTTTCGTAGGTATGTCTCTGAGATATCACTTTAATATTTGGTATGTATATGGATTGTGGTTTATAAATGACAGACAAACATTAGAACTTATTTTTCTTGCAGAAACTTCTAAGCATGCATCTGGGACAATTACATTCTTTCTTTTTCAGCTTCCTATTAGTTCTGAGTCTACAGATCCATCTGATAATTTTGAGGTGCAATCTTTGAGAAGTCAGAAAGAATGCAGTAAAACTGTGAGCACTGAAGCCTTAATGACAGTATTTCACCCTCAGAATTTGGAGACTCTTAATTCTAAAATGGTAGGAAAACAAAATATTTAAACTTATAGGCTGAAACAGTTGATGAAAAATAAAAATCTTAAAAGCAGACTAGAAGGTACCACAACTGAAAACTCATCTTTTGGGACTTGAAAAGTTTTCCAGCAGGTTCTACTGTATAACTTATTTAGTTCCACTGTACACAAGGACTATTATCAGGAATGAAGACAAAAGATAAAAGTTGGACATTGGGGATTTTTACAGATATGTAATAGTTGTACATATTTATTGACATTGGGTTTTATTTGCATAGATTTCTAATCCTGAAATAGATGTGATTTGGAGAGAATGATGGTTTAAAGCTTTGCCCCCTAAGTATAACACATTTTACCATTTTTATATGAGTTTAGCTAAGAATTCAAATAGTAAATTAAACCTGCTATGCTCACATGAGTTTAAAAGATTTTCATGATGAAAAGAATTCAGTGTTTCACCCCTAGGTGAATACTAATTTTGGTTTTCTATGTCCTTGATTTCCATAGATGGTTTCAAGTTAAACAGAGTGAGCAGGTTATTTTAAAGAAGTTAATTTCTCACTAGGTTTAGTTGTTTTGATTTTTCTGTTATTACAGTTGAAAGAAAAAATGAAGGAACAGTCATGGAAAATACTATTTGCAGAATGTGGGCGTGGTGTTAGTATGTTTCGAACCAAAAAGACTCGAGATCTTGTTGTAAGAGGGATTCCAGAAACCTTAAGAGGAGAACTCTGGATGCTTTTTTCAGGTATTACATTTATTCACTTTACTTATTTAGCAGACATTAACTATGCCTTTCTAGGAGTTATGCCATAAGCTAAAGTGAAAGAATTACAAAGATGGTTAGTACAAAGTTTTACTCATCTTGAGTTAACACTAGTCAAAAGAGAAAGGTAAGTAGTTATTTGCACCTTACCTATATATCCACACATCCAGCATCTCAGCAGATTAGTTTATTAGGAATATATATATAATGCGGGGATCTTTATCTCTAGTGTCAACAGTCAGTTAAGGGGGAAAAAAGCTCATGAAAATGATATTCTGTTGGATAAAATTAGTAGCTTGACATAGATTGTAGTGTAAAGCTCTTTTCTGTTTGTGCTCAGAAATCACTTGAGCATAAGGCTAAATATCAAGATAATGAAATCCAATTATTTATGTATATATGGAAATACTAGCTTTATTATATCCCTCTTCTGTTGTAATGTAATAATCTTCACAGGTGCTGTTAATGACATGGCTACTAATCCTGGCTATTATGCTGAAGTGGTTGAGCAGTCCTTAGGGACCAGCAACTTGGCTACTGAAGAAATTGAACGTGATTTGCGTCGCTCTCTGCCTGAGCACCCTGCCTTTCAGAGTGACACTGGCATATCTGCTCTGAGAAGGGTACTCACTGCTTATGCATACAGGAATCCCAAAATTGGATACTGCCAGGTATGACTTAACTATGAGCCCTACTGTGTGTATGTTCCAAATAAAATCACATCAAATCCAACTCCACTAATTTGGAAGTGGTGATTATAAGGACAAAGATTGTGGTGAGTTAGATAGAGGATGGTATTAATGTAAGTAGGATGGTAATGGGAATACTTAGGAGAATTGATATTTCATTATTTGTCTTTTTCATTTGACAAATGTTTATTGAACTTCTGTCCTGTAAAACATACTGTGCTAGGTACCTAAGGCTATATAAAGATGTGTCAGATAAGAGTCCTGCTCTTAAAAGTATGTAGACCAAGATATGTTAAAGCATATTCATTAAGAAACAAAACACAAGTGAGACAAACAGAGAAGCAGAAAGTCCTGTCATGATGTATAATAAGGAGAAACAATTTTTTTTCACTGGGAGGAATCAGAGAAGGCTTTATGGAAAAGATAGCATTTGCAGATCTTAAAAATTGGTGAATTTTGGACATATTGAGATGGAATGAAAAGAATATGCCAGGTGAAGGGATCCGTGTAACTGAACACAGGTAGAGGTAAATGTAAAGTATATAGGACCATATTTGTTTAGTTTTGTAGAAGCATAGGGTGGATGAAGTGAAGTAGTTGGAGAAAAAAATCAGGAAGGTAGATTGGGGGAGAGCTGGAGTTTGAATTTTATTTTATAGGCAGTGGAGGAATCATTGGAAAAAAATTGCACACCATCAATTAGGGTAGGCTAGACTGCTAACACAAACACAGATGATAAACACAATAGAATTTTATTTCTTGAAAGAATAAACAAAGGAGATTGACTCTTCACATCAGTAGGCAGCTCTCCTCCATGAGATTATTCAGGAACTTAAACTGTAAGCTGAGAGCAGACTGTCATTTTCAAAAAAAAAAAGCTTCCTGGGTCCACTTTCATCACCATTAGCTCTCACAGGAACAGGGAAAAAGCATGGAGAATAACTGTAGAAGAGTTTATGGGCTAGGCTTGAAAGGGGCAAATGTGACTTCACCCACATTCTATCGGATGATCTTAGTCACATGGATACACCTATTCACAAGGAAGTCTGTGGAGTATAGTGTGGCTGAACAGACATGTGTAGTTACTGTGGAAGAAGAGGAGATTGGAATATCATAGATAGGTAGCACTCTGGGCCATGCATTCATTTATAATGGGTTGAATACCGTAATTGTTACATATCAATACTATCTATCCACTGTAACTTGTCAATAGAGATTAAAAAAAATAGCTTAAGTGACTGGAACATCTAAATGGCAAGGATTTTTAGCATATTTTAAGATCTCTGAAAGGTATAAAAGAAGCACAATGCTTCTTTTCTCAAAAAGCTTATACTCACAGACTGTGATGTTGTCTATAAGTGGTAGCTTAAAGATTGCTTCAAAATAGGCAGCACTTAATATTTACTTCTAAAAGATGAGAGCAAAGTTAGAAACATGAAGGACAAGAAGAAAGTTCTTCGGGGTTAAAGTATGAGTGATGTCATTCCGGCGAGAATAAGCCTGCCTTGGGAGATAAGATTGGCTAGGTTCAGGTTGGAATAAAAAAGTAACTAAGTTTGTATGGGACAAAACCATGAAGAATCTCTAAAGCCTGGGAAAAGAGTTTAAACTTAATATGGTAAACAGATTTTATTGATTTTGATTTTTTAAAAAACCCAGAACATTTTCATCACCTTAAAAAGAAGCCCCATATCTATTAGCAGTTACTCCATTAGCAGTTTCTCCTACTACCAACCCAAGCAATCACTAATCTATTTTCTAGCTCTATAAATATACCTTTTGTGCACATTTCATATAATTTACGTGATATAATATGTGGTCTTTTGTGTCTGCCTTCTTTTACCTAGCATATTATTTTCAAAGTTCATCCATGTTATAGCATGTATCAGGACTTCTTTCTTATGATTTAATAATATTCCATTATATAGATAGATACTACATTTTGTTTGTCTATTCAGTGTTGGTAGTCATTTGAGTTGTTTTCTTGTTTTGGCTATTGTGAATAATGCTGCTATGAATATTCACGTACAAGTTTTTATAAGGACATTGTTTTTTATTCTTGTGGGTTTTTGTTTTTTGGTTTTTGGTTATTTTTGGCAAAGTCTTGCTCTGTTGCCCAGGCTGGAATGCAGTGGTGTGATCTTGGCTCACTGCAACTTCTGCCTCCCACGTTCAAGCAATTCTCCTGTCTCAGCCTCCTGTGTACCTGGGATTACAGGTGTGCACCACCACGCCCCAGTAACTTTTTTTTTTTTGGATTTTTAGTAGAGACGGGATTTCACCATGTTGGCCAGTCTGGTTATAAATTCCTGACCTCAAGCAATCTGCCCACCTCAGCCTCCCAAAGTGCTAGGATTAACAGATATGAGTTACCATGCCTGGCCTGGATGTTGATTTTTAAGGTTACTGTGAAACTGAGGAGGGGGTTGGGAATAGGGCAATTTAAAATGCCACAGAGCTTACTGGTTTTACGGAGATTCAGCCATTGAATGCTACCCGAATTGCTGTATGCTATTGGTTAATTTTCAGAGTTCTAAAGTTGATTCTGATGACTTTTGTCAGTGTTCTTGTTGCTTTTATAGAAGAGAGCATTTTTTAGAAGTCCTTACTTTGCCATGTTCACTATAGCCCCTCCCAGTATGGCTTCTTGCATGGGAAAATGATTCAGTAAAAACTAAGCTTGACATCAAACAGTGTGCTAGATTTGGCATGAAATTGGCATAGTTAATATACAAATCTATAAGAAAGGTATGAAAGTATAGGAATGAGCAACGGACATAAAAGGATTAATCACCGATGAGAAAATACAGGTTGATGTTAAAGCCTGAAACAGAAAGTTCAACCTCAAAGAAATTAAAATTAAAACAATGAGATACCATTTTTCACTATCAAATCAATGAAGATCATTATAATTATTATGATTTGCAATATTGGCAAAGGTGCAGTGAAATAAATATTTAAACACTATTGGTCAGAAATATAAATTGATATTTTCTTTCAGGAATTTAATTTCGCTATAATATGAAGTCTTTTGAAAATACCACTTGACCAAACAATTTCATTTCTAGGTATCTGTCCTGAGAAAAAAGTATAGTTGGATGAAGATTTATATAAAAAATATATCCATTGCAGCATTATATGAAATAGTAAAAAATTGGAATTAACCTAAATGTCCAACAATAGTAGAATGATTAAATAATTTATATCTACCTTAGATTATTTTAGTCATTAAAAATACTGTTTTAGAAGAATGTTTATTGGCATTGAATATTACTATATAGTGCTAAGTGAAAAAATAAAAATTTAGTACACAGTGTGATACAAATTTTAGAAGAAAAAGGGAGAAAAAACTGCAGAAAAATTTATCAACTTGTTAACAGTTGATTTCTGGGTGTGTGGGATATACGAGGTTTTATTTTCTCCTTCATACTTTTCCATTCTCTGTAAATTCTATGCATTAGTGGTTTATTACCTTTATAATAAAGGATGTGGCAATGTATATAAAAGTAATGACCTGACATTTGTAAGAAGCAGCAGAAAGAGTGGTAGTGGGAATGGGAAGGAAAAAGCAAATCTGAAAGACGTTTTGTAAGAAGAAACTCTAGGATATGAAACGGATATAGCAGATAGAGAGTTTTCAGCATGATCAAAACTAGGATAGATAAGAAGAATCCTACTTGATAGGGGAAAGAAGTTGTTCAGTTTTGGATATATTAAGGATGATTCATATCTAAGAGCTATTCCTTTATAGGTGGTTGGAAATACAGATGAAGTTCATTTTCTTTCATTTTAATATGTCTTTGAAAATTACGTAAATTTTTTTCAGATTAGTGATAATTAAGATTTTTCACTCATTGAAATTAGAGAGATTTTCCTTATTATGTTTTATATGTATTATATTACTGCTTCACTTTTCTTGAATGTTACTTTATAAAATAACTATCAAATGTTAGCCTGACTTCACCTTGTTTTGCTTTGGACTGGCTCAGAGTTCTCACGTTTCCACAGTTATTACACTATGATTATTCTCAGTTGTTCTTGTTGCTGTCAAAAACTATTATGTTTTAAGAAATATAATTATGACCTGAGCGATATTTACTTTTTAAAACTGTTTTCTATGAATTTTAGGCAATGAATATTTTGACTTCAGTGCTGCTTCTATACGCAAAAGAAGAAGAAGCTTTTTGGCTTCTGGTTGCTGTTTGTGAACGAATGTTGCCTGATTATTTTAATCGTCGAATTATTGGTAAAAGAAAAACCACTCACACACATATGCATGCACACAGATGTATATTTCTTTTCTAAACAATTTTAGTGTCTCTTGTCTAATTACTAATAAAAGAGAAGGACTGATTAATTAGGTTGTGGTATAAAATGCAAGCAATATCAAAACCTCACATTCACTGACATTCTCAAAAGAAGAGCTTTTTGTACTGAATGTATATTTGGAAAGATTGTCTAATATGTTCCTTTTGAAAATAAAATACCTGGTCTGTTTCTTAACAAAAATGGAAGCATTAAGTTTATGAACTCTGTATTGCTAAAACAATGATGATCTCAAGAATCCAGAGCTACTTGTGAATTTCAGTAGTTTCTTGATGGGAGGGAGATTTCAGTCAGCTTAAAATCTCCACATGTGTATGAATTATGTAGATACTTGCAATGTTTCAAAGAAGGATCAAGTTCTTAGTTTGTTAATTGTATAGTATTTTCTTTAGTCAGCAAATATTTGCAGATCTGTGATCCCTTACATTAAAACTTATGGATGGTCTCCTCTTTATACCCTTACAGGCTTTCAGCATTAAGATTAGGTCATTGGTTGTACTGTTTTTCATTATAATTATTTGTGTATTTATCTTGATTTGTGCTAGATATTAAATTCCCTGACCATGAGACCACTTCATTAATTGATATAGCTCTTATAATACCTAGTACAGGTCTCTGCATATGATAAAGACTCAATAAATAACTCTTCAAATGAATTTGAATTGCATTTTTGAAGTACATGACACTACTAGCAGTTAGATGTATAAAATACAGAAAGAGTTCATAATTTAAGGAAGAAGAATGAGATATATCAGCATGCTAATAGAAGTGGGGAGATGTGGAAACAAGTCCTTTTGAAAAATGTTTATTTTTAAACTTATTTTGATATTCTCTAGGTGCCTTGGTTGATCAGGCAGTCTTTGAAGAACTTATCAGGGATCACCTTCCTCAGCTGACAGAACACATGACTGATATGACATTCTTTTCCTCAGTTTCTCTCTCATGGTTTCTCACACTTTTTATTAGTGTGCTACCTATTGAAAGTGCAGTGAATGTGGTCGACTGTTTCTTCTATGATGGAATAAAGGCTATTTTGCAACTAGGATTGGCAATACTTGACTATAATTTAGACAAACTGCTGACTTGTAAAGATGATGCTGAAGCTGTGACAGCATTAAACAGGTATTGTAAGAACCATAACATTTAAATCTGGAGGCGATTTGAGAGATTATGTTGTTCAATCCCCATATTTTACAGAGGAAACTGAGCCCTAGAAACTTCAATTTGCCTGAGGTTACAAAGCTACTTGAATGAAAGAGCTACACCTAAAGTCCAGTCCTCTATCTCCAGAAAAAATATAGCAAGAATAAATCACTTTGAAGTGAGACATTAAATTATTTACACATTTACACTAATATTATTGATTCAGTATGCTAGGACTTCCATATTCCCCGTTTGAGCTATAGTGTCTATGTAGAAGTAGTTTGAGCAGGAAAAGGGTAGTTGATAATGTTAAATATCCTGTGGGGGGAAGTTATTCTGGTTTCTATGTGGTTTCAAGTGGGTTGAACTTTATTTTCCTAGTAGCTTTTGTATGAATGCTATTTTGTATTGGAGTATATATGTTGTATGTGTGTGTGTGTGTGTGTGTGTGTGTGTGTATGCACATATTTGTATATGCTAAATAAATTAATATTTGAATGGGCAACTATCATAATGCCACATAAAATCCCATTATGTACAGAATAAAATACAAACATCTTACTCTGGCATTCAGAACTCTGTAGTAAGGGCTCAGTGTACCTTTCTTCAGTTATTTTCCCCTATATGCCTCTACATACCCTGTATTCCACTCCTACTGAGCTATGTGGTATTTGCCAAGTACTCTCTGAGCCTCTTTGCTTCCTTCAAAACCCCAAAATGATTCCTTCACCATCCCATTCCCCTCACCCACACCCTGCTAATGCCCAACCATCTTCAAATTCCACTTCTTGGCCGGGTGCAGTGGCTCATGCCTGTAATCCCAGCACTTTGGGAGGCCGAGGCAGGCAGATCTCCTAAGATCAGGAATTCAAGACCAGCCTGGCTAACATGGTGAAATCCTGTCTCTACTAAAAATACAAAAATTAGCTAGGCATGGTGGCAGGCACCTATAATCCCAGCTACTCAGGAGGCCGAGGCGGGAGAATTGTTTAAACTCAGGAGGCAAAGGTTGCAGTGAGCCAAGCTTGTGCTATTGCACTCCTGCCTGAGTGACGGAACAAGACTCCATCTCAAAAAAAAAAAAAAAAACAAGTTCCACTTCTTCATAAGACCTTCCCTTGTCCTCTCAGCTGAAAGTAACCTCTAACTAACTGGGGAGAAATTAGATGTCATTTCTCTGCTTTAATAATGGTAGTTCCACTAATTCTTGTATTACTATCACTTTTTGATAGGTTCTTTGACAATGTCACCAATAAGGATAGTCCATTGCCTTCAAATGTTCAGCAGTGTTCAAATGTGAGTGATGAAAAAAACAGTCATACTAGAGTGGATATTACAGATTTGATTAGAGAGTCAAATGAGGTAAGTTTTTTCATGCCATACATATATTACCTAGCATATTTAAAATGATTGAACTATGGTGTATCTCTAGTGGTATATTAAGAGTAAGATAATAATGCAAGTAGACATATAACTTAAAATGCAAGTTAACTTTTTAAATGAGTTCTGTGAACTGTTCCCACTCTTCTGCCTCAATTTGTTTTTCATTAAATGAATAAATTCACTTGCTTTCACAAATAATGACCACTTTAAACATCTATCCTTGTATTAACAAGTGAATTATTCTCATTATTGTTATTCTCTTCTTAGAGATTAAGAATTTTACCCATATTTTTGTACTTAGTCTATGCACATAGTAGATGGGATTCTCTCCAGTGAATATATTTAAAAACTGAAATGTGGGAGGTGAAAATTTGCAAAATCATTGAACAAGTCAGGAAATTACCTAGAAATAGAACCAAGGCCTCCAAGAACTGAGTCTGATAAATCTGATTGTAAAAGAGGAAGTGGATGTTTATCATGAATGGGTATCCACTCGAGTCATATTTCTTGCAGAAATATGGTAATATTTGCTATGAAGATATACACAGTATGCGCTGTCGAAATAGGTTGTATGTGATACAGACCCTAGAGGAAACAACAAAACAGAATGTGGTAAGTATGCAACCAATGGGGAAAAAACAGTTGGAATAATTTTTTTCTTTAAGTTTCTTTAGAAATTCTCATTCTGGGCAAATAAAATTAAAAGGACTAAACTTTTGAGCTAGATCCTTGCCAAGGTTTAGCTTATGATAAATTATTTTATAGAGAAAATAAATTATTTTCTTCTAGTTGAATTATGTTGCTTCTCATTCTGGGCAAATAAAATTAAAAGGACTAAACTTTTGAGCTAGATCCTTACCAAGGTTTAGCTTATGATAAATTATTTTATAGAGAAAATAAATTATTTTCTTCTGGTTGAATTATGTTGCTTTCTCCAATATGGTTTGTACTATTTGACCTTCAAGACTACTGAGACAGGGTCTGCTCTGTTACCCAGGCTGGAGTGCAGTGGCATGATCACAGCTCACTGTAGCCTCTACCTCCTGGGCTCAAGTGATCCTTCTGCCTCAGCGTACTGAGGAGCTGGGAATACATGCACGCACCACCAAGCCTGGCTAATTTTTTAATTTTTTTGTAGAAATAGGGTCTCAGGATGTTGACCAGACTGGTTTCAAACCCATGGGCTCAAGAGATCCTCCTTGCCTAGGCATTCCAGAGTGTTGGGATTACAGGTGTGAGCTACCACACCTAGCCTGCAGTTCAGTGTTGAATGCTATAATGTTGGAATTTAAGCATAACGAATTTGTGATGTGCTCTATCAATAAGAACAGCTGATCTACGTAGTAGTCAGTGCTACCAGTGAATATTATTATCCTTGGATACCTAAAGTAAAGTGAAAAAGGTATAAACAGTATGTTTTAAATACTTGTCTTTTTAATATTTGGATGGCTCCATAAGCAGCTGTTAATATTGGTTGCCTTTGGTGAATCAGATTAATAGATTGCTGTTCAGAAGGCAGAGAGTTTTACTTTGCTGTTTATATTCTTCTGAACTGTTTGAGCTTTTATCATGACCATATGTTATTTTTGTAAACCTCCTTGCTTAAAGGCCAAGGTCCTCAGAGATACAAATCTGGAAAGATTAACATTTCTGAAGATTCCAGGTTTAGATTTCAATTAAATAATTCAGTGAGGTTACTGTGACATAGTTAGCATAGAGCCCCTTGTTTTAGTTTTTATATGTTAGCATTTTAAAAAAATTACTGAAGTAATACATGTTGACTGTAAATAATTTAAGCAGTACATAAATGTAAAAAGTAGATTTCCCGCACCAGGAGTAACCATCTTAAAATAATTTGGCATATATCCTTTCAGATCTTTTCTCTATGTGTCTGCAAACATACATGTATAATGGAAGGATATAGTTTTTGAAATTACATCATACCAGTCACTTTGCTATGCAACTTTTTTCATTCAGAAATAGATCATGGTTATTGAGTATCAGTATAGATCTACCTCACTCTTCCTAATGCATTGAATAGTGTACCATAATATGGATATGCTATAATTGAACTATTCTGCTGATGTACATTTAATATGTCTCCCTTTTTTTGCTCTTGTAAATAATACTTTATGTAAACATTCTTGTATATGTAAGAATGTTATATATACAAGATAGATATCTGGAAGTGGATGTTGCATAAAAGGGTATGCCCATTTAAAATTTGAACAGGTCCCTGCCAAATTATGCTTCAAAAGGTTTTACCAAATTGTAATCCCACCAACAGCATGTAAGAATGCCCCTTTCCTCACATTCTCACTAATACCAGATATTTAAAATGTTGAATTTGTTAGCCAGGCATGGTGGCATACACTTGTAGTCCCAGGTGCTTAGGAAGCTGAGAAGGGACGATCACCTTGAACCTGGGAGTTCCAGGTTACAGTGAGCTGTAATCATGCCACTGCACTCCAGCCTGGGCAACAGAGCAAGACCTTGTCTCTAAAAGAACACAAAACAAAAGCTTTAATTTGTGCCAATGTGATAGATGAAATATCACTTTTCATTTAAGGCTTCAATTCACTGATCACATATGTTTATTAGCCTTTTTCATTTCTTTTTTTTATTGCATTTTAGGTTTTGGGGTACATGTGAAGAACATGCAAGATTGTTGCATAGGTGCACACATGGCAGTGTGATTTGCTGCCTTCCTCCCCCTCACCCATATCTGGCATTTCTCCCCATGCTATCCCTCCCCAACTCCCCACCCCACACTGTCCCTCTTCTCTTAATTGCCTACTCATAGCCTTTGCCTATTTTTCTCTGAGATTGTCTTTTAAGTATTGATTTTTAGGAGCTTTTTTGACTATTAGTGTTATTAATTCTTTGTCAGCTGTATTTGTGGCCTAATATTTCCCCAGTCTTATTCTTTCTTTCTTTATGTTTATAATGTCTTTCAGGATATACAAGTTACAAATTTTTATGTAGTGTTTCTCTTTTTTCTTACATGGTGTCTGGGTTTCATATCAAACTTAGCAAGGCTTTCCCTATTTAAAATTATATAAATTATAAATTTTTTTGTATTGGTATTGCTTTCTTAACATTTAGAAATTTAATAACACCTAGAGTATATTTTTTGTTTTTTATGTGAGATAGATCTCTAATACTATGTTTTTCCAACTGAAATCATTCATTTTCTAAAAACCAATTATTAAATAGTCTGTCCTCACAGTACTCTATTTTTTTCCTATGCTAAATTCTTACATACATACATGGGCTTTATTTTTGGACTTTCTTTTTTTATTACTACAACAATACCACACTGTTTCAATTACTTTAGTTTGTCTGCTTTGAAATCTGGTAAGGCTTTTAAAATTCCTTTTTAATATTCATTTTAACAATCTGTCTTCTTAAATGTTCTTTAGTAAGCATTTTTAGTTTTCATCATGTAGGTCTTATACAGTTCTTAATGGGTTTATTCTACCCCTATATATTTTATGGTTTGGCTGCTAATATGAATGAGATCATTTTTCCTTTACATTGTCTAATTGTTTATTTTTATAAAAGAATTCCTAATATTAGATTTGTTATACTCTTGAAATTAGTTCTAGTAAGTCATTTATCCAAATCCTCCTAAGATGTATTTAACCCTAGGCTGGGCATCGTGGCTCATGCCTGTAATCCTAGCACTTTGGGAGGCCATGGTGGATGGATCATTTCAGGCCAGGAGTTCAAGACCAGCCTGTCTAATATGGCAAAACCCCACCTCTACAAAAAAAAAAAATCCAAAAACTAAGATGTATTTAATACCAGATATAGGTGATGGGGAGGAAGGCAGCAAACCACATTGCCATGTATGTACCTATGCAACAATCTTGCACGCTCTTCACATGTACCCCAAAACCTAAAATGCAATAAAATATATATTTAGATGTATTATTCTTTTAATCACTTTTGGTAATTTTGCTAAATAGTTTAGCTAGGCTCTTTGCAAGTTTGTTAAAGTAATATTGGTTGAAAGCTTCTTCTTGTATTTAGGCTTAGATCATAGAATGAAAATTATACATAAATCATATATTTCTATGCTCTGGAATAGGTTAGATCCCATAGGAATTATCCGTTACCTGAAGGCTTGAGAAAATAAATGTGTAAAGCCATCTGGGTCTGCTGCCTTTTGGTTTCCTGCCTAGGAAATCTTTGATTTCTTTTTTCAGTTCTATCTATTCAAATTTTCTTGCTCCTATGAGTTGATTCTAATTATTTATATTTTCTTATGGAATTATCTATTTTGTTTAATTTATTGTTTAACATATATATATATATACACACACACACACACACACACACACACACAGACATATAAATGTAAAGCTTATGGAATTCATTCAACAGATAGTTAATGGTACCTTCTATGTACTGGGAAGTTTTTTAACTTTTATTTTTAACTTTTATTTAAAGTTAAAAGTTATAAATGTAAAAAAACGTTATTTTTAACTTTTATTTATTCAGAGGTTCACATGAGGGTTGTTTTGTTTTGTTTTGTCTTATTTTGTTTTTGAGATTGAATCTCACTCTGTCACCCAGGCTGGAGTGCAGTGGAGCAATCTTGGCTCACTGCAACCTTGCCTCCTGGGTTCAAGCATTTCTCCTGCCTCAGCCTCCTGAGTAGCTGAGACTACAGGTGCACACCACCACACCCAGCTAATTTTTTGTATTTTAGTAGAGACAGGATTTCACCATGTTGCCCAAGCTGGTCGCGAACTCCTGAGGTCAGGCAGTCGTTCTATTTTAAGTTATTTGTGGTATCTTCAAACTGCTTTCCACAGTGGCTGACTTAATTTACATTTCCACCAGCAGTGTATAAGCATTCTTTTTACTCCACAAGCTCACCAGAATCTGTTGTTTTTTGACTTTTTTTTTTTTTTTTTTTTTTTTTGAGACGGAGTTCCGCTCTTGGTATCCAGGCTGGAGTGCAATGGCGCGATCTCGGCTCACCGCAACCTCTGCCTCCTGGGTTCAGGCAATTCTCCTGCCTCAGCCTCCTGACTAGCTGGGATTACAGGCACATGCCACCATGCCCAGCTAATTTTTTTTATTTTTAGTAGAGACAGGGTTTCACCATGTTGACCAGGATGGTCTCGATCTCTTGACCTCGTGATCCACGTGCCTCGGCCTCCCAAAGTGCTGGGATTACAGGCGTGAGCCACCACGCCCGGCCTTTGACTTTTTAATAGTCACCATTCTGATTGTGTGAGATGGTATATCATTGTAATTTTGATTTTCTTTTCTCTAATGATTAGTGATGTTGAGCATTTTTTCATATGCTTGTTGGCTGCATATAGGTCTCCTTTTGAAAAGTGTCTGTTCATATCCTTAGCCCACTTTTTTATGGAGTCGTTTGTTTTTTGTTTTTTAATTTTTTTAAGTTCCTTATGGATTCTGGATATTAGACCTTTGTCAGAAGCACAATTTGCAAATATTTTCTACCATTCTGTAGGTTGTCTGTTTACTCTGTTGATAGTTTCTTTTGCTGTGCAGAAGCTCCTTAATTAGTCCTATTTGTCAAATTTCATTTTTGTTGCAATTGCTTTTGGCATCTTTGTCATGAAATCTTTGCCACTGACTATGTCTAGAATGGTATTGCCTAAGTTTTCTTCAAAGCTTTTTATAGTTGTAGGTTTTATGCTCAAGTCTTTAATTCATCTTGAGTTGATGTTTGTATATGGTGAAAGGTAGGAGTCTAGTTTTAATCTTCTACATATGGTTAGCTAGTTATCCCAGCACCATTTATTGAATAGGGTGTCCTTTCCCCTTTGCTTGTTATTGTTGACTTTGTTAAAGATCAGATGGTTGTAGGTGTGCAGGTTTATTTCTGGGCACTCCATTCTGTTCCATTAGACTATGTGTGTTTTTGTACCTATACCTTCCTGGTTTGGTTACTGTAGCCTTGTAGTATAGTTTGAAGGTGAGGAATGTGATGCCTCTAGCTTTGTTAATTTTGCTTAGGATTGCTTTGGCTATTCGATCTCTTTCCTGGTTCCATATGAATTTTTTGGAATTTTTTTTTTCTAATTATGTGAAGACTGTTATTGGTAGTTTGATAGGAATAGCACTGAATCTGTGAATTGCTTTGGTTGGTATGGCCTTTTAAAGAATATTGATTCTTCCTATCCATGAGCATGGGATGTTTTTCATTTGCTTGTGTCACCTCTGATTTCTTTAAGCAGTGTATGTAATTCCCATTGTAGAGATCTTTCACCTCCCTAGTTAGCTGTATTCCTAGGTATTTTATTCTTTTTTTGGCTATTGTGAGCAGGATTGAGTTCTTGATTTGTCTCTCAGCTAGGAGGTTGTTGATACATAGAAGTGCTACTGATTTTTGTAGATTGATTTTGTATTTTGAAACTTTGCCAAAGTTGTTTACTAAATCCGGCAGCTTTTGGGCTGAGACTATGGGGTTTTCTACATACAGAATCATATCATCTGCAAATATAAATAATTTGATTTCCTCTGTTCCTATTTTGATGCCTTTTATTTCTTTCTCTTGCCTGATTGCTCTGGCTAGGACTTTCAGTACTATGTTGAACCAGAGTGGTGAGTATAGCCATCCTTGTCTTCTGGTTCTCAAGGGGAATGCTTCCAGTATTAACCCATTCAGTATGATTTTGATTGTGAATTTGTCATAGATGGCTCTTATTATTTGAGATATAGTTCTTCAGTGCCTAGTTTGTTGAGGCTTTTTAACATGAAGGGATGTTGAATCTTATTGAAAGCTTTTTCTGCATCTATTGAGATGATCGTGTGCTTTTTTGTTTTTAGTTCTGTTTTTGTGATGAATCACATTAATTGATTTGTGTATGTTGAACCAACCTTGTATCCCATGGATAAAGCCTACTTGATTGTGGTGGATTAGTGTTTTGATGTGCTGCTAGATTTGGTTTGCTAGTAGTTTGTTGAGGATTTTTGCATCTGTTCTCCTCAAGGATATTGACCTGAAGTTTTCTCTTTTTTGTTGTGTCTCTGCCAGGTATTGGTAGCAGAATCACACTGGCCTCATAGAATATGTTAAGGAGGAGTCCTTTCTCCTCAATTTTTTTGGATAGTTTCAGTAGGAATGGCACCAGCTCTTCTTTATATATCTGGTAGAATTTGGCTGTGAATCCATTTTGTCCTGGGCTTTTTCTGGTTGGTGTGGGGTTTTTTACTGATTCAATTTTAGAAATTGTTATTGGTCTGTTCAGGGTTTCAACTTCTTCCTGGTTCAATCTTGGCAGTTATGTTTCCAGTAATTTATCGTTTCTTCTAGGTTTTCTAGTTTGTGTGCATAGAGGTGTTCTTAGTAGTCTCTGAGGGTTTTATTTGTACTCCTTTGGGGTCTGTGCTAATTTCTCCTTTGTCATTTTTGATTGTGTCTATTTGGATTGTCTCTTTTTTCTTTATTAGTCTAGCTAGTGGTCTATCAATCTTATTTATTCTTTTAAATAGCCAGCGCATGGATTCATTGATCTTTTGCATGGATTTTCATGTTTTGATTTCACTCAGATCAGCTCTGATTTTGGTAATTGCTTGTCTTCTGCTAGCTTTGGGGCTGGTTTGTTACTGTTTTCCTAGTTCCTCTAGGTGTGATGTTAGATTGATTTGAGAGTTTTCTAACTTTCTGATGTGAGCATTTAGTGCTATAAACTTCCTTCTTAACACTGCTTTAACTGTGTACCAGAGATTTTTATATGTTGCATATTTATTCTCATTGCTTTCAAATAGTTTCTTGATTTCTTCCTTAGTTTCATTGTTTAGCCAAAAGTCATTCAGGAGCAGATTGTTTAATTTTTATGTGATTAATATGGTTTTGAGCAATCTCCTTAGTATTTATTTTCATTTTTATTATGCTGTGGTCTAAGAGTATAGTTGATATGATTTGGGGTTTTTTGAATTTGCTGAGGATTGTTTTATGTCTGATTGTGTGGTTAATTTTAGAGTATGTGCTATAGGCAGATGAGAAGAATATATTCTGTTGTTCTGCGAGAGGGGGAAGTTCTAGATGTCTGTTAGGTCCATTTGGTCAAGTGTTGAGTTCAGGTCCCAATATCTTTTTTAGTTTTCTGCCTTGATGATATGTCTAATACTGTCAGTGGGGTGTTGAAGTCCCCCACTATAATTACATATTTATCTAAGTCTCTTTATAGGCTTTTAATAATTGTTTCGTGAATCTGAGTGCTCCTGTGTTGACTGCATTTATATTTAAGGTAGTTGTCTTCTTGTTGACTTGAACCCTTTTTGAATTCCCTTTTTTGTTTTGTTGTTGTTTTTGTTGGTTTAAAGTCTGTTTTGTCTGAAATCACAATAACAACACCTGCTTTTTTCTGTTTTCCATTTGCTTGATAGATTCTTCCTCTTCCTTTTACTTTGAGCCTTTGAATGTCATTGCATGTGAGATGGGTCTCTTAAAGACATCATACAGTTGCATCTCGATTTCTTATCCAACTTGCCACTCTGTGCCTTTTAATTGGGGCATTCTGTTTACATTCTGCTTAGCCTGTTTACATTCAAGGTTAATACTGATATGTGTGGATTTGATCCTGTCATCGTGTTGTTAGCTGATTATTACACAAAATTGATTGTGTAGTTGCTTTATTGTGTCAATAGTCTATGTACTTAAGTGTGTTTTTATAGTAGCTGGTAATGGCTTTCCTTTCCACATTTAGCACTCCTTCCAAGATCTCTTGTAAGACAGATCTAATGAACATGAATTTCCTTAGCACTTGCTTGTCTGAGGAGGATCTTATTTCTTCTTTGCTTATGAAGCTTAGTTTAGCTGAATATGAAATTCTCAGCTGGAGTTCCTTTTGTTTTTTGTTTGTTCGTTTGTTTGTTTGTTTTTGTTTGTTTTGTTTTGTTTTGTTCTGTTTTGACAGAGTCTTGCTCTGTCACCCAGGCTGGAGTTCAGTGGCATGATCTCAGGTCACTGCAAACTCCGCCTCCCAGGTTCAAGCCATTCTCCTGCCTCAGCCTCCTGAGTAGCTAGGACTACAGGCACCTGCCACCATGCCCAGCTAATTTTTATATTTTTAGTAGAGATAGGATTTCACCCTGTTGGTCAGGCTGGTCTCAAACTCCTGACCTCATGATCCACTTTCCTCAGCCTCCCAAAGTGCTGGGATTACAGGCATAAGCCACCACACCCAGCAGAGTTTCTTTTCGTTAAGAAACCTGAATATAGGCCCTCCATCTTTTTTGGCTTGTAGCATTTCTGCTGAACACTACACAGGTAGCCTAATGAGATTTCCTTTGTAGGTGACCTGCTCCTTCTCTCTAGCTACCTTTAATACTTTTTCTTTCATGTTGACCTTGGAGAATCTGACAACTGTGTGTCTTGGGGATGATCATCTTACATAGTACCTTGCAGGGGTTCTCTGCATTTCCAGAATTTGAATGTTGGCTTATCTAGCAAAGTTGGGAAATTTTTCATTTATTTTTATGTAAGTTAATTCAAAGAACCAGTCTTTGAGTTCTGAGATTCTTTTCTGACCTTGGTCTATTCTGCTGTTAATGCTTGTGATAGTACTATGAAATTCTTGTAGTAAGTTTTTCAGCTCTATCAGATCAGCTTGGTTCTTTCTTAAAAATGGCCATTTTGTCTTTCACCTCCTGTATCATTTTATCATATTCCTTAAATTCCTTGGATTGGATTTCTACTTTCTCCTGAATCTCTATGATCTTCATTTCTATGTATATTCTGAATTCTATGTCTGTCATTTCAGCCATTTCAGTCTGGTTAAGAACCATTGCTAGGGAACTAGTGCAGTTGTTTGGAGGTAAGAAGACCTTCTGGTTTTACCAGTTGCCAGAGTTCTTGTGCTGGTTCTTTCCTATCTGTGTGAGCTGATGTCCCTTTAATCTCTGAAGTTGTTTTCCTTCGGATGGGTTTTTTTGCTTTTATCTTCTTTGATGCCCTTGGGGGTTTGATTGTAGTATGAGATGAGTTCAGTTGACTGGCTTTGATTTTGAAGATTTCAAGTGGCCAAGGCTCACCTGAGCTTTCCTGGAATGAGTTCGGTAACTCTAGGGGGCTGGTACCAGACCCCCAGCTTTGTTCTCTGGGCCCTCAGGGCTAGGAACCTGCTCTGCCAGAGAGGCCAAGGTGTTCCCAGTTCACTGGCCTCAACACTCCAACAGAGGTGCCAGCAAAAAGTTTGTCGGGGTGGTGGCAGTGGAATCCATGCTTGCTCGTGCATACCAGCATCCGTGGCAGCATTGCAGCGTACACATGCATTGGCTCAGGCTGGGCGCTGGTAGGAGCCTTTGCCTTAGTTTTCACAGGCGGTGTATAGTGGCAGAATATTTTAGTGGTGTATTTTGGGCTGCGATCCAATAGGTGGCGCTTAAGAGTGTTAGCCAGCAGATAGCTTCTTGCTCTGCTGCGTGGCTCTGGGGTAGTATTCTGTGATTGGGGGCAGGGAGATGGCCTACTCACCTAGTCCACTCCTGGACCTTGGAGGAACCCCCTCCAATTACTGGCTTCATGCCCGCATTTCTTTGGTTGGAAGCTCTGGTTCACAGGGCTCCCTCAGGTAGAAGCTGTGGTTGACAAACGGGTCCTATTCTTGCCGGGCCAGCCCTGCAGAGGGAGGCACACACCACCCCTCTATCAACCTGCGAACCTGGGTGTCTCACCTCTCAGTGATGCTTGAGCACCACCTAAGCCAGCAAGTCTTGCCCAGCTAAGAGCTGCGGGAGTGAGTAGTGTTACCTAATCTGCTGTCCAAGTTCATCCTGGGGGTACTCGGGGCTGCAACTGCCAGCAGAGTTTAGGCAGAAGCTGGACCACTGGGCTGGAAGTTCTAACAGGCATTGCCCACCTGGCTACCACTGGTGGACCTGGGCGGGGTCACCTGCCCTGCCTGTGAGTGTTTCTGGGGACAACAGGATGTTGCAGCCACTGGCTGAGTTCAGGCAGAAGCAGGACATCTGGGCTGGAAGCTCTAGCAGGCTTTGCCTGCCTGGCTACCAGTGGCAGGAGTGGGTGGGGTCATCCACCCTGCCGTCTAGGTGTTTCTTGGGACAATAGGAGGCTGCAGCCTCTGGCTGATTTCAGGCAGAAGCAGGACTGCTGGGCTAGAAGCTGACACCAAGCCTTGTCTGGTGAGGAGGCTGGAGCAATCTTACTGCTCCAGGCACCATTACTGTGGCTGCTATTGGGGCTGTGGCACTTGTGTTGGTCTGTTCCAGGGTCCGAGGCTTGTAGAGGTCCCCTCAAACTTAGGAGTTACCTCCGCAAAATGTCTGGGTGGCTCTCTGCCTCAGTTTAGAGGTGAGGTGGGATGATGGGAGTGGTGGGTAGGGGGTTAAGGTAGGGGGATTCTCCCATTCCCAGCCTTACGCAGACACTCGTGGAGAGTGTGAATCACCCTCTCCCATGTTGGGGAGCTTCTCCTGATTCCACACTGATGCCAGATAGGCTGCTACCCAACTTCACTCCTCTCTGCTCTCTGTGTCCCCTTACTGCTTTGATGGTTCCCAGTGTGGTTTCTTAGATGATCAGCTTTTAGGGTCAGTGTTCACTACTCCCTTTGTTTCCCCTCCCTAAGAGCAGCACCCATGATCTGCTTCTAGTTTGCCATTTTGCTGGGCATTTTTTTTTTTTTTTGAGACGATTCTTACTCTGTCCCCCAGGCTGGAGTACTGTAACATGATCTCAGCTCACTGCAACCTCTGCCTCCCAGGTCCAAGTGATTCTTGTGCCTCAGTCTCCCGAGTAGATGAGACTACAGGCATATGCCACCACACCTGGTTAATTTTTGTATTTTTAGTAGAGACAGGGCTTCATCATGTTGGCCAGGCTGGTCTTGAACTCCTGGCCTCAAGTGATCTGCCCACCTCGGCCTCCCAAGTGCTGGGATTACAGGTGTGAGCCACCATGCCCCTGCTGGGCACTTTAAATGTTCTCTGTATCCGTGCTTATATTATCTACTTCTCAGTGATAGTCATTTGTGATTTCTTTCATCTCACTTGCCAGAAATTCGTCTATTTCATTGATTTTTTTCATTTAACTGACTCTTAATTTTATTTACTGAGCCTACTGGGGTTTTTTTTTTAATTTTACCTATTTCATCAATTCTAGCTTTTTCTTTACCTTTGTTTTTATATTTCTTAGATACCATAATCATTGTACCATTAGTGCTTATTCTTCATGGAATAGGATAAAATTACATATTTTCTAAGCTTATTACTTCTTGGATTATGTTTTTTTGCATAGAAAGGGAATGTACATCTCCCTATGCCTTTGAAGTATTTAATGGCAACATCACATGATGACTTGATATGCTGCTTATGTGGCAAGAGAGGAATATATGGAATAAGACTTAGAATGCTGTTACTTATATTTATAGACATTAAGTGGCTGTCCTTTTGCAGTGATTTCTGAGTATGAAGAGATGAATATCAAAGTACATATTTGAGTGGAATTGAACTGTAGTCAACTACTACTTTTTAAATGGATAAAATAGATAATATTAATAACTTCATAATATAATAACTTTTTATTATTCATTTAAGAAGTTAAAATACAAATATTTTCTTCTAGCAGAGAGAGACTCTAAGTAAATTTAAAGAGAATTTCTGTACTGCAATGTTAAATTCTGTGTTCTAAATTGCTTTTAATCTTTTTAAAGTTGCGTGTTGTATCACAAGATGTGAATTTGAGCCTTCATGAATTGGATGAACTTTATGTCATCTTTAAGGTACTGTTGCTCTTCTTTAAATGAAAAATAATGCTTTTTTTAGCAGAATTGTATCACAGCCATTCTAAATATTTTAATCTTTATTTTAGTAGACATGTTTTTTAAAATCTTCCAAAATTACTTTTTCTAATTGATAACTCTCCTTTTTATTTATTTTTAATAGAAAGAACTGTTTTTATCTTGTTATTGGTGTTTGGGTTGTCAAGTATTGAAGCATCATGACCCCAGTCTGCCATATTTGGAACAGTATCAGATTGACTGCCAGCAGTTCAGAGCGTTGTATCACTTGTTGAGTCCCTGGGCTCATTCTGCAAATAGAGACTCACTAGCTTTATGGACATTCAGATTGTTGGATGAAAACTCTGACTGCCTTATAAACTTCAAAGAATTCTCCTCTGCAATTGGTAAGATGACATCCAATATTTTTTTTAAGCAAAACACAAAGGTGCTCCTATAAATACTTAGTACTGGCTATTATTGCCAATTTAGTCAGATTATATCACCATGGGTTACAGTGTGTTCAGCTTTAGTAATAAATGGACACTTTTCTGTATTTGTTGCTAAATCTAAGTATTTTGATATTATTTTCCCCAACCCTTTCAGAAAAGCAAGCTGTTAGATGTGAGTGTTTTAAGGGTTAACATAAGGAAGAGAATGTCCCAACTTTCCCACACTCAGATGCGTGGGTACTACAGAAGGACTTCCCTCCTCCATAAAAATTCAACCACATAACCTAGAAGAGTGATAGAGAAATACCCAACAAACATGTTGTACCTACAAACAGTCAAGATGTTGTACCTGTAAATATTGTTCCTTTGCTTTTCCTGATGCCCCAGCATGCTTTCTTGTCAGGGATTGCCCCTTGAAGAACAGTTCTCTCCTGAAACAAGGCATAGTCCTCATTCAAAAGAAAAGAGAAATCTGAGGTTGGGGAAAAGGAGCTAGGCAGGACAGGATTTTACTTATTTGATAAAGAGTATTTTGCTTATATACTTATACACTTGAAGGAGAGAATCTGACTGACTAGATGGTTTTTTAATTGTTAGCTTAAGTAACAGGTTTCTGAATCCTAATTCTTGACTAATATCTATATCTTAATTAATCTTTGTTGCTGAAATTGATTGAATGTTCTTTGGATACATGATTACAATTGAATTTTATTGAACAGACATAATGTACAATGGAAGTTTTACTGAGAAGATTAAGCTGCTTTTTAAGATGCATATTCCTCCAGGTAAGAGTTTACCAGTCTTTAATGATGTACAGCAGGAATTTATTCCATTTTAACAGGTATAATTACAGATGTTTTTAAACAACTAACCTAATTTTCACCATGATATAAGATCACTGCTTCATTTTGGCCCTCAAATTATGTTATGACTACTTTTGCTGATACAGATACAGTGATCTTCTATGGAAGAAGTTGTGTGTAACACATGGGCCCACAAGTTTCCTTCCTGTTAGTAGTCAATTTAATGAAAAATAGTTTGTATATAAGAATTACATATCATTGGATTGTTGGTATAACGTTGAATTGTTGTTATTGTCATTAGAGTAGAAATTAACTTCAGACAAACTGCCAAACTTGCAAAATACTGCAAATTATTCTGAAAAATGGGACCAGGCAGCAGGGATATTAAGTATTTTTAAAAGGAAGCAAATAAAAGCTATCATTTATTGAGCACTTGCTCTGTCAAGACATTTACTTTACATGCATTTTTTAAATTTAATTATCACAATATCCCTGATAGGTGGTATTATCCTTCCAATTTTGACAATAAGGAAATTGAGAGCTGGAAAGATTAAATTATTTGCCAAAGATCACATAGCTGGTAAATTGCATAGCAAAATGAGGTCTGACTCCAAAGCTCACATTTCTTTATATTCTTCCATACTACCTCAAAATTACCACACCATTCAGTTTACTTGTTTTTCCCACTGGCCTGAAGAGGATGCCATACCAAGGCCTGATCCCTACTTTGTGAAAACAGTCTTAGGCTTTAAACTGAAGGAGCATTGCCAAAAGTACCTTTTAGCCAAGATTGAGAAATTCACAAAAACAAACAGCACCTCATTATTTGTTTAAAGCTACACCTGGGATCCCTTTTCAGCTCTTCTCAGGATAGTCGGGAAACATTCTTTACCAGACCAACAAGCTAAAGACCATCTTTAACCTTCACACTCAAATCACAAACACAGCATTAAAAGCAGAAGACAAACCACCTAAAAATTTAATTATAAAAGGAGATTACATTGTTGGCCAGCCACAGTGGCTCACACCTGTAATCCCAGCACTTTGGGAGACAGAGGTGGGTGAATCACAAGATCAAGAGATTGAGATCATTCTGGCCAACATGGTGAAATCCCATCTCTACTAAAAATACAAAAATTAGCTGGGCGTGGTGGTGTGCACCTGTAGTCCCAGCTACTTGTGAGGCTGAGACAGGAGATTCGCTTGAACCAGGGAGGTGGAGTTTGTAGTGAGCCGAGATCACCCCAGTGCACTCCAACCTAGCAACAGAGCAAGACTCCGTCTCAAATAAAAGGAGTTTACATTGTCAAATCAGGCTACTGTTAGAATGTTTAACATTGTCATCAACTATGCTTTTAATATAGGGATCAAAAATAGGAAAAGCATTATGTTTTTAACATTATGTTAAAGCACAGGTAAGAAGTAAAGCAAAGCACTCAACTTTCTGTTTTCCTTACTATTGAGGATGTTTTTTAAATGACTGAGGTCACGTTTTCAGAGATTTCTAAATGCCAGATTTTAAAACTTTCAGCTTTTAATAGCTCTTGAAAAATGATTAAAAACACAAGTAGGAAAAATAATAGAACTCAAAATGATGAAGAACTTCTTGTTATTTACTATACAATAGAGTAGAACCATTTCTACATTTCTTCACTTACATCTTTCTCATACAGAAACTCTTTAACACCCTGTTGCCAGATTTACCTGACCCATTATGAATCTCATCTCTGCCCCTAATGGTTAATAAATGTAATTTGGGTTATTTGTATGTTTTCAGCTTATACTGAAGTGAAATCTAAGGATGCTTCAAAAGGAGATGAACTTTCCAAGGAAGAATTACTTTATTTTAGTCAGCTCCATGGTAAATACCTGTGTAAAATGTTAACTGTTTTGATGATTAGTCACCAATAGATATCTTTCTGCTTAGATATTCTTTACCCAGCTAAAATTGGGCTTCATTTTGCTTTATACGTCTTTTCTATCACCACAGCAATTAGCATAGTCCATAAATGTTTGACCAATTAACCAAATTGCATTTTGGGGCTTTGATTTGTGGAATTTCTTGCTTATTGAAGACTCAAAGTATTTTGTTTCTACTTATGTTGCAGAAATTTCTAAAATGTATTAGACTATTTTCATGCCTTTATAAAATACCATAGAATCTTTGATGATTAAAGGTCATAGCTATTTTTCAAACAATGAATACTTATTATAAATTACTGTAGGCGTAGGAGACAGGGATGGGTGTGTCTCCAAGATATAATTTAAAGTGATATGAGTTTATTTTTGTGTCCTTTAGTTTATTTTCATAAATATTAAATGTCTTATAGAGGGAAGAACCCTGATTAATGTATGTTTGTGGTTACTATACGTTAAAGTGTTTGAACATTAAGTTTGAAGGGACCTTACAAATCATCTCATCAAGCCCTTTCATTTTATAGATAAAGGCACTAAGGCCCAGAGAGAAGTGACTTGTACAAGGTTTCACAATGAGTTATTGCCACATTCAGGGCTCCGTAGCACACTCTTCTGATGTCCAGTATGTGGTTTTTTTTTTCCCCGATAATAAAAGTAATACAATTTTATTTAAAGAAAGTCACAAAGAAGAAAATACCACCCAGAAATAAATACTTAATATTTGGTATACTTCCTTATAGGATTTTTTTAAATGTGGATTTTCCCCCAGTGTTATTTTTAACTGTGAAAGTTTTGGAATACTCTTTCTTCTAATGATAGGAGGTCAAGTCAGCTAAAATTTGTTCACAGAATTGAATAAAATAACGTGTGCTTATAAGTCTATGTGAAACATTATTTTACTTTCAAAGAGTATTTGTTAAACGTCTTACAGAATGCAGTTATGTCTTTTCTTCTAGTTTCCAAGCCTGCAAATGAGAAGGAAGCAGAATCAGCAAAACACAGTCCTGAAAAAGGTACTATGATCTAGGAGTTGTCATTTATTTAGTTGTTGTTTATGTAAATAAGGATAGCTACAAAAGAGGAAAAGGTGAATTCCTTTTAAAGGCTATTAATGTCTCAGAAATTATAGAAAATGTGATAGTAAATGACCTATATTCATTTGATTTTGTTATTTTAAAAAGATTTATTTTTAATTACAAAAGTAATATATAATTCTCGGAAAAGAAATTCAGACAGTACTTAAGTCCTTTTGCCTTCACTCAACCCTACCCAAAAATATTTCTGTCTATGTCCTTTTCAGATCTATTTCTATGTATACACAAATGTATGCAGACATCTCTCTTTTAAAAAAAAATCCATAAGTACTGTTGTACAATTTTTTTGGAATTTGCAATATATCATGGACATATTTCCATGTCTGTACATTTGGATCCACCTTATTATTTTTAGTAAATGCAGAGTATTTCATTGTTTGGTTGTACCATAATTTATCTCAATAACTAGACCAATATTGATGAACATTTATGTTGTTTCAAATTATTTCTATTGCAAAGTATGCCACAACAAACATTTTTATACTTATGCTTTAGGATAATTTAAAAATATTTCTTTAATATACGATAAACTCATAGAGGTATGGCAATGCTGGAACAAATAGTATGCATATTTAATATTTTGATACAGGATGTCAAATTGCTCTCCAAAAGCTCATCATTGTTTTAATGTTTTTGAACAATATTTACTTAAAAATAATCAATTGCTCCAAGTCTCTTTAAATGTAGTAGCTTCCCCAGTATTTCCATCCAATTTTCAAGGAATCTGAAATAATTATTTATTTAAATAGTAACATTAATATTATCTTGATTAAACTCTTTGAATGAATTAGAAGTGTTTCGAATTTTTGAAAAAGACCCACTCCAGACCCTTTGTGTTTTTGGTTTTGTTGTTGTTTTTTTTTTTTTTTTGAGATGGAGTCTTGCTCTGTCACCCAGGCTGGAGTGCAGTGGCATGATTTCGGCTCACTGCAACCTTTGCCTCCTGGGTTCAAGCCATTCTCCTTCACAGCCTTCCGAGTACCTGGGACTACAGGCGCCAGCCACCACACCTGGCTAATTTTTGCGTTTTTAGTAGAGACGGGGTTTCACCATGTTGCCCAGGCTGGTCTTGAACTCCTGACCTCAGGTGATCTGCCCGCCTTGGCATCCCACAATGCTGGGATTACAGGCATGAGCCACCACGCCTGGCTCACTTTGGTACAATATATGCATATTAAGAACATAATATAGAAGCTGTTTTAAACTTAGTAGTATACATGAGAATGACTAAGTAAAATTTGCATTATTAAGTCAGGGTGTATTGTTTTAATCTAAATATGTCCTTTCTCCCTCTCTTGCCACATCTTCCCTAGTCCCCAGTCTTCCCAAAGTAAAAGTTTTAGTCTAAACAGAAATGGAAAAAGTATTCTGAGAGCCAGTGGGTGAAATGAAAGGTAATTTCAGATCATTTCCTGGATTAAAAAAGATGGAACCTTATATCTCAGTGAAATACCTTTTAATCATAATTATTAGTTTTGAAATTTGGAAAAGTATAGTGGTCTGTTCCTTATGAAATGGTTTTACTCCCTTTCTTCAGGCAAAGGGAAAATTGATATTCAAGCATATCTAAGTCAATGGCAAGATGAGCTTTTCAAAAAAGAAGAAAACATTAAGGATCTACCAAGAATGAATCAGGTATAGCATTTTCAAAATTAAAATTCTAAGTTGTTGCTTTTTTGTATGAATTTGGGTGTAACCTCTGAAACAGCTAACATGCTATTCCCAAAATAGTTAAATAATCTATGTGTTATCTAAGTTTCAGATGAGCATGGAAGACTGGGAAGAAATTTTTATATGATTTTATTTATTTATTTATTTATTTTTTTGAGACAGAGTTTCGCTCTTGTTACCCAGGCTGGAGTGCAATGGCACGATCTCGGCTCACCGCAACCTCCGCCTCCTGGGTTCAGGCAATTCTCCTGCCTCAGCCTCCTGAGTAGCTGGGACTACAGGCACGCGCCACCGTGCCCAGCTAATTTTTTGTATTTTAGTAGAGACGAGGTTTCACCATGTTGACCAGGATGGTCTTGATCTCTTGACCTCGTGATCCACCTGCCTTGGCCTCCCAAAGTGCTAGGATTACAGGCATGAACCACTGCGCCCGGCCCAATTTTTTTTTATTTTTAACACATAAATGCATCTAGTGTCTCAGAGAATTCCTCTGCTGTCACATGTACCTATAGAAAAATATGTATATGTAATATATTTCTAACTTTATTGGAAATGTTCATTTATTCAGTAAACATTTTTTTACTGCCTACCAGATACCAAACCCAACGCTAGATACTGGGAATGAGAAATTACTGAGATGGGTCACACCCTGGTTCCTAATGATCTTATATCTGAACGCAATTTTAAGTTCATCTCTTTGTTATACACTGCCTAATTAAAATATATTCTTCTTTTTTTAATTAAAATCTGGTTAGCACAGATACTGAGGATCCTGAGAACTTTACCAAAATGAAACCTGTCAAATAACTTCATGATTTTCAGTGGGCTGTATCATTTGACAATTGAATAAGTACTTTTTAAAATGAGTCAGTATAATATATTTATTCTAGAATTACTATAAATGAACAATAATATTGTTTAGGGAAAAACTCTCTCAAACTGCCTTTTTCCCTCTGCTCTCACACCACAACAATAACAATCATCTACATAGAAGAAAACGTCTGTGACCAAATGTGTGGGGGTTTTCCCCACCACTGAGCAGCAGACACCAACTGAGTGTCCTGCAATTCAATTCCAACACTACCTACCTAGAAATAGTGTGAGATCCCACAGGTTGAGTGTTCAGTCCCCAAGACTGCTCCCTGCTTTCCCCCAGTCACAAGTCTGAGCCTCCTGAACTTCTGGCTGACCAACTTCAAGTTGGGGTTCCCATGTTCCCTTCTTTGGGTTCGATTAATTTGCTACAGAGAGACTTGCAGAACTCAGAGAAATACTTATATATACTGGTTTACTAAGAAGGATATTTTAAAGAATACAAACAACCAGAAGAAGAGATACATAGGGCAAGGTCTAGAAGGGTCCCGAGGGCAGGAGCTTTTGTCCCCAGGGAGTTGAGGTGTGCCATCCTCCCGGCATGTGGATGAGTTCTTCTTTACCTTCCTCCTGTCGGCTTCCATGCATTCAGCTATCAGAAGCTCCCTGAACCCAATTCTCTTGGGTTTTTGTGGAAGCTTCATGATGTCAGCATTCTTTCCCCCAAGGGTATGAGGCAGGGTCCTCTCTGGAGAGAGTCCTAAAATCAACTATCAGAAAGCTACTCGGGAGGCTGAGGCAGGAGAATCGTTTGAAACCTGGAGGCAACAGTTGCCGTGAGCTGAGATTGCACTATTGCACTCCAGCCTGGGCAAGAAGAGTGAGAGAGAGAGAGAGAGAGAAAGAGGAAAGAGAGAGGAAGGAAGGGAGGAAAGAGAGAGGAAGGAAGGGAGGAAAGAAAGAAAGAAAAAAGAAAGGTGGGAAGATTAGAGTAGAGAGAAGATTCAAGAAAGAGAAAAAGAAAGGAAGGAAGGAAGGGAAGGAAGGAAGGAAGGAACGGAAGGAAGGAAGCAGGGAAGGAAGGAAAAGAAGGAAGGAAGAGAAGGAAGGAAGGAGAGAGAAAGAAAAAAGAAAGGTGGGAAGAAGATTATAGGGGGGAGAATATTCTGTTTTCTGAGGCCTGCCCCTGCAGCCTAATACACCCAGCATTATAAGAAAAGATTATAACAAAAGACTATGGAAGTTGTGAACTAGGAACCAAGAAAAAAAATATGTGTGTGTATACATATATATATATATATATATATATGAACACATATGTATGAACACTAAAACTGTAGATTAATGAAGAAAGAAAGAAAAATGTTTGTTACAATATATTATTATGAAGTATATCTTTTGTACTTGTTTTTTGTTTACAGATAAGCTTTTCTGGTAGGATGATTGACTTGTAGAATTCTTATGTTGGAATTGCTTTTGTAAATTGACAGGTATCTTCTAGGAATATCTGGATCATCTAGGTGCAATTAGCAAGCAAACCAGTTTATCTATCCACTTAGTCCCCAACTGAGCCTTTAAAGAGAAACATGTCCAAATGGGTTTCTTGGGCTGGGCATGGTAGCTTATGTTTGTAATCCCAGCACTTTGGAAGGCCAAGGTGGGAGGATTGCTTGAGGCCAGGAGTTTGAGATTAGCCTGGGCAACATAGCAAGATCCTGTCTCTACAAAAAATTCGAAAATTAGCCAGGCATGGTGGCACGTGCCTATAGTCCTAGCTACTTGGGAAGCTGAGGTAGGAGGATCACGTGAGCCCAGAAGTTGGAAGCTGCAATGAGCTATGATTGCACCACTGTACTCAAGCCTGGTTAACACAGCAAGACCTTGTATAGGAAAAAGAAAATAGCACCTGACATTCAAGTAATGCTGGCAGGCAAACAGTCCAGGAATTAGTCTGGATATAATGTACTGCTATCAGGCAAGATGTGAGAGTATCTAAAAGAATTTTCTTCCATGGTTCATACTCATCTTTTTTTTTTTTTTTTTGAGATGAGGTTTCTCTCTCTTGCTGCCCAGGCTGGAGTGCAATGGCGTGATCTCGGCTCAGTGCAACCTCCACCTCCAGGGTTCAAGCGATTCTCCTGCCTCAGCCTCCCGAGTAGGTGGAATTGCAGGCACCTGCCACCACACCCCACTAATTTTTTTTGTTTTTAGTAGAGATAGGGTTTCACCATGTTGGCCAAACTGGTCTCAAACTCCTAACCTCAGGTGATCCACCTGCCTTTGCCTCCCAAAGTGCTGGGATTACAGGTGTGAGCCACCACGCCTGGCCCATACTCTCTAGAACCAAGATTTATTTTGGGATTCATCACCAGTTCTTATAACTTCTAGGGTGAAGCTTATATGGTACAAATCCTATATAGGAGACTATTCACTTCTAAGTTCTCTTTATATTTGCTAACTCTAATATTCAAATGTGATATTTTCAACTTGTGTTTTCTAGTCTCAGTTTATTCAGTTTTCAAAGACCCTCTATAACTTATTTCATGAGGACCCTGAAGAAGAATCATTGTATCAAGCCATTGCTGTTGTAACCAGCCTTTTACTCAGGATGGAAGAAGTTGGAAGAAAACTACATAGCCCTACATCATCAGCCAAAGGATTCTCTGGTACTGTCTGTGCTTCTGGAAGACCCAGTGAGGAAAAAATAGGGAGCCACTTGGAGAAAGATCCTTCTTCTCTTAGGGAAGAACCTCAGTGGTCATTTGCATTTGAACAGATTCTTGCATCGCTGTTGAATGAACCAGCATTGGTGAGGTTTTTTGAGAAACCCATAGATGTAAAAGCCATGCTGGAAAATGCAAAGACTTGTCAGTTAAGGTCTAGAACCAAGATGCAAATCCCTTAGAAATTACCTATCATAGACAAGTTTACTAAGATTCCTATAGCTGTCAGCTTGATTCCTGTGAGTAGGGTTCAGGGATTTATCTTGTTACCAATGTGACTGAAGGCCAAATATATATATATCCAGAAGCACAATGCGTCATTCCTTTGTTGTTATCTCAAATTTTGATATTTGAGATAACAAATATAAATATACTTTTTTATATTTCACAATATATGCAATATCAGGGGAATATGGTAAATGTTACCACCAGAGGGCATAAGCATATCACTTTTAGTAAGGAAATTACTAGCTTATGTTGCTATTTACATATGAATTACTGATGATTTTGAAAAGATGGTGTTATTCTTGGGTGTTAGTGAGGCTGATATGTCATGTCAATCAATAAGCCCTACTTTCCAAATTATCTAGAAGATTACCATTTGGGTCCCTTGTTTTCAAGTTATCTCACTGAAATATTATTAACCTTTTAAAGTTAATCTCATTCAGTCTTCTAGTAATAAATGATTTTTTAAGTACCTTCTACAGCCTTCCTACCTGAGGGGTTCAGAGGCTGCTGACTCACACTGCTAACTCTGTTACTGATAAAAGCAAATCAATGACTCTAAACTCTGGGCTGATATAAAGAAAAAAACAATACTGGATTTGGATTTAAGCTGGATAAAACCAGCCTTTTAAAAAACAGTTCAATTAACTATATAGGTCTTTCATTAGACGGATAAATCACTAGAAATTCTGGGCACTGCTGTTTGTGGCATTTGTCCCAGAGTAGCTTATGACCGCTTTGGTTCTAGCTTTAGATTTTGGATTTTCACCAGTCATGTGTTAATTTACATTAGATAGTAAAGAATGGTTACACTAAGACTGAATTATCATATTCATCTGGCAAGCACATAAAGTATACTTGTATGTAATGATTGCAAGGTAACAGAATTGCTGACATCTGTCTAAAAAGTTTTGGCTATCCAATTTAGATATGTAATTTCTATATACTTAATGCTGCTTATATTTCAATCATTACACAGTCCATTTAGAGATAATGGATTTTGTTAGCACTTAAATAAGCAAACTACACTTGCCCACTGTTCTGTGCTATTCCTGCCAAAAGCAATTTATTAATCAATTGACTTAGGATATTGGGGGAGAAATCATTCATTGGAGCTTCTTTCTTTACAAAAGACTTCGGTTATGAACGCTTTGACTTTTCTAGATGCGACACCATGAAACAGCAGACCTTCAGAGTGACTCAAGAGGTCTCCCTTTCTTGGAGGAAATTGGCATAGTCAGCCTTTGGCAAGAATCCACTGTGAACAAAGCTTAACACATGTGGCTTCCTTGCCCATAGAATGTTATTTTCAAAGAAGTTCAAGAATTTTCAAGTTGAGCCTTTGAAAATTTCATAAATTGGATTTAGCTAAACACTTACTAGTAGTGTCTTTAAAATGATTTCATCAACCTTGTCTTCTCAAGGAAACTACCACTTAAAGAGATAGTTGATAAATAAACATCTATGCCTTTTCTCAGAAATGATTTACTGAACTATGTCCATATTTTAGAGCTCAATTAATAGTTTATATGAAAACTATCATACGTCTGCTATTATGAAATGATTCTTAAATTATACTGAAATAGCTCTAGAAAGACACATGTATACAAAGGCACTATTGTACAGACTTTGTTGAATATTTTGCCAGTTGTATTTATATATGTTATTAACATTTGATATGATTTTAAAGTCAGAATAGTACAGATTACTGAGCGTTGTATTTTAGCCTAGATTAATTAAAATTGAATACACAAAGAGATTTTTGACTTGCAAAAAGATTATAAATGCAAAGCAAAAAGAATACATTTATTTTCTGAGTCTGCAGGAGAAACAAACTAAACATTATAGTTTTATAGCCGCTATCTTGTTAACCAAACAGGTTGTTCTTAATATTAAAAATCTTATGTAGTTGTGTTAAACCAAACCAGTTCATTATACCTTTTGCATTAAATGAAATATGTTATAAGGTGGCTTTACTTGTCTTTATAAAAATAAATATATCTACTAAACATGAAAAATGGTTGACTTAAAAAGATTAATATTATTTATTATGATGTCTTTTTTCCTTTTTCTCTTTTTTTTTTTTTTTTTTTTTTTGAGACAGGTCTCATTCTGTTACCCAGACTGGAGTACAATGCAGCCTTGATCTCCCAGGCTCAAGCAATCCTGACGTCTCAGCCTTCCAAGTAGCTGAGACCACAGGAACACACCACCATGCTAATTTTTTTTTTTTTTTTTTTTTGTAAAGACATGGTCTCCCTATGTATGTAGTCCAGGCTGTTCTGAAGCTCCTAGGCTCAAGCAGTCGTACCGCCTCAGCCTCCCAGAGTGTGGATTACAGGTGTGAATCACCATGTTCAGCCTTTTTTTTTTCTTTTTCTAGATTTCAGTTCATACAGAACTAAGATACATTTTTACTTATACTTAACTCAGATATCACTTGGGGACTTCCCTCTTTTATCAGTTAGAATTCAACTGCAGAGAACAGAATTCACTCTAATTAGTTTAGGCAGGAAAAGATTTATTACTGGATAACAAATGGCTTACATAATTATCAGGAGGATGGGCTAAATTGAGCTTTCAAGAACAACTTCCAAAGACACACCACTATCAGGCCACCAAGGGAATAGCTAACTCTTCGGTGATAAGGACACTGCTACTTCCTACTGCTGTCATAAAAAGCCATCACTACTGCTGCTACCTCAGGAGCCATGCTTCAACTGCTGTGATTTACACTAGCAAAATAGATGCCAGGCACCCTGCCTCTCATCACCCACAAACCGATGACTGAATTGCAATAGAACAGCCAAACATCTTCACAATTATGTTTACCAGCAGAAATGGCAGAAACATAACCTACACCTCACTTCTGTCATTCAAGTCTCACATGTATGCATCTGATTGGCCTCTAATAAATCCAGAATCCTAGTTGCAAAGGAATCTAGGAAATTTACTTTTAGCTTTTCAGCCTCTACAGTATACAAAGGCAAATAAAGAGGGTGGAAAGCAAATTGAACTGTGTGTTTGTTTTCTATTGTTGCATAAGTAATTCCAGCACACATTTATTATCTCACCATTTCAGTGGGTCAGGACTCTGGGTTCAGTTTAGCTTGACCTCCTGCTTAGGATCTCACAAGGCTGCAACCAAAGTATCAGCCAGGATGGTTCTCATGTAAAGGATCAACTAAGGAATAATCCACATTCCAGGTTCACTCAGGCTGTTGGCAGAATTCATTTCCTTATGGTTTCCAGTCTGGACCACCAGCTTCTTGCTGGTAGTCACTTGGCAGACACCCTCAGCTTCTAGAGGCTTCACTCAGTTCCTAACAGCTGCCTTCAGCTTCTGTGGACAGCTCCTTGCCACATAGACTTCCCCCAAAATGGCCACTTACTTTATCAAGCCACCAAGAAAAGTCTTTAGAGCAAATCTGCTAGCAAGACAGTGTCTTATATAATATAACATAATTACAGTCGACACATCCCATCCCCTTCACTTTGTTCTGTTGGTTAAAGGCAAATCGCTGGTCCTGTGCATGCTCAAGGGGAGATTATTATACAAAAGCATAAACATTAGGAGGTGTGGGTCACAGAGGATGCTCTGTAAAAATCAGAGTTTGTCCACCACACGTACCAATTCATGTTATTTGCCTCGTTTACCTTACAACACGCCCTTCTTCCCATGTAAATAACTGACAGCAGCAGCAGCATGATCCTGCCTATTGTAACATAAATCTCCCTCACAGAACATAAGTGCAGTAATCTTCACCACTAAGGGAAGACCTAAGTTTCTATTGGCTACTTAGATCCATCCATGGGTGATGTTCCCTCCTAATTCTGTCTCAATCCCATCTTCATATCCTATAACATGTGGACTAAATGATACAGTTATTACCATAAACTTACCTTACATAAAACAGTAGAGGAAAAGCAGGGAAATGAATTATTATGTATAAATGTGTACCCAAAAGAGACAGGGAGGGACTGTGGGTAGTTACTACAGTCCTCATTTCTGCAACAGTCATGAGGCTATAGTTGTAGGTTTTTTTTTTTCTAATTATCATATAGTAAATTAACTTTTTTAAAAAAATCACGTTCTGGGATACATATGCATAACCTACAGGTTTGTTACATAGGTACACATGTGCCATGGTGGTTTGCTGTACCTATCAACCCGTCGTCTAGGTTTTAAGCCCTGCATGCACTATTTGTACCAATGCTCTTTCTCGCCTTGTCCCCCCACCCCCTGAAAGGCCTCAGTGTGTGATATTCCCCTCCCTGTGTCCATATGTTCTCAATGTTCAACTCCCACTTATGAGTGAGAACATGCATTGTTTGGTTTTTTGTTCCTGCGTTAGTTTACTGAGAATGATGGCTTCCAGCTTCATCCATGTCCCTGCAAAGGACATGAACTCATTCTTTTTTATGACTGCATAGTATTCCATGGTGTGTATATGCCACATTTTCTTTATCCAGTCTATCATTGATGGGCATTTAGGTTGGTTCCAAGTATTTACTATTGTAAATAGTGCTGCAGTAAACATACATGTGCATGTGTCTTTATTGTAGAATGATTTATAATCCTTTGGGTATATACCTAGAAATGGGATTGCTGGGTCAAATGGCATTTCTATTTCTAGGTCCTTGAGGAATCGCCACACTGTCTTCCACAATGGTTGAACTAATTTACACTCCCACCAACAGTGTAAAAGTGTTCCTATTTCTCCACAGCCTCACCAGCATCTGTTGTTTCCTGATTTTTAGTAAATTAACTTTTTTACTGTATACTTCTATGAATTTTAACACAAGTATATCTGTCACCATCACAACAATTAGAAGACAGAATAATTCCATCACCCTAAAAAGACTCCCTCATGCTATCCCCTTATAGTCACACTGTCTTCCCACCCCTAAAAACCACTGGTCAGTTCTCTGCCCACTGTATAAAAGACCAGATGTTTGCTTTCTCAGCATCCCTTCCCCTTGCAGCCATGTAACAAAAAATGGTTAATCAGATGTTTCTGCCTGGAATTTCTCAATCTATAGCAAGCAGGAGGAAAGTGGAGTATACAATACATTCTGGTGACAGCAGCAGCATCTTCACAAACATTCTAGTTTTGAGGAAGGATTTAGAGTGCTTTTGAATGCCCAGACTTTACTCCCCTCTTTTGGAGGGGGCTTATTAGTTGTTCTATGAGCCAAATAATTCAATAAAGTCTTTTTCTTTTTTGCTGTTATCAGCTGGAATCCTTTTCTTTCTTTGGCTTTAAAGTAAGAGGTAGTCAGTTGGCAGTCACCCACAGCTTCTAGAAGCTTCACTCAGTTCCTAGCAGCTTCCCTTAGCTTCTATGGACAGTGCCTTGCCACATTGGCTTCCTCCAAAATGGCCACTTACTTCGTCAAGCCAGCAAGGAAAGTCTGTAGAGCAAATCTGCTAGCAAGACAGTGTCTTGTATAATATAACATAATTACAGCTGAGACATCCCATCCCCTTCACCATGTTCTGTTGGTTAAAGGCAAATCACAGGTCCTGCACACACTCAAGGGGAGAGATGTTAAGACTGATGCATGTGCCCCGGAGCCCTGTAGCTCTGGATGCCTAAAGGCAAGACAAATTATTCCAGTAACTATATTCATAGGTATATAACCATCAAAAGAAGCAGATTTTAACCTATCTCTCACCTTATGCTGCAGTTCCCATTTCTGTCATCAGAACTACATATTTCTCCCATCCCAGAAGCATCAAGCAAATGTCTTTCCTAGCTCCTAATTCTACTTGTCTTCCTTTTGCAGGTAATGCCTTTTCTTTATGACTACCTTTAAGATCTTGGTCTTTCTAGTGTTCTACAGTTTCCTATGATTTATCTAGCTTTTTAAAAATCCTGTTTGAGATGAATGATTAAATTTTGATAATTGACTATCATTGTCTAAGACCTCTCTACTTTCTGCATAGTCCAAACAGGCAAGTTAAAAGAGGGTATGATACACACACGTGTTCTTCAAATGTTTGGTACATAGTCATCTCTGTGATTTCCCTAGGGATGTGTTATTGACAGACCCAACTAATTCTACTTGACCCTTTCTACCATAGAAAAAGTTCTTATACACTAGTCAGGGAACAAATGTGGTATATCTGTCAGTTGCTAATTGTGGCTATTTCAAGTTATGCATTCATGAACTAAGAAATAGCTATTTAATTTATTTGCAGAGACACTAGCTCCATTGTAAATGGATTCAAGATAAAACTGTATCTCTTGACTCCATAAGCCCTGCCTCTAACCACTAGATGACCATTGTGTTCTAACCCCCTTTAATCTCTCCCAGGAATGAATGAGAACTCAGAGTCAGTGTCAAATAATCTCTGAAAGTCCAAGTCCAAGTCATTTGTCCATTGCATAATTACCCTGGTAAATGGCCACATGCTCCTCTTCCTAGAAAGAACATTTACAACATATGTTCATGGTATTGCAAAATCCCTCCTTAAGGGTACCTGGTTTTCATTCAGGAGCCTCAGAGTGTGTAAACTGACTCAGGTCTGCAAATTGGGTGAAAGACCTTACACCTCCATCATGATGACTCAAATTAGTCCTTTGTTCACCAGACTGGAAATATTTTGGCTACACAAATCAAGTAGGAAGTAGTACGTTATCATTTATTTTAATCTAAGAGAACTGAAGAAAAATTAGCCACTACCAAACATCTCCTCAGGTCAAAACATTTAGATCACTTCTTTGGCTGTGCTCCTATCATACTCACCATGCTCACCCCATCTCTAGTCATTAACTTCTACCACCTGGTCTCTGCCATTCTAGGTTCCCATTATTCTCATTGAAATTAGCAAGTTCCTGTCAATGGCAGCATTAACTAAGAAATTAAGGAGACCTACAAATAATATTGTTAAAATGCCCATATACAAATAATATTGTTAAAATGGTAGTGATCTCTAGATCACTACCCAAAATGATCTATAGATTCAATGCAATTCCTATGAAAAAAGCAGTGAAATTCTTCATGGAAATAGGAAAAAATCTTAAAATTCATATGTAACCACAAAAGACCACAAATAGCCAAAGTAATCCTGAGCAAAAGTAACAAAGCTGGAGGTGTCATACCACCTGACTTCAAAGTATACTACAAAGCTATAGCAACCAAAACAACATGGTACTGGCACAAAAACAGACACATAGACCAATAAAACAGAATACAGAACACAGAAATAAATTTATGTATTTTAGCCAACTGATTTTCAACAAAGACACCAAGAACATACATTGAGGAAAGGACACTCTTCAATAAATGGTACTGGAAAAACTATATAGCCACAAGCAAATGTATTTCCTAGCTCCTACCTGCATTTTCTAGCTTCCTAGCTCTTCCTTCACGCAGAAGAATGAAACTAGACCTCTATCTCTAACTATACACAAAAAAATGAGTCAAAATGGATTAAAGACTGAAATATAAGACCAGAAATGATAAAATGACTAGAGGAAAACATAGGGGGAATGTTTCATGACATTGGTTTGGGCAAGGATTTATTTTTTAATAAGACCTCAAAAGCAAAGATGACAAAATAAAAAATAGACAAATGGGATTACATCAAATTAAAAAGCTTCTGTGTGGGAAAGGAAATAGAGTAAAGAGACAATCTATAGACTGGGATAAAATATTTGCCAACTACGCATCTGACATGGAGCTAATATCCAGAATATACAAGGAAGTCAAACAGCTCAACAGCAAAAAAAGAAGTAACCCAATTGAAAAATGGGCAAACAACTTGAATAGACATTTCTCAGAAGACATGGCCAACAGATATACGAAAAAATGCTCACCATTTTCATCAGGGAAATGCAAATCAAAACCACAATCAAATGTCACCTCACCCCAGTTAGAATGACTACTATCAAAAAGACAAAAAATAGCAAATACTGGTGTGAATGTGGAGAAAGGGGAACATGTATGCAGTGTTGGTGGGAATGTAAATTAGCATAGCCATTACGGAAAACACTGTGGAGGTTCCTTAATTAGAAATAGAACTACCATATGATCCAGAAATCCCTCTTCTAGAAACATATCCAAAGGAAAGGAAATCAGTACATCCAATAGATATGTGCACTCCCATGTTTGTTGCAGCACTATTTACATAACCAAGATAAGGAATCAGCCTAAGTAATCATCAATGAATGAATGGATTTTTAAATGTGGTATATTTCCACAATAGAATACTATTCAGCCATAAAATAGAATGGAATTTTGTCATTCATGCCAACACGAATGAACCTAGAAAACATGTTACGTGAGATAAGCCAGACACAGAGACATACTGCATGATTTCACTCATATGTGAAATCTAGAAAATGTTGATCTCAGAAGAAAGTAGAAATTATGGTTACCAGAAGGTTGGAAGGGTAGTTGGGAGGAAGGGATGGAGAGAGATGGGTTAAGGAGTACAAACTTACAGTTAGATAGGAGGAATAAGTTCTCGACATCATATTTGTACCCTTGGAGCATACACTTATCTGACTCTAGTTTTAAGTCTGGAAGCACTGAGAGGTGATAGGGGTGCTTTATTAAGAAAGTTGACATTCCCCTAAAAGTAAGTTCAGGGTGTTCAAGGAAGGCAGGACCAGCCCTATCAAACCAGGGCTGCTTCTGCTGGCAAAGCACACTGTTGGTTAACTACTTAGAGTCATCTGAATCCACCCAAGTGTCCCCATTTCTTATATTATTATTATTATACTTTAAGTTCTGGAATACATGTGCAGAACATGCAAGTTTGTTACATAGGTATACATGTGCTATGGTGGTTTGCTGCACCCATCAACCCATCATCTACATTAGGTATTTGTCCTAATGCTATCCTTGCCCTTGCCCCCACCCCAACGGGCCCTGGTATGTAATGTTCCCCTCCCTGTGCCTCTATGTTCACATTGTTCAACTCCCACTTATGAGTGAGAACATGCAGTGTTTGGTTTTCTGTTCCTGTGTTAGTTTGCTGAGAATGATGGTTTCCAGCTTCATCCATGTCCCTGAAAAGGACATGAACTCATTCATTTTTATGGCTGCACAGTATTCTATGGTGTATATGTGCCTTATTTTCTTTATCCATTCTATCATTGATGGGCACCGAATGTCCCCATTTCAATTCTTGGGTGGTCTCACTCTATCCCAATAAATATTCTTACTTTCACAATAAATACTCTTACTTTGACAAAAATTAGCTGTAAGGCTGTGAGTTCAATGTATACAATAATCTAATGACCCATTATATCAGACTCTGACCAATTTTCAGCTATGTCAGTTCTACATCAATAAGAAATAAGGGAATAGAAACTCATAGTTCTCTGTTTCTTGTGCTGAGCATGTAAATCCCAATGTAGCTATTTTCTTTCTTTAAAGTCTAGAGCACAGTCAGAAAAAGTTGGCCCACTTCACAGTTCTTAGGTTCATTATTAATGCCAAAATAGTCTGTAGTGGCATTTATCTAGTCCATCTAGCCTTGTCTTCAATATGCACATGGACTACCAACATCCCATATTCTAATACTAAAAGAATTATCACTGCTTTCAAACTCAACCGGATTATGTAATCTCCAGCTTCCCATTTCCTTGAAATGCTATCACCTGCAAGCATTCCAGGTACTACATTCTTTATTTATCATCTCAATAGATGCAGAAAAAGCATTTCATAAATTTCAACATCTTTTCATGATGAAAACTCACAACAAATTAGATATAGAAGGAATGTGTCTCTCTGTGGCATTGATCACATCAGAGTCACAACCTAAGACATTGATCACCACCTGAAGAGGTCTGTCCTGCAGACCCTGACTCAGCAACGGATGAATAAATGCACTCACACACACCAGAATACAGTGAATCGAGTGGGCTAGGGATGGTCATCAGCTGCTTTCAGAGGACAATTGCAGCTAACTGACCACCACTCCCTGTTCCTCTTCACATTTATGCAGTATAGATTTAATAACAGCAGTTCTAAGTCAACACGCTTGTGGATAATTAACATGGTTAAAAGCGTGGTTTTACAAATGATAAAAGGTCTTGGTTCTGGAGCCCAGAATAAACACCATTAATGGGTAATTCCCTTTCAACCTCCCCCTGAGAGGACCATCCAACACAAAGTTCACATGAGTAAACAGTTAAGAGGCAAACAGATGTGGAGTAAACAGACTTAACTGGGGAAGCTTTTATTATCCTTAATCTTTACCCTATGACATAATGCTTTAACATAAGAACTGGCTGCCTTCAGCCAGTCTCATTAAAACCTTTTGGCCTTCCAAAAGGTTTGAGACTATAATCTTATAACTTCTCTAATATTTCCTTTACTACTTTGCCAACCACCCTGAGTGAATCCCAACATCTCTACATAATAAAGGCCACATATGAGAAACCCACAGTCAACATCATACTGAACAGGAAAAAGTTGAAAGCTTTTCCTCTAAGAACTGGAATAGGACAAAGATGCCCACTTTCACCACTCTTATTCAACATATTACTAGAAGTTTTAGCCAGAGCAATAGGCAATAGAAAGAAATAAAGGGCATTCAAATCAAAAAGGAGAAAGTCAAATTGTCCCTGTTTTCAAATGACATAATCTTATATATAGAAAAAACCTAAAAACTCCACCCAAAAACTCTTAGAACTGATAAATTTGATAAACTTGCAGGATACAAAATCAACATACAAAAATCAGTAGCATTTGCACACACCAATAATAAACTACCTGAAAAATAAATCAAGAAATCAATCTCATTAACAACAGCTATTAAAAATATAATACCTAGGAATACATTTAATAAAGTAGAGGAAAGATCTCTGTAATGAAAACTGTAAAAGACAGATGGAAGAAATTGAAGAGAACATAAAAATGGAATGACATCTCATACTCATGGATTAGAAGAATTAATATTGCTAAAATTACCATGTTTTACACCAAGTGATCTACAGGTTCAATGCAATCCCCATCAAAATACTAATGACAGTCTTCACAAAAATATAAAAAATAATCCCAAAATTTGTGAGACCAATAAAGACCCTGAATAGTCAAAGTCCTGAGCAAAAAGAATAAAGCTGGAGGCATCACACTACCTGACTTCAAAATATATACTACAAAGCTATAGTGGCCAATGCAGCATAGTACTGGTACAAAAAAAAAAGACATATGGACCAATGGAACAAAACAGAGATCACAGAAATAAATCCACACACCTAGAGCGAACTCATTTTCAACAAAAGTACCAAGAATATACATTGGGGAAAGGATAGTCTCTTTAATTAATGGTGCTGGGAAAACTGGATATCAATATGCAGAAGAATGAAACTAGACCCCCTCCCACCATATACAAAGATTAACTCAAATGGACTAGAGACTTAAATGTAAGACACAAGAAATATGAAACTACTATAAGAAAACATAGGGAAAACACTTCAGGACTTTGGTCTGGCCAGTGATTTTTATGGATAAGACCTCAAAATCACAAGCAATAAAATCATAAAATAGACCCAATGAGACTGTACCAAACTAAAAATCTTCTGCATAGCAAAGGAAATAATCAACAAAGTGAAAAGATAACCTGCAGAATGGGAGAAAATGTTTGCAAACTATTCATCCAGTAAGGCATCGATATCCAGAATGCACAAGGAACTTAAGCACATCAAACAGCCACAAAAAAAAAAAAAAACCCTCAAATAATGCAATTTAAAAATGGGAAAATAAAGTGAATAGACATTTCTCAAAAAAACAAAATAAGACATAAAAAATGGCCAACAGATACATGGAAATATGCTCAACATCACAAATCAGGGAAATGCCAATCAAAACCACAATGAGCTATCATCTTACCCCAGTCCGAATAGTTACTATTAAAAGGAAGAAAAAACAACAAATTGCTGCCAAGGATGTGGAGAAAAAGAGAACTCTTTTTTTTGAAACAAGGTTTCCATCTGTTGCCCAGGTTGGAGTGCAGTGGCATGACCAGTCACTGCAACCTCCGCCTCCTGCACTCAAGTGATCCTCTCACCTCAGCCTCCCAAGTAGCTGGGACTACTGGTGCATACCACAACACCTAACCAATTTTGTATTTTTAGTAGAGTCAGGTTTTTGCCATGTTGCCCAGGCTGGCCTGAAACTCCTGGACTCAAGCGATTGGCTCGCCTCAGCGTCCCATAGTGCTGGGATTACAAGTGTGAGCCACTTTGCCCAGCTGAAAAGGGAACTCTTATATACTGTTGGTTGGAATGTAAATTAATAAATTAGCCAATATGGAAATCAGTATGTAGATTCTCAAAAATACTGAAAGTAGAATATCATATGATCCAGCAATACCACTACTGGGTGTATACTCAGAGGAAAGGAAATAAGTATGTCCAAGAGATATGTGCACTACCATGTTTATTTCAGCACTATCCACAATAGCGAAGATATGGAATCTACCTAAGTGTCCATCAACAGACAAATGGTTAAAGAAAATGTGTTACATATACCCAGTGGAATACTGTTCAGCACAAAAAGAATGAGATCCTGTCATTCGTGGCAACATGGATGAGCCTAGAGGATATTATGCTATGTGAAATAAGCCAGGCAAAGAAAGTGAAATATTGTATGTTTTTTTATCATCTTTTGTGAGGTCTGTTAAAATCTTTCACTGATTAAAAATTTTAAAATAAATTTTATTGAGATATAGTGCATATATAATGAAATTTTACCAATTTGAAACAGTTTGATGAGTTTGAAAAAAGTATACACTCATACAACCACCACTCCAATCAAGATATAGAACATTTCCATCAGTTTAAAGTTCCTATGGGCCCCTTTGAGGCAGTCTCCTCCTTCCACCCCTGGCCCTTGGCAACATTGAACAGCTTTCTATCACTATAGTTTTGGTTTTTCTAGGCTTTCATATAAATAGAATCATGCAGTATGTAACATTGTTTTATTTTATAAGATGTTATATTTATTGTTTATATACTTTTAAAAGTAGATTTTTTTAGATACAATTTGTGTACTACAAAATTCATCGTTTTTTTTTTTAGACAGTGTCTCACTCTGTCACCCAGGCTGGGTGCAGTGGCATGTTCATGGCTAACTGCAGCCTTGAACTCCTAGGATCAAGCGATCCTCCTGCCTCAGACTCCAAAGTAGCTGGGACTACAGGTGCATGCCACCATGCCCAGCTAATTTTTAAACCTTCTGTAGAGATGGAGTCTATTCTGTTGCTCTGGCTGGTCTCAAATATCTGACCTCATGCACTGCTGCTGTGTCAGATCCCAAAGTGCTGAGATTACAGATGTTAGCCACTATGCCCAACACAAATCCACCCATTTTTAAATGTAAAATTCAATGATTTTTCAAGTAAATTCACAGTTTTATACCCATCATCTAATTCCAATTTTAGAACATTTCCATCACTCCAGAGAGTTCTCAATCCTCAATTCCAATGCCCAGATAACCATTAATCTACTATCTACCTTTGATAATTTGCCTTTTCTGTACATTTAATATAAATGGAATCATACAACATTTGGTCTTTCCATGTGGCTACTCTTACATATAATGTTTTTGAGGCTATTCATGTTGGACATGATTTAATTTCTTTTGGGTATATACCTGGGAGTGAGATTGCTGCATCATATGGTAACTCTATGTCTAACATTTTGAAGACCTGCTAAATTGTTTTCCAAAGTGGATGAACCATTTTACGTTCCCATCAGCAGTGTATGAGGCTTCCATTTTCTCTACATCCTTGCCAATACTTGTTACTGTCTGTCTTTTTATTGCAGCCATCCTAGTGGGTATCTAGTGGTGTCTCAGTGCAGTTTAAATTTGTATTTCCCTAATGTCTAATGACGTTGAGTATCTTTTTATGTTCTTACTATGTATTTTTGGATGAATTGTGTCCCCTCCAAATTTAAATGTTGAAGTCCCAACCCCCAGTAACTCAGAAAGTGACCATATTTGAGACAGGGCCTTTAAAATTGTTAATAAGTTAAAATGAGACCATTAGATTAGGACATTAATCCAATTTAAGTGGTGTCCTTATAAGAAGAGATGGATATACCAGGGGCATGTATGTACAGAAAGACAATCACATGAAAAGACAGCAAGAATAGCCATCTAAAAGCCAACAAGAGAGGCCTCAGAATGAAACCAACACTGCTGACATCTTGATCTTGGACTTCCAGTCCCCAGAACTGTAAGCAAATAAATTTCTGTTGTTTAAGCCACACAGTCTGTGGTATTTTGTTATGGCAGCCCTAGCAAATGAATACAGCTAATGATGTTGAATATCTTTTCATGTGCTTATTCACTATGGATATAGTCTCTCTGGAGAAATATTTGTTCACGTCTTTTGTCAACTTTCTAATTGAATTGTTTGAGTTTTTTTATTGTTGAATTTTAAAAGTTATTTTTATACTCCAGATGTGAGTCCTTTGTCAGCTATTTGGTTTGCAAATATTTTCTCCTTGTCTCTAGCTTGTCTTTCCATCTAATTCATAGGATAGTTCACAGAGCACAGGTTTTTAACTTGAATGAGGTCTAATTTATCAATTTTTCTTATATAGTATCATTATATTGGTATCACATCTAGAACTCTTTGCCTAGTTGTAGATACCACAGATTTTGTGCTATGGATTTCTCTAAAAGTTTTATAATTTCACATTTTACATTTGTCTATAATCCATTTTGAGTTAATTTTTGTATAAGATCTGAGGTTAGATCAAGGCTCTTTTTTTATTTTTGCCTCTGCCTGTCCAATTGTTCCAGCACCATTTTTTGAAAAGGCTGTCTTGCTCCACTGAATTGCTTTTACGTCTTTGATGATAAAAATTAACTTTGCATAAATGTGTGAGGATATTCACCTTAATTTTAAAAAGATATTTTTGCTGGATATCAAGTTCTAGATTACTTTTTGTTTTTATTTTTATTTTTTAATTTTCCAGCACTTTGATAAGCTCATTCTATTGTCTTTGGCTTTTATTGGTTCTCTTAAGCTATCAGTTTTATTACTGTTCTTTTGAGGTTAATATGTCTTTTTTTTCCCCCTCCAACTGCCTTAACTCTTAACTTAAAAGTCTAAAAACAATGTAAGCCCTTTAAGAAACATTTGAAAAAAATAGAGGAAATAAAGTAAAATCACATCTAATGTCATCAGCCTAGCACAACCACAGATTTGTGCTTTTACATACTAAACATTTTAAAGAGGTTTCGTTATTCAATCTCCTGTCTATTTCTTTTTCTTTTAGTCCTACTGTCTTTTTCTTTTTCCTTTTGAGATGGAATCTACCTCTGTTGCCCAGGAGTGCACTGGCGCCATCTCGGCTCACTGCAACCTCTGCCTCCTGGGTTCAAGGCATTCTCCTGCCTCAGCCTCCCAAGTAACTGGGATTACAGGCACCTGCCACCATGTCCGGCTAATTTTTGTATTTATGTTAGAGAGGGGGTTTCACCATGTTGGCAGAGCTGGTCTTGAACTCCTGACTTCAAGTGATCCATGGCCTCCCAAAGTGCTGGGATTACAGGCATGAGCTACCATGCCCAGTCTAATCCTATTGTCTTCTATTTAGTTAAAGTTGTGGAGTCTCAAGCTGCATGCAATTTTAATGGACTGATAAAAATAGATATAAGGAAGCATTGCAAACATCTACATTTACGATTCTTACCTTCTATTAAGATAGGAAGAGCAAAATTTTCATTTCTCCTAACTCCTCATGGCCCATGTAGGATTTTGTATATATCTAATAGGGGAAGAGTCCACAAAAAGTGTATGTTACATAAAGACTAGTATTTTTACCCTTCCCTTTCTTAAAAGTAAAAAGAAACTCTACCTTTGATCATTTTATTTGTATTCCTATGACTGTCTTCACTTTACTTTTTATGTTTCAGCAAACATTTTGGTCATTTGGGAGTTTGCCTACCATTTTTGGTGGTGTTCTTGTGCCTGTAGTGATTCTCTTGTGGATTATTTGTAAGTTTTTCTACCATTTTAGAGAAAACAATTGAAAATTTTCCTCTACCTTTTTGGAGTGTTAAATAGTATGAATCCTTAAAGTTGTTTGTAGAAAAAAAATCAATTTTCCTAACATGCCGAGTGCCTTAAGAATGAAATAATATGTAGCCGGGCGCAGTGGCTGATGCCTGTAATCCCAGCACTTTGGGAGGCTGAGGCAAGTGGATCACTTGAGGTCAGGAGTTCAAGACCAGCCGGGCCAACATGATGAAACCCCATCTCTCCTAAATATACAAAAATTAGCCGGGCATGGTGGTGCATGCCTATAGTCCCAGCTACTCAGGAGGCTGAAACATAAGAATCACTTGCACCCTGGAGATGGAGGTTGCAGTGAGCTGAGATCGTGCCACTGTACTCCAGCCTGGGTGACAAAGTGAGACGCTATCTCAAAAGAAAAAAAAGAATGAAATAATATGTTCATGTTATGTTCATGTTATTCAAATGCACAAGCAGCCTAGATACGGAGAAATAACATGAACTGCAGATTTTGTAAGCCATTGCCAATGGCAGCCACCAAATATCAACACTCCCAATAATTCAGGCAAAGCTACTGCTCCCATATGCACAGTCTCGCATACAGAGCCTCTTGGAAAACCTCCCCAAGTTGATTAGGAAATGGGGTATTCAGGAAAGGTGGCCACACAAAAACTGAAATATTTCTACTACCTTTTTAAGTGAAGCCATGAGGTTTAGCTTCTCCAGCAACTTACCCGAATGACTTTTATGCAAGATCATCAAAGGTTTCTCCCAGAAATTTATAGGGCTTGTGTCTGCATTTTGAAAGGCGGACTATTATCCTGAAGTTCTTTTCACAGTGCTTATTAAAATACAACTTTATATAACATTTTACAGTTTTCAGAGTGGCTTAGTCATATAACTATACACTGGAACCTCATTCCCAAAAAGCCTGTGAGGTTGATAGGCTAAAGGTTGTCCCCATTTTAGAGACAAGAAAATTAAATCACTTGTCCAGGGTATTACAGAACCTAACAAGTAATAAATGGCAGAACTAAACAAGTACCTGAGTCAGTCTCCTGATGCTTGACGCCCTTACCTTCCCACCACACTGCCCCTGTCTCAGAAGATGTCAAATATCCATTCAAGAAATCTGCTAAGTTTATAAAGAATGGCCTTTTATTTCAGGCCTTTCTTACATGTGGAAAATGTCAACAATTTTTCAAGAATGTTTTGGTACTCAAACAAGTTTCCATGGTTATGTTTGAGCAGGGGAAAATTTCACTGTGAGTCCAAGGCAAAGCTCCTACTTCCAGGCTAACAATTTCACTACGTGGGTAGATCACTTCTCGTTATCTGTGAAAGAGTTACACAATACTGGAAGTTCAATATAAAATTTGATTTTAAATTGAATGTACTCTCAAAGTCCTCAGAAAGCAGTGGAAGGTGAGGAAATTGAACATGTGTATCCTTTCTGCCCGGTGTAGCCATAAGGTGGGACAAGACTCTGACCTTTGGCAAACCTTCCTAGATGTCGTGGGTTCAAGTTAGAGTTTTTATTCCCGAATCCTACCTTTACCCTTCTCTTCAACACTTCCCACCAAGAAAACTATATATGCAAGGAGCAAGAGTAGAATAGCAAGCAAAGTATTTATTAATATACGCTTGATCTGAGAATTCAGCATAGGCTTGGTAACCTTGTTCTCCTCTTTCTGTTGCAGGGTTCTCTGGTTTAAAAAATGGATTGGAAAATGCAGCTTAAGCTACTCCCTTCACTCTGAATCTGAGAAGCTTAAGTCTTCAGAACAAATTTGGCCTGACCTAGTCAACCAGCAGCAAGTAAAAGTGACTATCTAGTCACAGATGTGTATGATTCTTTTCACTGTGATGACCTGGCTCACTGGTGAGCTGTGGCCCAATGATTGGCCTCAGACCAATGAGATTAGAAACTTCCATGCAGGAGGATCAAAGGTGCCTGAAATTGCAGATGAAAGTATTTTATCTCCAGCACAGACCAAGGCTGAAGCATGGAGAGAGGGTTAAAAATGTTTTGCTTCCCTAACATTAGAGAGGGAGCACACTTGCTGTTCCACATATGTCTATTGGGGAGAGGTTGATTTCAATGTTGGCTCCCACTCTCGAGTTGCCATGGTGATGAGTGAGTAAAGAACAAGTGAAAGCACGAAGAGAAATTCAGTGCCACCCAGAGATACAACACTCCAGAAGGAAGCAACAAGATTACCCTCTGAACAGAACCAAGCTTGCCAGTGTCACATGGGGGCTAAAGAGAGGGTGTGCGGTCTCTATGATTTGTTATCTCAGCAGTGCTCATTTTGTCACCAGTGTGTTAGAATGAGAAAACACGGTCACTGCTACTGACAGTGAAATCTGCATTCTCTGCCCCCAAAGTCATATCAAATGACACTGATAGCTTTGAGTTATTATCGGACTGCTTCTCTCAGTGCCTACAAACAGATGCTGCCATCAGGACCCATGCTGATTACACACATCAACACTTCCCAATCTTTGTGCTGACTAGGGACAAGGCTGCCCTTCTGAGACCCTGATGGTTATGTCCAACACGAAATGAGTGGCTAAGTCAAGCTGGCTGTGAGTACAGGACAGCAGCTAATTCCTCAGCACTTCATGCAGCTTGGCTGAGAAGATAATGTTCACCTCTCTGCAAACCTATCATGTAACATTTAATTGTATTCTTGGCATGTTTTGGAGATGTGGCTGTCTTGGGTCACCACTCCTGGCAACATGGTGCCACTTCTTTTAGGTGAAGAATCAGAGTTTGATAGTTTTCTGGAGATACAACCTTGGCCTCCGTAGAAGCGAGTAATTGGTGTCAAAGTGTAGCAGTGTGGCCTTCAAAAGTAAGCTGTGTCCTGAGTTACAGGTTCTTCATATGTAGTCAGAGCTCAAGGCCCTGGATGATTGCAAGGGTTGGTAGAAAGCACTGGACTCAACATCAGGATTCTGGATGTTAGTCCTGACTCCTGCACTGACTTGCTGTGCAACCTTGAGCAAGTCATTTCCTTTCTCATCATCTTCAATTTCCTCATTAAAAAAATGTTACCGGCCACGGTGGCTCATGCCTGTAATCATATTTGGAAGGTTGAAGTAGAAAGATTGCTTGAGCCCAGGAGTTCAAAACCAGCCTGGATAACAAAATGAGACCCCTGTCTCAATAAATAAAAACATAAATAAATAAATAAATCAGCGGGGCATGATGGCACACGCCGGTAGTCCTAGTAACTCAGGAGGCTGAGATGGAAATATTGCTTGAGCCCAGGAGTTTGAGGCTGCGGTGAGCTACGATTGCACCACCACACTCCAGCCTGTGTGACAGTGAGACTCTGTCTCTAAAACAAAATGAAAAAAAAAAAAAAAAAAAAAAACGAGAGTACTGGGAGTATTAAGAGATTCAAATGAGATCACAGAGGTAAAGTTGCTTTGAAACACAGAGCCTAGCACCTGTGTAAAACAAGCTTATTAACATTCCCAGAATATTGAAAGACAAAGATATGCAGTCCAAGATTCTTGAAAGTGTTCGTGGATAAAAGCAAGTATCTTAGCCTATGTCTTGCCCATAATCTTCAAGGGAGTGTGTTGACAGTACTTCCCTTGGAGCACTGGGGCCTAGTAGAGCTAGGTAGTGTATTCGTCTGTTCTCATGCTGCTAATAGAGGTGTACCCAAGACTGGGTAATTTATAAAGGAAAGAGGTTCTTTTGTTTTTTGTTTGTTTGTTTGGGTTTTTTTTTTTTTTTTTTGAGATGGAGCCTCACTCTTGTTTCCCAGGCTGGAGTGCAGTGGCACAATCTTGGCTCACTGCAACCTCCACCTCCCGGGTTCAACCAATTCTGCCTCAGCCTCCCCAGTAGCTGGGATTACTGGCGCCTGCCACCACGCCCGGCTAATTTTTTAAATATATTTTTAGTAGAGATGGTGTTTCGCCATGTTGGCCAGGCTCGTCTCGAACTCCTGACCTCAGATGATCCATCCACCTCGGCCTCCCCAAGTGCTGGGATTACAGGCGTAAACCACCACACCCGGCCTGGAAAGAGTTTTAATTGACTCACAGTTCTGCAGGGATGGGGAGGGCTCAGGAAACTTATGATCATGGCGGAAGGAGAAGCAAACAAGTCTTTGTTCACATGGCAGCAGCAAGGAGAAGTGCCAAGCCAATAGGAGAAAAGCCCCTTATAAAACCATTAGCTCTTCTGAAAACTCACTATCACGAGAACAGTAGCATGAGGTAACTGCCCCATGATTCAATTACCTCCCACCAGATCCCTCCCATGACGTGGGGATTATGGGAACTACAATTCAATTTGAGATTTGGGTGGTGACACAGCCAAACCATATCAATGGGAAAGGCAAGGGAAGTCAAAATGGTGATGACTATTATGAAAGCATGTGTCAAAAAAGAACAATTAATAGATGTGTATACATTCATATATACGCCTATGCATGTATATAGTAGTGTGTGTACACGTATACATAAGTATATATGTATGTCTCTATCATATCTATAATGTGCCAAGCACTCTGTCAGCCCCTTACATATGTTCTCATTTAATTCTCACATTAACCCTGTGAAAATAGTATTATTATCATTCCTATTTTATAGATGATGAAACTAAAGCTTAGAGACATTTTCTCATGGTCACTTAGCTAACAAGGAGTCGAGCCAATATTTGAACCCAAGTTTAGTTTTAACTCAAGAGTCTGTCCCCATAACCACCAGCCACAAAACAGCGCTGGCCATGGAATCCTCTGGATGGATGAGCCTCCTCATCCTGGGCCTAGTGCTGTAGGTTTAGAGCTCAGCCAGTAGAGGGCGCCGCCTGTCTTGCTTTTAGCGAACACGCGTTAAATCGCTATGGACGTTGGAGGTCGCTGTTCTCTACCTTGGGTGGAAGACTTCTAGAAGAACCCAGAGCCTGACTCCAGCTGCTTCGTGGTCGCTCCCTCAACCTCTTTTAATTCACACTTGGTCCTCAAGGTATCCCCAGTGATGAGGATAACAATGCCTTTGTGTGACAGTTTACAAACTTCTTTTTCCCGTAGGCTGCAGGAGGCCAGGTGAGCTGCCTGCCTTAAGGGGCTTTCAGGGCTTCTCTGGAGGAATAAGGAGGAAGGAAGGAGGAGGCTAGCAGTTAAGAGCCAGGACTCTGAAGCCACACTGTTCTGTTCAGCCCCAGATTCTCACTTACTGCCTGTGTCACTAACAGGTCACTTCACTTCTCTGAGTCCCAGTTTCTTTCTTTCTTTTTTTCCCCCGAGATGAAGTGTTACTCTGTTGCCCAGGCTGGAGTGTAATGGCACGATCTCGGCTCTTTGCAACCTTTGCCTCCTGGACTCAAGTGACTCTCCTGCCTCAGCCTCCTGAGTAGCTGGGATTACACGTGCATGCCACCACGCCCAGCTAATTTTTGTATTTTTAGTAAAGACGGGGTTTCACCATGTTGGTAGGCTGGCCTCGAACTCCTGACCCTGTGATCCACCTGCCTCAGCCTCCCAAAGTGTTGAGATTACAGGCTTGAGCCACTACGCCCAGCCAAGTCCCAGTTTATCTGTAAACATGAGGATGCCCCCCGCCACCACCACCCAGTTCAGGATAAAGTGTGTGTGGTGTCAAGCACAGTACCTGGGATAGCACAGGAGAGCTCAGCAATTGGTAGTTCCTCCCACTTTTCAGCCAGAGTGAGGGTTGCCCAGCCAGGGCCCATTCCACTCTGAGGCAGTGCAGCACTGAGGGGCAGGAACAGAATTCCCTCATTCCCCCTCACCTCTGGTATCCCTGTGTCCACAGCCCAGGTGCTGTGAGAGCCTGCCACTGCCAGGCAGGAGGTCCCCAAACATTTCTCCCTCAGTGACACCTTTCAGAGGCCCTCAGTTTTTCCTGGCCCCTGGCCCAGAGTTCTTCATATCCTCTGACTCACTTCCCTGCAGCCAGAACTTAAACCTTTTCTCCCTTGCCCTCCCACAGATTTAATCCTTCAGCAAACCCTGTTGATTTCACCTCCTGAAAGCACAGGGCTCTGGAGTCAGGCGGCGCTGAATCCTGGTTCTGCCACTTACCATTAATGTAACCTGGAGCAATTGCTGTCATGTCTCACATCTTGGGTTGGTCATTTATTAATTGTGTGAGCTTAAGATTCCTTAACCTCTCTGAACCTCAGTTTCCTCATCCATAAAACAAGAAAAATAATAGGGCTTGAGTTTTAGGGTTGCCATAAGGATTAAATGAGGTAAAATGTGTAAAGAGCCTGACACTTAGAAGGTGCCACAGTTTACCAACCGTGTGATTTGGGGCAAGTTTTTAAAAACCACTCTAAGCCTCAGTTTGCCCAACTGTACCTATCCTTCAAAGTTGTTATATTAAAGGAGTTAATCGATGTAAGGTTTGTAATAAGAATTCCAGAATTATCAGCTGTTCTAACTCTTATCCTCCTAGGTATCCTGTTGTCTAGTCTCCTCTGGATGGGGAAAGCCCCTATCCTCCCCTGTGGCTGTCACCACCTCCTGCCCACCCACCCTGCACTGTGCCTGTACGGCTCTTAGTGGGCAGACAGTTCAGCTCCTCTCCTCTCCAGTCTCCTGTTGTAAACTGGTGACCTGACTTCACTGTTTTACCTGTCATGGCCTGATGTTGGTTCCTGTATTTTTGACTTAAATCACCGCTGACAAGGCTTGTAGCATCTTCCACGCAGGCACACAAACCCAGGCACAGAAACCCAGCTAACTCTTAGTTTTCTCATTCATAAGTGGGGATAATAATCAGACCTATCTCTAGGACTGTTGTGATTCTAGTACCACACGAGGTGATGGGTGTAATGTCAGTAGCAAGTGCTGTGGCACCCACAGTCAGAGCACTCATTCTTTGTCGGCTTTCTGTATCTGGGTTTCTGTATTTCCATGGAGGTTGTCACGAGGCTTGCCAGCTGGGGGATAAAGCAGAAACACAGGAATCAACACCATGATCCCGACAGGCCAAAACAGTGGATTCCGGTCCCCTAACAACTTTGTTTGGCGGGGGGGATTGGCCACCATTTTACAACAGGGGACTGGGGAGGAAAGGAGACAACATATCTGCCCACTAGGTGGGTCACGCAGGCACAGTTTCAAAGAGGGGGTGAGAGGTGGAGGTTTGTAACACCCACTGGGTAGACAGAGGGCTTTATGTGCCCAGAGACAAAGGAGAATAGGCAACTATTTTAATGAGCATGTGCTGTGTGGGGCAGAGGTGTGATACAATAAAGAACTATAGAGGTTGTAGTGAAAGGGTTACAAGCAGAGAGCTGACCTTGACACTTGAGGGAAGTGGGCCCATGAATTGAGCCAGCATGCAGCAGATAAGGCATTTGAACCCAGGTACATCTGCTTCCAAAGCCCATGCACTTAATCATTACAACATTAAGGGCTGGCTGGCACATAGTAAGTGCTCAGTAAATATTGTTTAATGAAGGACTTCATAGTGCTGCCTCTTTCTGGAAAGTTTTCTCCCACCATTATTACTCATGCCCATCCTTCAAGGCCGAGCTCAAATGCAGCCTCACCTCAACAGATGTGTCCTCTCACTGCTGCTACAAGTTGGGAGCAACAAGAGGAAATCAGTGTTAGGATGGGGAAGTGCTGGCACACTAGGACGGGACAGCTGGGTGGAGCTGGAGGAAGGACCTGAGTTTTGCACAGAGATTTTTCTCCTGAGTTTGTGCACTGGAGTTGAAGTTGTTACAAGGATTGGAAACACCCATAACAAAGTAACTCATAGTGAGCTCTGATTAGTCAGAACAGTGAATTCCAATCACTTAGCAACCATGTATGGGGAGGAGGATTGGAAACCATTTCAGGACGGGACTGAGAGGACAATGAGACAAAATGTCTGCCCAGTAAACAACAACACATGTGCAGTAAGGGGCAGGGGGGGATTGGGAAATGAGAAGAGCCCATTCTGAGTTAAGAATTACTGCTCCAATGGTTTTAGGGTCTTTAAATCCCCAAGGATTTAGGGATTTGTAATTCTATGCTATATAATATCTTAAAACCAAGGATATTGGGATTCCAAGGATTTTAAATCCCTATAACCTATGGTATAAGGATTCGAGCAATTTTTGAGCTATGAAATGCTGGGCGCTTAGGACCTAAAACAAGGATTTTAAACAGAACACTGGCATTTTAAAGTACTAATTAATCTCCCTTCTACTTCAAATCAATCCTGGTTTAATCCTGGGAACAGTGGTTTCCAAATTATGTTTCCCACAATCTAGGGATCCCTGAAAGTACCTCACAGAAGGGGGGTGGAGACAGTTACTTTACCAGAGAGAAGACACCAGGGTAGGAATTCTGGGCCCCTCATTATGGCTTCCACCAGGGTTGCTCCGTTTTAATTTGATTTATATATTGGGCTTCTGCATTCAATTCAAAAGAAAGGTTTTCCTTTTAAAGCACAAAAAATACGTTTGCAAACCTCTGGCCTTGGAAAAAGGGAGTCGAAACCTGTGGGCTACCATTTGAATGTAGATAGCGGTCCAGGGAGTCACACTTGGCCTCTGTTTTCAGTTTATTATTAATATTATTATTGTTTGTGGTTTTTAAAATTCATTTTGGAATAAACACTACAAAGATGCTTTTACTGGTAAATCATCAAAAGGTGCCAAGAAGATCAAGTGGTGATAACTGACAAATCAGTTATTAGTTGAATAAATCATCATTAGCTGACTCTGGCCTATAAGATCATTTCCTTTATAAAATCAGTAATAGCAGCTACTAAGACTACTATTACTATGACAACTACCATTTATTAAGGGCTTGTACTATGTGCCGGGGGGCATGCTAAGTAGTTTACATATATTATCTCATTTAATCCTTACGATAACTCCAAGAGGAAATATTATTAGCCTCATTTTACAAATGAGGAGACTGAGACTCAGAGCAGATAAGTAACCGGCCTAAGGTCATACTGCTAGCACATGGTAGACTCCACTTTACTTACAAACAGAAACAGAATGGACTAAAAGAATTAATGTAGTCAAAGGTCAACTGCCTGTAAGTCTTAATTAAGGAACAACGTTAAATTTTGACCAATAGATGGCACCAGTGTGTGAGTTTGGTGGTCTACTCAAGGTTGCATCCAATGTAGGGAAGTCCCAGCTAGGGCTCAGAACAGAAGCAGCCGGTCTCATGTTGAGGGAGGAGGAAAAGAAGGATGGTCATCGTTTTGCTCCTGAATGAGATGACATTACCCTCTCCCCTTTGTAGCTAAACCCAGAAGCTAGCAAGTTGGGGAACAATGGTGGTTCCACCAAGAGCTACTTTAAGAAGACTTGAGAATCTTTTCTCTTTCAACATTTTCTGAGCACTTCTTTTGTGCCAGGCAGTGTTCTGTACAATGAAATCATATGGGAATAGCAAACACAGCCCCAGGTTACTGCACAGGAAAGAAGGTAAATGCTATGGTAGGAGAGGCTCTGGATGAGTGGGGGCTCCCAGCCTGGTACCTGAGGGGTCTGGGGAGGCTTCCTGCAGCAGGGGTATCTCAGCTGGTTCTGTTGGATGAATGAGGGTTTATGAGGCATGCAAAAGTGGAAAGGCATTCCAGACAGGGTTAAGGACACAGAGTGTTAGAAACCATGCCACATTCAAGGAGAGGCAGTGTAAACTTCAAGAGTTGAGAGATGAGTCTCAAGAGACAGGCAAAACCCAGACAACTGAAAGGCCTAGAATATCAAGTTAACTACTTGATTTGTGAAGATATACCACTCTGTGTGTGTGTGTGTGTGTGTGTGTGTTGTGAACATATATATTTTTCTGAGTAGATAAGCCACAGGTTCTCAAGGGGATCTGTGACAAAAAAAAGAAAAAGGTAAGCTTAACAGTGTTGGCAAAGCTACGATGTGGTCTCATCTGGTGGTCAGTGTGGAAGATGAATTGCAAAGGGACAACTGGAGGCAAAAAAAATAGTCAAAGAATAATTAAAGCAGGGGTAAGCATGAGGGTCTGAGCTGTGGTAAATACAAAGGGAACTGAAGGGAAAAAATTGCTAGGACCTAGTAGCCCTCCTCCCCACATGCACACATCCATCTCTGAGACTCGAATGAGGCTGTACCTGTCACTTTTGCCCTGTAACCTCCATCCCTACTCCCAACTTTCAAGCTGCCTTTTGGGACCCTTTTTGTTCCCTTTCCAAGATGTCCTTGAAGTTTAATCAAGTCGGATTTCACAAATTGATGGAGGAGGCCTGGCTCCATGCTGGGTCCCCAGCCCTACATCCCTATGAAGAAAAACTTATCAACTGACCTCAGGTAGGGACAGCAATGAATTGGCCTTAAGCTGGTCTCTGACCCTCTGCCCATGGCTTCACAACATGGGCAGAGTTCAGTTAAGAAATCAGCACAGTTCCAAGAAAAAGAAAAACACCATCAAGTTTATTTTTCTCCTGATTCATCTCATGCCAACACATAGACTTCAATGGATAGCAGACAAAATGGGGGGCATCTCCAGAGCAAGCCGATTCTCTACACGCCCCCTTCCCTTCCTGTAAGACTCATTAAAAAGGCACCCCAACCTTGCATGGATCTGCTGTTGGTATTCCTGGGGGTGAAGCCAGAAGTCAGGCTTTCCACAGAGAGACGGGACTACACGGCCACCTGGGAAGGCTGGGGAATCAAAGGGCCTGAGGAGTAAAGACTTTCCTCCGCAAGGGCGTGCCCTGTCCTGCTCTGCTTTCTGGGGCTTCAGCAAGCCTTCCTTTTTCTAGAGCTCCTAGAATGCGCCCATTGTCAACACAGCAGCAGCCCAGACAATGAGATGCCAGAGGTCTGGGCTCACAAGGCAGTCAGGTAAGCCAGGGTGAGCTGGGCAGCTAGAGGACCCAATTTTCAGTCCAGAAATCTTTATCTGCTGGACTAATACTCCTGGCTAATTGAAGTCTGTGGAAACTTGCCTGACAAACAACCCCAATCAGACTCTGGCTGCCTCCATTTTGATAGGCCAGGGGTGGGGAAGAGGGATGAGCTGTTGCGCTGTAAGATATGGACCCTGGTACCCTCACACACCCTTATGGCTGCTTTTCATCAGCCTCCTACTTCTCCTCCACTTCTTCATCCTCTTCTTCTTCTTCGCTGTCTGAGTCCTCATATAGGTTGATGGTTGCCTGGACAGGAAAGTTCTGCAATAAAGTCTCCCCAGCACCGTACAGATAGTCAAAGGAGTGAGATTTAGGCCAGAAGAGCCTGTGGACAGAGAAGAAACATGGCCCCTAACTTAGACAAGTCTCATATGTGCAGAAGGGCCAGTAGGGCCAAGAAAGAAGCTGGCCCCTAAACCCCTTCTCTTGGCTTCAACAACGAAATCAGAGGAAAAGGAAGAAAGAGAGCTTTGTAACAGAAACTTCTGCATTGTTACAAAATGGCCCCACACAGGAAGGTAACCCCTTGTGGGCCTGTAGTGGTGGGTGGGGGACCCAGCCACAGCATCTGTCAATTGTGGCTCTGACCACATCCCCTACCTACCCCAGGAGGCTTCTAGCCAAGAATTTTCCAGCCCTATGGTCCCCATCTCTTCCACTGAGGATTATTTCACTGACCCATCCATGGGGAATCATCCTTGGGTGTCACTGACATTGCCTCCAGGAAAGACAGCCTTGGCCAAGTCCCTTAAACTCTCTGGGCTCCAGTTTTCTCTTCTATGAAACAGCGATCGTAAACTAGCAGTCCCTGCCTTCTCCTGCTTCACAAGACTTTTGTGAAGACTCAAAGAGCTAATGGATCTATGTCAAGTTTGGAGCTTGATGCCAGAAGCTTACCTGACAGGGTGATGGAACTTGGATTCAGCCTTGGTGACCTCAGCAGCTGTTGTCCCACTAGTAGCCTGTCCAAAGCAAGAGCTAGCATGTGGTTCAAAGTACATGGCTAGATAACTTCCTCCTCTGTACCAGAGGTCAGAAAGCTGCAGGTAAGATGATCTAGAAAAGACCTTAGACATCTCTGGGACCCAGCAACCCCCTACACCCACCCTTCAACAAGGGGTCTCTCTTGGTTCTGTTTGAAAAACAGGTAAACAGAGTCCTGGGGGTTGTTTGCTTCCTTGCCTCTGTTCCAACACCTGTTTGGAGGCTGTCCAGGGGACAGAGTTCTACTAGAGCAGCAAAGATTCAGGGAGATGGTTGTGGGTGGGAGAGCACTGGAGCAAGGTGCCAGGAAACCAGACCTCGAGCAGCAGCACTGCCTCACAGTGGCTGTGGGGCCTGCTCAGATCCCTGGCCCACGCTGAACCATGGCTTCCTCATCTTTCCAATTGCCACAGAAAACTTGGATCTGCTCTCTGTTGGAATCAAATATTGGCAAAACTGTGAGGATGCTATCTCAGATCTATAGCCCAGGACTGAGGTCAGGGGCATCTCTGGGAAGTGACATGGTCAGTGTGAATGCATGTGGCTGCATGTGAACATGCGTCACAAGGGCTCAAACTCACCAAATCCACCAGCTTCCTCATCTGCCTTAGGGAGTCATTTGTGGAGGACAGCCAGGGCCTCCAGAGACAAGCTCCTCTGGGACAAGAGGAGAGATCAATCGGTAGAGGAAGAGACTGAAATGTGGGCTCCCTGGGATAACAAGAGGCCTCCCAGAAGCTTGGCTCAGGTGCCATCTGCTCCAGGAAGCCTTTCCTAAGGCTCCTGAGCCCAGGCCAGGACAGATGCCCCTCCCCTCGGCTTCAGTAGTGTTATTATTTCTCTTATCATGCTGTTTTGTAATTGTCTATTTACTTGTCTTTGGGCTTCTTAAGCTCAAAGACACGTTCAATCGTATCTGATTCCTCAACACCTAGCACAATGTCTGGTACACAGTAGCTGTTTCAGTAAATGTTTGTTGAAGGCTGAATGTTTGGAGAAATGAATGGGGGTTAGATGGAAAATATCTTGCCTCCTACTTCCTGCTCCAAGAAGTAGAGCTCAGAGTCTTACCATCTTCCTGGGCTGAGGAAGAGGACCAGAAATATTCCTGGGCCCAATGCGTCCCCACTGGACTTGCAGAGGTAGGAAAAAAGCAAATGGAAAATCTGATGGCGTGGTCAGGAAAAAGGCAATATCCCATTCAAGGGCCTCTTTAGGCTTTGGTCCTCTTTCCCCACACTCCCCACCCCCGCAGTCTAGATTTTGTTAAGCCCAGGTTTCATGGCAGTCTCCTCGTCCCCCTCAGGGGACTCAGCCACCTGGCCTATGGGGACCTGGCTGCTTGGCCTTCAGCTTTGGCAATACCCTCTGTCCCCAAGTCCCCTCTTCCCACCCAGCTGGATTAGTGAGGCAAAAAGCCAGATGAGCTATTCCAGCTAGAGATGTGAAGGGAGAGCTATGAGGCCATTGCTATTCCCCCTCATAGAGAACGGGGTGCCCTGGACATCTCATTTTTCTTCCGCTCTCAGGAAGCCCTCAAGCCTAAGTTCAGGTTGCCAAAGGCCAAGCTCCACTTACCTTTCACTCCCGTCTACTTCTTGTCCAGAGGAGAGAAGAGGAGATGGGCTTAACAGGCCAGGGAGTGCCAGTGGGGCTTGTGCTGGGGCCGGAGCTAGGGCCAGGGCCAGGGCTGGAACAGAGGTGGCGGAAGCAGCACAGGCAGGAGAGTCCATTCTTAGGTGACCAAAGCCAGTCGGGTTGTGGGGTCTTCTATTTCCCAGAACCTTTTGCACTCTTTTGGCCTTTCCTGGGAGACCCTTTTATAAGCCCTGCCTGGTCTTATAAATTATTTCGAGAGAACAGGGGTGGGAGGACTTGAGAGTGGGACGAGGATTTAGGGAAGGGGCTCAGGGAGGGAGAGCTGTGTTCCTGGGTGTGAAATCTCTCCCAGTTGAATAAACATGGTGTCGGTGGGAGGTGAGGGATTTGCTTTGCCTCCAAGTCAGAAAGGAAAACACAGAACAGGCAAATCGCACACCATTTGTGTGAATTCCCCAGGCAGTAGCAAGGCCTGAGACGGGAAGGAGAGGAGCTCATTAGCACTCTGAAACCACAGAGCTGTCAGGGACAGAGGGGTGAATAGACAGGCCTTTAACAAAACCAGTTCATGGCAAGAAGAGACAGCTGACTCCTTTAAGGAGAATGAGGGACTCACTTGTTATTTCAGCTTAACCTCAAATAGACTTGCCAGGTGGATCTGAATATAGGGTGACTGCCATTAAGCACATCATCTGGGTTAGGGACAAAAAAGGTGTTCTGGGTAGAGCAAGCCCAGTTGCCTGAAGGGTACACCTCAAGTGTTCTTTCAGTGCCCCTCAGCCAGACCCTTACCGAGCAGTTCATTTGCCAAAGTGATCCCCTCCAGCCTCCACAGTAAGTGGTCTAGTGAAAGAGAGCAGGCAGGATTTCCCAGGACCTCTGGGTCAGATTCCAAACCTCAGAGCTCAGCTTCCAGTTCAAGAGCCAGGGTGCTGGGGAGACGCAAAGTTCTGCCTGATTGCAGAGGTGCTGAAGGACAAGCCCCAGCCCCAGGCCTCAGTTCCCTCATGTGAGAGATAAGGGTGCTGGCCCAGTGGTCTCATAGGACCCTGCCAGCCTGAACACTCTTTGATGGGGCTACATGAATGGGTACTGAACCCGGGCAAGCCCAGAGCAGAGTCCTTGGCCTTAGCCAGCCTTCTGGGCCTTTGCCAGAAAGCTTCTAGTTACAACTACTGGCAGGGACCTTATGCTTCAGAGGTCTCGAAAATATTCCTTCTGACCTCAGTGTCCAGCCCCAGCACAGATTTGGCTTCTTGGATGTTTATCGCAGTCTGGTTTGTAATGGTCAAAAATTAGAAACAACCTCCACATCCAATAATAGGAAACCAGTAACATTAATTAGGGCAAATCCTTGCAGCTGAATATCAAGCAGGTGCTCACAATCATGTTCTGGGAAGTATAATTTTTACAACACAGAAAATGAAAAAAAATCAGATGGTAAAATGACATGACTAATTTAAGGGCTCCTTGTTTCTCTGTTCACCTGCTGGCAGGGACTTTATGCTTCAGAGGTCTCAAAAATATTCCTTCTGACCTCAGTGTCCAGCCCCGGCACAGATTTAGCTTCTTGCATCCTTAGCCCCCCATCTTCACCCCACTTCCAATTCTAGTCCCACTGTGTTCTTTTCAGCAAAGGAAAATTGAAAACAACCTAAATGTCTCACTTTTTAAAGCTGCTTAGATAAATCACTGGGCAGTTACAGAATTTCATATTAAAATTGGTTTGGTAGAAGAATGAGGGAAAATTTACCATATTTTTTAATATGGTGAGTGAAAACAAGATAAGCCTCTAAAATCATACTTACAAGATGATTCCATTTGATAAGAAAGAAGCGTAGAATGGACAGCTTGCAGAGAAAAAATAAGACTGGTGATTAGAAACAGTGCTAGGGTTGTCATTTCTGGGAGTAACAGTAGGATGGATTTTTACTTTATGTTTTTCTGAATTTTCTAAAAAGTTCCACCATGAACTGATATTATTTGAGTAATAAAAAGGAAAGGCACTAAAAATAAAAATAAACCAACAAAGAAATGTTTATCCATAGAGGACAGAAAGCTGGTGGAAATGATAGATATTTTCAAATATCTGAGGATTAGACTGCAATGAGATTACACTTGTTCTGGGTGACTTCAAAGGGCAGGGCTGAGGCCCATAGCTGGAAGCTACAGAGAGACACATTTTGGCTCAATCAAAGGAAAACTTTCTAATGGCTCAGTCACCATCTAACCCAAGGGCCTGGCACAGTCCCAGCCGTCAATAAACAGAGGTTTATTATATGAGGTGAAATGAGTCCAGTGGAATGTGCTGCCTTGGACTGGAGTGAGCTCTCTGTCCCTGAATTTTCTAAGTGCAAGCTGGATCCTGGGTCCTGAAGAGGGAAATCTTGTGGGGAAAGAGAGGGTTGTTGGGGAGCTGGAGCACCTATCAGTCTCTGAGAGTTCTTGCTAAGTTTACCTTCATGAGCTGAGCGTTTGCTTATACTGACTGCATCATTGGCTGAAAGGGGGAGTGCAGCTGAGAGAAGGCGCCAGGCTGAAAAGACTGGGCTGGAAGGAGATGGCGTGCAAAGGAGAAAGAAGCACAACAGCTGTTGTCACACTCTAGGATCTTTTCCACCTGTAAGTGGCCTCTGAGAATAGGCAGAAGGAAGGAGGGAGAGGGTTAAGAGGCAGATATTCCTCCTGAGCTCGGGGCTCACGCCCAATCAGACTCAACCATGCCACCCATCATGCCACCTCCCACCTTCAACTTGTGTTCCTTCAGTCACCTCCTTCACATTAGGAGCTGTCCAGTCCCTTCACTCCCCTGAGCAGCAGTCCTCAGGGTTCCGCTTACACGCAGCTCCCAGCATGCTCTCCTGGAGCCCAGGGAGCCTTCAGTCCTGTTTCCACGGCTTTGTCCTTCCTATGCAATGGTTCTGTCTTGCTACCTCCTAGGAATTGCCTCGGCCTAATTTAGCTTGTGGGACATGAAGCCGCTGTCTCCTCTTGTTGGCTTTTTCCTGGCCTGTAAGATTTAAGGCCTGCAAGTGTTGCTGGGCAAAAGCTGGCTGTTCTCATTTTCACTTAACACAAAACAGGAGTAAACTGGTCAGCAGGGTAGCAGAAAAGCTCTGGATCAACCAAGATGGAGAACTTCCCATCAGAACAGTTAAGATCTTACCTCTGTTCCCCGTAACAGCCCTAGAGTGCTTCTGGGTTTTGCCAGTGATTGCTTTTCTAGACCTTTCTGAGAGTACTGAGTGACTCCTCTGGGCCAAACGGGGCTAGCATTGCCTAGAGAGGGAATAGACGGGAAAGGAAAGTGCCATGGACTCTGCCTTAAGCTTAGTGAGGGAGACAGACCCGCAGGGAGAAGGCAGACTCAATGAATTTCAGCTGCCCCGCTGGCGCCCCTCAGACATCCTTGAGCATGTTCCCTTGTCAAGGCCCCAGCTCCAGCCTCCACATTCAGCTTGGCTACATTCCAAACTTCCTTCAGCTCCTTACCATGTTCCTGCTCCTCCCCTCTCTCTGCACGGAATAACCTCTCCTTCTACTTCCCTGAGAAAACAGAGGCCTTCAAGCGTGAATTACCTCAGTGCTCTCTGCCCCACTCCCCCCTCAAACTTGGCCTGCCTTTCCAACTTCCTTCCCCTCCAGCCCTCTCTTCTCAGGGTACAAGGTGCCCCTCTAGTTAAAGGCTAATCCCTCTGCCTGGGCCTGGGCCTCATCCACCTCCTTCCTGGGCCCTTCCTCCAACCATTTGTTATGCTTCTTGTTTTCAGGAAAGTTCAGCTTCCCTATATCAGCTCTTTCTCTTCTGATTATAAAATGCTTGTCTCTGTTATCCCAAAAAAACAAGCACTCCCCCACCACTGTGTGTTCTCTTGCTCCCCTAACTTGTTCTTTCCCTCTCAATCTGTTTTTCTCCCTCCCTCCTTTCCTCTCTCTTTTTTCTTTCTCTCACTCTCAAATTTGTTGAAAGTAGTCTACATGCTAGACTTCCACTTTTCCCGCCTTCCCATTCACACCTCAACCAAGTGCAAATTGGCCCCAGTCCCATTATCTCAGTGAAGGGGCTCTGCCAAAGGTCACTCATGACCTCCTAATTGCCAAATTTGATTACCTCTTTGAATTCTGGGTGGCAAAAGACACTATTGGCCAAGTCCTCATTTCTGAAACTCTCCCCTCTTTTGGCCTCCATGATCACACTTCCCTGGTTTTCCTCCTGCCTCTGGAATCATGCCTCGTGGTCTCTTTTGCTGGCCTGTCTTCTTCTGCCCATTCCTCGAATCAGTGGTTCTCCAGTTACAGTCCGCAGATAAGGCTGATGTTATACAGCAATGTTTTCATGGCAAAATGAGAAAAACTTTACTAGGAAAGTTTTTCAATAAATAAATTTATTCAGTTATAAAGAACTAGGCCGGGCGCCATGGCTCACACCTGTAATCCCAGCACTTTGGGAAGCTGAGGTGGGCACATGATTTGAGGTCAGGAGTTGAAGACCAGCCTGGCCAACATGGCAAAAACCCATCTCTACTAAAAGTGCAAACATTAGCCAGGTGTGGTGGCACACACCTGTAATCCCAGCTACTTGGGAGCCTGGGGCAGGAGAATCGCTTGAACCCGGGAGGCAGAGATTGCAGTGAGCCGTGATTGCACCACTGCACTCCAGCCTGGGTGAGAGAGTGAGACTCTGTCTCAAAAAAAAAAAAAATTATAAAGGGCTGTCCTTCATTCTCAGAGTATGCTCTTCCTAATTTTTGGTAGTAAATGTTATTTGAAATGATGGCAATGATAGAAATTAGTTTATTTCTTTAATGTTTCTACTTTGGCAAAATAAAACGTTAGTTTACATCAGTCCCATAAATGTTTATTGAATAAGTGAAAGAATGAGAGTTATGTTTCCCAGTGAAATTTTCCCAATGGGTATCTCAAACTTATTCCAAAACTGAACTGTTTTGTCCCTGGACAAATTTCCTCTGTACCTACCTTGGAAACCAGCATCATATTCACCCAGCTACTCAAGCCCAAATCTTCAGCTGCTGATTTCAGTCTTCACCATTTCCGACTTTTGTCTCCTCCATGTTCTCCACTCTTCCAGGTGTTTCTTGAATTATGGCCTTATCTGTTCTCTCTCACCTGGATGCTCAACAGAGCTTCTTCATGGTTTTCCCTCTCTGTGAGTTAGCCTTTCTAATCCATTCTCCTCACAGCTGTCCCAGAGATCTTTCCAAAACACATAGCCAAGTATTGTCTTCCTCTGCTTAGAAAATTCCAGTGTCTATAGAAAATGTCCAAACTCTTTTGTGTGGCAGTTGACGCCCTTTGACATCTGAGCTCAGCCTGCTCTCTGGTCTTCTGCCTCAGAAGGCTGGCCTTCCACACACCATCCACTGCAGCCTCCCTTGATTCTGTCTCTGTCCCACAAACACCCCATTCACCTGTAATCTTTTCAGGGTTTAGGACCTGTGGAGGAAAGACTCAGGGTTATTCTTGGGACAGTGTATTTTTTTCTTTTTTCCCTTTCTTTCTCTTCTTTCTTTCTTCTTTTTTTTCTCAGACACAGTCTCACTCTGTCGCCCAGGCTGGAATGCAGTGGCATGATCACAGCTCACTGCAGCCTCGACCTCCTGGACTCAAGCAATCCTTCCACCTCAGCTTCCCAAGTAGCTGGGACCAAATGTGTGTGCCAACACACCCAGCTAATTTTGTTTTTTCATATTCTATACAATGTTTATATACAAATGCATGGTGTATCAAACATACACAGTGATACCAAATGCATAGACTGGTCCGTGCTGTAAAATATATTTCTTACTGTGGCTCACAGTCAGAAAGTTTGATAGCACTAATGAGATTAGTGCAGATGTTATTCTGCGATTCATTTAGTTAGTGCTGTTCATGTCATAGTCCTTTGCTCTCAAAATGGTTCTGGTCTCATTGCCACATGTAACAGAGGTCAGGAGACTGGATACTGCCCAAAGATTTCATTGAGGAGGAGGAGATTGAGCTGGACTGAGTTTAAGGAGGCAGAGAGAAGGTGGAAATGTAATTCTGGCAGAGAAAAGTGGCACAGAGGTGGATAAGAGTAGAGAACATTTGTTAAACATTTATATGCCAGGCATTGTTCTAAGCACGCTGTGTGAATTAATTGAAGTCTCACAAACAACCCAGTGAGGAAGATACCATTAAAAGCTGCATTTTAAAGATGAGACAGGGGAATTTACCCAAGGTCACAGAGCTAAAAGTAACAAGATTGGGATTTGAACTCGGGGAGTCTCTGTGCTCCTAACCACTGCCCAGTCCTGCCCTGCCACTGGGGAGCAGTGGGGAGAGTGGGCTGTCTTGGAGACAGCGAGAGTCTTTGCCAGCAGGAACAGAGGGAGGAGAATGTTGAATGCCAGGTTGAAAGCTCCAGCAACAAGTCCTGCGGTTCTGCGCTCCTCTCTGAAAAGGAGCTCTTCCTCTTTCCCTCTGGCCTCTGCCTTGCAAGCTGGGGCCCTTGGGGTTGAGGGCAGGAGGCCTAAACATCCAGTGAGGCTGCTGGGTGGAGGCCCAAAGTAAGACAGGGCCTGCTCTGAAAGAGGAGCAAAGAAGAAGTTTCTCTCCCTAACTTGGGCCTGCCTCCAAATCATAAATAGCAAATGGTGTCTGGGGCCTCTGCCCTCAAGTCCAAATGTCCCAAATGTGCCATCTCTTGTATGCAGTCCCTTGGGTTCCTGGGAAGGGGGGGTCCTCTCTGGAGAACAGTTTGTTGCCGGGTCAGCACTCTTCCTAAAACCCTCTGCCGCTTGGTCCACCATTTGAGCCAGGGCTGTGGCCCATGTGGTGCGGGCTCTCTTGGCAGAACCTCTCACAGCTCCCCATTTGCTCTTCATTTGGACTGCAGAAGTCTAGAAAAACAAAGCTCTGAGGAAAAAGGTGGGCAGGGGGGAGGTGTTTGGAAACATCACTCCCAGCCGGGCTCCTTCCCTTCTCGGTCCTGTCCTTCCATCCAGCTCCTCCTCTGGCTCCCTGGGCCAGCCTCTTCAGACCCTCTTCTCTGAGACAGCCCCCTTTCCCAGCCTCGCCTGAGACCTTGGGAACATGAAGTGATGCTGAATTCTCAGTAGTGTGGTCTTGCCTCTCGTCATTTTAGTCTTGGTGTCCTGATGACCCTGGCTAAGTAAGCAACAGATACTAGTAACTAGTGGCAGCTACCTTCCTAGGAGGTGGATCTTGAGAAACTAACAAAAACAATCACAAGAAAAATAGTTCACATCTATTGAGCACTTACTGTGTGCCAGGCACCTTGCTAAGTGCTTTATTATTGACACCTCACAAAAATCTTTTGAGGTCATTACTGTTATTGCTGCCATTTAAAGGTGAGGAGAGGCCGGGCGCAGTGGCTCATGCCTGTAATCCCAGCACTTTGGGTAGTCTGCCTGAGGTGGGTGGATCACCTGAAGTCAGGAGTTCGAAACCCTGTCTCTACTAAAACTACAAAAATTAGCCAGGTGTGGTGGCTTGCAGCACCTGTAATCCCAGCTACTTGAGAGGCTGAGGCATGAGTATCACTTGAACCCTGGGAGGCAGAGGTTGCAGTGAAATGAGATAGCACAAATACACTACTGCCTGGGTGACAGAGTGAGACTCCATTTCAAACAAAAACCAAAAACCATAAAGGTAAGCAGAAAACTGAGGCATGGAGAGATTAAGCAATTTATCCAGGCTCAAGGAGCTATTGAGAAGTGTGGCTACCACTCTAACTCAGGCCCTTCTTGTCTAATGCCTGTACTTCTGCAGTCAATCTTAAAGTGGAAAAAGTTTGGGCCCTATGGCTAGACTTGGGTGTGGGGGAAGAATAATGGTTCCTACTTCACAGAGTTGCAGTGAAGATTAAAAGAAATAGTGCATGAATTTTGCTTAAAACCTGACATGTACTTAGCACTCAGTAAATGGTGACTGTTATGATTGTTCCTTTTGCCCCTCCATCGTTGCATACATGTAGCTATTCAGAGCACAGGCTTTAGAAGCAGGCCGAGGTTGGAAACCTTCCTCCATCCTTTACCATGCAGGTGATGTTGGGTAAGTGAACCAATCTCTGAGCCTCAATTTCCTGGGAATGGAAACAGTAGTACCCATCTCCTAGGACTGGAGTGAGGATGAAATGAAATTCTGTATGGAAGCTGCTGTTCGCTTTCTGTCCTACACACTTTCAGGTGTTTTTGCACACTGGGCCAGATTTGGCTTCCCAGAACACAGCTTCCATCCTGCTCAGACACCCGCAATGGCAGCTCATGAGTGATGGGAATAAGTGAGGCGTTTATACATTTTCCCTGTATCTTCAAGCCTCACCTCTGACTCCACCCTGCTCTCCCCCTTCCCTCCAGCAGGCTTGCTACTACAGTGTCCCTGCACATGACCATCCCTACCCCTAACCCCTGCCAAGCCTAGAATACCTTCTGTCTTCCCCATGACACAAATTCTGCTCTCCCTTCCAGGTCCTCCTTGAATCTGCACTGACTTAAGGAAGCCTCCAAGCCACACCAACATCTGCCTCCCTCATTTGAGCTTTTCCCCCATGTAGGGGTGTCAGCCCTCTTTCCAGTCAGTTTTTCAGAGAGGAATCAAGCCTCTTTATCGAGGTTCTGTGGCTTAGTCTCGTCTCCTCCGTCCCATCAGCACCTGACACAGGACTGAGAACATGGAAGGCATTCATTTTATGCGAATGTAATGGTGTTGGCACAGGTAGTTGGTCTGAGAAGACTAATACATTTAGTCTAGCAAGAAGCCTTGGGACTCCAGGGTAGGGTGGCAGACAGCCATGACAGGTGCATGGGCCAGGGCAGGATTCTTTGTTCGTACTGGGGCCTTGTAAGACAGAGCACCCAAGATCCCAGGATAAGAGTAGTTATAGAGGGTCACTGTTGACTTGGCTGGGACAGCTCATGAACAAGGCAGGTCAGGAGTAGGAAGGGGCACAGCAACAGCAGAGGTCCTTTGGAATCCTCTCCTCCTCTTCATGCCCAGCTGCCTCCTCTACTGATAGAGCATTTCTAAGCATAATTAAAATTTCATCTCCACTCTTCCCCAGGCCTCTTCCCTCCCCTTCCAGCCTTAGCCTAGACCAGCAGCCCTAAAAATGTGGTTCAAAGACCCAGGGAACCCTTAAGATTCAGGAGGTTCAGTCAAAACTACTTTCATGGGGCCGGGCATGGTGGCTCACACCTGTAATCCCAGCACTTTGGGAGTCCGAGGCAGTAGGATCATTTGAAGCCAGGAGTTGCAGACCAGCCGGGGCAACATATGAGACCCTGTCTCTACAAAAATAAAAGTAATAAAAATTAACTTGGCATGGTGGTGCACACCCGTTATCCCAGCTACTCAGGAGGCTGAGGTGGGAGGATCACTTGAGCCTAGAACTTCAAGGCTATAGTGAGCTAGGACTGCTCTCCAGCCTGGGCGATAGAGTGAGACCCTGTCTCTAAAAACAAACAGGCAAACAAAAAACTATCTAGTTTCATGATAGTACTAAGACATAATTTGCCTTTTTTGCTATGTTGACATTTGCACTGAGGGAGAAAAAGCAGTCGTGGGTAAAAGTGCTGGCGACTTAGCATGGATCAAGGTAGTGACACTACATTGTATTCATGTTCTTCGTTATCAATGTATTCCTGGTAGAATAGGTTTAAGGTTCATTTAAGAATGTTTCAATGAAACAGCAAAAGTTATTAATTTTTTTAAATTTTACTTTGAGTTCTGGGATACATGTGCAGAATATACAGGTTTGTTACATAGGTATACACATGCCATGGCGGTTTGCTACACTCATCAACCCATCACCTACGTTAGGTATTTCTCCTAATGCTATCCCTCCCCTAGCCCCAACCCCCTGACAGGCCCTGGTGTGTGATGTTCCCCTCCCTGTGTCCATGTGTTCTCACTGTTCGACTCCCGCTTATGAGTGAGAACATGTGGTGTTTGTTTTTCTGTTATTGTGTTAGTTTGCTGAGAATGTTGGTTTTCATCTTTATCCATGTCCCTGCAAAGGACATGAACTCATCCTTTTTTATGGCTGCATAGTATTCCATGGTGTGTATGTGCCACATTTTCTTTATCCAGTCTGTCTTTGATGGGCATTTGGGTTGGTTCCAAGTCTTTGCTATTGTGAACAGTACTGCAATAAAGATACGCGTGCATGTGTTTTATAGTAGAACGATTTGTAATCCTTTGGGTATATACCCAGTAATGGGATTGCTGGGTCAAATGGTATTTCTGGTTCTAGATCCTTGAGGAATCGCCACACTGTCTTCCACAATGGTTGAACTAATTTACACTCTCACCAACAGTATAAAAGCGTTCCTATTTCTCCACATCCTCTCCAGTATCTGTTGCTTCCTGACTTTTTAATGATCGCCATCCTAACTGGCATGAGATGATATCTCTTTGTGGTTTTGATTTGCATTTCTCTAATGACCAGTGATGATTAGCTTTTTTTCATTTTTTTTTTGGCCGCATAAACGTCTTCTTTTGAGACGTGTCTGTTCATATCCTTCACCCAAAAAGTTACTAATTTTGATTCAATATCAACCTTTTGAATATGTGTTTGTAATCATGTGTGTGACAAATAGGAAGGATATATAAGTATATAAAGCATTTCTACTTCACACTGAAGTGCAATTGTTGTCAGGAGGAAAAACACTTGTACAATTGACTTGCAAGCTAAACTAGCCAATTTTTTTGGAACTTTGGTTTTTTTCAGACAGGGTCTGGCTCTGTTACGCAGGCTGGAGTGCAGTGGTGCCATCATGGCTCACTGCAGCCTTGATCTCCCAGCCTCAAGAAATCTTCCTACCTCAGCCTCCCAAGTAGCTGGGACTATAGGTTGTGCCATCATGCCCAGCTAATTTTCTTTTTTCAATAGAGACACAGTGTCACTATGTTCCCTAGGCTGGTCTCAAACTCCTGGGCTCAAGCATTCCATCTGCCTCAGCCTCCCAAAGTGCTGGGGAGCACTTTTTGTTTCACTTGAATGATTGACATATAAATTGTGGTTATTCAAACTTGGGTGCCTGGCCAGTATATTGTTTAAAATGGATAAAATGATCCTGTCACCTAGAAAAAAAAATAACAACTGATACTATTTGTTCTCAATGATAACATTTAAGCTTTCAAGTAAAAAGCACAATTTTGGAAAACCTGTATCAGCTACTGTGAGCTTGAGAGCTTCCCAATATCTTAAAGAGCTTTCTGAAAAAATTAGTGGGGATATTAATGAATGTGATTTTTTAATATCATACAATCAAAAAGTGAGTCAACAATGGCAAGATTTGCATAACTGGGTAGACCAATATTTTCCAGATGACTCCTGCATGATGTTACAAAATCATGCATGGGTAACAGATCCATTGAAAGTGCAATGGATTTTTTTTTTTTTGAGACAGAATCTCACTCTGTTGCCCAGGCTGGAGTACAGTGGCGTGATCTTGGCTCACTGCAACCTCGACTTCCTGGGTTCAAGCAATTTTTGTGCCTCAGCCTCCCAAGTAGCTGAGATTACAGGCATACACCACCACACCTGGCTATTTTTTGTATCTTTTGTACAGACAGGGTTTTGCCATATTAGCCAGGCTGTTTTTGAATTCCTGACCTCAAGCAATCCACCCACCTCAGCCTCCCAAAATGCTGGGATTACAGGTGTAAGCCACAGTGCCTGGCCGACCAGTAGATTTTAATGAAACAGAGTACAAAAGGTTCACTGATAAGGTTTGGTTTCCGATTGAACATTGCAAAGAAACATTAAGAAACTACCACGTGTGAAGCTTAGGTGTAGTTATCAAGAAGAATCCCCACACCATTTATTAGTTTTCTATTACTGCCATAACAAATCACCACAAACTTAACAATTTAGTACGATGCCCATTTATCATCTTGCAGTTTTATAGGTCAGAAGTCCAGGTGTGTTCACCTGAGTTCCCTGCTTAGGGTCTCACAAGGCTGAGGTGAAGTGGTCAGCTGAGCTGGGCTCTTATCTGGAGGCTCTGGGGAAAAGTTCCCTTCCAAGCTTACTCAGGTTGTTAGCAGAATCCAGGTACTTCAGGGTGTGGGTCTGATGCCCCCTTGACTTGCTGGCTGTCATCCAGAGGCTGCTCGTGGCTCCTAGAGGCTACCTATACTCCTTCTTACGCAGCTCTTTATTTGGAAACCATCAATGGCATAGTCAAGTACTTCTCACAGTTTGCTTCTCTCTGACTTCCCATTTCCTCTTTCACCACTGGAAAACTTTATTTTTTTTGAGACAGGGTGTCACTCTGTGGCCCAGGTTGGAGTGCAGTGGTGCAATCTCGGCTCACTGCAACCTCCACCTCCAGGGCTCAAGTGATTATCCTGCCTCAGCCTCCAGAATAGCTGGAATTACAGGCATGCACCACCATACCCAGCTAATCTCTGCATTTTTAGTAGAGATGAGTTTTGCCATGTTGCCCAGGGGAGTCTCAAACTCCTGAGCTCAGGTGATCTGCCCACCTCCGCCTCCCAAAGTGCTAGGATTACAGGCATGAGCCACTGAACCTGGCCAAAAACCCTCTTTTAAAGGACTCCTGTGATTAGATGAGTACAGCCTTGACAATTTCCCTTTGCCTTATGAGTAACACAAACATGGGAGTGATATCTCATCAGAAACACTCTCAAAAGAGAGGGAATTTATAGGCAGGTAAGAGTCGTTTGGAGATCATTCTTAGAATTCTGCCTAAAAAGACTATTAACTATCCCCCTTCTCTACCTCCCTATCTTTGTGGGGATGGATTTTCTTCACACGCTTCAACCAAAAACCACATATTGCAACAGCTGGAGTGCAAGAGCAGATATGAGAATCCAGCGGTCCTGTGCTCAGTCAGACATTGAAGAGATTTGCAAAAACTGACTATAATGCCACTTTCTTGCCAGTTTTTTGAAAGCTATAATTATTTGTCATAAATACATATTGTTTATGTTATCATGTAATAGGTTTATAATTCTCATTTTAAAGTAATACATAAATAGTTAAAATGTAAGTTTTAATTTCAAATATGTTCAATGTCAATAGATATAACCCTTTGGAGGTTAGGTAAATAAAAGTCCTTTGGAGTCCTCAATAATTTGTTAACTAACATTTTTCATTTATTTTTAAATTTGCATAGATATATTTTTAAGTTTCTGAATGACAGAATGTGGAGAGATATATAAAATTCACTCTTTCAGATGTGCAGCTTCACGAATTTTGACAAACGCATAGAGTTATGTAACAATGATTAGAGTTTCAACATTCCAAATAATTCCCTTATGCCACACCATTGCAGTCAACCCCTTCCACCACCCCAAACCCTGGCAACCATTAATCTCTTCTCCACCCCTACAGTAGTGTCATTTCAAGAATGTCATATAAATAGAACATAACACTCAGCAGCTTTTTGTCTGGCTTCTTTCATTCAGCATAATACATCTGAGCTTCACCCATGTAGCTGTGTGTATCAATAGTACATTCCTTTTGATTGTGAAGTAGTATTCCATTACAAAGATGTACCAGTTTATTCATTCACTAACTGAAAGACATTTAGGTCATTTCCTAAATAAGAGTGTAAAGTGGTCCCAGAGCTTTCCTCGATTTGGGATTTTGTGGACCAGTGCAATTACAAAATTTTTTTAAATGAGGGGGAATCAACATATTAATTTTAATTCTGTAATTAAGGGCATTGGAAAATACTACCACCTGTTATTTTACAAAAGAAACCTTAATACCAACTATTCCAAGAATAAGTTTGAAATTACAAATAGTCTTTTAAATTGAATAAGCTTTAAATAATATACAAATCTTGTTACATTGGCCTTAGTTTCCTCCTATTGGTGATCCTCCACCATCTTCCTTTCTTCTTAAGTCTGTGCATTAGTGCTTACGAAGCACTTGCTCAACATTTCTCCTCCTAGATCTGCTTATCCACTGCCTCTCAAACCATCTACTGTTTCCCTTCTTACCACAATCTCTTCTCAGTGTGATTCTACCAATTCAGTGGTGCACCTACTATGCACTAGACTAGAATAGTGATGAAAATAACAATTGAAAGCCAAACCCAATCTGCACAACAAACCCCCATGACACATGTTTACCTGTATAACAAACCTGCACATATACCCCTGGACCTAAAATAAAAATTAAATTAAGAAAATAAAAAATAAAAAGAAAGCCAAACCCTCCTATGTAGGAGTAGCAACAACAAATACAACCCAAGGCAATTGATGGGGGATAACAAGATGCTGTAGCAGCACAGAGGAGGGACATCCAACTAAGAGACCCCAGGAATCAGGGAAATAACACCTAAGCTGAGCCCTAAAGGATAAGGAGTTTTCCAGACAAAACCATCAGAAGGTGGGGTAGGGTCAGGGTTCAGAAAGAGTTCCAGGCAGAAGGAACGGGACTTGTAAAGGCCTAAAGGGAAGGCAGACCATGGTAGGCTTGAGAAGTTGAAAGGAAGCCAGTTGGGAGAGTAGGGAGTGAGGAGAGTAGTATGAAACCAGTTTGGAGAGCTAGGTAGGGGCCAAATCATACTACTAGGTAGAGAATGGACTGCAGAAAGCCAAAATGAGAAGTAGGAAAATCAGAAGGGTATTGCAGCATCCTGGTGAGAGATGATGCTAAGGGGAGTGGAAGTGGAAACCAGCAGATGGACGAAAGAGCTAAATTTTGGAGGTAGAATGGGAAAGACTTACAGTTCAGATGCAATGAGGGTCAGAGAGAAAATAATGGAATTAAGGCTAACTCTGAGGTTTCTGGCTTAAACAGTTGGTTTTTTCAAAGAGAGAAGACTAAGGGAGGACTGGTTTCAGTTCAAAGGGAAATCAAGGATACAATTTTGGGCATAGTGGCTCACACCTATAATCCCAGCGTTTTGTGGGGCTGAAGCAGAAGGATGGCTTGAGCCCAGGAGTTTGAGACTAGCCTGTGCAATATAGTGAGACACCATCTCTACAAATATATATATATATAAATTAGCTGGGCATGGTGGCACATGCTTGTAGTATCAGCTAATTGAAGGCTGAGGCAGGAGGATTGCTTCAGTCCAGGAGTTCAAGGTTGCTGTAAGCTGTAATCATGCCACTGCATTCCAATCCAGGCAACAGAGCAAGACCCTGGACATGTTGCATTTGAGACACCTTTCATCTATCCAAATGGAGATGCCAGTATATAGAGGTATGAAGCTCAGATGAGTCTGGGCTGAAAATTATGATTTGGAAGTTGTCAGATGATCGAGGATAACTGAAACAACAGATGATAAATGAGACTTCCCAGAGTCGGAATGCAAAGTGAGGAATGAGGACTTAGTTCAGGCTCCTGAGAAAAGCCCATATTTAAGAGTCTGGCAGAGGTGGAGGAACCAATGAAGAAGTACCCAGAAAGATAAGAGGGAAACCAGGGGAGTGTTGTTATCACACAGGCCAAGAGGAGAAAATATTTCAAGAAGAACCAGGTTATCAAGGGCATTGAATGTTGCATAGAGGTCACGGAAATTAAGAACTAAAAAGTGGTCATTGGATTTGGTGACGTGGTCATTGGTAACTGTGACAAGAACTTCTATTGGTGGAATAGTGAGGGTGAAATGTCTCTAAGCCTCTCTCTGCCCTAGACCCTAACTCCTTTTCCCAGAGTCCTCCCATTCCCGCACCCTCTTCCTTAGAATCTGTCTTATTTCTCCTTCTAGATTCCTCTTTTCATAGCACCATATCCTCCCTGTCCTTCAAGACCTTGCTTTCTACAGAGTTCTCTTAGATTTTCTTCCTCAAAGGCCCCTTTTCTCTCTCCCGAACCCACCTCTTCCCAGACCCTTATTTCCCTCCCCACGCACTTGTCTCCTCAACTAAATGCTGCTTTTCTTTCCTGTTCTTTCAGCCCCCTCTCCATTACCGCACCCATCTAAGCTCTTTGGATCTCAGCAGGGGTCTTGGCAGAAGGATTGCTAAAGAACCTTCCAGGCTCAATACTGAGGAGTCATAATCTTTGGCATGATTCCACCAGGATCTGACAATGCCGACCTGAAGGAAACACAGTGTTAGAACCCAGTCCTTGAATGATTGCCAATCTGGAAACCACATCCTGCCAACACAGTCTCCTTATCCGCCCTGGCACCTGCCCCTAAGATTCTGCCTTTTCTTATTCTCAATTGCACAGTCACTATGAACTGATAAGGTGCCTCCTCTACTACAAATTCTAATATTCTGCATTCAATCAGCATTTTCTACTTGTCAAAATGCATTCACATTCATTCACCCAGCCTTGGGAATCTGGCTGGGTGAAGCCTGGAAAAAGAAAATGGAGAGACTTGCCTGAGGTCACATAGTTGGTTAGAGGATTAGCCTGGTATCCCTCCCACCCCTTCAGCCTTGCTTGTTTTCATGCTCAAAGACTCCCCAGGCCTGAGCTCAGGCATGGCTGCCCTTTTAGCCTGTCCCAGCCTGCCAAGAGGGAGAGCCCTGGAGAGACCCTTGCTCAGGAACACTGCCAGGGGATCAGTGCCCCATTTGCACCTGCAAGATAGGGATGGGCTGCCTTGGGAAGGAGGACAAATTTTGGTTTGCTTCACTGAGATCACCATAGGCAACAAATCCAACTGTTTGCTTTGATAACGACTTGAAAAAGAGAGTCAAGCATAATGATTATGAGGCAAGCTCTAGAGGTGGCCACGTTTGGTACCCAGGCCTTGCTCTGCTCAGTAGTAGCTCAGTGAGACTATGGATAGGAAACACCTCAGCACAGTGCCTGGTACCTAAAAAGTGTTCAATGAACAGTGGCCACTAGCCTTATCATTCATACATGGGAATCCTTGGGAGGGAGTTAGCGTGGTACACTGCAAACTTTGCCAAGCTAGACATCTGCAGACCTAGATTCCAGGTCTAACTATTACTGCTCAACTTGGAATGTCGGGCAACTCTTTTCATCTCATTGGGCCTAGGTTTCCTCATCTGGAAATAGTAATGGCCATCCTACTTCGTAATATGTTGTATTGATCTTTAATGCATGCATAATCTTTCACCTAGGAATTCTATTCCTAAGACTTTTTCAGTATTATGCGCAAAGATGCTAAGTTATAGTAATCAAAATGAAAATAACAAAATGTCTAGTAGTTAATGATTAAATAAATCATATTTTATATGATAGAATGCAGTGCAGCCATGACAGAGTGATGTAGTTCTGTGTTTTAATTGACATGGAAATAGGCCCATGATATATTATTTATAAATGATGGAAGGTTACATAAATTGTAGGTATAATGTGATTCAGTTTTATGAAACAAAGATATCTTCTACAGTACATAAAAATGTTAGCAATGATTATCTCTGGCTAGTGGCATGAGGACCTCTATTTTCTTATTTATAGTTCATTGCCTGAATTCTTTTCAATAGCATCTAGTATTTTTCTATTTAGAAAAAAAAAGAAATCTTTTTTTTTTTTTGCTTTGGGAGAGGAAACCCACTCACTGTACTCTACTTCACAGCACATTTTGTTTTTGTTGTTTTTTGTTTGTTTTTTGAGATGGAGTCTCACTCTGTCACCCAGGCTGGGGTGCAGTGGCACGATCTTGGCTCACTGCAACCTCCGAGTCTCAGGTTCAAGCAATTATCCTGCCTCAGCCTCCTGAGTAGCTGGCACTACAGGTGTGCACCACCACGCCCAGCTAATTTTTGTATTTTTAGTAAAGACAGGGCTTCACCATGTTGGCCAGGCTGTTCTCGAACTCCTGACCTCAGGTGATCCACCCACCTCAGTCTCCCAAAGTGCTGGGATTACAGGCATAAGCCACTGCACCCGGCCTCCACAGCACTTTTGAAAGGCTTAAATGGCATAGTGCATGGCACTGCCAAGTGCTGTTAAAAGGGGAGCCCTGCCCTAATGCTGGTCTCCTCAGTTCCACCTTGGGGGACCTGCTCTTTGAACTCAAAGTCTGAACCTACAGTACCCATGTTTGCCCTTGAGCTTTGGGATCAACCTGAGGGATGGGGTAGGGCTGAGGACTTGCCAGAGAATCAAGCTGAGTAGCAAAGTCTGTGGGGCTGCAGGCCATGAAGGGCTGCTTGGGCACTGGCTCACCAGGGCTGTGTTTATGCGGCTTACTCCCTGCTGGGCTTCAGGGCTGCTAGCCAGGGACACCTAATTGGAAAGACAAAGCCCCCTCCTCTCACCACCCTCAAAGCTGGAATGTTCTGAATTCCTTCTTGGGCCAAATCCCCCTCCCCACAAGGCCTCTCCTGGGTTCACAGAGGTCACCACACAAAAGCCCAGCTGGAGTGGAGTTTTTGACAGAAAAAAAAATACACACAAAACCCACCAAACCTTTTTTTTTTAAAGTACCTCAATCTTTCCCAGCCTCCAGGGGTTTAATTCTGATCTGTAATAAGTCTCTGACCCACGGCTCAGATTTGCAGATGGATTTTGCAAAGCTGTGGTTAATGATTAGAAATCCTTTATCACCTCAGCCCGTGGTCCCTTGCACTTCGCTCCCCTCCCTCAGGATCCCCTTCTCCCTCTCCAGGGGCATCGCCCCCTCCAAGGCTCTGCAAAGAACTGCCCTGTAAGTATCTCCATCCTGATATAGTTGCTGCCTTTTTAATTCACTGAGGTGGGCACTCTTCTTTCCTAGTCACTATCCATTCAACCCATGGTGGAGTCAGGCTGGGCCACCTTGGGTTTCTGAGTGAAGGGTATGGGAGGTGAAATTCCGGTGGCATTTGGGGTGATGGTATTTGTTTCCTCAAAGCTATCACAAAGGTTCTAGTCTTTAATACTTCAGGACCAGGGCAAGCACTCTCCAAATCAGATATTTTCTGGTTTGGGGGGGATTAAAAGGACTGAGATTAAAAATTGGAGGGAGCCACAGTTTACCCCTCTGCCTAAGTGTAGGGGGCTGAGGAGGGGGACTCCCTTACAGCCAGCTCCAGTGTCCTCCTTGGCACAAAGGCTCAGGGAGGTAACAGAAGATGGGTTCCTGAGTGAGGTCATAAAGTTTCCCCATGAAGCCTTTCAATGACTCTCCCCAACTCATCTGCAAGTCTGTCATTAGAAATTCCTTCTTTGGACTGAGGCATTACTCTCTTTAAGTGCCCTATTTGAAAATGAAGTTGGAACCAAAACATTCACAGCACTTCTGGCTAGGGAGATCGTAGGTTATTTTTGTTTTCTAAATTCTGCCTTTCTGTGTTTCCCAGTGTTCTAAAGTGAGAATGCTTTACTTTGATGATCAGGAGAAAAATAAAATTCTTTTTCAAACAATTTAGAAAATCTCTCAATCCAGATGCAATTCTCTCAACTGCCAACAATCAATTGATGCAGAAGGAAAGATGAACTGCTCTAAGGACAAACTTTCGAGAAAGTAGGGCCTCAAGAGAATGGCTTTGCCACCTACTAGTGCCCTTGGCAGCTGGGAGTGAGGTTAAGAGAAGGGGCAAATGTCTCAGATTCTTATGAGGGGCAGTGAGATCAAGGGTTGGAGAAATGAGGCTGACTGACAGAAAAGGGCTGTGGTGGTCACCATCACCCCCAGAAGGCCACATCAGTTCCTTCCTTGAGCCTGGGAGCCCCTAGTGTCCTGTCCTATGTAGTCTTAGGAGGGTACCGCCAAGAAAGAGTACCATGCACAAGGCTCTTGGAGCAAGAGATGGAGAGAATAGCGGGGAAAGTACCCAGGTGAGAAGGGGTTAAGTCAGGAGCTGTGTTCAGTCTTGACCCTCCTAATCCTCTCCTGCAGCTCCAATCTCCCCACTAGGGAAGATTAGGTAAGGATCCTAAGTGAAATTTTCTTGCCCAGTCCTTGGGCCATGGAGTATGTTGGCCACACGCCCAGAGGACAAATTCAGTTGGCAAGGCCTGGAGTTCTCTGTACCTCCAGAGCAGCCAGCATTTGGCTTCTAGGAGAATCCCTCAAAGAGAGGTTTCCATTAAAGCTGCCTGCTTCTAATAACAGCTCTTCAGTCTTCCATATTTGTCAAAGTAGCTTCCTGTCCCCATGGCCTTATTTGAGACTCAAAATCTTGGAGATGACAAACTAGGGCCTAGATAAGCTACGAGACTTCCTCAACAGGTTCCAGAACTGACACAAGAAGAAGCTAGATCTTTTGATTCTAACTCTAGGACCCTTTAAACCCTGTCTGCCTTCACCTCTACTGCTCATCAGACAAACAAAAACCTGGCTGAATCCAGGCTGGCTCACCACCCAACCACTTGCCATTTAACTGATCTTCCTAACCCTGGCAGAAAGCTGAACCACCTCCCACCCCCCGCCATGGGGCCACTTCTAACACTTGAATAAGCTCCAATAATTTGTTCTTCCTCCTATTCGGCTATGCTGCTATGCCAAGTGAGACTCTAGAGATTCCAAGGCTCAATAATGGCATTTTCTTGACTCTGCCTTCTCCCTCATCCCAAAATACTTGCCTCCTTACTACTACTTATGACAGGCTCTGGGGAGAGGCTTTCCTTTTGAGGACACTGTTGATTTCCTTGGGAAACTCAAGCTTAGCTCTTCTGCTGCCATCCCAGGAAGGCTGAAACAGGAGCTGCTCCTCTGCCAAGCAGTAGGTCTTCCCCCTGAAAACCTCAAGATATCTCACCAACTCTCACTAAAATCTCAGATACAAATAGACAGAAGAAAGGAAAAGTATTGAACCCAGCCTGGGTAAGCAGCAGGGACAGCCCAAAGATAGTTTCAAGGCAAGGATGAATCCTGAAGGATGACTTGCAATTACGCAAGCAAATGGTGGATGGTAGAATCGCATGCTTAAGGGCTTGGAGACAGAGAGAAAGGCAAAGTCAGAAAAATTCAAGTGCTTAGGTTTGGCTAGATCATATGTGTATGTATAGGAGCATAAAGCATGAGGTTGAAGGTTAATGGTGTGAGATGAGGCTGTGAAGAAAAGAAGGGGTGAAATAATGGAGGGCTTTCCTTGTTTCCTGGGCTAGCAAAGTTTGAACTTCATCCTGAAACACTTAAGAGCACCTGAAGATTTTTAAGCTTGGCAAAGGGTGACAAGACAGTCACAGTTTGATTTCAACTTTACAAAGATCTTTGACTACTGGATAGGTAACTCATTATTGCTGGATTAGGGTAGAAGTGTAATTAGAGAGACCAATTTGAGGTGTCTGTGAGATTTCCTAATGAACAAGAAATGATGGTTGCATAATTTGAACTATGGTTTGGGCAGTGGCTACAGAAAGAAGTAGATGGAATCAAGATCTATTTTTGAAGGCAGACGTGATGGTACATTATTATTAATTATATGTCAACAAGAGGTGAAAAGCAAGGATGACTGGCTTGGGTTATTAACTGTGGGGTGATGGCCCCACTGAGGTAAGAAACACTCCATGAGGAGCATTTTAGGGATGGGGAGAGAAAAGGGAAGATGACTCCAGCTTTGCAGATGTTGAATTTGAGGCCATTAAAACATTCAGGTAGGGCAAATTCAAGTACGGTTAACTACACAAATCTTGAGTTCAGGAGAGAACTCCGTGGCAGAGGTATGAATTCAGGAGTCACTGATAGGAGACAGAGTGGATGAGATCACCCATGGAGAATGCAAAGAATAAGAAGAGCCATCTACAAGTCGAGATGAAATCCTGAGGGGGCTAGAGGGACAGAGATGGATAGTTAGACTTTAAGAGTGAGCAGAAGAAGAGGAACTTACAAAGGAAAACTAGAAGAATCATTTTGAGAAGTAGGTAAAATGGAGTGGTGCTACAGAAAACAGGGGAGAAGATAGTTTTATTAAGGAGAGAGACAAGGTGAAATGACAGAGATATGATCATTGAATTTTGGAACAAGAAAAGGGTTGACAATTTTGGTGAGAATATTTTCAGTGGAGGGCTAATGGCAGAAGCCAGACTGAAGAGGGCAGAGGAGTGAGTGGGAGGGTGAAGAAATGGAGGCATCAATAATGAATGGCTTAAGGATCTTGGCTGCAAAGAGAATGATCAAGATAGAAGTAATAGCTGCACAAGGAGGAGGTAGGGTAGGGAGCTCAAAAAGTTAAAGTAAATATTTGAAGTAGTCATCAGGAGGGTGTTTACCAGGGAGAAGCAGAAGGATTTCCAAGCAGCATTGAAGGCCTCAATGAGATGTACAGTCATGTTCAGGACAGGTACAATTGTGCCAAGATCGGCAATAAGAAAGCCAATGGCAAAAACGACTTGCTTTCTTGACACCACAGATGAGTGACAGAGGTGAGATTCAAACTATGTCTCCCTCTCAACTCACCAAATATTTATCGGCTCCTGCTCTGCATTGCTTTGCATCAACACTGGCATTGGTGTTTCCAATGCTGATGAATCGTATTGACTATCAATCATGTGCCCAATGCTGTGGAAGCATGATAGACATTTAATATATATTTTTTCACCCTCAAATTGTTTAGAATTTGGTTGAAGAGACAAAATATTCCACAAATGCATATATAAATATATATAATATATACATTATATATAATGTGAATATAAATATAGAAGTTATAAATATAGAAATGGCTTCACTATATATATATAATGAAAGACATAAAGACAGTGAAGCTCTGCTCTGTCTTTCTCTCTCCCTTTACCTCTTTCTTCATCTGATCCCCCATCCCTCTCTCAATCGTCTTTTCCAACATTGGGCAGCACTTCAATGACCCTTACGCTGAGGCGTTATTGACTCATTTGGAAAGTCCCCATATTGCAGTCATATGGAGCCCCTCAAACCTCTTTACCAATTTCATTCATTTATTCAGAAGATAGTTTTTGGGTTGGACGTGGTGGCTCATGCCTGTAATCCCAGCACATTGGGAGGCCGAGGTGGGCAGACCATGAGGTCAGGAGGTCAAGATCATCCTGGCTAACACAGTGAAACCCCGTTTCTACTAAAAATACAAAAAAATTAGCCAAGCATGGTGACACACGCCTAACAAAAGTTAGCCAGGCATGGTGGTGAATGCCTATAATCCCAGCTACTCGGAGACTGAAGCAGGAGAATCACTTGAACCTATGAGGCGGAGGTTGCCGTGCCACTGCACTCCAGCCTGAGTGACAGAGTGAGATTCCATTGAAGAAGAAGAAAGAAAAAAGAAGAAGAAGGAGGAGGAGGAGAGAGGGAGGGAGGGCAGGAAGGAAGAAAGAAGGAAGAAGGAAGAAGGAGAAGAAGAAGAGGAAGAAGAAGAAAATTTTTGAATTGCTGCTCTGGGTAAAGCAGTGTGTAAGGCACATGAGATACAGAGATAAATAAGATGCAGTCTTGCCCTCAAGTAGCTCACAGGCTAATAGGGAAGGATAGGGTTTAAACAGGAAATTGCAACATAATGCAAAATGTACTATTTTTGCCTCAGTTTCTTCATCTGTACAACAAGGATTATTAGTGCCTACCATAAAAAAACTTGTGATGATTAAATAAGTTAGCATGTATAAAGTGCTTATAATGGTCCCATAAGAAACACTACACATGTGTTGCCATTATTATTATTATTGTCACGATAGAAGTAAACACAAGATACTGTAAGACTAGACAGGAGGGTTACCTGACCCAGGCTACAGTAAGAGACATCAGTGCTGAATCCTGAAAGATGAGAAGGCACTAAACAAAGGAAGAAGAATACGTGGCACTCTGCATGGAACATTCTGTTCTATTTGGGAGCAAAAGACCACATGGCATGATTGAAGAACTAGAAGTAATTTAGTTCCACAACAGTATAGACTATGAGGATAGAAATGGCAAGAGATGAAGCTTGAGAGGTCATGGAATACAAGCAAGTTTGGACTTCACCCTTTAGAAATAGGGAGCCACTGGAATGTTTTATGTAGAATAGTGACTTGATCAGATTAATGTATTGAAAGATCACCTTGGCAATGATGTGGAGAATGAATTGGGAGAAAGACCAGTTACAAAGCTGTTGCTATAGTCCAGGTGAAAGAGAATGATGAGGCCAAGCACAGTGGCTCACGCCTGTAATCCCGGCACTTTGGGAGGCCAAAGCAGGCAGATCACTTGTGGTCAGGAGTTTGAGATCAGCCTGGCCAAACATGGTGAAACCCTGTCTCTACTAAAAATACAGAATTAGCTGGGTATTGTGGCGCATGCTTGTAGCTCCAGCTACTCGGGAGGCTGAGGTACGAGAATTGCTTGAGCCTGGGAGGTGGAGGTTGCAGTGAGCCAAGATCATGCCACTGCACTCCAGACCGGGCGACAAGAGCAAAACTCTGTCCAAAAAAAAGGATATAATGGTGTAACTCTGAACTAGGGAAGTAGCAGTGGAGATGGAGAGTAACCATGGATTTGAGGTATATGCATAAGGTAGAACTAGTGGGACATAGGGACTAAAGGATGCAGGAGATAAGTACAAGAAAGGTGCCATGGATCACTTTCCAGATCTTGGTCTGGCACAAGGGGATGGATAGAAGTATCATTCAGTGGCCACAGGGAACCCAGATAAGAACTGTTTGGGGAAAGCTGCATGGGGGAGGTGATGACTTCTCTTTCAGACGTGTCAAATTTGAGATGTCTATGAGATTTCCCTGTGGATATTCTGACTAGGTGATTGTTCTGCCAGTCTTGAAGCTCAGAAGGGTCTATACTGGAAATTCAGATTTGGGAGAGCCAGTGGATGGGTAGTAGATTAAGTTATGGGGGCAGATGAGTTTGCTCATGGACAGAGTGTTAATTGAGAAAAGGATGGACTTCTGAAGAATATTCACATTTAAGAGATGAGTAGAAAAAGAGAAACCTTGAAGAAGGCTAAAATGCAATAGCCAGATTGTGGTGGGCTGAAAAATTCGTGGGTTAGGCTGGGCATGGTGGTTCATACCTGTAATCTTAGCACTTTGGAAGGCTGAGGCAGGCAAATTGCTTATGCGCCCAAATTCAAGACCAGCATGGGCCACATGGCAAAACCCTGTCTCTACAAAAAATACACACACACACACACACAGAATTAGCCAGGAGTGGTGCTGTGCACCTGTAGTCCCAGCTACTTGGAGGGCTGAGGCAGGAAGATCACTTGAGCCCAGGAGGTCGAGGCTGCAATGAACCGAGATTATGCCACTGCACTCCAGCCTGGGTGACAAAGTGAGAACCTGTCTCAAAAAGAAAGAAAAATTAGTGGGTCAGAGGGTCTTGTAGAGAATGGGGAGGTGTGCCCTTGGCCCTTAGTGTCCTGAATCTTGGCAACACTGGGGGATCCTTGAACACTGCAAAATCCTATAAGACTCTGAGATTCCAAAGCATTGACTCAGATAGCTGCCTCATGCAAAGTCCTATATTCTAGAGCAGCTTCCCTTTCCTCTGTGGCAGACCCTTGTGCCCCTAACAGATTGCCCAGAGAATTTCAGGGCTCCCTCTCAGTCCTAGAACCCTTGCTCCAGAGTGCTCCCTCATCATCCGAGAGGCTGATGATGGGGGCATCTATTAGGAGACTGGACAGGAAATGTCTGGGTGTGTTACACATGCAGAAGGCCTTAGGCTAGGCTACAGAGGGGGATTTGGGCATGGCTGGGAGGATCGGAACTCTCAGACTATGGACAGAAGGCCTTACTGCCTACCCTCATCTGCCCTGGAGAAGATTTTCACCATGGGCAGGGGGATTCAGGGCTAGGCCACTAGCCTGGAGATTCAAGTGGCCTCTAATAAGCTGGAGTCCAAGGCTACATTCTAGGATCTGTTCCTCCTGATGCACTCTGCAGTTTGGACCCTGGAGATTCAAGATGCCTCTAACAAGCTGGAGTCCAAGGCTACATTCTAGAATCTGTTCCTCCTGATGCAATATGCAGTTTGGCCTCAGTCTGCAATTGAGGGGCCCTATGGCACTGTTGCTTGGCAACATATTAAACAGCAGGCCTTGGAGACTAGCATTTGAGTTAACATAGTCACCACAACTGCCACTGCCATCATCACCTTCCCGGAAGGCAGCCACCTGTCTGGCTCCTGGCTTTGTCCAGATGCCAACCTAAGGCATGTGCCTACGCAGGAGGCGATGACATTTTGGCTCCACATTCAAAGTTTTTTTTTTTTTTTTCCTTTCTCATGTGTTATTTTTAAAGATAACAAAGGTCAAAAGGCATCCAGCATTTTCTGGTTTCTCATAAGCTTCTGGTCAATATTTAATCTGGTTTATGGATTTTTTTTAGGTCTTCTACATGCCTTCTTGAGCCTGCTTGTGGCCACCCACAGACACTTGTAAGGAGGAGAGAAGTCAACCTGGCAGAGAGACTCTGAAATGAGGGATTAGAGGCATCCAGGAGCAAGAGCTTCAGTCTGAAGACAAGGGAGCAGTCCCTGAAGACGGTTCTACTGTGAGGTCAGCCATGGCCTCTCTTGGCCTCCAACTTGTGGGCTACATCCTAGGCCTTCTGGGGCTTTTGGGCACACTGGTTGCCATGCTGCTCCCCAGCTGGAGAACAAGTTCCTATGTCGGTGCCAGCATTGTGACAGCAGTCGGCTTTTCCAAGGGCCTCTGGATGGAGTGTGCCACACACAGCACAGGCATCACCCAGTGTGACATCTATAGCACACTTCTGGGCTTGCCCACCGACATCCAGGCTGCCCAGGCCATGATGGTGACATCCAGTGCAATCTCCTCCCTGGCCTGCATTATCTCTGTGGTGGGCATGAGATGCACAGTCTTCTGCCAGGAATCCCAAGCCAAAGACAGAGTGGCAGTAGCAGGTGGAGTCTTTTTCATCCTTGGAGGCCTCCTGGGCTTCATTCCTGTTGCTTGGAATCTTCATGGGATCCTGCGGGACTTCTACTCACCACTGGTGCCTGACAGCATGAAATTTGAGATTGGAGAGGCTCTTTACTTGGGCATTATTTCTTCCCTGTTCTCCCTGATAGCTGGAGTCATCCTCTGCTTTACCTGCTTATCCCAGAGAAATCGCTCCAACTACTACGATGCCTACCAAGCCCAACCTCTTGCCACGAGGAGTTCTCCAAGACCTGGTCAACAACCTCCCAAAGTCAAGAGTGAGTTCAATTCCTACAGCCTGACAGGGTATGTGTGAAGAACCAGGGGCCAGAGATGGGGGGTGGCTGGGTCTGTGAAAAACAGTGGACAGCACCCCGAGAACCACAGGTGAGGGACATTACCACTGGATCGTCAGAAGGTGCTGCTGAGGACAAACTGACTTTGGGCATTGGATTGAGCAAAGGCAGAAATGGGGGCTAGTGTAACAGCATGCAGGTTGAATTGCCAAAGATGCTCGCCATGCCAACCTTTCTGTTTTCCTCACCTTGCCGCTCGCCTTCCCTGAGTCCCCAACCCTCAACTTGAAACCCCATTCCCCTACTTTGAGCCAGGCCCCAGATGATCCCTTTGCCCTTTGGTTTACCTGGGACTCCATCCCCATACCCACTAATCACATCTCACAGACTGATCCTCTATGATCAAAGACCCTCTCTCTGGCTGAGTTGGCTCTTAGCTCATTGCTGGGGACGGGAAGGAGAAGCGGTGGCTTTTGTGGACATTGCTCTAACCTACTTATCAAGCCTCCCTCCAAAGAAACAGACTGGACCTGGAACCTCCGTCCCACTCTTGTTATGACTCCACAGTGTCCAGACTAATTGTGCATGAAGTGAAATAAAGCCATCCCAAGGTATCCAGGGAACAGAAAGCAGGATATAGGATGGGAGGATGGGAAGGAAGCCTGGGACATAAAAAAAAAAAAGCACAACCCATTTCCCAGGGCACTTTCCAGAATTCCCTCATATTTGTGGTCGGAGGATTGAGCCTGTGGCTTGAGGAAAGCATAAGGAAAGGAAAAAAGATCTGGTGGAAAGCTCAGGTGGCAGCAGACTCTGACTCCACTGAGGAACTGCCTCAGAAGCTGTGATCAGAACTTCACTGAAGCCCCTGCCTCCCTCTAGGGCACCTGACCTGGCTTCCTGCCTAAACCACAAAGCTAAGGGCTACAGATAATGGTTTCCTTAGGCCAGTTTTTCTAGAGATTGCCCTTGGCTGGGGGATGACAGTGTGGGATCTATGGATCAGTACACACACAGTGTGGAGCAGTGTATCTACTGAGGAAGATACCATTCCTTGATGCTAGCCAAGAAAGAATAAGAACCTTGGTGTCTAAGAAGCCAGGTGGATGTGTATGGTGGCTCCAGTGGGTGTTTCTACTGTGCCAGCAAGAGGCAGCCCCCCAGAATGTCTTCAGTCATAATGGAAAATCAGCTCAACTGAGCCCCCCAGGGTCCACCCACAGAGCACTACAGAGCCTCTGAAATACTACAGCACCAGGTGAACCCCTTCAGATTCCCCCACTGCTGATCAAAAGATGTTCCAGAGTGGCTAGAGGGCATCCAAGGGCTCCAGCATGGCATATCCATGCCCACTGTGTTGTGTCCATGATCTGAGTGATAGCTGCCCTGCTATCTGGGATGCAGCTGAGGTGGGAGAGTGGAGAATGGTTCCCAGGAAGACAGTTCCACCTCTAAGGTCTGAAAATGTTCCCTTTCCCCTGGAGTGGGAGTGGGAGGTCATATACCAAAGATTTTTTCCCTCACCAGTCTCAGCATGACCGACTACTGAAAAACTCCAGCACACCTCCTCGAACCTCAGTGTCAGCAGAGAGGGCCCATATGTTGTCTGTAACATGCTTTTCACATGTCCACTTTCTTGCCTATGTTCCAGCTGCTCTCCCAACCTGGAAGGCCTTCTCCCCTTAGCCAAGTCCTACTCAGGCTTGGAGAACTTGCTCAGCATCACCTCCTTCACTGAGCCTGCTCTGATCACTCCATCCCTCTCCTACCCCACCCTCTCCCAACCCTCAATGTATAAATTGCTTACTGATGCTTAGCATTCACAATTTTTGATGGATCATTATTTGTGTCTGTGTGTCCGATCTTACAAATACACTGTAAACTCTTTGGTGGGTGGGGGCTATATCCTAGACCTCTCTGTTTCCCCCAGACTATCTGTAACAGTGGCACACAGTAGGTGATCAATAAACACTTGTTGATTGAGTAACTGTCTTATTGATTAAAAGGGGCCAGTGAATGGGCAAGTGAAACTGGAGGGATTTCGGCTAAGGGGAGGGGATGGTGGAAACTGGCATTTCTTTCCACAGGGTGGATAAATAATTCTAGACTTTACTAGAAATAATTAGAAAGCATAACCTCCTCCCCAAGGTAACTCTAACCTCTTGAACTTGCCCAGGGCTCTTTCCTTTTCATAACAATTGTTTTCAGTTATTTGCTAAATGATGATGTATTTATTTATTCCTTTCATTTTCTGAACCACTGTCATAAGGAAGATGAAATGGATCTGATCATCTGCATTTGGCAGATAGGGAAACTAAGGCCCACACAAGTAAATAGACTTTCCCAGGGCCAAACAAACAGTGTTAGTTCCCTCAGTCTCCTGACTCCCAAACTAGGACCCTGCTGATCCCACACTATTCACAGCCAATAGAAGAGCCTTGCAGATGTCCCCAAGCTGCCTGAGGAAATAATTCACAGCGAGCCAGGTAACAAGGAGAGCACACAGGCTCTTCTGGTCGCCCATGAGGGCAATCTGGGAAATCACTAAGTGTACTACCTGGAACTGCCCCCTCTTGCCATGCTGCCCAGCGTGGGCCCAGCTAGCTGTCCCACCAGGGGGATGTGAGGCTTACATTGAGTAAAACACAATACCTCAGTTCCAATTCCCCTAACTCTGAAGGTGTGGCAGTTTGGGAGGCAAATGATTTGTCCCTGTTCTACCCTCACTAGGAATTAACAAAGCCCCATTCATAAGGGTGTTCACTGTGGCAACACTGACAATAATGGGACCCTACCTGATTCAGCTTAACTATCCCCTGGATCTAGAGGGCCTCAGCACATAGCCTATTGTATCAGACACTACCCTTGCACCTCTGAAGTGAGCATTCTTTGGTGCAGAGGCTAGAATGTCAGCATCCAAGTCCATTTAGAGGGAATGGCAGCAGGCAGGAATAAGGGGAGAGAGAGAGGGCTCTCTAGACAAAAGCTTAACAAGTCATGTCTCTGGTCTGGCACCAAGAACCCCAGAGCCCTTGATTGGGGGCTGGCCACTGGAGGTTGGAAGACAGAGCCACCTTGCTGGCTCTGCTATGCTGAGTGGGCAGCAGTCTGGTATGGGCTCTGATGACCCGCCATCTGGCTGCCAAAGCATTTGCAGATCCACTGATTTCACTGCATTCTCCCATACCCCAGTGAAGCCAGTCTTTTACAAGAAACAAAATGGAGGCCCAGAGATGTGAGTAAAACCACTCAAGTCACAGTGTCAGAGTCTAAACGTTAAGTTTAGAAACTTTGCACAGCAACGTGGGTTCAGGATTCCGATCTCAGAAGGTGTATAAGGACATGTTGCTCTTCAAACTCCTGTAGGCTTCGTGTTCCTGTTTGCCACTGGAATATAAGGACCTTTGTTGGACACAGAGCAAAGAGCTTCCCTTTATCTTAGAAGAAGGCTGGCCTGGGGGCCCTCCTACCTTTGTTAATCTGGGAAGTTTCAGTGGAAGGAGTTAGAAGTTCATCCTCAACTAGAAAAGCCAGGGAAGACCTAACAAAGAGCAACTGTTCCCTCCAGCTGATTGAGCAAGAAAGGCTTTGCTCTAGATAGTTTCCTAGAAATATTCCTGGCTCCTGGGTCCAGGGCAAACACTTCTCAGCTCACCCCATTGCCTTCTCCCATAAAGTAATTTAGATTAGCCACAGACCTAGGGGATAGTGAAGGCCACCGTGTTTATGCTCCAGCCTCATGGTTCTGACCCTTGCACAAGGAGCGATGCTTCTGTCCTCTCTTTTTCCTCTGATAATAACATGACTCATATTTTCTCCCCGCTTGGAGCCCTAGTGACCCACTGCTATGTGATCAATAGTGGGGGAAGAAGGACTGAAACTGGCTTCTTAGTGGAAAGGCAAGCTCCAACTTTCAGAGAGACCTTTGTGCAGCCATTCAAACAGCCATCTGTCAGCCAGCCCACACTCACTGGACTCTTACTCTGTCAGGAAATGTGCAAAGGGCTTTGAGGGTGATGAGAGTGAACAAGATAAAGTTTGTGCCCTGTAGAAGCTTACAGCTCATCTAGAGGAGATAAGACATGCATACCTAACTGTGGTACAAGGCAGCATATGGGCTGTCCTGTGAAAGACAGAACAAAAGTGACATAAGATAGGGTTTTCAAGTGCTAAGAAAATAGTCTTATAAGTCTCCTTAAATTCCAGTCTATATGATATGAGGGCCTGGCACTACATGAGTTTGTAGGGAACAGATGACTGAAATTGCTTCTTTCAACAGAAGGACTCTGGGAAACTGAAGACTCGGGTGGAGAGGCGGTGCTAAGAAGGTAGCAGGGACATGTGTGCAGCTAATCCAGAATCCTTCTGAGTTTGCCTCACAGGACCCTTATGTGGCTCTAAAAAGAAGTGACCCTGGGGCTCGGGCTTTCCTCCCTCAACTCCTTTCCTTGCACAAGACTCTGGAACTTGCTAGGGGCAGCAGAGGCAGTGCCCATTCAGGTAGCAAGGGGCCTTTTGGCTCTGGACCAGAGAAGAAAGGCAAGCATGGGAGAAGGGAGACATGCAAGAGAAAAGCCTAGTGCTAAAGGAAGGTGATGAGGCCTTGCAGGGCCAACTGTTCCCTCCCATTCAGCCCTGGGGCCGTGGACAGGGGATTCTTTTCTGCCTGCAGCAGCCCACTCTGGGACACAGAGGCCCAGGCCAGGAAGTGTATGTGCTTTTCCTCATCTGGCTGAAGCTTGGCCTTTACCCAGACTGGTCTCCCTGCCCATGCGGCTCCCAGCTTTGATGAGAAATTCTGTTATCTCAAGAGGGAAAAGAACCTCAAACAGGAAGTCTAGCAGGTTATCCCTCTCTTCTGCCCTAAGTGGTGGCTCACTATATGCTGCGATGTAATCACTGATAAAATATTAACAGGCTGTCATCAGGCACAGTGATACAGGGGCTATAATCTGACCACTTCCTCCCACCCACAGCCCACCACTTTCCTGGGAATTGCAGCTCAGGAATTTCTCATTAACTGTCACCTAAAATTCCCTGCTCTCGGCTTCCTCACCCCTGAAGACAAGCAGGAATGTCTTAGGGCTAGATAAAGCAGGAAGACACCATGCAAGGAAACATCATCAGATCCACTTTAGGAGAGAGCTGCTGCTTTCCTGTCCTCCCTGAAGTCCCATTCCTCAAGAATGACGACCTCACTGCTTCACGGCTTCACAGGTCACTTCCTTGGGGGCTTTGAAGAACTTTCTGTTTGAAAATTCTCATGACCTTGTGGAGATAACCTAAGAACACTCACATGCTTTAAAAAAGATACTACGGGGGTTAATGGAATGTGAAATGAGATGCCAAACGAGTACAAGTAGTGTGGTGGACAAGCCAGCATTTGAGTGGTAGCTCCTATTCTCCACCAGTATTTTCAGAGTCTGTGATATTCGACCAAGGGCTGCTCAGAAGAAAGGCCAGTTAAACAAGAACTACAAAGAGAAGATGCTCTTTGCAGCATCTTCACCTATATTTATGTCTGGAATTGCCCAATGGAAAACAAGAGGATGGATCCCCCCACAAAGGGATATCTGATGATACTGTGAAGACCCTATTCCCTTGGCTTAAAGGCACTGAACACCTTGGTTGAAAAGCAAATATATTGGATGGGAAAAGAAACACATTCAGCCACAGATCAGGCATCAACACCAGCATTTGCACTAGTTTATCAGTTTAGCCTAAAAGGAGCCAGAGAAGATGAGTTCAGTGGGTTTAAAAAACAAAACCAAAATTCAGAGACAATGGACACTGGAATTTGAGGGAGTAGGGGACTTCTCTGAGTAACACACCCTTTACCAAAACGATTCAATAGCTTAAAAATGGAGGCAAGGTGGAAATCAAGGAAAAGGCAGACAGGATGAGAAAGGTGGTGCCATCCTCCTGTTGGCAATTCCAGAGGTTAATTTTACTTCTCTGTGTGTAATAATAAACCAATATGTTCTCAAGTGTCACTTTCTCACTCCCCAAGAGACTTGCCCAACTCAGCACTGTCTGGAGAAGGGGATTCAAAGCAGCCAGTGAGAACACCCATGGGCAGAGGCCAGCAAGTCCAAGACCTCCTGGAGTGTAAGAATAGGATCCTGATGGCTGTTTGGGTATCAGGAAAGCTGCCAAGTGACATCCGTGAGTGAAAAACCCAGTCAAGGGTAAATGAATTTCCACGTTGTTTGGAGGGATATTCGTTACATAAGTGAACAATTTCCTCATCATGAGAGCAGTTAAACATTGTGTGGGATTGTGAAACTGTCTTCCTTGGAAATTCCTGTTAGTGTGGGCTTGCTTTAGCATTTTCCTATTAAAAGGAAGAAGACAAGACTGATCATTTTCAAGATAGGCAGTATGGTGCAATAAGCAGAGAGTTTGGCCTCTGGAGTGAGACGAATCTGGGTTTGAATTTTGCCTCTGCACTCTAGTTGGGTGGCTTTGGGAAAGCCACTTCAATTTTCTACAGCTTAGTTTCCTCATCTGTAAAATGTGGATGAGAGCTGCCTCTCAGAGTGGTCATGGCACACAGTAGGTGCTAACAAATAGGTAATGAGTAAGTAGATTGGTGACCTAAAGGTAGGGCCAAAGACACACCAAAATGTGCGTCTTTGGGGAATGGGGGCAGACAACGAAGTGTATTTTCTGCCACAGATCTGAATCCATGTTATCAAGAGAATGGTCTTTCCCAGGCCAAAACTTCTCAAGATTCTTTGCCAAAGCTGAAATACCTTGAAGACTTTGGATGGGTTTCTACTTGTAAAATGTGGGAAGCCAGGGGAAAGGCAGACCTGAGAAGCTGGAGAGGGAAGGGATAATGGTGGCTTTCATCCAGATCTGTGACCATATGGATTGGAACAGATCCATGATTAATCAGGTCTCACTGCTAAAGAGAAGAGATCAGTCCAAGGTAACTACACACTGCAGTTAACATCCCAAATTTAGGGACAACTGGAGAGATTTCAACAGCTACTTCATCCTAATTCATAAAGCAGGTTTAGCATAGGCCCTCTTGCCAGCATTTCCCAGCCCTTGGTTAATTCTGTTTCTTAATGCCTCACATTGGATAATCCACTCTCTGGAACCCTTTTGAGTATTTCTGTATTCACTCCCCACCCAGTCTTATAACTTTGCTTACTCTTCCCTATACCTGCAAAACCCTCCCCACACATCTTCAGCTTTCCAATCCTTCCAGGTTTCCAGGGCCTATCTGGAAGAACAGACCTTCTGGAACACTTTCCTGAGCCTCTGTCTGTAGTCATCTTGCCTGCTCGAGGGCACAATGAACAGATATATGGAAGGTGTTTGGTATGCTGAAAGCACCCAAAACATTTGCACAATTTTATCTAAAATTGGGTTGGGAATTTCTGGTGATTCACATCAAAACTTTGGGCTTAGTGATGGGGGCAAGTAACAAAACAAATTTCTTCTGGAAGATTTTATTTTCTATTAGAAAATGAATGCCATTTATGTCTCACTTGGTAACTAAAGCTTTCATATACACAAGACTAAGTCAGCTCTTCTTTCAATTATCTAATTTATTATCCAAACATGTGCTCTAAATTTTGATTCAGAAAGTATTGTTCCTGAATACTTTATTAGGCAAAGGGGAACAATACAAATTGTTCCCCTTTGCCTAATACAAGTCACGAGTTAGAGATGTCCTTTTCACAAAGCTAAGTCATTCTTTGGAGGAAATTAAACTTTACTTAGCCTGGGATCACACCCAGTATTCCTGAGTAGACCCCTGTGCTTCACTCCTAATATAGTACTATAGAAAAGGGTTTGAATTCATATACAGAATCTGAAAGACATTCTATCTGGAGACTGCCTCAGGGAATGAAGGGCTTGCAATTAAGCCTCTGTCTCTGAATTGTTAGCCCAGATAATTCCCAATCACTAAACCCGGGTAAGCAAATTTTCCTGTTCCCTGGGGCCACAAGGTGCCTGGTCTAAGCCTCAACCAGGTGCCCATTAGTTCATCCAACAAGCACGTTATCGACCTCCTGGTGCCCAAAACTTGTTCCCTAGAGACTTCTTCTGTCCGTTTTTTGCTTGTGGATAGCTCCTTTCTTCTCTTGATACAAACTATCACCACTCTTGGAAAAAGTGAACAGATGTCTCCTCAGAATGCTTTCTTCCTTTTAGTTCTCATTCTCAAGATCTGGTCTCTCCAGACATCTCCTGGTTATGTTCTATAGTATTTAAAAATTGCATGCCAGGGAGCCTCCTTTTGGAAAGATTGAGAATGTTTGTAGTAAAGAATACCCACATTCCTGTTCTCCTTCGGTAGCCTTTCTATCTATCCATACCAAAGATCAGCTAGAGAGAAACACTAGGCCACTTCAGCTCACACCGATTGCCCTTTATAACCTGTAGCACTTATTATCTCAGTCTTTCATTTTCCAAGTTGAATGTCCAGGATTATCATCTACCTCACTCATTCTGTATTTATCCAACCCTTTCTATGAACAAGGCACTGTTTTAGGCCCCTGGGGGAGATAAAGATATGAACAAAACACAGTTCCCATCATTAACTAATTACCTCCTAGATCCCAGGTACTATGATAAGCTCTAGGATACAGTGGTTGGCAAAAACAGGCATAGCCCTTTCCCTCGTGGAACTTAATAGTGAGGGATGCAGATGGGGAGCATGTGTGTTGTGTTCACCAGTGTATATCACATGGCACACAGTCAGTACCCAATAAATATTTGTTGAGTGAAAACAAATGACCAAATACATCATGATAAGTCGTGAGGTGCTATGAATTCAGGAAAACAGGAAACAGTGATAGCATAATAGGGCAGATAGAGACAAAAGGCTGCCAGGGAATGCTTGTCTGAGGAAGTGACACACCAAGACCTGAAGGATGGAGACTAGCCAGCTATATGCCAACACTGGAGATGAGAGCATTCTAGCAGAGGGAGCAGTATGGGTAAAGTATGCTTGGGGAGAGGGAACGGCAGGGTAAAGTCTCTGAAGTAAGTAAAGCTTGACATGTGCCCATAGGAAGACTACAGTGAGCCAAGGGGAAAGTCGTATATGAAAAGGGGTCGCAAGAGACGAAGTACAAGTAGGCAGGGGCCTTGCAAGATACTATAAGCAGTTTGGATTTTATTCTAAGTGCCAATGAGAAGTCATTTAAAAGTTTCAAGCGGGGGAATCACGTGATCTATTACTTATTTTTAAAAAATCATTCTGTCTATAGACAATTGTAGGAACAAGAATAGAAGCAAGGACTCCAGCTAGGAGTTATAATATCTCATGGGAGATCATGGCAGTTTGGACTAGGTAGCTGTAGTAAAATTGAGGAGAGTCAAGACATACTTTGGAGGTAGAACTGATAGACTTGTTGACGGGCTGGATGAGGGGAGTGAGAGAAGAGGAAAATTAAGGATGACTTCCAGGTTTCTAGCTTATGCAACTGGATGAGTAGAGGTGCCATTTTCTAAGATGAGGAAAACTGGGAGAAGGGCAACAGCCCCAGGGTGTATCACTGTTTATTTTTAATGAGGCATGTAAGTGTAAATGTTAAGGAGGCACAGGACAAGGATGTTTGTGATAAAAGCCTTATAAATAATACAAAACTTAAATGTTTACAGAGAAATTTTGTGTCTAGCTGGGTTAATCAGAGAAGTTTGCAGGAAAAAGTTGGCATTTGAGCCAAAGGAAAGATGATGAGGGAAAACATTCCAGGCAAAGGGAATAAAATCACACAGGTGGAGATGCAAAGGCATGTTCAGAAACTGGAAAATCATTCGGTTTAGATGGAATGTGGCTTGTATCTGGAATGTTACAAGATTACTGTAGAAAGGGTAATTGAAGCCAGATCACAAAGGGCTTTGAGCACCATCCTAGGGAATTTGTATTGTACTTGGTGGGCAATTGGGAACACTAGCAAGTCTTTGAGCAGAGGCCTGACCTGATGAAGTTGTTAAAAAACAAAATTTGGTAACACTGGGTAGGGTGGATTGGGGAGGGAGAACAGGAGGCAAGGGAGGCCATTTAAGAATTTATTTAGATAATCAAGGGATGAGGTAATAAGTTATTTAGGTAATAACCTAAATGTTGATCATGGCAATGGAAGGTTAAAGGGCAAATGTGGGAGACATTTCAAAGGGGAACTATGCTTATGTTAACCTAACAGGAAAGCCAGGAGGAAGCATCTGCTTTTTCCTTCTCAATGTCTTTTGCCTCCATACTAGATCATAACCTCTGGTAAGGCTGGGAGATACTTTGCAATCTTTCCACAGTGGGATTTAACACTATCAAGGGGATCTCATGCTGGCATGGCTTCATAGTAAATAGGTAAGAAAGAGGTAGCTCTGGTATTGAAGTGAACAGATAGCGGTGCTGAAAAAAGCAGTGTGGGGTCAGGACCACAAACCAGGGAATGGGCTGAGAGTAAACACTAGGAAAGATGAGTTCAAATTTCCTACCTTCTTCCCGTTAAAGCTTCACTGCCTACCCACCTTCCTACTCTGTCCCCTTGCTCACCCAGCAAACACTCACACAGGCAGAGCCTTCAATGCTCTGAATTTTTTTCCTGCAGCAGACTCTCATCCGTACTCTTCTGTGCGAAGTCTCATAGCTCACAGCCCCATCTGATGAATAAATCTCACTGAAAGAATGGCTGAATGTGCTCCTCTTTCCTCAGTACTATTTACATTTAGACAACTGCGTCCTTGACTGTCATAATCCAAATGTCTAACATGAAAATTAATCATATGGCAAGCTAGAGCTGGGGTGAGGTGGAGGGTAAGGGGGCAGGAGATATCTTTAAATACTCATTCTAATGACGAAGCCAAGATCTGGCCTCCCCTCATTCCCTGCAGTCTCACTGGGGTATCTACGATGGACCCCCTTTCAAAGAAGGGAAAATTAATTTGGAAAAGTGTTCTGAAGTAACTGTGGAGGAGAAACAGAACAAATATCCAAGACATTTCCTCTGGACTAGCTAATCCTTTTGCCACTGCTTGATCCCAACTTCCTTTGATTGTTTCTTCTCTACTTCCTACTTTTTACTGTTGGTATACTTTTATGTGTTCATTGTTCAATGTCTTTTGAAAAATACCCTGAACTCTTTGAAGAGTATGTGCTATATAAACACAATAAAAAAATGAATACAATGTCTCCTTTTACAAGAGAATAAGTTTTACTACTTCTGTTAGTATACCCCTCACTCAGCACTAGCCTGAAGAGTTCCGAGGGACATCAGATAGATTCCACTCTAAAATACTTCCCCAATTCCCTGAAATTCCATTCTTTTGATGATAAATATATATTTAAATTTGAACCTTGTAGGTTTGCTGTTTTTCAAGAATCCCTTATTAAAATGTGAATACCAAAGCGGGTGAGTGGATCATGATATAATCTTAGTTCCCTTTACAATAACCCACCACACCTATCAAACACATTTTTCACATTCTGAATTTTTCTATGCCTTTGTTTATGCTGTTCTTCTTCCAGAGGTAATGCTAAATTTAATATAAATTAGAAATTTAACATTACCTTATATTTTCACATAATCTCTCATTTGATATTCAAATTCGAGCCTACTTGATCTTTTCAAAAACAATTTATTTTTTTCCAATGTAGAAAGAATAACAAGTTTAATATAGAAAATTTGAAAAAGGCAAGAAGAGAGGAAGAAGAAAAATATCAACCATAGTCCTATCACCTAAAGATCACTCATTGACAGTGTGGCCATGCTCATTTTTTAAGCCTTAATTTAGGTCCCATTTCTGGTGTGGTGCCTTCCTTGAACTTCCTCCCTCAGACCTTCATTGTCATATCTGTGCCACTCAGTTGTACATATCATACACTTCTGTGTATAATGTGATGTATGTCTTAGATTTCCAACTAGATTGTTACACCTTCGAAGGCTGCAAATATGAGTTATACTTGTTAGCTTACCCGAAAACAGCTGGTACCCAATATCTGCTGATTGATTTAACCTTAACGAATACAAATGATTTCAGAAAAAAATATAAAATAGACCACATATCCAGGTCATGAAAATTAAAGCTTTCAGGTCACCGAGCTTGGTGACTATTGCTTTTCTGTTCCAAGACTTGAAAGCCTATTTAAACTGGCCTCTTTCTCCACACCAAAACTGATAAGAAGCAGACTTACTATGAGCCAGGATTTACACAGAGATTCTCTATATAAGGCATAAAGGTAAGAGAGAGAAAGAGAGAGATGTGGGAGAGGGAGGGAAAAGAGAACAGACAGAAGACAAGAGAAGGGTATACAGTCTGGTGCTCAATCCAGTATGTGATTTGCCTCCAACACCGTGTACAGGATCCCATCCACTTGTTCTGAATCATACCCGATCTCACGAAGCTCCAAGTGAGGGAGGACAGAAGTAAGGAGATAGCTGACGTGGATACGGAGCCGTGTAAGCTTTGCCAAAGCCCTGTATGATGGAGTGAGGGGGCAGGAGAAGAGATGACATGAAGTCATTAACCAACAGAATAAAATGAAGCCCCTTCAAAATGGAGCCACATTTCTCAACAGTTACATTTTCATTAGCTAGAAAGAAGAAAGCACAACGCCACCAAGCACAGGGAGACTGGCTGCAGCTTTCTAAGAAGTAATTACTCAATTCTTGGTGGCCTGTGAATTAAGGCTTCTTCCCTTGTCTATGGCCAGTAACTGGGGGTCCTAAGGGATGCTTCCCATTAGCACTCACAAGCTGATAACTAAACCCTAGTAATTAACCTTTCTAGGTCATCTCCCTCTGGGGTCCGGTAGGAGACCTGAGCCTTCTGCAGCATTTCCAGGTGTGTCTCTGTCTCCCTCAGTTTATCTTTCAACTCTTGCTTTTCCTCTTTGGTTCTTTCCAGCTCAGCTTTCAGAATCTGGAATTCAGCTTGTCGATAACCCATGTGTTTCTTGCTCCAGTACAAGCCTTCCGCATCCTGGGTACTGTAGATCACCAATTCATGTTGGACCTTCTTGAATTCAGACTGCCAGTGATTCCTCTCCTGTTCCAGCTCCTCCACCTGCAGTCCAAGAAACAGAAATTCAGTGACCCCACAAAAGAGTGTGCCAAAAACCATTACTCGTATGATCATCCTGTGATTCCACTATACATATTCCTCTACTTATGGACCTCTTCAATACCATAAAATGGGCAGGAAGCCTACTACAGTTACTCTATCTTAAACACACCACAGAACAGTTCAAGGGCATATTTTGTTTAAAGGCCTCAGAACATAAAATTATCAGGGCACCAACGTCCTGGTCCCTTGGTTACAATGATCTGTTATTCCTAGTGGTAAGGTATTACCCTAACCTTTTGCTGGAACAAATTCCTTTCAGCCAAAACACGTTCCAATTTTTCTGTGGTTCTCTTCAATTCTTCCAGCTCTTTCTGGTTCTTCATCTTTGGTGTATTACAACCTTCACTCTCCTCATAGCCTCTTCCTTTCTCCCCAATGGCTGCAGCAGGGATTGCAGCAGAGGTCACAGAATAAGGCCCTGGGTTCCAAGATTCAATTGCTTTTCGTCTCTCAGCAAGCTCCTCTCTGTTAAAAGGGATCAGCTGAATGGGAGCTCCTGAATCTCTAACACCTTTGGCAACACCAACAACAGCTACAAAAGGTCCCTTGTTCACTTCTTCTTTGTTTATGCTCATGCTACCTCTGTTAGATTCTTCTGCCACCAGTCTTGGCATCTGATCTTCTAATTCTTCAGGAAGCAGGGACCCCTGACGTTGGTCTTGGGCCCCTGGATACAGAATTGAAATCTCTCTGTTTTGACCTGTATCCTTGCTTGCTTCTGGGTATTCTGGGAAAAGGTATGGTGGTGTACTTCTCTCAGAACTCGATTTGTCATGGCTGTTCTCTCCTTCTGGGTAGGCAACAGCTGCCTCTACCCTCCTGTAAGGAGCAGGCATGGAATAATCTAGAACAGGTGTTGTCATCTCATTCTGGAGCCTTCTTCGTTTCTCCACTGGTTCCTCACCTACGATCCATTTGTACTTACTGCAAGAAGAGGAAATTAAATTGTAAGCTGTCACAGTACAGGTTAAGTATGTTCTGATCCTATGGAGCCCCAACTCAAACTTGCCATATTCAGATGGGCTCTAAACATTACCCACAGACAACTTCAGGTCAGGGATACAACTTTACCTGCAATCCTCAACCCCTTCACTAGTGCAATTGGTATTAAGGGAGAGGTAAAGTTGAAGATGTGAATAGGCAGCATCTGGATATAATAGGATTAGGTTGACCTTGGTTAAGAATTCTAAAAATAAGACTGTGACCAGTCTGACTTGGAAGTGTCCTAAATATGCAAGTCAAGAAGGAAGACAAAGAAAAAACACATACCCCAAATCTCCTAACACAAGAATGGAATGAAAAGGCCATAAAAAGCTTAGCAGAGTATGCAGAGAATAGTGCCAACTGATTAATTTTACAGTGATGTAAAAGTCTTCTAGTATTAAAGACTTATGCACATTTTTTATATTGCAGCAGAACCACACAATTCTTTCGACAGCCCACTGGATTGTGGCTATTGCCCATTATTCACTTGTAAAAGTTAATTGAATCACAGGGGCCCTTCTGAAACAAAGAAAGTGAATCAGCCAATTCAAGTCATTTCCCCCTTGTGACAAAGAACTTCCATACTCAAGCACAAGCAGACACTCCCTGAGTTCTGCAGGAAAGCCCATGATGATGGCCTCAAATCATCTTCCACTTCTGGCTGCTGTATGCCCTAGGAGTTGAAGGAACTAACAAAACAACTGGCACTAGATAAATGAATAGGCAATTTTTAATCACGCAGCAGGATGGGAACCCCATTTTTATCTTTACAACTATTCAGCCCTCTCTCTGGATAACCAAGACATTTCAAGATCAAATCAACTTTCAAATATTTAATGAGAAAGCATCAGGCATATGATCTGCCAACCTCATAGTACCTCAAGGCTGGCCATATTTTTCTGTACTTTCTGAGAATATCTGTAAGATAAACCAAACTGTACCTTCTTATAATGCCCATATGTTCTTCAGAAATACAACTGATCTGCCATCTTAATAGATCTTGTCATGTTAGCCTTAGGTAAAAGCAAAAAGACTTAGGACCTATGTAAGAACAAATGTATCCATCTTTGAACATGTATAAGGACTACTATGACGGTCCATTCAGCTGTGGTACTGAAGAAGACAGTAAAACAATCAGCTGGCAGGTACAAAGGAAAGGTGTATAATACTACATAGCAACAACCAACCTTTGTACAAAGCAATTATAGTCATATTATTTGCCTTCTCTTCATTTTCCCACCTCTAAGCGTTATGTCTTTAACTGTCTTCTCTTCTAACCCTATGTTTCTTCTCTTTTGCAGTCTTATACAACCTCTTGGCTATAGCCTCTGGCAACAATTCCCATATTCTCCCAAACTCTGACCAAGGACTGAATTTCCAATTCCCTGTCACATATGTCTTCCTGGAGGTCCCACTGGTATCTCAAATTCAGTATGCATAAAACCAACCTTTTACTTTCACCTTCAAACCTGCTCCTTTTCCCTATGTTTCCTATTTGTGTTATAACACCACCAAACTTCAGTAATATTTATATAGTAGTTTTATACATTATCAATCCTCAAGTTCAAGCTCTCACTACCTTTCCTGGACTGCAATGGCTTCCTCCTGTCTCCAGTCTCCCCTTCTCTTACCTCCAGATCACTGTACCAAGCTAATCTTCCTAAAGCATTGCTCTGATTATGGTACTCCTCTATTCAAAATCTTTATTTATTGCTCCCCACGACATAAAAGCTTATATGTCTTAGCTCAGTATCAGAGCTTTTCCATGACAAAACACAGGAAACATTTACTGAGCACCTACTCTGTACAAGACCATGTAAGAAGTGCTTAATGTGTATTGCCTCATCTAATTCTCCCAATAAACATGAAGCAGGTGGGATTATTTTCTCCATTGTTTTAAGGGGATGCTCAGGAAGAAGTTAACTAACTTTCTCAAGGTGGCTAGTAAATATCAGAGCTGGGACATAACTGGGCCCTAGCTTTCTCTCTCATTACTCCCTTCACTAATATCAGTCAAACTGGATGCCCTGTGATTCCTCATGCTGCTCCTTTTGACTGGAGTGCCCTTCTTCTCCCCAACAGTGCACATGTAAATCTGGCTCAAATGCTACTTCTGAATTCCTAGAGCACTTCAAGCACTCTCTTATAAAAATGCATCACTTCCTACCATGTGAAAGGGAGTGGGAGTGTGTGCGTGTGTGTTTGTGTGTCTCCTAGGTACGTTACAAAAGTACAAAAGTCTAAGTTCCTACACAGAAGGGAGTTTAATTAACCATGCCAGATGGGGATGAGGGAACAAAACTTTCACATAAGAGGCAATCAAAAAAGGAACTATTATGTGAATGAGGGAAAATAACTAGATTTTACTTATTGGTTCTATACTTCTCCAGAAAGTCTGGCAAGTCCTTCTAGGAATCAAATCTCATGCCAGACTTGTATTCACTCATTGAGTAGAGATTAATTAGGGGTTTTACATACTAGAAATTCTTCAACTACACAGTTCCCTCTTATTTTCTTCCTGCTTTTTGTCATATTCCTCATTATGTGCATTTATGCAATTTATGGTGCATTTTGGGTTTTCTCCTTTAAGTATTTTACATTTTCTGACATACACCACGTTTCTGCTCCTTCAAAATGCCTTCTGAGAGGCTTCTGTAATTAACCACTATCAGTTTTGTATTAATTCAAACCACTATCAGTTTTGTATTAATTCACTAACCAAGATAGAGAATTATACATTCAAATTAATGTATTTCATTTTTTACTCACTCATTTCATAAATGTTTCCTACTATGTTTAAGGAACTACAATAGGCAAGAATAAGGACCAAAAATCACAGCCCTGTTAAGAGTGTGTATGTACTCCTTCCAGATGATGTATTTTTCAACATCTTTACTGAGACAGAAATATATAAATGCACTTATTTAAAGTGTACAATTCCACAATTTTAGTATTCTCAGAGTTGTGTAAACATCACCACAATCTAAGTTGTGAAAATATACACCATCCCACAAAAAACCTCCTACACATCAGCAGACACTCCCCATACCCCCACTAGGCCACTAATCTACTTTCTGTCTCTATAGATTTGCCTATTCTAGGCATTCAATATAAATGGAATGATAAAACATATGGTCTTTTTAAACTTGCTTCTTTCACTTAAATGGAATGATAAAACATATGGTCTTTTTTAACTTGCTTCTTTCACTTAACATGTTTTCAAGGTTTGTCCATGTTGTAGCACATAATCAGTATTTCATTCCTTTTTATACCTACATAATAGTCCATTGTATGAATAGGCCACATTTTATATCCATTCATCAGCTGATGGTTATTTAAATTGCGTCCACTTTTTAGCTACTACGAATGACACTGCTATGAACATTAGTATACAAGTTTTTGTATAGATATATGTTTTTAGTTTTCTTGGGTATAAACTTAGGGGTGGCATTACTGAGTCATACAGCATTCTGTTTACCATTTTGTGAAACTATTGAAATGTTTTCCACAGCAGCTGCAACACTTTGCATGTATACCAGCAAGCGATCCTCTCACCTCAGCCTTCCAAGTAGCTGAAACTACAGGCATACACCACCATGCTCAGCTAATTTTTGTATTTTCTGTAGAGACAGGGTCTTCCTATGTTGCCCAGGCTGGTCTTGAACTGCTGGGCTCAAATGATCCTCCCGCCTCGGCCTCCCGAAGTGCTGGAATTACAGGCATGAGCCACTATGCTGAGTCTCTTTCTTCAATTGTAATATAAGCATCTAAAAATATAATTTTCTTTCTCAGTATTTCTTTAGCTTCACCCTACAGTTTTCATATATTTTAATTTTAATCTTTTCAATATGTTTTTTAATTTCCATTGTGAATTTTTCTTTTATCCATTTGTTATTTTGGAAATTAAGATATGTGTCATTTAATTTCCATATATTTGTGTATTTTCCAAATTTCCTTAGGTTGTTGATTTCTAATTTAATTTCTAATTTAATTATATTGTGATTGAAGAACATCCTTTGTATTCTTTTTAAATTCACTGAGGTATATTTTATGGCCTAACATACGGTCTATCTATCCTGGAGAATATTTCACATGCATTTGAGAAGAATATATACTGTGTTATTGTTGAGTGAAGTTTTCTGTATGTATGTCAGGTCTAGTCGGTTCAGAATGTTCTTCAAGTCTTCTATTTCCTGGTTGATCTTATTCCTAGTTGTTGTGTCCATTATTGAAAGTAGCGTATTGAAGTCTCGAACTATTATTGTTGAATTGTCTGTTTCTCTCTATGATTCTGTCTGCTTTTGCTTTGTGCATTTCTGGGGCTCTGTAGTTAGGTCCACATGTGAGTATAGTTATTACATCTTCCTGATGGACTTTATCATTATGAAATGTCCCTCTCTATATCTAGTAGAATTTTGTATTTAAGAGTATATTTTGTCTGATATTAATATAACCATGTTTGCATGGTAAATCTTTTTCTATCCTTTTACTTTCAACCTATCTGTATCTTTGTATCCAAGCGTGTTTCCTACATATTTTTTAAAAGTACAATCTGCTATCTGTCTTTTGATTGGATTGTTTAATGCAGTCACATTTTATGTTACTGATAAGGTAGAATTTATATCTGCTATTTAGTTTTTTAATTTTCTATAGGTATCATGCCTTCTTTGTTCCTTTGTCCAACCTTTCCTGTTCCTCTTTTTATATCATGCATTTTCTAGTATAACATTCACAAATCTAGTAATACATTGTTATAATTATTGCTTTATGCAATGTTACATCTTCCAAGGAAGGCAAGAGAAGAAAGCAGAGCAAGTACATATTTATAGAGTTTGTTTCATTAACCTTTTTATTTTCTATTTTTTAATTGTCATTTCAGACTGTAGATCTGAGTTACTACCTGGCATCATTTTATTACTCCAATATAACTCTGTACCCATCCACCTCCTTTGTGCTGTTCTTGTAAAATATTTTACATTTGTATATAAGCACAATGATAAATCAATATATATGCAATTATATACAAATATGTATTACTTTATGTTATTATTTAAATAAGTTAAGAATAGAAAGAGGAAGAAATACGCTATTGTATTATGCTTTATAATTAACTACACAGTTACTTTTACAAGCACGTTTTGCTTTTTCATGTGAATTCAGATTACTGTCTGGTATCACTTGCTTTCATCCTAAAGAACTCTCTTTAATATTTCTTGTTAGGCAGATCTGCTGGCAACAAATTCCCTCAGCTTTTGTTTATCTGGCAGTGTATTCAGTTCACCTTCATTTCCTAAAGATAATTTTATTGTATTTAAGATACTTGATTGACAGTCTTTCATTCAGTATTTTGAATATGTCATCACGTAGCCTTCTTGTTCTCATTTTTTTTTCATGAGAAGTCATCAACTTTAATCTTCTTGGGGTTCTCTTGTACATAATGAATCATCTTCTCTTTGCCTTTGGCTTTCAATATTTTCACTATGATGTGTCTGGCTATGAATCTCTATATTTATCCTATTTTGAGTTTGCTGAGCTTCTTAGATGTACAGACTAATGTTTTTCATAAACTTTGGGAAGTTTTTAGCCATGATTTCTTGGAATATTTTTTCTACTTCATTTTCTCTCTATTCTTCTTGCACCCCTATTATGCATATGTTGGTGCATTTAATGGCATTCTACATTTCTCTGCTCTGTTCATTTTTCTTCTCCACTTTTCTTCGGATTGCATAATCTGTAACTGATCTATCTTCAAGTTTTTTAATTCTTTCTTCTTCCAACTCTAATGTGCTGTTGAGTCCCTTTAAAAATTTTTTTCTTATCAGTTATACTTTTCACCTTCAGAATTTCCATTTGATTACTTTTATAAGTTCTGTCCCTTTATTGATATTCTCCACTTTCTTTAATTCTTTAGACATGGTCTCCTTTAATTCTTTGAACATATTTATAACAACTGCCTTGATGTATTTGTGTGATAAATCCAACATCTGAATCTCTTCAAGAGCAGTTTCTATTGCTATTCCTCTCAACCCCCTGCTCCCTGTAGAGGTTACACTTGCCTGTTTCTCTGCATGTTTCACAATTTTTGTTGACAACTGGACATTTTAAATAACATAGTATAGCAATTCTGGACACTGAGCTCCTATGACACTGGTGGTGTTGTTTGCTTGGTTATTTATTTAATGACTTGGCTGAACCGACTCCATGCAGTCCATTTCCCCTGTAGCATGCAGCCTCATCATGTACTTGTTCAGATTTTTTTCTTGATTTCAATCTTTCACTTGTAACCTAGGGTTCATACCTGGTTTGGCACAGGCCACTTATTAGATAAAGGTTATGCTTAAGTCCCTTCAGCCAGTTAGATTTTTACTCTTTTCCACTGGATCTGTGTGAGACTTGGAGGTTACTACCAAAGTTCAAGATGTATATGCTTCTGCCCCACATTCAGCCAAGTACTAATAGCTTAGATTTTCCCTCTTCAGTCACCCCAGAGGCATCATAGACTTGAGCATGTACCTAGTCTCCCAAATTGCTAGGGATGTATGTGATTTCATTTTTAAGCCTGGTTCCCAAGTAGTGCCCCTGGGTCAGAGTAACATTGTTCAGCCAGTAGTTAGTTAGAGGTTGTGTTTAAACCTCTAGTGCAAGTAAGGGTCCTCTTCTTTGCTGTTTCATCTATGTTTGGCTTGAGGACTGCTTTCAAGTTCACCTTAGGTCCTGCTCTGATTGCTTCTGAGTGGGTGTAGCCCTGTGCTTATACATAGCCTTTCTGACACCCAGGACTGACTATGATCCCAAGAGGGCTCTTGACTGTATTTCCCGGATTCTCTCTGTTACCAAACTTATGACTGCTTGCACATTTTGCCTACTGAAACTTGTCATAAAGTTATAATTGCCCTCATAATTGGTCTCCACCAAGATTTCCATTATTTTTGACAATGCCCTTTAGTCACAGAATTCTTCGTGTTCTGTTCCACATAAAGTCAGTTACTTTAGGTATAGCTGTGGAGTTCTTCATCCTTAAGGCCTGCCTTTCTCTTTAAACAGAATCTCTGGAACAGTGTTCAAGAACAAGAGACAAAGACAGTAACATACTTCTCCCAGAGTAAAATTCCTTCTTTATGAATAAGTGCTGGGGTAATTTTTGGCTTACTTCTTCCAGTATAGACTTCTGACCTATGAGCAAGCTTGGGTAGGAACAACAGGGGCATAGTATTATTAACTTGCTGTTCCTTGGTGAGTGCTTCCACCCTATAAGTGAGAGCGTTGTGGGATAAGAGAAGGCTGAGAGAAGAGAAACCCAGTCTTCGTGGGTCTGCCTGGAACAGAGCTTCTACAAAACAGAACTGGAGAGGAGATGAGAAAAGCCAAAGACCTGCCCCTCCCAGGTAAAACCATAGCTCTAGACAAGGAGCCAGGGGAAGAGGGAGCCCCCATCTTCTAGACCACAGTCACCTGGATTAGAATTCCCTTGAGTAGTTTTCATAAAACAGAGCTTGAAGTGGGATAGATTGTGGTTCAAATGCCACTGACTCTTGCTGTTCTTCCTAAGATTTAGGAGATTTCTTGAATATTTCTCCCTTTGCTGTGTGCCCCTAGGACAATATCCAGAAACTTTGATTTTTTAAAATATATTTTTCAAGTTAAACAGTTATTTCTTGGTGAGATATTCCACTGTCTTCCTCATTTCTCCATTCTGGAAGTTGCTTCCCCAGATAATATTTTTTAAGGTTAATACTTGCCCCTGAATCAATCTTATTCATTTGCAAAATTGTTCTATTTCTACCCCTTGCTTATTTCAAGTATTCCTTTAGAACTATTAGAATTTGTCTACTCCTTTCCTTCCACCATTACAGTGCAATCCAGAATTTCTTGTTATCCTTTTAAAATATGAACTAATTAGCCTTTGACATACAGCTTACTCATATCTAAATATCTAAATAAATTACAGCCACTAATTCTTGCCTTCATTCAGATGCTTATGGTTACTTTAGATCTTTCTTTTTCTTTGAGACAGGGTCTTGCTCTGTTACCCAGACTGGAGTACAGTGGCATGATCACAGCTGGCTCACCGCAGCCTAGGTTCAAGTGATCCTCCCACCTCAGTCTCTTGGGTACCTGGGACCACAGGCATATGTCATCACACCTGGCTATTTTTTTATTATTATTTGTATAGATGAGGTCTCACTATGTTTCCCAGGCTGGTCTTAAACTCCTGGGCTCAAGCAATCCTCCTCCTCGGCCTGCCAAAGTGCTGGGATAAGAGGTGTGAGCCACCGCACCCGGCCACTTTAAATTTTATTTTGTATCGCTCATAAGAAAACTTTTATGTATTTTATATGTAAGTATTGGGGATACTTACATAACAAACTTTGACTACTCAAACCTCCTTCATCTTTGATTTATCAGTACCCTAGAACAGAGCCTTTCATACAGTAGGCACTCAAATACAGTCATGCATTACTTAATGATGGGCATTCATTCTGAGAAATGCATTGTTAGGTGATTTCCTCGTTGTACAAACATTGTAGAGTGTCCTTGAACAAACCCAGATGGTATAGCCTACTACACACCTAGGCTATGTGGCATATAGCCTATCGCTCCTAGGTTACAAACTTGTAAGTATTTGCATATCAAATATATCTAAATATACAAAAGGGACAGTAAAAATATAGCATTATAAGTTAATGGGACCATTGTTGTATATGTGGTCTGTTATTGACCAAGATATTATGTGGCACATGACTATACATGTAGAATAAACAAATAGAAAGGGATTATTTCCTTTAACAGAAATAAGCTGTCTTCCCCTAAAAGGGTATACCTGCTTACATACTGGTGAAACCTATCCTTTAATGCAGGTCCTCTCCTCCCCTTGCTAGATTTGTGGGACTCACAAAGCTGTTTCCAGAGACACTTGTGGAGCCCCTGCTAACCTACCCCACTAGAACTTAAAAGTTTTGTTGGATAGCGTATGCTTTATTCTATCTAGAGTTAGTGAGCTGAACTACATGACCCAAGGACCCTTATCAGCTTCCTATGTTGATAATAGCAGAAGACCTTTGTAACTCTTGATTAAACTTTAATGTTTTATCAGAAATCCTGTATATTTTATAGACTCTTGAGTACCTTCATTTTCCCCCATAAAAAGGTAGTCTCAGCCCAATCAATCAATGTGAGTCTCCCTAAAAGTGTAGCTTGAAATGGCACAATCATCATTTGCTCAACTTATGTAACACATATGACATTAGCAACAGCAACTATCGCATACCTCTTATATATCTCTTTCTCTTGAAATAATTTCATTCTCATTAAGTTAAAATTACACATGAATGGTCAGAGCACTTTACCTGTCCTCTACAGCCAAAACCTCACTCTTGATATTGCAATCCATAAAGACTCATAAAGAAATTCCAATAAAGATTGATAAAGTATGCCACCCAATGGAAGTTCTATTGTACTGCATTCATAAAATAACTATATAAATCAGCATTTGTAATCCCCTTGAGGTTACCAAAAACACTACAGAGTTACAAAAAACACTGAAAAAAAAAGGAAAAGTGGTCATAGTAGGGAAAGGATAGTCTTCAAAAGCAAAGGCACCTGACACTACAGCAGCAATGGTGATATATGAACATCTCCAGAAGACCAGGGTAGAAAGGTAATAATGTGCTTCAAAAACACTTAGCATTTACAGTGCACTCCTCCCAACCCAAAATGGGAGTTGGGAAAGTATACATGGAAACAGTATAATTAGGTTCAAACTCCTGAGACTAAGGCTGGAATCTATTTCTTATCCCACTGCTACAAAATTCAATCTTAGAAATTGCTTCTTAAATATGACTCAGATTCAACCATTACTTATTGAGTATCTACTATATTCCAAGGTAGTGTTCTGTTTGTTGTTGTTGTTGTTGTTGTTGTTGTTTTAAGAGACGAGATTTCGCTATGTTGTTCAGGCTGGTTTCGAACTCAGAAACACAGAGAAAAAGCAACCAACCAGGAGTCACTTTATCCTATTATGTATTCCACTGACTATTCTACAATATGTTAAGAAGATAACCAAACTGAAAATAGTCACTAAAAAGTTCACATCCCACCATATAATAGTCAAATTACTGATGAACACACACATTTCTACTATTAGAGAGCAACTCTGTGACTGCCCTATACGGCTTGGCCCTGCAAAAGTGAGAAGCAGAATAAAGAGGAGAAAGCAAGGAGTCATAACTAGGAGTACTGAGTTCAGTCCCATGGCAGTATAGGGGCAGTCATATCCTTCAGTGCTTCAGATACTCCTGATATGTAAGAAAAAGAAGTTAGACTCCTTGTTATGAAGACACAAAATAACACTGATGAGGTGCTAGAAGGTGAACAAGGAAAGTCCAAGACTAAACTTATACTAATTTATTCTAGGAAACAACAAATGATAAGGTTTACCTAATGGCACAAATATCTAATAGTTATTTTTATATGTGGCCAACATATACTAGGCCTATGAGGCCCCAGAAAACTTCAATATCCATACACTGAAGAAAAGGAGCAATGCTTGTTGATATAACATTACCTTATTTGTATAGTATTTTACACTTTTCAAATACTGTCCATTATTACACTTGCAGAATTCCCAATATAACGTGAATACATGGTACATAAAATGAGTATCAGCAAATGATCACCTCAAAATTATATACCTGACACAGCAGTTATAATACTGAAAAACTGGAGATACATGCAACATACTATAATATCAACTTAAAATTGTGTTTCTACTTCTGAATTCCATGCTACGCCTTAGAAAAAACAGAAACAGGGTAAAACATACCAACTTACTCTAGAGGAAAACAGACCCTAAGGCTTATTATTGACAAGAAATCAGGCTTTTTAGTTACCTGGAATACTGAAAAACACTGGAATCCAGAGGCTTAAGTTGAAGAGAAGGTGATCTGCTTTCTTCTCCACCAGATGGAAGCACACTAGGGCTATGAATTCCCTCATATACAGTGGTCTTGTTATTCAATCCAGCCATTTCTTGAACAGTAAGGTTCTTTGGTGGATTACCGAATACCTAGAAAAGAAAGAAATGATTTGCAAAAATACCAAATTCAAACCAAATGCCAAAGGATGAGTCAATCCTTTTGATGCTAGGAAAGAATGCCTGGCCAAATAAAAAGAAACTGTTTTCTATACAAAACAAACAGTGAGTCATAATGTACACTAGGCATATTCAGTTATCAACCTTATCAGCTGGACACCAAACAGACCTCCCCAACTTACTTATTGGCTCCTAGAATTATCCCACCCCCAACATAAACCCAGACCCCCTAATCATTGTCTAATTCTCTTTTGTGACTCAGTTTAAGGCTGAGTTTTCACTCCTCTGAGATGTGTGATGAGGGTAGGGATGGTGGGAAAATGTACTGCGGCAAGTGTCTGTGCCAGTTTGGGAGAAATGCATGCGACAGACTAACATATATTCACAGTACATACACACGGACATGCATCTGGATCTTGTGGGAGAGCCAGCTCTTGAAAATAGTATGAATGATTACGGTGAGGGAATATATAGGGGAGGTAAACTGAATGAGAACAGGGCAGTCCTAGGAAATCTCCCAATCTCTACATCAGACTATTAAACCAAGACATTAGGGTATGAAACCTGATTATTCATATCCCTGGGTCTTGGCAGGATATCAGAAGAAGAATTAGTATTAAATTGCCTCTATCCTCACCAGTCTGACCTACCCTGATTGAGTGGTTGGAAGGTGAATCTAACATGCGACTAGCAGATCTCTCTGGGAAAAAGGGTCAAGAGGGAAATCATGCAGAAAGGCAAGGTTGGGAGGGGAAGATATATGGGTGCTATGGTGGCTGTCAGGAAAGGAGTGTCCCTGAAAGGACGGCCAACCTTATTGCACCCTTCAGCGTCCGGAGCTGGGCAACCATGTCCGAGAGACAGTGCTCCTGAAAATTCAAAACAGCAGAGTCTTTATAAAGCCAGCCAGCCTGAAAGCAGGGATCAGGAAGGAGTACAAAGAACCACCCTTTCTTCCCAAGAGGAAGGAGGAAGCAATCACCCCTGAATCCTGGAAGAAAAGAGACAGGAAAACCAGACATTTAACAGGAGAAGCCTGTATGAGGATGGAACACAACGCCGAATATTCTATGACACTGAATGTGACATTCACACTGTCCAGAGTCAGTACTGAATCCAAATTTGGCAAATAAATGATTTGACTCTTCTATTTTTGGTGATCTAAACATGAGTGACAGCAGAGCAAAGCAAAACCAAAAGATCCAATGAAAAGAAGACCACCAGAAGAAATGGTTTATTTCTATGCAGCTTTCAAGATTGCTGCTTCCTTTAACTTATAGCCTCTGTTAGGGAAAATGTCATGTGAGAAAGATAAGGGTGTGCACTGCCTCTCACCTGGTGGTTCTCATTTTCCATAGGCATCTTCTTCTTCTCCTCAACAGTTTGCTCTCTAGGAGAAGACAAAAGTGCTATTTAGTTCACTCATGAAACTTCTCAGTTTGAAATGGACTGTTAATTGTAGATTTAGGTTATAATGTTCCTTCCAAATTACAAATAGTGTGAGTCTCATTGAGTAACTGAGGGTGCCTTTCTGAACTAGGCTACTGAAGTGAGATTTCAAGTGCCCCATGAGAGAGAGAGAGAGAGAGAAAGAGAGAGACAGACAGAGAGAGAGAGAGAGAGAGAGAGAGAGAGAGAGAGAGAGACACTAAAGACAATCACTAGTTGAGACATTCAAGAGATGGTTAGGAGGAATAAAGAACTGGGAGAGCAGTGAGGTGAGGAGGGAAATTATTTTTTAAGAACCAAAAAAATTTCTCTCTTCTCAAAACTCCCCTGTCCTATTAGGAAGTGTCAGGCTCCTCTACCCTATGACAGAGAACACCATCTCATGTATACTCAACTGTTTCTTAGCTTTGCTCAAGTACAGGTCTTCATCATTGAGTTCTTGTTCCTCTGGAACAGAGCACCTCCTGCAGTATAGAGAAGAAATCATCCTTTGGAAGCAAAATGTGTCCTTCACTTTTACCTTTTACTTTTCTTACAACTATGCAGGTTAACAACCCTCTAACATTATAAAGTTCAGATCCCCATTCAAATTATAAAACCCTGTTATATTTAAGGCATGAGAAAGAGAACTTTAAGAGTGAAAACTGAAAGGAGTACTAGAAAATGCATTCAGTTGTCAAAAGTAATCCTAGAAACAAACAAACAAAACTTAACAGTAATTGGCAACTATATTATACCCAGTTCATAAAGGGGTAAAGTGGCCTGGAAGATAATGTACCCTGTACTAAAAGATAAAGTATTCAAATACGAGACTTCTAAGTACTCAGTTCCATATTCTAATTACACAATCTCATTTACTCTCCATGGAAAGATACTTAGGCACATCTAGAGACTGAGGAAATGCTTATATTTATAGATCTAATCTTTGTTCATTTAACTTCTTCAATTTCAGACATTTTTACCCATTTTAGCACCTTTCTTTCTATCGGTAATCAGTATTTATCCTGCAAAACGAACTTTCAGAAAGTCAAGGCTGAATTGAAGCACACTGACTTATTATTATGAACCTATGTAACTACTGAGTCAAATTTTTAAAAACTTTTAAATTGAAGTTAATGCTCACAGATATGCCAGACACTACTTAGATGTTGGATGCTGCAAGGAACATATGGTATACTAAGAAGACAAACACACAAACAGCGCTGAATATACAATAGGTACAGGTACTACTGTATAACACTGATTCCGAATATGAAGCATATAAAGAAAATCATCGACTTGACCTGGAATGTAAGCCCTTGTTCTCAAAGAGTGTACAATCTCTTGAAGAGCCAAAACATACATACATAAAAAACATCCAAAAAGTACAAAACAATATGTGAACAAATGTCAACAATCAAATACCAGAGGAAGTCAGAGTAAAATCACTGTAAACTATGGTCAACAGGAAAAGCATCACACAAAAGACTTGCTCCCCAGATGGATGTGATTAGGATAGACAGATGGAATGCAGGCAGTCACTGCAAGCAAGAAGAATGACACTATCAAAGTCATGGAAGTGAGAGTAAGTATTTCATGTGTAGGGAATAATGAAGCCACAGGCCTGGCTCAAGTATAGAGTCTGGGTTAAAATAAAACGAAATGTAAGGCTAGATAGGTAAAGTAGGGTCAGGTAGCACAGGACCTTGAGTCCCAGGCTGAAGGGTGTGAACCTGACATGAAAAATGTTTTAGACTATAGAGATAAATCAAGAGTTACTTTGAGCATAAGATTGAGTCCTGGAACCTTACCTGTACTTTGGATGAGAATTATAATAACAAAACCATCTTGCAGGTAGCATGGATGGATCAATCTTGCCAGGAAGCTTCCTCCATTTAAGACACTCATCACACTGAACCCATGTCTGGTCAGGGACCTTCCTGAATGAACAAAAATGGAAGTGTGACTATGTATATCTTAGCTCCGTGCTTTCTCTTACATTAGAAAGGTGCAGCCTAAAACAAAAATAACCTAATTTTATATATGAAATGTGTTAGGAATGTTATCACCTTGGTGCCCAAAATGTATATATTTTTAACTTCACAGATAAAATGATAGAACTATAGCAAATAACAAGTATTAACATGGTGAGCTACTATTATTTATGGAGGTCAATAATACTTATCCTATAACCAAAAACCACTTGTACTCCAAAAGCTACTGAAAAAAAATTTAATAATATTTATCCTGGTATCCCTGTTCCAAGTAAAAAATAGGGTAATTTTAACTCTAAAATTTATTAACTTGAAAATTTGTTTATTACTATATTACCAAGAAATAAAACCTACAGAATCATTTCATTTGCCTCTGTCCAATCATGCAGCAGGCTTAAAATGCATTTATGAGAGTCATGGAAGTATTGCCATTAAAACATCTCCCCAATTTCCCTGCAGAGACTCCCTATGTCTTTTTATTTCCCTCTCAAAAAACCTTTGCTTATAATACTTCAATCAAAATTTTACTAGGTTAATATTCCTAAAGTAAATCTTAAAAGGTAATATAAATGTGATTAAACTTTATATCTAGAAATGGTGGCTCCAGACAACAATGGTATTAAATTATTAAGATAAAAGTCCTCCAGAGATCAACTCTTAAAATGTATACCCACTCCCATTCCCCTCAGTTACCTACACTTTAGAGAGAATGTGTTTCTCTGAGAAAGAAGGTGGCCCTTATATGACAGAAGTACTCAGTACCTAAGGTGTGAAAGACAGGCTGGAGTGAGAATGGAGAAGGCGAGAGAAAAGACACACAAAGCAAGAAGAGGGCACCTCAGCCAATTTCACTAACATGTAATTTAGCCTGAGTTTTATGTATGTTGTATTTATACTGCTCTTATACTAGATAGTTCAATAGAGTGGTGTGGTCCTTTTACGTCTTCGTTCAATAATTTCCTTATCTTAAATTGTACTTTTTTCTTTCTTTCTTTTTCTTTTTTTTTTTTTTTTTTGAGACAGGGTCTCTCTCTGCTGCCCAGGCTGGAGTACAGTGTTGCAGTTTCAGTTCATTGCAACCTCTGCCTTCTAGGCTCAAGCAATCCTCCCACCTCAGCCTCCCAGGTAGCTGGGACTACAGGCAAGAGCCACCACACTTGGCTAAGTCTTGTACTTTTGGTAGAGACAGGGTTTCACCATGTTGCCCAGGCTGGTCTCGAACTCCTGAGATCAAGCAATCTGCCTGCCTCAGCCTCCTAAAGTGCTGAGATTACAGGTGTGAGTCACTGCACCTGGCTTTAAATTGTGCTTTTTTCTAAATATAAAAGTAATATAAGCTCATTATTAAAAACTAGAAAATACAGAAAGATATACAGAAGAAAATAAAAGGCACTCATAATTCTACCACTGAAATACAATGCCCTCTTCTTTTATTTTTTATTTTTTTGAGACGAAGTCTTGCTCTGTCGTCAGGCTGGAGTGCAGTGGTCCAATCTCTGCTCGCTGCAACCTCTGCCTCCTGGATTCAAGCAATTCCCCTGCCTCAGTCTCCTGAGTAGCTGGGACTACAGAAAGGCACACACCACCACACCCAGCTAATTTTTTGTATTTTACTAGAGACCGGGTTTCACCATGTCGGCCAGAATGGTCATGATCTCCTGACCTCGTGATCCGCCCGCCTCAGCCTCCCAAAGTGCTGGGATTACAGGCGTAAGCCATTGCGCATGGCCTGCCCTCTTCTTTTTCAAAACCCTGTTTGAACAAAGAAAGTTTGTACACATTTTTGGACCTACAGCTTCCTATCTCCTAGCTCCAGAAGTTCTAGCCTTGCAACCTCTAAGCTCTAAGCTCAGGCCTGACCTCTGGTGTCTATATATTTCAAGACAGCCACTGTTTTAGAGCCAGAGCCAGCAAAAAGCAGCTTCAGCAGTAGTGGGAGGGGAGAAGAAAGGTCATATTAGCTTTGGGTCTACATGCATATGCACAGGAGTCTCTGGCAGAATGCCAGTATTACTCTCTCGGGGATAAGCATGCTTAGAGGAAGCAACCCTCTGTTTTGGGCTCCATGCAGATCATGGTAGATCCTTCAATCCAGGCAGATAGAAGAGGCTTTTGGCTCATGCTTTCAGTAAATAGGTAGTTGAGGAGGCTGTACTACATTCCTCTCATCGCATCCCTCCAGAAGAGAGTAGCCATTAAGAACTTAGGTTTGTGAAACCTGATTACCTATATTCGATCCTTAGCTCTATTACTTGCTGCTTGTCTAACCTTAGGCAAGGTACTTAAGTTCTTGGTGTATCAGTCTCTACATCTGTAAAGAAGTAATAATAATATCTAACAGATAGGGTTGTTATGATGATTAAGTAAATCACTGGATGTAAAGAACTTAGAACAGTGCCTGATATATAAGCATTCAATAAATAATTACCATTATTACAATTCTGCTTCCAGCACATACACTCTCTAGCAGTATGTGAATGTCTGTTTCACTGCATTAATCTCTGCTAATTTGAAAGGCAAAAAATGGCATCTCATCTTAGTTTGTACTTTGAAAACTATGGAGGACGGCCACGAGCTAAGATCTTCAGAAGAAGAAGAGGGTGATATACATACAGCCATTAGGTTGCATTTGAAATAAAATTTTATATCATACATTTGCCTAATAATTTCCATTAAAAAAAACAGGTGCCTACCCCAAAACATTCTACTGATGTTGATGGCGGTATAACTGATGGTGTATGTGTTGCTACACATTCGATCCTCTGTATTATGCTCCTTACCTGACTTGTCTGTCTTAGAGTCAATAAATTCTACCTTTTCTTTAACATACTGGGTTCTCTATTTCTACTCTGAAGTATTGGTACAGTCCCAGCAATATTCACTAGGAGTAAAGAAAAGGGAAGTTTGCTAACATGTCTGAACACCTACTACACGCCAGTCACCGTGCTAAAAATGTTATGCCATCTAATTTAATATATTCAGAGAGGTGAAGTAACTTACTTACCCAAGCTCACCCAACTATTAAAAAGCACATCTGGATTTTCAACCCAGGAATGTTTGATTTAAATGGCCATCCTCTTCTACTATATCACACTAACTGTTTGAAATTGACAGTACTAAACTCTTCACATTTATGACCCAGAGTGTAAATATGTTCAACCAGAAAGAAGCAGTTTAGAGAATGAAGCAGTTAGTACCTGTGAGTTCCTATTTTTAGTCAATTAAACTTCCTGATGTGAAAAGCACCATCTTACCCTTGTTACTTCCATTTGATCTATGGATATTACCCCTAATACATTCATATTCTATATCTATTACTTACGGTATTGGCCTGGCTACAGCTGAGGTCTCAAAATTATCTTGAGATGTTTTCTCCTTCCAGTAAGCATTGAGCTTCTGGGCAAGGGCATTTATTGTTAACCTGAAAGAAAATGAAAGAAGTATGTCAAAGTTCAGCACTTGTTGAACAATTCTTTGATCTTTGAAAAGTTCCCATTTGACAGACGCCAATAATTTAGAGTATTTGGCATACTTTTGAACATCTACACTTTAAGAAACCAAGATGGGAATCCATTGCCTTTGGAAGCTACGTGTCAAAATAACAAAGTCATAATGCTGAACAGTCACTTTAGTTGTAAAGGTGAAATGGTCACAAGTGCTAAAAAGTAGAGTTCTACAAATTTTCAGGGCTTGCTGAATCAGGGAGTTGGTGGGTAACTTGACATTAGAGACAGAGAACCAAACTGCAGAGACAGGACAGAGTCAAATACTGATACGTTGATGGGGAGTTATTTGATTATCATATGACTATAGGTAGATAATTTAGAACAAGGTAAAAGTCAGAGGATCAAATACTGTACCCTATCTATTATAAATCAATCAAACATTAACTCTAGTATGTCTGTATAGTTCCTCTTCATCCAAATGCTGATCATAGCATTAAAGTCCCCATGAACAAGCACTCTTCAACATTCTACTACACAGCCATTACTGGAGGCTGTATCTGAGTTCCAGTTCTTGCTCTTTCTCTTTTATTTTTCTTCCCAAATGAACAACAGTAGACTCAGGGTCAGAAAAAAATGTAATTTGTAAAAATCAAATCCTAAATTTTACTTTTAAAAACTTCCAACTTTTGAATTACTAATTCCTATTTAATTCCGCAACCCAAGATTCCAACTTAATGTAGAGCTATACACAATTGGAAAACTGCACAATTAGAATTCAGAATTTTTAAAATATCTTTACCCCCTGGATCATTCCCCAAGGATTTTGCAGAGCTCTTCTCTTCTTAAGAGAAACTCTTCCTTATCTTCACCTTATTCATATTAAATTACATTCTCACTACACAGAAAAGATTAATCATATATGAGCTACCCTACAAACTCTTATTCCCCTTCAACCTACTCTATGTTTATATCCTTCCCTCAAGTCACGGTTGAAGAACTATTCCTCATTTCCTCTTAAAATTCTACTTAAAATCTACTTTAAAGAGAAATAAATTAGATGGGCTTATGGGAAGATGGCAGAATAAGAAGCATGTGGAAGCTGTCTCCTTACATATACACCAACTGCAGTAGCAGAAGCTGCCTGATTTAACCATTTTGAAACTCTGGAGTCTATGAAAAGTTTGCAACTTCCAGGGGAAGGCTTGGATGGTAAACTGCGGTTAATTTTGGTCAATTTCAGTTCTTACCTCAGTAATAGCCACCCATCCCCCACTCCCAGCCCTGTGGCAAGCAACCTTGCATGTGTTCCAAGAGCAACTTGTAGGAGCCAGTGTGGGCAAAAAGGACACTTTCCTCTAAATATTGCAAATCTATCCTCTTATCACTGCCTGCTCTTTCTGATCACAGAAGTGAAAACAAAAAGGCAACAGGCCATTATTGTTGAACCTCCCCCATTGTTTCAACCCTCTTCTCCAGCTGAAGTGACATCCAGAGGATTTAAAGTCCTGGTATCTTCTTTTCCTCTTCTATTTCTCTCTTTTCCCCCTTTTGTGAGCCAGACATAAAGACAAGGACATTCAAAAGCAATTGCACCTATGGAGAAAATTAGAAAGCCACTGTGAATGCCCAGAACAAATGCAAGCTGAGAAAAGAAATGAAAAGACCTTAAATTTACTTCTCAGGTTAATATTTCGCACAGAGAAAGCCTATAACAACAACAACAAAGGAAAGGAGAATTTTATTTCCAGAGTTATCACATTATTAGATTCAACTGTCCAGTTTGCAACAAAAAGTCACAAGGCATACAAAGAAATAAGACAGGGTGGTCTATTTCATTCAAAGGAAAAAAAAATAGAAACCACCCCTGAAAAAGAACTGATGATAGACCAACTTCACAAAGATTTTAGAACGGTCACAAAGATACTCAAAAACCTATAGGAAGATGAGCAGAAAGGCAAGAAAACAATGCATAAGCAAAATAGAAAATCAACAAAGAGATAACAAAGATAAAAATCCAAAAGAAAGTCTTGTGCTGAAAAATCTAAAAGGTGAAGTGAAAAATCCACTGTAGGAATTCAAAGTCAGATTTGATCAGACAGAAAAAAGAATCCGTAAACTTGAAGACAAAAAATGAAAATTATCAAGTATAAAGAGCAGAAAGAATAAAGATTGAAGAAAAGTGAACAAAAACTAAGGGACCCACAGGACACCATTAGTGGTCCAACATATATGCATTAACAGAGTCCGAGAAAGAGAAAAGAGAAAGGAACAGAAAGAATATTTGAATAAATAATTGCCAGAAACTTCCCAAATTTGATAAAAGACACAAATATAAACATCCAAGCTCAATTCCAAGTAGGATGAACTCAAAGAGACCCAGACATAGACACATTATAATCAAACTGTGAAGGCCAAAGACAAAGAGAGAATCTTAAAAGCAGCAAGAGAGAAACAATATATTACATTCAAGGAATCCTTGCAGTTTGTAACTCCATTTTTTGTTTTCTACATAATGTAAGAGAATACATTTACAAGAAAAAAACTGACCAGGCGTGAGCCACCACTTTTGGAGGCCGAGGCAGGTGGAACACCTGAGGTCAGGAGTTCAAGACTAGCCTGATCAACATGGTGAAACCCTGTCTCTACTAAAAATACAAAATTAGCTGGGCGTGGTGGAACATGCCTGTAATCCCAGCTACACGGGAAGCTGAGGCAGGAGAATCTCGCTTGAACCAGGAAGGGGAAGTTGTAGTGAGCCAAGATGGAGCCATTGCACTCTAGCCTGAGCAACAAGAGCAAAAGTCTCTCTCAAAAAAAAAAAGAAAAAAAATTATGATTCTGAAAGCTAATATTATTGTAACTTTGGTTTGTAACTTCACATTTTGTTTTCTATATAATTTAAAAGGCTAATGCATTACAAATTATTTATGATTTTGGACAACACAATGTACAAAGATGTAATTTTGTGATATCTACAACTGAAAGAAATGGTGATAGAACTTTTAAAGGAGCAGAACTTTTGTAAGGAATTGAAGTTAAGGTGGTATAAATCCAAATTAGAGTGTCATAACTTAAAGATGTTAAATATATTCCCATGAAAACCACAAAGAAAATAGCTATAGAATATACACAAAAGGAAATCAGAAAGGAATTTAAATGTTTCACTACAAAAAAAAAAAAAAATCACCCAAACACAAAAGACAGCAATGTATGAAATGAAGGGCAAAGAAAGCTACAAGGGACACAGAAAACAAACAGCAAAATGACAGAAGTAAGTCTCTCCTTAACAGTAATTACTTTAAATGTAAATAGATTAAATCCAGATTCACAAAGATATGATGTAATGAAAAAGAATGTAGCAGATGGTACCTGGAAGTGGGGCGCTGCTATCGGAAGTGGCTTTGGAATTGGCAATTGGCAGAGGCTGCAAAAATTTTGACAAGCTTGACAGAAAAAACCTAGATTACCTTAAACTAACATTAGCAGAAATACGGATGTTAAATAATTTCACTTGTGAGGGTTCAGAAAGAAGTGAAAAATATGGTAGAGAAAACACAAATTGCCTTAGAGAATACCCAAATCATTGTAAACAGGCTATTGGTAGAAATATGGATGTTAAAGGCATTGCTAGTCAAGGCTCAGAAGGAACTGATGAACTTGTTATTGGAAAACTTGAGAGAAGGTGATCCTTGTTATACAGTGGCAGAAAGCTTAGCAGAACTGTCCTACAGTTATGTGGAAAACAGAACTTGTTGATGATGAAATTGGAAATTTAGCTGAGGAGATCTTCAAGAAAAGTGTTAAAGGTGTGGCCTGGTGTCTTCTTGCTGCTTAAGTAAAATGCAAGAGGAAAGAGACAAACTGAAGAATAAACTGTTAAACAAAAAGAAACAGAACTCAATGATTTGGGAAATTCTCAGCCCATCCAGATTGCAAAAGATGCTAAAATTTAGAGATTCACTGTCAGGAAAGTATGCTCTAGAGAAAAAGCTGAGGCTGAGGCTGGACAATCTTTTGTTAATATCTCAGAAATATCAAAAGATCAGAGCATTCAGTCACACAAAATACTCTTTGAAAAGATAAAGCATGTGGCTCACAGATCTCCATAGCCATCTCAGCTGAAACCAAGAATAGATACAGGATTCCCTAGGAAAGACCTGCCAAGAGCCTCTTCTTGGATGACATGAATATCCATGAGACCCATAAGGTTCTTAAGAATGGCACACTAGCACAAAAACTAGCTTGAATTGAAAGAAATGGAGAAAAGCCTATTGGACCCTTAAAATTCTAGTCAGGAAACAGACTGATGAAACTACTCAGCTGCAAACACATGCTACCCTTCATTAAAAAGTAAAGACCGCTTTGAGGGTAGAGCCATAAGCCCAGAGGGCAAAGCCTCAAGACTAGAGGATGAAGGCCTTGAAACTTAATGGAATGTGCCTGGCTAGATTTTGAAAATGCCTAGGACTTGTGACTCCTTTTTTCCTTTTAGTTTCTCCCCCATTAGAACAAGAATACATATAATTAGTATCCTATGCTTGTTTCACCACTGTTAACAGCAAAATACAAAAGAGAAAATACATATCCACAGATGTAGAGGAATTTTACCCCAAGATGTACCATACTCAGAGTATCGTTCTTATGTGATTTAGATAATGAGATTTGAGACTTGTGAGCTGATGACATTTACATGAAATTTTTGACTCTGCATTGATGCTGTGATGGGTGGAGAATTTTGGAAACGTTGGGATGGGGTGAACATATTTTGCATATTAGATGTAAGTGGAATCTGAGGGGACAAAGGGCAGACTGTGATAGACATAATAATGTTTACACAGCAAGTGGGAATTAAGGATACTCATCAGTTGACCTAAGATAGGAAGAATATCCTCAATTACCCAATGCAATCACAAGGGACCTTAAATGTAGAAGAGTGTGGCAGCAGAGTTTAGAATCAGAGAAGAAGATGTGATGACAGAAGCAAAGTCATCAGAGTGATGCAATATGAGGACTCAACCTAGCATTGCTAGCTTTGAAGCTGAAGGAAAAGGGCCATGGGCAAGGAATGCTGGCAGCCTCCATAAGCTGGAAAGTGCAGGAAAATGGATTCTTTCCTAGAGCCTCCAGAAAGGAATGCAGCCCTGCCAACACCTTGATTATAGCCCGGTGAGATCTGTGTAGGACATCTAACCTATAGACTACTAAGACAGTAAATTAGTATTGTTTTCAGCCACTAAGTTATGTGGTAATTTGTTATGACAGCAATAGAGGACAATTTCTGTGGTTTATAGACAGAAGTTGAGTATCACTGTATTTCCCTCAAAAATGTAAAATATTTCATGGCTCTCCTATGAATTCATTATGTGTAGCTTAGCATGTAGTTTAGGAATGATGGTTCTAGTACAGGAATCAGCAAACTGGAGCCAAATCCAGCCCACTGCCTGTTTTTGTAAACAAAATTATATTAGATACAACCATGCTCATTCCTTTACTTAGTGTCTATGGCTGCTTTCATACTATAGCAAAATCAAGTAGTTGTGACCTTTTCTGGACCTTTTCAGAAAACGTTTGCCAACTGATGCTCTGGAATATGGCCCAACTCTACCCATTTAACTTGGTTTGCCTTCACTCTGGTTATAACCCATTATCTCCACTCCCCATATTCTTACCATTCTGAGTTCCTGTCACTACCTTAGCTCATGTTACAATTCCATCCTAGAATTCCTTTAGTCTCTTCCACGTCTTAATCATGTAAGGCACATCTCAAATCACACTTTCTATCCAAAACCTTCCCCATCTACTCTATCAGGGCATTTTCCCCGTAACATACCACTTAGGTTTTGATTGATCAAAGAGCCATTTTATTGCTCTCCAAATTACTTCATATATGTTACAATCTGTTGATACAAATGACTGTAAGCTCCTTAAAGATAGCAACCATGTCTTGAATTTCTCTGGAAAATTCCACAAAGCCCAGCCACTGTGTTATATACCAGTGGTATTCAATTAATATGTATTGACTACATTTCTTAAACCGAAATTCACTTTAAAATGTTCTAAGTTTGAGCCCTGATAGTTGCAGCTGAAATTACATCCATAACTGTTAAAAGTGATATTACAGATGATTTATTTGTAGACATCCCAGAAGTGTGATGGCTGGTATCTCTTATCATTTGCAGGTTTTGATATCTGTAATACTCACAGGATAAGTTGGCTACAGCAATCTTCTCTAGTCCCTCTCTTAAATTCCTATGTTTTTAATTTAAATACCTTTTCATTTTATGTAAAATAGATTGGATAAAAAAGGGCAATGGTACAAGAGTTGGCACAAGAGAACTGGCGCAAGAAGAATTGGCCTAAGAGTTATGCAAATTTGTTATCCTCAAAAGACTGTAAGCAGAATAGTATACTAGTTCTCTGTTTTTAGTAAAGTATGTAGCAGATGTTATGTTAAGTAAGTCAGAAATCCTATGTGTTCAACTGAATAAATCTACTGTCTATAGACTATCTCTCTCTGAATCTACTGCAATCACCTACCAGAACTCGACATCAAACACCAAAAATCAAATGTCTGTAAAATTTAAAACGTAGATTTAGGGGGTTGGTGGCAAAGATGATACAGAAAGATGTTAAATAATTTTTAATATCGAACATTTGAGTTTCACAAATCTTAATTATTTAGGTAGTCATCAGCAATTCACTATTCTTTTGACTCAAGTGAAACATAATAACTTGGCTTGGAGACTTTTGTCAAACTGATGTCTTTCCCAAGCTTTCACTCTTAAGAGTCAGTCAAGTCCTAGTCAAAGATTTCCATTATGGGCCAGATTTATATTGAAATGACAATTTTACTTAGACTGAGGACAGGTAGTTGTCATAACCACTGAGTAGCCCAAGTGACCATGAACCTTACCCTGAAATTAATTTGGAGTTGCCATTCTTATAGCTGTCTCTGTCAAACACTAAACCTAAAATTCTTGTGGTTCAAGACAAATTAAGGTAAAAGACTTGACTTTATTACAGTTTAGGCACAAAACAAAAGAGATTTGGGAAATTTCTTTTCTCCCACTCTAAGAAAAATATTTGCTACTGAGACTTCAAGGAAAATGACAGCAAATGTTCTCATGCCTTCTTTCTCCATACTCCCAGAATACCCCTTACCCTTTTGTGCCCTTGCAGATACTTCCCTCTGCTTAAAATGTCCTTCCTCTATTGTCCATCCAGAAAATTCTAACTTTTCCTTCATATTTAAGCTCAAATATAATCTGCTTGTGAAGCCTTCCTTGACTCCCTTAAGCACAAAGTTCTTCCCCCTTTGCACATATCACTTATTAAAGCAATTATTTTATAAGTATTTAAGTTTCTTATTTGCATATATACTTGTTCATAGGTGTCAAAGAGTCTTATTTTTCATCCTTAGTACCTGGCACATAAAAGCTGTCTCATAATACTTAATGAAATGAAGACCCATCTCCCTCTTGACATTTTTAAAATAAACTATTCTAACCTAGCTTTAAAAACTCCTTTGTCTTCTAAAAAGATCCCTACTGTTTCAGCCATAATGTCAGGTTCCTTTCTGATTCTTGCCTGTTTGCCTGCCCTATTAAATCTAGCTGCTTTAATGAAAGCACATGTCTTTCCTGCTGTTCTATCACGTTCCTCTAAATCTGTTCACTGTCTTCAAGAAAATTTTTTGGAACAAATTTCAAACTGCTTTTTTTCCCCAATGTATTCCATAATTTCAGATCCACTCATCTGTTTCCATTAAGATCAATTCCAAAGCTTTTCATTTCACCAGAAATCTTTTACCAAATTACTCCTATGCTCTTTGCATAATTTCTAAAGGTAAGGTTTATCTCAATGAGACTCTATATGCCATTCAGCAAACTTTAATTTTAAAATGAAATCATTTTATCTCTAATCTTGGAAAACAAATTTGAAGTAATTCTCAGTTAACTTATTTAGCTGGTTTTTAGAGATGGTTTTAGAGGCTTTGGAGAATAGAATCATATCTGAACAAACTAACGGAAGCACCTCAGGTTGGGAGTGACTCACCGGTACTCCTTGGTATACTCAAAGTCTTGTTTGTTGTAGGCAGGTTTTAGGAAATTGCACTCAATGACTCCAATTACTCCTACACCTTCTCCACGAGTTGGCTTAGAAGAAAATATTAATTTCAACACTTACATTACTGTTGGCTGCCTAGAGGCATTTCCTTTTGATTCCAAACAATAATAGAAAGATTACATAACGTTCATGGGCAAAAAAAGACCATCAAGATCTAGAGAAACACTTTGAATATATACCAACAGACTGCAAGCATTAAACTGAACTGGAAATTCGGACCAATTCTAGGGCAGAGATTTTCAAAATATGATCCATAGATCCCTAGCAGTCTTCTGGAATTAGTAGCCATCTCTACTTCACCACACTCCCTCCACTTGTATCTGCTTTATATTCCAGGACTGCCATAAGACTGCATTTGAATAAAGAATTACCGTGCTAAAAAACCAAGTTTATATACTACTGTTCTAAGGAACTGAAATAAATATTCATCTGAAAACAATTTTAAGGGTGCTATGTGATCCTATATTAAAATAAACAATTTTTCCACATACATAGGCCACCAAACAACTACTAAAGAGAGTCACACTTACAGCAATTATTAATTACAAGTTGACGCAAGGGTTTTTTAGATTTATATTGTTTTCTAATTATTTAATGGAAGGAACTGAGTCAAGGCATAATTAGATTGGCACACAAACGTGAGTTGTCTAAAGATGCTATAACAAGGAAAAACAAAATAGGCTGAAAATGAGCTATCCTGGGCTTTATATAACTGTCTTACTATGATGAAGCAGTTCATCATTCTTTGTGCTTTAGCAAACTTATCTGTAAAATAGGAATAAAAGGATACTTGTAGATGTTAAAGATTATGGTAAAATTTGTATAGAGTGGTTTAAAAAATATTTTCACATAATTCATCCCATTTAAATCTCTCAACCCTGTAAGCTGAGAGGTAGGCAAAGCAGGTATGCTTATTGTTCTTGTTTCCATTTTACAGGTCAGGAAATTGAGCCTCAGATAAACTAAACAATTTATCCAAGGTAAATGGAAAATTCAGGACCCAAATCCTGGTCTTCAACCACCATATTTTATGTGCCTTCCACTATGCCTTATTGTCTCCCCAAGAAAATGGAAAGAGTTACCTGAAACACAAATAAGCTGACACCATGGTAAACATGCTGGTAGTCTAATTCTGACTCTTATTATTAACAGCTACTTAGAAAATGCATTCAGTAAAGTTGTTGGGTTGATTAACATCTGAAGAATGAGAGGTAGAAAGAGTTTTTCAACACAAGACAGCTCAACGGTAACACAATTCCAGGATCAGAATTCAATAAGCATCATAAGATGGAGTAAAAGCCATTAATGAGCCTATCCCCTTTGCAAATTTTAAATTCTCTTCCTACTCTTTTCAGCCTCCTATGACACAAATATTAACCACTCACCTTCACCTGGCACCCCACCTTCTCAAAGGATTTTATGAGTCGGTTGTTATGATACATCATTATTCCAAACTGGTTACTATTCTTGCAAGAGAACCCAAAAGTGATTCTCACCTGCTTATTCTGAGAAGAACATTGTTAAGGAGACAAACATACCAGGGGCTTCACGACAAACTTTTGCACCACATTATAGCAAAAACCATCAAACACCAAGGGCCATAAATTGGTACAACCTTTCGAGAGGGCATTTAAAAACTCTGTTGCAATAGCTTTAAGAATATTCTTAATATTTGACCAAGTAATTCTCTTTTAAAGAATTTATCCCACAGAAACAGTCAGGGAGGCCCACAGGTTTAGGAATTACAGAGATTTTTCAACTTGTTATAAAAGCAGAAAAACACAAAGAATTTAAATGCTCAACAATAAAAAATGATTAAATAAATATTGATATAGCTACATGCAGCTCTTTTAAAATTATGTCCTTGAAATATCTGGGATTAGGAAATGCTCAGATTATAAAAACATCGCACATGCACACACGCACACACACACATATATACAAAGACTGTAAGAAAAGATACAAAAATACCATCAGTGATTTAAAAATTGACAATCACAAAAAAATTCTTAGCCTTTGCTAGTTGCTCGATTTTCTGCTAGTGCTCACAGGTTCTGATAAGAGCTGTAAATGCTCCAATACAAATCTGCACAATTACATCCAATAAGATAAATCCTTCTTACAATACCAAACACAATGAAAACAAAGCAACAAGAACAAAATCATTTTTAAAGAACAATGAATAGTCTTGTAGTGATATATTGCATGGGAAGAAGTTAACAAGCTTGGTTAGAAGATATTAAGACAACTAATTATTATAAGTAAAACATGAATAATGAGTTTTTAACAAGTCCTACTTAATTTATTATAAGTAAAACATTAATAATGATGAGTTTTTAACAAGTCCTACTTAATTTAAAAACCAAGGTAAGTAAGTGAGAAAGATTCATTTTAAAGAACAATGAATAGTCCTGTAGTGATATATTTCATGGGAAGAAGTTAACAAGCTTGGATAGATGAAATTAAGACAACTAATTATTATAAGTAGAACATGAATAATGATGAGTTTTTAACAAGTCCTACTTAATTTAAAAACCAAGGTAAGTGAGAAAGATAAAGGAGAGACAGAGAAACTGAGATTTTCATTAAAACAAATTCTAAGAAACCTTTATGTCCAAATGAGTTGAATGAAAATTTAATTTTGTTACTTATTCAAAAAATGATCTCCATGCCCCCTCTAACTGACAAGCTACTTGTGTCAAAACCCTGTAACAAATAGGTCATGTATGACACGAAGACATGACGCAAGTAGGTGCATAACACAGTAATGTTTGGCACAGAATATATAATGTTCTTGTTCTAGCAGTTCAAATAAAACCTCAAGTAAGATCTATTCTAATATAAAAACAAAAGAAGACAAAACTCCTGCAAGCAAACAAACCAAAATCCCATGCCATAAAATTAACTTTGTAAAGATAAAAACTGTCAAATTTTTCTTACTGTTGTGTACTTCTAAAATTCCAAATTATAGAGTGAGGGTTTACTGGGGTAGGAAACTCACCAAATTAGTGTAAGGAGAGAGAACAAAGATGAAAGAAATGGCCTTTGATAATTGAGAAGTAACTAAGTTAGTATCAATGATCTTGCTCCTCAGTGACCTTGGGGGAAATTAGATTAGGTCTTTCATTTTACTTATGCCTACAGTAAATCTGTTTAGTCCAAACTATAATATTGGAAGGTAACTTGATTTATGGCAAGGGAGGCTGAAAAGAGTTGAGGTAATATATGGAACACATGCATAGAAGTTTCCCTGATAGAAATCCATAAAAGAAAGAAGCTGGAGACAAGTATGTGTTATATCCTAAAATAGTAGTTGGAAAGCACTTCTTTAGGCTGGTTCTGTTAAACCTATAGCACTAACATTCTAGTCTACATATGGTGAGAGTATAACTAATTCATCTACAGAAGCAAACAATGCTAGTTCTGGCTTTATTAAATTGGATTTGTTTAGCACTTTAAGAAAACATTCCTAGCAGCCAAGATATGTGTTCCCAAAAAGGAGAAAAAAGAGAACAATGACTTTTCATTTTGGGTCAGAGAAAGACAAGGCATGCCAGATAATGCCTTTGACAAAGCAGATAGAGTGTGAACATGTTTCTTGGGCCAAGAGTGGTGCTTAGTTAGTAGAAAATAGATTAAAAGAACAATTTTTCATAACCTTGCAAGTTCTTAGCCTTTCAAAGAATTTTTTGCCCCAAAAGCCTTCAACAAAGTTGTACCTAATATCCATAGTTCATCTTAAGATTTTTTCTAGTCTCTGAAATCCATTCTCGATGCAATGTGGAGGAGAGGTAGAAGTGAAAACAAGTAATGGCTCCTCTGAGTGACTACTATTATGAGAAGAATGAGGAATTTATGTCAAACCTAAGAAGATTTATTTCACTCTAGAAAATCAACCTTTAATTTCCACCCTCCTAACTTCAATCAATGTAAGTCTGGACCTGTTACAACAAAAAATTGCAGTATATCTAAAAGATTAAAAAGTTCTAGTCAGTATTTTGCTTATTTCAGTCTATATATCAAAATCCGAGTAGAAACCAAATGATGTGTATTATTCCCTACAGCAGAGATACTCAAACCTGGCTGCTCATTAGAATCAGCTGAGGATTTTTAAATAAATAAATATTTCTTAAAAAAAAAAAGTTTCAGACTCTACTGAACCAGAATCTCCAAAGTCCTGACTCCATTTTCAACAGTTTCTAGGTGATTTCTGATAAAAGTAGTACACAGATTGGCATTTAAGAAAGATTTCCTCAGAGTACACTGTAATAGAATGTGTACTATGACAAATATTTTTGAATTGGAAAGGGAAAGTTTTTGTTTTTCTGTGTCAATCTGAAAACTTAATCTTGAAATTAAAAGGTCAACTTCAGGTAGTTGTGTAGTTGTAAGGATACTGTGAAGGCAGGTTTATATGTATCATATTCTACATTGGCCAGGCTCTTGGCAATCATCTGGGTAGTCACCTTCTTTTGACGCAGAAAAATTTTCATCCGTGGCTTCATGTATAGAATACCACAAAATGCCTATGGAACAGAATGGTGAAGGGAAAGTTATTACGTGATATTGCGAATTCTGCTGACATCCCCATAAAACACTGCTACCAACTGATATCTATGCTGGGCAAAGCGTTTCTACACCTTATTACACTATGTAAACTACCACACCAAAGTACTGCTGACTATATTATCTAAACTGTCTCAATGGAGACAATAAAAAGGAATACTAGCACAAGGCTGGAAGGTTGTCATCTCTGTATAACTAAAAGAAGATCTTGTTCTATAATATTTTCTGGTTATTGGAAATCTTACCTCTCATTGTCGAAAAACCATTCTGACTTACCCTTAAAGAATATTCTGTTTCTGGCAGCTCAGAGGTAACATCGCCAGTCACTTTTTCTTCTGTGTGAAAGTCTGATACCAGGATGTCATATTGATCTGTATCAAAGTCCAACTCAGACTTTCCATCTTTATTTCTGGGGAAAAGAGACAATTACCAATCTAACAAAAACTGGCTCCAAAGGACAAAAAAAATGCACTAGAAACCCAAGAGAAAAGAAACAATATGAGCCAAAATTCAGGTATCTGTTTCTTTCCCTGACTACCAGTACAAAGGAACTACAAACTACTTGGTAGAGGATCACACAATACTTAAGGGTATTCCCAATATAAACAAATCTACTCTTTCATAGAGGTGATGATGCCACATTCATAAGGAAACAAAAAGGATGTGGAATGTCTGTGATCTGATGAATCAAATGGATGCCAGCTATCCTCAAAGTGGGATCTTAAAATAGACAGAAGCTTTCTGGGTATTGTTAGTAAGTCACTCAACGTCATTTTCCCCAACTGAATGAATTAAAACCTAGTTCTACTAACTTCAGACTAATAAGAGACTAAGATCTCTCCAGATCTAATCCTGTTTCTTAAAAGGAAAAAAGACTGTGATAAAAACAGCATATATTTACTAGTCCTCTAGGATACCACTTATATAATTATCATTTAAACATAATGGTACTAATATTCCTTTCATAAAGACCTTCCTTCTTCCCATAATCTTTTGGGGCCACTTAGTTGTGATCCATTCCAAGACCCTGAGCTATATCACTAACCACTGCCAGGGAAAAAAGGTTAAGACTCATCTTTATTCCTGGAAAAAAACTCAAATGACAGGTTTTAGAGAAAACATTTATATCAAAACAATAGTTCCCAAAATTTGTTCGGTGGAACAATAGTCTCTCAAGATACTCCTAAGAAGAAATAAATACATAAAAGTTGTATGGCCAAATAAAATAGAGAAATAATTCTTAGCCTTCAGAGTCACCTCGAGCTCTAGTGATAACTCTGCTTCATACTTCAGGCTCTGTAAGCTCAGAGCTGCTGTGTTGAAAATGTAGCTCCTTTTACAGGGCTGCACCAGAGTCATTATGATCTGTTGTCTGTATCATGCCCATGTCAATGTGCAGTAACATATTATGGATTTCCCAGAATAATCCTGATTCTCACTACCCCACCTAACCCCAATGCATATGCCCTGAGAAGATTCTCTGTCCTCCTCATCCCTTACCTTCCCCATCTAAGGAAAAAAGGTCTGTAGAAACATTTTTTGAGAGACAGGGTCTTGCTCTATTGCCCAGGCTGGAGTGCAGTGGCATGATCATAGCTCACTGTGGCCTCCAACTTCTGGGCTCAAGCAATTCTCCCATCTCAGCCTCCCAAGGGCTGGGATTAGAGGTGTGAGCCACCACCCAACCTGAAGAAATACTTCGTAAAAATTGATTGGGAAATATTGCATACTATATTGCTCTTTTACTTATTTTCAATGCACATTAGTATATGAAAGAACTCTAGGACTCTGAGAAGTCCTACAGTAGAGCAACACGGTAAACATTTAGTCAATTTTCCCAAATTTATTTGACCATGTAATCCCTTATTTATACAGGTTGAGTATCCCTTAACTGAAATGCTTGGGACCAGAAGTGTTTTGGATCCTTTTGGATTTTGAAATATCTGCATTATACTTAGTGGTTGAGCATTCCAATCTAAAAATACAAAATCTGAAATGCTCTAATGATCATTTCCTTTGAGTTGTCATGTCTGCTCAAAATGTTTTAGATTTTGTAGAATTTCAGATTTCAGATTTTGGATTAGGGAAGGTCAACCTGTATAACACCTAGTACCATATACATAACTGGGAAATGATGTACAAAGAAAAAGTTATCTTTAAGATATGTAAATCACTGGAAGTACCTCAAAAATTCTTTGTAATACAAATTATATTACTTGAGGTTTTCTCAGTAGGACACAATTACCAATTTGAAAGTCACACTTTTTTTCTTTTTAATTGTTAAGTACAGTACTCTCTATATAAACCAGCATAGTTTTATTTGTTATACCCAGGTAAAAAATGAGAAAAAATACTTCACCTAAGGAGAAAGAAGAAGATGAATAAATATATCTGATAATTTTTTCTATTAAACATATCGGTCATACTTCTATTTTATATTAAAGGTTTTTAGGAGGTTTTTTTTTTAGTGTTTAGGTGTTAGTCCATTCTTAATTGTATTCCATTAGACATGCTAAGATTAAACAAATGAAATAGCATAGAGTATTTCTAGATTGTTTTATTAATTTTGAAGACATGATCTTAACCTAGTCTCATTATAGTTCATATTCATCTGCTTCGAAGATTTTTCTACTACTTTTTTTTTTTTTAGGAGACAGGGTCTCACCTTGTTTCCCAGGCTGTTCTCAAACTCCTGGCCTCAAGTGATCTTCCTGCCTTGGCCTCCCAAAGTACTGGAAATACAAGTGTGAGCCACCATGCCTGGCCAGATTTTTCTACTTCTAATCCACTGAAAGCACTAATACAGAAGTCCTTATTTTTTAAAGATCTTATTCTTTCTCATACTTCATTGTCATTGTCTATTAGGCAAAATAATTATCAATTACCAAACTTAAAACAGTGCCTATTGGCCAGGCATGGTGACTCACACCAGTAATCCTAGCACTTTGGGAGGCCGAGGTGAGTGGATCTCTTGAGGTCAGGAGTACAAGACCAGCCTGGTCAACATGGCAAAACCTCATCTCGAAAAAAAATATAAAACTTTGCCAGACATGGTGCACATCTATAATCCCAGCTACTCAAGAGGCTGAGGCATGAGAATCGCTTGAACCAAGACACGAGAATCACTTGAACCCTGGAAGTGAAGGTTACAGTGAGCCGAGTTTGTGCCACTGCACTCCAGCCTGAGCAAGAGAGACTCTGTCTCAAAAAAATGTCCATGAATATGAAATAGATATTTATAAAGGATTCTGAAGAACTCAGAATATGTTAAACTGTCTTAATTATCTGTGGCAATAGCTTCAGGATATGTGTATTTCCACCTTAAACATGCCACATTTTACCAACAAGAACCACTATCTCAAACAGAGCTCTGTTTTTCTAAGACAAAGTTACATACAAGTATGCAATAGGATAGAAATGTACACCAAAATTTATCTACTTTGCTTCTCTAAAAAGAGTTGTTAAAATGTGCTAGGCCAGGCGCAGTGGCTCACACCTGTAATCCCAATAATTTGGAAGGCTGAGGAGGGAATATCGCTTGAAGCCAGGTGTTTGAGACCCGCCTGGATAACATAATGAGACCCTGGTCTTTTTATAAAAATTAAACAAGTTAAAATTAAATAAAAATGTGTTTCATCATACTATCTTTGTTTATTAGAATCTATCATCCTTGGAATACTGTACCTGCGGATGTTCCAAATGAGAACACGAGTGCCTTTTTTGCCTGGGATGGCATCAAACTGGGCCAGCAGGTCATTTTCACTGTTGAAAATGGAATAGTTCAAGATGGCTTCTAGGCTGGGCAATGAATCCTCAGTAATCATCATTTTTTGTAAAAACAAATACAGTCAAAGAAAACTTAATATCTTAGGATGCTATTGAGAAGGAAATCTCCCTTTGGGTTGCATGTTTAGACAAAACTATAGACATAAAGCATGCATATTACTGCTATAGAAGGAGGAAAGGTGAAAAATGGAGAAAGGTTGCAGAGACAAGCTCCAAAATCAGTTGCCCCTGCAGAATATAGCTTCAAAGATATAATGTAAACAAAGTCTTAAATTTAAAAAAAAGATCAAACGCTGATTTTTTTAAACTTCTTTGGAAGCAATATGTTAAAACCTTATCGCTATACTGTTCCAGTCAAGACAACCAGGTGTCTAACAGAAGGAACAGCAGTGCAGATACAGGGAAATGAGCTATTCTGCTATTGTATGAGGTGATAAATAGTATGTTTCTAGGAGTATCAGTGCAAATGTAGCTATCCTTAGGAAAAAAAAAAGGAAGGTCCTGGGAACTCTACCATGGGGTGGTGGCAGAGCAGAGACATACTATATAGATCAAACTGCGTAACAATGACAATTTCAATATAGCAAAAACATTTCTAAGCTTCTGTCAATGGTCCACATATTTTTAAAATATTTAATAGAAAAAAATCCCAGTTAAATTTAAGATATTTGAATACCTCTTTAAAAACTTCAGATAGTTAGATTTGACCTGAAGAGGTTCCTATCAAAACACTCAAATTAGACTAATTTTTAACCATCATTCTCCATTTCCAGAAAGGATATTGTTTTGCTGGTTGAAAGGAACAATTGGTACAATAACTGCCTGGGCCTGGACACATTCCAGATAGGTCTGTGATAGAAGTCCAACAGTGAGAGTACCCCCGTTCTTGGTGAAGACAAGGGCGTCCTTTCCTAGCCGCATGGAGCCTGACTTGAAACCATTACCAAAGACCCCAATGGGACACTGGCTCTTCTTTATTACTTTATCTGTAAAGCCAAAGCTGCAATTACACAAGAAAAGAACACATCAGAAAAAAGAAATCAGAAAGGTAAAAAGCATCCTAAGACAGGTGACAGGCAGAATGTTTGGCCTACAAATCAAGAACACTTGTAAAAAGTCCCTCCTTTTTTATTCCTTTTGGTATTTACGGGCAAAATTATTAAGTAAAAAAACGCGGGAAATTTCTATGGGGTAATGGGGCTAATTTTCCTGTGTGGTTTGTGTGTACATACATCGCTCCATTACGTTAGAGTCACACTTTATAAATGTAAAAAAGGGCCCCTTTTCACCAGCTAACATAGCTGGAGAAGGCCTTGGGCAGCTGCCTTTCTTGTCTACATAAAACAGCTCTGATTGCTATAGAAGTAAAGTTAGGGTAAGGTGAAAAAGGTAGTTATCTAGAGAAGGTAACAAAAGTTCCAGAGAGTGTCATTGGTCAGAGGTACTAGATTAGGCATCTCCTAACCTGTTTATATCACCCTCTAGAAATCTGAAAGTCAGGGATCATATATCTTGACAATTTCAACTCTCCACTCAAAGGATAACCCTTCCAATTCTTACCCTCTGTTCCATCTGCTGGGACAGTTCACTGGAATGTAGCCAAGGGATAAAAATAGGTAGTTCTGCCTCTGAATATCAGCAAACAGCTGCAGTATAAAGTCTCTTCTTGCTCTATTAAGGACCTTTCACTTAGGTACTTCAACAATCTCTGTAGCCCCTTCTGATCAGCTTAATCTAAAAGCAGAACCTTTCCCTTTCTTGTATTTTCCATTCAGGTACACACTAAAATAACAGAACCTTAAAAATTAAAAATAAAATGATTAACTTCCTTTAATATCTTCCCTCACCATCAATAAAACTAATTTTAAGGATTATTTCTCAGGATGAGAAGGAGAAATAAAGAGAATTTCTTCTATCTAACTGTAAGTTAGACAGAAGAAATAAGTTCTGGTGTTCCATAGCAGACCAGGGTGACTATAATTAGCAATAATACATCATATATTTCAAAGTAGCTAGAAAAGAGGACTTCCAATGTTACCAACATATAGATATATTCTCAAAGTGATGGAAACTCCAAACACCCTCACTTGATCATTGCACATTCTATGCATGTATAAAGTACTCACATGTACCCCATAAATATATAAAATATTAGGTATCAGTAAAAGAAAAAAATCACACTAAAAAGGATTGTTTCTCTCCAGATTGACTAATTTTACAATGTTGTGTACCACTCATTCAATAAATATTTAAACTAAGCACCTACTATGTGCCATGCATTGGGCTAAGCACTAAAGACATAATTTTTAATAAAAGAGACATGATTCTTGCCTTCAGAGCTTACAGTCTAATACAGATTAGGTACTTCTCAACATCAATAAAATAGATACTCTGAGAAGACCACGACTAAGCAGCCTGATCTTTAACAATTTTATTCTTTTGAGCATGGAGAGCTAAGATATCTGTTTTCTATTTCCTGAAGGGTGTGGTTTTGTGTTTACTCACTAAGAAAGGGGACCACCTTTTAATTTTCTATTTCAAAGCATTATACAATAATACCATATGTCATCCTAAAGTCATCCTAGAGTAGATACTTTATAGGAGCTATGTTTATCCCACAAATAAATCTAGTGACAGAAAAAGGTAATTTTCATGGCAGTAGTCCTCTGAAAAAAAAAAAAAGAACATTCAGTTTCTATTGCCTATGGGCCTTAGTATTCCAGGATATATACTTATAATAGTAAGATTCAGCCATTCCCATTCTTCTTGTGGAAGAATTGGCTTTTTTAAAAAATAGGTTTGTTATAAGGATTAAATTATATACTGTATCCAAAATACATTAAGTACAAAATAGTATTCATATACTAATTTTAAACTAACGCGAAAAGTCATTCTGATAGTTGTCATGTTCTATCCCCTACTCCTACTTCAGACCTAAGGTCACATCTAAAACTCAGGGCTCTTCATAAATAGTAATGTCACCCACCACTTCACATCAATTTGCTTGGTTAACTGGACTTTAACTTTCTCTTATACCACAAAATCTTCAATTAGGTGATCAAGGGAAAGTAGTGAAAATAGGGAGTTTATGACTCCCTTAACTTTTTTAGCCTCTTCTACTATTTATTACCTCTTTTTCCCTTTGTAAGTATGAACCCTCACTGTGTTAATTTGGTGAGACCAAATATTGATACAAGATTGAGAAGATAAGTAGTAGTGCAAGGCTACAACCAGAATGGAAAAGGATAAGAATAACGAGAAGAGAGGAGCTGTAAACTCTGGATTTTTGTTACCATGTTTCACTTGACTCCTCCTGTATGCTCTTTTATTCCACCTAAGTTCCCATGTTAGGCATTCTATTTTAATGCAAATTGGCAGAACGAATGCCAGGTACCAATCAAATAACTACCTAATATAAAAGCCCTCACCACACTTAATAATAGAATTGTAGGAAGAAATTTGATAGTTTGCTATAGCTCAGTAATAATTTTCCACAGAGCTAACTAACTTGGCTTAGGTGGTTTCTATTTGTTAAGTCAGTCCTGCTCTATCCTCTCATGTAAGAGACAACACTGTTTACGCATCAAGGTGGCTTGAATATCAGCACTTTTAGTGGAATCCAAAAATACAGCAGCTTGCTCTGCAGTATCTTAAAATGTCAAGAATCCAGAATCCAGACAGGTAAATTCAAATTGGAACTCTGCCATGATTCCTGTTTACCTATGTAACGAACCTTCACGTGTACCTCCAAACCTAACATAAAAGTTAAGAAAAGTAATAAATAAATAAATAATAAATAGGTACTATGACCAATGAAACAAACCTTAGCAAAATCCATGGGCACATAAGGGCAGGTACTGCTATTTCCTAGTTATATTGGTGATTTAATATGTAATATAAAAGAATCAGAGACTGCTAAGCAGACCGTTATTCTCCAGCTACTGTTTTAGAAGAATACACCTGCTAGGAAGCACACTTCTGAGCACAGGTAGCAAATATCTTCTGTGGTTCTGTGGCTGTTTATAGCCTTTGAACTTTGAAAGAGGTTTTCCACCTTGCTGAAAAAAGGCAGCTGAATATACAGACTAACTGACCCACACACTATCCCCAGAAGCTAAAGATAATTAGTTATGGTACTTAAAGGAAATTTTTTTTTTGAGACGGAGTCTGGCCATTGCCCAGGATGGAGTACAGTGGTGCAATCTCGGCTGACTGCAGCCTCCACCTCCCAGGTTCAAGCGATTCTCCTGCCTCAGCCTCCTGAGTAGCTGGGACTACAGGTGAGCGCCACCATGCCCAGCAAATTTTTTGTATTTTTATTAGAGACAGGGTTTCATCATGTTAGCCAGGATGGTCTCGACCTCCTGACCTCAAGATCCACCCGCCTTGGCCTCCCAAAGTGCTGGTATTAGAGGCGTGAGCCACTGCATCCAGCCCAAAGGAATTTCATAATAGGTTTTTCCTTTTTAATTTTATTTTCATGCAATTCTGCGTTTATGGAAGAACTGTTGCTACAGTTACACAACTATTTTATCAGCCTGAAAATAGAGTTGCATAAAGAGTTGGAAAGTGTGAACAGGGTAACAACAAATGTTAGAGGTCAAACAGAACTTCAGTAGGCTTAATAATTTTGCATAATTGCTTCTTTTTTTTCCAAATACAAAAGTAATATGCCTTCAAATGAAAAACAGAAAATATCATATACCTAATAATTTTCAAAGCTACTTCTAAAATTTGATTATTTAAAAAGAAATTATAATAAGTAGAAACCTTCACTAGAAGTTAGGATTGGACTAAAGGATCTCTTTTATTTTTACTTATTTATTTATTTTTGAGACAAGGTCTCTGTCTTTTGCCCTGGCTGGAGTGCAATGGCACAATCTCAGCTCACTGCAACCTCTGCCTCCTGGGTTCAAGGGATCCTCCCACCTCAGCCTCCCAAGTAGCAGGGACTACAGGTGTACGCCAAAATGTTCACCTAATTTTTGTATTTTTTGCAAGGGGGCAGCTGCCCTATGTTGTCAAGGCAGGTCTCGAACTCCTGGACTCAAGTGATCCGTGCCTGTCTTGGCCTTTGGAAGTGCTAGAATTACAGGCATGAGCCACCATGCTTGGCCTTAAATGATCTCTTTTAAATAAACAGCATCCTTGCCAGGTATGGTGGAGGCCGAGGCAGGTGGATCACTTCAAGTCAGGAGATCAAGACCAGCCTGGCCAACATGGTGAAACCCCGTCTCTACTAAAAATACAAAAATTAGCCAGACATGATGGTGCCTGCCTGTAATCCCAGCTATTCAGGAGACTGAGGCAAGAGAATTGCTGGAACCCAAGAGGCGGAGGTTGCAGTGAGCCAAGATCGAACCACTGCACTCCAGCCTGGGCGACAGAGACAGACTCCATCAAAAAAAAAAAAAAAAAGCCCTGTTATGTTATCTGCTCTCAAAGAAACTGTGCTCTTCCTTCAGAGCACTTACCACTGGGTAGAACAGCCTATTCAGTTATATTACTAGTCAATTTTGTTCTTTTTCACTAAGCTGTCAGCCAAGAATCATGTGTATCTGGTTCACCACTTTATCTGCAGTGCCTTGCTCACAGGTGCTCAATAAGAATTTGTTGAATGAATAAATGAATGAATCTGCAACAAAAACTGTGCAATTATTTTGAAACCATTCTCCTCCTCCCTTCTACCTTATAACTATAACCAACTTTCACAGATGTAGCTCCAAAAATAAAATGGAAGATCATCAGATTTGCTGGGCCCACTATTCAGCAACCATGTCAATGGGATGAGGTATGATGGGAAGGAGTCATTAAGAAAATAAGCAATTTTGGATGGGTACGGTGGTTCACGCCTGTGATCCCAGCACTTTGGGAGGCTGAGATAGGTGGATCACTTGAGGTCAGGAGTTCGAGACTAGTCTGGACAATGTGGCAAAACCCCATCTCTACTAAGAATACAAAAAAAAAAAATTAGCCAGGCGTGGTGGTACATGCCTGTAACCCCAGCTACTCAAGAGGCTGAGGCATGAGGATCATTTGAACACAGGAGGCCAAGGGTGCAGTGAGCCAAGATCATACCACTGTACTCCAGCCTGGGTGATGGAGTGAGGCTGTCTCAAAAAAAAAAAAAAAAAAAAAAAAAAAAAGAAGATAAGTAATTTTTAGAGGAAAAACAACCAACTAGTATACATAGAATTGAACATATAAACGCTTTGGTTCTGTCCCAACTAAAATTGTATTTTTCTTAATCTATAATATTAACTTCAGAATATAAAACTGATGTCATAAGCTGAAGGATTGGGCCAACTCTCTACTTTCACTAACATACTGGTTACAATTCTTGTTTCACTTTTAGAGGTTTTCTTCAAATAGTGTTCTAATTAGGAGGATCTGAGACACAAGGTATACAGACTGTTGAGTGGTAAAACGCAACCATGTACTTCGCCCAAATTTCATTTTTGTTTCTTTGATGGATCAAAGGGATTTCCCTACAAACAGAGTAATTGATTTAGAATACCGACAAGAGTAACTACAATCACATGAATTTGTTTTCCATTTTTATAGTTCAGAGCTCTTTCCTTCCTCCACAGCACTCCTCTATTGTTACTTGTGCTTTGCACACTCTAGTTCAGGAAGCCACAGGGAGAGTAATCAACCTCATCTGCTAAAAAGGAAGAGAGAAGGAAGGAGTTGAAGGAACACTCATCTTCCAGTGAGTGATATGTGAGGATGATATAGTACAAACTTATGTTCTCAACTACAAATTTTTAAAAGTGATTAAGTGAACTGAGAGTGGCAACAGAAATCTAGCACCAGCTTCAACAGTTAGAAAAGAGAATTTCCTAAGTTTGTGATTCTATTGCAAAACCTTTAAAGAGTATGTGTCTGAATGCCTTCCATTTATCTTGCACAGAGTTTGATTAAAACCAGCCACCTTCATGGTTCTAATCCATAAATCATCCCAACTCCAATACTTCTGGTTTAAGAGTGAGTTTAGGTTAATATAAATTGGAGACGGTCTCAGACAAGTGAAGACCTCTGGGTTTTTACATTGCTGTTCTCTTTGCTTAAACTGTCATCCCTTGCTCCCTGCCCCTTTACTCGATTAAACTGTAATCACCCTTGGATCTCAGCTTAGATATCATTTCTTCCAGGAGACTTTTCCTAACCTCTAGGATCAGATTGGGTTCCTCCGATGATTTGTCTCAAGCATTCTGTACCTTCTTATCATTATGCTTACAGCTTTTTATTGATTACGTATTTAATTGTCTGAATTGCCAGCTAAGTTGAAAGCTCTGTGAGGACAGGAACAGTATTTGTTTCATAGTCAGTGCCCTGGCACATAAGAGATGCTTAATAAATATTTGTTGAATTAACAAAAGGAAAGCAAAATATTAATGAAAATTATGAAGACTTAAATAGGGTTCATGAACTTAAGACAAGAAAAAGACAATGAAGACATTTTTACCTGAGCATTCGGTGTAGTTTATGAGGTGTCATCCCACATCCATCATCGGTAAATGTCAAACAAGATTTATTCTTGACCTCCTCAACATCTATAAAGACCGTCCTGGCGGATACATCTGGATCTACAGCATTATCTGCAAAAGGTAGAAATCTGTGATATTAGATCCCATTTTCCAATATTCTATTAAAATCTCTAGTTCAGTGACTCCAAGACATAGAAAATACCCATTGTTTCCCTCATTTGGATGTCCCGAAAGGTAACAGGGAGCATTAATGGTAGTGTACTTACTAAATTATAGAGAACAATAGAGATAATGGCAGATTTAGTTCTAAAGCTGATTTCCAGATTTCACATGACTAATCTGCAATCTGCCTTTCCACCTTCAAACTTCAGGGTCTTTGGAGAAAGTATTAATAACTACTCCCATATACAAAGCATTTTGCTCCAGTTTTGTCTGATTATTTCTTGTCTTTTAGCCCCTTTACTGTTTATGTACACATACAGTAAAGAGTGACTATGGAGAAAAGCTGAAGGAGCAATTTTGGTAAAAGATGATGCATGTTACACACATTGCAGTTTATTTGTGATCATTTTATTTTCTTCGTTCTTACATCACCTCCTCTATTAAAAAACACAAACAGTACTGCCATTCCTGTTTATAGCCTAAGAGGCACTGAAAGAGTTAGAGTTTAAAATCAAAAGACTTAATTGCCTGCCTAGATCTTAGTGATGGTAGCAAGCATACTTAGAGAGAAGGAGTGATTTTTGCTTAGGTATTTTGTAATAATTTTAAAGGTAAGGCTGTCCACCCTTAGGAAATGGAGGACATGGAATTAAAGTAGAAAAAAATACATAGGTTCACAATTCCTCCTGAATTATGTCTTCACAATGGGTTAATTATTTAAGACTCCAAAGACATCAAATATTGCCATAGTCAAACAACTGTGTCATTTCCATAACCCCAATGGGTGCCACTGTCTAGCTGCCACATCTTTTTGCCACAGGCACCAATTTACATAATTGTCAATCACTGACAAACGTGGCTCGCTAGCTGCAACTGAGGGGCAGTTTGTACAATCTGTTGAATAGGTTCCTTAATCGTTCCTATGTCTACTAAGCTCTTTGAGCAAGACAGAGTCCTTCCCTTCCACCCTCTTCCCTTTCCCTGGAATCCTGTACTGATTTAGTGATACCACATAGCTAAGCTGAAACAGCCAGGTTAGGTCCTGACCACATACTCATTCCATTACTACTGATCAAATCATGTCATTACTACTGATCAAGTCATGTCATTTCCTCACCAGAAACACCCCTTACAATCAAGAGAAGTATTACACATATGCAAAACACCCATTTTTATAATACAATTAACAATATCAGTTACAGCCACTTGGATAATGTGGACTGTCCATCAAATAAAACAAAACACAGATAAATTTCAAGGACCATAATGGTATTACCAGAGTCATTGATAAAACTGTCACTAACTGTAAACAAAAAAGTCTTAGGAGCAGTACAGCATCACCAATAGCACAGAAGGGGGTTAAGAGGTCTGGTATAGTCAATCTTAAGGCCCCAATGGAAAGTTTATTTTATATAAGTAGCAGCCACTTTTTTATTATTTTTATTCATATAATAGTTGTACATATTTATAGAATACAATGGAATGTTTTGATACACTTATATAATGTGTAATGACCAAATCAGGATAATTAGCATATTCATGACCTCAAACACTTATCATTTCTTTTTTGGGAAAATTCAAAATCTATTCTTCCAGCTATTTAAAAATATATAGTTAATTGTTATTAATTATAGCCATCCTACAGTGCTATAAAACACTAGAACTTATTTCTCCTATCTTAGTTGTAAATTTGTATCCATTAACCAACCTCTAGCTATCCCCTCTCCCACCTTTCCCAGCTTTTAGTAACTACTATTCCATTCTATACTTCTAAGATTATTGCAATAACCTCCAAACTAGTCTCATAAATCCATATATATCTCTTTCAATTTTATACACTTCTGCAAGATTAACTTTCCTGAAGCACAGCTCTAATCATGACATTCCTCTGCTCAGAAAACTTCTGGCTAAAAAGCCAAATACTGGAGCTTCCCAGTCACACCCTGATCCCAGATAACCTTTTTAACCTCATCCCTTGTTGGTATTTCCAGTAAAAAGACCTGTGTTTAAGTCCTGGATCTGCTACTTAGTACATTTTTAGTTTCCACATAGAAGTGAGAACATTCCACATAGTTTGCCTTCTGTGCCTGGCATATTTAACATAATGTCCTTCAAGTTTATCCATGTTGCTGCAAATGACAGTATTTCCTTCTTTTTATGACTGAATAGTATTCTACTGTGTCTATATGCCACATTTTCTTTATCCATTCTTCTGCTGATGGATGATGCAGTCAATCTTTAAGAACCAGGTAGGGCCTAGGACCCATATAATGTGGTAAGACATTATATGTGGCAGGATTTACAAGTCTGTCATGTAATGGCAGCTTTATCAGAAACGGAGTTCTTTACTTTGTAAAAGGCAGCAGTATTTTTCTTTAACTGACTAACGGATTCAGCATTATATAGCTGCCTACACTGTTTCAAGAACCTTTACTTGGCAAGCAGGCCATGAATTGTGTTGATACTAATCAGATGCTCCTGCTGGCAGACAACCAAAGGCACTGCAAATGATGATAACACTTGTCAATCAACTGGACATTATTTATACACTGAAAACTCTGGACATAGAGAGACTTTTTTCTAACACTTTGTGAACATTCACCATTCAAACATACAACATGTATCAATTGCAACTACATGTTTAACCAATGGTGCATTCAGCAAATCAGCTCGAAGACCTCACAAAATCACCCCAATTCTTTTCCCCTTTACTGCAAGTTTTGCCCAAACCTTACTAGGTACTTTTTTTTTTTTTTTTTTTTTTTACAGGAACACACCAAATAGTTTTAACACAGGCACTTCAGGAGTTACAAGGTAGCTGCCAGGAGCAGCCCGACATTTTATCTCCTTGGCTGGAAGCTCATAGAATACAAGGGGGAGGGGGCATGCAAGAGGCTAGTGTCAGCTGGAGCAGTAGGGAAAGAGATCAGTACAGCGGCACCAGCAAGCACAGTTTTGTACTTACTTTCAGTTTTACATGGCCTTTCACTCGGTCTCAGCAAATGAAATTACAATAATAACAAGACTGGCCTCAATAAATGAACATATGATAACAAGGCACCAATCTGGAGGCTGGTTTCAATACTACTTGTTGCTGCTTAAACCTCCAAAAATTTACCAATATATGGTATATGCTATTGGATCCCAGAAGACCTATCTTCTCCTCTAACCGGGCCCATCCAGCCTATAAACAGGTAGCACGATGAGAGAATCCTTACTCCTCTCCCCCTGCCAACCACTCAGGTGAGAAATGTACTATCAGATCCTGGAGTGTCTTCGTTCCCTAACCTGGCCACACAATCCCATGTGCTACCAGATCACAAGGAGATTTCTCTCTCCTAACCTGGTTCATGCTATCCTTTTGTGGGAGGACCGCATCTCTATCTTCCCCTTCCTCTCGTATCTCATCAGAATCAGGGAGGCAATGAGAAACTATTCCATGACAGCCTCTCAGGAGAGACAGGATGGCAAGTGGTAGACAGCTTTGAGGTAGTGCTTCTCAAGCCTCTTGTCTTTTTCTGTTTCATAGCATCACAGGGCTCCCATCTCCCCTGTTCCAGGAGGATGGCCTTCAGGTGGTTACCTGCAAGACTGCCAAGGGTGGAGCTAGTGTCCTACAGAAATCCTGCACGTATCTAAAAGTATTCTTGCCTAAAGTAAGCTCATCACCTTTTGTCAGAAGCCTATATTTCCTTTGTTATAAACACACACACAAGGTAAGCACTGAAGAGACCACAAATTTGAAATTTAAGTCATTTTCTTATACCTCCCTCTCCTTTACCCTATATATCACTACACTCTCGCATATCCTAATTACTCTATTTCCATTGTCAGTCTACCAAGTTTATTTCCTCTCATCTGGATTATTGAAATAACCTCCTAAGTAGTAATATAAATCTGTATCTCTTTCTCAAATCCGTATCTCTCTTTCAATTTTATACACTTCTGCAAAATTAACTTTCCTGAAGCACAGCTCTGATCGTGACATTCCCCTGCTCAGAAAACTTCAGGCTAAAAAGCCAAATATTGGAGCCTCTCAGTCACATTCTGATCCCAGATGACCTTTTTCATCGCTACTTAGTATCTGGAGTAAAAAGGCCTGTGTTTGAGTCCTGGATCTGCTACTTAGTATACATGTAACCTTGAAAAAGTCAATTAAATTTTCTGAACCTCTTCTTCTTCATCTGCAGGATGAAAATAAATAATAATGTTTACTTCAAAGGGAAATGTTAAAAAGTTATTTGTGAAAGCTGTTTGTAAACTTTTTAAGTACCTATCGTTTTTTACTATTTGCGAACCCCATTCTCTAATTAAACTCCACTCAATATTCTTCATGCCTTTGTTCAAGCAGTTGTTCCTTTTTCCTGGAATCCCTCCCCCACCAATATCCACATGTCCCAATCCTTCAAATCTCAGCTCAAATGTCACCTCCCCCACAAAGCCTTTCCTAACCTTCCTCTTCCTGATAAACTGGAAGCCATTCCTCCTTCCTCTGAACTCCCACAGCACTTGTTTTTACCTTTGCTTATGTATCGCTTTCTATTTTGTTGTTACATAAAGCATAAACCTTCTGTACATGTTTTATCTCCCCTACTAGAAGAGTGAATTTGTGTTGTATTCATTTTTGTGCCTACCACAGTGGCTTTGCGCACAGTGGGTGCTCAATAAATATTTACCAAATGAATTATTCACTAGAAAATTAATGTCTAAGTGGAGGAAATGATTGAAGAAAAACCTAAAATGAAAGCTTTGGATTGCCGGTTAACACTTTGCTCTCTTTTCCCTATTATTTTTACAAATAGTAGTGATTTGGTCTTAAAATCTGTGTTTGTATACGTGTATGCATAATACATACACATACTTGAACTCAAACTGGATGTCTTAGATCCCACCTAGGTTCCTTAAGGTAATGCTTATGGCCAAAATCACACATATTCAAAATTACAAATTGAAAGCTCATTAAATCACCTGGAAAGTACAGTAAACACAGCACAGCACAGGTGTATCACGTTCTGCACCACGCCAACCACGAGAGAACAAGACATTTCAGTTTCCCATCCCCCACGATGTAAATCCTTACTTTTTGCTCCCTTTTAAGTCTTTCTTGTAAATTACATACTTAACTTACATACTTAAATTCCATTCTGCAGAGGTTCAGTGCACAGCCCCAAGGCACCGTACCAAACCTCAAAGATAAAGTCCCTCTGCTCTAGGGTTCCAAACGTATCAATTCCACTTTTTGCCTTTCACCTTCTAATTAAATTATACATACTGTAAAGCATTCCATGTGCTGGTTAAACTAATCATCGAAGTTATTCTTATCACCCTTCTAAATAAGTCTTCCATTTCCTGCTACCCACTGACTTCTTACCCAAGATAACTCTCATGGCTTGGCCACAGCAATTGCTTAAGTAGAGGCTGGGGTTCATTTGGGGAGCTTTGAAAACATTGTCAAGAGTGTTCTGTGCGACCTCGCCCATAAATACTTCTTCCTTTTTCGATTTTCAAAACATGTATAATGCGCTCTGTATGCTGCTGAGTTTTGTGCCTTTCTTCATTGTTTTCCACACAGTAGCACACTACTGCAAAAACTGGTGTACTTGGCTTGAAGGGATCAACTGAAAACGCTTTAAAAGCAAACACCGATGGAGCGAGAGGTTAAGTCCTCGATATTCATTCCAGCGGTGTGAGGGCGCTCGTGGACCACGGACCCAGCCCTCCGCAGTAGCAGGGAGCCAAATGCACTCGTGTCATCTCTTAAGAGATGTCCCATCATTCCTAACTTTCTTGTCTCAAAAGTTAAGGAATTCCGCTTTCCAGACCTTTCCCCAGGACCCGCCTCGGTCCTCTACAACGCCCCTTTGCTAGCTGGGCATCCTCCGTCCGTCGCCAGCCCCTGCAGAGTCCAGTTGCCTCGGGGCCCGAGATTTTTATGCATCTCCTTTTAATTACTAACTAAGCTATCCTAAAGTGCCCAATACATCACGAGCCAGAGAGAAAAACCACGCTTTTTTAACGCTTCGGACACACCTCGTTTCCTCCGTTTTATGAGCGGAACCTCGTCTTTGGCGAGAGAGCCATCCCCCTCCTCCGCCTGTGGAGCTCGGGCCGGTTCCGAGGCCCCCACCCCAGTCCCCGCCCGCCCCGCGCAGCTCTGCGCATTCCTCTCGCGTCCGCGGCACCACGCTGGCACCACTGCCTCGGGCGAACATGGCCAGGCCCACCCTCGCCACTCACCTAGCAGCTCCGCGATGGCACTGAAGGGTCGCGTGTGGCTGCTGGAGTTGCTCTGGAGGTAGCGGGGGCTCATCTGGGGGCGAGAGAAGGTCCCGTCCCGTGTGAGGCCTCGGCCCGCCGTGCCCTCCCCGCGCGCCCCCCGCAGCCCAGGGGCCCGCGCGCGCGTCCGCCCCCTCGGGCCCCCGACCTACCGTGCTCAGGCGGATCCCGAAGGCCTGCGGGCCGCCACCGGGCCGGGCCACTCCGCAGCCCGGTGCGCCAGGGCCGGCGGGGGCCCCTCGGCACAGGAACATTTTTTTGGCCGCCACGGTACTTGTCTGCTGCCGCCGGACCCCTGGCCCGGTGGTCAAGGACTAGCCCTCGCTCACTCACACACGCAGCTGGCGGCGACCGTCGCGGACCGGCCCTCCCTCGTTCCCACTCGCAGCTGGCGGAGGCGGGGCGCGCTCCAACCACCTGTCCCGGGCGGGAGGGGTGAGGCTGGCTGAGCCAGGCGGCGGCTCCGCCCTGTCAGCACCTCTCCCGACCCGGCGACTGCCCAGGCTGCCTCAGGACCGTACAGAAATATGGCGACCTCCTGACAGCCGCTCCTTGATCCCCGCCCCTAATGAATTCTTGGCGTTTGCCATAGGCCAGGCAGCCGAGCGGGAAAGCTCAGGGGGTGGGCGGTTATGGGTTTGGCGGGGGGGGCGTGGGGAGGAGCGGGAATGAAGCAACAGGAGGGAGAGCATGTATGGGATTTCTGGAACCTAGTCCCGCTTAGGCTGCATGACTAACAGGCAAGATAAGACAAGTCTTTCAAGTTCTAAAGACTACGGTGTTGCTATCTGGGAAGATAGCAAGCTCGCCTGATGGGAAAACATTCTGTCTACTCTGCCTCAAATGCCTCCAGAAGCACCCAGAACTTTCTGGAAGGCAATTTGCAAACTAGCTCCAAAGTCTTGCTAGCATGCAGGGACGGTGTTTCTAAAAGGAGAAATTAGATTCACTTAAATACTGCCAAGTAGGGGATTGGTCAAATTATGAAGTATGCATAAAATGAAATACCATGCAGTTCTTAAAGACCATGTTTGTAGATGAGTATGTGTTGATGTAGAAAAATATTCATGAAGGAATTAAAAAAAAAGTTACAACATATTGTGGAATGCATGATACCTTTTTTATTGGAAAAACAAGTATATATGTGGGCATATGTACATATACATGCATGGATCTGCACACACACACACACACACACACACACACTGAAAACCATTCGATATACAGCAAGATGATATTTCTGGGTTTGGAACTAGGCAATTTTCCCTTTTTTCTTATCTGTATTTTCTAATACACTATAAATATACATTGATTATAGAAAAAAATAGATTCTTTAAAAAATATATGTAAGGCCGGGTGCCTCGCTGGGGGCTCGGACACACCCCCTTCCCTCTCCGGGAGCTCGGACACAGACACAGACACACACACACACGGACACAGACACACACACACACACACACACACCCCGCCCCGGGAGCCTGGGAAAAAAGCCCCACCAGGACCTACCTGATAGCATTTTGTCCTATCTGGGCCCCACTCCCTGCCTACTATTTTGTCCTATCTGGGCCCTACTCCCTGCCTGCCATTTTGTCTTTCTGCCTACCATTTTGTCCTATCTGGGCCCCACTCCCTGCCATTTTGTTCTATCCGGGCCACACTCCCCTCCATTTTGTCCCACTCACCTTGGGCACAACCAATCAAACGCCTCCACTCCCTATAAAACCCCACGTCTAAGAGGAGTCCGAGCGACTTCTCCGGTCCCTCCTGTCCGGACTGGAGAACCTCACCCGGGAGCCTAAATAAATTCCTTCGCATTGGATTATTTTCGTGCTGGCCTCAGTTTCTTCATATTATTCTCGGCGAGAACAGACCTTACAATATATGTAACATTCTCTGGCATGAATAAACCATAATTTATTTGACCATTCCTTTATGGTAATTTAGGTTGTCCTCCTTTTTAAATTTTGACAATACAAAAATGCTTCTTCACACACTCATGTACAGGTCATTAATTTCTGGTACTGTTATCTCTATAGAATGAATTTCAAAAGATGAGATTGCTGGATCTAATAGCATGTGCATGGTTTAATCTTAATAAATACTGTAAGATATTTGCCTTCTCAGCAACAATCAGCTGTTTTGCCATGTTCATAGCACTAGATGGTCCCAATCTTTTAACTTTGTGACAGCCTTTTGAATAAAAACTAGTATCTCCTTATTGTTTTAATTTACATTTTCCTGACTACCAGTGAGGTTGAATATCCTTTCAAATGTTTAGTATACATTTTCCTCTCCTCTTCTATAAATGTCTGTTTATGTCCTTTGAGCATCATTTTTTACCCCCATTGGGTGCTTTACATTTGTCTGTTTTTTAGTTATCTTTTCTTCAATTTTTTAAAATACACAAAAATACAGGAAACAATATAATGAATTCTATGTACTTATTACTCAGATGCCGTAATTATCAAGACTGCCACATCTGCTGCAATGGACTGAACATTGTAGCCCCAAAATTCATATATTGAAATCCTAACCCCCAATGTGATGGTATTAGGTATTAAGATTAGGAACTGGGGCCTTTGCCAAGTAATTAGGTCATGAGGGCGGAACCTTCATGATGGGATTAGTGCCTCATAAAAAGGACCCCAGAGAGCTCTCTCACACTCTTTCTTCCACAAGGACATAAGAAAAAATCTGAATTCTGCAACTCAGAAGAGATACCCTACAAGAACCTGGCCATCTGCTGTTAATACGCCATCTAGTCTATGGTACTTTGTTAACAGCAGCCAGATCTGACTAAGGGACTTGTTTTCTATGTCCTTTTCTTCTTTTTCTTCTTTTTTTTCATTTTTGTAAACATTTTAGAGCAAATCTCAAACATCATGCCATTTTATTTTATATACTTCAGGGTTCTTTAAAAACATGGACATTTTCTAACAAACATAACCACCATGCTACTTTTATACCAAACAAAATTTATAATAATTCTTTATCATCTAATAATACCCAGCTTTCTTTTTGAGATAGGGTCTCGGTCTGTCACCCAGACTATAGTGCAGTGGTACCATCTTGGCTCACTGCAGCCTTGACCTCCTGGGCTCAAGCAATCCTCCCAACTCACCCTCCTGAGTAGCTGGGACTACAGGCATTCGCCATCACACTGAGGTAATTTTTTTACTTTTTATATTTTTTAAAGACAGGGTTTTGCAATTTTGCCTAGGCTGGTCTCAAGCTCCTGGGCTCATGCAATCCACCCGATTTGGCCTCACAAAGTGCTGGGATTACAGGTGAGAGCCACTTTGCTTGGCCCAGTCCATATTCTGATTTCCCCCAATTGTCTCAAAAATGTCTGCTTACAGTTGGTTTGTTTAAATCTAGACTCCAAGTGCATGCATTGCACGTGGTTATGTGTCTTAAATCCATTTTAATCTAAGTCTCCCCCTTTTTTGATTCATGCTATTGATTTTTTTTTTTTTTTTTTTTTTTTTTTAGAGAGATGGGATCTCCCCATGTTGCCCAGGCTGCTCTCAGACTCCTGGACTCAAGTGATTCTCCCACCTCGGCCTCCCAAAGTGCTGCACTTGTGCGCAACCCCTTGTGAGCCATCATGCCCAACTCCTTGAGTTGTTGAAGAAACAAAGACAGTTGGACTGTTGAATGCCCTACATTTTCATTTTTCTGTTTGCTTCTTCATGTTACTTCACTTGCTCCTCTTCTTATAGGAAAAAGTGTTGCTTAGCTATAAACCATAAATTGTCTCTAGAGACTTAGAGTCTAGTACAATGTTTTCTAAGTAGGAGTGCTCATAGATGGTCCTGTATAGTTCACATTGCATCACATCAGAGAATACATACTGTGCAACACTTAGACATGTTCAGATTCATCAGTGACTTCAGGTGGAGGCAACCTGAAGCTTCCACTATAAATTTTCCCCACCAACCTTTTACTTTATGGTTTCATCGTCTGAAAAAATATTTTATTAGGATTGCAAAATTATGATACTCTAATCTCATAATTTCTTCTAATTTATTAACTGGATCATTCTGTGTAGAATTTACCCTCATCAACCATGACTATTTGGTTAATCTGAAATACAATTTGTATAGAAAGGGCATGATAAATTCTTAGCTCTTTACTTTTAATTGGCAATTTTTAATGTAAAGAGGCAGTGCCTGTGATGAATGCTGTGATGTGTCAGCCCACTTCCCATTTCAATAAAAGACTTGTTGACTGAGCTGCTGGGAGAAATGTTGACAGACTGCCTTCAGCTGTTAGCCCTTCAGGGATTGCTTCAGGTAATCTCTGCCTTACCCAAGGACACAAACTTTTCTGTGGCAGCCTACAGTTACTGACCAAAGAGGGGCTATAAAAACCTGACTGTCTCACCCCAATTTGGGACAATTGGGAAGGGTCATTCTAACTCCAGATCTCTCTGTGGGGTTGGCTCTCTGCTGTTGAGCCTGCATTGTAGCTCAGTGTTCCCCTCTGCCCACATCTACTTCATTACACAGATCGTAAGCTAAGAATACCTCTTAATAAGCATCCTGCATACAAAGCTCTTTCTTGCAATCTGCCCCCTGGGGAACTCAAACTGCAACACTTCAGATTGGGAGTGATCCAAGAAAGTTGGGACTAAGATGATATTTGGTAAAAGATGAAAGATTTATATGATAGGAAGAGACACCAGAGCATTAGGATGATACTTAGGAGCTAGATCACTTACTACCCAGTTGGCAGTAAGGACCATATCACCGAGTGGATGGAGCACAGATTTCCCCCTACCATAAGGTAGCAGTCCTGTTACTGTTAAAACTTCCACCAGGTGGTGAATTGGGATGGTATACCTGTAAAAGGGAACATATAATCTGCTGTAATGTTTCATGTTTGTGAAATACAGAGGAAGTAGTAGCTATAAGACCAGTGAAAGGCCAAGGTAGGAGGATTGCTTGAGCCCAGAAGTTCAAGGCTGCAGTGGGCTATGATCATGCCACTGTACTCCAACCTGGGCAACACGGCAAGTCCCTGACTCTGAAACAAAACAAGACAACAACAAAAAGAACCAATGGAATTTAGTGATTACTGAGCTCTAAAAAGGATTAAACTCCCAATGGAGAAATACAGACACATTTGCTGTGTCAAAATCAGGATGCTGCCAGGGACAGAATCAGACCCTGACACATGGTTTGGGGGTATCTAGATTGATGCTACAAAAATCTTGAATCCTTAAATTTCCCTGAACCAGCTGAGCCCATAGAATTGGTGCAATTTCCCTATTGGTAGTCCCCACGCCCACCCCATCCCTTTGCTTGCAGACATGCAAAGCTCTCCCCAACAAGACAACATGTGCTCTCCCCCCAGCTCCTGGCCACTAGGCCTATAACAAGGGCTAAGGCACAGCATGGACATGTGAGGCCTGATCAGGGAGAAGAGTGATTGTACCTCGAAAAGCTGTAAGACACCCAGCATGGATCGGCAGGAACTGGAAGGGTTCACATGGAATTGAATTCTGAGACTGCTTGATCAAGAGAGCTATACTACAAGGTGGGATAACAAGCAGTTTATCCATTTTTGAGCACTACTCTGCAATATAGGATTTAACACTCTGGCAAGGACCACATGAGGTAGTACGATCTCACAATTAGATGACTCCTTCAAGTACAGAAAAAGTGATGACCCACACTAAGTGAGGATGAAATGCCAGCATTGCTGAGACAATAGTAGAAGAAAGGATGTAAAGATTCAGAAGTGAGCCTACTGTAGTGGATACACCAAAGAAGCCTGGAAAAGTCAAACAGAAAACCCAGGATCCACCATTTATCAAGGCAATAAGGAATGTGCTAGCAAGAGGGGCACCAGCACCACTGAGAAATTCACCGGTGGCTCTCCTCTGTAGGTTAGGCTTGATGGTAGAGAGACCCTTACAACTACTCTCATTGTAGCAGGGCTCTGAAATGATAGAGACCTTATGCCTAATTTCACCATCTAAAATCAGGTAGGGGCATGATCATAATGAGTGGCAAGACTGGAGAGGAGCAGCCAGAGGAGACTGAAGTACAGTTATGGAAATGGTAAATAGAACATGGCCTCCCTAGGGGAAAATAGAGGCAGGTATAATAGGTGTCTATTCTGGAGAAGTTTACACCAGAACCCTTATATTTGGATTGAGCATTCATAGCCTTCTTTGAGGAGTGGCCCACTGCCGTTTCTTCCTCCCTAAGCATAGCACAACATGTGGAAACCTTTCCTCAGCCCTCAGTCTTGTTTGACTCAAGACTCTGTACCTCTAGAAATGCCCACTTACTGCCTTCTAAAATATGTCCTTGCATGGCCTATCTGTCTTGCTTGCTGTTGGGCATGGTGTATCAGCGTGTTTACTATTATACTTATGTGATTTGGTGTTTTTTTAAAAAAAAGCTTTTTACCCTCCTGATTGGCAAGCGAGGTCAGAGCCCCACTCTCAGCTCCTCTCCAGCTCCCCATGACAGAGGCAATTCTGAGGCACCAAGGCAGCTGCTGAAACTCCAGGGCTTGGCTTCCTCAAGGCCCTGCTGCCACTGCAGAGCAATAAACAGAAGTAGCATACAAATCCCATCGCTGTGGCTCCACGGAGCCCTAAAAAGGCCATAATGCAAAGTTCCTTATGCTTCCCCACCAAACAAGGTTCCAGCAGCAGCTGGCACATCTGTAAGGGAGGATCCCAATGAACAGACCCCGTCAGTTGGCTCAGGATGGGGGCCCGTGGTGAGAGCCTGGATTTTCTGCAAAATGAGGAGCAGGGAAATGCTTCAGCGGGTTGTGGCGGAGCCCTCTGAGAATCCCTAGCTTGCCTCTGCCTTGGGGGCAGAGCTTTGGACCTCAAGGCCAGCCTCTACTCCCCCTGATCCAGTGACTTGGGTTTGAAGCGCTGAGCTGTCTGTATTACTGTTTTTATTTCAAGCTGTCCCTTCTCCTATGCCAGTCTGAGTTCCCTTAGCTAGACTCCATCACTCGTGGAGGATCCCTGGAGGAACTGCAGAGGCACTTGGAATTTCCTCCTGGTGGGTTAGCCCTGTAACAAGTAGCTCCAATTGTTTAATACATGTATGTAATCGTTACCATGCAGAGCATTCCAGCGTGTGTGTGTGTGTGGTGGGGGAGGGGTGTTTCTCCTAACACTTTTTGACCTGTTGTCTAAGGTCATTTGTCCCAAGTTCCTGGATGGGTGTGATGGAGAAAGAGCCTAAGACTTACCAGGGTGGAAGATCAGACAGGTGTGGTAGAAAAATTGAGTCACAAGATATGGGTTCGTGTCCAGACTCCTCCACTGGAATGGCCTGTGACCTTGGGGAAATGTCACAGGCCACGTTCTCAGGAAAGCAGGTTGGTTCTGAGACAGAGCTTCATGGGTAGGAGGTTTACTGGGGAGCACTGTCAGGATCAACACCTGTGGGGAATGCAAAAAGCAGAACTGGGCAGAGAAGGAAGTGGGACAGGGATGCAGCCACAACAAAGGCCTCAGCCGATCCCAGGAAAAGCTCAGAGTTCTCCTGAATTATGGCAAGGGGCTAGGCATTTATGCTCCTCCATCAAGCAATCATGGCATGCAGGCCACCACCTTGGAAGGATACACGACCTTAGACATGGCGGCTCTCTTCAGTCAAGGGCCATTCCCAGAAAGGGACACAGCTGTGCGCTGTCGGCCACCGGTGCACCTTTACAGCTGGGAAATGATGCTTCAGTGCTAAAGGGGAAGGATGGAGGTGGGCAGTGCCCCATAGCATTCAGTTCAGCAAGTTGCTTCCCCTCTCTTGGTCCCGGTTTGTCACCTGTAAGTTAAGTGACATGGATGAACGCTAGTATCCCTTCCAGTTCCAGGGCTCTATGAATCCACCAGCCATCCCTGCTGCTCCACCACCACCCCCTTCCTATTAAGCTATCCCCAGTTTGACATCACACCTCATCCTAAAGTTTGCAGTGACTCCTCATTGACTATGACACAGTCCAAATTCCTGAAGTGACTTGCAAGGCCCTCTACAATCTAGCCCAATGCATGCCTACAGCCTCCTTCCTCATTAGTTATTCTGCACCATGAACACTGTTTCCATCATGCTCTCCTCTCCTTTTCTTTGCTCTTTCAATAAATATGTGTCTTTTATCCATTCATGAACAGGGTATAGTGGAAAGGGTGTGGAGCCAGACCTCAGTTGGAATCCAACTCCAGCTCTCATAAGCTGTGTGTCATTAGGCAGGTCACTGAAGCTCTCTGAACCTATTTCCTCCTCTTTGTATGGTCGTTTTGAGAGCCAAATGAGATAATGTAGGTGAAGTGCCTAACACAAAGCTTAGTACAGCTCAATAAATGTGAGTTCTCTTCCCTCCTCCCTTTATTGAAATGGCTGAACCCAAACAACATCATCCAATGATTAGTTTCAAAAATATTTTAGAAGAATAAATGCTGGATGTAATTTGGCACCTTTCTTGCCAATCCTTCACTCAAGAAAAATCAAGTCATTCTGAATTCTTAGTCTGGTACCAGATGAATTCCCAGTCTATGTTCAGACTGCTCCCTGGACTGCGACTGTCAGTGTCCAAGGCCTCTCAGCCCTAGTTATAAGAACATGAGAACATAGACACCTTTTAATTTCCTTTGCCAAGAAGCATCAGCCAACATCACCTGGGAACTTGTTAAAAATGTACATTCTCAGCCACCATCACCCCAGACCTGTGATCAGAAACTCTGGGGATGGGCCTGGTAATCTGCATGTTACCTTGGGTGATTGTGATGCTCACTGGGGTTTGAAAACGACCACTGCTCTAGGGCTTGGGGCTTATCTTCGGCCACGTGCCCTGGGGTTCCCTCCACCACCCTCTCCCCACCCAGGAAGAGGGAGGCATGACAGCAGAAGCTGGAGAACTCCAGAAGAGCTTCAGCTTTTGCCAGGTGGCCTTGGGGTGGCCCTTGCTCTTTGACAACTGTAGGAGTCTCAGGAGCAGGTTGTGGAGCTCCTCCCACAGCCCCTCCTCCTAGAACTAGAATCTTCTCCAGGTCACATGGTATAGTCTCCACCTCTGTACAAGGCCTGGCAAGACCAGAGACCCCTGACCTTCAGGTCTACTCTGCATAGCCCGTAAAGCAGTGGCTTTCAAAGTGGAGGGCCCAGACCTACAGCATCAGCACCACCTGGGAAGATGTTAGAAACACAAATTCTCAGGCCCTACCGCAGACTTACCACAGGTGATTCTGATAAGGCTCAAGTTTGAGAACTACTGGCCTAGACTTTACAAATGAATTTAACTTAGTTTGCTTTTTAGGCTAGATGCTGTGTGGAAGGCCAAGGCAGGTGAATCATTTCATGCCAGGAGTTTGAGAGTAGCCTGGGCAGCATAGTGAGACACCCTTGTTTGTACTAAAAATAAGAAAAATTCCTGAGTGTGGTGGTGTGCACCTGTAGTCCCTGCTACTCCAGAGGTTGAGGTGGGAGGATCGCTTGAGCCTAGGAGTTCGAGGCTGCAGTGAGCCGTGATCACCATTGCACTCCACCCTGGGCAACAGAGTGAGACTCTGCCTCTTACAAAAGGCCTTTAAAACCTTCCCATTCTCTGGCTACTTCCTCTTTACTACACAGGAGATAAAAAGTGACAAAGACATGCTGATGAGACGCTCTAGAAAGCCTTGCTTCCTAATTAGAAGAAACTCCCTTTCCACTCTTCTCTTTAGATTTGTCTGTTCTGATAATTTGTTTTCAATGGGACCTCTGGCTGGTCCAACTTGGTTTGTACTTGATACTTATTTCTCCAATGGCTTGTTGCTACTGGTAAAAGCCTTGGCACACAAAACAGAACACTTAGACTATAATATAAACAAGCATTTTGAACAGAGATTTAAACCAATTTCATGACAGCCACTGGCATGCTGTGTTTTACAGCTCTGATTTCAGTTCCAGTTGTAAAGACTCAGGGATTTCAGAAAATAAAGAAAATAAGAGACAGAAGTGGGGAGACCTACTCCCCAGCTGGCAGATAAGTTAGAGATCTAAACGGATCCAGGGAGCTCAATTACTCAGACCTTTTTATAGTGAAAGGGACAGGGGACAAGGCTTGGGCATGACTCAGGTGAGGAGCTCTTGCTGAGGAAGGAGAGGAGTGGGACACGGCAGGACGGCTGAGGGCATGGATGGGAGACACTGTGGCCTTCAGAGAGCTCTGTGGGTGAAGCCTGGGAGGGCAGAGCAGGGCCAGGGTCTCAGGCCTAAGGTCTGAAAGTGGGGCCTGTAAAGGACTTCCCTCCCCAGCCAGAGTGATGGCTGCATGACAGCCAAGTGGGCGAAGAGGTATGCCCTGAAAACAGAGGTTAAAGGCTTGCTGGGGGAGAGGTCAGAGCTCACCCTGCGTACCTGCCAGTCTGAGGGAGATGACAAGAGCAAACTGCTAGAGTCTCCTTCACCTCCCTGTCAGCGCCCTTGCACCCCACCCAGGTCTGCTTGTGCCCCTTCCCTTTTCCCAGTTGGCAGGAAACTATCACAAAGGCCAAGGTGAGCCCCTGGGGCTCCACACCGCTGTCCAGCTCAACGCTAAGTGTAAGGCCTTCCTAAAGAAAGCTGCTCTCCTGCTTGAGTTTTGTTTGTTTAAAAGGAACTCTCCCTTTCTTTCTCTTCCTGGAATCTCCTCACGGGCTCGACTGGACCTGCCCCGGGACATGGGTCTTGGCTCGGCACAGATCGTGTGGGCTCAGTGGTTTCTGTTCTTTCATCTTGACGAATCTGGGTGGCCTATCTCCTGGTTCTTACCTGACAAGGATCTCAGAGCATCTCAGGGGGATGGAAAGGGAAGTCCCAGCTACCATGAGGGATGACAAGACAGGCGGGGGAGACCTATGGTAGGGAGAAGGGAGCTGCAGACCAGGCAGGGGTTCTCTTAGCTCACTACAAGCTGCTGTCCCTGGGAGTCCTTCCTCTTGGTGCCAGCTGGCCACTCACAGGCTTCTGCAGTGAGTCAAGGAGATATGTTCGCTGAGTGTGCAGTGTTCAGAGGGAAGAAGGCGCTTGCCTTGCCTATGCACAAGGGACTAGATGAGTAGCTTGTTAGCTCATCCAGGTCAGGCTTATCCCAAGTGCATGTGTGAGGGGGGGGCATGTATGTATGTGTGTGTGTGTGTGTGTGTGTGTGTGTGTTGGTGGGGGTAAGGAACATTTAAATGGTATGATATATAGATTATATGCATTTGCCAAAGTCATCAAATGGTACACTCAAAATTTGCATGATTCATTGTGTGAATATTTTTACCTAAGAAATGTAAACAAACAATGATCTCCAATAATATACAGACTAAAGTGTTTCAAGGTAAGTGTCCTCATGTCTGCAACTTACTTTGAAATGTATCAGAAAATTAGATGGACTGTTGGATGGATAGAAGAATGAACAAATCTATGATAAAGCAAATATAAACTATAAATTTTAGCATCTAGTTGATGTCTATATAGATGTTCAGTGTATAGTCATTTCAATATTTTTGTAAGTTTGAAAATTTTCCATAATGAAATATTGGTAAAAACAATATTCTATTTGTCAGGTAGGTATGGAAATTAGCATCATTCTTAAAGATCTAAGTATGCAGGGCTGTTAGATTTTATTATAGCTACTCTTAATTTACTAATCTGACCCCTAGAAAAAAAAACTTGGAAAATGACAGAGTACTGTAAACTCAGCTAAATAGTGGTCTTAATTTCTGCCACTGTGCTAAATGTGGAATATTTTCCTAAGCAGATTGACATAGCCTCTGGTATAAGGTATGCAGCCATTAATTAGGCAAATGTGTTCTTTTTCATACCATTTGAAAAAGAAGGTCAGAAAAGTTCTCATTCATATGGGACAGACAAGAATATATATTAGTCATTTTGCTACATGGCTCTGGCCCTCTGCCATAATACAGAAGAGATCTGAATATCTCAAAATCCCACAGAACATCACCTGGATTCACTATATCATAGGAATCATGCTAAACAGACCAGATGAGCAAGAAGTAGCTTGCACATTGGTGGCCTTCGCAATGCACACTCACTCACAACATGGGAGATAAACCCTATGAAGATTGAGGGGCCAGGCACATCAACACATTTTTTTAAGTTGCTGTTGTTTAGGGGCATATGGAGCAATCCCATCCATGATAAAAAACAAATTATTGCACCTTGCACCACTCACAACAAGGAAGAAAAGTGCAACATCTGGAAGGCCTCATTGGGCTCTGGAAGCAGCATATTTCTCACTTGCTAATACTGCTCTGACCCATACACTGGATGACGTCAGACAGCATATACTGATTGACAGCTTTGAGTGGGACTCAAAGAAGTGCTCTGCGGCAGATATATACTTCAGTGTAAGCAGCTGTGCTTCTTGGGCCATATGACCAGAATACCCTGTGGTATTAAAGGTAGTAGTGGTGGGAGAGGATGCTATTTAGAGTTTATTGTAAACCACATGGGATAATCACAATACAATCTGCAAGGCCATGCCATCTTCAGAGGACAATTACATATCTTGGAAAAAAAATCCTCTGATATGCTTTTGGGTCATGGTATAAATGTGGCAAACTGATGATGGGACATTATGTAAACATGTGGCCACAACTACGCATCATGAGCTGGGTTTCATCGAATGCACCAAATCCAAAAGTGAAATGGACCTAGCAATAAGCTATTATAAGGAAGTGATAAATCCAGCACAAGCAGGACCAAAGGATGCAAGCAGCCAAATAAGCAGGTGGCCTAGTCTCCCATGTCATCCACCACAATTTCACCAGTATCTCTTCCTAAGGTCACACTTATGATATATGGGGGCATCCCTCATGACCTGCTGACAAAGGAGGAAATGCCTGCAGTTGGTTCATGGGTGGATTTCCATGGTGCATGGCTGTAAGCCAAAAATGAATGGTAGCCACATTACAGCCTCACTCATCATGGCCTTGAAAGAAGGTGAGACAGATAAAGGCCACTCTAGCTGAGACTGTCTTTTTTTTTTTTTTTTTTTTTGAGACAGAATTTCGCTCTTGTTGCCCAGGCTAGAGTGCAATGGGTGCAACTGTAGCTCACCACAACATCCACCTCCTGGGTTCAAGCAAATCTCCTGCCTCAGCCTCCCAAGTAGCTGGGATTGCAGGCATGCACCACCACGCCCAACTAATTTTGTATTTTTACTAGAGACGGAGTTTCTCCATGTTGGTCAGGCTGGTCTCGAACTCCTGATCTCAGGCAATCTGCCCGCCTTGGCCTCCCGAAGTGCTGGGATTACAGGCATGAGCCGCAGCACCCGGTGAGACTGTCCTTTGGGCTTGCATCACAGATCGACTTCTCCTTCCATCCACTCCTGCTTCCTTCTTCTCTCTTCAGTAGGTGTTGAACCAAAGTTTTCTTAATGAATCATTACATTCGTTAACACCATCTCAGAGTGCTTCCTACTGCAACAGTACCAGTTTTTCTTTTACTTCTCAACTTGTAAAACCTCTTTGTATATTAGGAATGTTATTGTATGTGGTAGAGATATTTTCTATTAGCCTTTTGACTCTTTGTTCACAGTTTCATTTGCAAAACAATTCATTTTTTTTTTTGTAAGTGAATCTGTTAACCTTTCCCTATTATCTACCAAAAGATAATGACTTTGGCCGAACATGGTAGCACATGCCTGTAATCCCAGCACTTTGAGAACACTTGAGCTCAGAAGTTCAAGACCAGCCTAGACAACATGATGAGAGCCCCATCTCTACAAAAAAAAAAAAAAAAAAAAAAAAAGAAAGAAAGAAAAAAGATAATGACTTTGATGTATAGGCATTAACCTGAAAGGAACCATGGTATATTGTTAGAAGAAAGTTGCAGAATAATATATTTAGCAGCACTTATCAAACTCTTCTGGTTATAGGACTCACTAAATTTCTCCTTTAAAAATAGATTCAATAAGCATATGGTGGGGCCAAGAAATCAATATTTTGTTTTTTTGTTGTTTTGTTTTGTTTTGTTTTTGAGATGGAGTTTCTCTCTTGTCGCCCAGGCTGGAGTGCAGTGGTGCGACCTCACCTCACTGCAATCTCTACCTCCTGGGTTCAAGTGATTCTTCTGCCTCAGCCTCCTGAGTAGCTGGGATTACAGGCGCCCGCCACCATGCCTGGCTAATTTTTGTATTTTTAGTGGAGACAGCATTTCACCATGTTGGCCAGACTGGTTGCAAACTCCTGACCTCGGGTGATACACTCGCTTCAGCCTCCCAAAGTGCTGGGATTACAGGCGTGAGCCACCATGCCCGGTCAGGAATCTGTATTTTAACAACTACTCAAGGCAATTCTATGATCGGATAAGTTTGATCACAAAATATCACTCCATTTTTGTAATTTAAAAAAGGGGAGAAGGAACTCTGTGTGTGTGTGTGCGTGTGTGTCTGTGTGTGTGTGTATTTGTACATACTACAGAGAAAAGTGTGTTAGAATACATATCAGATTCATATTGCTTTCCTTAAGTGAGTGGAACTAGAAGAAATTAAAAGATTATGACTTTATTTTTATCCTTTTGTTATTTTTATTACAATGGACATGAATTACTATAACTTTTTAAAAAATCCAGTAAATTTTAAAAGTCATTTGAAATTGTCTTTTTTTCTTTTACAAGAAAGAAATATAAAAGGAAAAGAAGCTTTCAGGAGAACCGTCTTGATTCTTGGCTAAGTTTTCTCTGCCAGGTCCACCACAGCATCAGGAATTCTCTCTGTATCAAGGGAGCTATACCTGGACAGCGGTTGATGAGTTTTACACCCACGTAACCATTAAATAGTTAACAAGAGTTTCTACATTGTTAAAATTTTGGTTCACACCAAAAATAGTTTATACAGGTTGTGTAACAGCTGCTGTTGCAATTATGTCTAATGGAAGGTTTTGATTCACACCAAAAACACTTACATGTGTTTTGAGTGGCTGAGACTTCTGGTTTCCTAGGAAATAACTACACAAGTCTCCCCTGGGGACTCTGAAATCATCCTTCTTACTCTTGCCTGGTTCACTGCCTTGGAAACATTCAAAACAGATTGCTGATCTTCTAGGCACTGGGATTATAAGACTTGCTTGTACCTTTTATTTAGAAAAAATGTTTTTCTGATTATACAAGTAATTACAAGCTCACTGTAGAAAATTGTAAAAAGATAGAAAAGTATAAAAAGAAACAGAAGAAGAATTACTCATAACCCTACCACTCAGAAGCATCCACTGTTATGCTTTTGACATATTACCTTCCAGTTTTGTTTCCATGCACTTTTTACATAGATGAGCTCATCCTAGACATATAATTTCCTATATTGCTTTTATCATGCAATGTAATAACATAAGCAATTTTTTATAAACCATGCTTTTATAACATTCCACTTTATATAGATGCACTCTGATTTACTTTATTATTCCCCTTTAATTCACATTCAGATTGTTTCTATGGTAAAAGAAAGAGTGAAGCTTATATCTCTGGGAATAAAAGTATCTAAATTGGAGAGCATATCCCACTTCTAATGCTGGTGATAGTGTTGCCTAACAAATGTACTCCAAAAAGGTACTCACGAATTTTTACCTTGTAATCATTATAGTGAATTCCAGGACATCTTAACTAAGAGGTAGCTCTCCTGAAAACAGAGAACAAGGAAACAAGTGAAATCATAGGTCCAATGACAGGGAAGACAGTCATGTTATCCTAAAACCCAAATATACCAAACTTCCAGAACAATGACAACAATGGTATCCATTATGTTTAGCCAAAACCTTTATGTACCTATTTCTATGTTGTGCGTTGTTCTTATCTGAAGTGTTCAGTCAAAAAACTTTTCCACTTTGTTTGTTCTGGCAGAACTCTTTTAAAGGGAGAAGGGCCAGAAGACACCTTGTCTAGCTGAGCTGTGTGTTGCCATCACAAAAATTTCACTAAAACTGAAATGGTGTTTTTCAAAATCACACTGGCAATTTAATTATGGCTAAAGACTCGTGAGGTTTAGAAGGACATGTACTTTCTCATTCTAACTTTACACCACTTCACACCTTTCTCAAAAATAAGACCACAGTTGCTTTAAAATACTCAAGAGAAAAAAGTGTGGCTGTATGAAGAAGTAGGTGAGACAAGATTAGTAAAATGTTGTAATTTTTGAAACTAGGCGATGGATATGGATTATACTATTCTCTGTACTGTTGAGTATGCTGAAAATTTCCATAATAAAAAGAGAGAAACAAAAATGTATAAGACATCTAAGAATTTAAAGGAAAAATAAAATGAGCATAAGACCCCATATGAATGCTAACATTTGACTTTGTTAGGCCTAGAATTTTCTTACATGCAACTTACTTTTTAAAATAACTAGGAAACCACATAACAAGTTTTAAGGGACACATTTGGTTATGTCGTTTCTTGCTTATAATAATTTGGCTGTCTGTAACAAAAATCCTATCAGTCCCTAAATAATTGATGAACTGATACTGCATTGGCTTAGAGATTGTACTTCAGTTAATGACTACTGCCTTTCACATCTTGCCTAAGGAAAAGGCAGATGAATGTTGGAAACAGATGCTCGGTGCAGAAAAAAAAAAAAAAAAAAATTAGCACTGAGACAAAGGATTTTTTAGCAGCACAATTTTTACTTCCTGGACTGCAGGAAGGGTACCCTTGCTAGCCATCGTGCCACAAGATTACAATGAACAAAGGAAAACAGACAAATTTATTCCTTACGCATTTGGGGTCGTCTTTACTGCTGTGTCTGATTTCTGTTGGCTGGAGACAGATCTCACAATCTAAACTAAAACTCGATTGGCTATCAACTTAAAATTTTTCCAAATAGGTTAAAGCAATGGAGAGCTGGGACATGCCTGTGAGCACGTCCAGCACAGATATCTTGGTTAAAGTACAAGGACATGGACTGTACTACGTGCCTGTAAGCATGGCATGTTTAACAGCTACATAGGATAGGGCTTAACAAAGGCCTAATAACAAAGTTATTAGCACACTTATTCTTTAACAAGAAAGGAAAGTTTAAAAAGGAACTTTTCTACTTCCCACAATTCCCTCCTCTTTTACTTTATAATTTTCCTTTTTAAACTTTTTTGACATGTTTTGGCTTAGTTGTTCTGCCTGAATTTTTTTTTTTTAAAAAAAGCTTCTCTTTCTTTTCTCTTTACACTATTTCTTTCTTCAGTTTTACTTCCTGTCTCTGTCTCTTTTACACACACTTTGTCTTACCATCTTTTCATATACTTTTTCTTTCTTTTTAATATTTTGCTGTCTGGAGCGGGACTTGTCTTGGGCTGCACTGCTGGTGCTGCTGGTTTTCTTCTCTGCTGGCGCAAGTGCCACACCTGTTTGCCCCACAAGGTTGCGGGGCCCGGTCTTGGACCATCTTGCTGCTGCTGCTGCTACTTTCTGGCCTCTCCCGCCGCTGCCGCCATCAGGTCACTCGCCACTTCTGGTGCCACTTGCGCTACTGCTTACTCCCGGCCCTGGCACCGTTCTGCGCACTGCCGCTCAGAGCACCCTGGCCCCCGTGCGCTTGTGACCGCCGCCTCCCTGGCGCCACCCCAACGGGCGGCTGACCCAGCCACAGGCACCGCTGCAGCCGCCTGAGGGGGCCTTTACTGGGGCTCCTCCGGAGCAGTCTTCGCTACCTTTTGCCTTTCTTTTTCCAAGGCAGGACTCTAACTATCGCCCCCCACCCCGCCCTTTTGGAGGTCCCTCTCACTCCTCTCTTTAAGTAAAAATTGTGTTGCTGAAAGATCCTTTGTCTCAGTGCTAATTTTTCTTTACATCACGGAGCATCTATTTCCAACATTGAATGTGACTGACTTCACAGTTTTTGAGAAACCATCTCACTACCATTTATTGCACACAGAAAGGCAAATATTCCTCAGCATGGACAAAGCATGGCCTTTCAGTGGCCTGTGGTGTATGGTCTCTATTTGATGCTGTCTCCCTCAGAAGAACCAATTATTCTACCCAGTTTATCCAAGTCTCTCTCCAGCTTCCCGCACATGATATTATGATATATATCTTTAGTGGTCTTTCTTCCCCTCTACAATGCCAATTATTTCAATGTCAAGGCTATGTCTTATTTTAGTTTTGCTTTCATAGTGGTTGGTACAGTCTCTGGGAAGTGCTAAGGAACATACATGTATAATAAATGAACAAAAGAATAAATGTACAAAGTACTGGAACTGGAGTATGCAAAAGGAAGGTTAAGATCTGGCTTATATTTCCTAGTTGTTACAGTCTTAAGAAAGTTTCTTAACCTATGTGACTCTCAGCTATGAAGTGGGAATTACAATGCCAAACTTTCTTACTTCACAGTGTTATTTCAGGACTCAAAATCAACTTGAAGTAGTGCGTATGAAAGTATTTTGGAAACCGAAAGGAGGGAAGGCCACCTGTGTTGTGTTAAGGAGAAAGGCAGCATAGTGTGGTGTTTATGGCCCCTCTCACTGGGTTGTGGTGAGAATAAAATGAGGTGATATATGTAAAATACTTCGAAAATTACCTGGGACAAAGTAACCTTTCCAGAAACGGTAGCAAACCTGATTATTCTCTTGTATGTGAAAGAGTTCAATTTGCTGGAGGTGATGGGATTATATGGGAGCCAGCAATATGGACCAGATGTCCTTTAAAATGACCACTTGACCTCCATGATGTCATGGTGAGTGATTTGGAATCCTTGTCTAAATAACATCAAACTCATACAGTCTCTTTATGACTGGCTGGTGTCCTCACTGGGCCTGAGAGTGGCCCCTCCATGTGTGTGTATGTGTATGAGTATATGTGTGTGTGTGTGTATACACATGTATATGTGTGTATGTGTGTGTGTGCATGTATCTATGTATATTTGTGTGTGTTTATATGAAGGCATTGTACTGGGCCTGAGTATGTCCCCAACCGTAGTGCACATATCTCTGTGTTTGTCTCTGTATACATGTGTGTCTTAGTTTGTTTGGGCTGCATTAACAAAATACTTTAGAGTGGGTAATTTATAAACAACAGAAATTAATTTCTCGCAGTTCTACAGGCTGGGTAGTCTAAGATCAGGGCACTAGTTGATTGAGCATCTGGTGACAACGTGCTCCTCATAGATGGCACCTTCTGTGTGTCCTCACACGGTGGAAAGGCAAAGGGACTTACAACCTCCCACAGGCCTCTTTATAAGGGTACCAATCTCATTCATGACAGCTCTACCCTCATGACCTAATCACCTCCCAAAGGCCCCACCACCTAATACCATCACCTTGGTGATTAGGTTTTCTCTTAGTCTGTTCAGTTTTACTGTAACAGAATACCTGAGACTGGGTAGTTCGTAAAGCAAATAAGTTTATTTGCATCTGGTGAGAGCCTCAGGCTGCTTCAACTCATGAAGGAAAGAAGGGGAAGTTGGTTTATGCAAAGAGATCATATGGTAAGAGAGGAAGCAAGATGGCGGGCAAGTGCCAAGCTCTTTTTTTGAGATGGAGTCTCACTCTGTCACCCAGATTGGAGTGCAATGGCATGATTTCTGCTCACCACAACCTCCACCTCCTGGGTTCAAGTGATTCTCTCATCTCAGTGTCCCCAGTAGCTGGGATTACAGGCATCCACCATCACGCCCAGGTGCCAGGCTCTTTTTAACAAGCAGCTCTTGGGGGAAGGAATGGAGCCAGAACTTGGTCACTAGCCCCATCCCAAGGCATCAATCTATTCGTGAGGGATCGCTCCCAGGGCCTCAACACCTCCTACAAGGCCCCATGGTATGGTTTGGGACTGCGTCCCCCTCAAATCTCACTTTCAGTTGTAACTCTCAATGTTGGAGGTGGGGCCTGGGGAAGGTGATTGGATCATGGGAGCAGTTTCTAATGGTGTAACATCATCCCCCTAGTGCTGTTCTCATAATAATGAGTGAATTCTCAGGAGATCTGGTTATTTAAAAGCATGTAGCACTTCCCCCTCTCTCTCTTCCAACTGCTGTGGCTGTATAAGACATGACTGCTTCTCCTTCACCTTCCACCATGATTGAAAGCTTCCTGAGGCCTCCCCAGAAGCCATCATGCTTCCTGTACAGCCTGCATAACCATGAGCCAATTAAACCGCTTTCTTTTTTTTTTTTTGAGATGGAGTTTCGCTCTTGTTACCCAGGCTGGAGTGCAATGGCGCGATCTCAGCTCACCGCAACCTCCGCCTCCTGGGTTCAGGCAATTCTCCTGCCTCAGCCTCCTGAGTAGCTGGGTCTACAGGCACGCACCACCATGCCCAGCTAATTTTTTGTATTAGTAGAGATGGGGTTTCACCATGTTGACCAGGATGGTCTCGATCTCTTGACCTCGTGATCCACCCGCCTTGGCCTCCCAAAGTGCTGGGATTACAGGCTTGAGCCACCGCGCCTGGCCCACTTTCTTTATAAATTACCCAGTGTTGAGTATTTCTTTATAGCAGTGTGAGAATGGACTAACACACTCCACCTCTCGACATTGTCACATTGGGGATCAGATTTCAACAAGAGGTTTAGAGAGGACAAACATCCAAAACCTAGCATTCTTTCCCTGGTCCCACAAAACTCAAGTTCTTCTCACATGCAACATACAATCACTTTATCCCAAGAATCCCAAAAGTCTTAACTAGTTTTAGCATTGGCTCAAAAGTTCAAAGTCTTATCTGAGACTCAAATTAAGTTCCTTCCAGCTGTGAGCCTGCAAAATTTAAAAAAAGTTATTTACTTCCAAGATTCCATGGTTGTAAGGGCACTAGGCAAACATGCCAATTTCCCACAGGGAGAAATTGGCCACAAGAAAGGGGTAACAGGACCCACACAAGTCCAAAACCCAACAAGGCAGACATTAAACCTTAAAGTTCCAAATAATCTCCTTTGACTCCATGTCCCACATGCTGAGCATGCTGGCGGGAGGGGTAGACTTCCAAGGTCTCAGGCTGCCCCCCTCCCATGGCTTTGCTGGACACGGCCCATGTGGCCACTCTCTCAGGGTTGAGATCTAATGCCAGCAACTTATCCAGGCCGAGGTAGTATGCTGCCAGTTGTTTTACCATTCTAGAGTCCAGACAGAAGCCCCACCCCTGAAGCTCCACTAGACATTGACTCAATGGGAGACTCTTGGTGGTAGCTCCACTCCTGGGTCAGGTTTCTGCCTGGGCATCCAGGCTTTCCAATACATCTTCTAAAATCCTGGTGGAGGGAGTCACACCTCCATAGCTCTTTCATTCTGTGGACCTGCAGAATTAACTCCATATTGACATCACCAAGGCTTATGGCTTGTGCCCTCCATAGTGGTGGCAAAAGTATTTAAGGCCACTGGGGCCATCTGAACCACAGCTGCTCCCGCCAGAGTGGGCCAGATTTGGAGGCCATTTTTTCCGTTGTCTTGACTGGATCTCCTTTAGTTTTGCTGATCTCTTTACTAAAGAATCTCTCGGCTCCACCCTCAGCTGTACCAAATGGCCACTGACTATGTTAAATTTAGTCTCTCATATCCTTCTTTGAGTCTGCTTTATCATCATGCTGATTTCCTCAGTAATAATTTGAATAAACCTTTGCATATGCCCACTTTTTTTTTTAACCATTGATTAGATAATACTGGGTATGTAGATTAACTTGACCTGTCTGGGACATGAATATATGAACATCTGTTCCACAAGCACATGACTTTAGTAAATTATTATGAGATGTTAAATGACAGAAAAAAAAACTATAGATTTAGTAACTTGTCTCCACTGAAAAATTTGTTAAATACTCAGTTTTATACATTTTTTTTAAGAGACAGGATCTTGTTCTGTTGCCCGTACTGGGTGGTGCAATCATCGCTCACTGCAGCCTTGAACTCCTGGGCTCAAGCAATCCTTCTACCTCAGCCTCCCCAGTAGCTAAGACTACAGGGATACATCACCATGCCATGCTGATTTTTTAAATGTTTATGTTTTGTAGAGACAAAGGTTCACTATGTTGCCAGGCTGGTCTTGAACTCCTGGTTTCAAGCAATCCTCCCACCTGGGCTTCCTAATTTATAGAGACAGAAAGTACATTATTGATTGATTAGGAGTGTGTGGTCACATGGGAAGAAAAGTGAAGTGACTGCTAATGGGTACAGGGTTTCTTTTAGGGAGAATGAAAATTTTCTAAAAATACATTGTGGTGATCGTTTCTCAATCCAGTGAATATATTAAAAACATTGATCTGTATATTTTAAATGGGTTAATTTTTTAATGTGAAATACATCTCCAAAAACTGTTTTAAGAAAACAAATTTGCATGACGTGGACACGATCCCGAGGCTAATGGAACAAGTCATATCAAATATGATGTGACTACAGATATATCTGTGTTAAAATAAAATAAAATAAATATTCTCTTCTGGTGTATAAGAGAAGGCAACTTACTGTACTAATTCAGTGTTTGCCCTCCCATCTGTGTATAATGAGCACTGAAAAATGGAAAGCACAGTTAAACAAATAGTTAGGTGACACAGAACCTGTTTGGGTCTTGAAAAGTTGTTTGCCCTAATGAGCCTGGTGCTCCTTGGGAATAAATAGGCACTCAAATCTCCCCTATACCATACTTTAAAGGGTGTGTAAGTTCAAATACAGTCATCAGCAATTTTTTAGAGCTATTTTTGCTTTTTTCTACAGAGGGGGAAATGGAGCCCAGTCATACGTACTATTTATAAGCACTCTTTTTTACCTCCAGTGGACATTACTATGTTTTCTGCCTTTGCACTCTGTTTTCCCAACTTCACTATCTTACTCTGTCACCTTTCTCTAATCTTTTCACAATCATGTTATAATAGCATCTTACAACAACCTTGGGCCCAGATTTGTGCCCCTTGAGTTCTTCTTAGCTGCTTTTCAAGCACACAGTGAACTGCTGCAATCAAGTGGTTTTGATTTATTTTTTCTACCTCCTTTGCCATATGTTTAATGCTAGTTGGTTTGTATCATTAATCTTGTAATTAAAATCTTCTTTGGCTGGGCACGGTAGCTCACACCTGTAATCCCAGAACTTTGGGAGGCTGAGGTGAGGAGATTGCTTGAGCCCAAGAGTTTGAGACCAGTCTGGACAACAAAAGGAAACCTTCATTTCTACATTTTTTTTTTTATATTAGCCAGGCATGGGGTGTAAAATGTTACTGCCATGATAAGCCTTTTATATAGCCTATAGTCCCAGCTACTATATGTTAAATGTTATATACTAAATATTATTGTCATGATAAGCCTTTTATATAGCCTATAGTCCCAGCTACTATTGCTGAAACAGAATCTCGCTCTGCTGCCCAGGCTGGAGTGCAGTGGCACAATCTTGGCTCATTGCAACCTCCACCTCCTGGGTTAAAGTAATACTCCTGCCTCAGCCTCCAGAGTAGCTGGGATTACAGGCGTGCATCACCATGTCCAGCTAGTTTTTGTATTTTAGTAGAGACAAGGTTTTGCCACATTGGCCAGGCTGGTCTCAAACTCCTGGCCTCAAATGATCTGCCTGAGCTGGCCTCCCAAAGTGCTGGGATTACAGACGTAAGCCACTGTGCCTGGCCTGCATTTCCACTCTCTTAATGGTATAATTTGATGGTCACAAGTTCTTAATTTTAATATATTCCAATTAATTAATATTTTCCTTAAATGGTTAGTGTTATTTTTGCTTCCCATTTAAAAAATTTGCTATTCCAAAATCATTTTATGTTATGTTCTAGAAGCTTTATTGTTTTGTCTTTCACATTTAAATATACAAATCACCTTGAAATCATTTTTGTATAGGTATGAGATTGTGGCCAAGATTCATTTCTTCCTTCATTCCTTCTATTGACCCAGCACAATTAACTTAAAAGAACTCCTTTTCCCACTGCTCTGCAGTGTTATCTTTGTGATAAATCAAATGTCCTATGTGTGTGGACCTATTTCTGAGCTGTGTTCTGTTCTATTTGTCTACTTGTCTGTCCTTTTGAAAAGGCCACAGTCTTCATTAATTTAGTTTTATAAGCATTGCGATCTGTGTTAATCTTCCCTTTGTTCTGGTACTTTAGGATTGTCTTGGCTATTCTTGGGTCTTTGCGCCACTTTCTAAATTTTAGAGTGAGCGTGTCAATTTCCACCCCCCAAAAAAGAATGTGCTGAAATTTTAATTGGACTATATTATGTTTATAAATCAGTTTAGGCAGAACTCACATCTTTGCTATATTGAGTTCTTCACTCCATGAACTTAGTAAATTCTTCCATTTATTTACATCTGCTTCAATTTCTTTCACTAATAGTTTGTAGTTTCTCATGTAGAGGTCTTGTTAGACTAATTCCTAGGTATTTTATGTTATTCTAAATAGTATTTCAAAAATTTTTTCATTTACAATTACTTGTTTCTAGTATATTGAAATAAAATTGATCTTTTACATTTTAAAAAATGACTTTCTATTTAGTGAAATGGCCAAATTAACTTATTAATTAGATATCTATCTGTAGATTATTTTGTCTTTCTATATACATACTCACGCAGTCAATACACTTTTCCAGGAATATGTGTGCCTCTGTATATGTATGTAATACAAATGTCCACTGGAAGACTGCAGCAGAGATATCGCTCATGTGACTATAAACTAGTTTATTCACTATATTTATCATTGAGCATTCACCCTGTTCTTTTCTCCTTTTCTGAATCTCATTTGTCTACAACTGCTGCCTGATGAGTTACTCAGAAAAGCATTACCACTGATACCACCTATAGTGTCAAGTAGAATGTCTCTGCATGCTTCAAAAATGCTCACTCTTTAGGATATCAAACCAGTACTGTGTCCCATGAAGAGGCAAAAGGGGCTTTTCCTATTCCGTATTATACACTGTTGCCTTAGATCTAAAGCTAACCCACTTGTGCCCAGAATTTCAGAGCCTTTCTTGAATGTTCTCTGCCATTTCCAGTTCTTCCATCCTTCTCTAACCACAAGGGGTCACTCAGCCCACAGGGCTGGGGACACATCCTATACCATCATCACCTCTGTTCTCCTTCTTCATCTCTTTTGGTTCCTCTCCTCAGAATAAAACAAAAAAGGAAAACAAACCAAAAAAAAAAAAAAAACTACTTCTTATAGTTTACGAATGGTAACAAATGGATACTAGTATGTGGAGAGTGGAGGGTAGACAGGGAGCTCATTACACTAGCTGCAGCCAACAGAAGAGTTCCCATTATACTTTAGCAACAGTAAAATCTTTGCAGTTTTTTTATTTAATTGATCCTTCCTTAAAATGGCATGTGTGTTTGGTGGGGTTGCAGTCACAAATACAGACAGTTTGCAGATATTGTGGGTTCAGTTCCAGACCACCAAAATAAAGCGAATATTGCAATAAAGTAAGTGACACAAATTTTTTGGTTTCCCAGTGCATATAAAAGTTATGTTTACACTATACTGTAGTGTACTCAGTGTGCAATAGCATAATGTCTAAAAAAAAAAAGTACATACCTGAATTAAAAACAATGTATTGGGCCGGGCGTGGTGGCTCATACCTGTAATCCCAGTACTTCGGGAGGCTGAGGCAAGCGGATCACATGAGGTCAGGAGTTTGAGACCAGCCTGGCCAACATGGTAAAACTCCGTCTCTACTAAAAATACAAAAATTAGCCAGACGTGGTGGTGCATGCCTGTAATCCCACCTACTTGGGAGACTGAAGCAGGAGAATCGCTTGAACCAGTGAGGTGGAGGTTGCAGTGAGCCAAGACCGTGCCACTGCACTCCAGCCTGGGCAACAAGAGTGAAACTCCATTTCAAAAAAGAAATACTTTATTGTTAAAAAATGCTATCATCTGAGCCTACAGCTAGTTGTCATCTTTTTGCTGGTGGAGGGACTTACCTCAATGTTGATGGCTGCTGACTGACCAAAGTGGTAGTTGCTGAAGGCTGGGGTGGCTGTGGCAGTTTCTTAACACAAGACAAGAAACGAGTTTCCCACATCGATTGACTTTTCCTATCACGAAGGGTTTCTCTGTAGCACGCAATGTCATTTGATAGCAGTTTACCTACAGTAAAACTTTCAAAACTGGAGTCAGTCCTTTCAAAACCTGCTGCTGCTTTATTAAAGAAGTTTATGTAATATTCTAAATCCGTGTTTTCTTTTCAAGAATGTTCACAGTATCTTCACCAGAAGTAAATTCCATTTCAAGGAATTATTTGCTTTGCTCATCCATAAGAAACAACACATTGTTCATCCAAATTTTATCATGAGATTGCAGCAATTCAGTCACATTTCAGGCTCCACTTCTAATTCTCGTTATCTTGCTATTTCCACCACATCAGCAGTTATTTCCTCCAGCAAAGTCATGAACGTCTCAAAGTTGTCCATAAGGGTTGGAATCAACTTCTTCTGAACTCCTGTTAATATTGATATTTTGCTCTTTTTCTATAAATCACAAATGTTCTTAATGGCATCTACAATGGTGAATACTTTCCAGAAGGTTTTCAAGTTCCAAAAGGTTTTCAATTTTCAACTTTGCCCAGATCCATCAGAGGAATCATTATCTATGATAGCTATAGCCTTATGAAATGTATTTCTTAAAAAAATAAGAATTGAAAATCAAAATCACTCCTGCAGAATGGATGTTGTGTTAGCAGGCATGAAACAACATTTATTTCCTTGTACATCTCTATCAGAGCTCTTAGGTGACCAGGTGCACTGTCAATGAGCAGTCATATTTTTAAAGGAATCTTTTTTTCTGAGCAATAGGTCTCAACAGTAGATTTAAACTATTCAGTAAACCATGCTATAAACAGATGTGCTGTCATCTAGGCTTTACTGTTCTATTTATAGAGCACAAGCAGAAATTTAACATAATTTTAGGACCCTAGGATTTTTGGAATGGTAAATGAGCATTGGTGTTAACTTAAAGTCACCAGCTGCATTAGTCCCTAACAAAAGAGTCAGCCTGTCTTTTGAAGCTTTGAAGCCAGGCATTGACTTCTCCTCTCTAGCAATGAAAGTGCTAGATGGCATTTTCTTCCAATAGAAGGCTTTTTTTTCCTGCTATATTGAAAATCTGTTGTTTAGTATAGTTGCTTTCATCAATGACCTTAGACTCTTCTGGAAAACTTGCTGCAGTTTTTACATCAGCACTTGCTACTTCACCTTACACTTTTATGTTATAGAGAAAGCTTTGTTTCTTAAACCTTATAAATTAGCCTCCGCTGACTTCAAACGTTTCCTCCGATACTTTCTCACATTTCTCAGCCTTCACAGAATTAAAGAGAGTTAGGGTCTTGCTCTGGATTAGGCTCTGGCTTAAGGGAATGTTATGGTTGGTGTGATTTTCTATTTAGACCACTCAGACTTTCTCCATATTAGCAATAAAGCCATTTAGCTTTCTTACCATTTATGTGTTTACTGGAGTAGCACTTTTATTTTCCTGTAAGAACTTTTCCTTTGCATTCACAGCTTGGCTAAATGTTTAGCATAAGAGGCCTAGCTTTCAGCCCATCTCAGCTTTTGACATACCTTCCTCACTAAGCTTAATCATTTCTAGCTTTTTATTTAAAGCAAGAGATATGTGACTCTTCCTTTCACTTGAATACTTAGATGCTACTGTAGAGTTATTAGCTGGCCTAATCTCAATGTTGTTGTGTCTCAGGATATAGGGAAGCCCGAGGAGAGGGAGAGAAATCGAGGAACACCAGTCGGTGGAGCAGTCAGAACACACACATTTGTGGATTAAATTTGCCATCTTATATGGGCATAGTTTGCGGTGCCCCAAAACAACAATAATAGTAACATCAAAGATCACTGACCACAGATCACCATCACAGATACAATAATAATGAAAAAGTTTGAAATCTTGTAAGAATTACCAAAATGTGACACGGAGATACAAAGTGAGCACATGCCATTGGAAAAATGGTACCGATAGACACTGGGTCGCCACAAACCTTCAATTTATATATTTAAAAAAAAACACCCAGAGTATCTGCAAAGTGCAATAAAGTGCAATGAAACAAGGTTGGCCAGTATGTAGAAACTAGGATTATAGGGCCAGGCACTGTGGCTCATGCCCGTCATCCCAGCACTTTGGGAGGCCAAAGCGGGTGGATTGCTTGAGCCCAGGAGATCAGCCTAGGAAACATGGCAAAACCTCATCTCTACAAAAAAGTACAAAAATTACCTGGATATGGTGGCACATGCCTGCAGTCTCAGCTACTAGGGGGGCTGAGGTGGGAAGATCACTCAATCCTAGGAGGTTGCAGCTTGGGTGCCAGAGCGAGACTCTGTCTCAAAACACACACACACGCGCACGCGCAAAACCAGGATAATAGAAGAAGGCAATTTGAATGTAACTGTAAACACACTCTGGGACTCTTAGCATAATGAATGATAGGAGTTATTTTTGGATACTAGAATGATGCAGGCTTTCCTTGATCTAATACTCTATCCACATGGATTTAAAGCCCTTCCCATCTTCAATGAAAGAACTAAATGGAATAGATAACAAACAATCTGGGTGAGAGACTGAAGCAAAGAAAATGTAGGAGCTCAGAAGAAGAGAGAGGCTTAAGAGCAAGAGAGGCCTGTGGAAAAATGAAGAGTTGACTCCAAGAAGGAAGTTGTTCCCTAGGAGAAAGGTGACCACATGGATGGTTCCAGGAATTAATACAACAGTTCAACACGTAGGCCAGGTGCAGTGGCTCACATCTGTAATCCCAACACTTTGCATCGCCAAGGTAGGAAGATTGCTTGAGCCCAGGAGTTTGAGACCAGCCTGGACAACATAGCGAGACTCCAGCTCTACAAAACATTTAAAAAATTAGCTGGACATGGTGGCTGACAGCTGTAGTCCCAGCTACTCAGGAGGCTCAGATGGAAGGATCACTTGAGCCTGGGAGGTTGAGGCTGTGGTGAGCCATGATCGCACCACTGCACTCAGCGTGAGTGACAGAACAAGACACTGTCTCCAAAAAAAAAAAAAAGATTCAACACACACACACACACACACACACACACACACACACACACACACTCTGTTAGCCTGATGAGCTACATAGTGTGGAAAAGCTACTTCCAGTTCTGAAAAGAGATCTCTTTCTTGTGCATTATTCTGGGTTCAGGGCAAGTGACTAATTGGCTAAGAGAAGTAAGATTTATCTTTTTGGGAATGCATTTTGCCGTGCTCCATTTGGATATTCAGAACATAGTAAAGAAGTTACACCTACCAACTCTTGAGTGTTTGGCTTTGAATGGCCTCCAGGGAAGCTGCTGTGTTGGCAATGTTCTTCATTGGATGCAGAGAATAGAAGTTTCACATTTGATTCTGATGCCCTTAGTCATCTTTAGCCCCAAATTAGGTCCTGTGTCTACAGTTATTTCCATACCCAAATGGCTAATACCACATTGTAAAACTCTCAAAACCATGGGACTAGCATTTTTGAGGGATAATTAGTTATTTCTATTGCCCTTGCCCAGGTTATAATGTAACATACCTTTAATCAGTACTCATTTATGCTATTCTTCAAGCAAAATATATATTCCTCTGGAGGTAGCTTGTACAATTTCTTCTGGGAGGCCTTCGGTCTTTCCATTAATCAGTCACTTTAGCTTGCATTCTGTCCATTGTCCTTTCCTCTGGGTCTTACTCCTAGTTGGAGGCCAGCCGCAATTTCCTCTATTTCTCATTCAGAAAAGTATCCTATAGTTTGGGAGCTAGATGGCCCTGAACACTTCATCCAAGATAGTTTCAACAGCCTTAGATATGCCTTGTGAAAAACAGCATCAATATCTTAATCTTAAACTCAAGCCTATAGAAAATATTGTATTGAATCATAAAATTAATATATGAATGCTATTGCTAGTAGCACCTCTCAGCATTGGTAAGTATACAGATAAGCAGTACATATGAAAAGGCACACCATAAACATATTCTCTGTAAGAGCTCGTTTAAAGCCAAGAATGATATTTTGTAATAGGATATTGAATCTCACCTGCGGGCAGACTTATACTGGCAATAAACCTGTGAACAGACTTGTACTGGCAATAACTACATACATGTATTCTCTCTTCCTAATTGTCCTGATAATCACAATCCTAATGTAAAAAGAATGGTAAATACAAGTTTCGGCGAGGTCAAAAATATTAGGACAGAAGCCTAAGCAGGTCATCACTGCCTGAAATATCTATCAATAGGCTTTTTTTTTTTTTTTTTTTGAGATGGAGTCTCACTCTGCTGCCCAGGTTGGAGTGCAGTGGCACGATCTCGGGTCACTGCAACCTCCACCTCCTGAGTTCAAATGATTCTCCTGCCTCAGCCTCCCAAGCAGCTGGATTACAGGCATCCCCCACCACGCCTGGCTACTTTTTTTTTGTATATTTAGTAGATACAGGGTTTCACCATGTTGGCCAGCTGGTCTCAAACTCATTACCTTGAGTGCTGAGATTATAGGCATGAGCCACTGTGCCCAGCCATTTCGTCCTTTTTTGGCCAATCCCTAAAGGGGCAGAATGACCTGGCTATCTGATCATTGAATTATCCCATTTTAAATCTGGTAACTCCAAGTCAGTTCATAAAAAAGTTTCAGAAATCTATAATGCCCATTGAACCTCAAGAAGATCCTTAATTCCTATAATTGGTGAACAGAGCCAGTTGATAAGAATAAAAATCTTTTGAAAATCTGTGATCATCTCCAGTTGTGGCATAATATGCCCTATGTAATCCAGGACCAGTGGAATTGGCATTTGCCAATGAATACTTCCAGGCTTGCATTTTGCAAAGGGTTCCATATTAAGAACAGTTATCATTCATTCTCCTCCAAATTCCTGGCAAATATAATTATACCATTTAAATAAAGTAACATCACCAGGTAATTCCAATTCCAATCACCTTTTCCATCAACTGCTGGAATATAGTAGCCCCTTCCCAAATATAACTTGGAACAGACTTTTGGACTAATACATTCCCACAAGACAGATAAAAGCTTTCTTTTCATCGCTCACTTCATCCATAGGAATTTAATAATATTTACACCTCCAGTACAACAAATATTAACTCATTACAATATATATGGTAGTCGATACTTCCTTTTACAGATGTGGAAACTGAAACACAGAGGGATTAAGTGACTAGCCCAAGTGCATACACTAGTTACTGGTGGAACTGAGAAGTGAACCCAAATATAGAGTCTTCACTGTTAATGTTTACTTCTCAATTTTACCAGATAGTTTCTTAAATGAGTAAAGATTATTGCAACTGCATCTTATGCTTGCCACCTTGAATATACCCACATCCCATTGACAGAGGGAGAAAACCTTACTCTTGGCTTAGAATTTCCTCCTCAATCTCACCATCCTCTCTTTAGGTATTAGTGAGTTTTCCTAATTAAAACTCTCTTTATTTAACCTAGGGGACCAGGGAGTAATCTCATCCAGGATAAAAATATGGGTTGGGGCAATGGGACAATGCCAAAGAGAGTTGTAAAAAACATCATTAAGCCAAAATAGGAAAGGGTAAAAATCTATACATCATTATCATAGCCATTGGCATATAGGCTCTGCCAAGTCTACCACTACTGGTTTGCAAATACAGTGGAATTGATAAAAGAACCATTGAGAAGTTTGAGAAGGCAGTAACTGAGTTGGGAAAGAGATCCTTCAAATAAGCCTGGGACTTGAATCAACTGTAAGTTAAACATGAATATGATGATATCATCAATATCTTTCTATGGAAATCCAACACGTTCAAAATCTTACGTGCTCACCATTAATGTCTCAGGACACAATGTTTTCTTCTACAGTATTTACACTATACTTTAGCCTGATGGAATTGCCTAAAACAATTGTTTGTTTTAAAAAATGAATTCCACTAACACACTCTACATGCAGAAAATATATGAGAAAATTGTTAAAGAACCCAGTCCTTACTTTTCAAAAATTGGCTACAACCCAGAAAGTAGTATTTGCTCTAATTTCTAATTGAAATGGGAAAAATATGCTGGACTTTGCTAGAGTAGTATTTGCTCTAATTTCAAATTGAAATGGGAAAAATATGACTATCAAATGGATGGGAATTAATATATAACTACGACACTGCTTAAAATACACTGCATGAAGCTTTGGATTCCATCCTGAAGGAGAAAAACTGTCTAATTTAGCTATAGAAGTTTAAGTGTAAGACTAATTAATGACAATGCATTGTATAAGCTTTAGATGAAAAGATATTTTGTGGATCATTTATTTTGCGGAAATTTGTAACAGACTATGTCAGTTTCCTACCAAACAATTACTAGTCCCATCCCTTGCTGGCAGAGCTATCATTAATTACATACAAGCCAAAACACCAAATAATCACTTTTGTGATGGAATTTTGCTCTTGTCGTCCAGGCAGTGGCACTATCTCAGCTCACTGCAACCTCTGCCTCCCAGGTTCAAGCGATTATTCTGCCTCAGCCTCCCAAGTAGCTGGGATTACAGGCGCCCACCACCACTTCTGGCTAATTTTTTGTATCTTTAGTAGAGATGGGTTTTCGCCATGTTGGGCAGGCTGGTCTCAAACTCCTGACCTCAAGTGATCAAAGTGCCTCAGCCTCCCAAAGTGCTGGGATTACAGGTGTGAGCTACGGCTCCCAGACAAGTAATCACTTTTTTAGCTTCCTTTGCAGATAGGTAATGAGCATGTGATTCAATTTTGATGGGACTTTTAGGAAAGATTATTCATCCATATCAATATCCACGCTTTGGAGGAAATATCTTTCTTCTTTGTTGGAAATGGTCATATCTGCATATGATAGGTGGAAATGCTGAAGCAATTTTGCAACCATAATGGAAGACATCATTGATATTCTGAGTATAGCAAAAACCTAAATATAGAGAGCGCTTGAATTTTGGATGATATCCATTGAACTGCTAAACCAACTCAGGAACCATCATGCTTCTCTACTTCTTATTATGTGAGATAATAAATATATTTATTGTTTATATCCTTTTAGATTGAGTATTACACTATTTCCTGTTATGGGCTGAGTTGTGTCCTCCGCAAATGTATATGCTGAAGTCCTAACCCCCAGAACCTCAGAATGTGACTGTACTTGAAGATAGGGACTTTAAGGAGGTTATTAAGTTAAGATGAGGTCTTTAGGTGGGCCCTGATCCAGTATGACTAGTGTCTTTATAGGAAGAGAAAATTTTGACACAGACAGGTACAGAGGGAAGATAGAAGACCATGTGAAGATACAGAGAGAAGACGGCCATCTACAAGCCAAGAGAGTCCTCAGAAGAAACCAATACTATGGACACCTTGATCTGACTTCTTGCCCGGGAATGTGAGAAAACAAATTTCTGTTCTGTAAGCCACCGAGTCTGTGATGCTTTGTTACAGCAGCCCTAGCAAACTAATACATTACCCCCTAAAGCATCATAACTGATAAAGAATGTAGTTAACAATTAACAATTTATAAGATTGACACTCTAAATATGGAAACAACTTGACCAAAAGTGACAACAGATTTTTTTGGAACAATTTAAACAAAGTTAATATAAAAACAAAACAAAAACAAGTAAGGCCAAGTGATGGGCTTCCACCTTAAATGACTATAAAACAGGACAAAATATACAAAATAATGGTTTTCATACATTGAACAATAGGCAGTGCAGGGCAGCTATCTCCAAGAGAAAGGAAAAAAAAGGGGGTAAGTCCTAAAACTTCCTAGCTTACTGCCTGGTAATATCCCTGAATTGAGGATACAGAAAATTCAAAGAGAAGGAGACACCTATAATTTGAAAGGCACAGTACTGGGCATGAGAGAGCTGAAGTCTGCGGGTTGGTGGAGAAGGAAGGGAGGGAGGGAGCGGGGGGCGGGGAATAGAGGAGGGAGCGGCAAAGCATGGACACTGGAGATCTGCAGAGAGTTTTCCTTAAATCTTATAGCTGAGTACTGATTACACATGTGAGAAAAACACAGGAGGCTGGGATGGAGGAGTGGTGGTGTACAATGGAAAGGAGGAGGAGGAGCAATCTTCAGAGCTCACTTGGGATGAGGAATAATTTGTATTCCCACTAGCCAGAGTGGAAAACTCCATAATTCCAGGGCACCAGGAACCACAAAGGTATTACCTCAGTAGTGGCGACAAACTAGCTCTAGACTAAAAGCTTCTCTGATCTTACCCTAACAAAGTTTAAGGGCAGACTTCGATAGTATCCCATGATTTTCCAAGTAATTTAAGAACACCCCTAGACAAACTCAAAAAAAAAAAATAAATTTTAAAAATCCATTACTCATTAACAAAATGTTCAGAATGGCTGACATTTAATTAGAAAAATTACTTGCACACAAATAAGCATGAAAATGCAATCCATAATGAGGAGAAAAGTGAATCAGTTAGAAAGACACACTAAGGAAACATATGATAGAATTACTAGGCACTGACATTGAAACAGTTATTATAACTATACATCATATGTTCAAAAAGGCAAAGTGTGAACACATTAAGAGACATGGAAGACCTAAAGTGCACTTAATCAAAAAAATACAATTTCTGAGATGAAAAATACCTTATATGGGAACAACAGCAGATTAGATATTGCAGAAGAAAGATTAGTGAATTTGAAGACACAGCGAAAGAAAAAATTGTAATAAAATACAGAGGAAAAAAGAGACTAAAAAATTGATAAAGCATCATTAAGTTCTGTGGGACAACCTAAAGCAGTCTAATATATGTATAATTAGAGTTCAAGAAAGGAACAGAAAACTATTTCAAGAAACAATGGCAGAAACTATATGATAAAAATCTGGAAGTCCACAAATCCTAAAAGCTCAATGAATCTCAAGCACAAGAAATATGAAGAACAATACACGAAGGCATATCTTAAACTGCTTAAAGCCAATGATACAGGGAAAATCTTAAAAGCAGCCAGAGAATACATTACATTCAGAGACACATTATTTACACAAGAACAAAGATAAGAATGACAGTAGATTTCTCATTGAAAACAATGCAAGCTAGAAGAGGAGAGACAAATATATTTAAAGTAGTGAGAAAAATACACTGTAAACTTATACTTAGGCAAAATATCTTTCAAAACCAGAGTGTAATAAAAACGTTTGCAGACATACAGGAGCTCAAAGAGTATGTCATCAGTCAACCAAAATTTCAAGAAACATTTTGCAGCAGGGTACAGTGGCTCATGCCTGTAATTCCAGCACTTTGGGAGGCTGAGCCGGGCAGATTACGAGGTCAGGAGTTCGAGACCAGCCTGGCCAACAGTGAAACTCTGTCTCTACTAAAAATATATAAAAATTAGCCAGGTATGGTGGCAGGTGCCTGTAGTCTCAGCTACTCAGGAGGCTGAGGCAGGAGAATCACTTGAATCAGGGAGGTGGAGGTTGCGGTGAGCCAAGATTGCACCATTGCACTTCCCAGCCTGGGCAACAACACCAACACCAACACCAACAAGAAGAAACATTTGGCTCCCATCACAAAACGGCAGAGTAGGCACCTCCAAATATCTGCCTATTCACAGAAACATTATTTTTAAAATGCAGAGCTGTCAGAATCAACTTTCTCAGAACTCTGGAAATCAGGCAAATGTTTACAGCAACCAAGCAAACACTGAATCAAGAGAAAGGTAACTTTAAAATGCTAGGAAACACTTTTGGTGTTTTTACTTGCCCTTGTCCCTCTCCCTTCCCTGCTCTACAGCGGTCTTGAAGACAGCAGTTTATGTTTCCATGCACATGCCTAAGACAGGATCATGCTCAGAAAAGACCTGACAAGACCTTGTTTTCAACACTTGCTGATCTATAGGCTCAGTGTAAGTGAAGTGAAGGCTGAGGCAGAATTATAAATGGCCTAGCTAAGTTTTAAAGAAGGGTCCAGCACAGAACCAATCTATTATGACTGGGGAAGGTTTATTTTTGTTTTTTGATTTTTTTTATACTCCTGGCATTCAAGAAAACCTCAGTCAAATCAGATGGAATACAACCTAAGCCTTCAATAATCAAGATTAACAAACCCTGGAGAAGAGGGAGAGAATCTGATTTCCAGAGTTACCACATTATGATATTTGAATGTCCAGTTTTCAACAAAAAAAATCACAAAGCATACAAAGAAACAGGAACATATGGCCCATTCAAAGAAGAAAATAAATGGACAGAAACTGTCCTTGAGGAAGCCCAGACATTGGTCTTTGCCTTAGTCCTTTTGTGCTGCTAAAAAAATAAAAAATTTAAAAAAAAAATAGAAAAGAAAAAAATTAACAACTACAGATTGGGTAATTTATAAGTAGAAATTTATGTCTCACAGGTCTAGAGGTTGGGATGCAAAGATCAAGATACCAGCAGATTTGGTGTCTGGTGACGGCCTGGTATCTTCTTCTTGTTCCATATTCCAGAAGGGAGGAACCATATGTCCTGACGTGGCAGAAGGGCAGAAGAAAGTGAATGCACTCTCTCAAAGCCTTTTATATGGGCCTTAATCTCACCCATGAGGGCTTTGCCCTCATGAATTAATGACCTCTTAAAGGCCCCACTTAATACTATCACATTGGCAATTAAGTGTCAACATATGAATTTGGGGAAGATACCATTATTCAAACTACAGAAGGCTTACTAGACAAAGATTTTATTTTTTTAATTGACGAAATTGTCTTTATATATATAACATGGTGCTTTAAAATATGTAAACATTATGAATTGGCTAAATAGAACTAAGTAACATATATGTTACCTTACATACCTATCATTTTTTTTTGTTGTGAGAACACTTAAAATCTATCATCTTAGCAAGAGACAAAGGACGTGAACAGATACTTTTCAAAAGAAGACATTCATGCATCCAGCAAGCATATAAAAAATGCTCAACATCTCCAATCAATAGAGAAATGCAAATCAAAACCACAATGAGATATCATATTACACCAGTCAGAATGGCTATTAATAAAAAGTCAAAAAATAACAAAAGCTGGCAAGGTTGTGAAGAAAGGGAACCTTTATGCACTGCTGGTAGGAATGTAAATTAGTGCAGCTGTTGTGGAAAGCAGTTTGGCGATTTCTCAAAGAACTTAAAACAGAATTATTATTTGACCCAGCAATCCCATTATTGGGTATATACCCAAAGGAATATAAATTGTTCTACTATAAAGACACATGAACATGTATGTTCGTTGCCGTACCATTCACAATAGCAAAGAAGATGGAATCAACCTAAATTCCCAACAGTGGTAGACTGGATAAAGAAAATGTGTTCCAGGCCAGGCACAGTGGCTCATGCCTGTAATCCCAACACTTTGGAAGGCCAAGGCCGGTGGATTACCTGAGGTCAGGAGTTCGATACCAGCCTGGCCAACATGGTGAAACCCTGTCTCTACTAAAAATACAAAAATTAGCCGGATGTGGTGGTATGCATCTGTAGTCCCAGCTACTTGGGAGGCTGAGGCAGGAGAATTACTTGAACCTAGGAGGCAGAGATTGCAGTGAGCCGAGATCACGCTATTGCACTCCAGCCTGGGCAACAAGAGTGAAACTTCATCTCAAAAAAAAAAAAAAAAAAAAAAGGTGGTACATAGACACCATGGGATATTATGCAGCCATAAAAAAAGAATGAGATCATATCCTTTGAAGCAACATGGATAGAGCTGGAGGCCATTATCCTAAGCATACTAATGCAGGAACAGAAAACCAAATGTTCTCACTTAAAAGTGGGAGCTAAACATTGAGGACAAATGGACACAAAGAGAGAAACAACGGACACCAGGGCCTACTTGAAGGTGGTGGGTGGGAGCAGGGTGAAGATCAAAAAACTACCTATCGGGTACTAAGCTTATTACCTGGGCAATGAAATGATTTGTACACCAAACTCCCATGACATGCAATTTATCTATGTAACAAACTGGCACATGCATACCAAAGCCTAAAGTAAAAGTTTAAAAATATATATAAATAACAAAAATATGCAATATAATAGTTACAAATATACTATGAAAAAATACGCAAAAATGTATTTTTAATGAGGCAACAGATGACAATATTACATGGATTTTAAGTAATAGTTAGAAATGTATTTTGAGTTTAAAATATAAAAAATAGAAATTAAATGGCATACTTCTACAAACAATAGGTCAAATGAGAAATCACAAGAGAAATGAGAAAATACCTTGAGGTGAACACAAATGAAAACACAACATAATAAAACTTATGGGATGCAGTAAAAACAGTACTCAGAGGAAATTTAAATAGCTATAAACACCTACATTAAAAATGAAAATAACAGCTGATCATGGTTGCTCACACCTGTAATCTCACCACTTTGAGAGGCTAAGGTGGGAGGGTCACTCAAGGCCAGGAGTTTGAGTCTAGCCCGGGAAACACAGTGAGATCCCATCTCTTTAAAAAAATAGAAAATTTATCCAAATGTGGTGGCACATGCCTGTAGTTCCAGCTACTCAGGAGTCTGAAGTGGGATGATTGCTTGAGTCCAAGAGTTTGAGGCTGCAGTGAGCTAGGATAATGTCACTGCACTGTAGCCTGGGCAACAGAGCAAGACCCTGTCTTTTAAAACAAGATGAAGAAAAAAAGAAAGATAAATATTAAACACATAAACCAACTTTAAACCATAGGAAAAGAAGAGCAAATTAAATCTAAAACCAGCAGAAGGAAGGAAATAATAAAGATTAGACATGGATAAGTGAAATAAAAAGAACAGAAAAACAATAGAGAAAATCAACAAAACCAAAAGTTAGTACTTTAAAAAGATGAACAAAATTGACAAATCTTTAGCTAGACTGACAAAAAAAAGAGAAAATATAAATTACAAATATCAGAAATAAAGTGGACATATTACTACCAAATTTACAGAAATAAAAGTACTATAGCAGAATACTATAAACAAATGTATAGCAATAAATATGATAACCTACATAAATGGACAAATTCCTGGAAACAAACTGCCAAACTGACTTAAGAAGAAATAGAAAATCTGAATAGAGATACAATTGGTAAAGAGATTGTATCAGTAATCAAAAATCTCTCAAAAAATTCTAGCAATAGATGACTTTACTGGAGGATTATATTAATACAAAACATGTAAAGAAGAATTAATATCAATCCTTCTCAAACACTTCCAAAATATTGGAAAAGAAGAAACATTCCCAACTCATTCTATGAGGCCAGCAGTATCCTATTACCAAAGCCAGAAAAAGATACCACAGTAAGTGAAAACTGCAGACCAATATCCCTTATAAATTTGTATGTGAATATCTCAAGAAAATAATGGCAAACTGATTGAGCAGTATATTAAAAGGATTATACATCATGACCAAATGGGATTCATCCCAGGAATGCAAGGGTCATTCAACATAAGAAAATCAATCAGTATAATAAATTACATTAATAGAAAGAAGGACAAAACTCACATGATCATCTCATTTGATGCAGAATTCAGTTGACAAAATTTAATAGCCTTTCATGATTTTAAAAAAAACACTCAGCAAACTAGGAATAAAAGGAAACTTCCTCAACATGATAAAGGGCATTATGAAAAGCCCACAGGTAACATCATACTCAATGGTGGAAAACTGAAAGCTTTTCCCCTATGATCAGGTACAAGACTAGGCTGCTTGGTTTTGCCACTTTCTTTCTTTTTTTTTTTTTTTTTGATGCAGTTAGCTCTGTCACCCAGGCTGGAATGCAGTGGTGTGATCTCAGGCTCACTGCAACCTCCACTTCCCAGGTTCAAGCGATTCTCCCACCTCAACCTCACCAGTAGCTAGGATTACAGGCACGTACCACCAAGTACCATCACGCATCAAACCTGGCTAATTTTTTTATTTTTAGCAGATACAGGGTTTTGCCATGTTGGCCAGGCTGGTTTCGAACTCCTGGCCTCATATGATTCGCCCACCTTGGCCTCCCAAAGTACTGGAATTACAGGTGTGAGCCACTATGCCTAGCCATCTTTTTTTTATTTTATTTTTTATTTTATTTATTTATTTTTTTAGGCCACTTCTATTTAACATTGTACTGGAAATTGTAATCAAAGCAATTAGGCAGGAAATAAAAAGGCATTCAAAGTAGAACCGAAGTTAAACTATTTCTATTCATAAACAGCATTATCTTTTTATTTTATTATTATTGTTTTTTGAGAAGACAAGCTCTCTCTCTCTTGTCCAGGCTAGATTGCAGTGGCAGAATCTTGGCTCCTTGCAGCTTTGACTTCCTGGACTCAAGTGATCCTCTTGTCTCAGTCTCCCAAGTACTTGGGACTACAGGTGCATATCAACTATATCTGGCTAACTTTTTTTTGGTAAGGGCAGGATTTGGGGGATGGAGGTAGGGGTTGATTAGAAAGAGCAACATGAGGGGATTTTTTGGGTTGCTGGAACTTTTCTGTATCTTGATTGTGGTGGTGGTCACACAACTTGCATACATTCATTTAAACTCATAGAACTGTATGCCAAAAAGAATTAAATTTACTGGGTATAAAATTTAGAACATGGAAAAAATATACTTTTATGAAATGAAAACGCAAGCCACAATTTGAGAGAAAATATTTGCAAAATATATATCCATAAATGAAATTCTTTCTAGAATATATAAAGAATTCTTACAAATTAATAATAGGGAAAACAACTCAGTTTAAAAATGGGCAAATCATTTGAGTAGACACTCAACTAAAAAGATACAGTTGAATGATAAAAATTTTATAGCCATAGTTTACAACTTTGTAAATATACCAAAAACACTGAATATACATTAAAGGGTAAGTTTTATAGTCTGTGAATTTTATCTCAACCAAAAAGAAAATGTTCAAATGAGAAATAAGCACAGGAAAAGATATTTAACACCATTAGTCATTAAGACACATGCAAATTAAGACCACAGCAAGATACTACTTCAAACCCATTAGGATGGCTAAAATTAAAAGGACTGACAATACCAAGTGTTGATGAGAATGCAGAGGAAGTAAAAGTCTCCTACATGGCTGGTAGAAATGTAAAACTACTCGGAAAAGGTGTTTGGCATATTCTTTTTTATTTTTTTGTTGTTGTTTTGTTTTGTTTTGAGACGGAGTTTTGCTCTTGTTGCCCTGGCTGGAGTGCAATGGCATGATTTCAGCTCACTGCAACCTCTGCCTCCCAGGTTCAAGTGATTCTCCGACCTCAGCCTCCTGAGTAGCTGGAATTACAGGCATGCGCCACCACACCCAGCTAATTTTGTAGTTTTAGTAGAGACGGGGTTTCTCCATGTTGGTCAGGCTGGTCTTGAACTCCTTACCTCAAGTAATCTGTCTGCCTAGGCCTCCCACAGTGCTGGGATTACAGATGTGAGCCACTGTGCCCAGCCAGCATATTCTTAAAAAGTTAAATAGGTACCTATCATCTGATCCAGCCATTCCACCCCTTAGGCACTTAGACAGTAGTACGTAAGTACTGTCTAGGTTACAGTAATAAATAATCATGTGGTAGTGGCATAAGGATAGACATCTTTCTAAGTACCTAAGAGGTGGAATGCTGTCTACAGTACTGGACAAGCCATGTTTTGCATATCACCTGGGCTAGGCACATAATTGCTGATGCTTCTATAAGTCTTTCAGGAAATTTCAGCTTTAAAAGAATATGACTCAGATTTGTGTAATCTGTACACAAAATACATAGTACCCAGTTTAGTCAATTGGATACTGGAAGACAACTGGCATTCTCTGACAAACTCATTTTTCCAAACTTTCAAACCTTTCCAGGATGTTCTCCAACATTAATGAATCAAATTCAGAATCTTTCAGCCATACGTACAGAAAAATGGAAATAAATCACCTTAAATAATAAAGATAACTTATTGTTCCTTGTAACCAAAAAGTCCAGAGTTAGGCGAGGTTTCAAGTGAGGCCTAATTCAACAGCTCAGTGATGTCATCAATGACCCAGCATCTTTTCATCTTTATTTGCTGACTTCTTTGATATTCACTTCACTTTAAGGGTGCTATCTATTCCCTCCAGACTGACTTCTGGAGGCTTTGTTTCCTCGTTCACATCCAAAAGAAAGTTAACACTTCCTCCTTTTCACCAAGGAAGTTTTTTATACTGAAGCCTCCAGCAACTGTCTCCTTAGACCAAATTAACTTAAGTCAATATAGAACTGAATCTGGGCATGGAATCATTTCCCCTAAAACACATGGTCTGTGTTGGGTAACAAGGGATAGCTACCTTAGTGAAAATCAAGATATTATTACCAAAAGATAGAGAGATGAATGCTAGGTAGATAAAAACAGCAAATGTTCACTACAATTGGGAAAAATACAGTTGGGATTTTATGGTCATAGTCTTTGTACATAAACTTATCCCTGCCCCTCGCTGCTGTCCCCAGGCTGGCTTACTTTGTGGGATCCTTGTACCTCTTTATTCAGTCGTTTTCCTTTTGAGGGATTATAAGAGGACACAGACTTCCTTTTTCCTTGAACTTTTCATCATTTGTACCAGTCTCTATAGTCACTTCAGTTGTTCGAGGGCTTCTCTTTTTAGTGGCTTAGAAGCTTAGCATTTTCCTTCTCTCTTTTCCACATTATATTCAACATGGGAAGGAGCAAGGAGTGTCTGTCCTTGGGTGGAAAACTAGAGCTTTAGCTGCGTGTCTCTAGGATAGCCCATGCCTTCACTAGCTTGAGGAGGGTCTGATCTTCATTATCAATTGCTCCTCTTTTTGGCTGTCTTCAACAGGTATTTCCAGTCTTAAACTTAGTAGATACCTTTTTTCTCATATTCTGCTAAGTAGAAAGGAGTGTCCTCTGTGCATCCCTGTGGCTCTTAATGCTTTCAAATGCCAGCTCATGAGTCTTCAAACTTTTGGACTTTCTAACTGAAGCTTTGCTTCCCTTGAGAAAACTATTGTTTTTCATCATTGTCCTTGTTTCTACATCTGGTATATGCCACCCTTGCTCAGTAGCATGTTCCAGTCCAAGTATATTAGTCTGTTTTCATGCTGCTGATAAAGACATATCTGAGACCGGGCAATTTACAAAAGAAAGGTTTAATGGACTCACAGTTCCATGTGGCTGGGGAAGCGTCACAATCATGGCAGAAGGTGAAAGGCATGTCTCACATGGTGGCAGACAAGAGAAGAGAACTTGTGCAGGGAAACTCCCCTTTATAAAACCATCAGATCTCATGAGACTTATTCATGATCATGAGAACATCAGGGGAAAGATCTGCCATCATGATTCAATTACCTGCCACTGGGTCCCTTCCATGACATTTAGGAATTGTGAGAACTACAAGATGAGATTTGGGTGGGGACACAGCCAAACGATATAACCAAGTTTCTATGTTTTTTTCCCTTGTGCTGGTATAGGGCTCCCTTAAGAACACCCTCAGTTCACTGCTCATGGTCCACAAGAGGTTAAATTGTTTTCCTCACCAACTGTTTAACAACTGGCATTTTTTTTGAGATGGAGTTTCCCTCTTGTCGCCCAGGCTGGAGTGCAATGGCGTGATCTCAGCTCACTGCAACCTCTGCCTCCCGGATTCAAGTGATTCTCCTGCCTCAGCCTCCTGAATAGCTGGGATTATGGGCGCATACCACCACGCCCTGCTAATTTTTGTATTTTTTAGTAGAGATGGGGTTTCGCCATGTTGGCCAGGTTGGTCTCAGTCTCCTGACTTCAGGTGATTTGACCACCTTGGGCTCCCAAAGTGCTGAGATTATAGGCATGAGCCAATGTGCCCAGGCCAACTGGGCAATTTTTTCATGTGAAATGACTAGGGTTTAAGCTGTAGGTGTTTTTATATCCAAGAAATCTGGACACATGCAAGAACATCTGTCCTTTTCTTTCTAGGCAAAGACTCAGTCTTTTAAATATCTTAGAGCCCTAAAGAGGAGCCCTAAAAATTACTTGTCATGTACTCCACTTTCTCCCTTTCCTTTTGTGATATTTCCCAAGGCTTGCAGAGTAATATCCTCAGGGAATGCTAGTAAGACCACATACACATACTCTTCCTTCTCAAATAATTATCGAGCACTATATTTGCTGACAAAAAAATGCGTGAATTAGTGAAAATATAGTACTTATATACCAAGTGAAAAATCAAATCATGAGACATATATAATGTTATTTCTTCTCTGTAAAAATAACATATATTTGAATAAGCCTACCTACATAGAAAAGTCTGGAATTGTACATACAAATTTATAAAATAGTTTACCTTTGAGACTGGGATAAATTTTTTTTAATTAGTTACTTTTGACAATGATTTTTTAAATTGTTTCTTTCCTTCTTTTCTCTATTTCCCTCCTTTATTTTTTCATTTATTTATTTATTTTTCTTTGCAACACAATCATATATTATATTATTTAATAAACTTTTTATTTTGGAATAATTTTAGATTTATAGGAAAGCTGCAAAGATAGAACATGGTTTCAACTTCTCTTTATGTTATCATCTTACATTATGATGGTACACTTGTTTAAAGTAAGAAACCAGCATTGGTACATTATTAACTAAACTCCAGACTTCAATCACATTTGACCAATTTTTCCATTAATTTTCTTTTTTCCTTTCCAGGATCCAAACCAATTGCATTTAGTTGTCATGTGGCCTTAGTCTGCTCTGTCCTGTGACAATTTCTTTCCTTGTTTTTTATGAACTCGATTGTTTTGTGGTGTACTGGTTAGGTATTTTGAAGAATGCCCCTTAATTTGTGTTTATTGGCTATTTTTTTTTTTTAAATCATGATTAGACCAGGTTTTGAGTTTTTGGAAAAAATACCATAGAACTGATGTGTCCTCTTTACATCATACTGGGGTACATGATATCAACATGACAAATCCCTGCTGATGTTCTCTTTGATCACTTGGTTAAGGTGGTATTTCTTGTTTCTCCACATTGAAGTTACTGTTTCCCCCTTTCCAGCATGTATTAGTTTAATAAAAATAGCTAATAGTTTTTAAATTTATTTTTTATTTTTATTTATTTTTTGAGACAAAGTCTCATTCTGTCACACAGGCTGGAGTGCAAGAGTGCTATCTTGGCTCACTGCAACCTCTGCCTCCTGGGTTCAAGTGATTCTCATGCCTTAGCCTCCTGAGTAGCTGGGATTACAGGCGTGCACCACCATGCTGGGCTAATTTCTGTATATTTAGTTAAGACAGGTTTTCATCATGTTAGTCAGATTGGTCTCAAACTTCTGACCTCAAGTGATTCTCCCACCTCAGCCTCTCAAGTGCTGGGATTCCAGACATGAGCCACTGCATCCAGCCACTCATAACATGTTTTTAAAAGTAGAAAAATTATGCCAAGGACCAGATGACTCCTTGCAGATCAGTGGCTTCTTTGAAAAGATCAAGAATATTTGTTTTTTCCCCAGAGAACAGAGGAAAATGACCTACTGGAAATTTCTTATTTATTTATTTTCCTGACAAAAATTATATTTCACTCATATCCTTTCCATCCTTCTTCTCAGGAATATAGGACTTAGTTTGTTGAAGCAGTTTGAGTGGTAATGGAAACAGAAAGTTTCCACTTTGTTTTTCATCAATCCAGAAAGGAATGACTTGAACTTGATTCTTTGAAGTAGCTTGAAGTATTCTAGGAGAAGCCTAGAGTACAGCTGCACTGACTGCACGTCCACATTCAGGGTTTGGTGTCATAGAACATTTTTCTGTTACCTTCACAATTGAAATAACATATCAAGATCACATTCTGGTTGAAGTTTACAAATTTGAATAATTGTTGCCTTTGTGAAGAAATTCCCCTGCTTCCCTAAAGGAATGTAGAAAAATGGCATTGTTGTTCACGTACTGCAAATCTTTCATTTAATCTTGAAAAAAATGATCTTTTTTTCCCCACGGAATACTATATAGTAGTTTAAAAATTATACTTGTTCTGGATCCATTATTTACTATCTTTGTAGGTCCCTAAATCTTTCTGAGACTTAGATTCCTCATCCGTAAAAATTAGAATAATTAAAAATACTATTTACCTCATGCTACGAGGACTATTGTCTTTCTGTTAAAATGACACTTTTTAAAAGTTTTATAGAGATGGGGTCTTCCTATGTTGCCTCGAACTCCTGGGCTCAAGTGATCCTCCCACCTAAGCCTCCCAAAGTGCTGGGATTACTGGCGTGAGCCACTGTACACAGCAGACCCTTTTATCATTATGAAATGTGCTCTATCTCTATCTCCAGCAATACTTCTTGACCGAAAGATTACTTTGCCTGACATTAATATAACCATGACTGCTTTACTTTTGTTGTTGTTAGGGCTTGCATGTATATTTTTCCATTTTTGTACTTTCAATCTGTATCTTTATACATCAAATGTGTCTCTTGTAAAGGCATATAGTTGGGTCTTGATTTTTTCCACTCAGACAATTTATTTCTTTGGAGTATTTTGTTTATTTGTATTAATTTAAGTAATGATACATAGTCATGCATTGCTTAACGACAAGGACACATTCTGAGAATGGCATTGTGTGAACATTACAGAGTGTACTTACATAAACCCAGATAGTATAGCCTACTATATACTTAGGCTATATAATATAGCCTATTGCTTCTAGGCTACAAATATCTATAGCTTGCTACTGTTTACACCAGCATTACCATAAACACATGAGTAATGCATTGCACTATGACATTATGATGGCTACGACATCACTAGGTGATGGGAATTTTTCAGCTACATTATGTTATTATGGGACCACCATCACATTTGCAGCCCCTTGTTGACTGAAATATTGTTATGTAATGCATAACTGTAGCTGCATTGAAGCTCACTATCTTGCTATTGTTTTCTATTTGTTCAATCTGTCAATTGTTTCTTTGTTCCTCTTATGCTACCTTATTTTGGATTAATTCAGTTTTTCATTATTACAACTCTGCTTTGAGTCCTCCATTAGCATTTTGTTTATACCACCTTCCAATGTTTTTAGTGGTTATTCTAGAGCAACAGTTCTCAAACAGGAGTGATTTTGTTACCCAGGGAACATTTGACAATTTCTGGAGATATTTTTGGTTGTCGTATTTTGGGGGAGGTGCTACTGGCATCTAGTGGGTAGGGGCCAGGGATATCACTAAACATTTTAAAATATAAAGGTTAGCCATACACAACAAAGAATTATCCAGCCCCCAAAGTCAAAAGTGACCAGGTTAAGAAACCCTGGTCTAGAAACCCTTCATCCTTCATAATGCAAAAAAATATACAACAGTAAAGATCCATTTATCTGCTCCCAGAATTTCTCTTATCATCATATATTTATGATGATAAATAATCTTTAATATTTATGCACATGTATACCCTTTCTGATGCTCTTCATTTCTTCCTGGAGTGCGGTTCTTTAATGTAGTATCATTTTCTTTCAGTCAGAAGGAAAAAATATTTCTTACACTGCAGTTTTAATGCCAATGAATTCTTTCAACTTTTGTCCAAAAAAATCTTTATTTCATCTTAATTTTTAAAGAATTTTCACTGGATACATAATTATAGATTAGCAACTTTATCTTATTTTAAAGATGTGATTATACTATATTCTGGCTCCTTTTTTTTTTTTTTAGACAGTGCCTCACTCTGTTGCACAGGCTGGAGTTCAGTGGCATGATTAGGGATCACTGCAGCCTTGACCTCTCAGGCTCAAGCAATCCTCCCACTTCAGCCTCCCACAGGTGTGCACCACCACACCTGACTCATTTTAAAATTTTTTATAGAGACAGAGTCTCCCTATGTTGCCCAGGCTGGTCTTGAACTCCTGGGCTCAAGTGATCCTCCTACCTCAGCCTCCCAAAGTGTTGGGATTACAGGCATGAACCACTGCATCCAGCTCTGGCTGCTTTTAAGTTTTTTTCTTTATCCTTGGTTCAGAAGTTGGATTATAATGTGCCTAGGTATGGCTTTCTTGTTTTTATCCTACTTGGGGTTTACTGAGATTCTTGGCTCTGTGGGTAGATGTCTGTGATTACTTTTGGGAAATTATCCGCCATTATATCTTTGAATAGTTTTTTTTTCTGCCTCATTCTCTTGCTCTTTTCCTTCTGAGATTTTAATTACCCTTATTCTGGCTGACAATCTTGTACATAACTTTCATGTTGTTTTCTCTTCTTTCCATTATTTTTTCTCTATGTACTTCAATAGTTTCTATTGCACTGTCTTTGAGTTCACTACTTTTCTGCTGTGTTCAGTCTACTATTAAGCCTATTCAAGGAATCTTTTGAAGTAAAATACACAAACATAAAATTAATAAAGTGTAAAATTCAGTGGCATTTAGTACCTTCACAATGTTGTTCAACCACCACCTCTAGTTCCAAAACATTTTCATCACTCCTAAAGTAAACCCTATATCCTTTAAGTACTCACTTCCTATTCCCGTCTACCCACAGACCTTGGCAACCACCAATCTGCTTTCTGTCTCTATGGATTTATCTATACTGGGTATTTCATATAAGTGGAAGAAAAAATATGTGACCTTTTGTGCCTGAGTTCTTTCATTTAGCATGTTTTTGGGGTACAGCCATGCTGTATCATGTATCAGTACATTCAACATCTGGATCACTAGTGGGTCTACTTCTACTGACTATATAGATTATAGGTCACATTTTCCTATTTCTTCATATGTCTCATCTTTTGATATGCTTATTTTACAGCAGACAGGTCTAGGTAAGCTTCCCCCAAATCCGAGGAAGCTGAGAGGCTGAAAAGGCTGACAAATCCAGTTTCTTAGAAAGAAACATTTAACAGCGACTTGTGAACAGAAGCCCTGTTTGTCTCAGGTGGCAATGAGACAAGATGGTGGACTCCTGTGCCATTACCCCTTAGATCTAGAGTTTTTGTAGCACAGGGGAGGGGGTAGTTCAGAAGGGTTATGTAGGACAACTGAAGTATGATAGCATCAAAGTTGTTTGACCTAAGGACAGGATTTATGGTAAGTACCTGCTCTTACACAAGGAACAACAGATAAACTTGAAATCTTAGAGACCTTCCTGGAACAGGGGTTAATCAGAAGACAGCATAGTAGATTAGCTTCCATAATGGAGTTGGTTTAGCCTACACAATAATGAAAATTGTGCATAAAATGACTATAGATTCTGATACCAATGATTTTATTCATCCTAGAGAGGGAAGGTTCTTTTGTCAGGAAAATCGGTGAAGAGTAATCACTTCAAACCAATTAGAAATTGAGCTAGGTTGGCACTGGGTTATGGGTTTAGTTCCACTCAGTTCTAACTAAAAGTCTTTAGGGCAAAATTTGAAAATAGATTCTTCCCTTTTGGGAGAGAACCTTTTCTCTACCCAGACTTTGTCTCCTATACATCATGAGACTGCAAGATATTTATCTCTGATTTCCAGCCCATCCTCTTAGGCTCTAGTGCCACTCCAGTGCTCAAGAAAAGTCAGTGGAGAGAAACCAAGGTGAGACCTGACTTCAAGTTTAAGGCTTCTCCAAATTCTGATCTTTCATGTCAGCTCATGAGGCTGTCAAAAGTTCTACTACTTTTATCTCCTGATCAGAGTCTCTCTGCCTATAGCAAAAAACAATTATCAGCCCATACCCAGAATTGGCAGATGCCCCACAAAAGGAAAATGGTCATTAATCTCCACTAACATAGAAAGGACTTCTCTCTCCCCTCTCTCTGTATATGTATATATACACACACGTATACGTATATACATGTATTGTTGTCACAGTAGGAGGGAGGTGAGGTATGTTCCTACCTTCTATATCCTGCAGGTTTGTACTCCATTATATCAAGTAGAAATGGGCTTATGAGAATTATATTAATTTTATTAATTCATTCAATTAATATTTATTGTTCACCTTCTATGTGCCAAGTATTGTTCTAAGCACTACAGTTGTTTCAATATTATTATCTTTAGCAGCCATGTGAATAGCTGGATCATTTAGGGAGGTGTAATATCTGGAATGGAACCAGTTTTTGAATAGGAAGTGTATCAAGAGTTCTGTTTTGGATGAGCTCGGTTTGACATATCTATTAGGCATCTAAGTGGAAATATAATACAAGCAGCTAGATATATAAGTAGAATTCAGGGGAGTCTCAATATGAATGAATTTGGGAGTTATCAGTATATGGATGGAATTCAGAGTCATAAGTCTGAATGAGATTATCTAGGAAATTAGTACAGATAGAGAAGTATTCTGTAGTACTGAGCCCTGGGAAAACCCAACATTTAAAGGTGCAAGAAGACAAATCAGCCAGCAAAGGAAACAATGAAAGAGCAGCCAGTGAGAAAGGAAGGAAACCAAGACTAAGGTGTAACAGTAGCCAGGTGAAGAAAACATTTCAAGGAGGGAGTGATCAACTGTGTTGAATGGTGTTCAGTGGTTAAACAGGGACAAAAACATGGCCATTACTTTTTTTGGCAACTGGTGGCCTTAAAGAGTTGTTTCAGTAAAGTGGTAGGGCCAAAAGCCTGACTAAACTGAGTTAAGGAGAAAAATTGAAGGCAAAGAAGTTCTACAAGGATAGGTGCCTGGATGACCTCGCCCAACCCAGTTCTTCCTTCTCCTTCCTCTTAGTTGAAGTGTCTGAAAAAAATCTGAGCTATTTCCTTGTTTTGTAACATTAGTCCTCAGTGGGACAAGTGACGTCCAGAATATATGAACCCAAAGCAGAACACTTTTGGGGTTACTCAGCTGTTGTGCAATGTAGGGTATGTGCAGACAAGACTCCAACCACCTTGGGCACTTTCCTGAGCCTTTGAGAGACCAGCTCACTATGGATCCTAGGCTTCTGATTATCCTTGCTGCCTATCTTTGAGTAATAAGGCAGCTTTTCTTGACTTGTGCAAGTGTCCTGTCTTACTAGACTCATACAATACTGGAGATCCTTTTGTTCCACGCAGCTGTTTCATGTTACTGAAACGGCTGTTGCAACTGGGTCTACTCTAACCCCTGCCAGACTTGTGAACCTTAACAGAGGTATAAACAACTCCGGATAAATTTTACTATTAAAGGGAGTATAGAAATGGGATGTCAGCTGGGAGAACATCAAGGGAGGAGTTTTGTAAAAAATATGAGATTGTATGATATACTTATATAAAACATGTTAGCATAGTAACGGTAAGTAAATTGTTGTGTTTACTATTATTATCTCACTACAACAATCATTTGAACTTTCAGATAGTAGCCCATATAATTTTAGGGCTTTTAGTATTCATATTCTGATTCTTTAAGTTTGGACCAAAAAGGAAAGTTAAATTCTCAGAGAGAAAGTCAAAATCTTGTGAGCATACTTGTGACTGATGACCCTACTCACTATGGACAAGCTTATTCCACTAGAGAACAGCTGACATCTACGATTGCTCAGATATTATGGAGAAATAATTTTTGGCATGTTAGTTTCTCACTATAATTGTTTGAAGAGGGAAAGACTGTAAGATAATGTGTCAAGTATGTCTTCTCATTCATGAATTCAGTCATTGTTTATTAAGCAACTATATGACACTATTCTAGATGCTTGAAACATGGCAATTAAAAATATTTTTACTCTCTTGGAGGTCATATTCTATTTTTTTTTTCTGAGACTGAGTCTCGCTCTTTGCCCAGGCTGGAGTACAGTGGTGCCATCTCAGCTCAAGATCACAAAAGTGATCCCAAAGTGTTGGGATTACAGGCATGAGCCACTCCCTCCGGTCTCTTGGACGTCATATTTTAATAGAGGAATAGATAATCAAGTATGAAAATAATTGGAAAGATAATTTCACATAATGTTGAGTGGTATGAAGGATATACACAGGGTCATGAGATAGAAAGTGACTGAGAGAAGGGTTGGTGAAATTCTATATACATAAGGTAGCCAAAGAAAGCTTTTTAAGGGAAGTGACATTTGGCCTGATGAAGGAGGCAGCCGTGTGCACATATGGGGTTGTGTGTGTGGGGGGGGGGCGGGGGGCAACTTTCTAGGCAAAGGGAACAAACACGCTAAAGTAAGAAGCTTGACTTCTTAGAAAAGAAAGAATGTCAATATGTCTGCTGTATGAGTAAGGGCAGAGTAGTATGAGAAGAGGTTAGAGAGGTAGTCAATAGCCAGATCTGGTATAGGGCTTTGACTACGGTAAGAAGTTTGCTTTTTAAAAAAATGTGGACAACATGCATAACATAAAACTTACCATCTAGATACTTTAAAGTGCACAATACAGTAGATATTAAATACATTCATAGTTTTATGCAACCATCACCTCTATCTCATTCCAGAACATTTCTAGTATGCCAAAAGGGAACTGAGTAACAATTAAGCAGGAACTCCCCATCCTCTTTCCCACTAATGTTTCCATTTCTATTGTATTTGCCTATTCTGGATATTTCACAAATTGAACCATAGAATATGTGACTTTTTGTGTCTGGCTTATTTCATAGCATAATGTTTTTGAGGTACAATCATATTGTAGCATGTATCAGTACTCAATTCCTTTTTATGGCTGAGTAATATTCCATTGTGTGGATATATAACACATTTTGTTTCTCCATTCATCAGTTGATGGATATTTGAGTTGTTTTCACCATTTGTCTATTGTGAATAGTGTTACTGCAAATGCTAGAGTACAAGTTTTATTTGAATGACTCATTATTTAATGGATCATATGGTAATTCTATGGTTAACTTTTTGAATAACAGCCAAACTGTTTCCATAGCCAGCTGCACTATTTACATGCCTTCCAGCCATGTATGAGGGTTTGAATTCCTCCACATTCTAGTCAACACTTATTTTCCTTTTTAGAAATTGGTTCTTATACTCATCCTTGCGGTGTGAAGTGGTATCTCATTGTAGTTTTGATTTGCAATTCCCTAATGACTAGTCAAATATAGGAACACAAAGATTTATCCCTGTTTTCCCCTAAGAGTTTTATGATTTTAGCCCTTATACTTAGGTTGCCACAGCTAATATACACAATGGTGAAAGACGAAAAGCTTTTCCCCTATGATCAGGTAGAAGACCATTGAGTACCATGTTAGCTGTGGGCTTTTCATAAACATTCTTTATCATATTGAAGTAGTTCCCTTCTAGTCTTAGTTTGCTTAGTGCTTTTATCATGAAGGGGTATTGATTTTGCCAAATGACTTTTCTGCATTAAAGGAGATGACTATGTGGTTTTTTTTTCTATCTATGAATGTAACTTATTACATTGATTGATTGTCTTATGTGAATGACCCTTGCATTCCTGGGATAAATCCCATATGGTCATGATGTATAATGCTTTTAATATGCTGCTCAGTATGATTTGCCAGTATTTTCTTGAGGACTTTTGCATCTATCTTCATAAGGGTCATAGGCCTGTAGTTTTCATTTCTTGTGTATTTTTCTGGCTTTGATGGCAGTGTAATACTAGCCTCATAGAATGTGTTAGGAAGTCTTTTCTTCCTATTTATTGGAAGAGTTTGAGAAAGACTGGTGTTAATTCTTCTTTAAATGTTTCTAGAATTTACCAGTAGAAATACCTGGTCCTGTGCTTTTCTTTGTTGGGAGGTACTGATTCAGTCTCTTGTTACAAGTCTATTCAGATTTTTTTTATTTGTGAGTCAATTTTGGTTTCTAGGAATTTGTCGATTTCATCCAGGTAATCTGATTTGCAGTATAGAAATATTAATGGTATTCTTATAATCCTTTAAATTTTTGTAAGGTTGATAGTCATACTCTCATTTTAACTTCTTAAGTAACTTGAATCTTCTTTTCCTTAATCACTATAGATAATGGTTTGCCAATTTTGGTGATCTTTTCAAATAATCTTTTTCATTTTAATGATTATATTGGTTTCCTATTTCCTATTTCATTTATCTTAGCTATTATTTATTTTTTGAGACAGGGTCTCACTCTGTCACCCAAACTGGAGTGCAGTGGTACAATCATGGACCACTGCAAACTTGACCTCTCAGGCTCAAGTGATTCTCCCACCTCAGTCCCTCAAGTAGCTGGGACGATAGGCATGAGCCACAATGCCCAGCTAATTTTTTTAATTTTGTAGAGATGAGATCTCACTGTATTACCCAGGCAGGTCTAAAACCCCTGGGCTCAAGCAATCTTCCCACCTTGGCCTCCCAGAGTGCTGTGATTACAGACATGAGCCACTGTGCCCAATCCTTAACTATAATCTTTATTATTTCCTTCCTTCTACTAGTTTTGGGTTTAGTTTGATTTCATTTTTACAGTTCCTAAAGGTGTAAAGCTGGGTTATTGATCTCAGATCATTCTTTTTTTAAAAAAAATTAGGTGTTTGCACTTTAAAAATATCCCTTTGAACACCGCTTTTGCTGCATCCCATAATTTTTGGTATGTTGTGTTTTTGTTTTCATTTGTCCCTTTTTGTTCCATTAGTTGTTTAAGCATCTTTCATTTAACTCAATTGTGGATTTTTCAGTTTTACTTCTGTTCTTCATTTCTACTTTCATTCCACTGGACTTAGAGAAGACACTTCATATTGTTTCAATCTTTTACAATTTATTGAGACTTGATTTATGGCCCAACATACAATCTGTCCTAGACAATAGTCTTCATGTGCACTGGAGAATAATGTGTATTCTATTGTTGTTGGATGTTCCATAGATCGTCTGTTAGGTTTAACTGATTTAAATGTTGTTCAAGTACTCTATTTACTTCAAAAGCACAGGCAACAAAAGCAAAAATAAACAAATGGGATTATATTAAACTAAAAATCTTCTGCATAGCAAAGGAAACTATCAACAGAGCAAAAAGAACCTACAGAAGGAGAAAAATTTTGCAAACTACTCACCCAACAGGGAATTAATATCCAGACTATACAAGGACCTCATCTCAACAGCAACAAAACAAACAATGTGGTTTAAAAATGGGCCAATGATCTGAACAGACATTTCTCAAAAGACGACATACAAATTGCCAACAAACATATGAAAAAATACTCAACATCACTAAACATCAGGAAAATGCAAATGAAAACCACAATGAGGCCAGGTGTAGCGGCTCATGCCTGTAATCCCAGCACTTGGGGAGGCCGAGGTGGGTGGATCACCTGAGGTCAGAAGTTTGAGACAAGCCTGGCCAACGTGGTGAAACATTGTCTTACTAAAAATACAAAATTATCCAGGTGTGGCGGCACACACCTGTAATCCCAGCTACTTGAGGGGCTGAAGCAGAAGAATCACTTGAACCTGGGAGGCAGAGGCTGCAGTGAGCCAAGATCGTGCCATTGCACTCCAGCCTGAGCAATAAGAGCAAACCTCCATCTCAAAAAAAAAAAAAAGGATGATGTTTGATAGCAACAAAGACACTTCATCTATTGTAATGATAATCTAACATTTACTGAGCTCCTACTATGTACCAGGCACTATTCAAAACACCTTACATGTATTAATTCTCATAACCACTCTGCGAGGTAATAGTATTATTGCTCTCACTTTAAAAATGAGAAAACGAAGGTGTATTGAGTTTAACTTACTCAGGTTCTCACAGGTAGCAAATAGTATCCAGATTTGGTTACAGAGCTAGTAAATGGCAAAGACAGTGTATGGTAGAGCCATACCCTGGGAATATGGCATTAGATTGCATGCCCTTGACCATTACGCTATTCCGTAAGTGAAGGAAGCTACAGTGTAGGCACAAATTTAAGTAGGAGGTAGATTTGCATTGAAAGAATAAGGCTATAACAAAGTACCACAGACTGAGTAGTTTATAAACAGAAATTTTTCACAATTTGGATGCTGTATATCTGAGATCAGGGTACCCTCACGGTCAGGTTCTGGTGAGGACCCTCTTCCAAGTTGCAGACTGCTGAATTCTCCCTGTATCCTCACGTGGCAGAGAGAGAGCACTCTTGGGTCTCTCTTTTTTTTCTGATCTCCTCACCAGATGGAATGTGAACTCCCACAATGTTTGCATCTTTCTTTAAGGTACTCATCACTCTATGTTACAGCTTACAAACATGTTTCTTACCACCCCTATAAGCTAAGATTCTTGAAGGTAGTGATCCATATATTTATTTTAACCTCGTACCCCAATGGCATCTTAGGGAATGTCTTGTAAGTAGTAATGATATATATATATATTTTGCTTGAGGGCATTAACCCCATCCTGAGGACCTGCTCTTCTGACTTAATTATCTCTCAAAGGCCCCAATTCCTCATACTATCACATTGGGGTTTAGGATTTCGACATACGAATTTTGAGGGGGACACATTCAGTCCATAACAATGAGGTTCTCAATAAGAACACATGGACACAGGGAGGGGAACAACACACACCGGGGCCTGTAGGGACGGGGGAAGGAGAGAGCATCAGGATAAATAGCTAATACATGCGGGGCTGAATACCTAGGTGATGGGCTGGATAGGTGCAGCAAACCACCATGGCACATGTTTACCTATGTAACAAACCTGCACGTTCTGCATATGTATCCTGGAACTTTAAATTAAATTAAATTAAATTAAACAATGAGGAGGTTCTTGATTGATTGCCAACATGATATTTTGTTGCATGGCTGTACCATAATTTTAAACCAATCAGTTTCCCATTGATGAACTTTTGTATCCAGGCTTTTGCTATTATAATGATGCAATGAATATAATGAATATTCTTTTGCCTATCTCTTTGAACACATATAAGTATTTCTATATAATAGAGATCTAAAAGTGGATTTTCTAGATCTACATACTTAAAATTTTAATAGATATTGTCAAATGTCCTCCCCAAAGGTTATACTTACTTATGCTCCCATCCAAAATGTACAAGAGTGTCTATTTTCTGTACCTTTGGCAACATTTGGTGTTATCAATTTTTATATCTGACATTCTGATAAGCTAAAAATGACAACTCAACATCTAGTGCCCAGATCTTGGTTTCTAAAAATCATTTCCCAATAAAATGAAGTAGGGATCCATGCAGAAATTATTAATTCCAGTGCTAGAGTAGGGAAAAAACAAGATGAGCCTGGAACATGTTGTGGTGCCAGAAAACAAGGAAGTGGGCAAAAAATGGAGACATAGGTCTAAGAACAGAGGGGCCAAACTGAAGGAGCTCCTAATGGCCAAAGGTAAAAGAATTTGAGCAATGAAACAATGACAATATTAGGTTATAAGCATAGAGTAAAATAAACATTCATGCTGATATAAATATATGAGAAAATAAGCAGGAGATAGGACATCTTCCTTACAGAATTTCAAGAGTGGAAAAAAAAAAAGAAAATCACTGCTGTTGTCTGAATGTGCCTCCCCAAATTCATATGCTGAAACTTAATCATCAATGTGATCAATGTGATAGTATTAAGAGGTAGGTCTCTAGGAGATGATTAAGTCATGAGGGTGGAGCCCTCATGATTGGGATCAATGACCTTATAAAAAGGGATTTGCCCTTTTTACCATTCTGTACCTTTCACCATAAAAGGGAACAGTGTTCTTCCCCTCTGGAGGATGCAGCACCAAAGTGCCATCTTGGAAGGAGAGAACAGCCTTCACTAGACACTGAACCTGTCAGCACCTTGATCTTGGACTTCCTAACTTCCAGAACTGTGAGAAATAAATATCTGTTCTTTAAAAATTACCCTGCCTCCATTTTTTTTGTTATAGCAGCACAAACAGACTAAGATAATCCCCACTAGGCAAACACTACAGTAATAATTGCTACTATGAAGAACAATTGATGAATACTAAAAGTAGTGGGCAAGAATATGATGGGAAACAGAATATTTGAAGAGTCTCAATGTATCTTCCAGAAGATATTTAGTAATTGTAAAGAGGAAAGTGATAACTTTACAGTAAAGAAATACAGCAACACCCCTTTAACCAAGTGATCCAGGTTAACATCACCAGTATTAAAAATTATCCTCATATATGTCCTGATATAATGCACTAAAAGGGGCTAAAAACACTTTTGTGGTATTCTCACCAAAAACGCAAAACATGAAAAAACATTACACAGACCCTCATTAGGGACATTATACAATATAACTGACCAGTACTCTTCAAAATTGTCATGGTCATCAAAGACAGAATGAGAACTGTCACAAATGGGAACAAAATAAGAAGATAACAAAATGCAACGCAGGATCCTGGATTTGATCCTGGATCAGGAAAGTACATTAATGGGACAACTGGCAAAATTCAAATAAGGTCTAATATAGTTTAATAGTGTTATATCAATATTAGTTTCCTGATTTTGATAACTGCACTATAGTTAAGTGAAGATGTTAGCATTAGGGGAAGCTGAGTGAGGATACATGGGAATGCTCTTATTATTTTTGCAACTTTTCTATAAATCTAAAAAGGCTTTTAAAAATGAGAGCCCACTGTCTTAATTTGCATTACTACTCAGCATTTGTCTTAGTTTATTGGTCATTTACATTTTCAACAAATTTCCTTCTCCCATTTTTTTATTGGATTTTTTTTGTATACTAAAAAGTCATATACATTGTACACTAAAAAATTAGTTCCTTGTATGGGATAAATATATTTTCCAGTTTGTCTTTTGAGTTTTCCGAATGGTGAGCTTATGTGTATATGTATATACGAATGTTTTCCTTTTCTTTTTTTTAGAGACAGAGTCTTGCTATGCTACCCAGTCTGCTCTTGAACTCCTACCCTCAAGTGATCCTCCTGCCTTGGCTTCCCAAAGTGTTGGGATTACTAGCATGAGTTATCGTGCCTGGCCTATGGATGTTTCTAACTGATTTCTGCTGACCTGTGGGCAGAAAATAAAGAATAATAGCAAAGTGGTTTTAAGTTTTCAACTGTAATCAAAAGACTACAGAATAAAAACACTACTTAATAGAAATGGCTGTCTCTCCAAGTTTTTTTTCCCTCCATAAAAATAACATTTATTTAAAAAAATTACACACAGTAAATTTCATTCTTTTTGGTGTACAAGCCTATGGGTTTTGACAAATGCACATACTTATGTAACTACAATACAAATACAGAAAATTTCCATTATTAAAACAAATTCCTTGTGCGACCACTTTGTAGTCAAGGAGCATTCCAACCTTAACCCCTGACATCCACTGAAATTTTTTTCTCCATCCCTATTGTTTTGCTTTTTGAGAAAATCATATGGATGGAATCAAACAGTAAGTAGCCTTTTGAGTTTGGCTTCTTTTACTTAGTAAAATGTATTTAAGATTCATCCACGTGGCTGCATGTATATTTCATTAGTTTTTATTGCTGAGCAGGATTCCACTGTATGGATATACTACAGTTTATCTATGCACCAGTTGAAGGATATCCTTCATTTTTATGTTCCTTAATTGCAGTGGTCTTTAGGTCTAGTAAAAAGCAGAGATGAGATTTTTTACCTAACAACAGGAAGCAGTTCCTTCTAAAAATGTCCAGCTTAGAAGTATGCCCCTGGTAACATGCAGGAGGCTACACCAGGATAATTTATTCCTTGTCACTTAAACAATGTCTGAAATTGGAGTGTTAATCCTAAGTAAGCAGTGTATCAAAGGAATAGGAGTTTGTTCTGAGTAGTCAGATAATATCACCAGAGTAGGCCTGAAAAATATTCTGGAAACCATGCCATTGGCAGAATTAAAAAAAAAAAATTTAGTTAAAAAAATGCGAGAGAGAGAGATCCAAGATGGCTGATCACTAGCAGCTCGGGCTCCTAGCTCCCAGTGAAAGCGCAGAGAACGAGAGGACGCCACACTTTCAGACGAATATTTGTTGCTCACGGACCAGGAGATTCCCAGCAGAGAAGCCCCACGTGTCGCCAGGGCGACTCTTGTGGCCAGCGCGGCGGTTTTGCTGGTGCCTTAGCGCGCCAGTTTTTGGTGCAGAGTCCGGATATTCCCGGGCAGAAAAGCACCATCAATCTTAACACCGCCGTTTTGGCTGGCGCAGTGGACTGCTCAGATTTCGGCGCTGGGAATTAACAAGTTGGACGTCTGCTCAGAGACCTAGTTAGAAAGTCCGTAATTACAAAGACAACAGACGGATAAATACATAATGAAGGGAAGAAATCAGCGTAAAAAGGCAGAGAATACTCAAAATCAGAATGCCTCTCCCTCTACAGGGGATTGCAATTCCTCATCAGTAACGGAACAAGGCTTAATAGATTACGAGTGTGTTCCAATAACAGAAGCAGGCTTCAAAACGTGGGTGATAAGAAACTTCTGTGAATTAAAAGAACTTGTTCTAACCCAATGCAAAGAAACTAAGAACCTTGAAAAAAGGTTTGACGAAATGTTAACGAGAATGGACAATTTAGAGAGGAATATAAGTGAATTGATGGAGCTGAAAAACACAACACGAGAACTTCGCGAAGCATGCACAAGTTTAAACAGTCGAATTGATCAAGTAGAAGAAAGGACATCAGAAGTCAAGAACCAGCTCAGTGAAATGAAACGAGAAGACAAGATTGGAGAAAAAAGGATGAAAAGGAATGAGCAAAGTCTCCAGGAAATATGGGACTATGTGAAAAGACCTAATTTACGTTTGATAGGTGTACCTGAATGTGATGAAGAGAATGAATCCAAGTTGGAAAATACTCTTCAGGATATCATTCAGGAAAATTTTCCCAACCTGGCAAGGCAGGGTAATATTCAACTCCAGGTAATACAGAGAACACCACAAAGATATTCTTCAAGAAGACCAACCCCAAGGCACATAATTGCCAGATTTATTAGGGTTGAAATGAAGGAGAAAATACTAAGGGCAGCCAGAGAGAAAGGTCAGGTTACCCATAAAGGGAAACCTATCAGACTTACAGCAGATCTCTCAGCAGAAACCCTACAAGCCAGAAAAGAGTGGGGACCAATATTTAACATCCTTAAAGAAAAGAACTTTCAACCCAGAATTTCCTATCCAGCCAAACCAAGCTTTATAATCGAAGGAAAAATTAAATCCTTTGCGAACAAACAAGTATTTAGAGAGTTCACCACCACCAGGCCTGCTTTACAAGAGCTTCTGAAAGAAGCACTATACATATAAAGGAACAACCAATATCAGCCTTTCCAAAAATATATCAAAAAGAAAAGAACATTAACACAACGAAAAATTTACAGTAACTAATGGGCAAAACAGCCAGCTAGCATCAAATGCTAGTATTAAAGTTATATATATTCTAATCGGATAAAAAGCCAAAACCCATTGCTATGCTGCATCCAGACCCATCTCACATGCAACGATACACAAAGACTCAAAACAAAGAGAAGGAGGAAGATTTATCAACCAATCAGAGAGTAAAAATAAACAAATAAAAAGCAGGAGATGCAATTCTCGCCTCTGATAAAGTAGACTTTAAAGTAACAAAGAACAGAAGAGGCAAAGAAGGACATTACATAATGGCAAAAGGATCAATGTAACAAGAAGAGCTAACGATTTTATAGATCAACGAGACAGAAAATTAACAAGGACATCCAGGACTTGAACTCAGACCCGGAACAAGTAAACTTAATAAACATTTATAGAACTCTCCACTTCAAATACATAAAACATACATTACCACCTCACACCTATTCCATAAGTGACTACATAATTGGAAGTAAATCACTACTCAGTAATCGCATAGCATTTCATAGGTTTAAATGAAATATTGGTTGGCTGTTCCTTCCTGTTTACATCAAGTATAATTATTGGTATAAAAGAGGTTTTCAATACCCATTACTAAACTGCATTCTAGCCTGGGCAAGAAAGCAATACTCCCATTCTCTCTCTTTCTCTTCCTTTTTCCTCCTCTTCTTTATTCTTTTTCTTTCTTTCTTTCAAAAAAAAAAAATGCTGAAAAAAGTAAAAATCACCCCGAATCACATCATGTTAAAAATTTTACAAAGTGAAAGTCCTCCTTCAGCCTGTTCAATCCCACTTCCAAAGGTTTACAACTTCCTATGTCTATTTCCCAGCTTTTTCTTAATTTATTCAGAAATATCTATATATACATACTATACATATATTAATGCTTTTGTATAAAAATGTATTCATACTATATATATTTCTGCATCTTGTTTTTTAACTTAATACACAACCTTGGACATGAGTACAGGTCATAATATATTCATAGATACACTTCACTATTTTAATAGCTGCATAGTATTGTACTAAATAGATGTGTCATAAGTTATTTACCCATTTTCCTACCAATGGACATCCCTACTTTTGAGAGTTTTATTGAGATATAATTAATACACCACACAATTCACCCATTTAAAGTGTACAATTCCTGGTTTTTAGTATATTCAGAGTTCTGAAATCACCACAATCAATTTTTGAACATTTTCATCAACCTCTAAAGAAATTTCATACACTTCAGCTATTACCCACAGCCCTTCCAATTCCCCCAAACTCTGTGTCAGCCCTAAGCAACCACTAATCCACTTTCTATCTCTATATATTTGCCAATTCTGGATACTTCATATAAATAGTATCATACAATATGTAGTCTTTTGTGACTGGCTTCTTGCACTGGGCATATTCTGAGTTCTTCCATGTTGTAGTATGTGTCAGAAGTGTTCCCTGCTCTTCTACTTTTTGAGAGTTTGTGAAGAACTTGTATTATTTTTCATTAAAACTTTTTTAGAATCCATTTAAGAAGCCATTTGAGCCTGGGCTCTTCTTTATGGGCATCTTTTAAAATACTCATTTAACCTATTTACTTGATACAGGTTTATTCAAATTTTCTATTTCTATATTGGTTTCGGTAGTTTGTATCTTCCTAGGAATTTGTCCACCTCATCTAGGATAATTTATTGACATAAAATTATTTATAATATGCTTTCATAATCTTTTTTTTATTTCTACAAGGTCAGTAGAAATGTTCCCTCCTTTATTTCTGATTTTAGTAATTTGATTCTCCTTTTTTCCTGGTCAATCTAGCAGAAGGTGTGTCAGTTTTATTGATCTTTTCACAGAATCAACTTTTGGTTTCACTGATTTTTCTCTACTTTTTTTTACTCTATTTCATTTGTTCTCATCTAATCTTTTGTATTTCCTTCTTTCTCCTGGCTCTAGGTTTAGTTTGCTCTTCTTTTTCCAGGGTCTTAAGGTGTAAAGTAAGATTAGTGCTATGATCTTTCTTCTTAAGTATAGGCATTTATAACTATAAATTTTGCTATAAACATTGCTTAAGCTGCATCTTGTAAGTTTTGGTTTGTTGTGTCTTCATTATTCATCTCAAAGAATTTTGTAATTTCTCTTATGATTTTTTCTTCGATGGATTGGTTATTTTTTTTTTTTTTTTTTTTAGAAACAGGGTCTTGCTGTGTTGCCCACGCTGGTCCTCAATTCCTGGCCTGAAGGGATCCAAGAGATCCTCCCACTTCAGCCTGGCAAAGTGCTGAGATTCCAGGCGTGAGCTACTGCATGCAGCCAGTCACTTACAAGTGTGTCTGATTTCCACATATTTGTGAGTTTCCCAACTTTCTGTTATTGTTTTCTAACTTCATCCCATGTGGTCAGAGAACATGCTTTGCCGATTTCAGTCCACTTATATTTATTAAGGCTTGTTTTATGCTTTAACTTATGGCCTACTTTGGAGATGTTTCATACGCATTCTGATGTTGATGTATTATACATATGATGTATTATATATATGATATTTCATATATATCCTGATGTTGGGTGGAACGTTCTACAGATGTCTTTTATGTCAATCTGCCTTATAATGTTCAAGTCTTCTATTTCCTAGTTTATCTTCTCTCTAGGTACTCTATTATTGAAAAAGGGATATTGAATATTCCAACTCTTTTTATGGACTTATCTATTTCCTCCTTTCCTTTCAGTTTTTGCTTCATGTATTTTGGGATCTGCTGTTAGGTGCATAAATATTTATGGTTGTTACATCTTGCTGATGGATTGACCCTTTTATCATTTAAAAATTTTACTCTTTATCTCTAATAATTTTTTTTAAAGTCTATTTTGTCTGGTATTAGAATAGCCACTCTAGCTTTCTTATGGCTTTGTGTGGTATATTTGCTTTCCATCTTTTACCTTTAATCTCTTTCTATCTTCTAATCTAAAGTGTGTCTCCGATAGATGGCATGAAGTTGAATCAGACTTGTTCTGACAATCTCTGCCTTTTGATAGTACTGCTGAATCCATGCACATTTACTGTTATTTTGATATATGAAGATTTACGACTGCCATTTTACTGTTTGAGTTCTCAATATGCCTCAAGCTTTTTGCTTCTCCATTCCTTCTTTTGCATTGAGTATTTCATAATGTGATATTTACATTTCTTTAATAATATTTTTGATTTTTTTAAAGATATTACCTTAGTGGTTGCTCTAGGGCTTACCATACACATCTTAACTAAACTAACAGGATTCAGATAAATACTAACTTAATTCCAATGTAACAATCCTATTCCTATATAAACCCACCCCCTCTTTGTGGTATTATTGTTATATATGTTATTTCTATACATTATAAAACCTAACACACATTATTATAATTACTTAATATAATTTTACATCTTTAAAACAAGCTGAGAAAAGAATGTTTATAGATTTTTTTTATATTAAACTTATTTCCTATTTCACGTTCTCTCCATTTGTTCCTGTCAATTTGTGTTACCATCTGGAATCAGTTCTTTAGTACAACACAGTTTTGCTTCCACTAGCTTCTTTGCCCTGTTATTCACAAATATATATTTTATATGTTATAGGCCAAACAATGCAACTATATACATATTGTTTTATACAATTGCTTTTTACATTAGTTGAGAAAAAAAATGCATAGATTGTTTCTGATAACTACATAATTATTTTTGCCTGTGCTCTTTTGCTGCATGTGCGTAGATTCAGATTACTGTCTGAGGTCACTTGCTTTCAGCCCAAAGAACTTCCTTTTGTATTTCCAGTAAGTCAAGTCTGCCAGCAACAAACTCTTTTAGATTTTGATTATGTGAGATGTTTTAATTCACCTTCATTTTTGAAAAATAGCTTTAATGTATACAGGATTATTGGTTGACAGTTATTTTCTTTGAACACTTTGAATGTGTTATTCCACTGCCACTGCCACTGTTTCTGAGGAGAAGTCAACTGTTAATTTTATTTGAGTTCCTTGGTAAGTGATGGCTCATTTTTCGTGTATTGCTGCCAAGATTTTATTTTTGGGTTTTCGCATTTTTCTTATGATGTATCTGTTTGTAATTTCTTTTTTCTTCTGGGATGTGTAGGTTAATGTCTCTCATCAAATTGGGGGTATTTATAGCCATTATTCCTTAGAATACTTTTCTGCTCCTTCTTTTCTCTTCCTTTTTTCCTGTACTCCCATTACAAATATGTAGGAATGCTTAATGGTGTCACACAGGTTCTATACTCTTGCTCAATTTTATTCATTCTTTTTCTTTCTGTTCTTCAGCCTGGATAATATATCTCAGTTCATCTTCACAACCCAATGAGGTAAGCAGCATTATTATCCTCACTTTATAGATGAAGAAAGCGAGGCTCAAATTAAGTGACTTGTCAAGGTCACTGAATGTTAAGAGTGGCTGTACAGGTCTGACTCCAGTTTGTACTATTTCCTCTATATATATTGTCTTTTTATTTTCCAGAAACCATAAAAAACAACTGGGGGATTTGTGACTGGCATTCTCTATCTAGAGGACTCTTTCTTCTCACTTCCCTTTGGTATTCTTTGCTAGTATGTTCCTCTTCTAAAATTCATATGCCTAATATTTAACATATATTAGACATTTAATCAATGTTTATTGCTTTGAATTCAATGATTACTCAATGGTTGCTAGCTTAAATGGCTATGAGAACACCAACATTTTGATCTAAAAGATTTTACTAGAAAAATATATAGCTTTTTGAAGACTGATAACTTGTGGAGGAAGCATTCATTAAATATGTCAACTGACTTATGAAACTATCATTACTGATGAGAGTTCTGATTTAATAGCATTTGTTGATGCTTAGGCCTGGGGTCCTGCTCTTTTATTTACTAGGTGGAAAAAATATGGACAAATGGGCTCTAGTAAAGAAATATTTCAACATTTAATTAGTTTTTTATTTCTGTATATAGGAAGCAGTCTAAGAAAGAATGTTATCCCTAGGGACAAATATTGAGGACCCCAGAAAAATTATAAAGATTTTTAAAAATCCTTAGGAATAATGCCTTGTAATTTATCCTGAGAAAATAATACTCTTAGCACTCTACCCTTCATACTCAGCATATCATCTATCCCATATAGTTTTCGATTATATAATAGAAAATATTTTCTACTAGTTCTCTCCAAAAGTTGAAAGGGGTTTCCTGAATTACTTTTTTCCCCTCCCTCAGTTAGTTTTTCCTCTTCAACTCCAAACAAACTGATGTCTATACATAAATCCTAGATCCAAGATTCCAACACGAGAAAGACCATCCAAGACCCACGATCTATATATATTCTAGCTACCACTTATTTCTGTAGTGCTACCTGTAGCACATGATATGAGAGAAGTAGCTTGGAGATTTGACCGTTGCTTTTTGTTCTTTCCAAACTCTATCACCAGTATTTTCCCACGTAGTTTATATCCATTTACTAGATGCAATGCTTGCCATGCTATCTCCTCATCTAAAAGAGAAATAATAAATATCAATTTACATAGGACTTAATAATTCAATTCTATTCCAGGTCTAGTTTTGGTTATTTTGCCTTGGAGTTAAATGTAAGCTATAAGGCCATATAATCATTTGATTTTATCATTTTTTCTATAATCTCCCATTTGCATTATTCAGCAAAGTTAAACTAATGGCTAAAAATAATAATAAAAACTCAAAATGGGTGTTTGAGGGTGTCTCCTAATTCAAAGAAATAAGTAGAGAAACAAGGATATAGGCAGTGTGCTAAAGAATTCTAAGCTATTAGTAATTATACACAAGCCTCTATCTTAGGTAACTGATTATAGGTACTGTGAGAACCAAATCATTTTCAAAATGAGTAACACAAATAAAATAAGTTATCATGTTATTAAGGGCACCTTGCCACTTTATGTTTTTCAGTGGGAGAGTGGTTCTGGGCCACCTTATTGGGATAAATAAGTTTAAGAACCCTTGCAGGTATATGGGTTGAAATGTGAGAATATATACTATATGTTGGGAGTATTCGACTTATGGGTCTAAGAGCCTGGATGTAAGAAATAAGGAAGCAGTGATTTATGGCCAGGAGTTCATGGTATCGTAAGTAGACAAATAGACTAAACCAATTTTGTTTCATATATATATATGTACTATACATTTTTTAAAGTGTATAGCTTTTAAGATTAGTAAAATAGCTACACATTTTAAAGTCCTTGCTTTATAAAGCCTTTTTATTATTTTTTAAATTAATACATCATATCATGTGGAGTGCCCATAAACTGTTTTTTAAATTCAAAAGGGGTTCTTACCCTTGAATAAACTGAAAACTACTGATATAGAGGATTTAAAAATCTTTAGTATGATAGGAAAGATGGTACAAGACTGTATGAAAACAATGGAGGGGGGCTTAGCAGTACTCATGTGTAAAATCACTTGCCTACACATAGATTAATAGGTTATTTAGAAATGATGATACTTTAGGGACAATGAACGGTACAGATCCTACAAAGCCTCCCCACAAAACAACATATTATCTGGTCTGTCACAGAAACTAAAATTCTTATATTATTCTTCCCTTTGGATTAGAAGCCATGCATTAATATGCAAATACTATTTAGAAGACTATCATCATCTACTAATTATGAATTAGTAATAAATAAGTACATTAGCTTGCACTCACTGAGTCCTAAAGGAACAGGGCATAAGGCAAGTACATGTGTTCTGATCAGAATACTAATACATTAATTAATGAGTAAACTAATTATAACTTGGAATAGAAATCCTATCATCAGTGAAGGGAGTATAGATTTTGGTAGGGTAAGAAGGAAGTGTCAAGACTGGGAAAAATTGAGGACACTGGGGTAATGTGGTCATGCATTGTCAATGGAGGAGAGGAAACACAGAAAGAAACACTGAAAATATATTTTCCGTTCCTTCTCTTGTTCTCACATGCTGTGGAGAAATCAAAGGACTATATCTAAATTAGAGAGGTTATAGGTAGTCTCTAGTGAACTGAGGAGCAACTGAGTAATCATCTGGATGAAATTACTTACTGGGAAAGGTGATGAAAGCCTGGCCCCTCATTCGTCCAGTCATCATTCGGAATTGAATTGGAGGTCCTTTTTTCTCCTGGAACCGAGCGAACAATGACACAAGATCTCTTTCAGTCACCCGAGGGCTAAGGTTCTTCAGGTATAACACCTAAAACAAATTGAGGATCAACCAAAATATCATATAAAGGAGGTAAGGCAACTCTTTTCTATTTTTTTTTTTTTTTTTTTTTTGAGACAGAGTTTCACTCTGTCACCCAGGCTGGAGTGCAGTGGTGTAATCTCGGCTCATTGCAACCTCTGCCTCCCGGTTTCAAGTGATTCTCATGCCTCAGCCTCCCAAGTAGCTGGGATTACAGTCATGCACCACCACACCTGGCTAATTTTTGTATTTTTAGTAGAGATGTATTAATTTAAAAAATAATCTCGGCTCATTGCAACCTCTGCCTCCCGGTTTCAAGTGATTCTCATGCCTCAGCCTCCCAAGTAGCCGGGATTACAGTCATGTACCACCACACCTGGCTAATTTTTGTATTTTTAGTAGAGATGTATTAATTTAAAAAATAATGTTTACCATATTGGCCAGGGTGGTCTTGAACTCCCAACCCCAGGTGATCCAACCGCTTTGGTCACCCAAAGTGCTGGGATTATAGGCATGGGCCACCATGCCCAGCCATAAGGCAACTCTTTCATTATGATTAGAATTAGTTTCACATAAAAATGGTGGGTTGAACACATTCATTTAATTTCATTCCATCCAGAAAACTCTCTAAAACTATGGGAACCTTGTTTTGTTGTTTTTTTCAGAGAGAGTCTCACTCTGCCAGCCAGGCTTGAGTGCAGTGACATGATTTGGGCTCACTGCAACCTCTGCCTCCCAGGTTCAAGCAATTCTCTGCCTCAGCCTCCCGATAGCTGGGATTACAGGCACCCACCACTATGCCCAGCTAATTTTTGTATTTTTAGAGATGGGGTTTCACCATCTTGGCCAGGCTTGTCTTGAGCTCCTGACCTCGTGATCCACCCACCTTAGCCTCCCAAAATGCTGGGATTACAGGCGTGAGCCACCATGCCCGGCTACTATGGGAACTTAAAAAAACAAAAAAACACAAACCAACAAGGTCAGAAGGAACAAGAAAAGGAGAGAACAGCAATAATAGTCTGGAAGATGAAAAACTGGATGAGCAGGAACCAACTCAGCACACTGAAGAAAGCTGAATTTTAAGGTGGTAGTGGAGAAAGACAAGAACCCACTTGTCACCACTTAAGAATCCTGAAATAGTTCCCGAACTGACTATTTCACTTACCTTCAGAAATAAATGTGAAAGGCTGGAGTTAAAATAAGGCAGCTGGGTTGAAGGCTGTCTAAAAGCCAATTTGATCTTTAAATACCCTCCCTCACAATATACTATGGGGTAAAAGAAAACTTGCCAATCCTGGTAGAATACTTGAGGCTTATTGTCAGAAGACAAGGAATGCCATACATAGTTGAAGATCTGAATACTGTTTCTGAAAACAAGGAGACTAAGAGAAAGAATGCATACTAAATGTTGAGGTCCTCCCAGACGTTGCTATTTGGCTCCTAGAATGCTGGTAGTACCCTCCTAACAAAGAGTTTGGAACAGTCTTCTCTGGGAAAACTGGTAAGTCCTAGGAGGAAAGATATAAAAATACTGACTTGGGATGAGGAATTTCTCCAACAAATGGCCCAGCCAGGCCACTTTAAAGTGAAGCTCAAAGTCAACAAGTGCCACTTGTGTGCTTAGAGATTCTAATTTGCTTTTTGGTCCCTACCTATAAAGTTGGGCATGGATTATCAGGCAACTTAGGAAATCCTCTAATGTGAAAGAGAGAGCACAACAAACATACAAAAAAGAAAAGAAATAGGAGGAAAAAACTTCAACGAACCAAAACTAATATCCCCAGAAAAATAAGATAAATTATTCTACCTATTAGGCATGGGAGGGTAGGTGTGGTGGCTCACCCCTGTAATCCCAGTGCTTTGGGAGGCTGAGGTGGAAGTATCGCTTGAGTCCAGGAGTTTGAGATCAGTTTGGGCAACACAGTGAGACCCTGTCTCTACAAAACAGACAGGGTGGCACGTGCTACTTGTAAGCAAGTAGCACGTGCCACCACAACTGGCCAACTTTATAAGTCTCAGCTATTTGGGAGGCTGAGGCAGGAGGATTACTGGAGCTCAGGAGTTTGAGGCTGTAGTGAATTATGATCACACCACACCATCACACTCAAGCCTGGGCAACAGAGTGAGACGTGTCTCAAAAAAAAAAAACAAAAAAAAAAACAACAAATCAAGAGAAGTAAAATGAGCTCTTATATGTGACTGAACTTAAGATGTTATCAGCTTCAAACAGATTGCTTTACCATGCCCTATACCTATAGGAGATATACAGAGGAAAATGAGAAATATATGAAAGTATGTCACTACCAAAAAACTCAATGAACCATAAAGGAAGACAGCTGACAGAGACACAAAAGAGCTAAAAGAGAGACAGAAAACAATGAATAAATGGTAATAGTAAGTCATTTGCTAGCAATAGTTACGTTAAATATTAATAAACTCCCCAAAGACAGAGTACCTGAATGGATAAACAAGATCCAACTACATGCTAGCTATTCTATGAGGCCAGGATTACCCTGAAACCAACCCAGACAAAAACACTATAAGAAAAATACAGACCAATATCCTTAATAAACAGATGTAAAAATCCTCAACAAAATATTACCAAACCAAATTCAATAGCACATTAAGAAGATTATACACCATAACCAAGGGGGATTTATCCCTGGGATGCAAGGATGAATCAATATACAAACATTGATCAATATCACATATTAACAGAAAAAAATAAAAATTATATGATCATCTCAATAGATGCAGACAAAGTATTTGATAAAATTCAACATTGTTTCATGATGAAGACACTCAACTACTAATAAAATGAAACTACCGCAACATAATAAAGGCCATATATGTAAAGTCCACAGCTAACACAATATTCAGTACTAAAAAACTGAAAGCTTTTCCTCCAAGATCAGGAACAAGGCATGGATGCCTACTCTCACCACTTCTATTCATCATAGTACGGGAAGTTCTCGCCAGAGCAAATAGGCAAGAAACAGAAGTAAAACGCATCCAAATCAGAAAGAAAGAAGTAAAATTATCTCTGTTCAGAGTTGAAATGATCATACATGTAGAAAACACTAAAGACTCAACAACAACAAAAAATTAGACATCATACTGAACAGAGAGAAGCTGAAAGCTTTTCCTCTAAGAACTGGCAAAAGACAACAATGCTCACTCTCACTACTCTTATTCAACACAGTAGTGGAAGTCCTAGCCAGAACAATTAGATAAAGGAAAGACATAAAAGGCATCCAAAGCACAAAGGAGGAAGTCAAATTATCCCTGTTTGTAGACAACATGATCTTATATACAGAAAAAACAAAAACAAAAAACAAAAAAAAACCTAAGAGACTCTACCAAAAAGCTCTTAGAACAGATACACAAATTCTGTACAGTTGCAGAATACAAAATCAACATACAAAAATCAGTAGCGTTTCTATACATGAACTGCGAACTAGCTGAAAAAGAAATCAAGAAGGCAATATTTATAATAGCTACAAAAAGCAAAATAAAATACCTAGAAATAAATTCAATCAAGGAGGTGAAAGGCCTCTACAAGAAAAACTACAAAACATTGGTGAAAGAAAGTGAAGAGGATACAGACAGAAAAATCAGTTGTGGTTTCTATACACTACTAATGAACAATATGAAGAGAAAATTAAGAAAGTTATCCCATTTACAACACTTTTGAAAAGAATAAAATACTGAACAAAGGACTTAACCAAGGAGGTGAAAGACTTGTACTGTGAAAACCACAAATGTTGCTGAAAGAAATTAAAAAAGACACAAACAAATGAAAATATATCCTGTGTTCATGGATTAGAAGACTTAGTATTAATATATCCATACTATCCAAAGCAGTCTACAGATTCAATGCAATCTCTATCAAAGTCCCAATGGCAATTTTTACACAAATAGAAAAAACAATCCTCAAATTCATATAGAACCACAGATGATACCAAATAACCACAACAATCTTGGGAAAGAACAAAGCTAGAGGCCACACACTTCCTTATTTCACAATATATTACAAAGCTACAGTAATCAAAACAGTATGGTATTGGCATAAAAACTGGACAAACAGGTCAATGGAACCAATTTGAGAGCCTAGAAATAAACCCATGAAGCTACAGTCAACTCATCTTCCACAAGTGTGCCAAGAATACAACATGAGAAAAAGATAATCTCTCTTTAACAAAATGTCGAGAAGACAGCCACATGCTAAATAACGAAATTGGACCCTTATCTTATGCCATACACAAAAATCAATTCAAAATGGACTAAAGGTTTAAATATAAGACCTAAGACTGTAAAACTCCTAGAAGAAAACATGGAGGAAAAGCTTCTTCACATTAGTTTTGGCAGTGATTTCTTTGATATGACACCAAAAACACATGCAACAAAAACAGAAATAGATAAGTGGGACTACATCAAACTAAAAAGCCCTGCACAGCAAAGGAAACAATAAATAGAGTGAAAAGGCAATTTATGGAGTAACAGAAAATATTTGCAAGTCATATTTAATATTTAAAATATCTAAGGAACTCTACAACTTGATGGCAAGGAAACAACATGGTTAACATATGGCAAAAGACTTAAATAGACATTTCTCCAAAGAAGAAATACAAATAGCCAACAGATACATGAAAAGATGTTCAATATTACTAATTAACAGAGAAATGCCAATGAAAAACACAATGAGATACCATATACCTATTAGGACAGCCATTTTCAAAAAAACAGAAAATTACAAATGTTGGCAAGGATATGAAGAAGTTGGAACCCTTGTGCACTGTTGGTGGGAATGTAAAGTGGTAGTGGTACAGCTGCTATGAAGAACAGTATGGAAGTTCCTCTAGAAATAAAAACTACAACTACCATACAATCCAACAATCTCATTTCTAGGTATTAAGAGCTAAAAGTAGCATCTCAAAGAGATATATGCACTCTGATGTTCACCCCAGCATTATTCACAATACCAACAGGTAGAAAAACCTAAATGTCCATTGACTGATGAATAGATAAAGAAAATGTGGCATATAAATACAATGGAATATTATGCAGTCTTAAAAATGTAGGAAATCCTATATGTCATTATGCTATAACATGAATGAAACTTGAGGACTATAGGCTAAGTGAAATAAGCCAGTCACAGGACAAATATCGTATGATTCCACTTACTGAAGTATCTAAAGAAGTAAAACAGAAAGTAGAATGGTAGTCACCAGGACTGGGGGAAGGAGGAAATGGGGAGTTGCTGTTCAATAGGTATAAAGTTTTAGTCATGCAAGATGAAAAAGTTCTATAGCTTTGCTGTACAACATTGTGCTTATTGTTGACCACATTGTATTGTACAACTGAATTCAGACAGAAGCAGCAAAAGCAAAGAACAACAAAATATAATCCACTTAAATGACTTAAGTGCTGAAAGTTATAAATAAATGTATTAAATATTGTTAACAAGTGGTAGAATCTTTATGTCCCAAAATCTTTAAAACCTGGATATTAACATATTTAGCATTTTTGTATTTTCATATCTTAAAGACAAGGGCATAGAATAACTGACTTGCCTATGCTCTCAAATACTAATCATGAAAACACCAAATCAAATAACCACAGAAAGGGGTATGTGAAAACAAACTTCAAGTTTCTCATCAATTAGGAAAGACCCATACTAAGACTGTTCCCGTTTATATGAATATTTTTAAAAAATAAAGAGGAGGACTTCTGGTTGAGGTGGCTCTGTCAGTTCTTGCTAGGATACATTCCCTCTGCATATATACATACATAAGTGCAGACTTGTATATATGTATGAATGTATCCACAACATACATAACACACACACACACACACACACACACACACACACACACACACACAGAGCTAGGTTCAAAAACAAGATAAACATAGCTGTGAAACAGAAAAACAGAGCCTCCATGTGATAATAGAGCATAAAGCTCTTCCTGGTATCCCTATGCAGTATATGGTATTATTTTACAGGTTTTCAACTTTATAAAATATAGTCCTTTATATAAACAATATGCATTCTTCTATATAGAGCTACATTCTTAAAAACTCTTTTAAAACGGACTTTAATTTTAGAACAGTTTTGGATTTATAGAAAAATTGAGAATACAGAGAACTCCCATCTACCCCACGGTTTTCCCTGTTATTAATATCTTACATTAATATGATATATTTGTTACAATTAATGAACCAGTACTGATACATAATTATTAACTAAAGTCCATAGTTTAGATTTCCTTAGTTTTTACCTAATGTCCTTTTACTGTTTCAGGATCTAGGTTACATTAGATTTAGACTGGGGTTACGGATTATTGAGAGGAAAACTACACAGGAGAAGTACAGTTTTGATCATGCAATATTAAGCATACATGCAATCAATATGATTAATCAATATGATTAACAACTGTTGATGTTGGCCTTAATCACCTGGCTTAGGTAATGTTTGTCAGGTTTCTTCTTGCAAAGTTACTTTTTTCCTGCTTTCCCATCCTATACTCTTTTGGAAAGAAGTCATTAGGAGCAGCTCAAAACTAAGGAATGGGGAGTTATGCTCGCCCTCCTTGAGGTAGAGTATCTACATAAATTGTATGAAATTTTTTTTTCATGGGAGGTGTATATTTCTTTTCCTCTATATATTTGTTTACTCAGTCACTTATATCATTTGGACTCATAGATGTTTATTCTATACATTGGATTATCCAACATTATTTTAGTTTGTTGCACAAATTCTTCCAGCTTTAGTCATTGGAAGCTCTTTCATTAGCACTTCCTTACTTTCTAGCACTACAAGATGTGCAAGGCTTATTTTTTGTATATTTCCTGCCCCAGTATTAGAAGCAGCCATTTCTCTAAAGAGCCCTTGTTCATTTTATTAGAGAATCGTATTAGAAACCAAGATATGGATACTGAGCAAGCTCACTGCTACTGGGGTGTCCTTTCATTTGGGTCCTTTCAGCTCACAGAACAAAAAAAAAAAACATGTTTATACTAATCCATGTATATAAAAACACATATAAATATTTCTATATGTAACCACTTGTATCTATATTAAGTTAAACATGAGTTCATCCTGATGTCTCCAACTGTAAATTATCACATGGATCATTCCAGCTTCCTCCCTTTACTTATCTGCGATTGCAATAGTGAGAAACCTGGCTCCCACCATCTGCCATCCATTTACTTAATTGTTCCATTCTATTATGCATGTATAACAGTATCAGAATTGTTACTCCCCAAGTAACCAGTACCCTCCATGGGACATAACCATATCAACAAGGCTACCGTGCTTATGTGAAGTTCCATTTGCTTTTAGTCTTTCAGACTCCACATATTTCCAAAGATGCTTAGTCCAGCATCTTTTCCCCAATCCTTTCAATGAGGTTGCTTTATATATTTGTAATACAGTTAGACTCTCTTCTCACTGTCTGCATTCTTTCCTAGGGTCCCTCAACCTCCTAAATGAGTTTTTAACATTCGTATACATTAAGTGTCATCCTTTGTGCTATGTAGTTTAATGAGTTTTGACAAATAGATGTCTTGCCTCTACAATTACAGTATTCTACAGAATAATTTGACTGTCCTAAAAATTCCGTTTTCATCTATTCCTCCCTTCTCTATTCCCCTCAAACCCTTGGCAGGCATTTATCATCTTACTGTCTACAGCTTTCCCTCTTCCAGAATATCATATAATGAAATCATACAATATGTAGTCTTTCCATACTAGCTTCTTTCAGCTATTAGTATGTATCTAAAGTTCCTCTATGTCTTTTTGTGGCTTGACAGTGCATTTCTTTTTATTGCTGAATGATACTCCATGGTATAGATCTGCCACAGGTGAATGTATTCATTAACTTATTGGAAGACATCTTGACTGCTTCCAGTTTTTGGCAATACGAATAAAGCTACTACGAACATTCACATGGCAGTTTTTGTTGAACACAGGCTTTTCAAATCAGTAAGTAGGAGTGTAGTAGTTGGACTGTTGGTAAAACAATGTTCAGCTTTGTAAGAGGTGGCCAACCTGTCTTCCAAAAACGTTGTAGTCCCACCAGCAATGAATGAGTCCCAGCCTTCATTACCATGAAATATATCCATATAAAAAAACTGCAGACAGGCACGGTAGCTCATGCCTGGGATTCCAGCACTTTGGGAGGCCAAGGCGGGCAAATCACTTGAGGTCAGAAGTTCAAGACCAGCCTGGCCAACATGGCGAAACTCCATCTCTACTAAAAGTATAAAATTAGCCGGGCGTGGTGGCTCGCACCTGTAGTCCCAGCTACTTGGGAAGCTGAGGCAGGAGAATTGCTTGAACCCGGGAGGTGGAGGTTGCAGTGAGCTGAGATCACACCACTGCACTCCAGCATGGGTGACAGAGCGCGAGACTCCATCCCAAAAAACTAAACAAAACAAAACTGCACGTGTATCTTCTGCAACTATAATTTCTTAAAAAGTTCCTGTTGTTCTGCATCCTGAACAGGATTTGGTATTGTCAGATTTATGGTGGACTTTAGCCATTTCTAGTAGGTGTGTAGTGGCATTTCATATTTTTCAACTCTGATGACAAAGACGAGCTTCTTTTTGCATGCTTACTTTCCATGTATATATGTTCTTTGGTGAGGTGTCTGTTCTTAGTTTTTACCCATTTTTAAATTGAGCTGTATTAACATTGTTGAGTTTTGGTAATTCTTTGTGTACTTTGAATGCAAGTCTTTTATTAGATATGCATTTTGCAAATATTTTTCTAGTCTGTGGCTTCTCTTTTGATTCTCTTAAAAGTGCCTTTCATATAGCAGAAGTTTACAATTTTAATAAAATCTGACTTATCAATTGTTCCTTACATAAATTGTACTTTTGGTGATATACCTGATAAATACATCATCAAACAGATTAATCTTCTTTCTTCTAGAAGTTTTATAGTATTGTGTTTTATATTTAGGTCTATGATCTATTTTGAGTTAATTTTTATGAAGGATGTAAGGTTTATATCTAGATTCATTTTTTTTTTACATGTGGATATTCAGTTGTTCTAGCACCATTTGTTGAAAAGAGTATTCTTTCTCCACTAAACTGTCTTTGATCCCTCGTCAAATATCAATTTACTATATTTATGTGGGTCTAATCCTTGGGTCTCTATTCTGCTCCATTGATCCATGTGTTTTTTTCCCCCATCAACACCATGCCATGCTACTTGATTATAGTAACTCTTGAAGTTGGGTAGTGCCAGTCCTCCAAATTTGTTCTTCTTCAGGAAGTGTGGTACATGTTCTGGGTCTTTTGTCTTTTCATATAAACTTAGAATCAGTTCCTAAATATCCACAAAATAGTGTACTGGGATTTCATTTGGGATTGTGTGGAATCTACAAATCAATTTGAGAAGACTGATATCTTAACGATATAAGTCTTTCAATCCAAGAACACAAAATGGCTGTTTATTTAGATCTTACTTAATTTTTCATCAGTTTTACACTTTCGTGCATATAGAACTTGTACATACTTTGTTAAATTTATATCTAAGTATTTCATTCCTTTTTGGTGCTATTATAAACAGTACTGTTTTTAATTTCAAATTCCAATTGTTCATTTCTGGTATAGAGGAAAACAATTGACTTTGGTGAATTAACCTTGTATCCTCCAAGCTATACTAATCTAGTTCCAAGAGTTGTTTGTTAGTTTGTTTTTTGGCCAATTCTTTGGGATTCTCTACGCAGACATACATGTTACTTGTGAACAAAGAAAGTTCTATTTTTTTTTCCTTCCCAATCTGTATACTTTTAATATCCTTTACTTGTTTTATTGATGTAGCTAGTACTTCTAGTACAATGTTGAAAAGCAGTGGGGAAAAGGGACATTTTTGCCTTATTTTTGATCAAAGCAGAAAGCATCCAGTTTCTATTAAGTATGATGTTAGCTGTGGGGTGTTGTAGATATTCTTTATCGTTTTTTTTCTTTTTTCATTGTACTGTCTTTATCTGGTTTTGGTACTAAGCTAAGGCTGGTCTCATAACATGAGTTAAGAAGTGTTCCCTCTTTTTTTTTTTCCTGAAAAAAGACTGTAAAAAAATGAATATTATTTTATATGCTTCAATTTTCACCCTTCTCTTAGCCATATCAATTGTACTTCTTTTTATAATGTTTTTAGTAATTGCCTTAGAGTTTGCAATATACATTTACAACTGATCTAAATCTACTCTCAAATAAAACTATACTACTTCCTCGATAGTGCAAATACCTTATAACAGAGACAGATTTGTATATATATATATATACTAATTCCTGCAACCAATCCCTTATAATATTGCTGTTACTCATTTCACTTATCCATCTGCTATAATATCTAACACATTCCTATTATTACTTTAAAAAGTTGTATTTTAGACTGTTTTAAAATGAGAAAATAAAAGATTTTATTTTACCTGAATGCATTGTCCTATGCTCTTCCTTTCTTTATGTAGATCTGAGTTTCTGACCTATATAATTTTGCTTATCTCTGGAGAACATTTTTTGAAAGCATTTTCTTCCTAAAAGGTGGGGTTTACTGGTGAAAAATTCCCTCAGTTTTGTTCGTCTGAGAAAGTCTTCATTAATTTTCCTTCATTTTTGAAGGATCATTTTTTTTTCCTGGATAAATAATTCTAGGTAGGTGTTTTCTTTTTTCTTATTGTACTTTAGGTTCTGGGGTACATGTGCAGATCTTGCAGGATTGTTGCATAGGTACACACATGGCAATGTGGTTTGCTGCCTCCATCCCCCCGTCACCTACATCTGGCATTTCTCCCCATGTCAACCCTCCCCAACCTCCCCACCTTCCCACTGTCCCTACCTTGGCACCCCCCAACAGAGAGTGTGTGATGCTCTCCTCACTGTGTCCATGTGTTCCCACTGTTCGACACCTGCCTATGAGTGAGAACATGCAGTATTTGATTTTCTGTTCTTGTATCAGTTTGCTGAGAATGATGGTTTTTGACACAAATATTTCACTCTACTCTCTTGCTCGCACAGTTCCGATGAGAACTTCTGATGTAATTCTTGTCTTTGTTTCTATATAGGTAAAGTGTTTCTTTTCTCTAGCTGTTTTTAAAATCTTTTCTTTGTTTTTCGGTAGTTTGAACATGATATGCTTAGGTGTAGTTTTGGTATTTATTAGTATTTGGTATTTATCATTCTTGGTGTTCTTGGAGCTTCCCAGATCTGTGGTTTGTTATCTGCTATTAATTTTGGAAAATCCTCAGTCATTATTACTTCAAATATTTCTTCTCCTTCTTTTTCTCCTTTTGGTATTCCAATAACATGTATGTTATACTCTGAAATTGTCCCATAGTTCTTGGATATTCTGTTCCTTTTTTTTTCAGTCTTTACTGATTCCTTCCTTGGCTGTTTCCAACTTACTGATGAGCCTGTCAAAGGCATTCTTTATTTGTTACAGTGTTGTTGATTTCCAGCAACTCCTTTTGATTCTTTCTTAGAGTTTCTCTCTGTTTACATTAGCCATCCACTCTTGCATGTTATCTACTTTCGTTCATAGCCTACTTAGTATATTAATCGTGGTTATTTTAAATTCCACATCTGATAATTCCAAAACCTGTGTCATATCTGAATTTGGTTCTCATGCTTGTTTTGTCTCCCCAGACTTTGTTTTATTTTTTTTTTGTTTAGCATACATTACAATTTTTTTTTTTTTTTAAACTGGACATGATCTATCAAGTAATAGGAACTGAGCCAAAGAGGCTGTTAGCATGAGGTTTTATGTTAATCTGGCCAGGAGTTGGGCTGTGCTTAATGTTTGCTGTAGCTGTAGGTATCAGAAGTTTTCATTTCTTCTAGTGTCTTTTTGTCTCCCTTGTTTCCTTTGGGCTTACAAAAAACAAACAAACAAACAAATCTCCTTAAATAGAGTCTGACCCTTGCAGGTCTTTCAGCTATAATCCATGGTTATTATACTGAAGCCCTGTTGATGTGGTAGCAAGGTGTGAAAAGTGAAGCATTCTCCACTCCTATGGTGAAGTCTCAATCTTTCAGTGTGCCTGTGTCTCCAGCCTGTAACCTTCACAAGCATTTCACAGCTTTTTTTTCTCTCTCTCTTAGATGAGACAGGAAAGCCAGAAGAGCCTGGAGTTGGATAAGGCTTTGGTAAAGTTTTCCTTGTGGGTTAGCCCTTTGCTAGGTAGATAGTTCTGGATACATTTAAAAATGATTGTGTTTCCTCTCTTCGAGCCAGAAACAAGAGATTTTTTTTTTTCTTAGCTCTTTACCTTGAACCTTGTAGGGTTCCTGGAAGTAAAAAAATCCTCTAAGATTGTGGCCCCTCAGAAGTTTTGTCATTCCCACACTAGTCTACACTCTACCTCCAGCAATTTGTCAAAGTTACCACCTAAGTGTTTCTACTAGTTTACAGCTCCAGTGCCTTTTGCTCTTGATAAGCAAATCTAGGATGTGATTTTGTGTAACCGTCTGTTTCTCCAGATTTCAGGGTTGCAGTTTGCCCTGTGACTTCAATTTTCTGCTGGGTCTAAGAAAAGTCATTGATTTTTAGTTTGTTCAGCTGTTTTTCTTATTGTAAGACAGGAGTGATGACTTCTAAGGACTTCACATGTTGAAGCTGAAACTAGAAATCTGCAACTAGTTATTTGTATTCAAAATTATGTTTGTGAGTTTCATCCATATTAATACCTATAATTCTATTTTATTCATTTTCTCTACTGTGTAGTATTCTAGTTTATAAACACACCATGTTTTACCAATACCCCTAATGAACATGAATGTTCCTCACAAACAATATTACAACAAGCAGAAGTGGTTGTATTCATTTATATTCCCCCAGAGGTAAATAAGCAGAAGTGGCTGTGTTCATTTATATTACCCTAGAGGTATATTAGAGTTCTTATTGTTTCTTTCTTTCTTTCTCTTTTTTTTTTTGAGACAGAGTCTCACTCTGTTACACAGGCTGGAGTACAGTGGCGTGATCGGCTCACTGCAACCTCCACCTCCTGGGTTCAAGAAATTCTCATGCCTCAGCCTCCTGAGTAGCTGAGATTACAAGTGTGTGCCATCACACACAGCTAATTTTTAGTATTCGTAGTACAGATGGGGTTTTGCCACCATGGCCAGGCGGATCTCAAACACCTGACCTCAGGTGATCCGCCAGCCTCGGCCTCCCAAAGTGCTGGGATTACATGGAGTTATTGTTTCATATGCTCACCAATACTTGGCATTGTCAGGTCTTTAAATATATGCCAGCATTCTAAGTACTAAATGTATATATCATAGTATAGATTTATTTTGCACTTTCTTGATTACTAATGAGATTTCTTAAGTTTATTGGCCATTGCTGTTTTTGCCTCTGTGAATTGCCTGTTATATCTGTTTTTATAAACATTTTTATTGTGCCGTTTGTATTTTTCTTACTGATTTGTAGGGAAGGATTTCCTTAAAATGACTCAAAAAGCACAAACCATTGAATAAAATACTGATAATCTGATAACATTAAAATGAAAGTCTTCTGCTCAACAAAAGACATCAGGAACAGTGTTAAAAGGTAAATCATCCACTGGGAGAAGATATTTGCTAAATAACAGAAAGGATTCGTATGCAGAATTTTAGAATAATCCTTATAAATAAATATGAAAAAACAAATATTTGGCAAAGGAATATAACAGGTAACTCACAGAAAGTTGCTGAAAGGTTAATAAATGTTAAGAATACATACATTACCTCACTGGAAATCAGAAACATGCAAATTAAAACGATGAGATAACTTTTCAAACTGATTAGGTTGGGAAAATAAAGAGTCTAATACTCCAAAGTTTTGGAAAGAATGGGAAGAGATCTCTGAAACCCTGTTCATTAGAAGTTGAGATATACATACCCTATATATCATAGTAATTCCACTCCCAGGTATATAACCTAGAACAATGACTTTTAAATTGTCACTCTCAGACCAGCACCATCAGAATCTCTTGGGAACTTGATGGAAATGCAAATTCTCAGGCATTTCTACTGAGTCAAAAATCTACTGAGTCAAAGATCTACTGAGTCAAAAATTCTGGGGGTGGAGACTAACAATCTGTGCTTTAATAAGCCCTCCAGGCAATTCTGATGCACACCAACATTTGAGAACCACTGTAATAGAGTGACACCTTCCCAACACTTTTGTTGAGATCTACAAGAAAAACTGCATTATTCATTGTGGCCCCACACACACATCTCACATATACACAAACACATATAATATAAAAGCTTTGAGAAACAGTAATTACCCTAACATACTGGTAAGTAATACTTTTTGATATGTTCTATTCTATTCCATTTCATTTAAAAAAAATCCCATTGGTTGTGACCTGCTATTTGTAACCTAAGTTTGAAAAATACTATTCTAGAAAAAGTCTGGCGTATGTGCAACAAGAGATATGTATAATAATACTTGTTGCAGAATTATCTGTAATGGCAAAATAACAGAAAGAACAAATCTTCAGGGAAACTGATAAATAAAATAAATTATGGTCTATTTCTACAATGGAATACTATATACTTCCTTGTATCTTTGGAAATAAATTTCAAAAACATTATGTATATTGAATCAAAAAAGTTGTAGAATAATAGAGTATGTCATCTATATAGTATTAGAACATATAAAACTATATGTTATTTGTGAATATACAGCTATGTAGTAAAAATATAAAAACATGCATAGGAATTATAAATAGCAAATTCAGGATAGTGGTTACATCTGGAAAGGTTACATATATAAAATTTGCTATTTATATATTTATTATTTATAAAATTATAAATAGCAAATTATAGATATTCCTGAAGACTTCCACATATCCCTTACATTGGTGAGGGATATGTGGAAGTCTTCAGGAATATCTATAATGCTTTATTTTTTAAATTAAGCAAATATGGAAAATATTAGGAACTGATAATGATTAATAAAGGTTGGCTGGGTACACAGATATTTGTTATACTATTCGATATAACTTTTGGTATATTAATATTTCATAACAAAAAGTAAATAAAAATCAAGTTATCCTTGAACTAATAGCATAAATACCCCTGAACTATTAGAAATTCAATTAGTCAAAGGAAGTGTTTTAATATCCCTAATCTAGAATGATTTTTTTTAAATTCAGAGACAGTCAAAAACTAACATTATATTTTTGGTTTTGTTTTTTAGATACAACAAAGTACATGCTACAGGGGCTTGTGCTGTCTCTTTGGGTAACATAGTAATGAAGAGTTTTCCAATCCAGATGTAACATATAACATGAATGTGGAATAATGATTTGATCAATAAAATAAGAAATATTTACGTTATTTAGTTACATGTTGGACAATTTCTTTTTTTTTTTTTTTTTGAGACGGAGTCTCACTCTGTAACCAGGCTGGAGTGCAGTGGCACGATCTCAGTGCACAGCAACCTCTGTCTCCTGGGTTCAATGATTCTCCTGCCTCAGCCTCTTGCATAGCTGGGATTACAGGTGTGCGCTACCATGCCTTGCTAATTTTTGCATTTTTAGTAGAGAGGGGTTTTTATCATGTTGGTCAGGCTGGTCTCGAACTCCTGATCTCATGATCTGCCCACCTCGGCCTCCTAAAGTGCTGGGATTACAGGTGTAAGCCACTGTGCCTGGCCTTGTTGGATAATTTCTTAAAGCTTATAGGACTTTTTCACTTTGCTGCTTTGCCAATGGCAACTTAAGTCATATGTCATATGAAAGCCAGGTAAAGCATTCTGAAGAGAAGACTCATGTGGTAGCATATACCCTACTCACAACCAGGCAGTCAATTACTGACTAATTCCAGAGGCACTATGGCTACCAGCTATGGTGGTCCTATGAACACTATTTGATTATTACACCGTAGGAAATTGGATGTTACTTTTCCTTCAATTCAGGGCTTCTAATGGATATGGACTAGAGACTTATCAAGATTTCTTTAAAACTCTAAGGGTAGTTCAGGACCTTAGCAAAATATCAAGAACATTATAAGAAATATGCTACTTACACAGTATGCAAAGAATAAATAGTCAAGGTCAAGGACAAACATAATCACTGTGCCTATATTATGATTTTTTGGTATCATCAAAGCTAATTTAAAAGGATTACTTTAGGTAGAGGTAAATAAAAGTGAAATCAACCCAGGTTGTTTTACTTGGTTTGGCCTATACCTTGTTTCGTTCCCCTGGATTATATGAAGAAAACATAGGAATTTTTCGGATCTCTTCCTCTGACAAACGATTTCTCTGGATTTCATCTTCTGGGACAAATTCTATTGGCTGCGTCAGCTTCTTAGGCCCAGTCCAACACTGCTCAGGTGAAAAATCAATAACTTTTGCCACATGGAGACTGGGACCTTTACCCTGTGCTGCCTGTTTTCCCTTGTCCTCGAGTAATGATGGGTTCTCAGCTGTGCCACTATCACCCACTGATGGAGCTGAGACCAGTGAGTGGGAAGCAAAGGGTTGACCTCTCATAAGTTGGAACTCTTCAAGACGTTTTTTCATTATCATCTCTTGGTAAAAACTTTCCAGGTTGTTCATGGGATCACCTTTGTTCTTCTTTTGGGGTTCATCTGGATCAAGACAAAGAGATAGGGAAGTTCCACAAAGCCTACCAATACAACCTTTGACAAATTAATAAAAATTAAATCCTAGACCTCAGATAAAGAAACACTGCTGGGGCAGGTCTTTACAACCTGTGACAAATGACAATGGTATATAGCTATCTTATGATAGTTTATTTCAAGCAGAACTATAGGCCAGAACTATGGTGAGGCAAGTGAGGCACCTAGGGTCATGCAAATATATGTACCTCTAATTGATAAGGACATTTAAAATATATAAGCCATATAGCATTATGCTTCACAAAATTAATAATTCCTTAGTATCATCTAATACCAATGTCATGTTCAAATTGTCCTGATTATGTCAAAGTTCTTTTTATACTTGGTTATTCAATTCAGAATCTAAACCTGCCTCTGGCTGTTATATCTCTTAAGATTGTTTTATTCTAAAACAGTACTTCTTCTCTCCCACCTCTCTATTTCATTTTCTCCCTCCTCCATTGATTAAATAAACTACATTTGTTCTATGAACAAATGAATTTGATTAATCATTTTCTGATGGTGTTGTTTAACTTGTTCCTTAATCCATTCTATTTCTTGGCAGTTAATCTATAACTATGCTACCTAATATAGTAGCCACTGGTCACATGTGTCTATTTAAATTAATTTTTAAATATCAGTTCCTCAGTCGAACTTAACAAATTTAAAGTGCTTGATAGTCATGTGTGGCTAGTGGATGCCATATTGGACAAAACAGATAAAAACTATTACATAATTGAAAGTTACATTGGGCGGTGCTGATCTACAGGTTAGATTCCTTATAGATAGATATGTACTTCCTATTGTATCATGTCATAAGGCACATAATGTTTGGTGGTCCCATTTTTAGTGATGCTGAAATTCTTCAGTGGATTGAGGTGCTAGGTGATATTAGTCTCATGCCCCCATTATTAAATTTTCCCATTCACCTTCCACCTAATGGGTTTTTTACATCCATTGATGACCATTACCTATATTAATTTATTAAGAGTTGCAAATTGTGGCGTTCCTAATGCTATTATTTCTTTTGCACTTATTATCTGGAATTCTATGGTGAACTTACCGTCATCAACTATGTGGTTTCCCTAAATGTAGATCATATGGGAAAGGCAGGATAAATGCTTGATTCTTTGCCATTATTTATCAATTGTGAGAGTAAAAGTTGACACCTTAGAAATGTCCAATGGTGGCTGGGCACGGTGGCTCATGCCTGTAATCCCAGCACTGAGGTTGAGAAGGGCAGATCACAAGGTCAGGAGTTCAAGACCAGCCCGGCCAAATGGTGAAACCCCGTCTCTACTAAAAATATAAAAATTAGCCAGGTGTGGTGGCGGTGCCTGTAGTCCCAGCTACGCAGGAGGCAGCGGCAGGAGAATCGCTTGAACTCAGGAGACAGAGGTTGCAGTGCGCCATTGCACTCCAGCCTAGGCGACAGAGCGAGACTCTGTCTCACAAAAAAATATAAGAAAGAAAGAAAGAAAGAAAGAAAGAAAGAAAGAAATCCCCAATGGTGACCAATGGTTATTTTTAGTATAGTAATAAAAGAGTGTAATTTCATATATTTTATCTGTGTTAATAAAATGTATTATTATCCCACGTAGGACCATTGGGAAACCCTTCAAATTGGCTCCTGTATTGCTTCCTGGCTTTCTGGCATAGCCAAATATCCTAAGCTCATCTTGCACACTTCCTAACTCAAACCTGGAATATTTTTGTGAGGACCCTTGGTTCCTTTTAGTAGGAGTGATATTTAGAAACCACACTGTGTTGCTGGTGTGTGCAGAAGCAAATTCTGAGTTATTGTCTCCAGGCCTTTTCAGTGGACAAAAGCTAGGACATTTTTTTAAAATGATACACCGGAATGGTTTTATTTTATTTTTTAATTTAAAAAAATTTTACTTTAAGTTCTGGGATACATGTGCTGAACATGCAGGTTTGTTACATGTATACATGTGGCATGGTGATTTGCTGCACCTATCAACCCATCATCTAGGTTTTAAGCCCTACATTCATTAGGTATTTGTCCTAATGCTCTCCCTTCCCTTTCCCTCCATAGGCCCCAGTGTGTGATGTTCCCCTCCCTGTGTCCACGTGTTCTCACTGTTCACCTCCCATTTATTAGTGAGAACATGCAGCATTTGATTTTCTGTTCCTGTGTTAGTTTGCTGAGCAAGAGGGACGTTTTGAAAGGGAAAAGTAAATCATGAGTTTATATTGGTATTTCCAATTCAAATTTGAGATAACAAGGTTTTTACTTAAACTCCTTCATTTTAGAGTTGTATTTCCTCTCACATGCTTAAAATAATGTTAGCAAAATGATTTATTAGCTTCTTCCTACAATATACTTATAGAATTTTAAAATGTCAGTAACAATACTATCACCAACAAAACCGCTGAATATAGTTTTATATTTCTTTGCAGTTACTTTTGCCCCTAGAATATGGACCCCACTGGAAATATACAAATGTTGTTTTAAAGTCAGTATAAGTAATTGTTTTCTTTTGTTTTCCAATTGTGTGGGTTATGTTACTAATTTTATCATTAGGCTAATTTGCTTCAGGTTGTTTTTGAATTTTAGGGATTGATTTTTATGTTTTTGATTAAACTTTTAAATGATGAAAAATATTTACATGGATCTAAAGTAAAACTGTTATACAATACCTTCACAGAAGTCTCACTTCCATTTCTGCCCTCTTTATCCCATTCCTTTCACTCCCCATAAATAATCATTTTTATTAGGCTTTGGCTTATGGTTTCATTGTTTCTTTTTTGAAAATATAAGCAAATAGGTATATACATACGTACACATAATTCATTAGTTATACCTCTCTCCTACATAAAAAGTAACTTACTATAAGCACTGTTCTACAATTTACTTTTTGCAATTAACAATATATCCTGGAGATAGTTCCATATTAATGTGTAGAGTTCTTCTCATTCCTTCTTATAGCTGCACGGTACTCCATGTGTGGATGTACCATAGTTTATTCAAATATTCCCCACACATTGGTCTTGTATCCAGTCTCAGACTGTTACGAATAACGTCCTGATAAACAGCTTTGTGCAAACAGGATTTGGTATTTTTCCAGTATATGTTTGAAATAGATTCTAAGAAGTAGAATTGCTGAGACAAAGGGTAAATGTGTATGTAATTTTTCTATGTATTGTTAAATTTCACTATGTAGAAGTTATACTATTCTGTATTTCCACCAGCAAGGCATGAGAGTAGTTATATAAGTATTTCCTAAGATACAAAAAGCAATAACCATTAAGGAAAAGATTGATAAATTAAGCTTTTTAAAATTAAGAACTTCTGTTCATCAAAATGTCATAAAGAGATGGACATACACACAAAAAGTCACAGATTAGGAAGATATTTGCTACACAAAGAATTATCAGAGAACTTAAATCTAAAATACATGAATAACTCCTACAAATCAATAAGAAAAAGATGAACAACCATTAGGAAAATGGGCAAAATACTGAATAGATGTCTCACAAAAGAGGAAATACACATATACGCGGGCCGGGCGTGGTGGCTCATACCTGTAATCCCAGCACTTGGGAGGTCGAAGCAGGAGGATCACTTGAGCCCAGGAGCTCGAGACCAACCTGGGCAACATGGTGATACCCTGTCTCTAACTTGAAAAAAAAAAAAAATAAAAATAATTATATATAAGTGTGTTCAACCACATTAGAATTCAGGGAAATGCAAATTAGGAAGAGAATAAGATACTAATAGAAAACCAACATATTGGCAAAAATTAAAAAGAATGCCAACACTACATGTCAGTGAAGTTGTAGAGCAACTGGTACCCTCACATATTGCTGGTGGTAATGTGTACACACAGTGCAAATCAACATGACATCACCTACTAATGTTGAAGATATGCTCAACATACAACACATCAATTCCACTCCCACATATATTCTTAGAAAAATGTAGGCATATATGTACTAGGATACAATAAGAATTTTCAGATCATTGCCATTTATAATTGCCCACAATTAGCAAAAATACAAATGTTCATCCAAGAAGAATTAATTATAAAATTCTGGTACATTTATGATGAAATACTATTATCCAAAGAAAGTGAACAAATTTCAGCTACATATGTCCAAGTGGATGAATAGATTAGTAAATACACTCAAAAATACTTAGGAATGCATCAATAAATAAAGATTTCTCCCTTTGTAGAGCTAAGTGAATTACACGGCATATTAGAAGGTAGGAGTGCTATAAAAAAGCAAAAACTACAGGATAAGATTGGAAGAGCTACAAGGTTGTCATTATTTTTTGATTTTGGTCTAGATAGGTCTCATGAAAAGGTGCTATTTGAGTGAAGACCTAAAGGAGGCAAGGGTGTCTATCATGCTGATATTAGAGTGAGGTCTCAAGGTAGGACTATGTCTCGAAAAACTAAAAAAGACTGAAATCATATAAAGTATGTTCTATAACCACAACATACATTAGTGATCCACTATTGTAAGAAACGAGAAAACACAAATATCTAGAAATTGAATGACAAACTTCTAAATAACCCGTGGATCAAAGAACTCATAAAGGAAACTTAAAAATATTTTGATCTGAATAAAAATGAAAACACAACATATCAAATGTTATGGATGCAGCTAAAACAATGCTGCATTCCATATGACAGACATTTTTAGCTTTAAATGCCTGTATCAGAAAAGAAGAATGGTTTCAAATTTAAAACCTGAGCTTCAAGTTAGGAAACCAGAAAAAGAGTAAACTAAACACAAAGCAAGCAGAAGGAAGACAATAATAAAGATTAAGAAATAAGTCAATGCAATAGAAAATGGAAAAGTAGAGAAAAATCAACAAAACCAAAAGCTGGCTTTTTGAAAAGTTTAACAAATAACAAATGCTTTACCTAGACTGAACAACAAAATTAGAGAGAAGACAAAAATGACTAAAATCAAGAATTAAAGAGGAAGCATCATTACTAACTTCAGGGGAATGAAAATGATTATTCAGGAATATTATAAATAACTTTAGGCCAACAAATTAGGAAAGCTAGATAAATGGACAAATTCACAGAAAGATAGAAATTACCAAAGCAGTCTTAAAGAATAAATGAATAACAAGAGGATGAATTAGTACTCAACAAACAACCCACAAAGAAAAACCTAGGTCCAAATGGCTTCAATGGTAAATTCTATCAAATACTTAACACTATCCCCATCAAGCTACCAATGACCTTCTTCACAGAACTGGAAAAAACCACCTTGAACTTCATATGGAACCAAAAGAGAGCCCGCATAGCCAAGTCAATTCTAAGCAAAAAGAACAAAGCGGGAGGCATCACACTACCGAACATTAAACTATACTACAAGGCTACAGTAATCAAAACAGCGTGGTACTGGTACCAAAACAGAGATATAGACCAATGGAACAGAACAGAGGCGTCAGAGGCAACACAACATATCTACAACCATCCGATCCTTGACAAACCTGACAAAAACAAGCAATGGGGAAAGGATTCCCTGTTTAATAAATGGTGTTGGGAAAACTGGCTAGCCATATGCAGAAAGCAGAAACTGGACCCCTTCCTGACACCTTACACTAAAATTAACTCCAGATGGATTAAAGACTTAAACATAAGACCTAACACCACAAAAACCATAGAAGAAAATCTAGGCAAAACCATTCAGGACATAGGCATAGGCAAGGACTTCATGACGAAAACGCCAAAAGCATTGGCAACAAAAGCCAAAATAGACAAATGGGACCTAATCAAACTCCACAGCTTCTGCACGGCAAAAGAAACAGTCATTAGAGTGAATCAGCAACCAACAGAATGGGAAAAAATTTTTGCAGCTTACCCGTCTGACAAAGGGCTGATATCCAGAATTTACAAAGAACTAAAACAGATTTACAAGAAAAATCAAACAAGCCCATTCAAAAGTGGGTGAAGGATACGAACAGACACTTTACAAAAGAAGACATACATGAAGCCAACAAACATATGAAAAAATGCTCACCATCACTGGTCATTAGAGAAATGCAAATCAAAACTATATTGAGAGACCATCTCATGCCAGTTAGAATGGTGATCATTAAAAAATCTGGAGACAACAGATGCTGGAGAGGATGTGGAGAAACAGGAACACTTTTACACTGTTGGTGGGAGTGTAAATTAGTTTAACCATTGTGGAAGACAGTGTGGCGATTCCTCAAGGACCTAGAAATAGAAATTCCATTTGACCCAGCAATCCTATTACTGGGTATACATCCAAAGGATTGTGAATCGTTCTACTATAAGGACACATGCACATGAATGTTCATTGCAGCACGGTTTACAATAGCAAAGACCTGGAACCAACCCAAATGCCCATCGATGATAGACTGGACAGGGAAAATGTGGCATATATACACCATGGAATATTATGCAGCCATCAAAAACGATGAGTTCGCATCCTTTGTAGGGACATGGATGAACCTGGAAACCATCCTTCTCAGCAAACTGACACAAGAACAGAAAATCAAACACTGCATGTTCTCACTCATAGGCGGGTGTTGAACAATGAGAACACATGGACACAGGGAGGGGAGCGCTACACACTGGGGTCTGTTGGGGGGAAATAGGGGAGGGACGGTGGGGGGTGGGGAGTTGGGGAGAGATAGCATGGGGAGAAATGCCAGATATAGGTGAAGGGGAGGAAGGCAGCAAATCACACTGCAACATGTGTACCTATGCAACAATCTTGCATGTTCTTCACATGTACCCCAAAACCTAAAATACAATAAAAAATAAAAAATAAAATAAAATAAAATAAATAATACCAATCCTGCAGAAACACTTCAGAAAAGGGAAGAGGAGGAAATACTTTCCAATTCATTCTATGATGTCAGTATTACAATGATAACAAAACTAAACAAAGATATTACAAGAAAACCACAGACCGATATTCCTCATAAATATAGATGCAAAATACCTAACAAAATATTAGCAAGCCTCATGAAGCAACATACAAAAGGATCACACACATATAAGTGGGATTTATCCCAGAAATGAAAGATTGGTATAACATCTAAAAATCAAAGGATTAAATCTTAAACCACATGATCATCACAGTAGGAGCAGAAAAAGCATTAAACAAAATCCAATACCCATTTATAATTTTTAAAAGCTCAATTAACTGACACTAGAAGGGAGCATCTTCAACCTGCTTGTGGTAGGTGGAATAATGGCCCCCCTAAAGATGTCCACATCCTAATCCCTGGAATCTGGGAAAATGTTAAATTACACTGCAGAGGGGAATCTGCAGATGTGATCATATTAAGGATGAGATAGGAAGATTATTCTGGATTATGCAGGTCGGGCCAATGTAATCATAAGGGTCCTTATCAGAAGGAAGCAAGAAGGTCAGAGACAGAATGGGAGATGTGATGATGGATGTAGAGGGTAATGTGAGGAAGGGGTCAAGAGCCAAGGAATGCAGGCGACCTCTAGAATCTGGACAAGGCTCACCCAGAGCCTCTAGAAGGAATGCAGCCCTGTTGACATATTAAGACTTCTAACCTCTAGAACTATAAGAGCAAAAATTTATACTGTTTAAGCCACTAAATGTATGGTAATTAGTTACATTCTAATTACCTTTCTTTTCATAGGAAAGTAATATACTGCCAAAGAGTATGTGTAGAAAACCCAGAGCTAAGATCATACTTAATGGTTAAAAATTGAATACTTTCCTCCTAAGACTGGGAACAAGGCAAGGATATTAGCTCTGATCACTTGCATTCAACACTGTACTGAAGGTTCCAGACAGTACAAGGAGGCAAAAAAGAAAAAAAAAAAGTCCTACAGATTGGAAAGAAAGAGGTGTCTTTATTTACAGGAAATAGGATTCTCTATGTAGAAAACTCTAAGGTAACCATAATAAAACTATTACAATAAAAGAGTTTAGTCATAGGATACAAATTAATATAGAAAAATCAACTCTAGGCCAGGTACAGTGGCTCACACCTGTAAACCCACCACTTTGGGAGGCCAAGGAGGGTGGATCAACTGAGGACAGGAGTTGGAGACCAGCCTGGCCAATATGGTGAAACCCTGTCTCTACTAAAAATACAAAAATTAGCCAGGCATGGTAGTGCATGTCTGTTATCCCAGCTACTCAGGAGGCTGAGGCAGGAGAATTGCTTGAACCCGGATGGCGGAGGTTGCAGTGAGCCGAGATTGTGCCACTGCACTCCAGCCTGGGTGACAGAGCAAGACTATCTCAAAAAAAAAAAAAAAAAAAAAAAGAAAAGAAAAAGAAAAAAGAAAAGAAAAGAAAAATAAACTGTATTTCTATATACTTGCATGCAACAATTGGAAAATGAAATGTGAAAACAATTCTAGTCACAAGAACATGAAAATCATTAAAATGCTTAGAAATAAATTCAAAAGGCTGGGTGTGGTGGCTCATACCTGTAATCCCAGTGCTTTGAGAGGATGATGTGGGAGGGTCACTTGAGGCCAGGAGTTTGAGACCAGCCTGGGCAACACAGTGAGACCCCATCTCTAAAAAAAACTTTCAAAACAATTAACCAAGCATGGTGGCATGCACCTATAGTCCTAGCTATTCAGGAGGCTGAGGCAGGAGGATCCCTTGAGCTCAGGACTTGGAGGTTGCAGTGAACTATGATTGTGTCACTGCACTCCAGCCTGAATTACAGAACAAGATCCTGTCTCTAAAAAAAACAAATTCAACAAAGAAAGCATAAGATTAAGTTTAATAAAAGAAATGTAACTAAAAACTACAAAACAATGCTGAAATAAATTGTAAAAGATCTAAACAAAGGAAGAGACATTCTATGTTTTTGGATTAAAATATTAATGATTAAAGATCAGTTTTCTCCAAATTGAATTATAGATTCAACTCAATCCTTATTAAATTCCAGCAGGATTATTTGTATTAAAAAAAAATCACAGGCTGCTTCTAAAATTTACATGGAAACACAAAGGACCTAGAATAGAAAAAGTGATTTTAAAAAAGAGAAACAAAGTTGGAGAAGTCATACTACCCAATTTCAAAACTTACTATAAAGGTGCAGTAAAAAGATTTAGCATATAAGAATAGGCATATAGATCAATGGAACCAAGCTGAGTGTCCAGAAATAAACCCTTGCATTTATGGTCAATTGATTTTTCCACAAAGGTGTCAAGACAATGGGAAAAATAACAGCCTTTAAATAGTGCTGGAACAACTGGACATCCATATACAAAAACATGAACTTGGACCCTTTACTTCACACATAAAAATCAACTCAAATGTATAATATATCTAGATGTAAAAGCTAAGACTATAAGTGTTCCAGAAAAAAAAAAATAGGAGAATATCTTTCTAACCCTGAGTTCAGCAATGATTTCTTAGATATGACACCAAAAACATAAGCCATAAAATAACTAATTAAACTTCATTAAAATTAAAAACTTCTGTGCTTCAAAAGACATCATTAAGAAAATAAAGACAAGCTACAGACTAGAAGAAAACATTTGCAAATCATATACTTTATAAAGGGCTTGCATTCAGAATACAAAAAAATTCTTAAGAAAACAACCCAATCAAAAAATTAGCAAAATACTTGAATAGACATTTCACCAAAGAAGACATATTGATGGCTAACAAGCACATGAAAAGGTATTCAAGATCATTTGTTATTATAGAAATTCAAAATGAAACTACAATGAGCTATCAGTACACACACACACTGAAATGGCTGTAATAAAAGACAGGTAATAAGTATTGGCAAGGATGCAGAGAAATAAGAACTCTTAAACATTGCTGATGGGACAGTAAAATGATACAATCACATTAGGAAACAGTCAATCCCTCAAACTGGTTATGCACGGAATTACCATAGGACCCAGAAATTCCACTAATTTAAGAGAAATGAAAACATGTTCAAACAAATGTTCACTGCAACATTATTCATAATAGCCAAAAGGGGAAACAACCTAAATGTCATCAAGTGGTAAAAAGATCAAACAATGTGATGTATCTATTGATCTGGCTTGGCTCTGTGTGCCTACCCAAGTCTTATCTGGAATTGTAATCCCCATAATCCCCATGTGTCAAGGGAGGGACCTAGTGGGAGATGACTGGATCATGGGGGCGGTTTCTCTCACGCTGTTCTTGTGATAGTGAATTCTTACAAGATCTGATGGTTTTATAGGTCTTTGACAGCTTCTCCTTCACACACACACACACTCTCTACTGCCACCTTGTGAAGGTGTCTGCTTCCCCTTCTGCTATGATTGTAAGTTTCCTGAGGCCTCCCCAGCCATGCAGAACTGTGAGTCAATTAAATCTCTTTCCTTTAAAAAGTATCCAGTCTCAGGTATTTCTTTATAGCAGTGTGAGAATGGACTAATAATGCTGTAAAATAAAAAATTAGCAATATAAAGGAATGAATTGCTGACACATGCTACAGTATGGAGAACCTCAAAAACATTATAGGTCCTGAATGAAGCCAGATTCAAAAGACCACATATTGTAAGATTCCATTCATTATGAAATACCTAGAAAAGACAAATTTATAGAGACAGAGGCTTGGGGTATATGTGGGTATCATTTACTACAAATGGGCCCTAGGGAATTTTGCCAGGTGATGGAAATGTCCTTAAATTGGACTCTGGGTTTGATAGCACAATTCTATAAATTTACTAAAAATCACTGAATTGAACACTTAAAATAGTTGGATTTTATCATATGTAAATTATATACTTCAATATAGCTATTTAAAAATAAAAAAAAATTCAGAATCACAAAAGGTGAGAAGGAATAGAAAATAGAAAATGTACTAAAAGACATTAAAGGATAATTAAGTTAATGGAAAGGTACTATTTTCACATTTGAAGATTTGGAGACTCATAGCTATGTCAATTGACCTCAATTGACTTAAACACTCAATGGAATCCCAGTAGAAATCACATAAAGGTATGTGTGCATGTGTAACTTGATAATCTTCAAATTTACATGGAAAGGTAAAGTGTCAAAAGTAGACAAAATACTTTTGAAGAACAACAAGTTGGAAAGAATTATTCTTCTGCTGTACCAGATATCAAAACATCATGGAGCTAGACTGTATAATACTGGTTTTAAAATAGCCAAAAAGACCAAAGGAACAAAACAGAGAATTAAAAAAAAAATTCATTCATATATGAACACCTGATATATGACAATATCTATCCGTATATGAACACCTGATATTGCAACAAAATAACAGTCTAGACATTTTCAATATCTGGTGTTAGGATAGAGGGCTATCTACATGAGGGAAAAAAAGGAACTGGAACCCTACTTTATACCATATACATAAATCAATTCCAGGTGAACTAACGACTTAATTGTGAAAGGCAAAAAACACAAAGCTTTTAGAATAAAGAACGGTATCAGGATCAGGCACGGTGGCTCACGCCTGTAATCCCAGCACTTTGGGAGGCCAAGGAGGGCAGATCACCTGAGGTCAGGAGTTTAAGACCAGCCTGGCCAACATGTTGAAACTCCACCTCTACTAAAAATACAAAAATTAGCTGGGCATGGTGGTGCATGTGTGTAATCCTAGCTACTTGGGAGGCAGAGGCACGAGAATTGCTTGAATCCAGGAGGCAGAGGTTGCAGTGAATCCAGCCACTGCACTCCGGCCTGGGTGACAAAGACTCTGTCTCAAAAAAGAAAAAAAGAAAGGAACTAAAGAACTAAAGAACAATATCTTCCTATCTACTTGTTCATAGTAGGGAAAGATTTATTAATCAAAGCACAAAACACACTAAGTATAAAGAAAAAAATTAATAAATTTTATTACATGGAGATCAACAACTTTTGTTTACCAAAAGATATTATAAGGGCAGTGAAATGACAAACCACAGAATTGGAATAGACATTTTCAACATATATTACCAACAAAGAAAAGCTATCTGTAATAATAAAAAGACTGGTACAAATGTATAGAAAAATGCACCTAAGATTAGAGAAAAACAGAGACAGAATATTCAGAATGCATAACCTCAACACTTTCCAACCTCCCTACTTCCTGTAGAGGTGGTAAGAACTGAGATGTACTGTATCTTAGTGCTTTGGGGTTCACCCATTGGTTACCTTGTCTTTAAAATTATTTACCTGCTAAATTAAACATTCACAAGCTATTGTTTTGATAGATGCCTAAAGTGACCTCTGAACCAAAACTGCATCTGGACAAAGATACAAACAGATGGAAAGACATTCAGGTAGTAAATAGGCATTTTCACATTTGCTAAATGGGCAAAAGAGCTGAGTAGCCATTTTACAAAGCAGGCTATCCAAATGGCCAGTAAATGTGTAAGAAGGTATCCAACATCATCAGTTATCAAGAATGAAATTAAAACCACAATGAAACAAACCAACAATATAGGCTCAGACTCTTGAAATGATACCTTGAAAGACACACACACACACAAACACGAAGGCAGGGAAACTGTTCTAAAGCAAACTAAATGTAATGTGTGATCCCTGATTGTATTCTCGATTTATAACTGAGAAACCTGATGGCAACAATAGAGCAGCAATGTTAAATTTCTTAAGAGTGATCATTATACTGTGATTGCATAGGAGAATGCCTTTGTTCTTAGGAGATACATAACTAAGTATTTAGGAGTAAATCCTTCTTATGTCTGAAACTTATTCCAAATAGTTTATCAGTAAACAAACCACATACACATATACTCATAAAGAGGAAGAGAGAGGTAAAGCAAATGTGGCGAGTTGTCCACAGTTGGTCAATGCAGGTGAAGAGTGTGGGTGTATTCTTTCAATTTTTCTCCACATTTGAAATTTTCCAAAATAAAAGAGTTGAGGAAAATAACACTTGACTAAGGGCTTAAAAAAGTAACATAAATTGGCCAGGTGTGGTGGCTCATGCCTATAACCCCAACACTTTGGGAGGCCGAGGTGAGTGGATCACTTGAGACCAGCTTGGCCAACATGGCGTGTGCCACCATTCCTGGGAAAAATCCTGTGTTTTTAGTTTCTACTAAAAATACGAAAATTAGCCAGGAGTGGTGTGGCACACGTCTGTAATCCCAGCTACTCGGGAGGATGAGGTACAAGAATTGCTTGAACCCGGGAGGTGGAGGTTGTAGTGAGCTGAGATCGTGCCACTGAACTCCAGCCTGGGCGACAGAGTGGACTTTGTCTCAAAAAAAAAAAAAAAAAAAAGTAACAAATAAATGTTAACTAATAATGAAGGGAAAAAAGCATAACAAAATACAAATAAATACTCATCAGATTGGAGTCTGACAATACCTGTTGCAGACAACGATGTACAGCAACCTAAACATTTCCACATGGCTGGTGGAATTTTAACTTGGGGAAATCCTTTCAGAAATTAGTTAACAGTCATTAAAGCTGAAGATGTATGAACACTTCGCCACTCAATTCCACTCCTAGATATATACGCTGAGAAACTCCTGCACGTGTGTCCCAGAAAACATGTAAAGAAAGATCACAGTAGCAGGACTGATATTTATAGCCCCCCAAATGGGAACAACCCAAATGTGCAACTACAGTAGGATGGGTAAACTATGGTGTGCTCATATAAAGAATACTATACTATATTTCAATGAAAATGAACTATGACTACACATAGCAATATGGATGAATATCTCAAATATAACTGCCAGAAAACACCATAACATTGAGTAGAAAAGGAAGACCCAATAGAATACACACAGTATAATTCACTGATATAATGCTTAAACACAGGCAAAACTAAACACTGTCTAGTGCTGCATGTACGGGTGGTAAAAATATAAAGAAAAATAAGGAAATTATCACAACTTAGGACAGTGGTTATATCTAGTGGGGAGAGGGTTGTGATTTGTGAGGGGCATATGGGAATTTTTGGAGTATTAGCATGTTCTATTTCTTGATCTGATTAAAAATATTTTAAGTTCCGTTTGGCATGATCTATGTCATTATAAAAAGATGGATTGCAAAAAAGTGAATGAGAAGTGAAGAAGTGGCAATAAGTAAATGTACTGGGTTATATAGAATCCTCCTAAAATTCATGCCTACCCAGAACCTCAGAATATGACCTTATTTGGAAATAGGGTGCAGATATAAATAGTTAAGGTGAAGTCACAGGTTAGGCTCTGAGTCCAATGACTGGTGTCCTTATAAGAAGGACAGGTGAAGATACAGAGACAGTCAACAACCAGAATGCCATGTGATGACAGAGGTAGAGATTGGAGTGATGCATCTATAATCCAAGAACTGCCATCAAACACCAGAAGCTAAGAGAGAGAGATGCAACAAATTCTCCCTCAGAGCCACTAGAAGGAACCAACCTTGCCAACACCTTGATTTTGTAGCCTCTACAACTGTGAGAGAATAACTTTCTGTTGTTTTAAGCCATGCACTTTAAGCAGCAACCTACTTCCCAGTAACAAAGTCTGTATTAGATTCCTAGGGCTGCCATAACAAAGTACCATTGGTACTGGGAAGTAAGATGCTGCTTTAATAAATACCTAAAAATGTGGAATTGGATTTGGAATTGGGTAATGAGTAGACACTGGAAGAGTTTAGAGCTGCTTGATTGTAAAAGCCTATACTACATTGAGGAGATTGTTGGTAGAAATATAGATGTTAAAGGCAATTCTGGTGAGGGCTCAGAAAGTAGTAAAGAGACAGTAGAGAAAACTTCTATTATTTGCTAGAGGTATAAATGTTAAAGGTACTTCTGGTAAGGCCTTAGAAGGAAATGATGAACATGTTATTAGACACCGGAGGAAAGGCAATCTTTATTATAAAGTGGCAGAAACTTGGCTGAATTGAATAATACTGTTGGGTGAAAAGTCTAACTTAAAAGTGACAAACTGATATTTCACTAAGGAGATGAACAGGCAGTGTGGAAGATGCAGGCTAGTTTCTCCCTGATGCTTATAATAAAATAAAAGAGGAAGAAGGAAAATTGAAGAAGGAACTGTTAAGAAAAGGGGACAACACTTGATGATTGGGAAAATTCTCAGCCTATACAGATAGTGTGCTCTGGAAACAAGGCCAACGGTATAGACAGACAAACTTTCATTGAAGAGATTTGGTGTTATGGTGTTAGGATCCAATCAACCACCTCAGTAGAAGCCAGGAATAGATATGGGGTTACCTAGGAAGAATCTGTGGAGAAACCTCGTGTCCAGTGGTATAAATCTCTTGACATATATGAGACTGACAATGTTTTTGAGAATTTTATACCAGCAAAAATCACCAGTGCCAGCCTGGTGTGAAAGAGACAGAGACAGGACAAAATTAAGGAAGGATGATCACAAGAGCAAAGCCACAGACGTAGAGGCCAGAGAGGATGGGGCTATAGCTGCCCTGATAGACTAAATGCGTGGGCCCAGAAGACAAGGCATTGAGCCCACAGTATTGCTCATAGGCCTTGAAAACTAATGGAATTTGCCATGCTAGGCTACAAACTTGCTTTAGACCAGTAACCCCATTATTCCCTCCTTTTTGCCCTTTCAGAATGGGAATGTCTATCTTATGCCTGTCCCACTATTTTATATTGGAAGCAGGTAACTTGTTTTCTAGTTCCACCAGTGTCAGGATGGAGAGAAATTTTGCCCCAGGATGGACCATATCCAGAACCTCACCCATACCTGATTTAGATAATGAGACTTAGGACTTTTTTAGTTGATATTTAGATGATATTTGGGACTTAGACTTGATGCTGGAATGGGTTAAGACTTTTGGGGATGTTATGATAGGAGGAATGTATTTTGTACATGGATAGATGTGAATTTTTGGTGCCAGAGGGCAGACTGTACTAGCTTGAACAGTACACCCCCAAAATTCATGTCCACCTGGAGCCACAGACTGTGAACATATTTGGAAATAGGATCTTTGCAGATGTAGTTAAATTAAGTTGAAGTAATACTGGATTAGGGTGGGCCTAAATCCAATGACTGATATCCTTTTGAGAAAGCAATGTGAAGACACAAAGACACAGATACATGAAAATGCTGTGTGATGGCAGAGGCAGAGATAGGAATCATGCATCTATAAACCAAGGAACACCAAGGATTGCTGCCAACTATGAGAGCTAGAAGAAGTGAGGAAGAATATTCTCCTAGAGCCTGCAGAGAGAGCACGGCCCTCCTGACACCTTTAATTTTAGACTTCTAGCCTCCAGAACTGTGGAGAGGATAAATTTCTGTTGTTCCAGCCACCAGATTTATAATAATTTGTTATAGTAGCCCTAGGAAACTAGTACAGTAATTATAGAAAACTCTTCTAAGAATTGTGCTGCAGAAAGTGCAAACTACTGATACATACAACAATATCAATGAATCCCCAAAACATTATGTTGAATTAAAGAAACCCTAAACAAAGAACATATACTGTATGATTCCAGTTACATAAAGTTCTAGAACAAGCAAAACTAATCTATGGTAAAAGAAAAAAAAATACACTAGTTGCCTCTGAGAGGGTAGGATGGGAATTACTGGAAAGAAGTACAATGAAACTTTCTGGGGTGATGGTAATCTTGTGTTAATAGGGGTTAGGTTACACAGATGCAGTGTGTCCTGAAGATGGTCCAATGATTGTCTTTATTTATTCCCAATTCCATGTTCAGTGATGATATATTGGTAGCTTGAAACTGTCTTTGGTGGGAATATGCACAACTTGGAAACTGGTAAATGATAGTAAATGATACATATTAGGGCCTTTTTTTTTCCCTCAGAGAGGTGGTTGTTAAACATTTACCAGTATATCACTACACGGATTTATATATTGGTCAAAAGTTAGCCAATGAACACTTAAAAGATGTTTTATTTAACTACTTGCAAATTTTGCAACAAAAGAAAAAATGTTAATAAATAACTCTAACAGTATACATGCTGAAGTAGTTGGGGGAGCAGGAATTTACATCAGCAGTTTTATAAAATACATTAATAAAGTAAGATGGATTGATAGATGGGTACAGATAGATATGTGATAAGGCAAAATATTAATGGTAGATTCTAGATGGTAATATAATGGTTGCTTATGATAAAATTCTTTCAACTTTTCTGTGTGTTTGAAAATTTTCACTGAAAATAAAGAACAGAAAAAAATCTTTTCCCACTCAGATATCAAAAATATTAACATATGTGTTTAATATTATCTTTTGTAGGGCTTAAATTTTTACATTTCACTTATTAAATGAACTGCTACTTATTATGGCATATAGTAAAAAAAGATCTAAATGTATTATTTCTTCAAGTAGCTAATCAACTGAAAGACTTCTTTCATTTTTATCATTTTCCTTTAATAGTTCACGGTAGGCATATGTAGACCATGGAGACTGACAAGTGATACAAATAATGTTAAAACTCTAAGAGAAAAGAAGCAATACTGGGGATGACTGAGGTTCCTTGGAAAATAAGAGGAATAAGATCCAGCACAAAAGTATAAAAATTAGCCTTAAACAGGAAGGACTTCCCTAGCACTGGGTCAAGAGAGAAGAAAACAAGGGCTAGGATACAGAAGTTAGCAGAGCGTGAAGCAGGAAATGGATGAAAGTTCTTGCTGATGGCAGTGCTTCCTTTGAAATAGGATGGAAGACTGTTAAAAATGATGAAACAGTAGGAAAGGAAAGAGTAATGAGGATCTAAAATAGTATTTATAAGGAAAGAAATAGTGAGGTAACTAGGGACTAGCAGATAGACTGTTGAACAAGGGAGAGGCTCTAGCCAATATCAGAGATGAGAAACTTGTAGAAGTAATAATCAATAGTTACAATTTACTTCTAGCAATGCCCAGAAGCCATGGTGTATAAATAGAGAAGGCAATTAATTGGGTTAATCTGAGTTTGAGATTTTGCTAGGTGGATGTGATACATAGACAAGAAAGCAAAGAGAATAATTCATTGTCAAGATGTGGTTAAATAATGGATGATGGAGTCTAAGTGAGATTTGAAAGGAAGAAGAAACAGGGAGGGACTGACAGATTGGAAGAAAATAAAAAAGTAAAGGAACAGGAGATGTCAACAGGATTGAAGAGGTGGTATGATGAATTTAAGAGAGTTATGTGAGCCAGAAGGACAAGAAAAAGGTTGTAGTCAGAGAGTACCATACTACAGTTGAAGATTTCAGAGGAAATATATTTCTAGAGATAATACATGTTTCTTTCTCACTGATTCAAGGTTAGAAAATGGCAAAAAAGTTTGTCTCAAGATATAGTAAAATCATACTTAATAAACCAATAAATCTTTTCCAATCACATATACAAGTGCTATGGACAAGAGTACAGACTATTGTGTAAGGACAGACATGGATTTAAGTCCCAGCATAGCCACTTAATAACTGTGATCTTAAGAAAATCACTTGTCCCCCGCTGAAGCCAATTTCATTTTCTGTGAAATGGGTATAATACTGTGCTATCTTATAGGGTGCTATAAGGTTTAAATGTGATAATTTAGAAAAATACTTAGTACAAGGACTGGAAAAATCCTCAAAATAAGTAGCTATTAGGACTTGTTTCTGGATAAGATGAAGTAAGCACACTTCACTCTGCCTCTCCCATTGAATAAAGTTATAAAACCTGGAGAGAATGTATGGTACATTTAAAGGCTATAAAGAGTAAATGGTAGCAGGTAGAAGGGGTAAGAAACCAAGAATTTGAAATAACAAAGAAGTCATGCCTGGATGAGACATGGCATAATCAAATTGCTGAAAATAAAGAGAAAAAAATTTAAAAAAAATTCTTACATTTATTGTCAATTGATTTTTCACAAAGATATTAAAACAATTTATTGGAAAAGGATAGTCTTTTCAACTAAAGGTGCCAGGACAATTGGCTATCCATATGCTAAGAGATGAAGGTAACTCAGACAGTTAAGTTTGTAGCATTTCAACTTTCCATAATCCCATCTCCCCTTCTCTAGCTTTGCAGTAGCCTAGGAAATCAACAATCTCACAAAAACAGAAGCTGCAAAAACCAGCAGCCTAGCTGAAACTGGAGCGGCACAACAGTTCTGGACACTCCAAAAGCCCCATCCTTGGAGAATTTTCACTATTTGATCTGGATGGAACTATTTGACCTGCCTGGCACTTAATAAAATTCCACATTCTGAGATGTAATTGCTATGACAATTACAGTAGAAAGTAGGGGGGATAGAGAACAGCTAAACCAAGTTTTTAAATATAATTGAAATTAAGCTGGTTTTAATACAAATTAATTTATTTAAGCCAAGACGTTAATTGTAATCCCCAGAGCAACCACTATCACATGCACATGCACACAAAACTAGTAAAAGAGGCAAGAAGTAAATTGAAATGGCACATTGGAAAAATCTATTTAACATAAAAAAAAGGAATAAATGGAGGAACAGAGGAACAAAAAAGATACAAGAGAAACAAAACAAAAAGCAAAATAGCAGATGTAAATCCTGTAACAGACTCTAATACATTAAAATAAATGAACTAAACTCTCCACTCAAAAGGCAGAGATTGAAATAATCAATTAAAAAAAGAAAAGAAAATCCAAACTATTTGCTGTCATGAGACACATTTTAGATTCAAAAACACAAATAGACTAAAAGCAAAAAGATGGAAAAAGATGTCCCATACAAATAAGAATCAAAGTAGAACTGAGTTTTAGAAATTTGAGTCTTCTTTCTGTTTAACTTGATCAGTCTAGCTAAGGGATTATAAATGAGTTGATCTTTTCAAAGAACTAACTTTTGATGTTGCTGACTTTCTCTATTTTTTCCTCTATTTCATTTATTTTTGCTCATTTTTTATTATTTATTTTCATCAGCTTGATTTGGATTTAGTTTGCTTTCCTTTTTATAAGTTCTTAAGGTGGAAGTTTCAGTTATTAATTTGAAATCTTTCTTCTTTATTAATATGGGCATATACAGCTATGGGCATTACAGCTAAATATCCCCCAAACACTGAATTTATTGTCATAAGTTTTGGCATGTTGTGTTTTAATTTACCTCAAAATATGTTCTAGTGTTCCTTTTGATTTCATTTTAATTCACTGATTGTTTGGTGGAGTGTTAATTTCCACATATTTGTAATTTTCCTAAATGTCCTTCAGTTATTGATTTCTAATTTCATTCCACTGTGAACAAAAGTGGCAAGAGTGGACATCTTCGTCTTTTTGTTGATCTTGGGGGAAGAATTTCAATTTTTCATGAGTAATTATGGGGTTACGTATTAACGCACAAATGTGGCCAATTGATTTCCGACAAAAATATAAAGGCAAGTAAATGGAGAAAGAATACTCTTTTAACAGTTGGTTCTGAAACAACAGGACATTTGAAGCCAAAAAAAAAGTGAACTTAAACTTCATACCTTATATAAACATCAAGTCAAATTGGATTATAAATCTAAATGTAAAATGTATAACTATATAACTATCAGAAGAAAAGACAGGAAAATATCTTTTCCATGAACAGGTAGAGTTCTTAGACACATATAAATGCACATACATAAAAAGCAACCCATGAAAGGATCAATTGATACACAAGATTTTACAAGACCTGAAAACATTTTCTCTGAGGTGAAAGACTTATACACTGAAAACTACGAAATGTTGCTGAAAGAAATTAAACAAGACACAAATAAACATCCCATGTTCATCAATTAAAAGACAATACTGTTAAGATGTCAATACTAACCAAAGTGATTCAATGCAAGGCCTACCAAAATCTCAATAACATTTTTTACAGGAATAGAAAAATCTATTATAAAATTCATATGGAACCTCAACCAATCCTCAAATATCCAAAACAATTTTGAAAAATGACAAAGTTGGAGGTCTCACACTTCCTGATTTCAAAACTTACTACAAGGCTATAATAATTAAAACAGTGTGGTACTGGCATAAGGACAGACATATATGGTCAAATGATTTTTGAATAGGGTGCTAGGATGATCCAGTGTGGAAAGAACAGTCTTTTTTTCAACAAGTAGTACTGGGAAAACTGAATATCAACATGAAAAAAATGAAGTTGAATTCTTACCTTACACCATATACAAAAATTAACTCATTCAAAGACCTAAACATAAGAGCTAAAACTATAACACTCTCAGAAGATAACCTAAGGAAAAGCCTTCATAACAATGGATTTGGCAATAATTTCTTGGATATGACACCAAAAACATAGACAACAAAAGAAAAAAATCAACAAATTGGACTTCATCAAAATTAAAAACTCTGTGCATCAGAAGACAGAGTGAAAAGGTAACTCTTGGAACAGGAGAAAACATTTTCAAATCATATATCTTACAAGCAATTAATATATAGAATATATATAGAACTTCTACAACTCAACAACAAACAAGCAACTTATTTTAAAAATGAACAAGAGATCTGAACAGGTAAGTCTCCAAAGAAGATATACAGATGGCCAAAAAGCATATGAAAAGATGCTCAACAGCACTCATCATTAAGGTAATTGAAATCAAAACCACAATAAGATACCATTTCACACCCATGAAGACGGCTATTATTTTTTAAGAAAAGAAATAACAAGTGTTACCAATGATATGGAGAAACTGTAACTCTTATCTTGTGCATTGCTGGTGGGAAGGTAAAATGGTACATACAGTCTCTATGGAAAATTATACGGCAGTTTCTCAAAAAATTACATGTAGAATTAGCATGTGATCCAGCAATTCTACTTCTGAGTATATGCCCACAATAATTGAAAGCAGGTATACATCCATGTTTGTAGCAGCATTATTCACAAAAGCTAACACATGGAAACAACTTAAGCATCCATCAATAAACAAAATGTGCTATATACAAACAATGACATACGACTCCACCTTAAAAAGAAAATTCTGACACATGCTACAACTGAGATGAACTTTGAAGATATTATGCTAACAAAAATAAGCCAGCCACAAAAGGACAAATATTGTATGATTCCACTTTTATGAGTAGTCAAATTCATAGAAACAGAGTAGTCAAATTCATAGAGACAAAAAGTAGGATGGTGGTTGCCAGTGGCTGGTTGGGGTGGAGGAAATGGGGAGTTAGTGTCTAACGATTACAGAGTTTCAGTTTGGGAAGATGAAAAATTTCTGGAGATGGATGGTTGTGATAGTTGCAGAACAATGTGAAAGTACTTAATGCCACAGAACTACACGCTTAAAAATGGTTTAAATGGTAAATTTTACATTATATATATTTTACCACAATAAAAAAAGTTCGCTCTGCAAAAGACACTGTTACAAGAATGAAAAGACAAACTACAGACTGGGAGAAAATGTGTTAAAATCACATATCCAACAGAAGATTGCGTTTAGAATATATAAAGAACTCTCAAAAGTCATCAGGAAGAAAATAAACAACCCAATTATAAAACAGCAAAAGATTTGAACAGACACTTTAGCAAACAGGATATAAGGATGGCAAATAAGCATATGAAAGATGTTCAACATCATTAGCCATTAAGGAAATGCAAATTAAAACTACAATGAGGTACCATTTCACAGCTACTGGAATAACCAAAATAAATACTGACAATACCAAGTGCTGACAAAGATGTAGAGCAACTAGAACTCTCATACATTGCTGGTGAAAATGCAAAATGGTACAGCCACTCTGGAAAATGGTTTGGCAGTTTCATATGAAGTTAAATGTACACTTACCATATGACCAGTAATCTCACTTCTAGATATTTACCTTAGAGAAATAAAAACTTATGTTCACAAAAAAACCCGTACAAGAATGTTCATATCAATATTATGCATAGCCATCATAACCTGGAAGCAACCCAAATGCACTTCAATGGGTGAATGGATAAACAAACTTTGGAACGTCCATATGATGAAATGCTACTCAGCAAAATGAATGAACTGTTGATACACACAACAACTCAAATGAGTCTCAAAGGCATTATGCTGAGTGAAAGAAGCCAATCTCACAAGGTTACATGTTGTATGAGTCCATTTATATAACATTTTCTAAAAGATAAAACTACAGTGATGGAAAACAGTCAGTGATTCTCAGGAATTATGGTAGGTTGGGAGTGACTATAAAGGGACAGCATGAGGGAGTTTTTTTAAGGTAATGGAGCTGTTCTCTCTCTTGACTGTGGTGGTGGTTACATGAATCTACATGATTTACAATTCACAGAATTGTACACCAAAAAAAAAAAGAAGCCCCATGCAATTTTATTGGAAGTTCATTTCAAAAATAAGAAAATATTAGCTATCATATCATTATCATCATCAATAATTATACTTTACTGATTAATAAAAATATTCAGAATTATTTGTGAAATGGGATATAAAAATCATTAAGGTCAATTTATGTCTGGTACAATAACTTAAATGTATAAAGAAAAAACAACAGCACTATATGTAAAAGCTTTACAACTTCTACTAATGCCTCTATTTAATATTCTGTATCAGGATAATATGCTTCCTCTGGATCATTTCCTATAAACATTGTCATATATTGAATATGGAATTAAATAAGTGCTCAACTTAGAAGTCTGGGACCCTAGGTTACATTCCTAAATCTAACACTGTAAGAAAACTCTCGACTTGCCTTTTGTGCCTAATTTTATCTTCCTCTTCATTGAGGTCATGTACTTGTCTGCACTTGTCTTTTTGTGGTATGCTGTGAAGGTTTAAAGCAAGGAGTTTCAAAGATAGGAAACAGAACAGATTCATACACCACCCACCCTCCACCCCAAATACCAGGTACTGCTCTAAGTGATTTACTTGTATTATCTCACTTAACCCTCCTAATACCCTACAACATAGCTACTATTAATATTCTTATTTTACAGATGAAGATACTGAAACAGAGAGAGGTAACTTGCCTAGCATCTCATAGCTAGTAAATGGGGGAGCCAGGATTTTCCCAGGTAGTCTGCCTCCAGAGCCCATGTTCTTAATTATTATGCTAAATGTCTCTCCGCAAAAGGCTATCATTTGTTCATTCATTCCTTCCTGCACCACTGTTCTGCCATGTCTATGGTCTTTCTATCTCTAATAAATGATTCATTCATTCCCATAGCCTTAACGTGTCATCTATGGCTAGATGATTCCCAATTCTATGTATCTAGTTCTGACCTCTCTCCTGAACTTCACTGCTGCATTTCCAACTGTCTCCTCAACATTTGCATTTGATGATCGTGCCATTCTCACAAATTCAACATGTTTAAAATCAAACTAATTATCCTTCCTCAAAATTTCCCCATAAAGGCTTTCTTAATTTTGCCAATCGGTAAGTCATACAGCCTTGAAACATCTGAATTATCTTTGACATATACCTCTCCACTGACCTCCCTCCATTTTCAGTCAACAAGTTTTACTGGTTCTTCCCTTGTAAACCTACTTCTCTCCAATTCCACTGCTATCATTCTAGAACGAGCCTTCATGCCTAAATGACTGTAGTATCTCCTATCCATTCTCCCTGCTTCCAGTTCTTCCTCTCTCTAATCCTATTATTGACCACCAGATTAATAACTTTCAAATATGGCTTTTATCATGTTACTTCTGGTTCAATAACCTTCAACCATATTCAAAATAACCGATAACTAACTCTGTATAGGTCTCTACTAGTCACCAAATACAGTTCAAAATTTTTAGCTACTTTTCTAACCTTGTCTCACATCTCTCCCATAGTAAGCACACTCCATAGTTCTCACACCATCTGTTGCAATTGAAATGCCATTACCTCTCCTTTCTAAAGAATAGGTAGTATTAAAAGAACATTTAAATCTTAACCTCCTCTGAGAGGCCTTCTTCAATCACACCAATACACAGTGGCCTTTCCCTCCTCTGAACTCCAACAACACTTAGCAAATGTATCTAGTATTGTCACTAAACGTTACATGTTTATCTCTCCAACCATACTATATTTGGCACAAGGTGAGGAACCATTCTCAAACTTCTGTGCACCTTCTGCAGTGTCTAATAAAATTATCTGTCAAACTAATTCCTTCTGGTTAAGACACATACTATTTATCTATATATTTTGTGCTACTTTGTAGTTCAGCCTAAAGATTTCACAATCTACCTTTGCCTTCCCTTCCTTCCAGTGTCACCTCCTGTCATTCCCTGCCACTCTTTCTACTCCTGCCACATTAAACTTCTCATTGTTCCTTAGACACACCAGGTTCTTTCATAATCCTGTTCCTATTTACTACCTTCCATTCCTCCTTATTTACCTGACAAACATCTGTTGATCCATCAGGAGTTAGTATAAATGTCAACTTCTGACTCCCCCAACTAGACTTAGATGCTCTATGTTCTGTGCTACCTCAGCATTTTATTCAAATCTCTATAATAGCAGTTTCTATGTTGTCATGCAACTAACTGTGCACATATTTGTCTCTCTTCTGGCATACATTTCTCAAATGTAGTGACAGTTTGTCTCTCCCCTACTCCCTTCACTAACTCTTCATATTTAATGCCCTGCTGTTAATCTTTCTCTTAGTGAAAGAACATATCAAAGTCAGTGAGGATCACATACCTTGGTAATAAAGAGCCTTAAGGAAGGAGTGACGATCAGCTCCCTGAAATAAAGACTTTTCTATTTCCATTTCTCGCCGGGTCAGCTGTTTGCTCTTTGCAAATCTCTGTGGCAGGCAAAGAATGCGCTGACGCTCCGAGATTCTTTCTTCAATGTCTTGAAGACGGTTCTGTATTGCTTCAGGAGTTGCCCTCAGTCTTGTTTTCTGAAACCAGAGGAATGAGATGGCATATATCATAGAGGACACAACCTGAATGTGATGATCTGACATCTCAAGTCAAAAGATAACCTAGGCCGAGAAATGAATGTTTATAGAAAGTGCTAGCTAAGAAGTCAAGGAACAGCTTCTTTCACCAATATATGTATTCTAAAAATCAAGGATGATTCAGACACCAAGCTCAGTTTTGTGAGCACTAAAAATGAAAAGGCTCTCAATGCCAAAATGAAGAGATTTTGCTCTGTTTCCTCAAGGAGAAAAACAAACAAACAAAAAAACATTACCCCACTCACCTTTTCACCTGTAACATGGCTCTTCCAGATCAAGATTTCTGTTTCATTAAGCCCTAATTCCCTGAGAGAAGCAGTTTCCTGGTCCTTCTCGTGCAGTGTCTGGAACTGGGACAAAGTCATAGTCCCAGCTGCTTCCTTCCCAAAGGGCTTGTACATAGTACCAGGAGCAAAGCTCTCTTTCTTAGACATACATCTGCAAAACATGCAGGAGGAGAGTAAGAACATCTTGAGGTTACTACCATTCACAAAAATGGAGGCTCAACATTGTAAGACATACAATGAAACTTATTAGCAAATTTTCTCTTACATCTTATTTCTAAGCTGAGGCACCACTGCAACAAAATGGAACTCCATCAATAGTCCCCTCATCCCGGAATAATAAATAACTAAATCAACAAATATTTACTGAGTACTTACTATGCATCAGACACTCTGCTAGGTGCTGAGGATTTAACAGCTTGAAAAAAAGATAAAAATGGCTCCTGCTTTTGCAGAGAAACACTGGAACAGAGGCAAGTAAAGAGGCAATGATAATATTAGGTTTCAAGTGCTATGTTAAGGGAAATATAGGATGCTATAGGAGGAGAAAAAATAGGTACTTGGCCCGGGCTTAGTGAGATATGAGAGGCTTCCCAGAGGAAGAGACACAGAATCAAAACCCTGCCTAATACATTGAAGTCTGACAAAGAGAGGGAGGTGGGAGAGGAGCATTCCATCCAGGCTTTAAGAGAGGTCTGTCATCTGGAGGTGAGAGTCTATGATACTTTCTGATTGCAAAATCAATACCTACTCTTCAATAGAGACAGAAGTATCAAGTTGATGCTGAAGGAGGCTTTTCAGCTGTCTCTCCCCTTCTGTTTCCAGCTCCTCCAGGACATGCTCGTCACTCTTCACACAGCTGTTGACCCTGGAGTAAATATAAGAATATATACAGAAAACAGAAGAGACTGAGAGTCTCAAAATATATTCCTTATCCATATTATCTACCATTAGTGACCCCATTTATTCAAAGACACTTCTCCAATAATTCATTGCCCTTTATCATTCAGGCCAGGAACACTTAATACCTGTTTACACAGAAGGCACTATGCTAGGTACTGATGGAAGTCAATGATGTTTACGACATAGTCCCTACCCTCAAGAAGTCCACGATGTATTTAGGGAAAAGAAGCATGTGTGTGTATGTGCTGTGTGCATGTGCCTGGGTGGGGGAGAGAAGAGTAACATATTGAAGCAATATCAAATTAGTAGAACTTCACAAAAGAGATAATCGGGAGATAAGGTGATAAAGGAAGACTTAAGAAAGGTGTTCTTAAGCTGACATTCAAAGGATCAGGTGTGATGAAGAAAAGGAGAACAGGGAAAGAGAGTACAAAGGGATAGTAGTACATACTGAAGGATAATGAGAATAAGGAATTTATCAAGCAGTTAAGTGACACAGTGCAAGTGACACAGATAAATGTGGTTATAATATGCCATATAGATTCAAAGGGAAGAAACAAGAATTAGTTATGAAACTACTGAAGTGTAAGGTGATAAAGGTCTAGACTGAAATCGTAATAATGAAAATGGAAAGGAAAGGTTAGATGAGAGAGGCCTTTTGGAGGCAGAGGCAAGGAAGTCAAAGAAAGTCCCAAAAATTTCATTCTGTGTAACTGAGAGAACAATGGTACCAATGAAGGAAAGACAAAGCTCCAGATGGAATAAATGGTTTGGGAAAGAGAAAGTCAGTATTGTTTTAGCCATGTTGAATCTAGCACCTTTTACAATGCAAATGCCAGCATGAAGTATCAGGAATACTTCAAAGACACTGACTCTGAGGGAACAGCATGAGTGACTGGCTAAATGGAAAATAAGAGATGAGAGAACTGTATAGATGAGAGTCTGAGGCTGAATGTATAAATCTTGAGTCATCTGTGTTAACAAGATCTGGAGCTCTGAGGAGGAGATCTCCAAAGGGGAGAGTACAGAAAGAAATATGAAGACAGTTATAACATTTTTATAGCCTAGGAACCACTGCATAGACATTTAGGCCACGGCTTGCATTAGCTAACTAACACTAAGTAAGTAAAAACTCTTATTAGAGCATAAAAAAATGACAGGGCCATTTAAGCACGCAACAACAGATTATTAAAAAAATACAAAAAATGAGTTAACTCTAGGAAGAAAACAAATATCAAATACTTTCCTTATAAAATAGCCCTTTCCTAGTGAGGATATGATAAAGCCTAGAAAAACCAACAACCATAATTACAAGCAATATTCCCATGCTCTAGAAAGACTTGGCCCTATTTTGGAAAATTGCAAATTATCTTTAGGCCCAAGGATTTTAAAAATTCCTTTTAAGTATCTCAATTTTTTATTACTTAGAATTCCAAAAGTTCTTACTAAGTTTAAAGTTTCTACAAATCAACACAGATGAATCTCAAAAAGAAATATTGAGTAAAAATTTAAAAAAGCAAGTCACAGAAAAAATTCATACGATATGTGTCCATTTGAATAAAGTTGAAAAATAGATAAAACTAGGAACATTTCGTTTAGGGATAAATACATATGTACTAGAAACTATTTCTCTTTTTAAGTACCTAATGTAGATGATGGGTGGATGGGTGCAGCAAACCACCATGGCACATATATACCTGTGTAACAAACCTGCACGTTCTGCACATGTACCCCAGAACTTAAAGTATAATAACAAATAAAAATAAAAATAAATAAAAGCAAGAGAATTAGTAACACACAGTCCGGATAGTGGTCACCTCAGGGGGAAACGGAAAGAGGAGACACGGTAGACTTCTGAGGGACTGGCAATGTCCTATTTCTTAAGCTTGTAGTGGATGTGCACCTTTATTATTCTTTAAGCTGTATATATACATTATACATTATTTTGCATGGATATGGTAAAAAAAAGTTAAAGGTTATTTTCAGGCAGGGAAAATCAGAAAAGATTTTTAAAAAGATCCAAGGAACTCACAGTGCAGGAAAGCATATCAGTAAGTATTTTAAATGCACTACACTATTCCAGAGTGATGATTCTACTTGCAGAGTGAACCTAAAACTAATTTAAGCCGGTCAATAGTTGGGACGCTCAGGCCATTTAGGCTCAAGCGGCCATTTACCTCAGGACCAGCAGGGGGAACTGCGCCCAGCAATGCCTTTCTTCCCCCCACAAATCGAACCGATTTGGTGTTGTCCTTCCACATTTAGAAACAAAATACTGCTCCCTTACTTTAAGATTGGAAAGCGCTACGTGGTTTCGGGTCACGAGCAAGTCGTCTTTAATACACATGTTGCAAATAAATATGCCCGTCCCAAGCGCCTTTCTCAGGTGGAGGTGGAGGTAGGGCAGGACGGGGAGGGGCTGGCGCCAGGTACCTCCATCTCCGGCGCTGGGAATTAGCCAGCCCCAAACCCTTTTACCTAATTGGGTCTGTGAGAAACTACGAAGCCGCAGCACCCGGCCACCTCTCGGGGCCCGTCCCGGGAGGGCAATCCCACAGCAGCCGGCCTCGGTGGCAGCCCTTCCTGAACTTCGCTCTGCAGGCCTGTTCAGCCCGTCTCCCTCCTCCCGTCTCCTTTGTATTCCCGCTCCCACGAAACCGCATCCCGAGAACATGCAATACCCAAACTAGAAAGCAATAGAAGCCATTTACAAAAGAAAAGGTAGAACAGAGCTCCCCTTGCCGACTGCTCCTCAGACAAGCCCTTACCTCTTCATGTTTCCTTCCACAGGCCACTATCTGTAACTTCGGTAAATAGGCCGCGGACCTCAACTCCCAGAACTCCGCGCGGCGGACTCTAAGGGGATCGTGACGGAGCATGGGGCTCTGGGAATTGTAGTAGCACAGAGCTACAGCAACAGAAAGAGAAAGTAGGTCTCGAGTGACAGGTATGCTGAACATTGTCCAAATATTTATCTTGAATTTCTCATCTAGGTTCAAGAGAAGACCCAAAATATCCAGCTCATAAAACTGAGTCACCTTTGACTTCTTGATTCTCTCATCCATTACCACTATTTCCTGGATCTTCCGTATTTCCCTTAAACTTCTCATCAACACTGCTTTTCTTTCAAGGATTTATCCAGCCTACCTACCATTTCCAGTCGAGCCTCTGCTTCATTCTTCACGTTGTAGCCAGAGTCATCAGACATGAGTCTGACTATATATCACCTGTACTAATGGTTCTCCTCTATCTATAACAGAGACTTGGGAGTTTTTTCCACTCAGAATCAGAAGTCTGTGTGTATTCAGACCCACAAATGTTTTATTGATAATTATGGTGAATCAAGAAAGAGGTATAGTATAGTGGTTAAAAGCATGGGCTCTTAGTTCCCAGAAATGGAAATGCAAATGTCTTTAAGTGTATAAAAAGATGTCCAATTTCACAAATTTTAAAGTGCAATGACTACCAGTACTCCTTAAAACTAGCAAGGTCATAAAAAATAAGAGAATCTGTCACAGCCAAAAGGAATCAAAGGAGTCATGATGACTAAAGTAATGCAGTATCTTGGATGGGATCCTGGAACAGAAAAAAAGACATGAGGTAAAAACTAAGGAAATGTGAACAAACTATGCTTTTTAGTTAATAACAGGTTCATTAGCTGTGACAAATGTATCACAGTTATGCAAGGGAAACTGAGTTGTAGGTATGTGGAACTTTGTATTATGCAACCTTTCTGTAACTAAAATTGTTCTAAAAATTAAAGTTTATTTTTAAAAGTACACTAAAGTATCATTTTTCACCTAACAGATTAAGAAAGATCCAAAAGTTTGATAACACACTTGTTTTATTGAGATTGTGGGGAAATAGGTGCTCTCAATACACTGGTGGTAGGAATATAAGTTGGTACAACATCTATGGGGGGCAAATGAGGATACTACTAAAATCATACATGTATATTCCCTTTAAAGCAGCAATTCAACAGTTATGAATAGAATCCTCAGTACTATATATCCTCTAACCTATCATTCCTTGCAATATTCTTTATAATAATGGAAATGAAAAGATCCATGAACATACTATGAAAATGCATCATTCCATGAAAAACTATGTAGCAGTTACAAAAATGACAAAGTTCTCTATAGACTGCTACTGAACAATCTCCAAAATATTGTTAGTGTAACAGCAAGGTACAGAATGATGTGTATACTATGCTTTCATTTGCATAAAAAGGGGAGCTCTATTCACTTAAAAACTTACATATATGTGTTTGCTTGTATATGCACAAAATATCTTTGAGAGAGAACTTACAGACAAATGATCAGTGAATACTTCCAGGTAGGGGAACTGGATGGCTGAGGGACAAGCGCAGAAAAAAAATCTTCACTGTATCTTCTTGTGCCCTTTGAATTTTGAACCCATGACTATATTACCTAGTCAATACTTTTTTAATTAAAAAAAAGAAGAAAAGATTATAGGTAATGGGGGCAAGGAGCACATTACTTGGATTTGAATCTCACCTCTCAGTTGATGGTATTGCACAACAGGGTTTTAGAGGCAATCTGGACTTGAATTTTTGCTCTGATAACTTACTAGACTGTGTGGGTTTCAGTAAGTTTCTTTAACTGGCCTAGGCCAGTTTTCTCATCTGTAAAATGGGGATACCTCTAAAGAGTGGGCCGGGCACAGTGGCTCACGCCTATAATCCCAGCACTTTGGGAGGCCAAGGCGGATGGATCATGAGGTCAAGAGATCGAGACCATCCTGGTCAACATGGTGAAACCCCGTCTCTACTAAAAATACAAAAATTAGCTGGGCATGGTGGCACATGCCTGTAGTCCCAGCTACTCAGGAGGCTGAGGCAGGAGAATTGCTTGAACCCAGGAGGCGGAGGTTGTGGTGAGCCGAGATCGCGCCATTGCACTCCAGCCTGGGTAACAAGAGCAAAACGCCGTCTCAAAAAAAAAAAAAAAAAAAATAGAGTGACTGTCAAGCACATACAAAGGTATGGTTTTAAAGTTATTCCATGATTGGGTGGTAATCTATAAGTAAATATTCCAATGTTAATCAGTAGATTTAGACTTTTTCAAACTGCTTTGTATTGCCATGCTCAAGTTAGAGCGAAGGACCAAAAACCAGCTACTGAAAAACATTATAGAATTTCCTGTCCTGAGAACTTCTATCAGATTGAAAATATCATGGTGAGTTATCTAAGACCTGTCATATGCAAATAACTGTGCTCTTGAAGCATACAGGTGAATGACTACAGGCATAACATGTACCACTTTGTAGCTTTGGCACAGAACCTGAACTGAAAATATTATAAGTATAAACAAAATGGGGGTCACATCATCGCCTGCATCAGGTAAATCCTATACAGTGGTAGACCTGAACTTTGTGGCTCAACCAACCTGTCCAAACTGACACATTGACAAGGAAATTGACAATGAAATGAAAAAAATTACACCAAGGTTGCTAGTGTGCTTATCCCCTGGGACGGTGGCAAAGGGTGGAACAAATATTATACAAACTATCACACCAAACTTATGTACAACTTCTATTAAAACATATAGCCTATTGATATTGAAATGATACACACTACATTACAAATCCACTAGGTGGGATGAGTGGAGAATGAATAGATAAAATACATACTCACATAGCTGTGGAGTTGCAACTGGAAAGCAAGGTCATAAGAAGTACTCTATATATCTGTGTATAACTGTAACCAGTGTAAGTGATAGGTACAAAAAGACAAACATTCAGAAAATTACACTAAAAAGGAAACAAGGCCATTTCCAACTCTGCCAAACTTGTTAACTGTGTAATAATAGCTATTCTGTTTTCCACAACATCCTTCTCCCCAGCTTAAAAGGATATCAGACAGTGTATACAAAGCCTTGGAGATCTCTAGATGTTATATTACATTGGCACAGAGATCTTACCATAAGGTAATTTCACAATGTTACCCCTAGAAGAATTTATGACAAACTGAAAAATATGCCTCATTTGTCTTTCTGACAATTTAACAAGGTTAGTTTAATACAGAAGCTCCTTCTTAACAGAGACACATTTTCTGGGTTTGCCTTTTTTAGGTGCTTTGTTTGTGGCATGCTTCTGAAGACTACATTATGAAGCAGTTACCTTTCCAATATATGGAAGAAGTGTTAAAACCAAAAATCTTCTCTTGAATCTACTTACCATCTAATAATATTAAGAGTAAACAACTGTTCATGTCTTTCAAATTTCCCAAATGAAATAGCATAAATGCTGTTATAGAAAATAAATATACTATCTTTTCAAAGGATAAAAAATGGGTATGTACTGGGGGAGTGTCAACACTTTACATTTAAGACTTCTTCCGCTAATATGTTAGCTGGCTAACAATGGTTACAAGGGGCTGAAGACTCCAGTGGCTAACATAAATGGTGCTTTAACATTACTGTCAAAAATAGGTTATTTTTGCATTTCTGACCTTTTAATTAAGAGTTGTTCAACGTGGCTGGGCACGGTGGCTCACGTCTGTGATCCTGGCACTTTGGGAGGCCAAGGCATGTCGGTCCTTTGAGCCCAGGAGTTCAAGACCAGCCTGGGCAACAAAACCCTGTCTCTACAAAAAACTCAAAAATTAGCCAGATGTGGTGGTGTCCACCTGTAGTCCCAGCTACTTGGGAAGCTGAGGTGGGAGAATCGCTTCAGCCCAGCAGGCAGGGGTTGCAGTGAGCTGAGATCACCCCACTGCACTGTAGCTTAGGTGACAGAGCAAGACCCTGTCTCAAAAAAACAAACAAAAAATATTTGTTCAACAATGTCATTTCTGTACACATTAGAAACAGAGTCAGAAAGAATCTTAGAGATGATTTAGTCCAATGTGCAATTCCAGACAGTACACTGTGATCACCCTGTAAGTCTTAATAGCATTACTAGATTGATCTAGAAGCCACTTGCCATCCTCTGGCATCTTCTATGTACTGGGAAAAACACTAGAACTCCCACTGAAGATAATGTAACAGTAAGATAGTATAAGCAATACTGTAGTCTCCGTTTTCTTTATTTTACTTAGGAAATATAGAGTAAGCACTCTATTCACAGTGAAAAGATATACAGGCATCTCAAAACTTCAGAGTAATGAAAACCAGTTACTTCTCACAAGACAGTTTGGCAAACCCTAATATGATCTACCTTTTTCATTCATGGAAAAAGATAACGCCCAAGATGAAATTATTTGTCCAGTTAATTAGGTAGGAACAAGACTAGAGTTAGTGTTTCCTCTGATACACTATATTCTCATTACTGAATGTAGAACTTATATACAGGCTACTTTATAAGAGTTGAATCTCCAGAAGCAATGGGGAAAATGTCTTTATTATTACTATTATCTAGGGTATAAGAGTAATAATACTGAACTAAAAAGTTAGAGATCACTAAAGATTATACTTAAAAGTTGTGTTTATCTACAGAAATCATCCACAAGATTATATGAGCTCTGGATTATTTTCACATTCTATAATTCTAAGTGGTTACAAAAACTTACTGGATGAGACGCTTCTGCTTGGAAAAGTTTGAGTAGAAAAAAAAGAGTCCATGTAAATGTTGGCATTAGTCTGCTCATAAGACTAATCATGGCTAATATTAATTTCAAAAATATTTCTTTGTGTAATGTGTATCCATTAGGATGGTCACATGCAGTCAGTACAGCAGAAAATTTAGCTCAATAAATTATAGGTAACTGAGCTCTATTCACTTAAAAACTTGTAATAATTAATTTCAGTATTACATGTTTACTTTTTTAGAACATTACCTTTATGACTTAGGTGAAACATGAAATACAGGAGACCAGACTGTTTCAAACCTAATAACGAGGCTTAGTCTTAAAAAAAGAAAAAGAAAAGCAAACAAATACACAGAAACCAACAACTATAAATTATATGCTAAAACCAAATAAAATATCAGTATATCCATACATTAAAAATAACTGAATTCCCTAAAACTTACCTTTCCTTAACCTTTTAACAATAACCTACTCTTAACTTTTCCTCCCTGCTCTGAATCTCTATAACATACTCTCTGTATTTCATACTATACTTCTTTATATTATCTATATTCTTTCTATACAGACAAGCATTAATTATATCTCAAACTAGACAGCAGGTTCCTTTGAGGAGAAGAGACTTTACAGTATCTAGCACTATACAGGTTGGCATGTACTTTTGGCAAACATCACCCTATGATTCAATTGGAGTGAGAAGGATGATGTGTGCTGATGCCAGGATGTAGAACCTAGGAGACTAAGACATAAATTACACATACAAGATCAACATCTAATAGGTTGCTGTCTGGACAAAGAGGCTAGTATAATTTTCATTTTCTAATACTAAAAACAAAACTAAGGTATAATAATCAACAGTATAATATTTAAATGAAAAAAGCATGTACAATTCATTGCAATCAAGATGAAATATTAAAAAGACATGCTGAAGATATGGTCATTCAATAAAAAGCAGTGTTGACATTGTATGCGTGGGCCTTATGACGATAATCCTCAAAAACCCGTGTTACTTCTTCTACCTTCCTTCGCAGGATGCCTATAGGAGAAAAAGTCACACAATCATTAATCTAAAGACAAAATATCCCATGAACATAACTTATGTATTCCTTTCAACATACGATTAATAAAACTTTACATACCAATTTCAATAGCTTTAAGTTTTAGAAAACACATAAGAAAAAAACTCGTCTACCTGTTTGGAAACTGTGAAAACAATTGACAAGACTGTTTTTTTCTGCCCTCCCTAGCTTTCAGGCAAAAAACTGTCTAGTTGACATTTATGTTTTGTTAGAGTGAAGTGTTAACTGATTTTTTACTCATTACGCCCTCAAAGTGACATATAGGGTAGTTATTAAATTGAGAGTACAGGTTTTGGTGGGTCTTAGCTACCTATAAGCAAACGAGTGCACTGCGTATATTTACATTTCTGTTACTTTCTAATAATGATTTATTTAACTTAGTGGTTCTTAAATTTTCTCAGGGGCAGAGTACCACAAAATGTCATTAATTTTACCATGTGAAACAGTAACTTTCTGTTAGTAAAACTAAGCTGTTGAAGTAAGCATGATACTCTGAGTTTTTCTATTAACATGGACAAATAACCTTGGTCATTTGTTTTAGTGTCCATTAATGCTTACTAGTGAAGAATAAGCCATAACTGGTGCCCAAGAAGAAAAAAATTTACAAGAGAAATACTAAAAATTTTAAACAATACACAGTTGACTCTTGGACAACATAGTTTTGAACTGCACAGGTCCACTATACATGAATTTTCTTCTACTTCTGCCACACTTGAGACAAGATCACCCTTTCCTCTTCCTCCTCAGCCTGTTAAACATGAAGACAACAAGGATGAACACCTTTATGATGAGCTAATTCCACTTAATAAATGGTAAATGTTTTTTTCTCTTCCTTATGATTTTCTTAATAATATTTTCTTTTCTCTACTTACTTTATTATAAGAATGTAGTATATAATAATACATATAATATACAAAATATGTGTTAATAGACTATGTTAGTGGTAAGGCTTCCATCGACAGTAGGCTATTAGTGATTAACTTTTGGGGAGTCAAAAGTTATATTTGTTTTTTTACTCTGGGGATTAGCACCCCTAAACCCTCCATTGTTCAAAGGCCAGCTGTAATATACATTAATTTTCTTCAGCCATTTAGAAAAACCCTAATGTTATCCAGTTTTAAGTATAATATGTCATTCTCTTATAAAGACATTCTGCAAGATCACACTTTAAGGATAGTGATTTCAATGCTGGCTGTCTATAAAAGGCCAGAAAAACAGTATATGTTGAGCCTGGCAAAATATATCTCCTTTTTGTTGTAATAACTAACTGCAGGGTACAATTTTTTCCCCTAAATAACAGTTTTTAATATGACGGAAGCACAGATGAGCACTACAACAAACCATTAAGTTGAGATCAGAGGTGTCAACATAAGAACATTCTAGTAATTTGCTGATTGATACATATTAAATGCAAAAGGGTACATTTATAACAATTTTTAAAATCAATAAACTGTCAAGAAATACAAGTCAGCATTATTAAGAGAGCCTTACTATAAACGTGTTATCATGTCTTCTAATTGAATTTCCAGGACTATTTCTGTATTAACATACTTTAAATTTTTCAGGACTTTCATTCTTTAAGGGCAAAAACTGCACAAAGGTACTTAATGTCCAGAATTTTGGTCCCATGACAAGCATCAGTGACTGACTGGTTCCTGCCAGCATATTAAATATGCTATACACATTTGACATTAAAAAATAATTGTACTGAACAATATGAAAATAAGAAAACTATTTCACTCACAATAGTATCAAAAAGAATTATAAAACGTAGGAATAAACTTAACAAATGATGTATAAGACCTGTACACTGACAACAAAAAACATTGCTAAGAAAAACAAATGAATATCTAAATAACTGAAAATATATTCCATGTTCATGGATTAAAAGACTCACTATTGTTAAGATAGCAATTCTCCACAAATTGATGTACAGATTCAATGTAATCACTATGAAAATTCTAGCAGGCTCTTTTTATAGAAATAGACAAGCTTACTTTAAATGTATATGGAGAGGCAAAGGATCCAGAACAAAACAATCTTGAAAAATAAGAACAAACTGTAGAAATAAACACTATCCAATTTTAAAACTTAATCAAGTAATCAAGACAGCATGATATTGGCATATAATAGCCATAGAGATCAATGAAACAGAAGCAAAGTCCAGAAATAAAGTTTTATAAGGTACCAAAGCAATTCAATGGTAAAATCATAATCGTTTTCAACAAATGGTTCTGGGACAACTGGATATCTACATCCAAATGAAATCAAACCCCCACCTCTAACTATACACAAAAATCAACTCAAGATGGATTGTCAACCTAAATATAAGTGCTAAAACTATATTTTAAAAAACAAGAGGCTGGACACAATGGCTCATGCGTGTAATCCCAGCACTTTGGGAGGCTGAAGCAAGAGAATCACCTGAGCTCAGGAGTTTGAGACCAGCCTGGCCAACATTGTGAAATCCTGTATCTACTAAAAATACAAAAATTAGTGGGGTGTGGTGGCAGGCACCTATAATCCCAGCTGCTCAGGAGACTGAGGCAGGAGAATCACTTGAACCTGGGAGGTAGAGGTTGTAGTGAGCCAAGATTGTGCCACCGCACTCCAGCCTGGGCAACAAGAGTGAAACTCCGTATCAAAAAACAAAAACAAAAACAAAAAACAGGCTGGGTGCAGTGGCTCACGCCTATAATCCCAGCACTTTGGGAGGCCAAGGCGGGTGGATCACGAGGTCAGGAGATCGAGACCATACTGGTCAACATGGTGAAACCCCGTCTCTACTGAAAATACAAGAAAATTAGCTGGGCATGGTGGTGCACGCCTGTAGTCCCAGCTATTTGGGAGGCTGAGGCAGGAGAATTGCTTGAACCCAGCAGGTGGAGGTTGCAGTGAGCCAAGATCGCGCCATTGCACTCCAGCCTGGGTAACAAGAGCGAAACTCCATCTCAAAAAAAAGAAAAAAAAAGAAAAAAAAAATGTCCATCAACTGATGAAGGGATAAACAAAATATGGTATGACTGTACAATGAAATGATACACAGCAATAAAAAGGAATAAAGTAGGAGAGAGATCCAAGATGGCCGATTAGCAGCAGCTCAGGATTGCAGCTCCCAGTGAAAGCGCAGAGAGTGAGTGGGTGCCACACTCCCAGACGAAATTTTGTTGCCCACGGACCAGGAGATTCCCAACGGAGGAGGCCCACAGGTGCCAGCGTGACTCTTTTGGCTGGCACGGCTGTTTTGTCAGCACTCCGGCATGGCGGTTCTCAGTGCGGAGTATACGGGATTGGGTGCCCTTTTAGTTTGCGTTTGGAGCTCCGGGAAGGCAGAGTCGCCCATTCAGCTGATTGAAAGGGGGACTGAAACAGGGAGCCAGACCAGGAGATTCCCAGGCAAAAAAGCGCCACGAATCTCAATGCCGCTGTTTCAGCCAGTGCAGCGGGTCACTGCAAGGGAAATTACACAGATTCTGGCGCCCTTTCAACAGGCGACTGGAACACCTGGGAGAAAATCGACCATTCAACTAAAAAAAAAAAAGGCTCAGAGACAGGGAGCCAGGTGATCAGGCTCAGCTGGTCCCACTCCAACAAAAAAACAGCAATTGGAAACGCTGAGGATTGAGAGTTTCACAGCAAGCACAGCTGAACCCAGGAAGGTCCAGCTCTGTGGGGGAGGCGCATCCACTGAAGGAAAACTAAGAAACAGAAAAAACTCCATCACCAACAAGCTGGACGTCCACTCAGAGACCCAATCTGAAAGTCAGCAATTACAAAGACAACAGGTGGATAAATCCACAAAGATGGGAAGAAACCAGCGCAAAAAGGCTGAAAACACCCAAAATCAGAATGCCTCTCCTCCTACAGGGGATTGCAGCTCCTCATCAGCAAGCGAACAAGGCCTGATGGAGAATGAGTGTTATGAATTGACAGAATCAGGCTTCAGAAGGTGGATAATAAGAAACTTCTGTGAGCTAAAAGAACATGTTCTAACCCAATGCAAAGAAACTAAGAACCTTGAAAAAAGGTTTGACGAAATGCTAATGAGAATAGACAATTTAGAGAGGAGTATAAGTGAATTAATGGAGCTGAAAACACAATACGAGAACTTCACGAAGTATGCACAAGTTTTAACAGTCGAATTGATCAGGCAGAAGAAAGGATATCAAAAGTTGAAGACCAACTCAATGAAATAAAACGAGAAGACAAGATTAGAGAAAAAAGGGTAAAAAGGAATGAACAAAGTCTCCAAGAAATATGGGACTATGTGAAAAGACCTAATCTACATTTGATAGGTGTACCTGAATGTGACAAAGAGAATGAGTCCAAGCTGGAAAATATTCTTCAGGATATTATTCAGGAAAACTTTCCCAACCTAGCAAGACAGGACAACACTCAACTCCAGGCAATACAGAGAACACCACAAAGATTTTCCTCAAGAAGACCAGCCCCAAGACACATAATCGTTAGATTCACCAGGGTTGAAATGAAGGAGAAAATACTAAGGGCAGCCAGCGAGAAAGGTTAGGTTACCCACAAAGGGAAGCCTATCGGACTCATAGCAGATCTCTCAGCAGAAACCCTACAAACCAGAAGAGAGTGGGGGCCAATATTCAACATCCTTAAAGAAAAGATTTTTCAACCCAGAATTTCATATCCAGCCAAAGTAAGCTTCACAAGTGAAGGAAAAATAAAATTTTTTGTGAACAAGCAAGTACTCAGAGATTTCATAACCACCAGGCCTGCTCTACAAGAGCTTCTGAAAGAAGCACTACACATAGAAAGGAACAACCAGTATCAGCCATTCCAAAAACATACCAAAAGGTAAAGAGCATCACCATAATGAAGAATTTACATCAATTAATTGGCAAAACAGCCAGCTAGCATTAAATGGCAGTATTAAACTCACATATATCAATATTAATCCTAAATTTAAATAGACTAAATGTCCTAATCAAAATACACAGACAGGCAAATTGGATAAAAAGCCAAAACCCATCTGTATGGGGCATCCAGACCCATCTCACATGCAAGGATACACAAAGACTCAAAACAAAGGGATGAGGGAATATTTACCAACCAAATGGAAAGAAAAAAAAAAAAAGCAGGAGTTGCAATTCTCGTCTCTGATAAAATAGACTTTATAAAATAGACTTTAAAGCAACAAAGACCAAAAGAGACAAAGAAGGACATTACATAATGGTAAAAGGATCAATGCAACAAGAAGAGCTAACGAACCTAAATATATATGCACCCAATACAGGAGCACCCAGATACATAAGGTAAGTTCTTAATGACTTACAAAGAGACTTAGACTCCCACACAATAATAGTGGGAGACTTTAACACCACATTGTCAATATTAGACAGATCAACGAGATAGAAAATTAACAAGGATATCCAGGACTGGAACTCAGACCTGAAACAAGTAAGCTTAATAAACATTTACAGAACTCTCCACCCCAAATCCACAAAACATACATTCTTCTCAGTATCACATCACATCTATTCTGAAAGTGACCACATAATTGGAAGTAAATCACTCTTCAGCAATTGCATAGCATTTCACAGGTTTAAATGAAATATTGGTTGGCTGCTAGTTTGTTATTTTCCTCCCTTACTCCTTCCTGTCTCCATTGTTAAGCACAATTATTGGCATAAAAGAGGTTTTTAATACCTATTTTTAGACTGCATTCTAGCCTGGGCAATAGAGCAAGATTTCCGCTCTCTCTCCCTCTTTCTCTTCCTCTTTCTTTCTCTCTTTCATTCTTTCATTCATTTCTTTCTTCTTTCCTTTTTCTTTCTTTTTTCTCTTTCAAAAAAAAGGAATACTGATACAACTGATACACGTTACAACATAGATGCACCTTGAAAATATTATGCTAAATGAAAGAAACCAGACACAAAAGGCGACATATAATATGATTAAAACTATATAAACTCTCCAGAAAGGACAAATTTATAAAGACAGAAAGTAGATTAGTGGTTGCATGGGGTTTGGGACAGAAATGAGGAATAACTGCAAATGGCCAAGGGAAAATTTTGGTGGTAACAAAAGTGTTCTAATACTGGATTGTTTGATGTCTGTACAACTTTATAGGCCTAACTAAATGATTATTGGCTAAGGTGGTATATTTGTGTATTTAAAAAGTTTTTTAAACAATTACTTATTATTTTCAAAGATTTTGGTGAAACTGCTTCCAGGCAGTCTCATTCTGTTTTGGAGACAGATGTTTTCTTCAACTAAGCCTTTTGCAAACACTTTAGGTGAAGATTCAAAAAAGATTATGAAAAGAGATTTAATCATTAAACCTAAACACAGATTTCTAGAAACTATAATTAATGCTTAAAAAAATTTTAAGTTATACATATAAAGATTATTAGACAAGATTAAATTCACTGTCAAAGAACACAATGTACTTTCATAAACAATGCTATATAGTGTATCTCTCATTTGTCCTAGAAAAAAATTGAGGCAGTAAGGGAAAAAACCACAATAAGATACCATCTCATGCCAGTTAGAATGGCGATCATTAAAAAGTCAGGAAACTACAGCTGTTGGAGAGGATGTGGAGAAACAGGAACACTTTTACACTATTGGTAGGAATGTAAATTAGTTCAACTTTTGTGAAAGACAGTGTGGCGATTCCTCAAGGATCTAGAACTAGAAATACCATTTGACTTAGCAATTGCATTAGTGGGTATATACCCAAAGGATTATAGATCATTCTACTATAAAGACACATACACACCTATGTTTATTGAGGCACTATTCACAATAGCAAAGACTTGGAACCAACCCAAATGCCCATCAATGATAGACTGGATAAAGAAAATGTGGCACATATATACCATGGCATACTATGCAGCCATAAAAAAGATGAGCTCATGTCCTTTCCAGGGACAAGGATGAAGCTGAAAACCATCATTCTCAGGAAATTAACACAGGAACAGAAAACCAAACACCGCATGTTCTCACTCATAAGTGGGAGTTGAACAATGAGAACACATGGACACAGGGAGGGAAACATCACACACTGGGGTCTGTTGGAGGGTGGGGGACTAGGGGAGGAAGAGCATTAGGAGAAATACCTAATGTAGATGACGGGGTCATGTGTGCAGCAAACCACCATGGCATATGTACACCTACGTAACAAACCTGCACGTTCTGCACATGTAACTAGAACTTAAAGTATAAAATAATAATAATAATGATGATCCTGACAGTAAAATGGTTAACAATATAAATGGGCAACTTATAAAATGACATACAAATTTTTATAAACATTTTCAAAATACTCAGCCTCACTAGTAACCAGAGGAATGCAAATTAAACCAGGAAAATATTATTTTCACCTATAAATTTTGACAAGGAATGATCACGATGCACAATGATGGTGGTGGTGGTGGTGGTGGTGGTGGTGGTAGTGGTAGTCTTGGTGGTGGTGGTAGTGATTTCAGAAATGGTACCGGAAAGAGTACAGAAAAATAGGTCCGCCCTAATGAATTTCTGGTGAAAATATAAATTAGTACAACCTACCTGGAAGGATATATCAAAAGCTTTTAAAACAGACATTACTACTGATTTAGCATTTTAACTTCTAAGAATTTTATTTATATACAGTAATCATGGATGTACACCTTAAAATTTACCTACAGCTAGGTTTTTACTGTAGCATGGTTTAAAACAGCAAAAAGTTTGAAACATTAACATATATGGATATGGTATATCCATATAATGCAATATTTAGCAGCCATTAAAATGTAGAATGATTAATAACATGGAAAGATGCTCATGTACACATGTCTGTCAGCTTTGTATCTATTTCTCCATCAAAAGCTAAATACAGTATGATGTGTAAATATCAGGCAACAAATAAATTGAAACCATATATTGGACCTCAATCTCATGCCGTGTATTGCTAAATTCTGAAGATACAAAAATAATTGAGATATTATCTCTAACAAGAAGCTCAAATTCCAGTAAACAGACTTGTAAATAAATAACTGCAATATTACATGATAAATGCTAACACTATATTATGTAGAACACAGCATGGATACAAAGAAGGGGATAAACAACTATTATAATGATGAGTCAAGGAAGTCAAGGAAGGCTTCATAAACCATCTTGACAAGGGAGCAGCTACCAGGCAGATGATGATGGAGTAGAGTACTCCAGGCAAATGCAACTGAACATGAGAAAACACAGAAGAGGAAAGAATATCAGGCATTTAGAAAACCATAAATACTTCTTCGAGATATGAGGCTGGAGAACCAGAGAGGGGTTAGATTATACAAAGTACTTTGTATATTATGCAAAGAATCATATTTATCATTGGGCAATGGGAACTAGTGAAGGGTTTTAATCAAGAGATGACTAGAATAGAGTGTGATTTTATCAAGATCACCTTGAAAGTATTGTGAAAGTGAATCATAATGGGGTAAGACTAGCGGCAGGAGACCAATAAGGTCACCAGTTAGAGATTAAGCACATTTATTTACCACTGCTCCATTCCAAAACATTTGTAAAATAGCAGTAAAGATTTTTTTAATAAAGAAAAAGACAAAACCATAAAATCTTAAGGACAAAAACAAGAAAGGAGACAACAATAATACTATAAAAATTGCAACTGAATTTGTACGAGAGAATCCTAGAAAGAATATGGAATTAGTAGAGCTAGGTAATTCAAAGTGGTGTTGAAAGTGAAGCTACAAACAGAATTGTGAAAGCATAAGAAACAGACCTCTCTTCTCATCTGGGCAATTCTCCCTACCCAAATGTGGAGATAATTTTCCTTTGGAGAAGGTGAACTAAATGAGCTCTGGATCAGGAATACCAGGCAGAGCAGAGGGCAAGTATTCTGTACCAAAATAGGAATTAAGTCAAAGTTATACGAGGGATAAAGTGAAAGCCTACAAGCTGAACGCTGAGCCTACAGTCTCTTCTCTAACAGTTCTCAGAAAACTGGCTTAACACTAGGCTTATCTCTAGCCAGGAGCTGGAAGTTTCTTCTCCGGAGGATTTGTCCAGCTAAAGAGAAAAATCCAAAAGACCACAGTTAGAAGTCCCCCAATGAAAAGGTCTAGCCAAATTATCCTATAGTAAGTTAACAAGCCCCACCTATAAAACTTTTCAGTGTATCATTCTTGAATATAAATGGACAATCAAGAATCACCAGATATTTGAGGAAAGCTTCTAACATAAGACTGAAATAAAACAGAAATATAAAGAAAGGTAAGAGAAATAATACAGAAAGAATATAATATACATTTTTAAAAATCATTAATATCCTCAAAGAGATAATACTGAATTTGTGAAATAAGAACAGGATGCTATTTAAAAAGTACATACATATAATCATAAAACAACACAACAGTTTCTTGCAAAATTAAACTTATAGCAGATATCAAAGATCAGTAGAAAGGCAAATAAACAATTGAGTACATACCCCAGAAAATTTAACAAAAATATAATGAGAAAATAGGAGAAAAAATAAGTGTAGATCAGTCCAGGACATCAAACATTAGAATAAGAGTATTTCCAGAAAGAATGAGCAAAAACTTAATTCAAGAAAACAGTTCCAAACTGAAAGAAATTAATTCCTTGAGACACCAATAATGGGCTCAGTGGATGAAACAGATCCACACCAAAACACATCATCTGATATTTTGGTATTTTGAGGACAATCCTAAAACCTTCCACTGAAAAAGTAAAACACACAAATGAAAAGTTCACGTGAGGTTTAGGAATCAAAATGGCCTTCAAAGTTAGAAAACAACAAAACAACTTCTTCAAAAGTTCCAGGGAAAATTATTTCCAAGCTAAAATTCAATACCCAATATTACTGATTACATGTGAGGATAGAATAAATACCTTTTCAGACAGGCAAGGTCTCAAAAAGTTTCCATCCTATGCACTGTTTCTGGAAACCGCTAGAACATGTGCCATATCAGAAACAAGGGAACAAACCAAGAAATAGAAGTATAAGTAAGAGCCATGAAACTGGAGAACCAGTAAAGAGTAGAGGGAATACAAGAATGCTATAGAAGGGAGACCCTAGCCGAGCAGCAGACCAAGAAAGCAACAATTACAGAGTGCAGTATAGAGATTAGAGGACTCTGGCAGAGATGAATCCAAGAAGATGCAACTGATAAATTTAAAGTAAAAGCAGGGACTTAGAGAATAAATTACTGAAAGTATATAGAAAACTAAGCAAATAAAGATTCAAAGGAAAATAAAACTTGTAAAAGGAAGGAGACATAATATGCTACATGGCCAGGCTGCAAATAACATTTATGCAATCATAATTCAAATATTAAATATTGATCTATGTGAAATTTATAATATGTACATAATAGGATGAGGAAAATATGTGTCCATACACATACCACACATACACATACATGTGTGTATATATATATAATATAAAACAGTTAAATCCTCCTTTCCACCCATTTTGGAAAGTCAGTAGAGAAGGCCTAATATGAAAAAACTAAAAAGTAACAGTACATGATGTTTAAAAATATAAAAATAAGTAGTTGCAAAATTCAGCTAAAATAAGTGAAAGTGATTACCTTTCACTTATTTTAATAAGTGTAAGTAAGAAAATAACATATAGACAAGGAGCTGATGTTTTCATCAACCTGAAAAAAATTACTCTATATTTCAAGGTAGGGGACAAAGAAAGCCTGAAGTAAGAATGTGGTGGTGGGAAACTAGTGAATAGAAAGTATTCAAGAGCTATTTAAGAAGTATAATCATCATCACTTACTGAAGAAGTAGAAATAGCCTGCTTTAGATTCCTGAGTAAATAACAGTAGTCTTTTACTGAGAAAAAGAAAAGGAGTTACAGATCTGAGAGACCTAGGAGAGTATGAAAACAATGAGTTTAGTTTTAGACAAGTTTAATTTGAGCCTTTGGGATATCTATGTGCAGATGTTTGTTAACATGGAGCTTTTTAATGGATAGTAAAAGAACCATTAGTGAAATTGATAGTTGGAGATGCCAACTAGGTTTTTTAAATTGCTGATGATCAGAAATGCCTTAAAAGAGAATGCAGTAGTCCTTCCTTAGGCATAGTTTCACTTTATGGGGTTTCAGTTACCAGTGGTCAACTGTGGTCAGAAACGAGAACACAAAACCAAACACCACATGTTCTCACTCATAGGAGGGTGTTGAACAAGGAGAACACATGGACACAGGGAGGGGAGCACTATACACGGGGGTCTGTTGCGGGGGAGTGGGGGGGACAGCGGGGGGGGGGAGTTGGGGAGGGATAGCATGGGGAGAAATGCCAGATATGGGTGAGGGGGAGGGAGGCAGCAAATCACACTGCCATGAATGCACCTATGCAACAACTTTGCATGTTTTTCACATGTACCCCAAAACCTAAAATGCAATTAAAAAAAAAAAAAAAAAGAAAATGTTAAATAAAAAATTCTAGAAATAAACCATGTGTAAGTTTTAAATTGCACACTATTCTGAGTAGTGTGATGAAATCTTACACAGTTCAGCTCCGCCCTGCCCAGAATGTGAATCATCCCTTTGTCTAACACATCCATGCTGTATATGCTACCCTCCAACCCATGTCACTTATTAAAAACAAGGAGAGTTCACAAATCAATAATCTAAATTCTTACCTTAAGAAAATAGAAAAAGAGCAAAATTAACCCAAAGCAAGCAGAATGAAGAAAATAATAAAGAGTTGTTATCAATGAAATTGCAAACAGAAACACCACAGAAAAACATCCAGACAAAAAGCTGATTCTGAAAAAAAAATTCAATAAAATTAATAAACCTCTAGCAAGACAGAAAAAAAAATAAAAATAGAGAAAACACAAATCACCAAATCCAGGAAACAGGGTATACCACTACAGATCCTACTGCCATTAAAAAGATAAAAAGGAAATCCTATGAACAAATTAACACTTATAAATTCAACCACTTAACAGGAATGCACCAATTCCTAAAAGACTACAAACTATGATAACTCAACCAAGATGAAACAGGTAATCTGAATAGTCCTAGAAACATTAAAGAAATTCAATTTGTAATTTAAAAGCACTCAAAAACAAAATATCCAGGCCCAGATAATTTTACTGGAAAATTCTACCAAGCACTTAAAGAAGAATTAATACCAATTCTTCACAAATCCTTCTAAAAAATAAGGCCAGTATTATACTATCACTAAAACCTGGCAGAAATAGTAAAAAAAACAAACAAAACAAAAAATGCCCCAAACTACCAACCAATAAATATCATGAATACTTGAAAATCTCTCTTACATTTAAAAATCCTCAACAAAATACTAGCAAACCAAATCCTACAATGTATAAAAGAAATTATAAACCCAGAACAAGCAGAATTTATTCCACATATGTAAGGCTGACTCAACATTTAAAATACATCAACATAGGCCAGGTGTGATGGCTCATGCCTGTAATCCCAGCACTTTGGGAGGCTGAGGCAGGTGGAACACCTGATGTCAGGAGTTCGAGACCAGCCTGACCAACATGGTGATACCCTGTCTCTACTAAAACTACAAAATTAGCTAGGCATGGTGATGCATGCCTGTAATCCCAGCTACTTGGGAGGCTGAGGCAGGAGAATCCATTGAACCCGCAAGTCATAGGTTGCAGTGAGCCAAGACTGCACCATTGCACTCCAGCCTGGACAACAAGAGTGAAACTCCATCTCAAAAAAAACAAATACACACACACACACACACACACACACACACACACACACACACACGTAATTCACTGTATCATGACATAGAGAAGAAAAATCATGATTATGGCAATTGCTGCAGAAAAGAAATTTGACTAAATCCAGTACCTGTTTATAGTAAAACAAACAAAAACTCCCACAGGGGAATTACCTCAACTTGATAAAGGACATCTACAAAAAAAAAAAAAAAAAAAAAAAAAAAAATCTACAAATCTACTTAAGGTGAAAGACTGAAGACTTTCCGCATAAGATCAAGAACAAGGCAAGGGAGATCGACGGGTCAGCACAGTAACTGACTCCTTTTCTTCCTTCTCTCGGGCCCTAGCTCAGTGTCTGATGGAGCTTTCCTACCAGACCCTCAAATTCACGCATCAGGCGCGGGAAGCGTGCGAGATGAGGACGGAAGCACGACGGAAAAATCTTCTCATTTTGATTTCGCATTATTTAACACAAGAAGGATATATCGATACAGCAAATGCTTTGGAGCAAGAAACTAAACTGGGGTTACGACGCTTTGAAGTTTGTGACAACGTTGATCTTGAAACTATTTTGATGGAATATGAGAGTTATTATTTTGTAAAATTTCAGAAATACCCCAAAATTGTCAAAAAGGCATCAGACACAGCAGAAAATAATTTACCACAAAGAAGTGGAGGGAAGACCAGAAGGGTGATGAACGACAGTTGTCAAAATCTTCCCAAGATCAATCAGCAGAGGCCCCGGTCCAAAACCACAGTGAGGAAAACAGGGGACACCAAGTCTCTCAATAAGGAGCATCCTAATCAGGAGGTAGTTAATAACACTCGCCTGGAGAGTGCCAACTTTGGCCTAACCATATCAAGAATCAATAAAGACAGTGGAGAGGAAAACGTCCACCCACGAAGAGACCAAATCATTGACTTCCGAGGGCTGCTCACAGATGCCATCAAGGGAGCGACCAGTGAACTTGCCTTGAACACCTTCGACCGTAACCCAGACCCCTCAGAACGACTACTGAAACCTCTGAGTGCATTTATTGGCATGAACAGTGAGATGCGAGAATTGGCAGCAGTGGTGAGCCGGGACATTTATCTCCATAATCCAAACATAAAGTGGAATGACATTATTGGACTTGATGCAGCCAAGCAGTTAGTCAAAGAAGCTGTTGTGTATCCTATAAGGTATCCCCAGCTATTTACAGGAATTCTTTCCCCCTGGAAAGGACTACTGCTGTATGGCCCTCCAGGTACAGGAAAGACTTTACTGGCCAAAGCTGTAGCCACTGAATGTAAAACAACCTTCTTTAACATTTCTGCATCCACCATTGTCAGCAAATGGAGAGGGGATTCAGAAAAACTTGTTCGGGTGTTATTTGAACTTGCCCGCTACCACGCCCCATCCACGATCTTCCTGGACGAGCTGGAGTCAGTGATGAGTCAGAGAGGCACGGCTCCTGGGGGAGAACACGAAGGAAGCTTGCGGATGAAGACAGAGTTACTGGTGCAAATGGATGGGCTGGCGCGCTCAGAAGATCTCGTGTTTGTCTTAGCAGCTTCTAACCTGCCGTGGTGTCATTTCAGGGAGCTGGACTGTGCCATGTTACGCCGCCTGGAGAAGAGGATTCTGGTCGATCTCCCCAGCCAGGAAGCCAGGCAGGCCATGATCCACCACTGGCTGCCCCCTGTGAGCAAGAGCACGGCATTAGAGCTGCGCACAGAGCTGGAGTACAGTTTGCTGAGCCAGGAGACCAAGGGCTACTCAGGTTCAGACATTAAGCTTGTCTGCAGGGAAGCAGCCATGCGGCCTGTGAGGAAGATCTTCGATGCACTTGAAAATCACCAGTCAGAAAGCAGCAACTTACCAGGAATTCAACTGGATACAGTAACTACCGCCGACTTTCTGGATGTGCTAACTCACACCAAGCCCTCTGCAAAGAATCTGGCTCAGAGATACTCAGCCTGGCAAAGAGAGTTCGAGTCTGCTTGAAACCACATTTACCCTAACCCGGCTACAAAGGCAACCACTAGTTTATTAGTGTCCATGGGAGAACAACAAAATGATTGGAATGGAAAAGAGAAAATTATTTTTAAAGACTGGAAAAAAAAAAAAAAAAAAAAAAAAGAACAAGGCAAGGATGTCTGCTCTCATCACTACTACTCAACATAGTATACTGGAAGTCCTAGTCAGTGCAAAAAGACAAGAAAAAGAAATAAATGGCATACAGATTGGAAAGGAAAAATAATACTCTGACTATTTGCAGATGACATAACTGCGTATAAGGAAAATTCCAAAAGGAATCCACACAAAAAATCTCCTAGAACTAACAAGTGAGTTCAGCAAGATTAACGGATATAAAATTAACACACAAAAATTGTGTGTTGATTTTACACTAACAAAAACATGTGTTTGTTATATAATACCATTTATAATCACTATAAAGTAATGAAATACTAAGGTATAAATCTAACAAAACCAAAACATGTATGTGATATGGGTGCTGAAAATTATAAAATGCTAATTAAAGAAATCAAAGAATACCTAGATAAATTTTTGGACATACCATGTTCATGAATGGGAAGGCTCAACATAGTAAAGATGTGAATTCTCCCCAAATTTATCTATAAGTTAAACGTAATTCCTATCAAATGCCAGGAAATTTTTATGAAAACTAAAACAATCTTGACACAGAAGAATAAAGTGGGAGGAATCATTCTACCAGATATTAAGGCTTACTATATGGCTATAGTAATGAAAGCATTAGGGGAAGACACATAGACCCATGGTATAGAGACCTCAGAAAAAGACCCACACAAATATGTCAAACAGATTTTTTTTTAAGGTACAAAAGCAATTCAATTGAGGAAGAATGCTTTTTTCAAAAATGGTGCTGGAACAACTGGATATCTGTAGGAAAAAAAAACCTTAATCTAAACCTCCTATCTTATATAAAAATTAAATCAAAATGGATCACGGCCTTAAATGTTAAAGGATAAAGCTTGTAGAAAAAAGATTATATAGGAAAAAACTTTTGGGATATGGGGCTAGGCAAAAACTTCTTAGACTGGACACCAGAAACACAATCTGTAAAATAAAACTGATAAAATGAATTGCATTCTGTGAACAACTCTAGTAAGAAAATGAATAGATAGGCTACAGACTGGGAGAAAATATTTGCAAACCACATATGTGACAAAAGACTCGCATCTAGAACATGAAGAATTCTCAAAACTCAACAGTAAAAAACAATTCGATTAGAAAATGGACAGAAGACACAAACAGGCATTTTACTGAAATGTTTATACTGATGGGAAATAAGTACAGGAAAAGGTTCAACATCATCATTCATCATGGAAAAGCAAGCCATTATATCACTACACCTCCACTATAAGAGCTAAAATGAAAAATAGCGAAAACACCAAATGCTGATGAGCACACAGACAAAGTGGATCACTCACACACAGCTGGGGGACATGTAAAATGGTACAGCCACTCTGGAAAATAATGTGGCAGTTTTTAAATGCACAACAATCGTATGATCCACCACATAAATCTACATGTGATAAAACTGTACAGAACTAAATACACATACACAAGTAAAACTGGGGAAATCCGAAGGAGATTAGATTTTATCAATATGAATATCCTGGTTGTAATACTGTACTACAGTTTTGCAAGATGTTGCCTCTGAGGAAAACTAGGTAAAAAATTAACATGACTTCTATATTATTCTAAAATAACCTTGATAGAAATTTCAAGTAAAAAAAGACCAACACACACAAATAAGTTTTGATTCTCAACCTCTTTTCCTACAAGTGCCAGCTCAGTAGCCATGTAATATGACCCCCAATTTATGTTAGGTAACGGTTTTACCAAATCTGTTCTAACTGTTTAACATGGCTGGCCATCTTTTCAGTCTTTACCATATGTTTCCTCATTGTTGTCTGCCTGCTAAGCCAATGCCACGTTTTAACCTTTCAGTTATTGTCAAATCTACCTTCTATGTTAGTTAGGTTAGGCTCCTGTTTAAAAGCAACCTTGAAATCTTAGGGACCTGCAATAATTAAGGTTTATTTCTCATTCAGAAACAGAGGAAGGGAAAGATATAGGGAGAGGGGAGAGTGGAGAGAGGGAAGAGGAAGAAAGAGAGAGAATACCATCCTTCCACTACTCATAGCTACTTTTAAGATATCCAGTTTATTAAAATCAAAGTTACACTGAGAATAAATGTACTTGAATTCTTAGTCCTAAGTATGTCTGATGGGAAAAAGTATTTACAGAGATGTACAAAATTCCATTTCCACCATGAGAATACACATACTGATCTTGCCACTGATACAGTAAAGTGATAACAAGATACTCTGCTTGTATATAGCACTGCCCTTCACACAAAATTAATAAAAAAAATACATTTCAAGAAACAGTGTAAAAAGAAAAGACAGTGAAAGCATCCTGAATTCTTGGAGGCAGAGGAGAACAAAGTAGTAGAATTATTATATCTTAAGTGGTCTTTATTTAGTCATCCTATTGAAATTATTACTTATTATTCAAGTCTCATTTCAAATTCTATCTTTTCTAGGAAATCAACTGCATATTATGTTCTTCTTCCTTTACCATACCTCTACCCCCTCACTTTGTACCTGTTCAACGCAGAGATGCCATTAATATATATACCTCCTACACAGAGATACACGATGGCTTGGCATATAGTAGATGTTTTGTATTTAGAGTCACAACTACTGTGTGGTTTCAACTTGTATATAAAAGAACACCTTCCAATTATATAGCACTTCAGTTTTCAAAATGCCAATAGATATTATCCTATTTGATTCCCACAATACCCTGGGATGGAGCAAATAATTAAAAACTCAAGAAAGTTGTTACCTCTCAAAGGCCAAAGCTGATGAATTTCTACTAGGACCTGTATCTTTAGACTCCCATATAACAATGCTTTTCCTGTTACAGTGCACCAGTTTGCCAAATGCTGTGAAATTTTTAAATAAAAAGTATTATGCTGAGCTAATAACAGGCACCACAGCATAATACTATTTGTTGTCCCTTCAAACACTGAAGTGCTCAGAATGAGGCTGGCCTATCTGAATCCCATCTGGCAAAGTTTAATTGGTGAAATATCATCAGGTTACCTTATCCATGAGGTGGCAATTGATCACGGGCCCCAAAACAGCATTAGAGTAAGACTCCAGTGTACTGCATTTGTTTTTTGGTCACTAACAGAAAGAAAATGTCTTTGGAGAAAAATGTGTCCTTCTCACAAACAATATATATTCTGCTATTTGGAAGTGATTTAAATTATGTTACATATTTCATCTGGGGAGTCTCTCCAGCTTTAGGAAATTCACTTGGGCACAAAATGTACATAAGTAGGATTAGTGAAAAATCTAATTTTGCAGATGTATTGAGTGTATTTCAAATCTGGATTTACATATAGAAAAGCAAGTTTGGGAAGTGGAACTCTGAGAATGTTAACCATCACATGCATGCGCTTTCCTAACAGGAGCTGAACACTTGCTCAATTCTAATCTTAGTACTCTAATCAAACCTACAAGTTCTTTAGAATCAAGAGACAAAGGTGTGAGAACAAATCTATTTTGTCTGTAAAGGGGAACAAAGATCAGCAAGTAGTTAATAAACAGTGGAAAGACATAAAATACCTTTCAATTAACAGCACTAGGAACAACCAAGTGTCTCTGTTGAGGTTGAAAAACACTAAAAGTGAGCCTCACTAACAGAGATGTCTTTGTGTTGCTGCCGAATCTCAGGCAGATCAAGGGCATTCGCTTTTCAAGTAAGCCAAGTGGAACATTATACTCAAGAGCACAAAAGATGACCTCACCAATCAACCAATGCCACAAAGATTTCCCAAAGAATTAAAGAAAAAGATGAAGTAAACGAAACAACCTTGCTCAGTAAATCAGATTCTATTCTAGAAGATGAAAGACAAACAAGGCACTTTAATGGAAATTCAAAGGCATCTTTTGGCATCTCAGCATCTGATACTCTTCAGATATGAGAGGGATAAAAGTAATTCATAAAGAGATTTTTAACCCTGGTGTGGTGGCTCATGCCTGTAACCCCCACACTTTGGGAGGTTGAGGCAGGTAGACCACTTGAGGTCAGGAGTTTGAGACCAGTCTAGCCAATACCATGAAACCCTGTCTCTACCAAAAAATACAAAAATTAGCTGGGCATGGTGGTGTATGCCTGTAGTCCCAGCTACTCAGGAGGCTGTGAGGCAGGAGAATCACTTGAACCAGGAGGCAGAGGTTGCAGTGAGCTGAAATCATGCCACTGCACTCCAGCCTGAGTGACAGAGTGAGACCCTATCTCAAAATATATACATGTATATTTAAAAAATCTTTCTTATCTGGACCAAAGCTTCTTAAAAAAATATCCAACACCAAAAAGTCTAATTTAAAACAATCCCCTCAGACAATAAATATTAACACTGGGTAAATATGAAGTATAATTATGACATATCACACAAAACTGCTTCTCTAAAATGACCCTATGACATTTTATGCATGAGTTACTCAAATCATGAGAGACAACTAAGAATGTTTTACATAAAAAAAATAAGGTGTTCATGGCCATTCAGCTTAGTACTAATGGGATTGTATTTCAGAAATATTACAAAATCTCATACAGTGCTTATAATTACTCTAAGGACTAACTCTACCCTAAATAGCAGGCTAAATGTTGTGAGCAGCTATTAAATAATTATGTGGTTCTGTTCCTTAAGAGACTGCAATAATTATGGATGAAATATATCTTAGTCTTGAAGCTTTGGGATACTTTATGAAAGAAGTAAAACGCCATGAAATACTCAGTGGACTTTCAAATAATTACAAGTATAAGATTTCCCATTGCCTATTCCAATAGTGGGATATTTGATAAATATTAACAGATATGATATGGTTTGGTACATGAAAAAAAGAAAATGCCTATCTGTCAACCCATGTCGCCTCTCTAGGAGAAGTAGCACCATATACTTAAAACTAGTAACAAATTGGCTCAGATGGATTTCCAACGCTGTCATAAGTGGTCCCAGAAGAACTGGAGTTGCCACAGTTTCAATGACTTCCAACTCAGAAGACAGATGTGTGACTGCAGCACTGCCATCAAGTCAACCTCAAAATAATGTTGTAAATTTTTTCAAAGAGAATAACAAGAGGGGAAACTGATATCTGACCATAGTTACTATTAACTCTCAATTATCTACACTAATTTGGACAAAAAAGGCATAATGTTAAACAAAGGAGAGTATCAAATGTAAAAATTGGTCATTACCTACACATGTTAAGACATACCTTAATTCAATTATCTAGTACTCTGATACCTTTCTAGTTCAGTCCCATCACTTATCTAACCCATCACATAAGTTAGAGAAAGAAAGGGGCCTGGTTCTCTGTAACTTATTCATGGATACTGAAAAGTTGACTGGACTTTTATATAATATTTTAACATACCTAAAGATTTGACTTTATATACAAGTTGAACACCCAGTCAACATTCAAGAGAAAGTTGTTCAGTTTCCATGAAGCTGTGCAGTTCATGGACACAGGGAGGGGAGCACTATACACTGGGGTCTGTTGGGGGGAAATAGGGGAGGGACAGCGGGGGGTGGGGAGTCAGGGAGGGATGGCATGGGGAGAAATGGCACATATGGGTGAGGGGGAGGAAGGCAGCAAATCACACTGCCACATATGCACCTATGCAACAATCTTGCATGCTCTCCACATGTACCCCAAAACCTAAAATGCAATAAAAAAAATAAATTAATCAAAAAAATATACATACAAGTTGAAGATTTCTCTTTAGTAAAAAACTATAATATTTGTATTGTTAATATAACACATCTATTATTTTTTCTATAACTATTATTATAGAATAAATGTTTCATTTCCAAATCATGTTTTCTTTTAAATACACTCTCACTGTCACCCAGGCTGGGGTGCAGTGTTACAATCATGGCTCACCGTAGCCTTGAACTCTGAAGCTCAATCCTCCTATTTCAGTCTCCCAAGTAGCTGGAACCACAGGTGTGTGCTACCATACCCAGATATTTCTTTTTTTAAGAGATGAGGTCTCACTTTGTTGCCCAGGCTGGTTTCGCATCCCTGGGCTCAAGCAATCTACGCACCTCGGCCTTCTGAAGTGCTGGGATTGCAGACATGAATGACAGTGCCCAGCCTCCAAATCACTTTAAGAGCCGACTTTTTAGTTAAATATATGATCCTCTTAGTGTAACAGTTGTCATGTTTTATGATGGAAAAAATGTGTATCAAAATTAAAGATATTAAATTATAAAAACATTTCCCAGAATCCTTTTAAAATAAAGATTTGACTTTATATACAAGTTGAAGATTTCTCTTTAGTAAAAAACTATAGTATTTGTATTGTTAACATAACACATCTATTACTTTTTCTACAACTATTATTCAAGTAGGAATAAATGGATTCATTGAGCTTGCTCTTAAAACTTCTCAGTCCACAGATCATTTCAGCGTACATGATCCAATTAACTACTAAAAAACAAAATAACAAAAAAAAACCCACCTCTCTTAAGACAGCACAATTAAACCCTGCCACTCTTAACTTCTTCATCTTGTCATTTCTTGATATGAAAAAGAAAGGCTTCTTGGGTGGGAACAGCAAAAAGGAGCCCACAGAGTCAAGAAACACCACGCTTTTGGATCATTCTTTATCATGGCCTCCTTTGTCTCAGTTGAGAACCAGTATGAAATCTCATCGCCTCTCCAGCTCAAATAAATTTTTAGTAAAAAAGTAACTCACAGTAATCATTACTCTTTACTGTTTTACTCTTTTTATCCTGTGTTGACTTAGGACTTTTCCCAGATACCTAGAACTTACATCCTATCCTAAGTACTATCATACTTTGAAAACCTTTGTCCTCTACTATTAGGTACATGACTAAGATTTGTTTTTATAGTCAGTGATGCCTATATTACAGTTGTTTTAAGAGCACAAGGGAAGAAAGAATATCATTCTGATAATAAGGCAGTCTGGATCCTGGTCCTAGCTCTGCCATTAATTAGCTGTGTGTTCTTAAGGAAGTCATTCAACCTCTCTGAGCCACAGTTTCTCCATTTAAATAAAGTAAGTCCCTTTCAATGCTAACAATCTTAATTTTATTACGGAAACACTGGCTGAAAGCCTTGAGATTTCATTTATGACAAAGAGGATCCCTGCCAAGAGAAAAGAAAAATCGCTATAATTTTTCTCTACAGTTCAAATTACATTTTGACACCTTCCTCAACTCTACCTGAGAAGCACTGATCATTGTAGAAAAACATGCAACAGGAAGACAATTAAGTCAAACATTGTTTAAGCTCATTCCTTGGTGTTTTCCAGTTACTGACACTCACATCTCAGCAGTTCTTATAACTTCTCTGGGTAAGTGGTTTCTGGTGATAATCTACCTGGAACTGCCTTCCAATTTAATAGCTACCTTTTGAACCACATGACCCTTCTTTTCTCTTACCTGACCTCATAAACATAGTAAATTCTGATAATCAGTAACCAGTTCTGCCCCTACCATTTACTGACAATGCTTCTTTTAATCCTTACAAAACCCCCAAAAGGTAGATATTATCCTTCATTTTTAAAATGAAGATACAGACTCAGAGAGATTAAGTAACAATTAAGGTCACAGAACAATTACGGGGTAATGCCTTGACTCGAACCTATATCTTTCTGACTTAGAAACCTCTCCCCATCAGGTAGTTTTAAAAAATATTAAAGCAATATATAATTCAACCTCTCTCTGATAATTCAAAACAGTTTCAAAATGGATAGGATATTTTTTCCTTAACACAGGAGAGAAGGAAGTAAATATGAATGATGATATAGGTATGTCTGGAAGGGAAAGAAGCTGAAGAAGTTCATGGTTGATGACCTCTATTAATGGAGAAAATGAAAAATCTAGAATGCCAAATAACAAAATTTGTATTATTTTAAGGCCACATCTTTAAAAGTATTAACTCTGGTTAACTAGCTCCCATTTGTCTTAATTTCTTAGACTTCATTATATTCTAAATTTAGGCAAAGTCTATAAAAATGATTTCCCCCCAATTTTTATCTTAAATCTATAGGAAAGTTGAGAGAATATTAAAAATCAAACACTTGTATGCCTTTTACCTAGATTAACCCACTGTTACCATTTTGCCACAAATTGCAAAATCTTTCTCTTCACAAATTTTTGCTGAAAGTAACCTACAGACATGAAAATTCTCTAAATAACAAAGCCTGCATCTTCTAGGAATAAGGATTTTTTCCTACATAATCATAATAACTATTGCATTTGGTAAAATAAACAATTCCTTAATATCATTTAATACATAGTCCATATTCAATCCCCCAATATTCTAAACAATATCTTTTTAGTTTTGATCAGTATCTAATCAAGGTTAACAAGGTAGACTTGAATGTTATGCCTCTTTTAATCTAAGACTATCCAGTTACTTTTGTTTGTTTGTTTTGAATTTTGCTTCCCATAACGAAGAGTCCAAGCCAATTATCTTTCAGAATGTCTCACACATAGAATGCCTGATTATTGTCTTGAGATTAGATTCAAGTTAAACATTTTGGGTAAGAATACTACATCATCTTTCAGAATGTCTCACATGTGGAATATCTGATTATTTTCTTATTATTAGATTCAACTTAAAAATTTTTGATAAGACTACTATATAAATGATACTGTATACTTCTTATATCATGTCAGATCAAGAGGCACATAAAGTTGAGTTATCCTACTGTTGGAGAGGGTAAGTTTGATCACTTCATTAAAGTGGTACATGTCAGATAGCTGTTATAAAGGCATGTTTTATCCTTTATAATTATTTAGTAATCTGTGGAGTGATATTTTTGAAATCACATAAATATCCTATACTCCAAAAATCTTAAACTCAATGGTTTTAGCATTCATTGACAATCCTTGCCTGAATCAATTATTTTGCTGTGGTTGCAAAATGGCTCTTTTCCTCATTGTAAAATTAAAATGAGTAAGCTTTATGGTATGTAAATTATGTCTCAAAAAACTGTTTTGAAAAAATTAACTCAGCAACTTATAGACTATATTGGGTCCATCTCCTGCTAGTGTCTTTTTCTGCCAAGAAATGACAGTTTGAACGTTTTACAAACGAGGGTGTTCAAGATGAGAGTGAGCTTAATAAAAGGGTTCTATTGCAAGTTTTTTTAATGGTAGTTTTCTAATTTTATCATTCCTTCTTTTAATAATTAGCTGGCATTCTTCTGTAAAGACTTTCCCGTGTACCTCCTTTTCTTTTTTAGGAATATCATTATAGACTCATGGGCTTTTCTTTTCCCTCAATCTATTATAATCTACTACTATTACTATTCTTTTTGATGTTCAAACCATCCTAATGTGGCCAGTAGGAGTCCCATCAAGCACAATCTTGTGCCCTGATATAACCTTATTAGTCACTGAACAATGATTGCTTTCTTGCACAAGAAGTCCCAAGCTCACTCTGTATTTTCTCAGCCTGAGGCATGAGATTAGACACTTTCCCAAGAAGACTTGGTTCATTTTAGAATGGCATTTAAAAGAAACCAAGACCTAGGTTCTGGGTGTGCTCATTGCTACTGGGGTGTGTCTGTCATTGCTTCTAGGCCCTTTCTGTGTATAGAATAAAGGAGCAGGAATTCATTACTGATATCTTAAATTCAAATTTATAATGCAAATATAAAAGAAAAGGAAAAATAACTTGTATCTCTTTGACTTTCAAGGAAAATCTTGACTTCTATTGTCCCTAACATGCTTTGCTTTATTTCTAAATATATATGAAATGGTAGTAATACTGGTATTATAATTCTGAATCTAATAATAGACCTATTAAGAAAGTTTAAAATTTATTTGCAGTTCCTTATATCCTTAAGATGACATCCTAGAAGGATGCATCATCAAGAATACTATGTTCAAAAGTTATCTGAACTAGGAGATTGTTATAAATTAGTTACATAGGTTTGTTTGGTTTCAGTATGTATTCAACTTTAGTATTTGTCTTCCTTCTCATTAATTTTTACCTAATTCTAATTTTTTGGTATGTAAAACATTTATATGGCCCTCAGGTCAAAACTGTATAAAAAGGCATATTCATAGAAGTCTCACCCCTATTCCAGTTCTATGTACCCTATTCCTATCCATCCTCTATTTTCATTAATTTCTAGTCTATCCCATATGTATTTCATTGAAAAAAATAAGGAAGTACAGTGTTTCAGAACTAAAATAGACATACTGTGAGTCAAACAACACCCATACAACAACTTTTATATGAATTTGTTCATAGAGAACATAACCTGACATGTATCACATTTTCTACTTGCAATAAATACAGAGAGTGGCATACAAGGAAACTCCCACCTGAATTCTGATCAATCCACTGCAGAGAGTCCATATGGGCATTCAGAATTCTGTAGATCTGCTGGAGCTAAAAACACATATAAGACTTTTAGATTATGATTATTCTGAGGTGGTAAATTAAAAATAAACATAAGAAATTGACATTAGGAAGTGGCTTTTAATTTCTTATGGTAAGAAATCGACTGAGAATTACTAAATACTAATGGTTTTTTGTTTTTTGTTTTTTTTTTGCTAATTCATATTTGCAATGCTCATTATCTTTATGTATAGGCTCAATTTAATTATTTTGTAACTACCAGGAATTGGATATCTATAATTCAATAAGAAACTGACTACCACAGTATAAAGAACATTAAGAAATATTTTACAAGACAACAAATTCATATAAAAAATTAAAAATAGCACCATTTGTCAACCAAATCAGTAATTTTTAAAAAATAGTCATACTCAGTTATCAAGTATGTGGGAAAATAGGTACAATTCATATATAGCCAAAAGTAATATAAATTGACTCAACCTTTCAAAATGTAAATTTTTATGATCCATATCAAAAGCTTTAAAATATTTATACCTTTTGACTCAGTCAATATATTCTATTTCCAGGAACCTATTCAGAGTAGATAATCAAATCTAAATAAGCGGTGATTACTGGACTATTTTATATTGGTCAAAGGTTGGAAATAATATCTCTACCAATTAAAAACTGATTAAATATATTAAAGTCATCCCTGATGAAATATTATAGTACCATTAAAACTCATGTTTTCAAAGAGTGGTTAAAATTTTTGAGAAAGACCATGAATAAATATTAAGTAAAGACAGAATACAAAAAGTTATATAGTTTCCAGTACTCTTTAAAACAAAAGAAATATTTTTAGCAGCCAAGCAAAAAAGACTACAAAGAAATACGCAGTATATTATCAGGGTACTGGTAATATAGATGACTTAATTTTCCTTATGGATTTTTATAAGAAAATGTGACTGAATAACACAGTGCATAATATGAACTTGCTTAATAAAAATTTTAGACATTAGGTGGTCTTTCCCATTGCCCCTCACCAAAAAACGGGGAATAAAAACAGATAAATCTCATCACTGTGAATACTGGAACACACAGCTTCTATTTTTCTACCCTGGTATATGACCCAGAGTAATAAAGCTTTGCTGATCTGGTTACAATAAATTATCTACAGGTATATTATTGTTCAGAAAATGTTTCTCCCTTTTCATGTCCAAGGATTTATGCTATCTGCAAAAAGAGCTGTCACTGATTTCATCCTTCTTTTATTCTGCAATCAAACAGCAATTACCCTTTAACTGACTCATCTTAAACATCCCAATCACCCCTGCCAGGAAAACAAAAAGACTCAAATCATTTACTACCCAGTACTAAAATAAAATAAAACAATCCAGGGCTAAGTAGAGAAAATGGACAACCACAGAATTATAGTCTCCTTTTACTAACTTGGTTGCGAACACGCCACTTATATTAATTCAACACAAAGAAACTAGATACCAGCTCTGCTGCATGTCTTAATCTGCATATATTTACCTATGCATCAAAATATTACAACAGAACAATTTTGAATTTTGGAATTACAATGGTAATCTAGTATTTCATTAAGAGAAAATCAGTATTTTGTAAACTCTTGATCATCTGTGTGAACACAGGGACATGGTAGCATGAATAATTCCACACTAATTTATATTTGTCCTTGTTCAACTTTAGATTCACCCAAAGTAGAGAATGGCATAATTTTTACAGCTGGAAGGAACTTAAAGATCATTTAGTCTATCCCTGACATTTTGCGAAAGGAGCCAAGACCCAGAGAGATTAAATGACTTAAACAAAATACTAATACTTTCTCAGCTATAACATGCTGTATCTTTATAATTTAAAAAAAGGTAATATGTATGTAGATAAAGAACTGTCTGTATATAATTGAACAAAGAGCTTATTAAAGAATGATCGCCACTTATGTATATGTCATTCATCTTCACCTACCCAGAACCTGGCCTCACTCCTAATTATAATTAACTGATAGAAAGCACAATGGGAACTCCCACAATGGGAGATCCCTCTTACTATTACTGCCACAGAGTGGGAGTGGGAAAAGGAGGACTCCATTTAGCTGCTAAGACAATAGGTAAAGGTACAGGAAATAAGCTCTTTAATTAGAGTATAGAAAAAAGAAAAATCAATTCTTTCTTATTGCCAAATTAATTCACAGCACCTTAACTCTAATTGGAGCCTCAGCTATATCTTCCACTGATATAATACATTTATTATGAGCTAAATAGTATTCTATGGGGTAGGTGAAAACCTAATAACCATATTTCACTAAGTTTCTATAGAAAAATGTAAAGTCTCAAATGGTCAACCTAACAAATGTTAAAATGCAATCTGATAAAAAATTAAGGATTGCCTGGTTATGTCTAACAGACACAAGCATACCTACTAACACGTATATGAGTATGTAAACAAATATGTAAAAAAAAGAATGAACTGGGTAATAAGTGAATAGAAAAATAAACACAGGTACATACTTACTTATGTGAAGAATAAGGGAGAAAACCCTAACAACTTAGGGAAGAGTAATATTTTCATCTTCCTGGGACTAACCACAAAAAAAATCACAACCTTTTTTGCCTCTAAATGTTTCCTGCTCCACTAACTACACCCAAGGGGCTTCATATCTCTAGAGGCAGGTAAGAAACCCTATAGAAGACGGAAGAAGGGGACTAGCTTAAAGGAACCACAGAATGCTAATTTCTTTTTAGAGACAGGATCTCACTCTGTCACCCAGGCTGGAGCACAGTGGTGCAAGCATAGCTCACTGCAGCTTTCAACTCCTGGGCTGAAGTGATCCTCTCACCTCAGCCTCCAGAGTAGGTAGGACTATAGATATGTATCACCATGCCCAGATAGATTTCTTCATTTTTTATAGAGACAAGATCTCTCTATGTTGCCCAGGCTGGCCTCAATCTCTTGGTCTAAAGCAATCCTCTTGCCTTGGCCTCCCAAAGTGCTGGGATTATAGGCATAAACCACCATACCTGGCTGAAATACCAATTTCATACTAAATCCTGGTTGTCTAAGTACACAAAGCAGTAAACACACTGGATCAGTAGTGCCAGCAGAACTTCCAAATATATTCAGGTGATTAACAACGTCCTTGAGATCTTGGGCCATTTGTTTCAGCTAAGCATCTATACTTCCTGCTAATCTGTAACTGAAAAGGCAAGTGAAATAAAGGGATTAACAAAAAGTGTTTTCTCCACTACCTTGTTATTGACATATAAACATGACACTGCCAATTGGATTTGCCCCAATTCCCCTGTCTTTTCAGTGGATCGCAGTTATGACCAATGATATATTTTCATGGATGCAGCATTTGTGACCTTATTATTACCATATTCTAAAAAAACTCCAAATGAGAAGGCTTTTATCTACCTTACCATTTTTACCATCACCTATTCATCCTCTAGGTGAATGCTGTGGGGATCTGCAGAGCAAAGGAATCCTTTAAGGTGTCAAAATACACCTATAGGACATTTACATACGAAAGAGAAGTTATTTAGGGTTTGGCAATATTCAATAAATGCTGAGATGTCTTCAATGGTTTTGAATACAAAAATTTTCAAAATAAAACCTCATATAAAGATACTCCATCAGGCAAAAAAAGATGTTTTGAGAATAAGCGTCACAATAATCAAAGATAGACAAATCTGTTAAGTTCACAAGTTACTTAAATTCTCAAGATTTCTACCCAAACTACACACACACACACATACACACACACACACACACACACACACACACACGAGACCCAGTCAATAAATATGTTTATGGGAATTAAAGTGGCCAGAGGATTTTTCAACCTTAATGTGTATAAAAATTAAAAGAGTCAATTAGATTTGTAGGTAACTACTGCCTTTCTATGGCATAGTACTTATGCCATAGAATTAGTTGCCTAGATGGTTGAAGATTCTGGCGAATATTTCATCACAATATAAATCTGGGCCAGGCACAGTGGCTCATGCCTGAAATCCCAGCACTTTGAGAGGCCGAGGAGAGTAGATCACGAGGTCAAGAGTTCGAGACCAGCTTGGCCAACATGGTGAAACTCCATCTCTACTAAAAATACAAAAAATTAGCCAGGTGTGGTGGTATGCACCTGTAATCACAGCTACTCAGGAGGTTGAGGCAGGAGAATTACTTGAACCCAGCAGGCGGAGGTTGCAGTGAGCTGAGATTGCGCCACTGCACTCCAGCCTGGGTGACACAGCAAGACTTCATCTTGGGAAAAAAATATATGCATATATGTGCGTGCGTGTGTGTGTGTGTGTGTGTATAAATCTGACTACCAAAGAGCAACTAGAAAGGAACTAATGTCTCAAATATTTCTTTAAATTACAGTTAAGATCTTATGGCCAAAAATGTAACTACACGTTAGAAAACAATACAAAGAAAAGAAAAATTCACAAAGGTTGAAATACAAAAGCAGAAACTGATTTAAGTTAGTACAGATCAGTTGTACTTACCACATTTAATGCTGCTACAAAAAAGTTAACTTGCAAGTATGTTAAAGATAGGCCCAGTCTTAACTCATAATAAGTCATTGATAAAATGAGTCAAATTTAGTCTCAATCTAGATTATGCTGCACATTCATACAAATTCTAATACTTAATAAATTGGTCAATTATCAAATCTCAGTTCCAGAGAAATAAAGTTACTTTGGGAACATTGGCACTGTATTGACAGGAGGTAAAGACTGAAGAGCTCACAAATAAAATATAGCCCTCCTAAGACATTGACCAAATCATTCCATTTTTGAAAGCTATACAGTTTGCCTCCAGATTAACAAACTGCCTTTAAAATAACAAATTATTTGTCACTAAAGCAATTGCATGAACATTAGTTTCAGCAGAATCAACATAAATAGGAGACCACAAATATCCCACAATACCATGACACCACACACATAAAATTTGTACTTCTAATTTAAGAACAAATTTGACAAAGACAAAAACTTTACAATGAACATGCATAAGGTTGAGAGTAATAACAGTACACAGAATGCTATAAAACAAAATTGCCAGAATTATTTCCTCATTTACAAGCATCTAGAAAAGATCAGCAGAAAACAGTCAAACAAATTGATAAATGTCAACTACAAAAGCTTGTCCTTTTCTACCGATTTGTATTCCTTGCCTTCCAATTTGACTTTTCCCCTCTGTTCCTGGAATGTTCTCATAATGCATAAGTCCTGTCCCATTCTTAGATCTTTATTCAGTTACTTACGTCTCCACACGCTCCTCATCTGCATGCTGCAGATAATGAAGTCCACTCTGGTCACTCATAGACTCCTCTAAATAAGTCAACAGAAATTCTAGTTCCTGCTGCTGTGACAGGATAAAATCCAATTCTTGTTCCAACCTGAATAAAATAAGTTAATAAAAGGGCTGATGAAAGGAATTTGGACGGACAAAAAAAAAGTTAACGAACTACAGAAGGAAAAAACACTGAATAAAAAAATAGGTCTTTAATCTTTCAACCTGGGAAATCTGTTTCTACCTTTTCTGATCCGGTTTCACTTTGTTCACTTCTCCATGTAAAATACAAATCTATAAAGAGAAATAAGAATACAATAATATAAACATTTAAATTTATATAACAATTTTAGAACAATATTAATTTTCTCACACATACTTTAAATATGAAAAATTTCTTTTCATTCAGGGTACTTATTACCTAAGGAATATATTTTGAGCTGCTCACCAATATTGGAATAGAAAATTAACCATAAGGCTGGGTATGGTGGCTCATGCCTGTAATCCTAGCACTTTGGGAGGCTAAGGCAGGAGGATCACTTGAGCCTATGGGTTTGATACCAGACTAGGCAACACAGTGACACCCAATCTCTACTAAAAAACACACACACAATTAACTAGGGGTGCTGATGTGACCCTGTGGTCCCAGCTGCTTGGGAAGCTGAAGTGGGAGGATTGCTTAAACCAGGCAGGTTGAGACTGCAGTAAGCTGTGATTGCACCATTGTGCTCCAGCCTAGGTGATAGAGCAAGACCCTGTCTCAAAAAACAAAAACATAAACAAAACAACAACAACAAAGAAAACCACAAAACACAGGTCTATTCTCTTGCGTTCATCTGCAAATACTTGTACCATGTAGGTAGATTAATGAAAATATCTTCTTACCATCTCACCATTTTCAATCAATGTATGGTCCCAAGCATTGACCTGAGTGGCCTGGAGAAGAAAGCACTTCTCTTGATCTTCCAGCTCAAGGTTCCACTCATTTATAGGACCGTCCAGTTGACCATTTGTCATCACAGGAGTTGGTACTACACTAAAACATAAAAGGATGCAGGATGATCCAATAATCATACTTTAAAAAGTGTGATCAGATTTTAAGAACAAACACAGGAGGACTCTGAGAAGAAAACAGCATGTAAGGAGTTTCTCATACCTGCTCCCAAAGAAAACAACCATAACTGGTAAAGATGATTAAAAAAAAAAAAACCTGCAAAGTCACTTGAAATTATCCTAGGGTAATATAGTAAATAAAGATTTATTAAGAAAACTACTAAATCATAGCAACAAGAGCTAAAGTCTGTGCCATAATCTACTCCTTCTCTTCGCCTCATTGCAGTTCAGCATAACAGAAGCTCCTTTGTGGGTAAGCATAGCTAAGGAGATAGGATTCTCTCTCCCCTAGCTCTTGGTCAAAGTGACCCATTCCCTGTCTGAGTAGTATCCACTAGAGAGTGGGCATTCCCCACTGGGCAGAACCATGCAGAATTCCAATTGCCCTGCCAAGTGGTAACAAAAAAGGCTCAGCAACTAGCGATCTTTGATCCCTTGACCCACAGAGCCCGTCAATGCTGATTCCTCTGCTGGGGCAGTGTTAGCAGGGCTCAGTGGGAAGGTAATCATCAATTCCCTACCTGGAAGACACAGGCACAGTCCCAATTACTCTATCAGGGCTCTTCCTGTGTGATCCAATGACAAGCTGAACCTAAATCCCTACCCAGTAGCAACAAGGCTCAATGAGGTAGTCAGGCAGGGTTAGTCACCATTAGGCTTCACCTCTTGCCTCTGGGTGTCAGAGACACCCAGTGGGGGACTGGATCTCTATACCCATCCAGCATCATTACAACTGAACAAGGGAATTCAAGTTGGGGGTTGTAGGGATCCCATTTTCCTACCACCCGTGGGGTCAGCAATACTCAATGAGGAGCTTGACCTCCACATCCACTGGCAAAGCCAAGACTAAATGAGGTAGAGCAAAGAACGCCTAGTCAGTACTTTGTCCCCCTTCTCCCATGAGCCTGTGTCAATTGGGCCCAGTAGAGAGATAAGCCTTCATACCAACCAAGGAAGCTGAAAGAAGTGATATGAGGCATAGTAGTTGACATCCTGCTTCTTCCCTCCCCTGTATCAGTGGGGCCAACAGGAAGCTGAGATTCTGCCTCCACCTGCAGCAAATAAGCAGTATGACTCAGTCCTCTACTTCCCTTTGATCTGGGGCCTTCAGGGCCCAGTTGGGAGCAGAACTTACATCTCCACTTACTGGCAATAAAGTGGTAGCATGCTGTGTTCACCTTTCATGAGGGATGAGTCAGTGGGGCTAAGCAGGGAGCAGAGTTTCCATACCATCCATCTTCATTAAGACAGCATGAATAAGTGCTCCACTTTTGCTGGAGTACTGTGGGTAACGTCCAGTGGGAAGCTGAACATACAAACACACCCACCCCTTGTACTACATGTTAATAAAGAGATGCTTGATGAAAAAAAAAGATGGAAATAGGACCTAAGTTTCCTAACATAATAAACAAAATGTCCAGGATAAAATTTTAAACATTACCCATCATATGAAAACCCAGAAAACCCACAACTTGAAAGAGGAAAGACAATCAATAGGTGCCACCACTGAGAAGTATCAGATGCTGGAATTACCTGAAAAGAATTTTAAAGCTACCATAAAAAACAAGCCTCAAACAAGCCATTTCAAATTTTCTTGAAACAAATGAAAAAAATAGAAAATCTCAGCAAAGAAATAGAAATTATGAAAAACAATCAAATGAAAAATATAGAACTGAAATGTAAAATAACCAAAATAATGAGCACACCTAAGGAGTTTTATAAGAGAATGGAGTCAACAGAGGACAGAATTAGAAAACCTGATGACAAATAGAGTTTACAGAAAGAGAAAAAATTTGCAGAAGCAAATGAAAAAAAGTCTCAAGGACTTGGAGGACAATAATAAAAGAGGTAACATTTGTATAATAATAGTTTCAGAAAGAGAGGAGAGGAAAGAGAGAATGGGACTAAAAAAGTCTTCAAAAAAATAAAGATTGAAAACTCGAAATTCGTCAAAAGATATAAACCCATAGATTCAAGAAGCTGGACAAACCCCAAACAGAATAACTTAAATCCATGCTAAGACACAAAATAATTAAACTTCTGAAAACTACAGACAAAGAAAAAAAATCTTGAAAGCAACCAGAAAGAAAAAATGCATTACTTAAAAGGGAATATCAGTTTAGATGACAGCAGATTTCCCATCTAAAACCATGGAGGCTAGAATAAAGTAACACAAAAGTATCAACAATGACTTCTGTATCTCGTGAAAATGTCCTTCAGAAATGAAGGGAGAGATAAAGATATTCTCACACAAAGTCAAATCAAGATTCTCAGCAAACTGACACAAGAACAGAAAATCAAACACTGCATGTTCTCACTCATAGGCGGGTGTTGAACAATGAGAACACATGGACACAGGGAGGGGAGCATCACACACTGGGGTCTGTCGGGGGGAAATAGGGGAGGGACAGTGGGGGGTGGGAGTTGGGGAGAGATAGCATGGGGAGAAATGCCAGATATAGGTGATGGAGAGGAAGGCAGCAAATCAAACTGCCACGTGTGTACCTATGCAACAATCTTGCATGTTCTTCACATGTACCCCAAAACCTAAATCGCAATTTTTAAAAAATTGAAATACAAGCAACTCTGTAACAACAACAACAACAAAAAAGATAATTTGTTGCTAGCAAACCTACCCTTGAAGATTAAACAGAAAGGAAATGAAAACAGAAGGCTTGAAACTTCATATAAAGCAGCGATCCCCAACCTTTTTGGCACCAGGAACTGGTTTTGTGGGAGACAATTTTTCCACAGACGGCAGGAAGGGCCTGGGGGAGAATCATCAGGCATTAGATTCTCATAAGGAGCACACAATCTAGATCCTTTGCATGTGCAGTTTACTATAGGATTTGTGCTTCTATGAGAGTCTAGTATCTGACCTGACAGGAGGCTGAGCTCAGGCAGTAATGCATGCTTACCTGCTGCTCACCTCTTGCTGCGTGGTCAGGTTCCTAACAGGCTACAAATCAGTACTGGTCTTCGGTCCAGGGGTCAAGGACCCCTGATATAAAGGAAGGAATATCAAATGGGTATAGACAAGGGTAAATATACTATTCTGCTTCTCGTGAGTTTCTTAAATCATTTGATGGCTGAAGTAAAAATTATAACCCCATGTGATGTGATAGTCAATTACAGAGAAGAAATGGCTGAGATAACCATACTTAAAAGCTATGAAGGGTAAAAGGAATTAAATGGAATTAAGGTTTTTACACTTCACCCAAAGTGGTAAAATGTTCTATGACTACACTGCTGTAAGTAATGCATGTATCTGTAATACCTAGAGCAACCAGTAATAAAGCTATACAAAATACTGTATTTAAAAACACTATAAACAGAACAAGATTATCCCCCCAAATATTCAAACCACCCACAGAAGGGTTAAAAAAAAGAAAGAGAAGAACAAAAATTAAAGCCAACAAACAAATAAAATGGCAGAATAATTACCTTAAATATAAATGTGCTAAATATACCAATTAAAATACAGAGACCGGAAGAGTGGATAAAAAATGATCCAACAATATACTGTCTATAAGAAATTCACTTCAAATACAAGGATATATTAATAGATCGTTTGAAAGTAAAAGAATGAAAAGAATATAGCATGCAAGGGTCATTTCTAAAGAAGAAATAGCGGCTGGATGCGGTGGCTCACGCCTGTAATCCCAGCACTTTGGGAGGCCGAGGCGGGTGGATCATGAGGTCAAGAGATCGAAACCATCTTGGCCAACATGGTGAAATCCCATCTCTACTAAAAAATACAAAAATTTGCTGGGCATGGTGATACATGCCTGTAGTCCCAGCTACTTGGGAGGCTGAGACAGGAGAATTGCTTGAACCCAGCAGGCGGAGGTTGCAGTGAGCCGAGATCGCACCACTGCACTCCAGTCTGGCGACAGAGCAAGACTCTGTCTCAAAAAAAAAAAAAAAGAAATAGCTATATTAATATCAGATAAAGTGGACTACAGAGCAAAGAAAATTACTAAAACCAAAGAGAGGTATTACACAGTGATAAAGGAATCAAGGCACCAGGAAGGCTAACAATCCTAATGTGTAAGCAACCAAACAAGAAAGCCTCAAAATACATGAAATAAAAACTGATAGAGCTAAAGGGAGAAATAGATAAATCCATAATTAAAGGCAGGGACTTCAAAAAGCCACTCTCTACAGCTGAAAAAACTACTAGACAGACTCCAACATTACAGAATCTGAAATTACAGTGAAGCAATAGAATCTAATTTACATAAACAGAACTTTCCACCCTACAGCAGAAAAACAATTTTCAAATGTCCATGGAACATTCATCAAGACAGACTGTGTTCTCACCCACAAAACAAATCTAAATAAATATAAAAGAATTGAAATCATACAAAGCATATTCTAGCATCACAATGGCATCAACTAGAGATCAATACAGAAAAAAACAACAAGAACATCTCCAAACACTTGGATATTAAACAACACACTTCTAAATAATAAATTAGTCAGAGGAATTCACAAAGGAAGTTTAAAAAGTATACAGAGCTGAATGAAATCACAACATAAGATAATATGTAGGTCACAGTTAAGCAAGTGTTGAGTGGGATATTTATAGCACTAAATATGTACTTTGGAAAAAGTCTCAAATCAACAGTCTGAGTTCACACCTCGACAAACTAGAAAAAGAGTAAAATCAACCCAGTGCAACCAGAAGCAAGGAAATAATCGATATCAGCAAAATTGAAAACATGAAAAGAATAGAGAATAATCAATTAAACAAAGGTGGCTCTTTGGGAAAAGATCATTAAAATTGATAAAAGAAAGACACCAACTACTAATATCAGAAATGAAACAGAATATCCCTACAACCATTAAAAAGACAATAATGGAATATGAACAATTTTATACTCATACATTTAACAACATAAAAAATGAACCAATTCTTTAAAAACCATATATTCATCAAAGATGAACTAGATAACCTGAATAGTTCTAGAACCATTAAATAAATTGATTTGTAATTTAAAAGTCCCTTTAGCCTAAAAGCCCCTTTAGCCAGGCACGATGGCTCATGCCTATAATCCCAGCACTTTGGGAGGCTGAGGTGGGCAGATCACTTGAGGTCAGGAGTTCGAGTCCAGCCTGCCAACATGGTGAAACCTGTCTCTACTAAAAATATAAAAATTAGCCAGATGTGGTGGTGGGCACCTGTAATCTCAACTACTCGGGAAGCCTCAGCTGAGGCAGCAGAATCACTTGAACCTGGGAGGTGGAGGATGCAGTGAGCTAAGATCTCAACAATGCACTCCAGCCTAGGAGATAAAGTGAGACTCCTTCCCAATAAATAAATAAATAAATACCCCTTTAAAAGAAAGACACAAGCCCAGAAGGTTTCACTAGAGAATTCTGCCAACATTTTATGAATTTACACAAATTTTACACTATTTCTTTTAGAAAACAGAAAACAGAATACTTTCCAGATCATTTTTATAGAGCCAATATTACCCTGATATCAAAACTAGAGACATAAAAAAAGAAGAAAACTATAGACTATTAGCTCTCATGAACTTAGATACAGAAGTCCTTATAGTACCAGGAAACCAAATTTTAAAAAAATGTATCAAAAAATTATACACCATGATCAAGTGGGATTTATTTCTCATATGCAGGGCTGGTTGAACATCTGAAACTCAATCAGTGTAATCCACCACTTCACCAAGATAAAGAAAAAAATCTTAAAAGACTGTATCAATTGAGGCTGAAAAAGCATTTGACGCAAATTGATTTTTGACAAAGGTGCAAAAGCAATTCGGGGGAAGATAGCCTTTCAATAAATGATGTTGGAAAAACTCAACATCCACAGACAAAAAAAAATTAATCTTGACCTAAACCTCACACCTTATATAAAAATTGACTCAAAATGGATCACAAGCTTAAATGTAAAATGTGAAACTATAAAACTTTTAGAAAAAAATAGAAGAAAATCTTTGGGATCTAGGGCTAATAAAAGATTTATTATAATTGACACTAAAAGTACAATTCATTAAATGAAAATGTGATAAATTATAACTCATCAATTAAAAGTTTTTATTCAGCAAAAGGACCCTGTTTAGAGGATAAAAAGCCAAGTTACACAGTTAAAGAATATACTTACAAGCCACATATCTGACAAAAGACTGGTATCTAGAGTATATAACAAACTCTCCAGACCAAACAGTAAAAAATCAAATAATCCAAGTAGAAAATGGACAAAAGATATGAATAGACATTTCACCAAAGAGGATCCACTGATGGCAAATAAACATGTGAAAAGATGTTCAACATCATTAGTCATCGGGGAAATGCAAATTAAAACCACAATGAGATATCACTTCACATCTGTCAGAAGGGCTAAAATAAAAAGTAGGGACAACACCAAATCCTGGCAAGAATGTAGACAATCTGAATCACCTATACGTTGCTAGTGGGCATGTAAAATGGCACAGTACTCTGGAAAAGAACTTGACAGTTTCTTTAAAAAGCAAAACAAAACAAAAAAACAACATGTAAGTACCACATCACCCAACAACTGCACTCCTAGGCATTTATCCCAGAGGAATGAGATTATATTCCTAAAAAACCTGTACACTAATGTTCACGTCAGCTTTTTTCATAATATCTAAAAAACTGGAAACAACCTATATGTCCATCAACAGGTGAATAGATAAATAGACCATTGTGCATCCACAACGCCATGGAATACTACTCAGAAATAAAAAAGAACAAACTATTGATGCACGTGACAACTTGGGTGGATCAGAAGGAATTATGCTGAATTAAAAAATCCAATCCCCAAAGGTTACATATGTATGACTCTATCTGTACAACACTCTTGAAATGTCAAGATTATAGAAATAGAGAACAGATTAATTGTTGCTCAGAGTCAAGGAAAGGAGAAGAGTGGGTGTGGCTATACAAGGGCAACAGGAGGAATCCTTGTAGTGATAGAACTGTTCTGTATTTGACGGTAGCAATATTAATATCTTGGTTGTGGTATTATACTATAGTACTGTTAAGATGTTATCATTGGATGAAATGATATAAAGACCATACAGAATGTTGTGTATTATTTCTTACATATACATGTGACTCTACAATTATCTCAAAATAAAAAGTTTAACTTAAAAAATGAACAAATACTAGAGAGAAGCATAGTATACAGGCTCCAGAACTTGACTATCTGAATTTTAATCCTGACTCAACCATTAACAAGTATGCGACTATGAGCAGATTACAAAATCTCTAAATGCTCTTGTTTTCTCATCTATAAAATGGGAACAAAAACAGTGCCTACCTCATAGGGTTACTGTGAGGATAAATGACATGATGCTTGTAATGTACTGTCATCTTGCTAAACATAAGTAATTAAATAATAAGTGGTAGATATTATTAGTAATAGTAATGATTATATTATAACGATATTCAGAAGGCAAAGGTGTGCTGTTGGTTGTTCAACTTTCTAAGCTACAGAAATCTTTCTCTAATTGTTCCCTCAACTCAGTCATGTAGCTAACTTTCAAATATTCTAAACCTATCCAAGCAAATGTCTTGTACATGATAAATAAAATAAAACACATGCAAATTTTCAAATAAATAGGCTTACCTAACAGTTGAAGTATAAGGTACAAGGTTTTCAAATCCTCCTGATAACAGTTGTTGGTTCACAGTAAAGCCACTGGTGACTGTGGTAGTAGTGGCAGTGGTGACTGTGGTAGTAGTGGTGGTGGTGACTGTGGTGGTGGCAGTCACTGAAGTTGTAACTGGAAAATAAAGTGTATAACGTTAGTAAGAAATGAGAAATTTGTTTTATTTAAGCCTTGATCATTCAGATTTAAAATTATGGAAGCATTTTTAAACATACAAATTTGAACTTAAAGTTGTGGATTCGAACTCAACACTGTTGTAATATGAAATAATATATGGCAGGCCAGGTACCTGGATTAACTTTCCAGCTGAAAACTAAAACTCATGGATAAATTCATAGAAAAATAAAACTTCTAACCAGCCCAATAACTATGAAAGAAATCAAATCAATCCTCAAAATTCTTCTAATAAAGAAAATTCTAGTCCCAGATGCCATTGCTGGTAAGTTTTACTAAACTTTCAAGAAAAGAATAATTGCAATTTATAAAAGATCTCTGTACATCTATATCTTTGCATACTTACATGACTGTACCTGTGTAATTAATTCCTAGAAATAAAATTTATAGATCAAAGTGTCAGCATGCTCTAAATTTTAACATAACTTGCCAAATTGCCCTATCTAAATGATTTTGCCAATTTATGTCCCTATCAATAGGAAAGAGTGCCTATTTCTCTATACCACAGCCAATACTAGGCATACATTTTTGCAAACCCTAGGAAAAAGCCTCTCAAAGTTTTATCTACAGCCAAGACCTCTCTCCTATGTGTCTTTTTTGGTTACACCTCTTTTAGAATGTCCTGCTCTCCGTAGATAAAATCCTAAGCATACTTCATGGCTTGACTCAAATTCTTTGTTCCCCATATTTATCACCCACTTCTCTCCTACTTATAGTTTTCTTTTGGTTTTCTGAACTTCTGTAGCACTTTTGGTTCTTATTACACACTGAGCACTTAATAAACAACGCACAGAAAATTGTGGCTGGTAGGGAGCTGGGAAGGTTTTATTTGCTTCTTTTTGGTTCTCTGTATTTTCAAATGTTCTTACAACTAGTAAATGCCACTTCTGTAACAAGAAATCTGTTATGAAAATATAACATACATGATTGCTTGTTTTATGTTAGCCTGCTTTCCCAATTAGCAATATTTTCAGGTTAATGACCACACTAGATAAATGCGTAAACCATGGCGCCTGCTTGCTACAAGCACTGACTACTCTGAGGGAGGCTAGCCTGAGGGAACATTCCTGCTGAGGGAACAAGCTCAAATACCCATTACTTGTCCAGATAACTCTGTCCTTTTTGTTCCTGGTTCACAGTTGATTGCGCAGGATGGCCAAGTGAAGGATGGGAAGCCATCCAATGTACTACTAGCAGCCTACCTGAGGGTCTGGCACAAAAATCTCTAGCCAAACAGGATTAAGATGAGTCAGAATTTCACTTCCAAAAATGTAGCAATATGGAAAAAAAATCTGCTTCTAGGCAGGTACTGGGAAATATTTCCAAAAGTATAAAAGGAATCCAACTATAGGCAGAGAGACTTGAAAGGACTGACAGAGGAAGGACATGAAGTAGAAGTGAGGGACCATGAGCAAGTCAAAATGAAGAATAAGGTAAAACAGAAAGGCAGAGAAAGAGATAAGGAAACCAATGAGAAATTTTTAAAAAAGAAAAAGCAAAGAGAGAATAACCAAATTATGCTTATGCAATATTTGATTTAGGAGGTCCCTAAAACTGCCTTAAGAATAATTCTTAAGGTCCAATTTCCTTGAGGTAAGAGTGTCATGTCAATGACTTTACTAGAATTTCACAAGACTCTATTTCCTTTTTGGCCACAAAAGTTCTTATGATAATTCCCCATTCTTTATGTTAGCCCTTGTGAGGGTGAAATGTGCACCACAGAGGAAGAACATGCCCAATCACAAAGAAGCCCAGGAGTCACCATGGTTAGAACAATGGAGAGATTACAGATTGGATCCTGTGTGATATTCTTTACAACCATAAGTAATCATTTTACTCATCTGAGAACAAAAATCTTATCTGAAAGGAAGTCTTTCCCCAGAAATGCTAAAAATCAATGATAATACCAATAGACTCCCTTTAGTGATTAATTCACCCAAACACTGAGTAACTACTACATTCAAGATAGAAAAAAAAAAGTTTTTTTTAAATGAGCCCTTCTTGTAAAGGAGAATATCTTCACCCAAAGATGGTTTTCTAATAAAGTAATCTGTATTTCCTAACAGATAGATATTCTAAGATGTATAATTGGCCGGGCATGGTGGCTCACACCGGTAATCCCAGCACTTTGAGAGGCAGAAGCAGGCAGATCACTGGAGCTCAAAAGTTCGAGACAAGCCTGGCTTACATGGTGAAACTCTATCTCTACTAAAAATACAAAAATCAGCCAGATGTGGTGGCACACACCTGTGATCGAGGTACTCGAGGGGCTAAGTGGGTGACAGAGTGAGATTCTGTGTCAAAAAAAAAAAAGATGTATACTCAAGAGGAAACAGCAAATTCTAAGAATGTGTATACAAACACACATACAGAGTATGGTACCATTTTTGTAAAACAAATTTAAAGAATGTTCGTATATGCTTAGAAAGAAGTCTAGCTAGATAAGCAAACTGTTCTCTCTAGAGGTAGTGATATGTATACATGCATGTATGTATTGTTTTTACATATAAGCAGCCCAAACATAAAGGAATCCTGAGTCATTTTAAAATGGTATGATTATTGTAACGTTTTATACAGTTTTATTTTTGTTATTTTTCATGCTATTTTTAAAGGCATAAATTAACTCTGGCATATTCAAATAATAATATTTCAATTAATACCAAAAAAGGAATGGGTTTGAAAGTTCTATCACAGTCTGATTTTGCAAATTACAACTTTGGTTTTAACCAGTTAATACAGTCAATACCACATTATCTGTGTAGTAAAAGGGAAATATGGTTCTAAAACTAATACAAAAAAACTACATACCAAATTTGAACTCACATTTCAATAAATCTCATTTTGATAGTCTTAAAAATCATTACATAAAATAGTGAAAATATCCCTTAAAATATCCTACTATCCAATTTTCCTATCCTGTCCCTGATCAACAATTCTGCATCTTATTCCATACTGGGAATGGACATCAACACCTTCCCAGACTATAAAATAAAACATTTGCTGATTATACCTAGGGCACAGAGTAATCCCAAATGGCTGTAAATTTGCAGATACAGATGCTTGAAAGCTGCTCTGCAAGACTGCTTAGTGAGATAAAGAATCTGAAGAAGTAAATACACCTGAAGAGAAAGAAAGGTAAGTAGAGGAAAAAAACACCCCAAATTTGGGTTGAGAAAGATCCATGGGGATGAGAAAGACCCATCCCCATAATTCAATTACCTCCCACCAGGTCCCTCCCACAACATGTGGGAATTATGGAAGCTACAATTCAAGATGAGATTTGGGTGAGGATACAGCCAAACCATATCATGGTGCTAAGGGATGGGTTAGTGGCAAAAGTAATATTTGTAGGAAGGAATTTGAGACATATAGAAAAGGGCTGGGTATGACAGAGTCATGAAAGAACCTGCCAATCCCTATTTCAGTGATTCAACCCATGACTAAAAGAATCAGGGTTTTTTTTTTCATTATTTTTCAGGGAAACAATGTGTTAACATTTTTTGCAAATATGGTAACTTGCAATGTTCTTATGACATACCCTTCACAAGTCTCATACGTTGGCCAGTTAGCCTACTAAACAGTAGTAACTCAGACAGTTATGTAAAAGAAGAAATAAAGAGATGAGGCCAGGGGTGGTGGCTCATGCCTACAATCTGAACTCTGTGGGAGGCCAAGGTGGAAGGATAGCTTGAGCCCAGGAATTTGAGACCAGCCTGGACAATGTAGTGAGACCTCATCTCTACTAAAAAAAAAAAAAAAAAAATCAGCCAGGCATGATGATGCACGCCTGTAGTCCCAGGTATTCAGGAGGCTGAGGTGGAAGGATCACTTGAACCCATGAGTTTGAGACCAGTCTGGACAATGCAGTGAGACCTCGTCTCTACTGAAAAAAAAAAAAAATCAGTTGGGCATAGTGGTACATGCCCACAGTCCCAGGTAGGAGGATCGCTTGAATCCAGGAGATTAGGCTGCAGTCAGCTATAATCACATCACTGCACTCTAACCTGGGTGACAAAGTGAGAGTGTATCTTAAAAAAAAAAAAAAAAAGAAAAAGAAAGAGATGATATACATCTCTGTTTAGGAATAACTATTTTAAGCTTAAAAGGGATTGACTTTTAATTTAAGCCAGATTAAAGAAAGATTCATTTCATCCCTAAGTACATTTTTTAAAGTAAAAACAAACAAGACTTCTCCAAAATTGAGTCTGACTTAAAAGATAGATTTAAGTAGATGACCCCTTACCACCTAGCTCACAATAGCTATGGGCAATGGATAACCACAACTTAACTAGCTCATAACTGGCAGAAACAAATTTAGAATAGGTCTAGGGAAACTCCTGTAATCAACTTTAGAAGAGGGTCAATTTTAATAGAGGTCAAAACTTAAACTAACTTTTAGAAAAAAAAAAAAAAACTTCATCAATCTCAACCAGCTAAACACTGTGATCAATAACAAAAATTCTTAAGTTTTATGGTTGACAAGAATTTGGCAGCTTTTTTGCTTGTAGTCATCTCAAAGAAGTAACATCATCGATATCAACTGTCTCATTCTACTCTTTGGCAATCATCTACATAAATATATTGGTGTACCTTTTGGATACTCTGATGAGATGGTCAAAACCACTTAGCCCTAAAAGCCACAGAACTTACTTACTGCTTGTTATGAAGCATATTTCCAACGAGAGTCCCAAGATTCTAAAATCTTACTAACTGCAGTAAGAGCTGCTCCACCTGCTCCAGAAAATTTTAATGCAAATCCCAAAGTTATAATACCAAGTGTTCTTGCCAAAATTGTTGGAGCACCAACTGCAGAGAATAACATAATATTAACTATTACCCTTTATTTAAAAAATAGTGAGAAATTTATACAGTCTTTTTCATCTGAAGAATCCTTTAGAAACTTTTGGTTAAACTTCAAAACACCATGGTCAATCCATTTATATGAAATGTCCAAAAAAGGAAAATCCATGGAGATGGAAAGCAGATTAGTAGTTGTCTGTAGCTGAGGGATCTTATTGGAATGATGGAAATGTCCTAAAACTAAATATGGTGATAGTTACACAATTCAATAAACTTACTAAAATCATTGGATTGCATACTTAAAGTAAGTTAACTTTATGATGTGTAAGTTATAATTCCTTAAAGTTAATTAAAAAATATTGTGGTCCCGATATCTTTTCATTATGTAGGCAAGGACATCAGAAGAAGAAAAGTGGGGGAACCTGTCTAAAGTCAGAGAGCAAGTTTTTGACTGAACATGGAATTAATTCAACAATTTTAACTCCAAACCTTGGACATGGTCATATTCATGAACTCTATCATAGTTGAGAAGGATACTGTTTACATATATCGAAAGGATTCCAGAATCATAGTCATGTCTCAAAACTGAAATCTAAGTGCTATATAACTCCTATCATAACTAATCTTAACTAATGCCTAACTACGCCAATAGCAGAAGAGGATGGTGATGGTTAATTGAGCACTATTCATTCTCAGTTAAGCATCAAGCATTTTCTGGCTAGTTATATTCCCAGAAATGGAGACAATCTTACTATCATAGAGCTGGGGAGGAGGGCTATTACAGCTAGGATTACAATACAACAAAATTTAATGATGAACATTATGACATTGTAAAGAAGATACCTTGAAATAAGTCAGTTTATAGAGATCTGTAAGAAAGAATTGCCTAAGGCATACAAAATTCAGTATTTTCTTTCTTTCTTTCTTTCTTTTTAATTTAATTTACTTTAATTTTTCTTTTTTTTTTTTTTTGAGACAGGGTCTTACTCTGTCACCCAGGCTGGAGTGCAGTGGTGCAATTTTGGCTCACTGCAGCCTTGACCTCCTGGGCTCAAGGAATCCTCCCACCTCAGCCTCCCCAGTAGCTGGGACTACAGGCATGCATCACTATGTCCAGCAATTTTTTATTATTTTTTGTAGAGACAGGGTTTCGTCATGTTGTCCAAGCTGGTCTCAAACTCCTTGGCTCAAGAAATCTACCTGCCACAGCCTCCCAAAGTGCTGGGATTATAGGCAATGAGCCCTGAGCCTGGCCTGAATTTAATATTTTCAACATTTGCTATTACTATACTAATGGAAAATGTGTAACTAAGAAGTTGGGGTTACAAGATAATATCTCACCTCTCAGCTGAAAGCACTCAGCTAGATGGTCCTCTTCAGGGGGAGAGGTCACAAGACATCACACAATGTCAATTAGAACCCCAAAACTACAGCTCTTCCTTGATCATGTTCCACTTCTGATCAGTAAAATGTAAGGACCACAAACCAGGTCAATATTGAAAAATACACTACAGCAAGGCTCCAACATTTATTTCTCATTTTATCTTAGTTACATGGATAATAAGGGCTTCTTCCCTTCAGACATACTTGGCAAAACTCTCACTCTGCATATTGTTAACAACTTCAAGAAGTTTTTTCAAAATATCACAATATTAATAAATTGTACGCTTAAAGTTAGCATTTTAAGCTATAATAACCATGTTAATACAAAAAAATTAACAGCTAAAGCCATGACAATTAGGTTCTTAAGCAAAGCTACTATTGATATCAGCAATTATAAATGGGTTCAAGAATAATGATAATTTCTGAGATATAGGAGATCTGTAGCTTATCCTGGCAAATTGAGTAAGGTAGCCTCATGCGAAATAACAGTATTTTCTTTGGAACTGGCAACTTACATGAGAGCCCAACACCAGCAGTGGAGGTTAAAACATTTGATACTGAGGTAAACTGCATGGTGCTTGAACTAGTGGTGGTACCAACAGTAGCTGCTGGAGCCAAACCTAAAATACAAAAAAAAAAGCAGAAAAATATGTCACTAAAAATAAGGTTTCGAAGTAAAACACCATTATAACAAGGTTCATTAATATGGAAAAATAAAAACAAAGCAAGGAAAAGCAGGTATCCTGAAATCTAATTAATAAGACAGAGTAAAAGCTTGATCAAAAAACAAAAAAAGTTCTTTGGTACTACTTTAGTATAGCCAGTCTTCTAGCACCATCATAACAAAGAAATTCTACTTTACTGAAAAAGTAGTCCTAAGAGGGGGGATCCACTTCCAGAACTGCAGCATAGAAGTATCATGGACCCATTCCCAAGTAAATCCATAGCCAGCAAAAAACATTTTTTTAAAAAATTGGAAATGGCTGAATATTGTTCTAAGAGCCCATAGCAAATGAAGAAACATTTATTCAAGAAAATCTGCTAAAACTCAGTCATCTAACAATGACAGCCTATGGCATATGAGCCACAAAACACTCCTTTCCTTCCACCATCCCCTTGCTCACCTTGATGGAAGCTACTCTCCAGAGAGGGATGGCCAAAACTGGACTCCCTCTGAACCCAGCTCCCAACCAAGGAATAGAGTGGGAGGGACAGGTAGCCAGCATTTCTTACCACCTCCAACACAGAGCTGAAAGGGTGAAATTCCTGTTGAGTACACTTAAGAGTTCAGGGGCTCCCTTCCTTTACTCACAGGTGGAGGCCCTACCCAAAGCAGAGAAGGCTGAGAATACCGAGGCCCCAATCACCCTCACCCTGATTGTCCCACCCCAGTTCACTTGCAGGGTTAAGGTCCATGCCTGAAGAGGTAAGCAAGAAGACCAGTGGCTAATGTCACTGCCCAGTACCCAAAGCACTGGCTGAACGATTCTGCCCAGGGATAAAGGCCATTCATGAGAACAGAGAGCTCCTAAGCCATCCCCAAAAGAACTGACTTCATTTGAAACAGAGTGTGAAGACATTCAAGCCCAAAACCTTACTCTATAAAATGGAGATGTGGGTGGTAAACAATCAAGAGGAAGCAGGTAGTTTTATGAGAATAACAATTTAGGGTGTAACTTGGTTAGTTTATCAGAGATAACCAGGGAAAAAGAAAGCTGAAAAGAGCCATCCTGAAATCGGAAGAATTAAGTACTGATATACGCTAAAACATGGATGAATCTTGAAAACATTATGCTAAATGAAAGAAGTCAGACCAAAAAAAAAAAGTCTCACATTGTGAAATTCTATTTCTATGAAACATCCAGAATAGGCAAATCCATAGACAGAAAGTATGTTAGTGATTCCCAGGGGTTGGGAGGAAAGGGTAATGAGGAGTGACTGCTAATGGGTACAGGGGTTTTTGGGGGGTGATGAAAATGTTCTCAAATTACATAGTGGTGATTGTTGTACACTCTGTGACTATATTTAAAATCACTGAATTGTATACTTTAAAATAATGAATTTTAAGATATGTGAATTATACTTCAATTATGCTATTATTTAAAGAACACATTATCATCTCAATAGAGTCAGAAAAAAGCATTTGATAAAATCCAATACCCTTTGTGGCAAAAACACTCAACAAATTAGGAGCTTCCTAAACAGGATAAAGGGCACTAACGAATATTCTACAGTAACATCACACTTAATGGTGAAAGACTAAATACTTTCCCACTACCATCAGAAACAAAACAAGGATGTCTGCTCTAACCACTTCAATTCAACAATACATTGAAAATTCCAGCCAGGATAGTAGGCAGGAGAAAGAAATAAAAGGCATGAGAATTGAAAAGAAAGAAGTAAAACTATCTCTATCTATGATCATAAATACAGAATATTCTAAGAAATCCATTAAAAAATCTACTAGAACAATAAACAAGTTAAGCAAGGTTGCAAGATACAAGATTCATATGTAAAAATAAATTACATTTCTATATTATAACAATGAACAATACAAAATGAAACAATATAAAAATGAAAGAAAGTAAGAATATAATTCCGTTTATGATTGCTCAAAAAGAATCAAATACTTAAGGACAATTTTTAAGTTACATAATGTACACAAAAATATGAAACATCATTAAAAGAAATTAAAGACATTCTAAATAAATAAAAAGATCTCATGTTGATGGATCAAAAGACTTAATATTGTTAAGATAGTGTGATAGAAAGAAAACTGGTTCCCAAAGATGGCCTAATATCCAGAACCTGTGAACATACTGCCTTACTTGATAAAAGGGACTTTACAGATGGGATTAAAGTTAAATACTTTGAGATTATCCTGAATTATCCAGGTGACAAAATTTAATGACATCAATCCTTTAAAGTAGAGAACCTTTCCAGGATGTGATCAGAGGTAGAAGTGACTATAAAACAACGGTCAGCAAGATACAAAATTGTTTATACAAATGGCCAATAAAGCACATGAAAACATGCTCAATATTCTTAGACATTAGAGAACTGCAAATCAAAGCCATAATGAGATACTACATTATACCCATTAGGATGGCTATAATCAAAAAGATAGATCAAGTGTTGAGAATGTGGAGAAACTGGAAATCTCATACACTGCTGTTGGAAATGCAAAATGTTGCACCTCTTTGGAAAACTGTCTGGCATTTCCTCAATGGGCTTACATAGTGTTACCGTATGACCCAGCAATTCTACTCTTAGGTATATATACGCCAAAAACAGATGAAACATATAGCTACACAAAAACATATACATGAATATTCGTAGCAGTATTATTCAAAATAGACAAAGGGTAGAAACAACCCAAATGCCTATTAATTGATGAATGGATGAATAAAATACAGTATATCCATACAACAGAATTGTATTTGCCATAAAAGAAAAAGTAGTAATACATGCTGCCACATGAATGAGCTTTGCAAACATGCTAAGTGAAAGAAGCTAGTCACAAAAGACTGAATAATATATGAATCCATTTATAAAAAATGTATCATTCCATTACAGAGACAAAATGTAGATTAGTGGTTGTCAAGGAATGGGGAAAGGAGGAATAGGCAATGACTGCTAATGAGTAGAGAGTTTCTTTTGGGAATAATGAAAATATTCTAATATGGCCTGCTGTAATTGTTGCATAGCTCTGTGAACAACTGAACTGTACATTTTAAATGGGTGAACTGTACAGTATGTGAATAATAAATGGAGGCCTGGAATAAATTTTCAGAAAACAGATTACCTGCTTCTTTAAAAATAAAACTATAAAACTGGAGAAATTAATGCATAAAGACACAAATAAGATTAATGAGTTACTTGAAAGCAAAGTTCATATCTTTTTATCCTCACTATAGATCAAGGTACATGGCACATAAGAGTAATTGTTCAATAAATGTTTCTGCTGAATTGAACCAACTTTTTCTAGACTCTAACACATAATTACAGATATTCTATTTCACCTTTAAAAGGAAAAGTGCTTAATAAGTAACTGCATTTGCATCTATTACTGCCTGCATTCAACTGTCGAGCAATTCATGGTGACAAATGATGTAAGACTCTGCTATCCAAAATATCTAGGTCCTCTGGGGGTGAAAGGGACAGAGAGGAGATGTGGGGAAGGAATTGGAAACTTTACCACATACAAAAATGACATAGAATTTATACAGTGCAATATCCCCCTGCTTCATTTAGGAGAAGAACCATATGTATACATTTAAAAAAATAATCAATTGTATAGCAAAGGTATTTATATTTACAATTCATTACCTACCTGAGAGGTTGAATTTTAAAAATGGGTTTCTGCACTCCAGCCTGGGCAACAAGAGTGAAACTCCGTCTCAAAAAAAAAAAATGGGTTTCATTGCTACTTCAATTTTTTCATTTGAAATTGCATATTCATGTCATCTGCCCATTTTTCATCAAAGAATACTGTGTTATTACTGACATTTTAGAATTTTATTTTAAAATTACATAGCTATATTGCATAATGGGGGTTGGGCTTCTAGCGTACCTATCACCCAAATAGTGAACACTGTACCCAATAGGTAATTTTTCAGCCTTTACTCTCACCCCCAACTCTCCCCTTTTGGCGTCCCTAATGTTTATTATTTCATCTTAATGTCCATGTATACCCACTGTTTAGCTCCCACTTATACATGAGAACATGCAATATTTGATTGGCTATTTCTGAGTTACTTCACTTAGGCCTCTGGCTCCATCCACGATATTACAAAGGACATGATTTCATTCTTTTTTATGGCTGCACAGTCCAACCACTTATGAACATTTAGGCTGATTTCATGACTTTGCCATTGTGAACAGTGCTGCAATAAACATACAAATACAGATGTCTTTTTTATACACTGGTTTCTTTTCCTTTGGGTAGATATCCAGCAGTGGGACTGCTAAGTCAAAAGGTAGTTCTATTTTTAATTCTCTGAGAAATCTCCATATTGTCTTCCATAGAAATTGAGATAATTTACATTCCCATAAATGCTATTACTGATTTTTAATAAAAGTGTATATCAAAGCTATTTATTTTGTCATATGTTGCAATAATTCCTCTACTGCAGTTTGCCATTTAGTTTTTATTTTATTTTTTATGTAGTCAAGTCTTTCCATCATTTTTTCCTCTGGTCTATTTCTCCATATCATAGTCTATGTCTTTATATCATGTTTAAAAAGATTTTTCTTGTAAACATATGAAAAGGTGTTCAACCTCATTTTTAAGAGAAAATTACAAATTATAACTACATTGAAAATAATTTCATTTAACAAATGGCAAGAAGCCAAAAACTAAACACATTCTGTTAAAGACACTGTAACGAAGCAGGTAGCCTCACAGGTTCCTATTGGGATAAATTGGTACAACTATGGGAAAAAAGTGGTCAGTGTTTTAAAAAGTACAAATGCATCTATCTTTTGAACCAGCAATACTTTTTCTAGAAATTTATCCACAAAAATATACTTGCATACTTGTAAAATGACAGGTAAAATGATATTCATTGCATCACTGTATTAGTAAAGGATTTAATCCCAGCTCTTAGGGAGGCAGAGGCGGGAGGATAGCTTGAGCCCAGGAGTTCGAGACCTGCCTGGGCAATATAGTGAGACCCCGTTCTCCACAAAAAGGAAAAAAAAAAAAAAAAAATAAGCATAACTTCCCTCAAAGCAACAACCCCCACCCCCCCTTTTCAAAAAAAAAAAAAAAAAAAAAGGATTATATAAACCACCCAAATGCCAATCAGGAAGGGGCTGGATATATAAATTATAGCACATTCAGAGCATGGAATACTATAATCCTATAAAAAATACTGAGGAAAAACATACTGAGGAAGCTCTCTATATACTGACTAATGTGAAAATATTCCAAATGTGTAAAATCAGTGGATAAAGTTTTTAAGTTTAAAAAGCAAGGTACAGAATGGGTATAAAGTATACCACTTATACCACAAAAGGCAGAGGACTAAGAATATGTATTTTTTTTTCTCAACAAACTCATGAAGAAGCTCTGGAAAACACACAATTACAGTGGTTAACTGAGTATGGGAAAGGGGCAAGAGTAATACAGATGCAGATGGGCAATAATATACCTATTTGTGCTATTTATAATTTTATTTTTGAATCATTTGACTATATTATTTTAAACTCATATATAAATGGTTATCACCTCAACTCCAGAAATATTATTTTTACATATTTTTATATTCACCTATGCTTTCAAAAAATTTACGGTTTCTCCTTCCCTCCCTCCCTCCCTCCCTCCCTTCCTTCCTTCCTTCCTTCCCTCCTATCTCTTTCTTTTTTTTTTTAGGTAGAGTCTCGCTTTGTCACCCAGCTGAAGTGGTGCAGTGGCGCAATCTTGGCTCACTACAACCTCTGCCTCCTGAGTTCAAGTGATTCTCCTACCTCAACCTCCCTAGTAGCTGGGACTACAGGCATGTACCATCATGCCTGGCTAATTGTTTTTTCTGTATTTTTGTTTCTGTTGTTGTTGGTTTTTAGTAGAGACAGCCTTTCACCATGTTGGCCAGGCTGGTCTTGAACTCCTGATCTCAAGTGATCCACCCACCTCGGCCTCCCGAAGTGCTGGGATTACAAGCGTGAGCCACTGCGCCCGGCCATGGTTTTACTTTCTACCTTAAGTAACCAAGGACTTCTTTCAGTAAATCTTTTTAGATAAAATTCATCCCCTCACCCGCAATAACTGGTTAGCCAGATAATGCAATTCATTTATTCACTACTCTATTCTCTATCTCACAAATTTGAAATGTCACCTTCACAGGCACAGGTTTGTTTCTGTACTGTACTTTTAAATATTTCACTGATTTTTCTCTCTATCCCTGTTCCATACCAGAGTTTCAATTATTATGGCACTAGAATTTTTTAATTTTTGTTACACAATATTTTAAATTTACAGGAAAATAAATTTATAATAATTTTCGCATATTTTCTTGCAAGTACTCATTACTTTCCTAAGAAAAAAAAATAGAAATGGCTACTCTCATGCATTTATTCCCCCACATAAACTGTGAAATCTTGTCAAGTCCTTCCTTCCTTTCCATCTCCCAAAGATGACCATTATGGTTTTACAAGAATTGCATTAAATGTATAGATTAATTCAAAGATAAACAGCATCTTTATCTTCTGTGCATCCAGTGGGTCTTTTCATTTATTCACATCCTCTTTTACATTTATCAGTAAAATTTTGTGGTTTGCTTCATTTAAGACATGCACATTTTTAAAGTTTATTCCTATGCATCTCATACTTTTAGCTGAAATTGTTAATGAGATCTTTCTCCATTATATTTCCCAACTGCTATTGCTAAAACATGGGAAAGCTATTGATTTTTGTATTATTTATTTTGTAACTGGTCATATTACTGCCGATACCTCTTTACTATCTCTAATTAAATTTATACTTGATTTATGCTCGTATTTCAAAATTTTGATCATCTGTCCCAGACACTGGCATTATTTCAGGAGCCGGACCTTAAATCACGTACCTAGAGGTAACTAGGGAAACAAATACCACTTAGTATGATTTGCTTTTAAGTTAAATGAATCTTAAAAAAGGATTTAAGAGACAAAAATCATAGCTTCGTAATCATAGTACAAGATCAGAGCTGTTCTACATTACCAAATAATGCTTTGTTATGAGGGACTGTACTGTGCACGGTAGGATGTTCAGCAGCATCCCTGGGCTCTGATGCCAGTAGCATCTCCCTTGTCTTGACAACCCAAAATGTCTCCAGATATGACCAAAATTCTATCATGGTGTGGCCAACTATCTCCAGCGGAGAACCACTGAACTAGGAGAAGTGTTCAATATCACAATTTCCTCCATCTAGTGCTACAAGGATCCCAAAATCAGCCTTAATTCATTTACGTTTAAGAACGTAAGAAAACGCCAACTATCTTAATAAATAGTAGGGCATAGAAAATAGCATTTTTTTTAACAGAACAAAGGAAGTGGCTTTACACTACAAGATAGGGGGGACATGCTACAGTAACAAGAATGGTGGTACTAGAACAAGAAGAAACAGATCAACAGAACAGAATAGAACGTCTAGAAGCAGAGTCAACCATATACAATAATTTGGTGTATCAGGAAGGCAGCAACTTCAATTAATAGAGAAAGGAAATCTATTTAATAAAACAAAATGGTTCAATTAACTAATCACTTAGGTGAAAAAACTAAGATTCTTAAAAATCTAAAACACAAAATAACCAAAAAAATAATATTGAGATGGAAAGGCCTATAAGAATAAGCCTTGAGAGAACCCCTAAAAAATAAAAGTTTTGACAACATAATAACTATCTTAGGCTAGGTGCGTGTGGTGGCTTACACCTATAATCCCAGTGCATTGGGAGGCCAAGTAGGGAGGATCATTTGAGATCAGCTGTTCAAGACCAGCCTGGGCAACATAGCAAAACCCTGTCTCTAACAAGAAAAATATTAGCCAGGCATGGCAGCATGTGCCTGCAGTCCTAGCTACTTGGGAGGCCGAGATGGGACAATCACTTGAGCCCAGAAGTTTGAGGCTGCAGTAAGCTATGATTGTGCCACTGCACTCCAGCCTGGGCAACAGAGTGAGACCGTCTCTCTAATTAATTAAAATTTTAAAGACTTCCATTTCAGGGCAGATGGATTAGCTGTACTTCTCCCTCTTCTTCCCACTAGATACAACTAAAACCGCATGGTATTATATATAAAATAGACGTAAGAAGGCCAGGAGTGGTGGCTTACACCTCTAATCCTAGCACTTTAAGAGGTTGAGGTGGGAGGATCACTCGAGTTCAGGAGTTCAAAACCAGCCTGAGTAACCTAATGAGATCTTGCCTGTTTTTTAAAAAAAGAGAAAAAAGTAAAATAAAAAATAAATAAACTTAAGAAGATCCTGAAAGGGGGAGAGAAGATGGCAAACCGGCTAGGGATTCCAAGACCAAAGGGACAATATGGTGTTGAGTTTCCCAGGTTTTCTATTTGCCTCATATTTCCCAGGCTTGGAGTTGAATAAGCTGGCAAATCGGAAATGCCAATGGGTATAAATTTTTCAAAAATCCCTAACAAAAAAGTCTGCTTTTTTTTTTGAGACAGAGTCTCTCCCTGTTGCCCAGGCTGTAGTGCAATGACATGATCTTGGCTCACTGCAACCTCCACCTCCCGGGTTTAAGTGATTCTCCTACCTCAACCTCCCAAGTAGCTGGGATCACAGGAGCTACCACGCCTGGCTAATTCTTTGTATCCTCAGTAGAGACAGGGTTTTACCATGTTGGCCAGGCTAGTTTTGAACTCCTGACCTCATGATCCACCCACCTCAGCCTCACAAAGTGCTGGGATTACAAACGTGAGCCACCGTGCCCAGCTGAAAGTCTGCTTTTTTCAGACAAAGAGCAAGGAAAAGGGTAGCCTGGCAAGTCAGAAAACTTTTAGACAATAACTGCTCTAACTATAACCAACCACCACAGAAAAATCTGTGGTCCTATCCCCACTTATGCCAGCAAACACCAAGTGAAAAGCCTAGACATCCAACCTCCTGAAGCTATAATAAGGCATCCCAACACCCTCGCCAGGGTGGTGTCAAAGAAGGCCAAATTCGAAGCCAGGTTTTTCATCCCTACCAGCAGTTAATGAACTCCATCTTCACCTTGTCAGCAGAAACCATGTTGGGGGCAGGAATCCCTGCTCCATCTAGCAGTAACTTGGAGACCCTCACCTCAGGTGTCCACTGAGACCAAGTATGGAAACTGAAGTCCTACTCCCATTCTGCAGTAAAAAGGCAGCACCTTTCCCCCTCTTCCAGAATAATGTCGAATAAAGCCAATCACAGCAAAAGGTTTAAATCAGATCCAGAGTCTCATAACAATATGAGAATATCTAGGTTTCAATTTAAAAATGACAAAGATGTTAAAGCATTCATGATAAAAAATTCATCAACAAGCAATTATAAACACACTTAGAATAAATGAAAAAAAAAACAGACAGCACAAAAAAAGAAGAAAGAAAACAAGAATGTCTTGGTAAAGAAACAAGCAGAAATTTTAGAATGAAAAATTTATAATAGATGAAATGCAAAGGTTGGTAGAAAGACCCAGCAGTAGAATAGAGGGAGAGTACAGAAATAAGAATCAGTGAACTGGATGATAGAATAATAGAAATTATCCAATTCAAATAACAGGGAAAAATAGACTGAAAAAAAAAAATTAACAGAGCATCAGGTCCTGTGGGACTATAACCAAGGACCTAACATTCATGTCATCAGAGACAATAAGAGAAAAAGGGTAGCGCTAAAAATGAAATAACAGCTGAAAGAAAAAATAGGTGAAAATGTCCAAATTTGGAAAGAGACATAAATGAACAGACTCAAGAAGCAGAGTGTGAACCCAAAAAGGATAAACGCAAAGAAATTTACACAAAGACACATAATAATTAAACTTCTGAAAACTAAAGAAAAAGAAAAAAACTTGAAAGTGTAAGAGAAAAATGGCATCTAACCAAGAGAGAAAAGACTATTTAAATGAAAGAGGATTTCTCATCAGAAAGCAGGAAAGCAAGAAAGAAGTAGCCCAATACTTTTCAAGTACTTAAAGAAAAGAATTGTAACTCAGGCCTAACGAAAATATCCTCCAGAAAAAAGAGAGGAAATCAAGATATTGAGAGATGAAGGAAAGCTCAGAAAATCTGTTGCCAATAGACTATGGTAAAAGGATGGCTAAAGGAAGTTATTAAAACAGAAAGGAAATTATAAAAGAAGAAATCTTAGAACCTCAGGAAGTAAAAACAACAAATAAAAGCAAAAATATGAGTAAATACAACAGGCTTTCCTTCTCATCTTTAGTCTTCTTAATTATGTTTGAAAGTTGAAGCAAAAATTATAACCCTGCCTGATATGGTTATAAATATATGTAGAGGAAATATTTAAGACAATTACATTACAAATAGGAAAGGGTTAAGGGACACACAGGGAGGAACAGTTTTTAGACTTCACTCAAACTGGTAATATGACAATGCCAGTAGACTGTGATAAGAAATGTATACTGTATATAATATCTAAAGTAACAGTAAAAGCTATACAAAAAGGTACTCTCAAAAACACTATAGATGAATCAAAATGGAATTCTAAAAAATGTTCAAGTAACCAATAGGAAGGCAGAAATGAAAACTATAATTCAAAAATGACAGACTTAAGCCCTAATACAGCAATACAATAATTATAGTACATATAAATGGTCTATACATACCAATTAAAAATTGGTAGAGGGAATTAAAAACACATCTTAAGTATATGTTGTCTGTAAGAAAGTCACTACAAAAGTAATGATATAAGTAAGTTGAGAGTAAAAAGATAGGAAAACAATATGCCATGCAAGATTAATCAAAACGGAGTGGGGAGTAGATAAATTATTGTCAGACAAAGTAGACTTCAGATCATAGAAAATTACCATAGACAGAGGATATTTACATAATAATAAAAGGGCCAATCCTCTAAGAAGGCTTAGTAATCATACGTGTATGAACCAAACAACAGTGCTTCCCAATATGCAAAGAAAAAACTGATGAAACTTACAGAGAAATTCATTATTACACAGTTAGAGATTTCAATAACCCTCTCTTACTAATTGATAGAACTAATCAGAAAATTAGCAAAGATACAGAAGAACTCAAAAACATCATTAACCTTCAGGATCTAATTGACATTTATAGAACACTTCACCCAACAAAGCAGAATACACATACTTTTCATTTTAAAAAACAGAAACTGGTGCTCCCAGTCTGAGGTGTGCCTCCACCGATGAAAGAGAAACCTGAGTAGCAGAGGAGGGTGCAGAGCCAAAAGCAAAAGGAGGGGATGTTGTCACCTCATGTGACAGGGTATTGCTTGTTACAGCATTAGTAAGAGTGTTGGCACCTACCCCCAAAGCCCCTGCAATCACTGTAGGTTGTGTGGAAGTAGTGTTGCCCAAGTTTTTTAATTGTTGTGGGTATATAGTAGATGTATATCTTTATGGTTACATGAGATATTTTAATACAGGCATATTCTAAATAGGAAAAAGGAAACAAAATCAACATAATAGTTATCTGACATATTAAATGGCAGCTAGATAACATGACCCCTGTGAAATTAAGTTTTAAATGTTAAGGTTTTGTTCTACAGGTTATTTCATCTCAATACAGAAAGATAACCAGCTATTAATATAGGAATACATGTAGAGAGCTCCATATTTCTCATTAATGGATAAAGGTTACATAATTTGATCCACCTTAAGGGGAAAAATGTTTTAAAATATTTTAACAGGGAAAGACTAGTTCAGAAAATTTTGTCTTCAGTAGAGACAAAAAGACTTATACTTCCTCTTTCTGCCAGTCCAGCACTTTATATTAAACAACATAAGTTTTCGTTTTAGGCACGAAATCAAACTAGAAGCATCCTTTTAATAGAATTTTTAGAGATTTTTAATCTTTTTCTCATACTAACCTTCAGAAAAGTTTAGAAATTTTTTAATGTATTTCATGACCCATGACAAAATACTTCAATATTTAAATTAATCCTTCTAAGAAAGATTATTTAGCATTCAATTACAAGTTATTAGATAACTATAACAGGATGAAGGAGAATTCCAGAAGGAATACCCTAGCTTTCACCAGGTTCTCAGGTGCTACTAAAAGACATGAGGCTATCAATGCTATGAAAAAACAAGTAGATTAACCTAAAAAGGCACGAAATGAGTATCTCCTTTAAAATTCTGAGATGCAGGAGGGAAAACTATATAATCAAGTTTATTACAATGATACATAGAAAAAGAACTCTCTGAAGATTGACTTATTCAGCAAGTAGCCTAATTTCAGGATGACACATTTCCAAAACTCAGTGAGTACTCCTCCTATGGTCCACATAAAATGAAGGGAGACCACAAATCAGAATTTAATGTGCCTTGTGCCTCAAATCTGAGATGACTTCAAGTTGGTAGACTATTCTTGGGAATGAATAGCATAATTCCAAATAGATTTTTCTTTTTGAGATAGGTTCTTGCAGGCCGGGCGCTGTGGCTCACACCTGTAATCCTAGCACTTTGGGAGGCCGAGGTGGGTGGATCACCTGAGGTCAGGAGTTCAATGGATAGGTTCTCGCTCTGTCACCCAGGCTGCAGTACAGTGGTGTGATCATGGTTCACCGTAGTCTTGACCTCCCAGGCTCAGGCAATCCTCCCACCTCAGCCTCCTGAGTAACTGGGACTAGAAGCACATACTACCATGCCTGGCTAATTTTCTGTATTTTTTGTAGAGATGGAGTTTTGCCACGTTACCCAGGCTGGTCTCAAACTCTTTAGCTCAAGCAACCCACCTGCTTCGGCCTCTCAAAGTGCTGGGATTACAAACATGAACCACTGTGCCTGGCCACAAATAGTTGATTTAGAAACAGCATACCATTTATTTACCCAGTTTGTCTCTCGGAGACAATTACTTTTGTATCCACTAAAAAAATCAGAAACTGTATTGCTCTTACCCTAAGGAAAATTCACTTCCTACTGGGCCAGGAGTTGACAATAACTGGTATTCCAAAGATGAATCCTGTAGTCTGTGTAGCTGGAGTTAGATGTGAATAAGCCAGTGGAAGATGAAGATGTACTTGCAACTAATTGGGATGAAACACTCAAATTAAACCCTATTATGCCAGGTGTAGAGAAAATAAACCCTGTAGTGGAAGTAGTCGCTGCTGTTTTCACAGAGCCAAAAAATGAACCCACCTGTAAAGTTCCTCCAAAATTAAACCTGCTCATGACTCCAAACCCTAAAAGAGGATAAGAGAAGAATGGGGAAAAAATTAGCACTCTCAATGAGACCTCCAAGAAAATACGGTGGACAGAACCACACTGGAGTTACACCCTCACACTCCAAACTTCTAGAAATACTAGTTTATAATCACTTGATAAAAACATTTTTAAAAAAATACAAAGCAAAGATTTTCCAGAAAGAAGGACAATTTTCCAAGTGTCAGACAGAAAGGGAATTCATATCCACGAACAGAAGTTAATGTTGCTTAGCCCAAGGTGATACCTTGAATGAGATATGTGCCTTAATAGCTGGAAATACAATGCTGAATTTGGGGTACAATTTAAGGCTACCTGGTAAGACCACAGGGTCCTGAATCAGCAGAGACCTAGTGAAGTTTAAATCTGGGAAACATCTACAGAAGGATGGAAAAGACATAGAGACATGTGAGAATCCCAAACTGCTACAGAAGATATGCATAGATGGCTCAAATTCAATTTATCTTTGTGATGTAGAAACTTCAAGATAAGATGTTATCATAAAAACTGGCTAGGTATTGATAAAATCTTCAAAGCCCAGGCAGGTTGCCCATGACATTACTCAAAAGGGACATCTCCACTTCCTAGGTCACATATGGTCAAAAAAAGCCCTCCAAAGATTAACTCAGAGACAGGAATTAGAAAACATCTAAGTAAGTCATCTTTAGACCTAAAGAATGAGAGAATTCTTATCTAAGAAATTAGAGACAAAAGTGCAATCCAAATAACACATCAAAATATATGTCTGATATGTTCAAAGAGCTCAAGAAAGAGATAGCATCCATAAAACTAAGCGAATGTGAAAAAAGAACCAAGAGGAAATCCAAGAAACACCTATCAGTATTAGAAATAAAAATGCTCAAAAGACAGATTTAAATAATAGACTACACACAGTTGAAGAGAAAAAGAAATAGCAAATTAGAAGAGAGAACAGAAAAAAATCTGCTCGAACCAGAGGGTAGATTAAAAAAAAAAAAAGATGGGAAAGATGACAGAAATTAATAGATGAGGAGAAAGAGAAGCTCCAACATATATATCCAGAAGGAACAGAGAAGGAAAAAATAGAATGACAAAGGCAGTATTCAAAGAGTTAATAACTGAATTTCCTAGAACTGAAGAAAAATTAGTTCTGAGATTAAAAAGCGACCAAGTACAAGCAGGCAATCCCTCCTCACCACCATACACACACACATACCCGTTATATACAATATATTGAAACCCTATAGAGAAAAAATTCTCATAGTTACCAGAGAGAAAAAAAACTAATTTACCTACTAAGCAGCAACAACCAGATTGACAGCAGGCTCTTCATTAGCAATATTAAGCGTTAGAGGACAGTGGAAAAATATCTTAAAGTGTTGAGGGAAAAATCATTGTGAAATTATAATTCTATCCCAGTCGAAATTAATAAAATGAGATGACTAAAAATTAGTTTTTAACACAGTAGCTCTGAAAGGCAATTCCAAGAAATCAGTTTCAAAAAGATTTCATTTAAGCTAAGAGTCGCATTACTTTATGCACCACTAAGAAAGGAAGGGGGAAAAAAGCATTAACCTGTTACAATTCCTCAAGCATGCATATACTAGAAAAATGTATAAGCAAAGTAACTTGGTTAAGATACCTCTAAAATTCACATTCAGAGTTCAATTTTTCCTTCCTTCCTTCCTTCCTTTCTTTCTTTTTGAGACAGAGTCTCGTTCAGTCACACAGGCTGGAGTGCAGTGGTGTGACCTCAGCTCACTGCAACCTCCACCTCCTGGGTTCAAGCAATTCTCCTGCCTCAGTCTCCGAAGCAGCTGGGACTACAGGCGTGTGCCATCATGCCTGGCTAATTTTTGTATTTTTAGTAGAGACTGGGTTTCACCATGTTGGCTAGGCTTGTCTCGAACTCCTGACCTCAGGTGATCCACCCGCCTCAGCCTCCCAAAGTGTTGGGATTACAAGCATGAGCCACCACACCCAGCCCCAATTGTCAACTCAAATTTCTTGACATCTTCTATGCTACCAGGACCACTGTTAAAGCAGCATTTTTAAAAAGAACTTATAAGAGAGCTAAAAGCCATTTTTGCTATACTCTTAAGTCAGCTTTGCAAATATGTACACTAGCTTCCTTTTGTCTCCCATTTCAGCATATTGATAACTAAATCTGATTTACTATCTCCTTCATTCTCTCCCCACAACCCCTATTTTCTAAGAGTTAAAGGTGATCCTCCATTGTCTCAGGGATTTTTCACTCCAGTCATCCATTATGAAAGTTTTGATCCTAAAGATTTTGATATTATCTGTGCATGCAGTGACAACTATCATGTCACAACTGCCACCTGGCCAAAAAGACGCCATTCAACTGTTAGACTCGTTTCCATTTCAGAGATGTTAAGATATGAAAAAAATGTACCTCTTTAAATAGCTGAGACAGAGCATCTTGAATACTGTTTGGTGTCATGGGTGTAAGAGAAAACTTTCCCCAGAGTAACTCTGAAGGATAACATTTATCTGAAATGTGTTAGTTACAACATGCTTGTTTTTAAGTCTTACACACATCTTAGAACTTTTTAAAAGTGAGCTCCAAATGGTGATTTCAACTGTAATAACTCAATCTTGGAAGGCACAGAAAGGGAGGCATTATTAACTTAGAATAAGAGCATTTGCTGTATTTAGTTTTATATTCCCAAGTGTATACCACTTTCCTGAGGTTACAAGTGCTATGTTTTATAAATTATAATAATATAATGTTTTATAACATATAATTATTTATGTATTATGCTTTAATATACATGATAATATAAATACTGATAGAAAAATTCATTGTTGTCAAACCATGGTGGTTGTTTACACTGTAACAGAAATTGAAAAACACTTCCAGATTTAGGTATTGTCATCAATGCTATATTGCAGACAAAAAAAAAGTTTCTGGTAGCCATCAAAAGGTGGAATTTTTTTCCTATGCCCTTGCATTTACAGAATTTCTATTCTTTTGGAAATAATTTAAGAATCTTCCTATTACATGCAGCACATACCTTTAATTTTTTCTGCCTTAGAAATTTGAGAAATAAAATAAAAAATCACTTTTTGGACTAAAAGTACATTTTTGCCACTAAAAATTTGGAATTAAAGTTTCTTGCCCTTCCATCTCATTTAGCTCTTAAATCTTTCATATCCTCAGCTTTTTTATTTTTTAATCTATTTTGCTTGACCAGTTTCTGACAAAGGTGTTTAAAAGCCTCCAATTATTATGAATTGTCAACTTCTGCCTATAATCTCATTGCTTTTTCCTTTATATATTTCTTTTTTTTTTTTCTTTTTGAGACAGAGTTTCACTCTTGTTGTCCAGGCTGGAGTGCAATGGCATGATCTCCGCTCACTGCAACCTCCACCTCCTGAGTTCAAGTGATTCTCCTGCCTCAGCTCCCAAGTAGCTGGGATTACAGGCATGCACCACCATGCTCGGCTAATTTGTTTTTGTATTTTCAGTAGAGACAGGGTTTCACCATGTTGATCAGGCTGGTCTCAAACTCCTGACCTCAGGTGATCCACCCACCTTGGCCTCCCAAAGTGCTGGGATTACAGGCATGAGCCACCACGCCCGGCCTCCTTTATATATTTCAAGACTATATTGTTAGGGGCCTATATGGAGTACACAGTCAATAGAATCTTGGTAGATTTTCTTCCTTTCATCAGTGTGAAGTATCTTATTATTATTAAACTGCCTTAAATCATATTTTGTCTGACATTGATGTTGCCTCACCATTTTTCTTTAGGTTGGTATTGGCCTAGTGTATCTTTTTCCATTCCCTTGTTTTCAACCTTTCTGTGTCATTTTAAATATGGTTTTTCTAAGTAGCATAGCTGAAATATTTTAAATCCAATCTGACAGTCTCTCAGTAAGTTTAACTTACTTATATTTATTGTGACTACTGAGACTATTGGATTTTTCTTCCATCTTACTTTGTGTTTTTTATTTGCCATACTCTATATATCTTTTATCTTTTTCTGCATATTTGGATTGATGAGATTTTCTTTATTCTCTTAATTTTTCCCAGGCTTGGAAGTTACATATTCTAATTATATTAATTTGTATACATTCTCTCGAATTATTGCTTTTAACACAGACTTAAATTCACATTTTTTAAAACAAAGTCTGAAATTAATCAGCATTCCCTATCCTTTTTTAACAAATAGGAACTTAGCACACTTTAGCTTCCCTATGCATATCATTACTTTATTAAAAAATGGGAAACAAGTCTGTACTCCCTATCTGTGGCAATCAACAGGAATACTCTATCTCTGCCTTGTTGGGTTTCTCCAGACAACCTCTCTTCCTCTTCTTTCTTTATTTATTTATTTATTTTTATTGCATTTTAGGGTTTGGGGTACAAGTGAAAAACATGCAAGATTGTTGCATAGGTGCATGCTTGGCAGTGTGATTTGCTGCCTTCCTCCCTTTCACCTATATCTGGCATTTCTCCCCATGCTATCTCTCCCCAACTCCCCACCCCCCACTGTCCCTCCCCTATTTCCCCCAACAGACCCCAGTGTGTAGTGCTCCCCTCCCTGTGTCCATGTGTTCTCATTGTTCAACACCCACCTATGAGTGAGAACATGCGGTGTTTGATTTTGTGTTCTTGTGTCAGTTTGCTGAGAATCATGGTTTCCAGGTTCATCCATGTCCCTACAAAGGACGCGAACTCATCGTTTTTGATGGTTGCATAATATTCCATGGTGTATATGTGCCACATTTTCCCTGTCCAGTCTATCATCGATGGGTATTTGGGTTGGTTCCAGGTCTTTGCTATTGTAAACTGTGCTGCAATGAACATTCGTGTGCATGTGTCCTTATAGTAGAACGATTTATAATCCTTTGGATATATACCCAGTAATGGGATTTCTGGGTCAAATGGAATTTCTATCTCTTCCTCTTCTAAATGACCTCTCCTTATCCACACCGCCTAGCAACAAGAGCTCAAAGCTGACAAAACTACAGCTTTGTAAGTTGAGCCCCAGCTTACAGTCTCTTGGATGACTCAACGCAAGCACACGTATTCAAAGAAAGAAATACTAGATGATAAAGGCCCCCAAAAATCATTAGAGCTCATTTGAAGGGCTACTAGAAATGAGCAGAATGTTCTGTACCTGGCAGTCCAATCTAAATGGGGCTTACTGAATTAACTAAGTGGCTGGAGAGAAAGAAAACAACTGAATGAGTGTGGATGCCCATCAGACTGTCTAGTCATTTAAATGTATTGGAGGCTCAGTTTACTCACTTCTAAAATTCTGGCGGTTCCATTAAGTGAATAACCAAAATATCATTTTAAAAATAAGTTTGCAAAGAACTATTCACATATATTACCTTGGTCTAATTTAATTTTATATAAAGTGCTATATGCAAGCTTTTCAAAATATAATGCTGGGGTTATCCTCGCTGCTGGTGTAGAATCAGCAAATCAAAGATAATTATAGAGCACTATTAGCTGGCCCAGAGAGTGATCATAAATTGGATTTCAAACTATAATTTTAAAAGATCACTATTCATCTATCTCATGTATCAGCATGCAAATTATCTGCTCTGTGTACTACCTACTGTTATTTTTTGATTCTGGGAATGTTCTCGGTAGTAGGAAACCTGATCTAGAATCAATAACTGATGGTAGGTCATTTCAGGACACGCCACTTTACCACTCAAGTTCTAGACTCTCTTATGTAATATAAAGGGGAAAAGATAAAAGGAAGCATTTATTGAAAGTGAAATCCCTTACCTTCATTACCTAACGACAAACCAAAAGGTATTTTGACCTCCATTCTATAGCTGAGGAAGCAGAGGCTCTGAAACACTAACTTTCCTAGGGTCAAGCAACTAGTAAGTGAAGGAACTGGACACAATTCTTCTATTTTAATACTAGCTTAAGCAACACATCATTAGGAAGATAAATCTGTGTGTCAAAAGGCAGAAACAAAATTAGTTCAAGCTCGAGTACCTATTGTAAGCCATTTCAGCATAATGTTTAAGGATTTCTGTCTCACAAAGTATAAATGATTTTGAGAGTAATCATTCATTTCCCTACATTCACTTCGAGAAATGACTTTCAAGAGGTGAACAGCACAGAAGCTTAGCCATACAATTTATTAAAAATTGTTCCTAGTTTCTTGGAAGCAAATAGACTATTCTTCCTTAGAGGCAACATTTTCCCTAAACTGCTTAGTTACTTGACAACCATCAAGTTCCACGAATGCACTCAACCTTCTCAAGAACATCATGACTGACAGATCTGGCCCAAAAATTCACATAATATGATTAGTCATGTTAAAAAACCATTTCTATAAATAGCAACCTCTGACAATGCATATGGTTTTTTAACACATCATTAATTAGAGAGGCAGAAATGCAAAGGAAGTACAAATTCACGGAAGAAACCCCTTGTTCCACCAAGATATAAAGTCTTCCAGAAAAAGTACTCAAGAACAAAGTAGAAAAATCTAAACCTCAAAGCACAGTAATGACCTTATTTGTCAGTAATAGTTATGGATGCCAACTCTGGAAATAAAAACTGAATTACTAATGTCTTACTCTAAATGTTTCTGTTCCCAGAGAGAAATTGATAGGGAGAGGTGAAGTTAACACAGGCATTTTGAAGGAAACAGAGAGGGATCAAATTTCAAATGGTAATCATCTTATGACAAAACAAAATATAGGACTTCTGAAAATGGTACATTGGTTTTGAGTTCATATTAAACATCTTAAGCAGTATAACTTGCTGATTATCTTTCACATTAAGTTCTTCTTTCCCTGCTTCATACTATAGCTTCTCAAAGCCTTAAGGTCAGAATCTAATTTTAAGACCTAGAAAAAGGTTTTTTTTTTTTTAATCCCAAAATGAGGATTGATTCTTCAAATGTTAAAAGTGTGATATTGTCAAAGACTGTAAATTGCCAAAATTGTAAAATGCTCATTTTCAGTGAGAGATTTTGGCAGTTATAAAATTGGAAAAGGAAAAACCAGTAGTGGGGTGGGAACAAAGGCAGAAAGAATCAAAAGAGGGAGAATCTTGGAGGAGCTATGAAGGACCCAAGGGAGGACAGAGTGTATGTGTAGGCATGAAGAGCAGAAATACCCAGGAAGAGGTATGGCTGCTTGGAAAAGTGGTGGAGGGATCCAAGGGATGGCAGGGATTAGGGGAGGGTAAGTGAAGGAAGGAAAGAGAGTAAAACATTTGAAAGAACTAACTTAGGAAACCAGTGAATAGCAGTCAAATGCAAAAGACAGCCTCAAATGTATACCAATATTTATAAGACTATTCCCTAAAACTTTGGAGAAGTAGAGCAAAAACAAAAACAAAAACCCTCAAAAAACAAAAAGCTGGAGAATTCTTAAGAATGATAATCATAAAAACCTTTTACAAACATGCAAGTAAGAAAAGTTATCATGTAAAGATCTCAAAAACTATTATTTACAAGGAAAAACAGATCTGGCTAATATAACTTAAAGTTTATTTTTTAATAGAAATGTTCACTTTTTTCATGGCCTCACTCCACAGAAAATAAAGCAATTATACACATAATTCTGAAAAAATAAGCATAATTCTTATGTTTCTAATTTTTTAATTGTGGTAAAATACATATAATATCTGCCATTTTACCCACTTTAAAGTGTACGATTTTGGTAGTACTAGGTACATTCACAATGTTATTCAACTGTCACAACTATCTACTGACAAAATTTTTTTCGTCATCCTCAACAGAAACTCTGTACTCACTGAACACTAATTCCCTTTTCCTCCCTCCTCCAGCCCCTGGTAACCTCTACTTTACTTTCTGTCTCTGTGAGTTACTCTATTCTAGGTACCTGATGCAAGTGGAATCATAACAATATTTGCATGATTTATATGAATCATATCTGTAAATTTAAAACAACCTAAATGTTCAACAGTAATAAGGGAATAGAGATTTTTTTAAAAAGTGATATAGTCATATATTGGAATACTATATAGCAATAAAAGATGACTTTATTTGCATTTAAAAATCTCAAAAACACTGCTGACCAAAAAAATGTTGCAGGGCCAAGTGTAGTGGCTCACACCTGTAATCCCAGCACTTTGGAAGGCCGAGGTATGAGGATCACTTGAGCCCAGAAGTTCAAGACCAGCCTGGGCAACATAGTGAGATATTGTCTCTACAAAAGATTTAAAAATTAACCAAGTATGGTGGTGCGCACCTGTCGACCTGTAGTCCCACCTACTCCAGAGGCTGAGGTGGGAGGCGCACTTGGGCCCAGGAGGCGAAGGTTGCAGTGAGCCAAGATCCCAATGCTGCACTTCAGCCTGGGCAGCAGAGTGAGACCCTGTCTCAAAAAAGAAAAAAAGCTGCAGAAGAATAAATAATACCATTGATGTAAATATTAAAGACACACAAAACAATATATCACAAATCATTTATGGCTGCATTTCAGGACACTTATAAATATACATTCAAAAAATATATACTAACTTTGGAAAAGTAATTATCTCTAGGATGGGAAGGAAATGAGATTGATAAGGGACATAAAGAGACAGCTGAAATGTTTCAGTTCTTTAAAAAGATCAACACCTTAAAGGAAATGTGGCAAAAGTCTAACAATTGTTAAATCTTTGGTAGATACATAGATGATGGTGCATAAGTCTATTTTTCTTTTGAAATATTTCATAATTTTAAAGAAGTAATGTTTTAGAATGACAGAAAAGAAGACAATATGTGTGCTTTGAAAATGAAGATGTGCTAATATAGACTAATTATAGCTTTTATTCTCCTAGCCAACTTAATTGGCTCCTTTATAAAAATTGTTTAAATTATAAATTAATACACACTAATATAATATTTGAAAACTATATTAATAAAGCTAATCGATATGAGTGTTACTATGGAACTTGAAGCTATGTAAAGGTGCTACTTTTCATATATATTTTTAAAGTAATAACAAAGATTTCTTTGTTCCTTCTCCACTCCCATTGCTTCACTTGACTGTCTTTAAAAAAATAGAACATTGACAGCCGGGCCTAATGACTCATGCCTGCAATCCCGGCACTTTGGGAGGCTGAGGCAGGTGGATTGCTTGAGCCCAGGAGTTTGAAACCAGCCTGGGTAACATGGTGAAACCCAGTCCCCACCAAAAATAAAATAAAATAAAATAAACCAGTTCCCACCAAAAGAAAAAAAAAAAAAATGTGCCTATAGTCCCACCTACTTGTAGCACCAGAGCTTGAGGCTGCAGTGAGCTGTGATCATACCACTGCACTCCAGCTGGGGTGACAGAGCAGACCCTGTCTCAAAAAAAAAATTGTACATTCAACCTAACTCATATCTATAAAGGACACCAGGGCTGATCACTGCCTGCTCTAGCACATAGAAATCTTGATTATCAAATTCATACATCCGAGAGGGGCACAAACTCCCAGCTCAGGTCCAGATCTAGATCTGGCCTTCCTGTTAGGATTCCTATTGAGCTCACTGTAAGACATAAGTTGTAGAAATGATTTTAAATAACCCAAGATTTCACAGTGTTATTTTAATAACATGGAATAACTATATGAGCACATCTTGCTTTACTTTTTTTTTTTTTTTTTTTTTTTTTTGAGACAGAGTCTTGTTCTGTCACCCAGGCTGGAGTGCAGTAGAGTGATCACAGCTCACTGTAGCCTCAACCTCCCATGCTCAAGCCATCCTCCCACCTCATCCTCCTGAGTAGCTGGGACCACAGGCAGGTGCCACCATGCCTGGCTAATTTTTTTAAAAAAAGTTTTATAGAGATTGGGGCTCCTATACCCAGGCTGGTTCTTGAACTCCTGGGTTCAAGTGATTCTCCCGCCTCAATCTCCCAAAGTGCTGGGATTACAGGTGTGAGCCACCACACCAGGCTACATCTCCCTTTTCAAAGCACACATAGTGTCTTATCTTCTGTTGTTTGTTAGTTAGGCTAAGTAAATTACAGCCAACTCACTCTACAAAATATTAGGCTACTGTTAATGCAAAATGTAAAGACTATCACAACATAGAAAAAAAAATCCCAAAACAGTATTAAATAAAAATAACAAGTATATACACAAGGATCACAATCATGTAAAAACATGGGTACATATGGATAAAGATAGGAGGGGAACAGAATTATCAGTTATATTATGGTAGCAGAATTGAATGAGATTTTTTATCTTTTATTTCTTTCAATGTTGCATTAATAAATTATTTAACCAGTGTTTTAAAATACTCTATATATTATAAAAGAATTAACTAAACTATATCCTTTCCATAGCTATAAACCCACAGAAACCCTTTGGTGTATTTAAAAAAATATTTTAGATCTCTCAAGTTTCATTACTTTAAAACCAAACCAGGAGTCAATTTCAGTTATCTCTGCTTTGGGATAGGCAAGTCAGGGAAGCTTTCTTTCTGTTTCAACTACTGTCTCTAGATCGAGGCTGCTATCAAGGCAGAATGGACAAGAATATTTAGACTTAAGCAAGTGACTTCTAGTCTCTAACATCTACTTACTGACAGCACAACCCTGGGAAAGTCACAGAACCTCTCTCATCCTTAGGTTCCTCAACCTCTAAGCTTCTGTATTTCTGACATTGTTCAGGGAAGCCAACTGCTTAAAGGTTAATCTCAGATCCTGGACCCATTCCCCATCTCCCTACTTCCTCTACCTGGGGAAAACAGTTCTTAGTATTGTACTCCACTTTGCCAGGTGAAACCTTGAAGAGATGATTATATCCCTAAAGATATATAACATTTGTTCCCACAAAAGAAAACTAATATTCGCAGAACACCTGTGCACCTGACACTGTACCAAGTATTTCATATATGCTATATTGCATACCTTCCTGGGTCCCACTAGACCACAGACCCAATTTCTGGAAGGAGCCAGGGCAATCTGAATTTTAAATAAATTCTCTAAGTGCACACGCAAGTTTGAAAACTAAAGGTGTAGTGACAAATCATTAGAAGGTTGTGGTGTACATTTTTTTAAATGGAATGGAAACTATCAGAATATATTGCAGGTAGCGTTAAGTGTTGTTTCTGCAAAAACGGTTGTCAGTTATATATTGTCTACGTGTGTACTAGGTCATAATATAAAATTTATTTCTTACTGTTGGTCACAGTCAAAAGTTCTGAAAAACACCACTGAGCATTACAGACTTAGAATAATGCACAATGAGGCAGAATAAAAACAAAAAAGAAAGAGGAGATGGCATAATATCTGTAAATTTAAGCTCCACAAGTATCTAGAGGATTAACAAAATGCAAGACACCGAAACTCTGATCATTCACAGTAATAAGGGGAATTAAGGTATTGGTAATTTGGTCAAAAGGCCACTAATGTTACTTTAGCCAATAACCTTATTCTATCCCCACTTTTTGTTTACGGTAGATAATAACAAGTAGAATGGACAAATTAATCAAACTTCACTATCCCCTATGCCAGTTGGGATGAACGTTAAGAAATGTGTGATATATAGAATGAAGGGAAGCAGTTTAGTTCATTCATAATCAAATTCCAATCACTGAATAACCAACAGTAACCATTCATTAAAACCTGTGGGGTCACTATTGATCATGGCTAATCAGTCCTGAATACTCCAAATATTTATTCCCCCGACCGTTTGTTTAAAACCAAGCCACGGAATTTATGCAGAACTAGGGTAACAACTCTATCTCTACGTGAACTTAAGACAACAAGATTCCCTAGCAGTGGCAAGCTAGCGACACACCTGCTTTTCTTCACTCCAAGGCGGGAAAAGCAGAGCTCCCGGAGCCGCGATTCTCCCTAGAGTGGGAGCAACGCATAGCTCAAGCCAGTGGCCCGCAAGAACCGTGTGGCAGTTGACCAGATGCTCCCCTGGAGACTTGGAGCCCGGAGGGCTTGCCCACAGCGGAGAATAAAAAGCGCGATCCCACCTGCACACATACAAACACATGATCGCACGCGCCAAGCCGGGACGGAAGTACAACACGCGTTTCTGTCGAGTTGGGGAGACGTTGAAGGCGGGGGGCGTGGAGGATCTTAGCAAAACCTTCTCAACCCCCGGCCCACTGACCCTACCCTTCTGCCCCCGCCTCTCCAGAGCGGCTGGAGATCGAGTCTCAGATCTGGAATTCACGCGCGGGAAATGTGTAAAAGAAAGTGAAGCCTGCTGCCGACAGGGACAAACGAAAACCCCACAACCTTACCTTAGTGGTACCCGCCGTCGCTCGCTCTCTGGCCCTGAACTAAGCGGGCGGGCCTCCGAGACTGCGTAGCCGCCAGACGGGTAGGTCCGGACCTGCTCGAGCCGGAAAGAACCGGCCTCCTCTGCAAGTAGGTTCCCGCTGAAGTGAAGCTAACCCAGACTGAGGCTTAAATGGGGTCGACCTGGTTAACTAGAAAGAGCCACCAGTGACCCTGACCTGGACGCGCTCGGATTGGTCTATTCTAGGGCCGCCTCAGATGAGACTCTTTTATGATTGGCCAGGAAAGTCAAGCGGGAACCCGGAGGTTGGCGGGTGGGCGGGGGCGGCAAAACAAAGTTGTTACCCTAGCAACAGATAGACGCCGCACTCTCCACAGTCTATTTTCGGAGCCTATCCAGAGACCCGAAAACTGAACAAAGGTGAGGAAACTCGAACCTCAGGAGGGGGACAGACAGGGTCCTCAGATGCCGTGGCTATCAGAAAAACTAGGGAGAACTCTAGATATTTATAACTCTGAGAGATACCCAAAAAGCCACAATTTAAACAAGGTAGAGAACACCAGTTCCCTAAATCCTGCTATCCTAAACTCTAGAAGCAGGACGCTGCATTAACAAAGCTCGCTTTTTCAGGATGTGAGAGATGGGTGCCAGAAAGCCAAAATGAACATCTGAAGGTTTCCAAATGGTCTTCTCTCAACTCTCGCATGCACTTATTGATTCTCCCTTCCCATTAATAATGACTAATTTGGAAACGTAAACCATATTTTCTTACAGGAGAACCTGGGTGCTCCAAACTGGAGCAGCCACTGACCCCTTCTGTTTTATATGTGCAGGCACGATTTATCCTGGCCTAGCATGCCTTGGTTAGGAAATATTTTATAGGGAATATAACACTTAAGACTGAAAATAAAATGGCCCCAGGACTCAACTATGTGAACAATGTCCTTTGTGCGACAGCTCGAACGCTGTGACCTAAGGGTTCCAGTGTTGCTTGGTTAGATAAGCTCGGGAGTGAGAAGTGGTCAGACCCTCACTTGGTGGGCCAGAGTGTAGCGTGCAGATACTACTTGTACCTACAAAACCTGCTACTCGCCAAGGGCTGATTGGGAGAGTAAGTATTATATGTCGTTTTACTGTAACTGTCAAAAGGTGAGGAACTGTGACCAAAAAAATTAAATCTGAGTGAAGGGAGAGAACCTAGTTTGATCAGAGAGGGAGGAGTCATTACTCCTTAAGAGCTTCTTGTAATAAAGATTCAGAACAGAGACTCTATTTCCTGAAGAAATGAAAAAAATAGGACTCGGGGAGAAAATTACAAAGCACAGAAAGCAAATTTGCCGGGCTGAGCGCAGTGGCTCCTGTCTGTAATCCCAGCGCTTTGGGAGACCAAGACAGGCAGATCACTTGAGGTCAGGAGTTCGAGACCAGCCTGGACAACATGGCGAAACCTGGTCTCTACTAAAAATGCAAAAATTAGCTGGGTATGGTGGTGTATGAGGTGGAGTATGAGATTTGAGATAGATAAACAAAGAGAAAATATTAAGTGTATTAAGTTTGTCCGAAATGTACTATAGAACGTTGGATAACTCAGGATGGGTTCTATAGAAACTAAGGATTTGCCTCTCCATATAAAAATTCATTTTTCTGTAATCTCAGCACTTTGAGAGTCCTAAGTGGGTGGATTGCTTGAGCTCAGGAGTTCGAGACCCATCTAGGCAACACAGTGAAACCCCATCTCTACAAACAATACAAAAATTAGCCAGGTGTAGTGGCACAGCCTATAGTCCCAGCTACTTGGGAGGCTGAGGTGGAAAGATCACTTGAGCCAGGGAGGTGGAGGCTGCAAGAGCCAAGATCGCACCATTGCACTCTTTTTTTTTTGAGACCGGATGCTACAGTGAGACCCTGTCTCAAAAAAAAGGGATGATATAGATTCCTTATGAATAAATGACTAAAATACAGGAAATATTAAATAAAAAAAAACTTTTTTTGAGACGGTATCTCACTCTGTCACTCAGGCTAGAATGCAGTGGGGCGGTCTCAGCTCACTGCAACCTCTGCCTCCTGGGTTCAAGCGATTCTTGTGCCTCAGCCGCCCAAGGAGCTGGGATTACAGGCGTGCACCACCAATCCCGGCTAATTTTTGTATTTTCAGTAGAGACGGGGTTTCACCATGTTGGCCAGCTGGTCTCAAAGCCCTGACCTCAAGCGATCCACCAGCCTCGGCCTCCCAAAGTGCTAGGATTACAGGCGTGCACCGCTGTGCCCAGCCAAACGACACTTTTTGATTTAATAACCAATAATTAATTTAATTTCTTGACTTCTTTGTCTATGAAAGATTCCATGTACTTTCAAAACGCATCTTCCATTAAATATATTTTAAATTGGAAATGAAAACTGTTAAGCTCTCGTAGTTACTTGTGAGTTAGTACATTTGATGGCAGTGAAAGTTAGACACCTGAAAAGGAAACTATTCTTGGTATTGTAAAGTTACACTCGAATTATTTTTAAGAGGTGGGAAATCGTTGATAAGTATAGTTATCAAAAAATGCAAAACAGAAAGCAATTATATAATTTAATTCAGACATAGGCAGAGATGATGTCACTTTTGTGTTCTCAGAAGAATTTTAATGGAGGAGTTGCTAAATAAGGCACTATATAAATAAAGTTGCTTCAATCTAGGAAAGCTGATTGAAAAGACAAAAGGAAAAATAAATAAAAATAAAGTTGCAGAAGAAATGCCAAATTTATTTAGAGAATAAATAAATTTTCTGTACTTTGAAATCATTATTTTAAAGGCAATATTTTACATAGGGATATGTCTATTAAGTTCCAAAAAGATTGCTTGGTGATTCTTTTTTTTTTTTTTTTTTTTTTTAGATGAAGTTTCTCTTTGTTGCCCAGGCTGGAATGCAGTAGTGCAATCTTAACTCACTGCAATCTCCACCTCCCAGGTTTAATCGATTCTCCAGCTTCAGCCTCCCGAGTAGCTGGGATTACAGCCACCACACCTGGCTAATTTTTGTATCTTTTAGTAGAGACAGAGTTTCACCGTGTTGGCCAGGCTAGTATTGAACTCCTGACCTCAGGTGATTTGCCTGCCTCAATCTCCCAAAGTGCTGGGATTACAGGTGTGAGCCACCTCACCGGCCCTGCTTAGTGATTCTTTATCACCCTGATTTTATTTACCATATATATTTGAATTAATAAAATACATTATCTATTTGAATAGTCTGTAATTCAGAGTTTTCACTAATTTAACCTAGACTTTTCCACAATTAACTGAAGTCAAAAGGCTGTCTTAACTGATACTATGGATGGAGGCAATAAAATAGAAAGCAAGTTCCCAGCCTTACAGCCAGTCTGACTTTAACCCAAGGTTACTGATGTTGCTTAAGTGCTGTGGGTCTGGAGCCAACCTGGTTGAACTTTTTCAGTCCCTGACTGGCTCCAGTGTTTTGGTAATGAGCTGGTTCTGGAGTGTCAGTTGCTTTAGCTCATTATGGCTAGTAGATGGTCCAATCATGCCTCTATTTATGAAGACTCCAAGTACTCAGGTTGATGTGGGAAAATCAAAGCCTCTGTCTGGAAAATGTTGCCATTAGCATTGGCCTAGCAAAAGAGAATGAGAGAAAGAAAAACAAAGGGCCTAAAAAATTGTTTACTAAATAACCAAATCTTAAATAAAAGACAGCAATATATTTTGTTTTTACTGAAACTCTTAAATTTTCCTTAGTTTAAATTTATTCTTGGCCTATTTAAGTGACAATGCCAGATTCAAACATTTTAGGCAGTGTGGCTCCAGAATATTTTTTATTTTTGTTATTTTATTTATTTATGTATTTTTGAGACAGGGTCTTGCTCAGTCTCCCAGGCTGGAGTGCAGTGGCCCGATCTCAGCTTGATGCAACTTCTGTCTCCTGGACTCAAGTGATTCTCCTGCCTCAGACCCCTGAGTAGTTGGAACCACAGGGGCACACAACCACGCCTGTCTAATTTTTGTATTTTTTGTAGAGTCAGGTTTTTGCCATGTTGCCCAGGCTGATCTCGAACTCCTGACACGTGAGCTCACCTTGGCCTTTCGAAGTGCTGAGATTGCAGGCGTGAGCCACCACAACTGGCCAGAATCTTCTTTTTAAATATCACTACACTGTACTACCCAAGTAGTCCAGGCAAAAGGAAGAATACACTCTAAGGTACAAAGGCAGGAAATTATAGAGTATGTTTAATAAGCAGTTTAGTTTTTAACAGAATACAGAACACATGCAGGAGAATAACAGGAAAGAAGGGCAGAAAATTACATTGGGACTATATCCTGAAGGACCTTGATTACCAGACTCAGGATGAACTTAAATGTATATCACATCTAGAAATAAAAGATATACCTATAAACTAACACTGCATAGTTCATTGTAGTGAACATAGTTCACTACAAATAGTTCATTTGTAGTTCCTAAAAAGTCCTCCTGTTTTAGTTTTCAAATGTGATCTACTTGTGTCAAATGAACTTTAATAAATGTTTTTTAAAAAGTTTAATAAGTTATTCTTAATACGTTAGACTTCTTAAAAAGCTAGTAGAATCTTCATTTCCATTGATTTAGAATGCTTTTTTCTAAAAATTCACAAATCGTTTTTCTCTTTTGATACATTGAACCATTTAATTAGTTATTCACAAAATATTTGTGATTCTTTTGTTTCTCAAAATACAATATGAACAGAGTTGTCATGATTTATTTTTATTGTCATGATTTATTAATTTGTGTTTACAGATTATTATATTTGATATGGTAAAAAAAATTTTGGCTAAAGTGCTAATTTTATTATTACATTTCTATTTCAATTGAGCTATAGTGCAAATCTATGGCATTTTATTCCAGCATAATTTGGAAGTCCAATTGGACTTTAAGAAGTCTAATTCCTAATATGCTTCAGATATATAAAGTGTTACTAAGAATTATTGGGAATAATTTAACAAAAACAAATGTACACATTCCAATGAGGAGCGTCCCCTTTGAAGTAGTCACTTTTGGAGGCTAATCTACTTATTCTAATGTTGTTGCTATTGCTAAAATTGCTTTTGAAACTTCTGTTTTAGAATCACCTTGAGGCTTCTAGCACATTTCTTTGAATATCCTCAAAGAAGAAAATCTTCATATTTTGAAAGTAGACATGATATATAAATATATCTAGAAATCACTTGCAACAAATCTGATGTGTAATCAAACTAACTGATACCATAATGATACCTATTTTCTTGGTGATATATATGAAGGCAATTCCAAATGAAAAGAAAAATCCCAAAATATTTTGAGTATTGATAGCATAATTTACATCAGTGTATAACCTTCCAAAATGACTATTTTGAAATATAACATTCATATGAATTTAATCATGCTTCATTCAGTATTCATCAACTGCTGACTATGTGCCAGCTCCAGTTATTAAAGACATTCAATCTACAGATAATAGCTTCCCACTGCTCACGCTGGCCTACTTCCCACCTAATTAGAACCAGACAAGAGTTCCTTTCCAACTAACTGGTAGGGATTTAGAATTAATCTGTTTTTTCTAAATTCAGTATCCAAAGTACCAAAGGAACCATGACATTTCCTTCATAACCTCTGCTGTGGGTACCTAGGTGACATGAGAAAGCCACCGACACAGTGTCTGGTTTCTCTTTTCCAGCTGGAACTTTGAGCTCTGTGCTATTCTGAACCTTCATCTCTAGCAGTCAACTTGCCCATCATACTCAAGAACTGTACCCCACCTTCTATAGGCCAGCGTCCTTCTTCACCCTAAATAGGTCTCCCTGTAACCATGACTTCAGCCTTTCTGCCCTGAAACACTGCTCATGTCCAGGAACTCCTGCTGCCATGTCTCTTCCAAACAAATAAGACCACATGAATTGTAGTTCTGACTATTACCTCAGACACAATATTTGGGACTTCAGAATACCTTCTTATGGGTTAGCTTTGCTGGTGCCAGTTTATTCTTCTTTCATTAGTCCACCATTGAGCTTTCACATGCCTACCGATACTATGTGTCAGATAATGATATTTTTATATAGCATTTCATATTTTAGTAAACTCACCTGCATTGCATAATTTGATCATCACGACAATTTTATAAAGTATGTAATACTGGTATAATAAACAATTTCTGCTATATTTGTTTTTTAAATGTCTCATTTGTACCTTCTCAACTCAAAATACCAATTATGTCATTGCATCAGATACCTGGATGCATTTTTTCCTTTCATTGTCAAAGATTGAAATGTTACAATAAATTTTGCTTTTAACATTAGGTAAATATTTAATGAACACATAATCAACTAGGAATTTAAAAATATAAACAGGAGCCTCTTTGTTAAATTTTTGTCAATTATTCATCTCCATAGCAGACTACCAGACCATACTGTGAGAGAAGATTGTTTTATTACCTTTTATTTCACTTTTCCAATTTAATGACTTTCCAATGTAATGAGTTTTATCATTAACTTATTCCACATCATTATTAGACATGATAGTCATACCCAGCAAAATGAAATTTTTAAAGAAGTAATAGTAGTCAGCATATGTTGAGTGCTTATTTTGTGCTAGGCACTGTTCCAAGCTCTTTTACATGTATTAACCTACTTAATACTTGTAACAACCCTAAAAGATATACACTACTATTATCCCTATTTTATAGATAAAGAAAATTAGATAATGGAGTTTAAATAATATACTCAATGTCATAGTGCTAAGAAAGTAAATGATGGATACAAATTCAAGCAGTGTGACTCCAGAGCCCCTACTTCTAACCACTATGATATATCGCCTCCATGCTACAGGTACGGGACAATTAAATATTTGTTTCATGTCTTTGGTAGATATTAGGATCACTTTCCAATGTAATGAGTTTTATCATTAATTTATTCCACATCATTATTAGATATGATAGTCATACCCAGCAAAACGAAACTTTTAAGGAACTAATAATAATAGTCAGCATATGTTGAGTGTCTTTGGTAAATATTAGGATCAGTTTTCTATTTTTTAAAAAAAGTCAAAATAATGGCAAAACATAATTTAAAAAACAGAAGATTTGTAAAACACTATCTGCATGCAGATTGATTTTGGCACGTGACTGTACCAGCACACATTTGAGAATCCTTTTGTATTACTGTTCTAGGCACAATGTAAAAATTTTAGGGATCATTTAATGAAAGTACTAAAGAAATGTTTCCCATGGGTTAGTTTTATGACAATGCTTTCAAAATGTCAGCAGAAGTGTTAAAAAGAAAGATTCCTGTTATATTTATGCCCAAATCACTAACAATAGGCCTAATTCTACAGTCTTTGTTAAGGTTATTCATTAATGTTTGACACCTCTAACATTTTTAAAGATCCTGAACTTCCTACTCCAAATATAACAGCAGAGATTATTAAAAAGACTGCTGTCTGGATGGTAGGATTATAGGTATTATAGTTTTCTTATTTTTACGTTTAATGTATTATTTCCTAAAAAGCCCACAATAGACATATGCATATATATATATATATATATATATATGTATGTATCACTGTAATAATCAGAAAAGCAATTTTTCATTGAAAGTCAATGAACTAACCCATTGGAGCTCTCAAATGGCAATATAATGCTAGGTATCATCAAGGGTTAATTAAGAATTGAAATAAAGCAGAAGGTACAGGCCTGCCTCAATCATCAGGGCATATATCTCAAACAACATATTTTTCAGTTCACTAAGTGGAATACACAGCCTAAACAGCGAACATGTGACAGATAAAAAGGCAGTCTAAAAAATATGTTCCCAAATGATGATATATAATGTATACGACATTGACATACACTTGTTCTAGAGGTAGGGCTTAAGAATCTGCATTTTAAACTAACTCCCCCAAGTGATTCTTAAACACATTAAAACCCAAGAACCACTATAGTAGGTGCTCAATAAATGTTTGTTAGCTTGAGTATGACACTTTAGTAAAGCAGGCTAAATGTTTGCATTTACTTGCTGCTCCAGATCTGTGAGTTAGCAAAATACATATATTTGAAGGAGTTTAAAAGTATTTCCAAGGAAGTATAAGAACCAATGGAGTGACCCAGGGAAAGAAGGGAGGTATGACAATAAGACGTCTTCATGTCTTAAATGAAACAGAAAAGTAAAATACCTCTTTCAGATTATCTTTTTTTCCTCAGACAATGGAATCTGAAAATATGGATCCTGAAAATATGGAGACAAAAAATATGGAATCTCGAAGTATGGACATTGAGACTGTTTCTTCAGTTACAGCTCTACAAGCCCTCACTAAACTACTTAATCCTGAAGAAGAGGATGATTCTGACTATGGACAGGTGGTCATATACTTACAGTTGAATTAGTTGTGTTCAAGGGAAGTTGTGGAACTATATTTGAAAAACCTGTTCCCACCTAGCTGTGGGAGCAGAGCTGTGTCATTTGATATATGCACGGGAAGCTACAAGGCTGATTATGCATGACAATGTAACCTCTAGTACATTTCTAGCAAACATAATTATATTTTTCTAAACCACCTGAACACTGAATAGGAAAATACTTCTGTAACTATGGTAGCAATAGCCACATTTCAAAATGTTGTCATTTATATTTATGGCCAAAGAATGCCTGACAACCATTGCACAGTGGTAGCTAGGATTATTTAAGCCCAGACAGTATTTCTATAAAACAAATATATTCAGTTACGCAGTATTAGTTGGACCCCCAAGTACCAGTCCCTTGATTTTTAAATTTGTCTACACATTAATGCAGAATAGAAAGTTTTTGAGCCAAATAATAGGACAAACTAGTTTCAGCCTACAAAAATTGGCTTCCCAGTAATGCACAAATAAAGCTATGGAGTCTAATTAGTTGAGTAGCATTTGGGGTCAGGATAGGTAATGACAGTAAGGTTTGCAGTAGCAAGATGGGCTTCATTTTGCATAGAAGAGTTCCTTGAACTGACCTTTGGCCACTCCAAGTTTACTGCCAGTATTCCCAGAAAAATTAAAACACTTTTATATAACTCCCTGCTCTCCATTCTCCTATTTCTTTTATTTATTTATTTAGACGGAGTCTTGCTCTGTCTCCCAGGCTGGAGTACAGTGGCACAATCTTGGCTCACTGTAATCTCTGCCTCCCAGGTTCAAGTGATTCTCCTGCCTCAGCCTCCCAAATAGCTGTGACTACAGGGGAGTGCCACCAGGCCCAGCTAATTTTTGTATTTTTAGTAGAGACAGAGAGTTTCACTGTCTTAGCCAGGATGGTCTCGATCTCCTGACCTCATGATCCACCCGCTTCAGCCTCCCAAAGTGCTGGGATTACAGGCATGAGCCACCACACCACACCCGGCCCATTCTCCTATTTCTTAAATATCAGTGAACCTTGGCTATCAGACTGCCTATGATAGGGCAAACAAAATTTGGGGCAAAAATCCCATATTGTAACAGAATATGTCAATTTGCATAAAATTATTTTAATGAGGTGTTTTGCCGTATGACCAATTTACCTTGAATAAATCATCTTTCATGAATATGCATACCAATTTACTCCTCCCAAAATTTATTTTTGCCACAATGTAGAGAAAAAAGCATGCTATGAACAGGCAGCAAATTCAGTGGCTCAGATTGACACTGAACTGAGTTACCACCCTAAGGAAGAGCTTAGGTAGAATAGGGCAGAATTAAATAAGACATGAAATGGAAATAAAATTTGTAGAACTGAGTCAGCTTGGAGCCAGGATCAGGAACCAGGAAGTTTTAGTCAGGGAAAAGTCTTAGTAGAGGCCAAACAAAGAAACATCAGGACGTTAATGACAGTATTAGCTATACACAACAAATAGGACGCAGGAGAAAATGTTAGGAACAATATATCAGTGAAGTTGGAAAGGCAAGCTTATTTTTGCTACCTTAGTTGAAGTAGCAGAATAATAATTTTCTGGAGCCTACATGCTGGGAAAGGTAGGGTTATGTCACATAGAAAAAGCATATCAAGTATTTGAGAAACAGTGATCTTGAGTATAATGAAGTGGAATTTGTAACTGGGACAGATTCAAATATAAGGATTTACCCTGGTTACAGAGCCTATTCCCTTTGGTGTTTATGGCTGGAGGTGTTTATTTGCATCTAGAGGTGTTTCTAGGAGGAAAGATGAATGCTTATGAGAATAGAGAGACTAACATAATATTACTGAATTGTACAATTTATAAAGGAAAATTGCTATACTAATGTATGATTCTGTATATCTGGATTATAAGCAATTTTGAGATAATTGGTCATTCAGACACCACAGTACAGATATCATTAGAGGATGTAGAATTACAGTATTAGAACAGTGGGAGAATAATTAATGTTTCTAATGAACTATTAAATTTTCCAGGAGAGAAACTGCTTTTCATTTTTTAACATGTATTAATCTTGGGAACTGTGGGATGATTACAAGAGTGATGTGTTTTTGAAAATATGCTCTCTGAAAACAGCAAGAGAACAGTTGCATACACATTGCTTCATTTACACTATCCCTTTTCTATGTGACTTGTTAAGAATATGGGAGATTGGGAAGAGAGTGTGTCTATCATTTTTCAAACTCATGAGGGGATATTAAGGCTTGTGGGAAATAAGGTTCACTGCTCTTCACAGACATTATAACGAGGATGTTCTGTCTTACATATTACAAAGTGGCATGAATTGCAATGATAAATTGCTCAGATAATTGGCTGTAGATTCATGGGATCAAATGATGTTCTAATATTCTAATAGAAAACAATCGCCAGATGGTTTTTAATGTTTTTATGAGCACATTCCCTCTTTTCACTTGAAAAATTTTTTTAATCGTTTATTTTCATTAAATTGATAAATTGAAACTCCCATGAGTTCTGATCCAATCACTGTCCATGGAGAGTATACCAATTTTTGTCATGAATATCCAGGGTTTTACTTCCACTGCTTTTAATTTTCTGTGGAAGGCAGCACTCAACCAAACAAGAGGCCCTCATGTTCTGAGAAATGCTTTACTCTGATTGACTATTAGTGTTCTGGTGATTAATAATTTAGGAAAAGTACTACACATTTATATTATATTAGTGATTAAAAAGAGGAAAAAATGTCCCAAATATTATCTTGGGATTTTCACATAAAAATGCCTGTAATGCCTTAACCGCAGACATAGCAATTTCGAAACACCTTTTGGAAACAAATACTATTTTAGACACTGCTGAGATATTATAGATTAATTTCTGATTTACAACTGTTGCAACAGTTTCACATAATAAAGACCCACGTGAGCTGTTCCATCAGGTTTCAAGGACAGACACTACTCTCCTTGCCCAAACAAGACATTCTAACTTTTGTGCAAGTCTAAAGTCTTAGAAGATGAGAACAGGAGCCTGAGAAAAGAGAGATAGAGGTGCTAGTCTGACAGTATGCAAGGAGGTAAGATTTTTTTGACTGCCAGCAGTGGAGTGAGTTGGAGTTCCAGGGTCTGACATCAGCAAAAACAATTAGTAAGAAATGGGGATTTTCTTAAAATATCAAAGAATTCCTGAGATGGGCCAATGAGGTGGTGTCACTATACTGATAGTGTAATATATGTTATACTTAGTTGAAAAAGTGAAGATTGTTCTTTTACTGGTTAGTCAGGAGAAGTCCTCTAGGGATGTGCATGCTTGTGCAGAAGATGGCAAAATAAACTTGTACTTGTATGAAGGCTGAGGTACATCAGCATATATTTGACACTATTAATTTGTGGCTGCTGTTTAAATTCACTAGGTCAGTGTCATGAGGCTGTGGGACAGGAAAGTGTTTCATACCTATAGTGGAAAATAGTAAAAGCAGTTATCAGGGCTTTTGAATGGTTAATTTGAAGTCTAAATACTTAGCTTCTGTTTACTGTTAGTTTTTATTTCTATAAAATTTTCACATACTTCTGTCCTCCATCTGACTATAACCAGACACTGCTAAACCCCAAAAGTGTCTATGCCTTTATACTAATACTTGATTCTGACTTCCATAGAGATGAATGTGGCTCATTCCTGTATCCCCAGGGATGCATGATTCACTGAGCTGGAACTAGGGATTTAGCCTGACCAAAGATCAATTCTGCCCTAGAGTCTATTAAACAAAACACTTTTTTGAAAGAACAAGGAAAGCATATTCAAAATAGTACTTGGCATCTGTCCCTCTGTTGTATAACAATGATGGGTAATTAAACTGGAAAGCTCCATGAGTTTTTTGATGGAAATCCTATCAAATTTAAAGTATCACTAGTCATATAGGTTATACAAGTAGTAATTATAGAATATTGGACTTTTTCTCCTCCTTCAGACAAGTGGTTTATCTACTATTGGAGCCATGGGTCCTGGAAATATTGGACCACCCCAAATTGAAGAGCTCAAAGGTAAGTTATTTAACAAAGCAGTATAGATCAATATAATATTTTCCTTGATAGAAAAATTATAGGGAGAGTAATACATACTAACACTAGTATTTGTTAAGATGAACTAAACAATGTATTGTATACTTGAAAATTGCTAAGCTAGTAGATTTTAAGGATTCTCATCACAAATAAATGATAAGTATGTGAGAGAATCCATATGTTAATTGCTTGAGTTAGCCATCCACTGTGTATATGTATTTCAGAACATCATGTGGTATATCATAAATATATACAATTTTTATTTGTCCATTAAAAACAGAGAAATAAATAATTTTTAAAAATAAAAAAGAACTAAAATAATCATGGAAATGATGAATAGCCATTTACACATAAAGATGCTGCTTTTACTCTATTACTGCAGATAGTTTTTCTAACAATGGAAAGATATTTACCTTGAATTATCCACATTCCTTGCACATTTTATGAGATAGAAAACCAAGAAAGTCATGTGTGGTTAGATCATTTTTTATTTTTTAGGGACTATTTACCAAGATGCTTAGCTTATTTATCTTCTACCTTCCTATATTCTAGCAATTTCATGGAATTCATTCATTGAATAATTTAATAAATATTTAGCCTAGTATGCATCAGGCAGTATGACCATCTCTGAGACTACAATGCAGATCAAACAGAAAAAGTCCCTGTTCTAATTGAGCTAATAGACTTTTGGAGAAGACAATAAAACAAATAACTACACAATTTTATCTTACATTAAGATGCTTATACATTAACATCTTTGGGTTTACTTATTAAAAAAAACAGGTCCAATAAATGAGGCAAAATAATATTTTTTACATTTCCCCAGCATTTTGATCTATACATTTTTACAGAGTTGAACATTTTACAAATCTTTAAAAATATAAAAGGCTCTAATTCTGTTGGTCATGATCACCATTAACCAGAGAATAGGCAGGGAGAGGAAGTGAATTTCGTTAATCAATTTAGTTAATTGCAAAAGATTTTATCTGGACAAATGTTGAAAATAATGACTAAAATGAAGTCTGAGAATGGTTTTAAAATTTCAGTTATTATTGCTACAGATACTCAAAAGGCTATTTGCCTTACTCAAGAGATACTCATTCCATGGCAGACTAGTTCACATTTGATGACTTTTGTGCTGCCTGTATTTCTGATAATGTAGGTCTAATAATCTTTAAATTCTGAAGGCAATGATTCATATGTAAAATGTTATATGTAAATCTGTAGTTAGGCTTTACAAAGCCCATGCTAGATAGAAGCTGATAATTTCAAAAGAATTGTCAGAATTGAAAATCTGACAATTGAGTACATTTCTGGGAATGCTTGAAATGACTAAAAGCAATGTTCTGCAACTAATGCAGGTCTCCATTGGATGCTACAATAGTTAGAACAAATGTAAGGTGGGTTTTTGCATGTCTACTGGGGCCTATCCACTTTTAAACATTAAAAGATGATATGCAGAAACCCAACCTCATGCTCAGCTTTGCATGAAGGACAAGTGGCAAAGATTTTCCTTAAAGCTCATGTCTACATGAGGAAAACGCTGGAGTAAAAAATGATCATTGTATTCACTGCTTTCAGTTTCTTTAATTGACATTATGATTTTGAGAATTATGTCATGCTTGCATGGAAAAGATATCAAAGGGTTTTTATATAGTAAAAACAATGCAAGATAAGACATTTTTCTCCAAATCAGATTGATTTTAGTTGTGATTTTTTTCTTTTATATAAAAATATTTTTAAATATAATCCTATTTATGTTTCTGGAAAAATGTGTAATATTTCTTTGCATATGTGTATGGAAAGAGCGAGAGAGAGACTGGAATGATACACAACAGAATACTAACATTGATTATCTCCAGCCAGTTGGATTATAGATTATTTTCTTATTTTTGTTTATGTGGTTTTAGCAAAATTTTCTACAGTTGTTATTACAGTTCTGCAATGTACTGGTTCTATATTGATAGAGAAACATTTAGTCAGTAGTTACTAATTTAGCTTGTTTTGACCAAAAAACAAGCTAGTGATTGCAAATAATGTTTTACTTCAATGATCCCAAACTGAGTGTGAAGAAGAACAGGAGCAATTTAGAGAAGGAAAAAAGCATGAGCTTCAGCTTTATCTTTCCTTTCTTCACAGTCATCCCTGAAACCAGCGAGAAAAATAATGAGGACATCTGGAATTCAGAAGAGATTCCAGAAGGAGCAGAACATGATGATATGTGGGATGCTAGAGAAATCCCAGAGTAAGTCAAATGAAGCCAGGAATGTCTTGAGAAGTTTAAGTTAGCTGTGTCATCTGATAGCACTCTATTTTTGACAAGATTCATAAAGTAACATACCACATAAAAGATAAAACTACAGTGACACGCAGAAGGCATGTGTAATTGATATTTTTTCCTTCTAGAGCAGAAACAAATAATAAGGCATAACACCTTCCTTTCAGTTATTATCTAGCAAAAAATGAAAAATATAGTCATTTCCATTATAAATTTATATTTAATGTTAGTTTGTTGTATAGTGTGGAGCTAACTGCAAGAAAACGAGCCCATTAAATTGCAGGGATTCATACAAACTAAATTACAATGCCATGTTTATTTGTCAAGGACTTGCTTTTAATTACTCAATGTTCTACAATTTTGGTAAAAGGCTATGTTCTCCCTCCAATTATCAATTATTACCCAGACTTATTTACTAGATATTCTAAGATTATACTTAGTATTCAGTGTATTTTGCAAGCAGGGTTCAAGACTTGCTTTGTAGCCTTTTCAATACAATCAAATTATAAATATGAAATTTAGAATTATTATAAAAAGACTTTTATTCTGATTTAAAAAGCACTCATACTTTTAAGAACCTTAAAGTATATTTATATACATAGATGAAATTATTGGTCAAATAGACTAAACTTTACATATATGTACTTTGAAATAAAATTCTGATTGACTATTTAGAATAGCAGGAAAACTAAAGCCAACATTTACTAAATTATGATGTACTGTATAAACTCTTAAAGACTTCTATGGCAAGTGATATAACAACTTTTCTCATTCTGAATACAGAACTATCCAGTATTTTTTTTTTTTTTTTCTGAGATAGAGTCTTGCTCTGTCACCCAGGCTGGAGTGTAGTGGCACGATCTTGGCTCACTGCAACCTGAGCCCCTCCTGGGTTCAAGCGATTCTCCTACCTCAGCCTCCCATGTAGCTGGGACTGCAGGCATGTGCCACTATGCCCAGCTAATTTTTGTATTTTTAGTAGAGATGGAGTTTCACCATGTTGGCCAGGCTGGTCTCGAATTCCTGACCTCAGGCGATCCACCTGCCTGAGCCTCCCAAAGTGCTAGGATTACAGGCATGAGCCACTGTGCCTGGCCAAAATTGTCCAGTATTAAACAGCAACAACAACAACAACAAACTCCATGCTTCCATCTTCTACATAAGTTCTGAAAATAGAAGCAGTAGGAGACTGCAGATAATTAACTACAAAGAAGTATCCAGCTTTCAAATAAACAACGTCAAAACCATAAACCTAATAAAAAATCAAAGGAGATTTTAAAACATTTCTTAGAGAACGAAGAGAGTAAATTTGAGGTTGTGTTTATATAGTGTCCACATATCCATATGAAAAGTAAGAAGTCACTCATTTGTCATATTGTCTAACGAATGTCAAATATCTATATGCAGCAAGCTTTAAATTTGAGTAAATTTTCCCTTTTCATCCTGATGTTTGATGTTTCGTAGATAGGACATCCGTGAAAGCTTTAAATGAATAATAACTGCAGTTATTATGAGGGAAATTGCTTTATAAGATTTTTTAAATCTTTATTTTCTATCTTATGAAGAGACATTTCAAAATTTCTCAATGGATAAAGAGGAAAATGGGTAAAGAATATGAACAGGCAGTTCAAAAAATAAGAATCACAAATGGCCAAATGAAAAAAATGACAAGGGCCTGAGCTAAGGCACTGGCCTTGGGGAGAAGCATAAGGGTCTGTATTTGAGTGAAAAGTTGGCATTTGGTGAGATAAAATGGATGAGAGGAGAGCATCAAAGATGATGCTGAAGTTACTAGTTTGGGTGACTGAGTAAATGATAATGCCATTAACTTTGATAGGAATTATAGGTGCAGTGAGTTTGTTTTTGTTTTCGTTTTTTCTTCTAAGACAGAGTCTTGCTCTGTTGCCCTGGCTGGAGTGCAGTGGTGTGATCTCGACTCACTGCAACCTCCACCTCCTGGGTTCAAGTGATTCTCCAGGCTCAGCCTCGAAAGTAGCTGAGACTACAGGTGTGTGCCACCATGACTGGCTAATGTTTTTTGTATTTTTTTGTAGAGATGGGGTTTCACCATGTTGGCCAGGCTGGTCCTAAACTCTTGGCCTCAAGCAATCCACCTGCCTCACCCTCCCAAAGTGCTGGGATTACAGGTGCGCACTCCATTTTTGTGAAGACTGCCTAACTGTGTTGCCCACGCTGGTCTCAAACTCCTGGACTCAAGCAATCCTCATGCCTCAGCCTCCCAAAGCACTGGGATTACAGTTGAGAGCCACTGTGACTAGCTGGTTTTTGATATGTACACTTTGAGTTGCCTTTGGGACATCCAGACAAACCTATGTAGTAGGCAGTTGGAAAATTGCATCAGGAGCTCAGGATAAGAGTAGGAGCTTGAGCAAATCCATTTGGGAGTAGTGAACATATAAATCAATCCCTTCTGTTTGTTTTAACCTGGCTTCAGCTTTGTAAATACTTGGTAGATGTTATAGCCTATTAAGAGAAAAGTGCCCCATAGCAAATAGCTGCTTATTGTTAGCCCTGTTCTAACTCAGAGAAATTCCTTTTTTAATTGTTGGACATTCCTATTGGCAAATGCTCAGAAGTTCAATCTAGTCTTTTAGTCTTACTATCCAGAGATTTACTGTTTCTTCATTAAGGTAGCATTAAGAAAAAAAAAAAAAAAAGTAAATGTTTGTTTCATGCTATCTGAAGAGATGGGGTACATTGTGGTGGATGCTTCCATAAACCATTCTATTACTGGAGGCCCAAATTTGGGGGAAGGGAACGAATTGTGAATTGTCATATTGGGGTGAAATATCAGGAAAATCTTTCATTAAACTCAGAATTCTGTAAGACTAGATTCTAAGCACTACAGTGTAGCTGTGCTGACTATATTGCCAGTGTTTCTATTGTAGAATTTTAGACATAGAGATCATTTATTTCAAACTCACACCTCCCTCCCATAAGTCATATAAATGTAGAAGCTGACCCCATGAGTTTGTAACTTGACCAAGGCCCACAGTTAATGACAGAAACAGTAGTAAACCTGAATTTTCTCCTCTACTCTGTGGTTTAAACTTAGCAGAGGAAGGTTTCTATCAATTCCTAGGTTATGGACTCTGTTTTTCTGAGCCATTGTTTTTCAGGAACAGACTTTTTTCTTCTAGTTTTAATCTTATTAGAATCTTATTAGAAGTTTGCTCAATCTATTTTATTTGTATAGCTCTAAAACATTTAAGGCTTTATTTTAGAAATTAATAACAATTCTGCTTTTCAGTGTTTATTTTTGACCACATTTCTAGACTTATTTTCCTTTATGTTCTATTATATGCCTGAAGACCTGCAAGCACTTTATTTATGTAGTCCTTTTACTTTTTCTGATAGCATGTCCTCATAAATTTCTAATTTTCTGTTCTATGACAGGAAATTGCTCTTTTATTTGAATCCCTATTATCATTGATTTTTTTTCAGGTATGAGATTGTATTCAGACAGCAGGTGGGAACTGAGGATGTATTTTTAGGGTTGTCAAAGAAAGACTCCTCAACAGGTTGTTGCACTGAACTAGTGGTAAGCCTCTCCTCCCCTTCTTCATTTTCTATATGACCGTTGTAGCTAAACTGACTGACTATTGTATGCATAATATTGTAGGCAAGGTTGTAAACTCTTTAAAAATTGCGGTTGCTATGTTTCAGGTACTAGGGGAATAATGGAATAGAGTTTCAAATTGTTAACTTGTATAAAATAAGCTAAGCTTACACGTTTGGATAAGATTTACAAATAAACATAATAGAATCATATGACACAATACACAATTTCTATTTTTATTCCTATTAAAATTTCCCAACTGGATTGGACTGGATTTTCTTTCATCCTAGTTCTGTCCCATGCATGCCATTTGACTGGTTATTAACTTCTGATGAATTGACAGACAATTGAAATGAAATGTCTCCTTCCCTGCATCTGTCTTATCTCTTATTTCTGTATTTCTTATAATGACTCAGCTTACAATGTGGGACTTAAAAAGGGATTTTCCTAATTTTGGGATCTGACTTCTGATTAAAAACACTAAGAAAGACATCTAAAATATTACTTTGCTTTCTTATCTGAATGAAGCTACAGAATGTTGGAGAACATCCTTTACCAGGTCACTGTTTCTGGATAACAGTTGTAGCAATACGAACAATTTCAATGATAACAACTTACTTTTGCTTATTTCATCCTCATAATGATCTTGTTGAAAAATCTGAGCCTAACCTAGAGTGTGGAATTTGACTCATTTTAGCAACATTAACGAGTAATTCTTGGGTTAAAAATTTATTTTTTGAGATCAGGGACTTTGCTTCTATTTTTTTCCCTCCTTTCTTACAATACATTATAGAATACTGTGGTGCCCATGGGAGATGTGTAATATTTTTTCCTTAAGCAAATGATAAATGGAATTTCTCTTTTGCATGAACTTCAGGTTTTCTCTTATTAGCAAAATCTAAGACATTCAATTGAATCAAGTAACATAATGGGAATAGTGGCTTTAAGTACCTCAGGAGATTTTTCAAACTCTAATAAGTTAAGGTTTCAAGTAATCTTGAAGTAATTAGCTCCCAGGGTTTTACCAGTAATATTCAAATTCCTCTCTCTTAAATTACTGAAAAATTGTGTTTTTGATGTGTAGTGTTGGGGATTGCTCTTAGTTCTGGAGGAATTCTAGGCCCTAAATTAACAAAAGTGTTGCAAGTCTTACCATTTCTCTCATGCAAAAATTGCCACTAGTTTTAGTAATAAAGATATTCTGAAAGAAGAATCTCAGAAACTAAGTCATACCTTATAATATGAATATATGGTTTATCTAAAACTCAATAAGAATACACAGAAGGCTTGCTATTTCTCTCAAATGAATTTATAATCAACTGGAGAGACAAAACTAACATAAATGAACTAATTTTATTATTAAGAATACAATAAGTACATTTATACTTATAAGTGTGTAACATAATTATATTAATACTTATAATTGTGTAAACAATTATAAGTCTACCAGAAGTTCAGAAGGTTGGGATAAGTCATGGGCACCACTGAAAAACAGCAGCAAATAACACATTGTTGATGCTATGGCGCTTTGTCACGTGTATACTGTTCCTTCTGTCTTTCCTTTATTTCTCTTTGTTTCTTCATTTATTCTTTAAATACTTAGTGAATGTTACTACATACCAGGGACTGTCCTAAGTACTAGAAATACAAAAATAAATAATAAACGGTCAATTGTCCTCAAGGAATTTATAGTAAAGGAAATTGACACCTAATAAATCATCGCAGTTCAGTATGGTAAGTACATATTTAGAGGCATATAGAATAGAATAGAATGATGGTTATCAGAGACTGGGAAGGGTAGTGGGCATGAGGGGGGGAATGGGGATGGTTAATGGGCACATAAATATAGTTAGACACAATAAATAAGATCTAGTGTTTGATAGTACAACAGAATGATAACAATCAGCAATAATTTGTTGTACATTTTAGAATAACTGACGGAGTACAATTGGAATGTTCATAACACAAAGAAATGATGAATGATTGAAGTGATAGAAATCCACACCATTTACCCTGATGTAATTATTATACACTATATGCCTGTATCAAAATATCTCATGCACCCCATAAATATATATGCCCATCATATACCCATAAAAATTAAAGATAGAATAATAAAGGCATATATCAGGTACATAGTGACATAAAGCAGGAAGGGATCAACTTTAAGTGAATAATATTTCTACAGTGGACAGCATTCTAAGAAGGGCATTCCAAGCAGAGGTAAGAGCACATGGAAAAGTATCCAGGCATGAAATAGCATGGCATATTTGAGTAAGCAGTGAATATAACAAGAATAAAGAGTAAGTGTAGGTAATAATGGACTGGTAAGCTGACACTCAAAAAAGATAAAAGCTTGTAGCTTTTATTTGAAGCTTGAATGTTATCCTGTAGGCATACTAATGATGACATTCACTATCATTGCTTACTCCACTGACAAGACCCAAAGTAACTAGATTGTTGAGCCCATCTCAAGTATTTCTTGCTCAAATTTATATGCTTATCATTCTTGCTGATAATATTGTGTTTCCTTGAATATAAGACATCATAAAATTGTAAATGTGTCATTTATTTAATGATAACAATGTTTCAGAAGAAAACAGGTATAATACCATATTATACCACCATTGATTATGCAGAGCATCTCAATATCAGAAACATTAAAATGTGAAGAAAATTGTACCTGAGAATTTCCTAAATATGTTATTTGGGTCCTAGAACTGGTCTATATGTAACAATCCAATCCAAAGTCTTTAAGAAGAAAACCCTTACTTAAACGGAGGAAGGCAATAGAAGTACAATCTGTTTATATACAAGAAGTAAGATTTGAGGTTTAAAAATTCACAAGGACCATCATTTCCTTTACCCTTCCCAGACTCCAAATAAGAAAGCAAAATTTATGAATCCTAAATAAAAGCAACGGTCCTAGACAAAATTCTGAATTAGGAATGTCTTCACCAAACCCTTCAAACCTCAAACCCAAAGAGCCTTATTATCCAAATTCTGCCCTATTGTTATCCTCTAGTATTGATTTATTCCTGAGTTTTTAGCCACCAAGTTTCCCTTGCCTTGACCTGTATTTATGTATTTTACAGCTAGAGCTAGCCAGTCGTTTATAGGTTTATTTTGTTTCTAGCTGTCAAGCTTTTTTTTTTTCAGATAAATTCTATAAGTAAGCCCAGTGTATTAAACATATAAAAAAGTACCACTGCCTTATTTAAAAAGGTATTATCACACATGAGGCAGCTCTTAGAAGAATGGCTGAGGCTCCTTGGAACACAGTTTGAAAGATGCTGGTCTAATTTCTCATCCTTAAATTACAGTTGATAAACTAAAGTTGGGCTTGCAAGGTTTCAAATACTCATATACATTAATGGAAGAATAATCAGAGATCTAGAGGGCTTCTTTTTCCTAGGTGACATATATACTTTTCTTTAAACCCTATGAGTGGAAGTCCCCTAGCTTTTTTTATTTTGTTTTGTTTGCCTTTTATCCTCTATCTATATTCTCCATTCCTCTCCCCAAAGCTCTCACTGTAATGTGTGTGATATTAGGTTGGTGCAAAAGTAATTGCAGTTTTGCCATTGCTACTGGTTATTGCCAGACTTACTAAGGTACTAGACCTCTTGGGTACTAGTTGAGGAGTATGGAAAAAGGAACTATAGGTATCAAAACTATGTAGGAAAATAGCCTAATTCTCCGTAAGATTATTTGTGGCAGGAAATGGGATGTGTGCGTTGGAAAAATAGGTCAGCAGATTCTCATTTTCACCCTTGGTGCTAAAATCCAAAAATGAATGGGACTAGGGTTATTGGTATTCTGCCAAATTACTCATTGTTTATTCTAGGAGAGGGGAAAGGCAGCTTGCAGATAGCGTGATGCTCTTTGACCTAGAATGAATACATAATATTTTGATGGATCTATATTGATAAGAGGACATTCTGATTGACCCAAGAAACAAGCCACTAAGCCTATTTTTTTTTTCCCTAACATCACCTCCTCCCTAGGATATGAGCCTTCCCCCATCTTTAAATCTCACTGAGAATGAGATGAGAGTCAGGGATGGGATAGAAGTCAGTCACCATCTGGCAGGCTGACACAACCAGAAGTCACATGTTTATCAAACATATTTATCTCAGAAAGTGCTATCAACAATTTTGAGCAAAGCATTTGTTGATTCTCTCAGAATTCACTTGCTTCCTGAATGGTCTGCTCTTTAAATCCTGATTTGTTTCTCAAGGTTAAAACAGTTATATTTGTTTACTTTTTTTTTTTATTTTTGAAACAGAGGCTCACTCCATTGCCCAGGCTGGAGTGCAGTGGCATAATCTCAGCTCACTGCTAAGCCACCGTGCCTGGCCTATATTTTCACTTTTAATGAAAATATGGATTTAGCTGCTTGATAATGAAATTAGCTGGGCATGTTGGTGCGTGCCTGTAATTCCAGCTACCACCATGCCCAGCTAATTTTGTATTTTTAGTAGAGACGGGGTTTCACCATGTTGGCCGGGCTAGCCTGGAACTCCTGACCTCAGGTGATCTGCCTGCCTCGGCCTCCCAAAGTGCTGGGATTAACAGGCGTGAGCTACCACGCCTGGTCTATATTTGTTTACTTTTAATGAAAACATGGATTTGGCTACTTGATAATGAAATAGATTTTGTTTTCCATTCCATTCCATTCTAGAAGATGGACCTAGTGTTTTGGTTTTTTTCTTTTTGGTAGGTTTCCTGATTATGTTAACCTTGTTTGATTAATTGTATCCCCGACCATGTGGCAGAGGGAAGGATATTTGAGCTGTAATATGATTCCATATTACTAGTTCCAGGCAGGACAGTAAATCTTCAATTAAATTTCTAATAGTTGTCTCAGTAATATATTCATAATATATACATTTATAGTTAATGTCATAACACTCCTTCATAATGATAGTGGTTGTGGGACATGGTAACAAATACCTCCTTAAAAGCTAATCTATGCCAGGTGCAGTGCCTCATGCCTATAATCCCAGCACTTTGGGAGGCCAAAACAGGTGGATCTGAGGCCGGGGAGACCCAGTCTCTACTAAAAATACAAAATTAGCCAGGCATGGTGGTACATTCCTATAATTCCAGCTACTCGGGAGGCTGAGGCAGAAGAATCTCTTGAACTCAGGAGGCAGAAGTTGTGGTGAGCCAAGATCGTGCCATTGCACTCCAGCCTGAGCAACAAGAATGAAACTTCATCTCAAAAAAAAAAAAAAAAAAAAAAAGAATCTAATCATAAAGACAGTATATTTTTGATAATGAAGGTAATATGTATATAAAATTTTAAACAATACCAAAATTAGTAGAGTTGACAATAAAAGTCCCCCGTAATGAGATGGAGAAAAATAGAGAGAGAATGTGTGTTTGAGATGGGCTATGGTCAACGATGGAATAAAGGTAAAGGATGTCTTATATACATGTATCACTTGATATATGTATCAGTAGTTTTACATTTTGATGATGTTATTTTGAGAAGGTTTCATCAAAATATCTGAATCACATGGTCTAGAATCCTTGAACTGGACCTGGCAGAAACTCCTGATTCCATGCAAGCAGATTCACAGATTGACCTTGGAAATTACCAATACTTGAGGAATGAATAAAGGTAGAGGAACTGAGAAGGATATTCAGAGATGAGAGAGAAACCATAATAGTATCTGTGGCTGTCAAGCAGGATTAGGATGCAGAAGGAACTTTGAGATTTGTCAGTTAAGAAGTCTTTGGTGATCTTTGGAAGACAGCAGCTTCAGTGGTATGGCCAATACCAGATCGAAGAAAGCTAAGAAGTGAAGAGGAAGTGAGGAAGAGAAGCCAGCAAATATAGATTGTTCTTTATGGAAGTTTAGTGGTGAAGAGGAGGAGAATAAGGAAATGATTGTTGAGGAGGAGGCAGGATTTAGGGGAGTTTATTTTAAGATAGGAGAGATGTATGCATTTCAGCTCATGACAAGAATCCATGCATTCATCCATGTAATATTTATTTAGTTCCTACTGCGTGTCTCTAGAGCTAATGGACAAAGAGTAAAATAAATAAATAAATAAAAATTTTTAAAGGAGGCATTTTTGGTTGTCACAATGATTACAGATTTTTTTTTCCTGAGATAAGGTCTTGCTCTGTCACCCAGGCTGGAACACAGTGGCCTGATCTCAGTTCACTGCAGCCTTGACGTCCCGGGCTCAAGCCATCCTCCCACCTCAGCCTTTCTAGTAGCTAGGACTGCAAGCATGCACCACAGTGCTGTTAATTTTTGCTTTTTTATTTTTTTGTAGAGACAGAGTCTCTCATTATGTTGCCCAAACTGGTCTCAAACTTCTGGGCTCAAGATATTCTCTTACCTTGGCCTCCCAGATTGCTGGGATTACAGGCATGGGCCGCCATGCCCAACTGATTACAGGATGTTATTGTCATTTAGTAATCAGGGCCAGGGTTGCCTTAAATCTTGCAATAAGAGGTATAGTCCTCAAGAATGAAGAATTGCCCTACACAAAATGCCCACATTGCTTTCCTCTAGTTTAAAAACATTAATTAGATAAAGAGGGATTGAAGATATGAGGGTGCTGCTACTCAGCAGCATTCTACCCTGTTGACTACTCTCTTCTTCTTCTTTTTTTTTTTTTCTTTTTGAGACAGAGTCTTGCTCTGTCACCCAGGCTGTAGTGCAGTGACGTGATCTTGGCTCAGTGCAACCTCTGCCTTCCAGGTTCAACCTATTCTCCTGCCTCAACCTCCCAAGTGGCTGCAACAACAGGCACACACCACTACACCAGCTAATTTTTGTATTTTTAGTAGAGACAGTGTTGGCCAGGCTGGTCTCGAACTTCTGGCCTCAAGTGATCCGCCTGCCTCGGCCTTCCAAAGTGCTCAGATTATAGGCGTGAGCCACCACACCCAGCCTGCTCTCTCCTTCTTGAAACAGTTTTCTTTTTACTTTAATGACCCCACTCTCACTGAGGAGTGAGGAAAGACTTCACTCTTTTCTTCCAAAATCACTAGGCATTCCTCCTCTCTTTCGCTCCCAAATCACTGGCTCTTCCTATTCTGCCTTAAGTTCTCTGGAGATTTGAGATATGTCTTTTTTTCTCTACCTATTCTCTTTTTACCTACTCTCATAGCTTTAAATACCATTTATCTCTCTAGTCCTGAACTCTCCCATGAGCTTTGGATTCATATAACTGACTATGTACTTGGCATCTCTTACTTGTTTAATAGACAACTAAATCCTAACATGTCTAAAACAGATCTCTTAATTGTCTCCCACAAACCTTTTCCTCATTCACTTCTGCATGGCAATAACATTTACCCAATTGCTCAAGCTAAAAACTTAAATCATCTGTCATTCCTCTTTCCTTTATACCTCATATCTAATCCATCAGCATGTATTACTGGCTGTACCTTCAAAATATATTCTAAATCCATCTAATTTTCATTACCACTGCAACTGCCATCATCATCTCTATCTGGACCATTATGAGTCTATTCTGACATATCTCCCTGCTTTGACTCTTCCTTCCCTATAGCCTTTCCACAGAGTATAACAGATCCTTTTTAAAAGTAATTCAGGACTGGGTGTGGTGGCTCATGCCTGTAATCCCAGCACTTTGTGGGGCCGAGGCAGGTGGATCACCTGAGGTCAAGAGTTCGATCCAGCCTGGCCAACATGGTGAAACCCTGTCTCTACTAAAACTACAAAAATTAGCCAGGCATGGTGGTGCACTTTCATAGTCCCAGCTACTTGAGAGGCCAAGGCAGGAGAATTGCTTGAACCTGGGAGGCAGCAGTTGCAGTGAGCCTTGATCACACCATTGCATTCCAGCCTGGGTGACAGAGCAAGACTCCGTCTCAAATTTTAAAAAAAGATAAATCAGACCACATCACCTCTTTGCTTACAGCCCTCAATGGCTTCCTCTTGCACTTACAGAACAAAATCCAAACTCCTTATCTTAAAAGTAGGTAAAGGCCCTGTATGATCTGACCCTTACCTACTTTTACAGTTTCATCCAATGTGACACTTTCTTCCTTGTTTGTTATGTTCTGCTTATCCTGGTCTTCTTTTTGATCCTTCAATATGCCAAGTTATTTCCCAGTTCCTTGTTATTCATTCCACCTGGGTATTCCACCTAGTCCCTCAGATGATGAAATTTTACTTCTTCCTTTCCAGTCATTTTAACCTCCTATTTCTTGTTTAATTGCATGTTAGTACCTCCAGAACTATATTATGTAATATGATAGTGAATACTGAATGTTATTTATTTCTCACTGTAAATTTTTAAAAATTAAAAAAAAATGGGTGCATAATAGAGATACACAGTGAAGTACTCTTCAGCCATAAAAAAGAGATCCTGTCATTTGAAACAACATGGATGGAACTGGAGATTATTATGTTACGTGAAATAAGCTGGGCACAGAAAGACAAGCGTTACACATTCTCACTTATTTGTGGGATCTAAAAATCAAAACGATTGAAATCATGGGCATAGAGAGTAGAAGAATGGTTACCAGAGGCTGGGAAAGGTAGTTTAGGGAGGGGAAGTGTAGGGTTGGTTAATGGGCACAAAAATATAAATTTCTTACTTTAATTGGAATAACCATTGGTGTTTCTTCATTTAGTTAGATACTGACTTTTGGGTTGTGTGTTAAGGAACTGTTTATCCATTCTAATTTTAAGAGTTCTATTTTAAGCAAGAATAGATAATGAATTTAATCAAATGCCTTTTTACCATTTGCGAAGATCACGTAATTTTTTAGTTTTGATCTACTGGTAAGTTATATTAGCAAATTTCTTAATATGGAACCATCCTTGCATTTATTCATTAACTCTACAAATATTTGTTGAGTGCCTATGATATACCACTAAATATTTTACGAAAACTCTCATGAACAATGATAAGCTATAGCAAAATAAAAAAAAAATTAAAAGTGATGGGTCTCTGCTTTGAAATTACAAAAATATTTACCTCTGAAGTATAAAATTATAGAGATATGTATTGTCCAAAACTAGGGCAAAAAAAATAGGTCATGTTTTTAAATTGATGGATAAATTTCTTTTTCTTTCTTTTTTTTTTTGAGACATAATCTCACTGTGTTTCCCAGGCTGGGGTGCAGTGGCACAGTCTTGGCTCACTGCAGCCTCCACTTCCTGGGTTCCAGCAATACTCCCACCTCAGCCTCCTGAGTAGCTGGGATTACAGGTGAATGCCACTGCACCTGGCTAATTTTCATATTTTTTGTAGAGATGTGGTTTCACCATGTTGGCCAGGCTGGTTTCAAACTCCTTATGTAAAGTGATCCACCCGCCTTGGCCTCCCAAAGTGCCGGGATTACAGACGTGAGCCACTGTGCCTGGCCAGATGGATAAATTTTGATAATGCTACCATTCTGAAACAGTCCAGTACTATATTACCATACGTGTCTTTTTAAAAATAGTTCTTAGATGCATGAATCCTCTCCCATCACAGGAGTCAAGAGGTACTGTTCTAAGAATAGAGAATAGCATAGTAAACAAAACATAAACATCACTGTCTTCACAGAGCTTACCTTATTGTGGGAGAGATAAGTAAACACATAAATTGTATTGTACATTAGAAGGTGAAAATGCTCTGAGGAGGAAAGGAGGAGGAAAATTGTTAATAGTGTGGTCAGGAAAGGCCTCACTAAGAAGGCCATATTTGATCAAAGACCTGAAGGAGATGAGGAAGTGAGGTTCAGAAGTTAGAAAGGTTGTCTTTTTTTTGAGACAGGGTCTCACTCTGTCACCCAGGCTGGAGTGTAATGGTGCGATCTTGGCTCACTGCAGCCTCGACCTCCTGGGCTCAAGCGATCCTCCCACCCCAGGCTCCCAAGTAACAGGGAGTACAGGTGTGCACCACCATGCAGGCTACTTTTTGTATTTTTTGTAGAGATGGGGTTTCACCATGTTGTCCAGGCTGGTCTTGAACTCCTGAGCTCAAGTGATCTGCCTGCCTTGGCCTCCCAAAGTGCTGGGATTATAGGTGTGCACATCACACCCAGACTAGAAAGGTTAATCTAAGTGAATATTTTAAATGCCAAGATTTAAGACAGGAGGTAATCTTAGAAATATCAATGAAGAACAAGTAACTATTCTTAGAGAAATCAGGGGAAGTGTCCCAGGAACTGGTAAACTATTCCAACACAATGGGTAATAGATGATATAGTGTAAGGACATGACTTTGTAAATTGTATATATTTTAGGTGTACAACATAATGTTTTGACATACATATTCTCAGTAAAATGATTACTACAGTCAAGCTAATTAATATATTTATCATCTCAGGTAGTATCTTTTGTGTAGGTGGGGGGAAAGAGCACCTGAAATCTACTCTCTTAGCAGATTTCCAGTAATTGATATAATATTAACTATAGTTCTCGTGCTGTACCTTAGATCTCTACATCTATTGATCCTAAATAACCCAAGTTTGTATCCTTTGACCTGCATCTCTTCATCTCCTACCCCACCTCTAGTAACCACCATTCTTCTCTCTATTTCTATGTATCAGAAATTTTTTTAGGTTCCATATTTAAGAGATGTCATACAGTATTTTTCTTTCTGTGTCTGGCATTTTTCACTTAGCATAATGGAGGACATGAGATTTTTTTTTTTTTAACTGGAAGAAAGGGGCAGGCCACTGATCTAAAGGAAATGAGAGGGGGAAAAAAAACAGATGCCAACTGAGAAAACTATAGGGGAAGCAGTGTAATCGGGGAGATCCAGATTTCAATTAGATTGAGAAGTTGAGAATATTCAAAGAGAAGCAGTGTAATCGGGGAGATCCAGATTTCAATTAGATTGAGAAGTTGAGAATATTCAAAGAGGCTTAAGAGATAAGGGATGATGTATTATGTATTCCAGAGGACCTAATGGAAAAGGTTCGGGATTTGATGAGGGGTGGAAAATGGAGACATCATAGGAGATATGAAGATCTATTTGGTAGTTATGTGATAAGGAATGATTTGGGAGTCTAAGACTTCTTGTGGTTATTGACAAATGGAATTAAAAGTATAATGAATTTGGTTCTGGTGGTCTCAAGGCAGGTAGTGGTGTTGGGGCTGTGATTATTTGGGGGAGATGGTGAGTGCCGGTGGACACATGGATGCCTGTAGATGAATGTTCTTACTACAGAGTGAGCTGAGCTTACTCTTGACTCCTGTGATGGAGAGGAGGCATGCATCTATGAACCATTTTTAAAAAGACAGGTGTGGCAATATAGTACTGGACTATTTCAAAATGGTAGCATTATCAAAACTTATCCATTAATTTAAAAACATGACCTACTGGGTTTTTGCCCTAGTTTTATACAATGCATACCTCTATTTTTTTATGCTTCAGAGGTAAATATTTTTATAATTTCAAAGCAGAGATCTAATTCCTTTGTAAATTTTCCTATAGATTATCATTGTTCATGAGAGTTTTTATAAAATACTTAGTATGTCTGCAGTGAAAAAATATCTCATACATGTTTCCATAAACAGTAGTAAATTTAACAATTGAAACAATTCAGAATGAAATCTAGCCAAACTTTTTCTGTTAATCAAAATTTCCTAATATTGTTAAGTTTCAAATGGGAACTCAAATAGTTTTCTTTCCTAAGAATCAAATGTATAAGGTGTGGTTGCTGTATTTCTGTCAAATAGAAATATTCTTATAATATCTAAAACCCATAAATAAATTAATTTAGAACATCTTCCAAAGTGTCAGTCCAAACCCTTCAGTGAAGCAGCTTCACTGAAATATCAGTAAATAGTTCTGGCCAAATTACATATAAGATATTTTTTACTTATTCTCCTCCTCTTGGTGATGAAGTGACAGTTCAAGAGGAAACTTAGAATGGATGACCTCCATGGATCAGCTGCAATTTGGACTTCTGTCAATTTTCAAACATCTTATAATATGATCATAGACATTCATCTGAGGAGCTGAGAAGCCTGTTAATCACTTACAAATTATAGGAATATGACCTTTCAGGAACCATCTTGTCATATAAATCTCTCATAAGAACAAGACAGGAAAGAAGAGATTTCAAACTCACAATAATAATCACTCAATAATGACTGCCCTAGTAAGTCAACTCTCTTACAACACATAGAGGACAATAAATGAAGGCCCGATTAGAGAAAACAGGGTAAAAAGGAATGAACAAAGTCAACAAGAAATATGGGACTATGTGAAAAGACCTAATCTACGTTTGATAGGTGTACCTGAATGTGACGAAGAGAATGCATCCAAGCTGGAAAATACTCTTCAGGATATTATCCAGGAAAACTTCCCCAACCTAACAAGGCAGGCCGAGATTCAAGTCCAGGAAATACAGAGAACACCACAAAGATACTCCTCTAGAAGAGCAACCCCAAGACACATAATCATCAGATTCACCAGGGTTGAAATGAAGGAGAAAATACTAAGGGCAGCCAGAGAGAAAGGTCGGGTTACCCACAAAGGGAAGCCCATCAGACTCACAGCAGATCTCTCGGCAGAAACCCTACAGGCCAGAAGAGAGTGGGGGCCGATATTCAACATCCTTAAGGAAAAGAACTTTCAACCCAGAATTTCGTATCCAGCCAAACTAAGCTTCATAAGTGAAGGAAAAATAAAATCATTTGTGAACAAGCAAGAACTCAGAGAGTTCATCACCACCAGACCAGCTCTACAAGAGCTCCTGAAGGAGGCACTACACATAGAAAAGAACAACCAGTACCAGCCACTCCAAAAACACACGAAAAGGTAAAGAGCATCAACACAATGAAGAATCTGCATCAACCAAAGGGCAAAACAGCCACCTAGCACCAAAATGACAGGATTGAATCCACACATAACAATATTAACCCTAAATGTAAACGGACTAAATGCCCCAATCAAAAGACACAGACTGGCAAATTGGATAAAAAGCCAAAACCCATCAGTGTGCTGTATCCAGGAAACCCATCTCGCATGCAAGGATACACAAAGGCTCAAAATAAAGGGATGGAGGAAGATTTACCAAGCAAATGGAGAGCAAAAAAAAGCAGGAGTTGCAATTCTCATCTCAGATAAAATAGACTTTAAAGCAACAAAGATCAAAAGAGACAAAGAAGGACATTACATAATGGTAAAAGGATCAATGCAGCAAGAAGAGCTAACGATCCTAAATATATATGCACCTAATACAGGAGCACCCAGATACATAAGGCAAGTTCTTAAAGACTTACAAAGAGACTTAGACTCCCACACAATAATAGTGGGAGACTTCAACACACCATTGTCAATATTAGACAGATCAACGAGACAGAAAATTAACAAGGATATCCAGGACTTGAACTCAGACCTGGAACAAGCAAACCTAATAGACATTTACAGAACTCTCCACCCCAAATCCACAGAATATACATTCTTCTCAGCACCACATCACACCTACTCTAAAATTGACCACATAATTGGAAGTAAATCACTCCTCAGCAAATGCAAAAGAACGGAAACCATAACAAACAGCCTCTCAGACCACAGTGCAATCAAGTTAGAACTCAGAATTCAGAAACCAACCCAGAACCGCACAGCCTCATGGAAAATGAACAACTTTCTCCTGAATGTTGACTGGATAAACAATGAAATGAAGGCAGAAATAAAGACGTTCTTCGAAACCAACGAGAATGAAGACACCACATACCAGAATCTCTGGGACACATTTAAAGCAGTCTCTAGAGGAAAATATATAGCAATAAGTGCCCACATGAGAAGAAAGGAGAGATCTAAAATTGACACCCTATCGTCAAAATTGAAAGAGCTAGAGGAGCAAGATCAAAAAAACTCAAAACCTAGCAGAAGACAAGAAATAACTAAGATCAAAGCAGAATTGAAGGAGATAGAGACACGAAAAACCCTTCAAAAAATCAATAAATCCAGGAGCTGGTTTTTTGAAAAGATCAACAAAATAGACAGACCACTAGCCAGACTAATAAAAAAGAAAAGAGAGAATAATCAAATAGATGCAATAAAAAATGACAAAGGGGATATCACCACAGATTCCACAGAAATTCAAACCATCATCAGAGATTATTACAAACAACTCTATGCACATAAATTAGAAAACCTGGAGGAAATGGATAAATTCCTGGACAACTGCCTCCTCCCAAGCCTAAACCAGGAAGAAGTCGAAACCCTGAATAGACCAATAACAAGGTCTGAAGTCGAGGCAGCAATTAAGAGCCTACCACCCAAAAAAAGCCCAGGTCCAGATGGGTTCACAGCCGAATTCTACCAGACATACAAAGAGGAACTGATACCATTCATGCTGAAACTATTCCAAATAATCCAAAAAGAGGGAATCCTTCCCAAATCATTTTATGAGACCAACATCATCCTAATACCAAAACCTGGCAGAGACTCAACAAGAAAAGAAAACTACAGGCCAATATCCATGATGAACATAGATGCAAAAATCTTCAATAAAATAATGGCAAGCCGATTACAACAGCACATCAAAAAGCTTATCCACCATGATCAAGTAGGATTCATCCCGGGGATGCAAGGCTGGTTCAATATACGCAAGTCTATAAATGTAATTTACCACATAAACAGAACCAAAAATAAAAACCACATGATTATCTCAATTGATGCAGAGAAGGCCTTCGACAAAATTCAACAGCCCTTTATGCTAAAAACCCTCAATAAACTAGGTATCGATGGAACGTATCTCAAAATAATAAAAGCTATTTACGACAAACCGACAGCCAATATCATACTGAACGGGCAAAAACTGGAAGCATTCCCTTTGAAATCTGGCACTAGACAAGGATGCCCTCTCTCACCACTCCTATTCAATATAGTACTGGAAGTTCTAGCCAGAGCAATCAGGCAAGAAAAAGAAATAAAGGGTATTCAATTAGGAAAGGAGGAAGTCAAATTGTCTCTATTTGCAGACGACATGATTGTATATCTAGAAGACCCCCTCATCTCAGCCCAAAAGCTCCTGAAACTGATAAGCAACTTCAGCAAAGTCTCAGGATACAAAATCAATGTGCAAAAATCACAAGCGTTCCTATACACCAATAACAGACTTAAAGAGAGCCAAATCAAGAACGAACTGCCATTCACAATTGCTACAAAGAGAATAAAATACCTAGGAATACAACTAACAAGGAATGTAAAGGACCTCTTCAAGGAGAACTACAAATCACTGCTCAACGAAATAAGAGAGGACACAAACAGATGGAGAAACATTCCATGTTCATGGTTAGGAAGAATTAATATCGTGAAAATGGCCATACTGCCCAAAGTAATATACAGATTCAATGCTATCCCCATCAAGCTACCAATGACCTTCTTCACAGAACTGGAAAAAACCACCTTAAACTTCATATGGAACCAAAAGAGAGCCCGCATAGCCAAGTCAATTCTAAGCAAAAAGAACAAAGCAGGAGGCATCACACTACCAGACATCAAACTCTACTACAAGGCTACAGTAATCAAAACAGCATGGTACTGGTACCAAAACAGAGATATAGACCAATGGAACAGAACAGAGGCGTCGGAGGCAACACAACATATCTACAACCACCTGATCTTTGACAAACCTGATAAAAACAAGCAATGGGGAAAGGATTCCCTGTTCAATAAGTGGTGTTGGGAAAACTGGCTAGCCATATGCAGAAAGCAGAAACTGGACCCCTTCCTGACACCTTACACTAAAATTGACTCCAGATGGATTAAAGACTTAAACATAAGACCTAACACCATAAAAACACTAGAAGAAAACCTAGGCAAAACCATTCAGGACATAGGCGTAGGCAAGGACTTCATGACCAAAACGCCAAAAGCATTGGCAACAAAAGCCAAAATAGACAAATGGGACCTAATCAAACTCCACAGCTTCTGCACAGCAAAAGAAACAGTCAATAGAGTGAATCGGCAACCAACAGAATGGGAAAAAATTTTTGCAGCCTACCCATCTGACAAAGGGCTGATATCCAGAATTTACAACGAGCTAAAAAAGATTTACAAGAAAAAAACAAACAAGCCCATTCAAAAGTGGGCGAAGGACATGAACAGATACTTTACAAAAGAAGACATACATGAGGCCAACAAGCATATGAAAAAATGCTCATCATCACTGGTCATTAGAGAAATGCAAATCAAAACTACATTGAGATACCATCTCACACCAGTTAGAATGGCAATCATTAAAAAATCTGGAGACAACAGATGCTGGAGAGGATGTGGAGAAATAGGAACACTTTTACACTGTTGGTGGGAGTGTAAATTAGTTCAACCATTGTGGAAAACAGTGTGGCGATTCCTCAAGGACCTAGAAATAGAAATTCCATTTGACCCAGCAATCCCATTACTGGGCATATATCCAAAGGATTATAAATCGTTCTACTATAAGGACACATGCACACGAATGTTCATAGCAGCACAGTTTACAATAGCAAAGACCTGGAACCAACCCAAATGCCCATCGATGATAGACTGGACAGGAAAAATGTGGCACATATACACCATGGAATATTATGCAGCCATTAAAAACGAGGAGTTCGCGTCCTTTGTAGGGACATGGATGAACCTGGAAACCATCATTCTCAGCAAACTGACACAAGAACACAAAATCAAACACCGCATGTTCTCACTCATAGGCGGGTGTTGAACAAGGAGAACACATGGACACAGGGAGGGGAGCACTATACATGGGGGTCTGTTGTGGGGGAGTGGGGGGGACAGCGGGGGGGTGGGGAATTGGGGAGGGATAGCATGGGGAGAAATGCCAGATATGGGTGAAGGGGAGGAAGGCAGCAAATCACACTGCCACGTATGCACATAAGCAACAACCTTGCATGTTTTTCACATGTACCCCAAAACCTAAAATGCAATAAAAAAAAAAAAAAAAAAAAAAATAAATGAAGGCCCATGAAAACAACTTGTAAGCACTTTAGAGGACAATAAATGAAGGCCTATGAAAACAACTTTTAAGCACTTTAACCTACCTTTACCTCTCTTGAGGGAAGCCTTGAAGTAAATTCCCAGAGAGAGACTGAGTAGTTTTTACTACTAGCCTGAAGAGAAGCTGAAAGTAGGAAGAAGGGATCTCACTAATCTTAAATTATGGACTTTTTTTCCTGTTACTTTTTATTTATAAGGCCAGAAGGCAGATGTTTAAAATAAAGTTAATGATGGGTACTGGGGTAACTAGCTCCCAGCATGGCACCCAATAATTCTCACCTCCAGATATTCTTCTTTTTGTGTGGTCCCCTCCCTATTGAGTAGGGATGACCTGTATAACCAATAGATTTTTTTAATAAAAAAGTGTAATTTATGAGGCTACATTCTAAAAAAGGCATTGCTTCTGCCTTAATCTTTTGGATCCTTTACTCTGGGGAGAATACAGCTGTTGTATCCTAAGGACACTCAAGCAACACTATGGAGAAGTCCATCTGGTGAAGAGCTAAGGCCCCTTGCAAACAGCCATGTGAGTAAGCTATCTTAGATGAAGATCCCCTAGTCCTAGTCAAACCTTCAGATTTCTACAGCCACAGCCAATATCTTGACTACAATCTTATAATAGAGCCTAAGCCAGAACCATTTAGCTAAGCCATTCCGAAATTCCTGATCCACGAAAACATGTGGGATAATAAACGTTTATTGTTGTTTTGAGTTATAAATTGGGGGGGTATAATTTGTTATGCAATAATAGATAACCAGTAAACAATAAATAATAAGTGGACGGGCATAGTGGCTTACACTTGTAATCCCAGCACTTTGGTAGGCCGAGATGGAAGGATCACTTGAGCCCAGGAATTTGAGACCAGCCTGAGCAACATAGCAAGACCCTATCGCTACAAAAAAATTAAAAAAACTATCCAGGTGTGGTGCTGCACACCTGTGGTCCCAGCCTCTCAGGACACTGAGTCTGGAGGATTGCTGGAGCCCAGGAGGTCATGGCTGCAGTGATCCATGATCACACCACTGCACTCCAGCTTGGGTGCCAGAGAGCCTGTCTCAAAACATAAATAATTAATTTTTAAAAAGTAACAGAACCAGAATCTAAACCTAAGCTTGATTCTAAAGGTTGAGCTCCCAAAAGGTTAAAAGTTTCCCAATGAATTTTTAAAGTTTTTCTTAGTTTACCTATTAAAATAACTTATTCTTTAAAACGAATTCAATTTGCACCCTAAGTAAAGAGAGGAACATCAATCCCTTTAAATTGTTTGGTCGGTGATATCATCCTATATTTACTAATGCTTAATAAGTTAGGTCTTGAGCGCAATCAGTTAGAGATCATTTAATATCCATGTCTATATTCCAGGTATTCGTTTAAAGTATTGCTGAAGAAGTCTCATGCATGTTTCAGGTGTTGTTCTTCTATTGAGATTCTTCATTGACTCTTCTATCTTGCAAGATATTAATGTGTGAAATTCCACCTAATTTATCTTTACTCTTGTCTCTCCTCTGAAACCATTGTAGTAGATAATTTTAATTTCCATAAAAAGAAAAATTAGTGAGTTGTTTCTGAATTGCCCTTCCATAGAACAGCAAATGATTTTAAGAACCACTTTAAAGTTCTACCCAAAAATTGTATCTAAATTTTACATGTCATAATTTTTTTCTTTCTCAATTGGCATTTTAACCCTGGAAAAACAATATTTTGCCATGAAAATTCTAAACATTTCGGGCTAAAGAAACAAATATTTATGTCTTTTCTTCGGGGTGACATGAATTAACATAAGACATTAAAGAACATCTCAACTTGACTATCAGACCTGAGTATTAGAGTAAAAATGGGGCTTTCTTTGTCAAATAGAATGCTTATTTACTTTGAGGCAAAGTACCTATAACTACCCTCTGAAAACCATACTTCTCTCACTTGTAGTGTCTCTAATTATGAAGATTTGAATTTTCAAAATATAAATTAGGAGGCAATTCTTTGTTGAAAGAAAATGTTAACCATAGTATTTAGATAGTAGCACCTGTAGAGCTCTATTTACAAATCTTTGTTTATATACAGATTTAATAAACTAAAATATTTATTTAATAAACTAATTAATAAATAAATACATGTCTGTATTGCTCCAAATACATTATATTGCAAAAACACAATTGCCTACTTTAAGCTTCTTACAAGAAATCTCAATTTGTCACATTATTTATTTGATAAGTATTTCCCTCATAACTTACTGCTTTCCCTCTGCCCATTAGAGCCACGAATTCACCAGATGTCTAATATTTCAAGTCTTCCAGCTCATTTTAGAGAAAGCTTCATAATTTACCTGAACCTTAGTGTGCATTTTCTTCATTTCGTTGTTTTTGGAAACCATACGCCATGCTATCTCATATATAGACATCAACTCCCATCAGAAAGAGAAAGCATATAGAGTAAGAGATAGGCTTTGTGTTGTGGTAAAAATACACATAGTATAAAATTTACCATTAGTGACATTCAGTATATTCATGATATTGTGCAACCATAACCAGTATCTAATTCCAGAACATTTTAATCAACCCTAAAGGAAACCCCATATCCATTAAGCAGTTACTACCCTCTTCTCCATTTCCCCAAGCCCCAGTAACCACGAATCTACTTTCTGTCTGTATAGATTTGCCTATTGTGGGCGGGGCAGGGTGACTCACTCCTGTAATCCCAGCACTTTGGGAGGCTGAGGCAGGCGGATCACGAGGTCAGGAGATTGAGACCATCCTGGCTAACACAGTGAAACCCCATCTCTATTAAAGATACAAAAAATTAGCTGGGCGTGGTGGCACACGCCTGTAGTCCCAGCTACTTGGGAGGCTGAGCCAGGAGAATCGCTTGAACTTGGGAGGCAGATGTTGCAGTGAGCCAAGATTGCACCACCGCACTCCAGCCTGGGTGACAGAGTGAGACTCTGTCTCAAAAAACAAAAAAAATTGCCTATTGTGGACATTTCATATAAGTATAATCCTATAATATGTGACATTTTATTCCTGGTTTCTTTCATTTAGCATAATGTTTTCAAGATTCATCCATATAAAAGTACTTTTTTCCTTTTTATGGATGAATAATATTCCATTGTATGGATACAACACATTTTGTTTTTCCATTCATCGGTTGATGCACATTTGGGTTGCTTACACCTTTTGGTTATCATGAATAGGGCTACTATAAGCAAAAACATTATGTACGTGTTTTCATTTGAAAACCTGTTTTCAGTGCTCTTGGGTGTATACCAGGAGTGGAATTGCTGGGCCATGTGGTAATTGAGATGTGACATTTAAAGTGAAATCTTACTAAACCAATAAGTAGTCTTTTTGGGGAGGTGGGAGACATAATGTTATTTCTCTTTTGTTTTGATAACATAACACGTGAACTCCTACACCTCCCTCGAAAATGTGGTAGGGAAATTTATACCAGAAGACTGTAAGATGGCATCACCAAGTTACCCAACATGAGAACTAAACATTTTTATACAAATTGCCAACTGATATAAAGGCAGTAGAAGGTCCCCAACTGTAACAGGTGTACTGCTGTGTACCTTCAGAGAATGAAGGTTACAGGCAAGTAACAAAAGTGTTTCTGTATAGTTTTGGAGCCAGAAACCTTAGTCAGATTACAGGAGGTTGCCCTTGGGCCGCTCACTAAATTTCTCTGTTGTAGTTTCTCCATCTGTAAAATGGGGATAATAATCTCTGCATCCCAAGATTGGCACAAAGATAGGGCATAGCCTGGCACATAGTTGGCACTTAATAAATATTAATTCTCTTCTCCCCATGTATTATTACATTCTTCAAATTAATTGTTCTCTGAGATAACAGTATTTTTCTTCTCATTTTCTCTCTCAGGCTAAAATTAAACTGCCAAATACAAACGCTTCTGATATTCAAATTGATATCCAGGAAACGATCCTTGACCTTCGTACTCCTCAGAAGTGAGTAAAACTTAGAACTGGAATAGTGTATTATAATATTGAGTCTTCAGTCAATATTACATTTTAAAATATACATAGTTATTTTGCATCACCCCAAAGTCTGGAGAAAAGTGGAAAATTTTGTTAATCATTCAGATGTTTGATCTATATAATATAAAAATAAATATGTTTGGAAATACTTGAGCTTTTTTCTACTTTGCATCCATACATTTGGAATGGGTTAATGCTATCAAAACACAATTCTTGAACACCCAGATACAGTCTATCTATCAGAAAAAATAACTAGAAGTGAAAACGCCATTAAGTTGTAAGTCTTACATACAGTTTTTGTACATTGATTACATAAGAGAAGCAATATCTTTACACTTTTGTCATTTTGTGGGGCTCTAAGGTTAAATTTGATTGTGTTCATCTAAGTCAACAAAAAGATCTTTCCATCAATTACTTAAAACAAAAATTCTATAAACAGCTAATTTTTTTTTACCAGATCCTCAGTCTGTGTGAATACATTCAGAAATAATACAGAAAATCATGAAATAATTCAGTTATTTCATGATATTTCAACATAGCTTTTTATTACATAGGTTTAAATCATGTTCAAACATAACTCAGTAACATTATTTTGAAACATGGGCAAATCAGTCCTGTTTCTCAAAACTAAGTCTATAAAGAGGGAATTGATGGAACCTGGTGTGTGTTAGGTAAAGTATCTAAATACCTCACTGCTTTGTGCACATCTCATCTGGACACAGAGGAGTGAACACATATTGGATCATTGCAGTGGTCCTATCTCTGTAACTCATGAACATTTCAAACTGGATTTGGGAGGCAGGCAGTTGCTGGCACATTTCCTTCCATTATCAGTCCCTATAATTCTCCTTTGTTGAGCTTAGGACTTCAAGAAAAGGACAAGGATAACCCTCCTACAGAAGATTCCTATGTGTAAACAACCCAGTATGCATATGTAGCTTAATCTTGGCTTCTGTAGTAATTGCATTTAACCCAAAATGGTCTATGGATAAGTATATATCAAATATTTTTCCATTATTTATATCATTTCAAAAATGTATCCTCACAGAACAATCATCTCATATTATAAAAATTATATACACAGCTGGGCGTAGTGGCTTATGCCTGTAATCCCACAAGAGAATCGCTTGAACCCAGGAGGTAGAGATTGCAGTGAGCTGAGATTGTACCACTGCACTCCAGCCTGGGCAACGGAGCAAGACTCTGTCTTAAAATAACATATATATACACACACACACACATATACATATATATGTATACGTATATATATACACATACATATAAGTATACATATATGTATACATATGTGTGTATTGTATATATATGTGTATATATATACATATATATGCATATAAGTATATATATACATATACACACACATATACACATATTTAATGTTTCTGCTGTTTACTTCAAGGAGTATTGTACCCTTTTTGTTGCATTTTATACATGAATTTACTGTTCCACATAAACTTTGCAAGGAAAGTTGGTTAAATGAACACTCAATCTTCCATGATATTTGCAAGCTTGTTAAAAGCACACACATATCTATACACCATGGAGTTAATTTCCGTTTCCCTAGCACATCTCACTATCTCTGAGACTTTCATTTAGTAGGTTCTGATAGATATCTGTAATGACATCACAGCCTTAGCAGCTACCTAAAGATTAATGGAGACCGCAGAAATAGTGAACATAATTTTTATAACATGAGATGATTGTTCTGTGAGGATACATTTTGGGTTAAATATACTTTTCCACATAGAACATGGGCTACACTAGGTCATTAGATCATAGTGTACTTATATATTAAATGCTCAGTGTAGAGAGGTACCATCGCTTAAGAAAACCTGCTTAACTAAGAAGACAGAAGATAGAATTAAGGTTTTTATTATGTTTCCTAAATACTTGAGAATCCTTTAGAGGCATGCTATTCTCTGAAACTGCATTATCAGAAATGTGTCTTGTTTTTGAGTTTATTGATATTCATATCTACTTTCTTTAGTTTCCAACTTTGATATCATATAATGCTATGTTTATCCAATCTAAGAAAGATTTGAGAGGGCATTCTGTTCTTGTATCTGTAAGACAGAAACAAGCAAATTAATTTTAAGTGAATCGACCAGCGGTTTCTGTCAAACACTAGTCAATTGCATTCAAATTATCAATAAAACCCTGGTAGTTAGCATTATATAACCAAAATAAATAAAGCAGTTTACCGAATTATTCACTGTTTTCAATTGGTTGTTTTGGCATGTAGATTCCCAACATGGAGTAAATGGAGAGGAGGAAAGATGGGGAAAATTGGATAATTTACCAGGATCTCTTGACTTAAGACTTCATATGAGATTTCATTATTTTTCTAAGTGAATGCTAAGAATTTCATAAATGAATACCTTGAATGTGATAATAAAAACACATTCTAAAGACAAATGTAAACTAATTTTTGGTTGAGTGCTGCTTTAGATTATTCACACATTTGCTGTGCTCCTTTAATTCAGTTTGGGCGTTGACTGATTTTCAAAGACTGATACCTAAAAAAGAAGTTTTCTAAATGAAATAGTTGAATTGCGGCTCCGTAACCATTTCTGCACTTTCTTTGAAAATAGTTATGTCTCCTTCAGGAAACCTTAAAAAGGTTTTTAACCCAGATATGTAAATCAAATAATTTTGTTAATTATATAAGATAAAAATTGCATTGTGTGAATATGCTGGGAATCAGGATGTCCTTTGCTTAAATCTCTTGTGAGCAACATCAACTTAAACTCTCTAATATAAATATAAGCATTTAAGTCTCTAAACTTGAGTTCACTGTAGAGATAATTTTTTTGTATTTACATTCATATAGTATTGTTTGCATTTAATTTCTGATGAAAATTAACACCGGCTGAATATTTGATCACTGCCTAGACTGTAACTTCTTAAAATGCAAATACATTATCAATGTAGAAGTAGAGGTATTGGGTTTAAATGTTTGTTCATATGTTATAGTACTAATCTATGGTAATTATTCAAATGTTATTTTGTGGTGACCTGAATACTTGCTTCATTTATTTACTCACTCATTCATTTATTTATTCACTCAACATTCATTAAGTCTTCCACTAGACACTAAGGGAGCACCGAGATACAATACATTTCTGTCCTTCAATGAATTGTACATGGATAACTATTTGTAGAATTTTTATTTTGTTTAAATGTAAATCTCAGTATAGATAATAAGACAGTAAAACAGATGATGAAATACTTCCCTTCTCCTAAGAGCCTAAATCAGTTGTACAGCTCTACTCTTCAACATTTTATTATGTTAAGCCGTACTACTTAGAACTAGACAGAAATGCAGGCACAGATGGATCATTCCAATGGCCACTAACTGTCTCTTTTGAATTTATTTCTCTCTGGACAGAGAAGTGCACATTATCATTGGAACTCCTTCTTTAGCTGATTTATAGTTGTCTTTTAGTGCAATGAAGCTATGTACTAAGCTTTGCTTTCTTTTTAAAGTGAATATATTATGATTTATAGAATAAAGTATAAAGAAAATCTAAGTCTAGCACAACCTGTATTGTAAAAAGCTTTAAAGGATGGACTCTAAATGGTTTTTTCACTCACTTTTTTTTTTCTGAGATGCCAAATAAATGTGTAATAAATACCTTTAATCAACCCAGTCTTCTTAACTGGGCATGGTGGCGGGTGCCTGTAATCCCAGCTTCTGCAAAATGAAGTCAATTAGGAAAAAAACAGGGGAGCCAAAACAACTGCTTGGATTTTTAAGTCCAAAAAACTGGTATACTGTTTGCATTATTTAGGCATAGTTTTGATCCAATATTTACACTATCTAAATATTGGGGGTTTTTTGGTTTCTAACATTCTAGTGGCATACGTTGTTTTCTATTGTCTTATCGAAAGTGATATATCGTTTAAGGAAGCTAATTCTAAGTTTTTATGTTGTTGTTGGTTTTTAGGAAGCTGTTGATAACTCTTCCTGCACCAGTAGAAAGTACCAGTGCCAAAGGATTCTATATCTCAGAGACTGAAACTCTTGAAATCATCATGATTATGAAAAGAGAGTTAGACATTGCTAATTTCTAATTTCTTCTGAAACTGCATGAAAAAGCTAAAAAGTGGCAAAATGGCATTGGTAACAATTAAAAAACTTTAAAAAAATGTTTTCTATATTCTCTTTATTCTGACATATTTTGGAAAGGGACAAAATTCAATTCTACTGATATTGTGTCCATTCACAGTCATTTCTATTACTCTGTTAGGAAATATGTCTTCTTGACTGGGCACAGTGGCTCACGCCTGTAATCCCAGAACTTTGGGAGGCCAAGGCAGGTGGATCACATGAGATCAAGAGTTCGAGACCAGCCTAGTAAACATGGCGAAACCCCATCTCTACTAAAAATATAAAAATTTGTTATGTGCATAGTTATTAACACTGCCTTTTTGGGTACTGTGTTTATATTTAGTCAGTTGAAATCCTTGACTTTAAAAGAAATATAAAGAAAAGCTTGGCACATTTACAAATCCTGTTTGTTCTCATTTTCTATCTTTCTTCATAATTGGACAGATCTGTTTTTAGGAATTGTCTCAATGTCCCTTGCCTCTTCTATACTGTATTGCATATGTTTATTTCAGAATTATTTATGAATAAATTATAAACCTTGTGTGACTTGACTTCATACATTATTATAGAACTGTGGAGTTACCAAGGAGTAAATTTTGAAAAGATGAACATGAAAAGATGCTCATCACTTCTATGTGAACTATTAAGGGAATAAATACTCTAGCAGATATTTTTTAGAGTTAATTATATATGTACAACTACCAAGCATCTAGTTTGTGACTAGATGAAATGGTGAAATAGAATGAAAAGACTGAGATTTGGAGGAAAAAATGGTTGCATTAACACACTAAGCTCTTACAGAGAATTTGACATTAAGCTACCAACATGACTTTCTTCTCTGAGGGGAAGACTTGAGGGAGGGATTAACTGAAAGGAAGCTAGAGTCTGTGAACTTAAGTCCATGATGTTACACGACCTAAAGAGTGTCCTACTTTGCTTTTTTAACATTTTTTTAAAAGTCTATATTTTAAGAATTTAAGTTTATGTCCCAAATTTAAGCTATGGGGCAAGTCTAAGAAGTAACTGTATTAGTAAGGGGTCTGCAGAAAGACAGAATCAGTAGGATATATATAGAGAGACATATGGAAGGGAATTTATTAGGGAGATTGGCTTACCCAATTATGGAGGCTGAGAAGTCCTGCAACAAGCTGTCTGCAAGCTGGAGACCCTGGGATGCTGGTAGTGGCTCAGTCTAAGTTCACAGGCTTCAGAACCAGGGAAGCCAATAGTGTAACTCTCAGTCCAAGGTCAAAACCCTGAAAACTGGAGGGTTTGAGGAGGGGAGGTGCTTGTGTCCAAAGGCTGGGAGCCTGGTGCTATTGTCCAAGGACAGGAGAGGAAGAGTGTATCTCAGGTCCAGCAAGATAGATGAACACATTTGCCTTTTCTCTGTTTTTGTTCTCTCTGGACCCCCAGCAATTTGGATGGTGCTCACCTACATTGAGGGCAGATCTTCCCCACCTAGTCCACTCAAACTCACATGCTAATAGTCTCCTTTGGAAACATCCTCACAGACATATCCAAAAATAATACTTTACCAAGTTTCTAAGCATTTTGTAATCCAGTCAAGTAGACACCTAAAATTATCCATCACAGTTACCAGTATTTTTTTCTTCTTTAGAGAGCAACAGTAAGTTGGTGGAAAATGTGTCTTTTTCCTATGTACTGGCCCTAATTATAAAGATTATTTGTACTGGCCCTAATTACAAAGATTATTCTTACCCAAGTTGACTAAATGTGTACAAGTTGTTCCCAGAAGAAAAGATAGAGCCTATCCAAGCCAACTTGAATTGGGCTTTGGTTATGTGGTACAGTATCAATTATACAATGAAACAGCTTGAAGAACAATGAAATGCAATCCAGTGACTTTTACCCATCTAGAAATCATCCTACGCCACTGTCCTTGGCTTCAGAAGTAATAACCACAGTAGTTATTTTGTTGTTTTGTTTTCAAGATAATTCACAGTGCTTTCTTTCCTTAAAGAGGAATTGTTCACTAAAGCAAATGAGGAAAAGAGAATACAAAAGGAAATTTACCTTGTCAGCATTTATTACTGAATCTTAGCCATTACCAGGAGAACTGGAAGCTAAGCCACAATTGTGGCTTGCTGTAGGCTACATACACATCTCATTCATGAACTCCTTTATCTCATTTTTTATTCCATAATCTCCAGTAACATTTTTGGGGATTCAGTAATTCATTTATTTATTCATTCACTCATTTATGCATTCTTTCAACAAATATCCACTGAGCACTCACCACATGCTTAGCACTGTACTAGGTGCTAGGCATACAACAACAGCAAACCAGATGTGATTCCTGCTCTCATGAAGCAGACAGCGTAGCAAGGGAGACAAACAATAACCAAATAAACACACAAATATCTATGTTCAAATTATAATTGCTGCTATGAAGAAAAAGAACAGGTACCTAGAGAATATCAGAGAACCAAACCTAGTCTGGGGAGGGGTAACAGAAAAAAGGATGTAAGATTTCAGCTGAAAAATAAAGAATACCTGGTTAGGTAAAGAGGGTGTTGGGGGAAGGAGAGCAATAAGGCTTCTGGGAGCAAGGGGTAGCAAATGTGAAGATCCAAGGTGAGTACAGCTTGGGGAGTTCAAGGAAATGAAAGTCAGTGTGCCTAGAGTAAACCAGGGGGAGGTCAATTAGAGGTAAGGTTGGAAATGTAGGCTGGAGCAAAGTCATGTAGAATCTCATAGGCTAAGGTTGGGAATTTGGATTTTATTCTAAGTGCTTGGGGGAAGAGAATGTATTAGAAGGCAAGAATGGAAAAATAGATAAGTTAGAAGCCTTTTGCAATAGGCTAGGCAAGTTATTATTCTATATGTTAGCCTAAATAAAATTCATTATTGATTTTATTCTAATTAGAAAAAATACATACTGACTGCTATGATTTGAATGTAGTTTGTTCCCACCAAAACACATGCTGAGGCTTTGTTCTCAATGCAGCAGTGTTGGAAGGTGGGGCCTATTGGGTGGTGTTTGGAACATGGGGGAAGATACTTCATGAATAGATCAATGCTGTTTTGCAAGAGCGATTACTCACTCTCATGGGATTGGATTACCCACTGAAAGAGTGGACTGTTATAGAATGAAGTTGCTCTTCACGTTTTCTCTCTCTGCACATGCCTGCTGGCCCTCCCACCTTTCCACTGCGAGATGAAACAAGACGTGGCCCTTTCCAGGAGACAAGTAGATGCTGGGCCCATGCTTCTTGGACTTCTGAGCTTTCAGAATCTTGAGCCAAATAAACCTCTTCATTATAAATTACCCAGTCTCAGATATTGTCTCATAGCAACCGAAAACGGACTAAGACACTGACATGCTCCAAGCAGGAAACTTTAACAACATGGAAAAGCTCTTTAAAAATGACACAAAATTTTAAATCACCTGTAAGCCAACAAACTATAAATAACCATGGTTATCATTTTGGTTCCTTATTCCCAACCTTTTATTTTCAGTGCATAACATTGATATTATATTTTCCCAAATGTGATGATGTTGCACACGCTGGTTTTATAATCTACTTTATTTTAATTTCCAACTGTTTCCGTTTTTTAAATCATCTTTTTTTCCCTGAATTCTAATTTTATTGCATTGTGGTAAAAGAATGTGGTAAATAATCTTTGTGTATTTTAAAAGACAATATTGTGTAATTTGGGGGAAGAGACTTATATATATGTCAATTCAAGTTTTTTGTGTTGTTAAACTCTTCTACAGTCTTGTTAATTTTTGGTCTGCTTTATCTGCCAACACCAAGAGGTATATTAAAATTTACCACTGATTATAGATTTGTCAGTTTCTCCTTGTAATCCTGTCCATTTTTGTTTTATATATTTTGAGCCTATGTTTTTTGGGTACAGACAGATTTAGAATTGTTGTATCTTCCTAGTGGATTATTCTTTTTATCAATATGTTGTGAAACTTTAACCTTAATAATTGCTGTTTTAATGTATGTTTTGTTTACCATTAACATGGCTGTATCATGTTGGTTAGTATTTGTCAGGCATACTTTTATTTTCTATCATTTTCCGTGTTTTCTATGTTTTAGATAAGACTTTTATGAACAGCATGTAGCTAAATCTGAGATTTTTAGATTTAACCAAGATTCTGTCTAAACTCATAAATTTTAGTCCAGTCGCATTTATTATGATTAATGATAAATGTGGATGTATTTATATCATTTTATCCTGAGATTTATCTTTTATTCTTCTTTTTCTTCCTTTCCTGCCATTGGTCAGTTTTTAAATATTTTTTCCTCCTATTGGTTTGCAAATTATACATTTTGTGTGTGTTTTTTTTAACTTAAATGTCTAAAGTTTCTCAGTAGTTCTACCCTCCCATAAAGTAATTCAAGGACTTAGTTTTAACCTAACCGTGCCGCTCTCACTTTGTTTGTATATTACCAAATTATTCATCACCATTATTATTGTTTTTAACAGTCAGTGCTTATCTAGATTCACCCATGTGTTTACCAGTATCTTTATTCACATCAATGCTTCCTTTCTGGATGTAAACACCAGTGTTTCCCTCAGCAAAGGGAGTTCTTTATTTTCTCACTTCATTTCTGGAAATATTTTTATTGTCCTCATTCTTGAATAATAATTTAACTTGGTTTAGAAATCTAGATTGACAGTTATTTTCCCTCAGACAGGGAATTTCTCTCAGACAGTTATTTTCCCTCAGAACTTTGAAGATATTAGTTACCTGTATTCTGGCCTATACTGCTGTAACGTAAAAGTCTGTTGTCTGTCTTGTTGCTTTGTAGGTAATCTGTCTTTATTCTCTGGTAGTTTTAAAGATTTTTCTCTTTGTTTTTTGGTGTTCTACAATTTGACTGTAATATATTTAGATATAGATATATTTCATTTCATTTTTTTTTTTTACTTGGCACTTGTACTCTTAAGTTTTCCATCAATCTGGGAAATTCCCTAGCCATTATCACCTTGAATATTATCTTTCTCCCATTTTCTCTATTTTTCTTCTGGAAGTCCTCTTAGGTAAAGGTTGAATCTTTCATTCTGTCCTCCATGTCTTTTAGCCTCTGTCATATTTTTCATCTATCTTTGTTATTAATACTGGGTAATTTTCTCAAATCTATTCCCCAATTCAATAATTCTCAGGATTCTAATCTTATCAGTGATTATGTCCACTGACTCTCCCTCATAGTGAAATGAGATATTTCCCTTTACCCCTTCGTAGGACTCATGAACAGTTTAGCTCATTTACTCAGCCTGCAGCGCTCGACCCCCCGTGGGAGGAGGAGCATGCAGGTCAGCAGGTGCAGAGGCCAAGATGAGCGCTTTTGGGCAACTGGCAGGAGCAGAACTCTGTGCAGGTTTGCAGCAGCATCTAGGGGTTGCCCATGACCCCTGGAGCCCCAGAGAACATGTGTTACAGTGTGTTCTTTTAGCTTTGCCATTCATGGACAGCTTAAGTGTTAAACAGTTCAGTGTAGGGTCAGTGTGCCAGCCTCTTGCACCTGCACCTGGGTCCTTGTCCAGTGTCCAGAAAGAATCAGGTGGTGTGAATGAATTGAAGAGTGGTGAATGTGGAAGATTTTATTGAGTGGTGGAAGTGACTCTCAGCGGGATTGGGAGCTGGAAAAGGGATAGAATGGGAAGGTGGTCTTCCCCTGGAGTTCAGCCATCCCTGGAAAAACTTTTCTCCGAGGTCCCGCCGTAAAGCCATCCCTCTGAAGTCAAGCTGCTTCTCTCTGATGTCCGGCTACTTCTTCTCTTCTTCTCTGCCACTCTGCCACTTTTCCAGTGGGGCCTAGGATATTTGTGGGTACAGGATTGGGGGCAAGGTGAGCCAGGGTGGCTTTGGAAAAGGCAACATTTGGATGGGAAAACAGGAATGCATGTTCTCACTTTGGGCCATGGGTCTAGGCTTGAGGGTGTGACCCTCGCTGGGGACTGCCCTCTTCTACCCAGTATTCCCCTGTCTCTTGTTCATATCAATAGTAGGTAATTTACTCTTGTATTTTTTATTGTGATATCCCTTTTCATGGGGCTTTAAAAAAAATCTGTGAAAATCTCTTGTGGTCTGTGTTGTGGGAGCATCCTTATAAAGCAGTTTTACCTTTGCTTCTGCCAAAAAACCTCAGAATTAAGGTTCCCGGGCCATTAAGGTAGAATAAATGAAAACCTAAACCCTATTTGAGTTCCAGGCCTGTGCTTTAATTCTCAGAGGAATTTTTTTCTTCCACTTAGAGCTTAGACAGAGACGGATGAGATTCCTTGTTTCTTAGTCCAACCTTTTATAGAGGTATGGGTCTTCCAGAATCCAAGCTTTATAATAGGACCTATGACCTAAGACATTTTTTGTCTCTGTTTGTTAAAAATTGAAACTACCTTACCAGGGCAACCACAACTCTCACAAGATTACAACTCTGGCTTTCAGTTTTCTCCTAATTTTTGGTTTTTGGGAGTTTTTCCTTATCTATTGGAGGCTTAGTTATTAAATTAAAAGAAGTTTTGTATATCTTGCCTTGTGCTTATAGAGCTTATATCAAAAAGGTTTTCAGTAATTGGTTGACCATATTGCTGGAAATGGCCGGTCTGCTTTCTTAACATAGAAATACATTTCAGATATTTTCTCATGTTGATATTCTTCATCATGACGGTTATAGATTGAATTTCCTAGAGAGCGGACTCCAAGTCAAATGAAAAGTTTATTGGGGAGTGCTCTTGTGATCAGCACCTGTGGGAAGAAGAAAGGGAAGCAAAATTGAACAAAGAGGTTGAGCAGTGATGCAGTCATACCAAGGCCTTAGCAGACCACACAAGGAACTCTGAATCTGGAATAAACTTCCAGAATTGTTTCCATTTGGAGCCAGGGGGCTGAGGCTATACTCTTGCACTAACTGATTATTGAATGCAAGCTGCACCTGGGAAGGGGCATAACCTTAGGCTGGGTCGCTTTCTTCAGCTGAGGGCAGTTCCCAGAGCAGAATGACAGCAGAGAGCTGTCTGCCAGCTGCCCTCTCAGTAGCTGGGAGGATAAGCCCTTTGTCTTGAAGCAGGATATGGATGAAACAGAGGAGAGTTCACTACAATGATTTTAAATGGTTTGGAGTCTCCCATCCTATCTATCATCTATCTATCTGTCATCTATCTATCTATCTATCTATCTATCTATCTATCTATCTATCTATCTATCTATCTATCTGTCTATCATCTGTATCATAATACAGTGGCTCTGAATATCCAATAATGATTGTTTCTAATTTTTTCTACATGAATAATACTGATATGAGCATTATTGTACATTTTCTTTGTCCGCATCTTGTATTTTATCCCTCAGGTTAAAGGGATAAAATACAAGATGTGACATTGCTTGTGACATTGCTCTATACGCACATTTCTAAATATTTTGATAAATTTAGCCAAATTGCCTGTCAAAAGGCGAATAATAGTACGCATTTCTCTACACCCTAGGAAACCCTGAATAATATCATCCTTTTTAGTGATTTCCAATTTAATAAGGAAAAATAATATTATATCATCTTTACAAACTCTGTTCCTTGACATACTTAGTGAGGTTGAAAAATTTATCATATATTTATTGGCTATTTATACTCTTGTTTTGAGGTCTATTTATTCTTGTCTTTTGCTAATTTTTCTATTAGAGTATTTAGTTTTTTCTTACTGGTTTGTAAAACCTTCTTATATATTAAGAATACTAAAGTTAGCTGTCTGTGATGTATTTTACAAACATTTCTAACAGGATGTTTTTTGTCTTTTAATTGTGTTTGGTATTTTTAATAGGAAGTTTTTATATTATGTAGCATATTCTTAGGTTTTTCACTTATTTTTATTCTGGTGGTATTAAGCTTTCATCTTTTACTTTTAACTGTATCCAGCTGGAATTTATTTTGGAACAATTAATTTTTGGCTTTTTAACTCTAGACTTGAACATTATAAAATATGTTTAAAACATTCACTGTCACACTCTGCCTTCTCCCATTTAATTTTATTATGAAATCACCCATAAATTTTGCTGCTAGAAGAGCAGTTGATGATTTGTAATATATTATAAAGCAATGGAATTGGAGTGCAATGCACTTTTAGTCAGTTCCCCTGACAAGATAATTTTTAAATGTTTCTATTTGACTTTAAAATACATTTCACATATGTACATGTCACACATACATGAATAGATTTTACATTAAATTTATACCAGTCCAAATTTCAGAAGCCTCATTATGAACATCCTACTTGAGAGGTGTTGGTAAGCAACCTGTTTTCTTTATCCTGCTTATCTGTTTAAATGCCTTTTTGTTTCTTACTCACATGCAGAAAAACGACTGTATCACCTGTGAAAGGAAGATAAACATCAGTACCCCAAAATGACTAAGCCAAAGGGAAAGGTCAAGCTGGGAACTGTGTGGGGCAAATAAGCCTCCCATTCTATTCCTAAATAACTACAAAGATTTGCCCTCACAATTTGCCCATGAGAAAATTCCTTGTTGAGAAAGGATAGACAGAACTCAAAGTTATCACTGTGCTCATGTGAAACAAATGCCTACCTGATTGCTTCCTTTATCATATTGTTTCACTAAGCCAGATTAAGGCATAAGTGACTATTCCTGTAAATTGTGCGTTCAGTGAAAAGCTAATCAGAAACTTAAAAAAAAAAAATGCAACCATTTGTCTCTTATCTACCTGTAACCTGGAAGCCCCCTCCCCGCTTTGAGTTGTCCTGCCTTTCTGGACAGAACCAATGTACATCTTACATATATTGATTGATGTTTCATGTCTCCCTGAAATGTATAAAACCAAGCTGTGCCCTGACCACCTTGTGCACATGTTGTCAGGACCTCCTGAGGCTGCGTCAGGACCATGTCCTTAGGGTTGAGACTTGTCTCAGATAATTTTTGGTTTACATACCTTTCAACCTAAGTAGTGCTTTTATCTAAATACATTGAGTATTCCCACACTCAGGAGGGGGAATTGAATGGATGAATAGTGTGTGAAAGGTAATTTTTTTTCTTTGAGATGGAGCTTCACTCTTGTCACCCAGGCTGGAGTGCAATGGCATGAACTCGGCTCACTGCAACCTCCACCTCCTGGGTTCAAGCAATTCACCTGCCTCAGCATTCTGAGCAGCTGGGATTACAGGACCACCATGCCTGGCTTATTTTTGCATTTTGAGTAGAGAAAGGATTTTGCCATGTTGGCCAGGCTGGTCTTGAACTCCTGGTCTCAAGTGATCGGCCTGCCTCGGCCTCCCAAAGTGCTGGGATTACTGGTGTGAGCCACCACACCCAGCAGAAAGGTAATTATTTTTTTAAAAATCATTTTCCATGTGGATAACCTACAGTACAAGGAATATTTATGCCAATAAGAAAAGCCCCACCCTATTGAAGAAAAGGTCAAAAAAAGGCATGCTTCACAAACAAATTACAACCTCCACCACTACCCCAAGGAGACAAATTTGGAAAAGGCCCTCAACATTGCTATGCTAACTTTTGTCTTCAACTTGCTGCCTCTTGCTCAAATGCCTTTGGGACTATACAACCATAGGCAGTACCTTCTCTGCATCCTTCTTTTTTGTTGTCCTTTTCAATTCTTGCTGTACTATAGGCTTTAACAGTCAGTTAAGAAATCCAAATAAAGTCTGTAATTTAGTTAATAATATTATACCAATGTTAATTTCTCAGTTCTGATCATTGTACTATGGTTATGCAAGACATTTACGAGAGGGGAAACTGAATGAAGGGAATATGAAAAATCGGTATGATTTTTGCCACTTCTTGTGGGTCAAAAATTATTTTAAAATAAAAAGGTTGTTTTTATTACAGAAAAGAAGAGAAAAAGAGTAACATCACAGTGGAGAAGCTGGGCAAACACTACTTCAGCCAGGTGATACAGATCAACATGGACAGTGATGAGTCATGCTCACAGCAAGTACCCTTACCCCTGTCTACCAATGAGAAATCTGACAAACCCCAATAGAGGGACATCGTAGAAAATACCTGCCCAGTACTCCTCAAAATTGTCAAGGTCATTAAAACAAGGACGATATGAGAAACTGTCGTGCCAAAAGGAGCTTAGGGAGGCATTATCGCTAAATGTAATGTGTTGTCCTGAATGGCATCTTGGAACAGAATAAAGACATTAGGTAAAAGCTGAAGTATGTTTTTTTGAGTTGGGGTCTCACTCTGTCACCCAGGTTGGATTGCAGTAGCATGATCACAGCTCACTGCAGCCTTGAACTTCTGGGCTCAAGAGATCCTCCCACCTCAGCCTCTTGAGTAGCTAGGACTACAGGTGTGAGTCATCATGCCTGGCTTATTTTTACAAAAATCTTTTTGTTGTAGAGATGTGGTCTTGCTATGATGCCCAGGCTTGTCTTGAACCCTTGGCCTCAAGCAATCCTCCCACCTCAGCCTCCCAAGGTGCTGGGATTATAGACATGAGCCACTGTGCCTGGCCCGAGGTATTTTTAAATTAATTGGGTAATTTTAGTAACTTAGTAAAATAACTTTAGTTAATAATACTGTATTAATATTGATCATTTACTGTAGAAAATGAATGATAAAATGAAAAATGTTAATAATAGTAGAAACTTGGTGTGGGGTCTATGGGAACTCTGTAATGTCTCTGCAATTTTTCTGTAAAACTAAAATGAAAAATAAAGTTTTTTTTAAGTGGACAAAGAATTTGAATAGACATTTTTCTAAAAACATATACACAAATGGCAAATAAGCAGATGAAAAGATCTTCAGCATCAGTAGCCATTCAGAAAATACAAATCAAAACAATGAGATACCACTTCACGCCTAATAGTCTGGCTATAATAAAAAAGATGGAAAATAATCAATGATGGCAAGGATGTGGAGAAATTGGAGGCTTCATATTTCCCTAGCGTAGTAAAGTAAAATGTAAAATCGTGCTTTGGAAAATAGTCTAGACATTCCTCAAAAGTTTAAACATATATTTTCTGTAGATTCAGCAATTATAGTCTTAGGTATATACAAAAAAAGAGTTGAAAACATATGTCCACACAAAAATGTGTACACGAATATTTATATAATTATTATTCATAACAACCAAAACGGGGGAAAACATAATAGTCCATTAGCTGATGAATGAATAAACATAACGTGGCAAATTCTTACAGTGGAGTATTATAGAGTCACACAAAGGAAGGAAGTACTGACACATGCTCCAACATGAATGAATTTCAGAAACATTATGCTAAGTAAAAGAAGCCAGAGGCCAGTTGTTGTGGCTAACAGCTGTAATCCCAGTGCTTTGGGAGGCTGACTGGGGGAAGATCACTCGAGGCCAGAAGCTCGAGACTAGGCTGGGCAATATAGCAAGACTCCATCTCTACAAAAAAAAAAAAATAAAAAGTAGCCAGTTATGGTGGCACACATCTTTAGTCCTAGCTACTCGGGAGGCAGGAGAATCCCTTGAGTCCAGGAATTTGAGGTTACTGCAAGCTGTGATCATATCACTGCATTCTATCCTGGGTGACAGATTATGCCTTGCCTCTAAAAAAAAAAAAAAATTTAAAGTTTTTAAAGGGCCAGGTGCAGTGGCTCACGCTTATAATCCCAGCACTTTAGGAGGCCAAGGTGGGAGGATTGCTTGAGTCCAGGAGTTCAAGACCATTCTGGGGAATATAGTGAGACCCCATCTCTATAAAGATTTTTAAAATTATTTAAAAAATTAAAAAAGAAGCCAGAGACAAAAATAAATAAGTAAAAATAAATAAACCAAAAAAAAAAAAAAAGAAATAAGAAAAAAATGAGATAAAAGCAAAAAAATTGAAAAAAAGAAGCCAGACACAAGGGACATATATTGAATGATTTTCATTATATAAATTGTTCAGAATAAGCAAATCCACAGTGACAGAAAGTGGATTAATGGTTGCCTAGGTTTGGGAAGAGAGGGGATGTGAAGTGTTACAGACTAAATGTTTGTGTCCCCTGCAAAATTCAGATGTTTAAACCCTAATTCCAATGTGATGGCATTAAGAAGTGGGACCTTTGGGAAGTAATTGGGTTATGAGGGTAGAGCCCTCACAAACGGGATTAATGTTCTCATAAAAGGTCACAGAGGTAGCTAGCTTCCTTTCCTACCTTGTGAGGATACATGTGAGGAAGTCAGCAGTCTGCAGCCTGGAAGAGGGCCCTTGCCAGAACGTGACCATGCTGGCCCTCTGACCTTGGACTTCCAGCCTCCAGAACTGTAAGAAATAAATTTCTGTGTTTTATAAGCCACCACTCTATGGTACTTTGTTACAGTAGCTCAAACTGACTAAGACATGGAGTGACTGCTTATGAGCATGGGGATTTTTTGGGGGTGATCAAAAGGTTATAAACGTAGAAAAAGGTGATGTGGCAGAGCACAGTAGCTCCGGAGGCAGAGGCAGGAGAATCACTGGAACCTGGGAAGTGGAAGTTGCAGTGAGCTGAGCTCACGCCACTGCACTCCAGTCTAGGCCACAGAGCAAGACTCTGTCCCCCTACCCCCGAAAAAAAAGCCGGGAGCACTGGCTCATGCCTGTAATCCCAGCACTTTGGGAAGCCGAGGCAGGTGGATCACCTGAGATCAGGAGTTCGATACCAGCCTAGCCAACATGGTGAAACCCCATCTCTACTAAAAATACAAAATCAGCCCGGCATGGTGGCACATGCCTATAATTCCAGCTACTCAGAAGGCTGAGGCAGGAGAATCGCTTGAACCCAGAAGGCAGAGGTTGCAGTGAGCCAAGATTGTTCCATTGCACTCCAGACTCCAGACTGGGCAACAAAAGCAAAACTCCAACTCAAAGAAAAAAAAAAAAAAAGAAAGAAAGAAAAAGAAAAGAAAAGAAAAAAGGAGAAAAAGGTGATGGTTTGTGGCGTAAGACCTAAAATTAAGGGGGTTCAATATTATGTGCTGCTTTGACGTGTGAAATGGGCAGAAGGGTGTGGCTCTAACAGTTCAGCTGCACACATCCTTAGGCAAACTGCTGTAGCAGATTTCAGGTCCCTACCAGTCTGTGGAAATATTTAAACAAGCCAATCACATCCTCTCATGGAAACCTAGGGTCACTTCGCCCTCTTGATACTACAAAACCTACCTCCACCTCACCCACTTGATCTCTCACTCTGTTCCTGAGTATAACATCTGTGTGGCCCTATATGGCATGCTGTGTCCTTCTATGGGTTTTAGTATTTGTGATTAATAAACTGCTATCAATCTCATATGTCCGTGTCAGGTGTCATGTGTTTGGTCATCCCTATAACCCTAGGATGGGACTCTCTCCCTCAACAATGGGTGAAGAGCAGGCAATCAAAACATGGTTGTACATCTTTGTGAACATATTAACAATCACTAAATTGTATACTCTAAAAAGGTGAATTGTGTGGTATGTGTATAACTCAATAAAAAAACATTTTTTTTTGAGATGGAGTTATGCTCCCTCACCCAGGCTGGAGTGCAGTGGTGTGATCTTGGCTCACTGCAACCTCTGTCTCCTGGGTTCAAGTAATTCTTGTGTCTCAGCTTGCCTAGTAGTTGGGATTACAGGCAGGCACCACCACGCCCATTAATTTTTGCGTTTTTTGTAGAGACAGGGTTTTGCCATGTTGGTCAGGCTGGTCTTGAATTCTTGGCCTCAAGTGATCTGCCTGCTTCAGCCTCCGAAAATGCTGGGATTACAGGCATGAGCCACTGTGCCCGGCCTGCCATGTTCACTTCTAATCCTGGGCCTTCATTTACCTGGAATTCATAAAGCTTAGTCATCTTTCAAAGCCAAATTAAGACCTAGCTATATGAAGCTTTCCTTGATCTCTTATTGCTCTGAACACCTACAGAATTTCTCATCTGTAAGACACAATTTTTTCATCTTGTTTTTAAAAAATGATTTTTTATCAGGCCAGGCCTAGTGGCTCACACCTGTAATCCTAGCACTTTGAGAGGCTGAGGCAGGCAGATCACTTGAGGCCAGGATTTCCAGACCAGCCTAGCCAACATGGTGAAACATCATCTCTACTAAAAACACAAAAATTAGCCAGGTATGGTAGCACACACCTGTAATCCCAGCTACTCAGGAGGCTAAGGCATTAGAATTGCTTAAACTTGGGAGGTGGAAGTTGCAGTAAGCCGAGGTCGCACTGCATTCCAGCCTGGGCGACAAAGCCAGACTCTGTCTCAAAAAAAAAAAAAAAAAAAAAAAAATTAGCTGTGCGTTTTGGCTGGTGCCTGTAATCCCAGCTACCAGGAAGGCTGAGGCAGGAAAACTGCTTGAACCCAGGAGGCAGAGGTTGCAGTGAGCAGAGGTCGGGCCACTGCACTCCAGCCTGGGCGACAGAGAGAGACCTTGCTTAAAAAAAAAAGAAAGAAAGAAAGAAAGAAAAGAAAAAGAAAAAAATGAACATGGCAGATTTGATGCATAGTATGAAAACTGATCTGACTGCATTGCATGACTGCTTTAGGGATTATCAGAGAATAACACTGGCTAGGTAGATGGAGGAGCTGGAAAGAGAGCAGAGAAGTTTTGTCTTCATCCTATAAATCCAGATTTTTATCAGAGAATTGACATGATACTGACGCAAGAGAGGCAGTATAAACCTAGTAATTAGAGAGCATAGGTTCTAGAGTAAGGCAGACTTAAGACTCAATTGTGGCTCAGACTGTTTTCATCATGACTACTGTACATGTACTATTTCACAGTTTTGAAGCTATTATCTTTGAATCCTGGTATGGCAAGGCATCATTGTCACTTTCACTCATTAATTGAGCTAGCATTCTCCCACTTCCTGCTTGTTCTAAGTATTCTTTTATTTTTTAAAATCAAGGAATGATTGAGCAACCAGGCCCCAGAAAGCTTGCTAGCATAATCCTCAGTTACATTTGAAATACTTGGAAAATTTCATTGTTTTGAAATAGTTTGACTTGAACTAAGTTAAAATTTACCTTCCATTGGTTTTCTACGAAATAATGCAAACAAAATGATATGGTCCCACAAAGTATTAAGAAATTAACTTTGTGAAGGCTTTTGCATGTGTATTGTTTTAATGTAAAAGGTGGGGCTACATATAAATAGCTCTTTACTTATTTTTGAAACAGAGTCTAACTCTGTCAACCAGGCTGGAGTGCAGTGGCACGATCTGGGCTCACTGCAACCTTCACCTCCTGGGTTCAAGCAACTCTCTTGTCTCAGCCTCCTGGGTAGTTGGGACAACAGGTACAGGCCACCACGCCTGGCTAATTTTTGTAATTTTTAAGTAGAGACAGGGTTTCACCATGTTGGCAGTCTGGTCTCAAACTCCTGAACTCAAGTGATCCACCCACCTCAGCCTCCCAAAGTTCTGAGATTACAGGCTGAGCCACTGTGCCTGGCCCAAATAGCTCTTTATTAAAGGAAGCCTAGCAATAAACCTTTTCTGAAAGCCTATGCTAACAATTAAATATAAAATGTTAGCAACTACATTACTTAAACTGCGTGAAATTATAAAAATGTATTTTAATTGCATTTTATATAATTTTGATGCATAAGGAAGCTTTTCCTGCTGCTGCTTCCTCTTCTATTTCTTCCTCTTCCTGTCCCCTACTACTTTTCCTGCCCCTCCTAACTATGACCTTGTTAGCTATTTTTATGTTTCAGGAAAATCTGTCAATCATCTACGGGATGCATGGAAGTGGGTAGATACTGAGATTCTGTTATAGGAATCCAAGAGTAATGTTGAAAGATGCTATGGATTCTAAACATTCCAGCACACCAAAGCTGGCTTGCTTGGCATAACTTTTACAGGTTTTACTTAAGACTGAGGCACTAAATTTTCCTCCCACTAACAGGGCTGGAACAGAGGTATAACGAAACTAGTGAAAACTACTAGGGATAAGAAGATGTTCCACACTCCCTAGAGTGCAGACAAACGCTGAAGACTGACCCCTGTGCTAATCAAGGAGCCAGAATGAAAACCTAGGAAGAAATGGTCAAAGACCCAGAAGAAGTTATTGTTAAGAGAAACCAGATAAAGCCTATTAGATGTTATAGTGAGATCCAGAGAATGAGAACCAGAAAGGTTATTTGAACAGGATTAGGCCATTGCCTTACAGCAATGTTGGAGGTGGGTACAATCTAGATTGGAAGAGATCAATGAGTAACAACAGAGAACTTTAGAGAAATTTTGAAGGAAAGGAAGAGATGGACTAGCAGTTTGTGGGAGAGAGTCATTTTGTTCTTGAATTTTTAAAGATCTGCATACTTGAATGAGTTTCAGGCCAAGGGAAAGAAGCCAGTACTAAATATTTGAGGTAGGAAATAATTTCAGTACAAATAATAGAAGAGATGGGGCCAAGAGAGCACAGGTTAACATTGCTATTGAGGACAGACACATGTTTTAAAGATAGGAGTGGTAGGGGTAATGATGATGATAATGATGATGATGATGCTGATAATCATAATGCTGATAGCTAAAATTTATTGAAGAAACTGTTCTAAGAGCTGTACATGGATTATTTTATTTAATCCTCACACTGATCCTTTGAGGATGAGAAAACTGAGACAAAGTGAGGTTTAATTTGTTCAGTGTCACACAGCTAGCAAACACAAATGTAGGAATTAAATCGAGGCAGTTTGACTTCACACCTCCACTACTAAGATAAATACAAATAAGATACAAATAGATTTTGAATTTTGGAATTCTTGAGGACAAAGTGAGATAGACAGAATTGTGTGGAAGACTTGAGGAGAGTGGAAGAAATTTGGAACAACTACTTGTAGTCAATACGGGAGGAATGGAAACACTGCAATGTGGAGAACATAACTGAAGAGGAGAGCATAAATAAATAGTAGACTCTGACCTTTACCTGTTTGCAACTTTCTCTAGCAGGGTCCCAGGACGGATGTAGAATTTGATGTTGGGAGTTAGGGAAGTCAAGGGCAAGGGATTCTAAACCATTACTAAGTGTATTATTAAAACATTTGCTGGAGTGATGTCAGTGAAAATAGCAATGAAAGGAACTCAAAAATTCCACTCCTCCATTTAAACAATAAAAAACTGACAAAAACTGTCAATCTCAACTGTTTCAGAACTCTGGAAATTAAACAAAGTCTGGCAACAACCTGGGAAGCACATATTCAAAAAAAGTGGATGAATCTTAGTAAGAACAGTGAGCTTTGTGACATTTTAACATGTATTCCACTCCCTCTTCCCTAGCTCAACAGTAGCTTTGAAAATAAGAAGTTACATTCCCAGTACTGAGGGGAGCAGAGCAGAACTCATTGTCTCCAAATTGTCATTATTTGATTTGTTTAGAGACTCCCTGGAAGATTGGTTTGAAAGGCATGCCTTTATCAGGAACACAGTGCTAACAGCTTTTCCCCAGGGAGTGTTTCTCAGAAACATTCAGAGGCATGGGTTTTTTGGTTTTTTTTTTTTTGACGGAGTCTCACTCTTGTCACCCAGGCTGAAATGCAATGGCACAATCTCAGCTCACTGCAACCTCCGCCTCCTGGGTTCAAGCGATTCTCCTGCCTCAGCCTCCCAAGTAGCTGGGATTACACGCACCTGCCACCACACCCAGCTAATTTTTTTTTTTTTTTTGTATTTTTAGTAGAAACAGGGTTTCACAATGTTAGCCAGGTTGATCTTGAACTTCTGACCTCAGGTGATCCACCTGCCTCGGCCTCCCAAAGTGCTGGGGTTACAGGCATGAGCCACTGTGCCTGGCCCAGAAGCAAGTGTTTCAATGATTAGATGTCTGATGTATGTGATAAAGAGTTTATATCCAAAATTTATAAGGAACTCAACAGCAAAAGAACAAATAGCCTGATTAAAAAACGTGCAAAGGATCCAAATAGACATTTTTCCAAAGATGACATACAAATGGCCAACAGGTAAATGAAAAGGTGCCCAACATCACTAGTCATCAGGGAAATGACCATTGAAACCACAATGAGCTATCACCTCACACCTGTTAGAATGGCTATTATCAAAAAGACAAGCAATAATAAGTGTTAGTGAGGGTTTGGAGAAAAGGGAACTCTTGCACACTATTGGTGGGAATGTAACTTGGTGCAGTCACTATAGAAAACAATATGGAGATTCCCCCCAAAAATAAAAATAGAATTACCATATGATCTCACAATCTCACTTGTAGGCATATATCCAAAGGAAAGGAAATCAGTATCTCAAAAACTATCTGCACCTGCATGTTCATTGCAGCATTATTTACAATAGGCAAGATATAGAAAAACCAAAGGGTTCTTCAATGGATGAATGGATTAAGGAAACGTGGTGTGTAATGGAATATTATTTAGCTATAAAAAAGTCACATTAATTGAAGCAGAGAGTAGAATGGTAGTTATCAGGGGCTGGAGAGTGGGGAAAATGGGGAGATGTTCACTGAAGGGTACAAACTTTCAGTAAAAAGATGAATACATTCTGGAATGTAATAGACAGCATCATGAGTATAGCTAATAATACTGCATTGTTTCCTTGAAATTTACAAAGAGAGTAGATCTCTCTTTGTGTCTTCACCACATACACACACATATACACAATGGTAACTATACTGATTGATGTGTTAAATAATTTGTGATAATCATTTCACAACATAACATATGTGACGTTGTACACTTTGAATACATACAATTTATATTTGTCAATTATATCTCAATAAAGCTGGGGGAAAAAGGAAAAAACAAACAGAGAAAATGAATGAAACCAAATTTTGGTATTTGAAAAGATGACCAAAACTTAGAAACCTTTAGCTAGACTGACCAATTAAAAGAATAAAAGAAGGCTGAAATGACTAAAATCAGAATAAAAGAAGACACATTACCACCAACCTATATAGAAATAAAAAGTATTATAAGGGAATAGTATAAACAATTGTATGCAAACAAATTAGATACACTAGATAACATTGACAAATTCCTAGAAACACAGGACAGACCCAAGAAGAAATAGAAAATCTATATAGACTTGGAACAAGTAAAGATATTGAGCTAATAATAAAAATTTCCCCACAAAAATAGCCTCTCACAACCAGATAGCTTCAATAATGAATTCTACCAAGTATTTAAACAAAAATCAACTCCTATCCTTCTCAAACTCTTCTAAACAGTAGAAAAGAAGGAGCACTTCCTAACACATTTTTTGGGGGATGCTTTCTGGCAAACACCGGAAAGCCTGCTAGACAAATTCTAAAAGAGCTGTAACACTCCTAACACATTTTTATGAGGTAAGTATTATCCTGAAACTAAACCCATATGCATCACAAAAATAAAACCTATGACCAATCAGCTTTATGACTATTAAAGCAAAACACTAAACCAATCATAATACTAGCAAAATGAATCTAGTAACATATAAACAGAATTATATAATATTATGATGACAAGTGGGATTTATCCCAGGAATGTAAGGTTGATTTAAACACTCAACAAACTAGGAATAGAAGTGAAATTCCTCAACCTGATAAAGAGCATGTATGAAAAACTCATAGCTCACATCACACTCAACAGTGAAAGACTGGAAGCTTTTCCACATGAATCAGTAGTAACACAAGGATGTCTGCTCTCAATACTTCTATTCAACATTGTCCTGAAAGTTCTAATGAGAGCAATTACTCAAGAAAAATAGAAGTCATTCAAATTACAAAAGGTAAAACTATCTTTGCAGACGAGATTTTTTTTTTTTTTTGAGATAGTGTCTCACGTTGTCACCCAGGCTCGAGTGCAGTGGCATGATCTCGGCTCACTGCAGCCTAGACCTCTCTGGCTCAAGCCATCCTCCTACCTCAGCCTTCCAAGTAGCTGGAACCACAGGCACTCACCACCATATCAGGCTAGTTTTTGTATTTTTAGTACAGATGGGGTTTCACCATGCTGGACAGGCTGGAACTCCTGGCCTCAGGTGACCCACTCACTGTGGCCTCCCAACATGCTGAGACTACAGGCATAAGCCACTGAGCCCTGATGACATAATCGTATATATAGAAAATTTTTAAAAAATTAAGGCTAATAGGCCGTGGGCAGTGTCTTATGCCTGCAAACCCAGCACTTTGGGAGGCCGAGGTGGGTGGATCACTTGAGGTCAAAAGTTTGAGACCCTCCTGGCCAACATGGCCAAACCCCGTCTCTACAAAAAATACAAAAATTAGCCAGACATGGTGGCCGGCGCCTGTAATCCCAGCTACTCAGGAGGCTAAGGCAGGAGAATTGCTTGAACCCAGGAGGTGGAGGTTGCAGTGAGCGGAGATCATGCCATTGCACTTTAGCCTGGGTGACAGAGCAAGACTCCATTTCAAAAAAAGAAAAAAAATATTTAGGGCTAATAAATTTAGGGCTTAAATGAATTAAGCAAAGATGCAGGATACAAGACCAACATACAAAAATCATCATTTATATTTATAAACGCTAAAAATGAACAATCTGGAAAGTAAGTATTTAAAAATTATAATTAAAGTAGTCACACGTGGGTGGAGCTCAGTGGCTCAGGCCTGTAATCCCAGCATTTTGGGAGGCCGAGGCATTCCAATTACTTGATGTCAGGAGTCAAGACCAGCCTGGCAAACATGCAAAACCTTGTATATACTACAACAAACAAACAAAAAAGCCATGTGTGGTGGCCTGTGCCTGTAGTCCCAGCTACTCAGGAGGCTGAGGTGGGAGAATCACTTGAACTCAGGAGGCAGAGGTCACAGGGAGCAGAGATTGTGCCACTGTGCTCCAGCTTGGGTAAAGAAAGAAAAAAGGAAAGAGAGAAGGGAAGGGGAGGGGAAGGGAAGGAAGAAGGGAGGAGCCAGGCAAAGTGGCTCACGCATGTAATCCCAGCACTTTGGGAGGCCGAGGCGGGAGGATCACAAGGTCAAGAGATGGACACCAGGATGGCCAACATGGTGAAATCCCGTCTCTACTAAAAATATAAAAAAAATTAGCCAGGCGTGGTGGCACATGCCTGTAGTCCCAGCTACTTGGGAGGCTGAGGCAGGAGAATCACTTGAACTGGAGTGAACTTGAACTTGAGGGGGGAGGTTGCAGTGAGCTGAGATCGCGCCACTGCACTCCAGCCTGTCTTCAAAGCGAGACTCCGTCTCAAAAAACAAACAAACAAACAAACAAACAAACAGCCGGGCGCGGTTTGTTGGAAAAGAATAGCCTCTTCAAAAAATGGTGTTGAAATACATGGATATTCACATGCAAAAGAACGAAGCGAGGCCCTTACCTCACGCCATATAAAAAAATTAACTCAAAATGAACGAAATACCTACATATAAGAGCTAAATTTGTAAGCCTCTTAGAAATAAACAGAGGGAGGAGTGCGCGCTCAGTGGCGCGTTGTGCGCGTGTGCGGAGTGCCCTGCCGCCCCCAACCGGAGGGGAACCACTTTGCTCCAGGTGGCAAGCGGCGTGAGCATGCAAGCCAACATGAGCAGCGACTCGTACCAGCACTATTTTTACGACTATGACTGCGGGGACGATTTCCACCTCTTCACGACGCCCAGTGAGGACATTTGGAAGAAATTCGAGTTGGTGCCGCTGTCCTGGGACTTGGGTCCTGCCGCCGAGGATCCGGTCCCCGGCTTTGGTCCCCCGAAACCGTGTCTGGTAGGGTGCGCTGGGGACGAGACGGAATCCCACGGGAGTTTGAAAGCTTGGGACGTGAACTACGCCCCGCTCATCCGCAATGACTGCATGTGGAGTAGCGTCTCGGCCCAGGAGCCGCTGGAGAGAGCGGCGGGTGACCTGCTTACCGTTGGCGCGCCCTCGGGGAACGCGCCCTCGGGGAACTCGCCCAAGGAGTGCGCCACCTTCGACTACACTCCTGAACTCGAAGCCGACAGCCTAGCGCTCACCTCCCCGTGTTTGCTGGGCGAGACCAAGATCGAGGCCTGCTCCAAGTTCGAGAGCCCAAGCGACTCCGAGGGTGAAGAAATCGACGGGACAGTAAAAAGGCAGTCTTTGAGTATGCGGGAGCTGGTCACCATCGCTGTGCGTGCAGACTTTCTGGATCCCGGCATGAATCTCTTCCACATCTGCATCCACCAGCAACAGCACAACTATGCTGCTCCCTTTCCTCCAGAAAGCTGTTTCCAAGAAGGGGCTCCAGAAAGGGTTCCCCCAAAAGAGGCTCTAAAAAGAGAAGCTCCATGGGGAAATGATGATAAGGAGGATGAAGAGATTGTGAGCCTCCCACCTGTAGAAAGTGAGGCTGCCCGGTCCTGCCAGCCCAAACCCATCCGTTATGATACTGAGGATGAGACCAAGAAGAAGAAACACATCTTCCTGGAGCGCAAGAGGCGGAATGATCAGCGTTCTCGGTTCTTGGCCCTGAGGAACGAGATACCCGCCCTGGCCAGCTGCTCTAGGGTTTCCAAAATAATGATCCTAGTCAAGGCCGCAGAATACTTACAAGAACTGATAGGGGCTGAAAAAAGGATGGCCACAAAGAAAAGGCAGCTTAAACGCCAGCAACGGCAATTGCAGAAAAGAATTAAGTACCTCACTGACCAAAAAGCCTGACTGTTCTGTTTTAAAAAGACACAAGTTTTCTTTTTAACCTTCCTCTCCCCTTTAGTAACTTGTACATTTTTGTTACAGCAGGACACTCTAGACAGATTGCAGAATGCATTATGGCCCGTGCACATACAATATAAAGGCTTGCATTCTTGGAAACCTTGAAACCCAGCTCTCTTTCTTCCCTGACTCATGGGAGTGCCTTGTGTTTTCTGGCACCTTTGGCTTCTCAGCAGGCAGCTGACTGAGGAAACTTGGGGTCTGCCTGGCTCACTATCTCCAAAGAAAATGTTGACAGATGCTATGCAACAGGTGGTGGGTGTTGTTGGGGGCTCCAGCCTGCAGGAAATCTCACACCCTGCATGAACTTTAGGATGGGAAAGGATGCTCCTACTGGTGTCTCTGGGGTGACGAAAGGACAGCTGAGTGTGGATGGTCTCCCTGCAACTCCTTTTTTCCCTAGGAGACACACAGGTTTGTCTTGGGTGAAGACAAACCCAGAGACTTGACCAACATGGACCATTACCTCACTGTCGGACACTACAGTAGCTGAGAAGTTGGAAACTTTATGTATATATGTATATATTATGATGTTGACTGACCCGCTTCCTCCCATTCTCAATGCTGTGACTCTGAGAACATTTAAAGAGCTTCGCCTGTAAGTAATTTGTCTTAGAGCCCTCTGGGCTCTCTTCTCTAAGGGAAGGAACTTTCTTTCCTCACAAGGGACTTTGTCTCATTCTGTCTCTGTTATATAGTGGGTTCTACAGCACCCTTTCCCACAGGTCAGAAATATTTCCCTAAGACAGAGGGAAATGGGTCTTAGCCTGGGGCCTGGGGAAAATTTGGAGTCCTGGTTCATGAACTTGATCCCTGCCCCGTTGTTTTCCAAGGGGCACTTGAGGCCCAATCTTTTCTTGAGGCAGGTGTGAGGCACTTTAGAAGGGAGAACTGTAACACTTCCTCTTTTCGCACCTACCTCTCATGTCAATTCTTGACTGATTTATTTGAAATTCTACTAGAACAATGTAAACTTGTTTTTTTCATGTGTCTCCAAGGAGCTTGCTGGCTCTGCAGCCACCCTTGGGCCCTCGCACCAGCCTGCAATGAGTCAGATGTCTTTCACAGAATCTAGGCCTTTCTGAAGTTTACTGGAGAGCCATTAGGACTCATCCAGTGCTCCAGAAGGTGGACTTGCCTCCTGGTGGGTTTTAAAGGAGCCTCCAGGAGCTCTACTTGTCAACCATGATGGATTTTTTTTTTTTTTTTTTGAGACAGAGTCTTGCTCTGTCACCCAAGCTGGTGTGCAATGGCAAGATCTCAGCTTACCACAACCTCTTCCTCCCGAGTTCAAGCAATTCTTCTGCCTCAGCCTCCTGAGTAGCTGAGATTACAGGCATGCACCATCACGCCTGGCTAATTTTTGTATTTGTAGTAAAGACGGGATTCTACCATGCTGGTCTCGAAGTCCTGACTTCAGGTGATCCACTTGCCTCCATGATGTATTTTGCCCCAGCTGGACTCTGCAGCTCCACGTGGAATCCAGGTGCAGCCTCCAGTCTGGGAAAGTCATCCAACCCAGTAGTTGTCATGTGGGTAACCTCAGGAACCCCTAAGCCTGTCCTGTGAAAAGGAACAGCCCTTCCAGAATTCTGCCTAGGAAAGCAGGTGCCTGATTGGAAGTTGGGAGGATAGGGAATGATAAGTACTAGATGTGGCTCTGGAACACCAGCTACTACTTCCAAATCTATTGTCCATAATGGTTTCTTTCTGAGGTTGTTTCTTGCACTCAGAGAATTCCAGGGGATGTTTGTAAATAGCCTCTTTGCCCTTCTGGAGCATGATTTACAAGAGCCAGCTGACTTTTGGAACTGTCTATGGAGAACAGGTTGAGTGTAGGTTACCGATGTTTCACCTGAATAGCTTGTGTTTTATAAGCTGCTGTTTGGTATTATATTGGATAGTAGTATTTTTTATATTGTATTTTTGTATGCCTTTTGCAAAGTGGTATTAACTCTTTTTGTACAAGAAAAAAAACCTCTTGGGTAATTCTGTTAAAAGAGTCTGAATAGCTTGCATTTTATAAGCTGCTGTTTGGTATTACACTGAGGGGGAGTATTTTTTATATTGCATTTTTGTATGCCTTTTGCAAAGTGGTTTTAACTCTTCATACAAGAAAAAAGTACTCAGGCAATTCTTGTCTATGTCTCCATAGACAGTTCCAAAAGTCAGCTGGCTCTTGTAAATCATGCTCCAGAAGGGCAAAGAGGCTATTTACAAACATCCCCTGGAATTCTCTGAGTGCAAGAAACAACCTCAGAAAGAAACCATTATGGACAATAGATTTGGAAGTAGTAGCTGGTGTTCCAGAGCCACATCTAGTACTTATCATTCCCTATCCTCCCAACTTCCAATCAGGCACCTGCTTTCCTAGGCAGAATTCTGGAATTCTGAATTACTTGTGTTTTATCAGCTGCTGTTTGGTACTATTCTGGGGTGGGGGGAGTATTTTTTATACTGTATTTTGTATGCCTTTTGCAAAGTAGTGTTAACTCTTTGCACAAGAAAAATAGCTCTTGGGTAATTCTGTTAAAAGGGTCTGCTTTATTTTGAAAAGCAAGTTTACCTGAAATTTTGTATTTAATTATGATTACTGATTGCCTGATTGTAAAGTGTTACCTTCTGGGACATCTTCCAATAAAGGTTTTCTCAAACACGTTTTAAAGAAAAAGAAGTAAACATCTTCATGACCTTGATTTTGGTAAATGGATTTTTTTTGACAAGGCCTTGCTCTGTTGCCCAGCCTGGAGCACAATCTCGGCTCACTGCAACTTCTGCCTCCCAGGCTTAATTGATCCCCTGACCTCCGCCTGCTGAGTAGCTAAGACCACAGGCTTGAGCCACCATGCATGGCTAATTTTTGTACTTTTGGTAGAGACAGGGTTTCATCACGTTGCCCAGGCTGGTCTCAAACTTCTAAGCTCAAGTGATCTTCCCACCTTGGTCTTCCAAAGTGCTGGAATTACAGGCATAACCCGCCATACCTGGACTCGTAATGGATTCTTAATAGATATGACAAAACCACAAACAACAAAAGAAAAAATAAATTGATCTTTGACAGAATTAAACTTTTTTTTTTCCTTTGTGAGATGGAGTCTGACTCTTATTGCCCAGACTGGAGTTCAGTGGTGCGATCTTCACTCACTGCAACCTCTGCCTCCTGGGTTCGAGTGATTCTCATGCCTCAGCCTCCCAAGTAGCTGAAATTACAGGTGCCCGCCACCACACCCAGCTAATTTTTGTATTTTTAGTAGAGACAGGGTTTTGCCATGTTGGCCAGGATGGTCTCAAACTCCTGACCTCAGGTAATCTGCCCATCTCAGCCTCCCAAAGTGCCGGGATCACAGGCATGAGCCACCACGCCTGGCCCCAAATTAAAACTTTTATGCACAAAGATACATGAAGGATGTTAAAAGGCAATCTACAGAACGAAAAAAATTTGCAAATCATGTATCTGGTAAGGGTCTACTATATATATTATGTGAAGAACCTGTGCAACTTAACAGAAAAAAAGAAAACCAGTTTTAAAATGGGCAAAAGACTTGAATAGACATTTACCCAAAGGAGATACACAAATCACCAACAAGCACATGAAAAGAAGTTCAACATTGTTAGTTATTAGGGAGAAACAATTCAAAACCATAATGATATAACTCCTAACACACACTAAGATGGCTATAATTAAGAAAAAACTCAGAATATACCAAGTGTTGGCAAAGATGTGGAAACTGGAACTGTCATAAATTGCTAGTGAGAAGGTAAAATGATGCAATTGTGGGAAACATTTTGGCAGTTTCTCACAAAGTTAGACATACAATTACCATATGATCTAGCAACTGGACTCCTCGAGAAATAAAAACGTGTCCACACAAAACTGCACATAAATGTTTATAGCAGCATTATTCATAATAGCAGGAAAAGTAAAAACATCCAATTATCCATCAACAGATGAATGCATAAATAAAATGGGATATGATATGATTTGGATCTGTGTCTCTGCCCAAATCTCATGTCAAATTGTAATCCCCAATATTAGAAGTGGGGCCTGGTAGGTCATTGGGGAGAATTTCCCCTTTATTACAGTGCTTGTGATAGTAAGTGAATTATCACAAGATCTGGTGGTGTGCAGCACCTCCCCCCACTTCCTCCTGCTCTGGCCATGTGAAGATATACCCGCTTCTCCTTCAACTTCTGCTATGATTTTAAGTTTCCTGAGGCCTCCCCAGCCATGCTTCCTGTGCAGCCTGCAGAAGCCGTGAGCCAATTGAACCTCTTTTCTTTATGAATTACCCACTCTCAGGTATTTCTTTATAGCAGTGTGAGAATTGACTAATATAGAAAATTGGTACTGGGAAGTGGGCATTGCTATAAAGATACTGGAAAATATGTAAGCAGCTTTGGAACTGGGTAATGGGCAGATATTGAAAGAGTGTGGAGGGCTTAGAAGAAGACAGAAAGATGAGGAAAGTTAGGAAGTTCCTAGAGACTTGTTGAATGGTTTTGATTAAAATGCTGACAGTGATGTGGACAGATGTTACCAGAGAGGGTCCTGATCCAGACTCCAAGAGAGGGTTCTTGGATCTTGCGCAAGAAAGAATTCGAGGCAAATCCATAAGGTGAAAGCAAGTTTATTTAGAAAGTAAAGAATAAAAGAATGGCTACTCCATAGGCGAAAAGAGGGATATAAGTTCTCACTTTGGACCGTGGTTTCAGGGTTTTTGACTTGAGAATGGGGCTTCACCGGGGGCCTGCCCCTGTCTTCCTAGAATTTTTCTGCTCCCTGCCTTTATCATTGTATCATAATGAGCAGTGAGAATGACCAGAGGTTGCTTTCGTCACCATCTTGGTTTTGGTGGGATTTGGCTGACTTCTTTACTGCACACTGTTTTATTGGCAAGGTCTTTGTGACCTATATCTTGTGCTGACCTCCTATCTCATACTTTGACTTGGAATGCCTAACCTACTGGGAATGCAGCTTAGTAGGTCTTATCCTTATGTTACACAGCCCCTATTAATGATGGAGTCACTGGTTTAAATACCTCTGACATATTTCTCCCTCCCTTTTACAAGGGAACTCTTAATCCTAAGAGTTGTAGAGGGGAGATCCATCTTCTGTAACTTATTCAGGCTGAATGGGGCAATGATATTCCAGCCTAACTGTTAGGGTCTCTTGTAATCACGATAGAGAAGAGCTCAGTCAGAAAGCGTAGGTATGGCGAGGGCCATTCATAATTCTGAGTTCTGACAAAAGGTGATATCTGGAAGATTAGTAAGTGTTCAATTTAAGAAAACACTCAGTAAGCTTATCCTGCATTCCTACAGAAAGAATACAACAGCAATATATTCCAAAACAGTAAAACAAAATAAGTAAAATCATCCTAAGTAAACTAAATAAGGAGGCTTCCCATGAACTGGGCAATAGTTGGAACCAAGCTGATATGGGGTTGCTTGCTAATTACAGTGTGCCCAGAATTAGAATATTAATCCAGATCTTTACATTACCCATACCTCTTGTTTCTTCTGAGCCACAGCCAGAGATCGCTGGTTGATTTACAGGAATAAGCAGAGTTAGTCTAAATTGCAGGAAAAAAAATTCAAAAACAACCGAGACTAGAGTCTAGTAACAGGTGTGCCATAGTTCTTGAAACATAATTTTTCTCTCTTTAGTCTCCTATTTTTACTAAAGACAAATTATGGTAAGACCAATTTGCTTTATTATACTTGGCCTGATTATTTGTATAGAGTGCAGCAAGAACAGCACTTTGGGAGGCCAAGGCGGGAGGATCATGAGGTCAGGAGATCGAGACCATCCTGGCTAACATATTGAAACCCCATCTCTACTAAAAATACAAAAAAATAGCTGGGCATGGTGGTGCACGCCTGTAGTCCCAGCTACTAGGAAGGCTGAGGCTGTGGAATCGCTTGAACCCAGGCAGTGGAGGTCGCAGTGAGCTGAGATCGTGCCACTCAAGTCCAGTTGGGCAACAGAGCAAGACTCTGTCTCAAAAAATATTTTTTTTTCAATTTTTTTTTATTATTACATGAAAATCATGTTCAAGGGAGAAAGTCAGATTTTACCCTTTGCATTAGTATACCATTGATGTTAAACCCATTCTTAATAAAACCTTATAGACAAATCTTTTCAATTTTAATGTATGACCATAAGGTAAGATTCTCATTAATCTTTTTAAATAACCCTTCACAATTTTCTGTTACAGAGCAGATCAGTGTTCTAAGAAAACTCTGTTGTATTTTCATTCCAATGTTCAACTTACAGAAAAACTGAATAATTCTTCTTTAACTTTAGCCAATAGGTTCATACATTACAAGATTAATTTTTTACATACCTTCCACAACTTACTCAAACCTTCAGCTTTATCCTATCTAACTTAAAACAATCATTTAACCCTCTAAACTAGGACCCCCAAAATTTACATTCCCTTGCCTTCTTACAATCTTTTACCAAAAACACATTTTACTTTCCTTACATACCTTGCATGTAAAACTGTTTTTTTCAGTAGCCTATTAAAAAGCATTACAGTTTTTATTTTTCTGACAAAATATTTAAGTGGTTGCTTTTAATGCTAATTAATTAGAGCTTATTCATAGATAAACATTACACATACAGCACATATAAATATACAGAAAGACAGAAGAAGATCCAGTAGTTGCAAGATATTTCATTTGCTATTTTCCTTTTTAATTTTTTAAAATTTTAGTTTAAGTCCTGGGATATACGTGCAGAACGTGCAGGTTTGTTACATAGGTATACGTGTTCCATAATGGTTTGCTGCACGTATCAACCCATCATCTAGGTCGTAAGTCCTGCATACATTAGGTGTTTATCCTAATGCTCTCCCTCCCCTTGCTCCCCACCCACCTACAGGCCCTGGTGTGTGAAGGGTTTTGCTTCCAATTACGTGGTTGATTTTAGAATAAGTGCTATGTGGTGCTGAGAAGAATGTATATTCTGTTGATTTGGGGTGGAGAGTTCTGTAGATGTCTATTAAGTCTGCTTAGTCCAAAGCTGAGTTCAAGTCCTGAATATCCTTACTTTTCTGTCTCATTGATCTGTCTAATATTGATAGTGTGGTGTTAAAGTCTTTCACTATTATTGTATGGGAGTCTAAGTCTCTTTGTAGCTCTCTAAGATATCGAGATTTAATTTATTTCTAATTTCAGGATCGTGCCACTGCACTCCAGCCTGGTTGACAGAGTCTTGCTCTGTCACCAAAAAAAAAAAAAAAAAAAAAAAAAAAAGACAGACACACAAAAAATAAAAAGCGAGAAATTAATACATACCAACATACCACCAGAGAAAAATCACCTTCACTTAAAGGAAGACAAGAAGGAAAGAAAGAAGGAAGAGAAGACCACCAAACAACCGAAAAGAAATAATAAAATGGCAGGATAAATCCTTACTTATCAATAATAAACATTGACTATAAATGGATTGAACTCTGCAGTCAAAAGACAGAGTTGCTGAATGGATGACAAAACAAATCCCAATTTTATCTATTGCCTACAGAAAACAAAGTTCACCTATAAACACACATAAACTAAAAATAAAATGATGGAAAAAGATATTCCATGTAAATGGAAACCAAAAAGAGCAGAAGTACCTATATTTATATCAGACAAAATAGATTTCAAGACAAAAACTATAAAAACAGATAGATGGTCATTATATAACAATAAGGTGTCAATTCAGCAAGAAGATATAACAATTGTAAATGAATGTGCTGCTAACACTGCAGCACCCAGGTATATAAAACACATATTATTAGAGCTAAATGGAGAGATAGACCCCAATAAAATAATAGTTGGAGACTTCAAAACCCCACTTTCAATACTGGACAGATCATCTAGACAGGAAATCAACAAGGAACACTTAATTGGACTTAATTCGCACTACAGACCAAATAGACCTAACAGATATTTACAGAACAATTTATCCAATGGCTGGAGAATGCACAATCTTCTCCTTAACACGTGGATCATTCTCAAGGATAGACCATATGTTAAGCCACAAAGCAATTCTTAACACATTAAAAAAAAGACCTAATATCAAGTATCTTCTCTGACCACAATGGAATAAAACTAGAACTCAGTAACTAGAGGAACTCTGGAAATTATACAAACACATGGAAATTAAACAATATGCTCCTCAACGATCAGTGATCCAATGAAGAGATCAAGAAGGAAATTGAAAAATTTCTTGAAAGAAATGATAATGGAAATACAACATACCAAACCTAGGGGATACAGTGAAAGCAGTACTCAGAGAAAAGTTTATAGCTATAAGTACCTACATCAAAAAAGCAGAAAAACTTCAAATAACCAACCTAATAATGTATCTTCAATAACTAGAAAAGCAAGAATAAACCAAACCCAAAGTTTGTAGAAGAAAAGAAATAATAAAGATAAGAGCAGAGATAAAGGAAATTGAAATAAAGAAAATAATACAAAAGATCAAAAAGTTAGTTTTTGCAAAGATAAACAAAATTGACAAACCTTTAGCTAGACTAACTATGAAAAAAAGAGAGAAGACCCAAATAAATAAAATCTGAGATGAAAAAGGAGACACTACAAACAATACTGCAGAAATTGAAAGGAGCATTATAGGCTACTATGAGCAACTATATGCCAATAAATTGGAAACCTTGGAAGAAATGAATAAATTCCTAGACATATACAACCTACCAACATTGAGACATGAAGAAATCCAAAACCTGAACAGACCAATAACAAGTAGGGAGATCAAAGCCATGATAAAATGTCTCCCAGCAACAGCAAAGAATAACCTGAGGCCAGATGGCGTCACTGCTGAATTTTACTAAACATTTAAAGAAGAACTAGCACCAACCTTACTCAAACTATTCTGAAACTTAGAGGGAGAGGGATTACTTCCAAACTTATTTTATGAGGCCAGTATTACTCTGATATCAAAACCAGACAAAGACGTATTTTAAAAAGCTGTAGGCCAATAAACCTGCTGAACATTGATGTAAAAATGCTCAACAAATACTAGCAAACAGAATTTAACAGAACATTAAAAAGATCATTCATCATGACCAAGTGAGATTTATCCTAGGGATGCAAGGATAGTTCAACATACGCAAATCAATCAGTATAATATATCATAACAGAATGAAGGACAAAAACCATATGCTCATTTCAATTGATGCTGAAAATACAGGTGATAAAATCCAGTATTTCTTCATGATAAAAACCCTCAATAAACTAGGTACAGAAGGACCATACCTCAACACAATAAAAGTCATACATGACAGACCCACAGCTATTGTCATACTGAATGGGGAGAAACAGAAACTTTTCGCTAAGTGAGAAGAATGCTCACTTTGACTAGAGTTGTTCAACAGAGTACTGGAAGTCTTAGCTAGAGCAGTCAGACCAGAGAAAGGTATGAAGGGCATACAAATTGGAAAGGAAGAAGTCAAATTATCCTTGTTTGCAGATGTTATGATTTTATATCTGGAAAAACCTAAAGACTCTAGTAAAAATACTATTAGAACTGATAAATAAATAAAGTCGCAGGATATAAAATCAACATACAAAAATAAGCAGCATTTTCTTTTTTTTTTTTATTGCATTTTAGGTTTTGGGGTACATGTGAAAAACATGCAAGGTTGTTGCATAGGTGCATACGTGGCAGTGTGATTTGCTGCCTTCCTCCCCTTCACCCATATCTGGCATTTCTCCCCATGCTATCCCTCCCCAACTCCCCACCCTCCCCGCTGTCCCCCCGACTCCCCGCAACAGACCCCAGTGTATAGTGCTCCCCTCCCTGTGTCCATGTGTTCTCATTGTTCAACACCCTCCTATGAGTGAGAACATGTGGTATTTGATTTTGTGTTCTTGTGTCAGTTTGCTGAGAATGATGGTTTCCAGGTTCATCTATGTCCCTACAAAGGAAGCAAACTCATCGTTTTTGATGGCTGCATAATATTCCATGGTGTATATGTGCCACATTTTTCCTGTCCAGTCTATCATCGATGGGCATTTGGGTTGGTTCCAGGTCTTTGCTATTGTAAACTGTGCTGCAATGAACATTCGTGTGCATGTGTCCTTATAGTAGAACGATTTGTAATCCTTTGGATATATACCCAGTAATGAGATTGCTGAGTCAAATGGAATTTCTATTTCTAGGTCCTTGAGAAATCGCCACACTGTCTTCCACAATGGTTGAACTAGTTTACACTCCCACCAACAGTGTAAAAGTGTTCCTTGCTATTGTAAACTGTGCTGCTATGAACATTCGTGTGCATGTGTCCTTATAGTAGAACGATTTATAATCCTTTGGATATATGCCCAGTAATGGGATTGCTGGGTCAAATGGAATTTCTATTTCTAGGTCCTTGAGGAATCGCCACACTGTTTTCCACAATGGTTGAACTAATTTACACTCCCACCAACAGTGTAAAAGTGTTCCTATTTCTCCACATCCTCTCCAGCATCTGTTGTCTCCAGATTTTTTAATGATTGCCATTCTAACTGGTGTGAGATGGTATCTCAATGTAGTTTTGATTTGCATTTCTCTAATGGCCAGTGATGATGAGCATTTTTTCATATGCTTGTTGGCCTCATGTATGTCTTCTTTTGTAAAGTATCTGTTCATATCCTTCGCCCACTTTTGAATGGGCTTGTTTGTTTTTTTCTTGTAAATCTTTTTTAGCTCGTTGTAAATCCTGGAACCAACCCAAATGCCCATCGATGAAAGACTGGACAGGAAAAATGTGGCACATATACACCATGGAATATTATGCAGCCATTAAAAACGAGGAGTTCGTGTCCTTTGTAGGGACATGGATGAACCTGGAAACCATCATTCTCAGCAAACTGACACAAGAACACAAAATCAAACACCTCATGTTCTCACTCATAGGCGGATGTTGAACAAGGAGAACACATGGACACAGGGAGGGGAGCACTATACACGGGGGTCTGTTGTGGGGGAGTGGGGGGGACAGCAGGGGGGTGGGGAGTTGGGGAGGGATAGCATGGGGAGAAATGCCAGATATGGGTGAAGGGGAGGAAGGCAGCAAATCACACTGCCACGTATGCACCTATGCAACAACCTTGCATGTTTTTCACATGTACCCCAAAACCTAAAATGCAATAAAAAAAAAAAGTGTTCCTATTTTGCCACATCCTCTCCAGCATCTGTTGTCTCCAGAATTTTTTAATGATCGCCATTCTAACTGGCGTGAGATGGTATCTCAATGTAGTTTTGATTTGCATTTCTCTAATGACCAGTGATGATGAGCATTTTTTCATATGCTTGTTGGCCTCATGTATGTCTTCTTTTGTAATGTATCTGTTCATATCCTTCGCCCATTTTTGAATGGGCTTGCTTGTTTTTTTCTTGTAAATCTGTTTTAGCTTGTTGTAAATTCTGGATATCAGCCCTTTGTCAGACGGGTAGGCTGCAAAAATTTTTTCCCATTCTGTTGGTTGCTGATTCACTCTATTGACTGTTTCTTTTGCCGTGCAAAAGCTGTGGAGTTTGATTAGGTCCCATTTGTCTATTTTGGCTTTTGTTGCCAATGCTTTTGGTGTTTTGGTCATGAAGTCCTTGCCTACGCCTATGTCCTGAATGGTTTTGCCTAGGTTTCCTTCTAGTGTTTTTATGGTGTTAGGTCTTATGTTTAAGTCTTTAATCCATCTGGAGTCAATTTTAGTGTAAGGTGTCAGGAAGGGGTCGACTTTCTGCTTTCTGCATATGGCTAGCCAGTTTTCCCAACACCACTTATTGAACAGGGAATCCTTTCCCCATTGCTTGTTTTTGTCAGGTTTGTCAAAGATCGGGTGGTTGTAGATATGTTGTGTCGCCTCCGACGCCTCTGTTCTGTTCCATTGGTCTATATCTCTGTTTTGGTACCAGTACCATGCTGTTTTGATTACTGTAGCCTTGTAGTAGAGTTTGATGTCCGGTAGTGTGATGCCTCCCGCTTTGTTCTTTTTGCTTAGAATTGACTTGGCTATGCGGGCTCTCTTTTGGTTCCATATGAAGTTGAAGGTGGTTTTTTCCAGTTCTGTGAAGAAGGTCATTGGTAGCTTGATGGGGATAGCGTTGAATCTGTAAATTACTTTGGGCAGTATGGCCATTTTCACGATATTAATTCTTCCTAACCATGAACATGGAATGTTTCTCCATCTGTTCGTGTCCTCTCTTATTTCGTTGAGCAGTGGTTTGTAGTTCTCCTTGAAGAGGTCCTTTACGTTCCTTGTTAGTTGTATTCCTAGGTATTTTATTCTCTTTGTAGCAATTGTGAATGGCAGTTCGTTCTTGATTTGGTTCTCTTTAAGTCTGTTATTGGTGTATAGGAATGCTTGTGATTTTTACACATTGATTTGGTATCCTGAGACTTTGCTGAAGTTGCTTATCAGTTTCAGGAGATTTGGGGCTGAGATGATGGGGTCTTCTAGATATACAATCATGTCGTCTGCAAATAGAGACAATTTGACTTCCTCCTTTCCTAATTGAATACCCTTTGTTTCTTTTTCTTGCCTGATTGCTCGGGCTAGAACTTCCAGTACTATATTGAATAGGAGTGGTGAGAGAGGGCATCCTTGTCTAGTGCCAGATTTCAAAGGGAATGCTTCCAGTTTTTGCCCATTCAGTATGATATTGGCTGTCGGTTTGTCATAAATAGCTTTTATTATTTTGAGATACGTCCCGTCTATACCTAGTTTATTGAGAGTTTCTAGCATAAAGGGCTGTTGGATTTTGTCGAAGGCCTTCTCTGCATCAATTGAGATAATCATGTGTTTTTTGTCTTTGATTCTGTTTATGTGGTGAATTACATTTATAGACTTGCGTATATTGAACCAGCCTTGCATCCCCGGGATGAATCCTACTTGATCATGGTGGATAAGCTTTTTGATGTGCTGTTGCAATCGGCTTGCCAGTATTTTATTGAAGATTTTTGCATCTATGTTCATCATGGATATTTGCCTGTAATTTTCTTTTCTTGTTGAGTCTCTGCCGGGTTTTGGTATTAGGATGATGTTGGTCTCATAAAATGATTTGGGTAGGATTCCCTCTTTTTGGATTATTTGGAATAGTTTCAGTAGGAATGGTACCAGTTCCTCTTTGTATGTCTGGTAGAATTCGGCTGTGAACCCATCTGGACCTGGGCTTTTCTTGGGTGGTAGGCTCTTAATTGCTGCCTCGACTTCAGACCTTGTTATTGGTCTATTCAGGGTTTCGACTTCTTCCTGGTTTAGGCATGGGAGGAGGCTACTGTCCAGGAATTTATCCATTTCTTTCAGGTTTTCTAGTTTATGTGCATAGAATTGTTTGTAATAATCTCTGATGATGGTTTGAATTTCTGTGGCATCTGTGGTGATATCCCCTTTGTCATTTTTTATTGCATCTATTTGGTTATTCTCTCTTTTCTTTTTTATTAGTCTGGATAGTGATCTGTCTATTTTGTTGATCTTTTCAAAAAACCAGCTCCTGGATTTATTGATTTTTTGTAGGGTTTTTCGTGTCTCTATCTCCTTCAATTCTGCTTTGATCTTAGTTATTTCTTGTCTTCTGCTAGGTTTTGAGTTTTTTTGATCTTGCTCCTCTAGCTCTTTCAATTTTGACAATAGGGTGTCAATTTTAGATCTCTCCTTTTTTTCTCATGTGGGCACTTATTGCTATATATTTTCCTCTAGAGACTGCTTTAAATGTGTCCCAGAGATTCTGGTATGTGGTGTCTTCGTTCTCGTTGGTTTCGAAGAACATCTTTATTTCTGCCTTCATTTCAGTGTTTATCCAGTCAACATTCAGGAGAAAGTTGTTCATTTTCCATGAGGCTGTGCGGTTCTGGGTTGGCTTCTGAATTCTGAGTTCTAACTTGATTGCACTGTGGTCTGAGAGACTGTTTGTTATGGTTTCCGTTCTTTTGCATTTGCTGAGGAGTGATTTACTTCCAATTATGTGGTCAATTTTAGAGTAGGTGTGATGTGGTGCTGAGAAGAATGTATATTCTGTGGATTTGGGGTGGAGAGTTCTGTATATGTCTATTAGGCTTGCTTGTTCCAAGTCTGAGTTCAAGTCCTGGATATCCTTGTTAATTTTCTGTCTCGTTGATCTGTCTAATATTGACAATGGTGTGTTGAAGTCTCCCACTACTATTGTGTGGGAGTCCAGGTCTCTTTGTAAGTCTTTAAGAACTTGCCTTATGTATCTGGGTGCTCCTATATTAGGTGCATATATATTTAAGATCGTTAGCTCTTCTTGTTGCATTGATCCTTTTACCATTATGTAATATCCTTCTTTGTCTCTTTTGATCTTTGTTGCTTTAAAGTCTATTTTATCAGAGATGAGAATTGCAACTCCTGCTTTTTTTTGCTCTCCATTTTCTTGGTAAATCTTCCTCCATCCCTTTATTTTGAGCCTTTGTGTATCCTTGCATGCAAGGTGGGTTTCCTGGATACAGCACACTGATGGATTTTGGCTTTTTATCCAATTTGCCAGTCTATGTCTTTTGATTGGGGCATTTAGTCCGTTTACATTTAGGGTTAATATTGTTAAGTGTGAATTCGATCCTGTCATTTTGATGTTAGCTGGCTGTTTTTCCCATTGGTTGCTGCAGACTCTTCATTATGTTGATGTTCTTTACGATTTCGTGTGTTTTTGGAGTGGCTGGTACTGGTTGTTCTTTTCTATGTGTAGTGCCTCCTTCAGGAGCTCTTGTAAAGCTGGTCTGGTGGTGATGAAATCTCTGAGTACTTGCTTGTTCTCAAAGGATTTTATTTTTCCTTCACTTGTGAAGCTTAGTTTGGCTGGATATGAAATTCTGGGTTGAAAGTTCTTTTCTTTAAGGATGTTGAATATTGTCCCCCACTCTCTTCTGGCCTGTAGGGTTTCTGCTGAGAGATCTGCTGTGAATCTGATGGGCTTCCCTTTATGGGTAACCCGACGTTTCTCTCTGGCTGCCCTTAGTATTTTCTCCTTCATTTCAACCCTGATGAATCTGATGATTATGTGCCTTAGGGTTGCTCTTCTAGAGGAATATCTTTGTGGTGTTCTCTGTATTGCCTGGACTTGAATATTGGCCTGCCTTGCTAGGTTGGGGAAGTTTTCCTGGATAATATCCTGAAGAGTATTTTCCGGCTTGGATGCATTCTCTTCGTCACATTCAGGTACACCTATCAAACGTAGATTAGGTCTTTTCACATAGTCCCATAATTCTTGTTGACTTTGTTCATTCCTTTTCACCCTGTTTTCTCTAATCTTGCCTTCTCGTTTTATTTCATTGAGTTGATCTTCGACCTCTGATATCCTTTCTTCTGCTTGATCAATTCGGCTGTTGAAACTTGTGCATGCTTCGCGAAGTTCTCGTGTTGTGTTTTTCAGCTCCATCAATTCACTCATATTCCTCTCTAAGTTGTCCATTCTCGTTAGCATTTCGTCAAGTCTTTTTTCAAGGTTCTTGGTTTCTTTGCATTGGGTTAGAACATGTTCTTTTAGCTCATGGAAGTTTCTTATTATCCATTTTCTGAAAGCTGATTCTGTCATTTCATCCCAGTCATTCTCCATCCAGACTTGTTCCCTTGCTGGTGAGGAGTTGCGCTCCCTTGTAGAAGGAGAGGTGTTCTGATTTTGGGTGTTTTCATCCTTTTTGCGCTGGTTTCTTCCCATCTTTGTGGATTTATCCACCTATCGACTTTGTAGTTGCTGTCTTTCTGGTTTTGGTAATTTTAAGTCTGCAGCAGCTGAACTCATAAACCCCCTTTTCTTCCCCCCAGGTGTTCTGTCCCAGGGAGTTAGGGCTTTATGATTTCCTGCTGTCTTGCTATCGTTTTCCCTGCCCACAAGGTGGCAGCCTAGTCACACTCAGCCTGCAGAGGCTTCGCTGAGCTGCTGTGGGCTCCGCCCAGCTTCCGTGTGAACTTCCCTGCAGTCCTGTTTATATGGGTGTAGTCAGAACTGCTTCCGCTATGTTGGCCCACTCCTGTAGTGACGGAGTCTCTGTAGTGGCGGGTTACCTTGGTTATGGCAAATTGCCCTGGGAACTGCAGGGTGTTTCCCGGTGGGGGACGCCCCTCCCCCACTAAGCTGGACCGTCCTGGGTTCAGCCGTGCTTCCCGTGGTGCCCTCTTTGCCCGGGAATCTCTTGGCTTGACTCCCTGCCTCAGCTCCCCTTGCTGGCCCAGAGGGGACCCAGTCTTGTTCACTCTGCACAAGGAGCCGCTGTCCCCTGCCCCAGGTGTTGGCCGAGCAGCTGCTCCGTTCCAACCAGTGGTGCTGGCAACCCATGGAGCTCCTCCGTCTGTGAATCTCCTGGTCCGTGGGCAGTAAAAATCTGCTGCCCTGTGAGCCACTGCGTCAGTCGAAGCAGCGGCTCTGAGATTTGTGGTGTGTCCTTGTCCAGGAATCTCCTAGCTTGACTTCCTGCTTCAGCTCCCCTTGCTGGCTCAGAGGGGACTCAGTCTTTCTCACTCTGCTCAACCAGCAGCAGCCCCCTGCCCCAGGGCATAGGCTGAGCGGCCACGCTGGTCAGACCAGCAGCGCTGGTGACCCGTGGGGCTCCTCCTCCTGTGAATCTCCTGGTCTGTGGGCAGTAAAAATATGTCTGGAAATGCGGCATCCACTCACCCTCTGCGCCTTCTCTTGGAGCTGCAATCCTGACTTCTTCCTAATTGGCCATCTTGGATCGTCTCCATAAGCAGCATTTTCATATGCCAACAGCAAACAATCTGAAAAAGAAATCAAGAAAGTAATCTCATTCACAATAGCTATGAATAAAATTAAATACCTAAGCATTAACTTAAGAAGTGAAATATCTCTACAATGAAAATGATAAAACACTGATGAAAGAAATTAAAGAGGACACGAAAAAATTGAAAGATATTCCATGTTTATGGACTAGAAGAATCAATATTGTTAAAATGTCCATACAGCCAAAACAATCTATAGATTCAAATCATTCTCTGTCAAAATATAAATGGCATTCTTCACAGAAATAGAAAAAACAATGCTAAAATGTATACGGAACCACAAAAAAGACCCAGAATAGCCAATGCTATCCTGCGCAAAAAGAACAAAACTGGAGGGATCACATTACCTGACTTCAAATTATGCTATACAGATATAGTAGCCCAAACACCATGATACTGGCATAAAAACAGACATAGACACATAGGCTAGTGGAACACAATAGGGAACCAAGAAACAAATCCGTACATCTACAGTGAAGTTATTTTTGACATAGGTGCCAAAAACATACATTGGGGAAAGGACAGTCTCTTCAATGAATGGTTCTGGGCAAACTGGATATCCATATGCAGAAGAATGTAACTAGACCTCTGTCTCTTTCTATATACAAAAATAAAGTCAATTGATTTTCAACAAGGATGCCATGACCAATCAATAGGGAAAAATAATCTTTTCTAAAATGAGTTGTCTATGACACCACAAGCATGAATAACAAATGTAGGTTGAGGATTGAGGTCAGTGGCACCAAGGAAAAAGAGAAGTTTTTCAGAAGGTGGTCCTTGGAACACTGGATTCAGAATCAGTTGAGGAATCTATTAAAATCTCAGTTCCTGGGCCCTTTTACTGAGTGAGATTTTCAGGTATGAGGCCCAGAAATCTGTATTTTAACTAACTGCCTAGGTAATTCTAATGCATACTAAATTCTGGTAACAACTGATATAGAGGTTATCAGCATGGGTTTCAAAACTGAAGGAAACTGGGTTCAAATTCCAGCTCTGCCAATTAGTAGTTCTACCTTCTCTTCTTAGGTGTCACTGCCAACTCCCTGCACTCACCTGTGTTATCTATCCGACCTCACAGAGTTAGTTCTTACCATAAGAGTCCCAGGTTGGTTACTTTGTCAGTGATAGTAACCACAGTGTAAGTGAACAAACTCAGGCATAAAATCTTAATATGAAACCTACATCCTTCTTACAGCACTATCCTATCTTTTTTGTCCCAGGACCTCCAACAATGCCCTACACCCCAGGTCTCATGCTGTGTGCTCATCTTCCTGTTAGAGATGAGAGACATTAAGTGAGAGAAAGCTTCATAGAAGGGGCTTCAAACAGAACTGTGCCTTGAAGAACAGGCAGGATTTCCACATGCAGAAATGGGAAGGAACAAATGTTCTAGAAGGAGTCAATGACGTTAATGTGAAGTTAAAGAGGGCAGTTACTATATGCTTTGAATTTATCACTGGGACCAATCAGGGGACTAGGCCTGGGTTACCTTGTCATTGGTTTACCGATTTCCCTCCAACTTGTAGTTTTCATTCATCTTCCTGAACAATCGGGGCATTTGGCCTTGCTCACTTTGCTGTTGATTGACCCTCAGCTTCCTGCCCTTGTAGCAATTCACTCCAGTGCAAAAATTCCGAATGCAAATTTGTTATCCTTCCTGACATTTCTAGCCCAGCTGTCCTTTCCCAGTGCTCCTAATACTCCTCTGAACTCGAGCACTTATACCTCTCCATAACCCCTCGTAGTTACAGGAGAGGTCACATCTGCTTGTGGTAGAGGGCATGAAATCAAGGAAGGCTTCACAGAGGAGTTTGTGTTTATGTTCAGTTTCAAGGGAAGGGGTATGAAGCTCCTAGAGAAGAAAAAGGTATTTCAAAAAAGAGGCAACAATATGAATTTATTTATTCAAAAATGTTTGTTGAGCATTCCATTTTCTCCAATCAATAATGCAACACAATTATTTTAAGCACCTACTAGGTGCTCTGCTAGGTTCTTAGATACTCATTCATTTGCTCAAATTCCTCTTTAGCAAAACTTATACCACTTACCCACCCACAGATTTTGTAGCTGATGGAAGTATGCTTCAAGGACCACCTGCATGACTCATCTGAGTGGCTTATTAAATATTCAGATGGAAATGTACTACCTTCTGTATCTTTGCTGCATACAGTGCTCCAGGCCCTAGTTAATTTTTATCTTCAAAGCTGCAAAGCTTGCCAGGGAACTACCTTCAGGGTATCAGGCTTATCGTTCTCTCCCCAGACCCACTACCACCTCCAACTTTCCAGTTACTACTCATTATCATATCATTTTTTAAAAAAATTGGTAAAGCATATGTAACATAAAATTTTCTCTTTTTTTTTTTTTTTTTTTTTTGAGACAGGGTCTCACTCTGTTGCCCAGGTGGAAGTGCAGTGGCAGGATCTCAGCTCACTGCAACCTCCACCTCCCAAGCTCCAGTGATCCTCCTGCCTCAGCCTCCCAAGTAGCCGGGACCACAGTCACCTGCCACCATGCCCAGCTAATTGTTTGTATTTTTGTTAGAGATGGAGTTTCCCTGTGTTGCCCAGGCTGGTCTCAAACTCCTGAGCTCAAATCCACCTGCCTCAGCCTCTGAAAGTGCTGGAATTACAGGTATGAGCCACAAAGTCTGGCCCAAAATTTTCTATTTTAACTATTTTAAGTGCACAATTCACATTGTTGTACAACCACTACCACAATCTATTTCTATTTTCACCACCCCAAACAGAAATTCTGTACAAACTAAAGAATAACTCTGCACTTGCCCCTCCCCACTGACCCTGGTTACCTCTAATCTACTTTCTCTATAAATTTGCTTATTCTAAATATTTCATGTAAGTGGAATCATACAATATTTGTCCTTTTATGTCTGGCTCATTTCATTCAGCACAGTGTCTTCAAGGTTCATCGATGTCATAATGTTTGTCATAATTTCCTTCCTTTTCATGGCTGAATAACATTTCACTGTATGTATAATATATGCCACAATTTGTTTACCCATCCATCCACTAATGGACATTTGAATTGTTTTCACCTTTTGGCTATTGTAAATAATACTGCTATGAACATTGGCATATCTGTTTTGAGTCCCTGTTTTCAATCCTTTGGGGCATATACCTAGGAATGGAACTGCTGGGTCATACAGTAACTTTATGTTGAACTGTTTGAGGAACTGCCAAACTGTTTTCCACAACAGCTGCACCATTTTCCACTCCCACCAACAATGTATGTGGATTCCAATTCTCCACTTGTCCACCAACACGTACCCCAAACCATAAATAACATGTATATTGAAAATATACCTTTACTTAGGTAGTTGGCCCTCTTCACTGCGGCTTACTTGAAACTAAACTTTATATCCTTAATTGTACACACTTCAACTATGAAATCTAGGGTGAATAAACTGGAATGGATCTCAAGCTCCGGTGACAATACAGCAGAAAATGTTTGAACGAAGTGGAGATGATTGAGGAAAGAGAGATTGGTGTCCTTTGACACCCTTTCATCAACTGAATTCCAATTTATTCTGGTGACAGCACCTGCAGTCATGATAGAAAGGTTAACATTTCACAGATCACTTAACTACGTTGCCCATAGCCATTGAAGCGAAGAGGTCAGCAGACTGGGAAGAAATGACACTGTGCCACTCACATTCTGAGTGGTTCCTTTTAGCTGACTATTTTAGAACTTTTTGGGTGATACAATTTGGCCATTTCTCCCTTTTTTTAAAGTGGTCAAGCAATTTAGGCATTTAAGTGTTCTTCCATCTGTAAGAGGTTTAATCACTTAGCCCTGCATTTTCAATTTTCTTGAATCAGTTGAAGACTTACAAAGTGTTTCTTTTAGCTAAGGTTGGGAGGAGAACAAAAGCAGCTGAGTCAACCCTATTATTTGGGATCAGAGCTAGTGAGGTAAATTGGGCTGCACCAAGGCTTTTTCTTGTGTTGTCTCAAAGTGTGGCCTGGGAGCTACTTGCATCAGAAAAACCTGGGGTGTTATATTAAAATAACTCACCCCAGAACTAGCATGATCAATCATCTGGGGTTTCCCAGGACTGAGGGGTTCCCCTGGACACTAGACTTTAAGTGATAAAACTGGAAAAGTCTTGAACAAACCAGAATGGGTGGTCACCCTACTTCAGACCTTCTGAATAAGCATCACTGCTTTTGTATAAAAACTTAAGTTTCAGAACCACTACAGTGGTGAAAGCACTCCATCTTCACTTCCCACTGAACATCACCACCAACCTGCCATGCACTCCCCTGGCTTCCCCCAGTCTGCAGCTCATTCTGGAACTACTTTGTCTAACTCCTTTAACTGTTACTTTCTTCCATTATTACATATAGGCAGCTCTCTCCATTCATTTGGAGGCAGTGCTCTTAAGGCTATGCCCTAAAATATAGTCAAACAAGTAACAGACTCATGGTTGCTCATGTCTATGTGCTAGGAAAAATGAAGGTCTGAAGAAGTTCGTTTCTTCATTTATTCATTTCATGAACATTTATTGAGCTCCTTTCTATATACCATAAGTTGCTCAGAGCGAAAAAGAGCCTAAGATTAGGTATGAACATAGACATGCATGTAGGAACATGTCAGGCATGTTTCAGCATATAGATGGAGAAATACCCAATTTCCAAGAGCTATGACTATTTGAGAATATTCATTAATTCAGCAATTATTTACTGAGAACATTTTATGTGCCAGCACTGTGCTAGGCACTGGGATACTATAGTGAGCAAGACAGTCAAGGTTCCTGCTCTCATGGAGCTCACATTCTAGTGCAGAAAGACGGGTAAACACAAACAAATATATAATGACAGGTGCTCTAATAAATGCCTTAAAAAAAAAAGATAGGATGGTGTGTTTGAAATGGACAATCTACTTTTGGTTAGCTGGTAAAAGAGTGCCTCTCTGAAGAGGTGACATTTGGGCCAAGATATGAATCATAAAAATCCAGTCATTTGCATACCCAGGGGAGAAATGTTCTAGGCAGAAGGAATAGGTAGCGCCTGAGCCTAAAGGCAGGAAGGAGCTTGGCATGTTGAAGAAATGCTGACAAGGCTGGTGTGATAGGAGTGTCAGGAACAATGGGGAGAGTTGGGAGAGAGGAGGTTGGAGAGGTAGCCAGAGTTCAGATCACAGAGGCCTTGCAGGCCTGGGTCAGGGGCTTGGTTTTTATTCTTGTTCTAAACACTTGTTCAGGGAAGATATTGGAAGGTCTTAAGCAGATTTGCATTTTTAAAGATCTCTCTGATACTTTTGGAGAATAGACTATAATAGAATGAGAGTGGAAGGAGAGAAACCAGTTATGAGACTATTGCAAGGAGACAATGTGAGAGAGTGTGGTGGTTTAAAGTAATTTGGTGGGGAGAAGAACCAAGGACAGCAGGAGTTGCAATTCTCACCTCTGATAAAATAGACTTTAAAAGTTAAAAAAAAAAAAAAAAAAAAAAGAACCAAGGACAATTCTGTATGTATTTTGGAGTTAGGGCCACCATGTTTTGGTGATGGTTTGGATGCAGGCTAGAAAAGAGAAGGTTCAAAGGTATTCCCAAGTTTCTTAACTTGGATGAATGATGGGATTCTTTACTAAAATGGGGAAGATTCAAGGAGAAGGGGCTTGCCAGGGTGGGAGGGGGTGATCAAGTACCACAAATAGAGGCATCACATAGTCAGATATACATGTCTCAAGTTCTAGGGGATGTCAGAATCAGAGATATTAATTAATTTTGGGGTCAATAGCACATAGGTAGTATTTAAAGCCTTGGGACTGCATGACATTATCTAGGGAGAAAATGTAATGGAAATGAGGAGGAGGTTCCTGTTCTGAGCCCTGGGGCTCCAACATTTAGAAGTCAAGCAGAGGACAAGGAAATAGCGAAAGAGATGGAGGAGCCAATGAGGTAGAAGATAAACCAGGAGGACAGTGTAGTGTCACCGAAGCCAAGAGAGGACAAAAAGGAGGATCAAGAAGAGAATACTATTATTCTCATTTTGCAGATAAGGAAATTGAGGCATGGGTGTGTAATTGGCTTGCCCAAGGTCACATAGCTAGTAATGGAAGAGCAGAAAGTAAAATCCAAGTAATTTTACTTCAGAGTCTGTGCTTCTAAACACTACCTCAGTGAGTGGCTCTCAAACTTCAGTGTTCATCAGAGTCATCTGCAGAGCTTGTTAAAACACAGATTTCTGGGCCCTACCTCCTGAGTTTCTTATTCAGAAGGTTTGAGGTAGGGCCCAAGATTTTGCATCTTGAACAAACTCCTAGGTGATGCTGATGCTGCTGGTCTAGAAACCGCACTGTGAGAATTACTGTCCTACCATAGACTACCTCTTCTGCGGGTAAAAAAAAAGGCTTGTGATAATATTGTTGATATTGTTTGCTTTTTTCAATGGGCTTTGAAAGATTCTCCCATCCTGTCCAGAATTTTCTGAGTAAAGAAACCACATTTCTGACTAGTTGAGCTCTAGGACCTGAAGGATATGGTTGGAACTGGGAAGAAAAAAAAAAAACAAATGGATAAGCCTATAAGCTCCTTGCTGTTTTTCCCACATCTATGGTGGCCCACATCTATGGCCTATTACTAATACCACTCAAGGGCTAAGAAGGCAAGAAAAGGCTGCACTGTATTCTAGGCTTAGGAGCCAAATAAGGGTGAGACTGAACCTTCAGATATGTCTTGTTAATAACCACATTCCTCTACTATTCTGTCCATAGTCTTTTGTTTTAACTTTACAAAGGCACCAGGTAGCAAAAGCGTGCAAGGCACTGGCAGGCAGAAGACTGAAGCAATGACTCCTAGACTTAGATACCTAAATAACCCATGGGCGTAAATCTGGACGTGTCGTAAGGTCTAAGGGAAGTAAGACCAAGAGTAATAGAATAATAATAATCAATTACTTTCTGTATGTTAGGCACTTGACATACATTATCTCATTTAATCCTCACAACAGCCTGTGAGATAGATACTATTTTTATTCCCATTTTACAGGTGAGGAAACACTCAACCTAAGGCCACAGCTAATAAATGGCAAGCCCTTGATTCAAACCTAGTTCTGTCAAATTCCAAAGCTCTTATTCTTAACCAACACTCTCAAAAATGACTAGGATACAAGACTCTTCTCTACTACTTTCTGGTAAATAAGATGCATGAGAGTGGCATAATTTAAAGAAGGCTTGCCCTGGAAAATGAAATGAGGTTGCCAGATCAGATTGAAATAGGCTGGCCATGCAATGGCCTCGGCCAATGTTGTCAACATTGTTGGTATGTTGAAGTCACAAGATTTGAAAAACAGCCAACCATCAAGAATACTACAGATAAGAATAACTGTGTGAGATGAGAGACATGAGAAGATGACCAAAAAACACTGTGTGTGATGCACATAACACACAGTTGCAAATGGGGAGAAACTGAATACCTATAGACATTTAAATGAAAATATTAATAGACAAAAAGGTTAGTGATGAAGAGGTGACATCTGGGGGAAGCAAGTAAATTAAATTCCTCTATTAAATAACACTTCTCATTGGAGAACCCTGGAGTTGCGAAACTTCTTTTTTCTTTCTTTCTTTTTTTTTTTTTTGGTTTTTCTCTGACTTCTTTTTAAATTTTTCTTTTCTCCCTTGCACACTTCTCCCTATTTTTCCAAATGGTAACATCTTGCAAAACTACAGTATGCTGCCACAACCAGGATCTTGACATTGATATAATCCAGCTATTTTATTCAGATTTCCCCAGTTTTACTTGTACTGATTGTGTTGTGTGTTACATTCTATAAAATTTTGTCACCCACGTAGGTTCACATATCCACCATCACAGTCAAGATACTCAACAGTTGGAACATCACAAAGATTCCTCATGTTGCTTTTTATAGCTAAACTTCACTCTACCTCATGTTATGTCTAGTCCCTGGCCCCTGGCAATCACAACTCTCTTCTCCATCTCTGTATTTTTGTCATTGCAATAATGTTATATGAATGGAATCATAGAGCATGCAAACTTTTTGTCACTCTGGCTTTTTTCACTTAGCATAATTTCCCTAGAGATTTATTTAGGTTGCTTTGTGTATCGGTAGTTCTTTTTTTTTTTTTTTTTTTTAATTGCAGAGTGGTATTCCATAGTATGGATGTACCATAGTTTGTTTCACCATTCATCTGTTGAATGGTTTCCAGTCTTTCGCTTGTCTTAGTCAGTTGAGGGTGCTGTACCATAGATTCAGTGGCTTATAAACAAGAAAAATTTATTTCTCACAATTCTTGAGACTGGAAATCTGAGATCAGGCTGCCAGCATTATGGGGTTCTGGTGAGGGCTATCCTGCAGGTCGCAGACTGCTGATTTTATTGTATCCCCATATGCCAAAAGGAGGGCAAAAGAGCTCTCTGAGGTCTTTTACATAAGGCATTAATTACATTATTGAGGGCTGTACCCTCATGATCTAATTATCTCCCAAAGGCCCCACCCACTTCCTAATACCATCACTTTGGGGGTTAGAATTTTAACATATAAATTTGGGGTGGAGATAGGAGAACACAAATGTGTTCCATAACATGGCTATTATGAAAAAAGTTGCTATGAACATTTGTGTACAGCTTTCTGTGTGAATATAGTTTAATTTCCCTGGGTTAAATGCCCAGGAGTGCAATTGCTGGGTGATATGGCACTTGCATTTTTAGTTTTTTCATGAAACTGGCAAAATGTTTTCTAGAGTGGCTATGCCATTTTACATATTCACCAGCAATGAATGAGTCATCCAGTTTCTCCACGTCCCTACTAGCATTTGGTGGTGTCACTATCTTTTGTGCTAGTCACTTTGAGAAGTATGTAGTGGTGTTAATCTTTTATTTTTAGAAGAGGCAAACTAGAGAGGAGAAACTATTTTGAATTTCTTGGAAATAAGAACCCCTATTGTTTCAGTTTAAGCTCCTCCTAACTGGTTTTGCCTGGAAAGCTGTTTTAAACTTTTGCACTAAAAGATCTTCTCCATTTGTCTGAGAGCCAGTTTCCCTAAAGCCACAAAGCAATTATCAATCTTCTTCCATGCCTAAAGAAAAGCTGAGATAGCTTTGGATTCAATTGAGGAAGCAGAAGATCCAAGGCACAGAAGAGATATAAAGAGATAATTTACGTGACAATTTTGCAAATAATAACTTTTCCATTTTGTTCTATCATCCCCTTTGAAGGGAACAGCAGTCTGACTTAAATATCTGAGGAGAGAATTCAGTCATAAGAGTGGTATAATGAGAGTTGATTATGCACATCTACTCCCAACTTTGTGTTATCTTGAAATCTGCCATGGTGGGAATGAGGCAGGAGAATAGGGTCTGGAGCCTGGGAACCTAGGGCCATTTGCCCCCAACTTCCTAGAACTAAATTGAAAGGAAAACCCTAGCTTTCCATGCCTAAGTAACAAAAGGACTAGAGGCTACTCCCTTTGCAAACTCCCACCTTTTCTGCTGGGCAGATGGGAAGTTCAAAGTACCTCTGATTGGTTGCTTTTTGCAACCAGACGTTTGCATAGGAGTGTAACTTTGTAACTTCACTCTAGCCTCTGATTGGTTGCTGACTACAACCAATCAGACTGATTGCACGCCACGTTTTTATTTGCATAGAAGTGCAACTTCATAACTTCACTTTAGCCTCTGATTGGTTGCTGTGTGCAACCAATCATATGTTTGCACAGTAGTGTGACCTTTGTAACTCCACTTCAGCCTCTGATTGGTTGCTGTCCACAACCAATCAGACTGATTGCAGGCTGCCACTTCATTTACATAAGGTGAGTACCAAGAGGCCAATGGGAAACATCTAGGGGGTATTTGGATCTGAGAAGATTCAGTATTTGGGCCCTTGATCTGCTGCTCTGCCACTCCCACACGGTGGAATGTACTTTCATTTTTTTTTTTTTTTGACCGAGTCTAGCTCTGTCACCCAGGCTAGAGTGCAGTGGTGTGATCTCTGCTCACTGCAACCTCGCCTCCCAGGTTCAAGCAATTCTACTGCCTAAGCCTCCCGAGTAGCTGGGATTACAGGCACCCACCACCGTGCCTGGCTAATTTTTGTATTTTTGGTAGAGACAGGGTCTCACCATGTTGGCCAAGCTGTTCTTGAACTCCTGACCTTAAGAGATCCACCCACCTTGGCCTCCCAATGTTCTAGGATTACAGGCATGAGCCACCACACCCAGCCTGTATGCCTGTACTTTCACTTTTAACAAATCCCTGCTTTCATTCTTTCCTTGCTTCATTCCTTCATTCTTTCCTTGCTTTGCTGCATGTTTTGTCCAATTCTCTCTTTTTTTTTTTTTTTTTTTTTTTGAGATGGAGTCTGTAAGGCCGGTTGCCTCGCCGGGGGCTTGGACACACCCCCCTCCCTCACGGGGACCTCGGACAAGCCCCCCTCCCCTCGCGGGGACCTCGGACATGCCCCCCTCCCTTGCGGGGACCTCAGACACGCCTCCTTCCCTCTCCGGGAGCTCGGACACGCCCCCTTCCCTCTCCGGGGGCTCGGACACACCCCCTTCCCTCTCCGGGAGCTTGGACACACACCCCCTCCCCCAGGCGCCTGGGGAAAAAAGCCCCACTTCCTACCTACTATTTTGTCCTATTTAGGCCCCACCCTGTGCCTGCCATTTTGTCTTCCTGCCTACTATTTTGTCCTATCTGGGCCCCACTCCCTGCCTACCATTTTGTCCTATCTGGGCCCCACTCCCCTCCATTTTGTTCCATCCGGGCCCTACTCCCCTCCATCTTGTCCCACTTACCTGGGGAACGACCAATCAGACGCCTCCACTCCCTATAAAACCCTGTGCCTGAGAGGAGTCCGCGCTACTTCTCTGGCCCCTCCTGTCTGGACTGCAGAACCTCACCCGGGAGCCTGAATAAATTCCCTTGCATTGGATTATTTTCCTGCTGGCCTCAATTTCTTCATTTTAAACGCGGCAAGAACCCAAGAACAAACCTTACAGAGTCTTACTCTGTCACCAGGCTGGAGTGCAGTGGTGCCATCTTGGCTCACTGCAACCTCCACCTCCTGCCTCAGCCTCCTGAGTAGCTGGGACTACAGGTGCGTGTCACCACACCCAGCTAATTTTTGTATTTTTAGTAGAGATGGAGTTTCACCATGTTGGCCAGGATGGTCTCAATCTCTTGACTTTGTGATCTGCCCACCTCAGCCTCCCAAAGTGCTGGGATTGTCCAATTCTTTGTTCAAAATGCCAAGAACCTGATGACTTGTAGTCAAGACTGTACTCCTCTCGTGGTAACAGGAGTATTTACACCACAGAAAATGGCAAACACTACAAATTATAGCATTTTTTTTAACCCAGGAAATTGGTTCATAAACATTTAATAGTTCACTTCTGTGAATTTCTTTCCAAAGCATATTCTCTATCATTAAGAAGGAGATTAGGAACTATCAACTGCACACCTACTAAATTTGTTAGCTCATACAATTTTTGTAACAACTTGGTAAGATAGGTGTTATTCCACCCATATTGTAGATGAGGAAACTGCGACTCAAGACATTAAATGTATTTTTTCAATGTTGTGTGTGAAGTAAATGGCAGAGCCTAAATTCATTCTTGAGTCTAAGCTAAATACAAATCTTGTCTTTGCACTATACCACACTGGCTCTGTAGGGGGAAGGAAAAATTAATGTCAGAAAGAAGCAGTGAGGCAAAACTTTAAAAATGTATTCCTTGACTTTAGTTAAAAGAAAAGAAAGTTAATCAAAGAAAAAATAGTCTGTCCTTGGCATTTCATGGCACATTAGCTTGTATTTACATGTATATACTCCACCTGTAGTGGACATAGTAACTATGGTTTTTGTCTTCCACATACTCTTTCCTACTTCCTTCTTTCAGTGTGACCCTAATTAAACTATAAATCACAGTGCTCTGGCCTCTCCCAACCACAGGTGTGGCCAGGTCAATTACAATCTTCTCTAGGAAATTTCTACTGAAGCTAGAGGAAAAGAGATTCTTTATTATATTTTTTTTCTGCTTGCCTTGCTTACCTAGGACATTGTGAATCTGGGGTTCAAACAGCATCACAGATTTCTGCCTGTCTTGACTCTACTCTTTTCACATGGTGAATGAGATGCCTTCCTACAGTCCCAAAATGCTCCATAGACTTCCCAGTTATGTGAGCCAATAAAATACCCTCCCCCATCTCTGTATGTGTGTGTGAATAAACTAGTCTGAGTTGAGTTTACATAATTTGTAATCAGGAATTCTATCTCCTTTATGACTACTCTACCTCATTATTCTTTTCTTCCTACAAGTTCTTACAACACTTATATAACAACTCTGTTCAATAGATAGTATGAACCATATATATATAATTTTAATTTTTATAGTGACCATATTTTTAAAGTAGAAAGAAATAGGTGAAATAAATTTAATAACATATCTTACTTAACCAAATATATTTTTTAAAGTATCACTGAACATATAATAAATATAAAAATTCTTAATAAAATATTTCTACATTTTTTCTTTGTCCTAAGTCTGAAATCTGGTGTGTATTTTACATTTACAACTCATCTCAATTCTAACTAGTCGCTTTTCAGTTACTGTTAAAGGAAAATATTATTTAATGACACTTGTTAAAGCATGGTAAGGAAGACTTTATTCAGGATAATCATGATAGATATAGGGACCACAATAATGGGATTTTGCAGTAGGAGAGAGAGATTGGGCTCTCACTGAAAACATCATGGGCTAGTGAATTTTATAGCCAAGGACCTGGGTGGGGGTCAGTGGATGGAAAATTACTAAGAGGAAATTTCTGGGGTAAAGGGGATTCTGGCTAAACCAACCTAACCGAATTCTTGCTGAAGGCAGGCCAGGGTGATCAGACATCACCTGGGGGATGGTGAAGGAGAAGAATGGTAGGGAGTTCTTGCTAAACAGACTTAGCAGGGTCCTTTGCTAAAACTGGATTTTATAGGGAAGTACATAAATGGACTTAGAAAAAAGTTCAGGAACCTGACTAAAGTTGGCCAAGCATAATCTTTGTCAGTACTCAATAGCCACATGTGGCTAGTGGCTACAGTACTGGACAATACAGATTTGTACTATACATACTGGCATATAATAATAAACACATCATCATGTATTACTACTTAATGTTTCATGTGTAAATGTCTAATCTTCCCACTTAACATATAATCTCCTTCAGAACAGAAATCTTGCCTTAAAATTCTTTCGTGGCCCTCAAATTTTAGCATGGTGCCACACTAGTGGTAGGTAATACTATGAATAAGTGACTTCGGTTACCTTATTCAATGAGTGGAGGATTGTAATTCACACATTAGTAAAGAAATGTGGCTGATCAGAAGAAACATATTGCAGGTCCACAGTAGAAATGTCATATATCTGTATATGACTGTAGTAAAGTGTATTTCTGAGAGCAAACTATCACTATCACACTCTAGGCAGAGGAGACAAGGACCAAAGTGATAATAATGTGTTACGATTCTCAAATGAAAAGTGCTAAATTCAAAATGTAAAACTAGTATCCTTTCCCAGTACCATTTTATATTGAAAATACGAATACTAAATTGCAGGATGAGTGGTTTCTACCTCTGGTAATATGTAACCAGCAAAGAATTAACATCTGAGCACAGAAAGAGGCACTTTCCTTTGCCCTTGTATATAACCACTCCTTTTTTTTTAATGGCAGGTGGACAGTGAGGGGTGGAAGGGTGAGGAAAAGGTAGGGGAAATATAGGAATCACCTTACAAGCTTTTCCCACAAGTATATATTTACCATCCTCACCCCAATATGTACACATACTTCTCACTGATATAATATCAATGTCTCATCAGAGTCCAAAGGGAGTTCCAGATATCAAGAAATTTTACTGGACTTCCCCCAAAGCCCACATACCCATTCAGCTTCTGAGGGGCTTCAGATCAGTTGGTCATTCATCCTTTCATTCATTAATGTATTGGGTGTACATTACATGCCAGGCACAATGAGGACAAAAAGATACAATCTTTTAAAGTTCAATCTAGTGTGAGTGTAGTGGCGGGGTGAAGTGACAATAATGGCTGGGAGGATTCCTAACTCTAATGATACAGGAGAGACACTATAGAAGGAGTATGTACAAAGTGCTACCATGGAAGTCTATACAGCAATTGTAAGAATGAAATGTACTCATGGAAAAGTCTCCATGCATATTATTTAAGGCAGTGATTCTCAAAGTATGGTCCCTGGACCAGCAGCTTCAGCTCATCTGAGAACTTTAAAAAAAATGCAAATTCTTAGGCCCCACCCCAGACCTACTGTATCAGAAACTGTGGAGGTGGAAACAAGAAAATTGTGCTTTAACAAGTCTAGGTGTTTCTGACACATGCTAATATTTGAGAATCTCTGGTTTAGAAGGAAAAGAAGTTGCCAAATGAAATGTACAGCATGATAGTATTTATTTTAAAAATACTACATGTTTAGGCTAGGCACAGTGGCTTACGCCTGTAATCCCAGCACTTTACAAGGCTGAGGGGGGCAGATCACTTGAGGTCAGGAGTTCAAGACCAGCCTGACCATCGTGGTGAAACCCCATCTCTACTAAAAAACAAAATTAGCTGGGTGTGGTGGCGCATGCCTGTCACCCCAGCTACTTGGAAGGCTGAAACATGAGAATCACTTGAACCCGAGAGACAGAGTTTACAGTGAGCCAAGATAGCACCAGTGCACTCCAGCCTGAACTACAGAGTGGGACCCTGTCAAAAACAAACAAACAAACAAACAAACAAACACACAAACACACAAAAAACCTACATGTTTCATATATATTTGCATTGCATATGCATAGAGAAAGTCTAAAAGGAGGTATATCAAGTTAATAATAGGAGTTACCTCCGGAGAGGGTATTACGATGGCAGGGCCAGGGGATTAGGCAAGTGCACTAGAAATGCAAAAGACAGAAACATTAAATCTTCCCAGAGGAGGCAGCCTTTGAACCAGATTTTGGGGCTGGCCTACTCCTTGCTCTCCATGCATCCCTACGGCTCTCTCATATGTAGTACATAGCTCAAATTCTCGTATTCTTGTCCTTCCAGATGAAGGAGACATTCCTAGAGAAGCTGCAATTTGTTTTCTGAAATAGTAGGATGGACCACCTACTTTCTCCTCAAACCTCAAACCTCACAGAAATGACTAAGCTGAGATCGTGAGTTGAAGATTGAAAAGTCTTGGAAAGAGAAAGTGAGTGACTGTCCTTCCAAGAGAAAGAAACTGCCCTCCACCTCATGTTTTAACAGTAATGTTGATCTGAGCAGCATATTAGGGTGGATGAAAAGCATGAAGCAAAGATCATTATTGATTCACCCTGAGACAGGCTCATTCAAATTCAAGATGGAAAAGCCCTAGAGAGCCATCCATGTCCTTGTCTTCCAGAAAGCCATGCCCTTTAGAAGGCCCAGCCTGTATTTGATTGACCTACTCCCTTTCACAGTCTGTTTTGGATCTTTTTAGCTGAACAGACTGGTGAGAGGTGACAGAGGAAAAATAACAATGGTAAGATTCACCCAGAGCCCCTAGCATAACATGGCCTTTTCAAGTTATAAAGATAAATAACTCTCTAAGCAGCATTCTGGGGAGTTTGTTTCCAGTAAAGTGAATTTGAAGAGAGAGAAAAAATAGTCACATTAACCTCTGACACAGCTTTCCAGGCAAAAGCTTTCATAACTAAGGACCAATAATATGATGGCAGGAAGCAGCCCTGTAGAATGGGCGAGGTTGCCCTATATAATCAAGAGGGGTAAGGAAACTAACAGGCTGAGGAAGTATCCCTATCATTAATGATCACTTTCTGACAGTCTGGATACTGTAGGGGTGGGCTAATGTGTCCCAGAGATAACCGACTTGTTAGGCTGTAGAGAAATGGGCAAGTGCGAAGTTTCTGCTGCTTTCTGCAAAGTCTGAGATAAAGAAGCAACACTTAATATGCTGGGAAGCTTGATTTTGAATCCAGGGTTGTTTGAGCTAAAAGAGCTTCTAGAGCTTTTGATATAGCAAGAAGTCGCTCTGGATTAACAGAGAACAGTAGGACTTGAAGACAGAATGGGTTCTCTTTGAAAGATGATTCCTTCCATTTGGGCTAAGAATCCTGCTTTGTTTGTTTTGAGTCTTATATAGGACCCTTGCCCTCTGTTGAAGCATGGGAAAGCTTGTAGTTGAGCTCATAGAACTAATGATTACTCAAATCATTTGCATTGACATAGAGTTGCATCTATTTTTTGAGATATAAGTTTTTATAATTTAAAAAATATTTTTAAAATATTTATTGGATACCTTCTATGTGCATAGCACTGTGTTGAGAGCTATAAAAAACACAACGAACAACATGCCAAACACACTCTCAAGGAGGCTATGGTACAATTAGGGAGGGGCAGTGAATGATGAGTTGCCATCCATGAAAAGTTAACACTACAATGGAACAAGAGTGATTTAAAATTTAATATCACATTTGTGACACAGCAAAGAGTCAGGTTAATGATGAATAAATCTTTGTTCATTGGACAAATCAGGAAAGCTTTAGGGGAAAGTAGGAAATTGAGTGTGGTCTTATAAGCAAAAAGTACCTTGGGCTTTTTGGGTGCATGTTTGGGAGGCTTTCTGTGGAGCTAAGTTATAAGTGGTGGCCACTGGTGATTGATTTAGGACAAAATTATGAAGTAAGAAGCTGTTTATCCTGCCTTCTCATCCCCCCTGGCCCTAGGCAGGGTGCTAATACTGCTCAGGTTGCATAGAAGATAAGGAATGGCACCAAAGTTGTTGTCCTCTACTTAATCCAGTTGACCTGTTCTGTGTCTCATTTTTCTTAAGGTCTACCTTCTCCCTAGAAACCAATTAGAGCAAATGTGATAATAATCCATAATGGTTTAGCATGACTTACTGTGCTAGACTGCACTGTTTAATTTTCACAAGAACCAGATGAGATAAATTATATTCTTCCTACTTATTAGATGAGTACACTGAGGCTAGAGGGGCAAAGTAAATTGAACAAGTCAAATAAAGGAACCGGGATTTAGGCCCAGGCTTGTCATATGATACCATTATTTCAATGACTTATCCAACCCAAAAAAATACATCCACTTACAGATTTATGATTCTCTTTCAAAATTAAGGATTCAGGTAATAACAATGAGAATGTCAGAGTAACAAGCTCCAAAAAAACGGTTAATACATGGACAAAAGCTAACATTAACTTTATTGGAGCTCTGAAAACTAATCAAAGGTATATAGCAACCTGGCCAATGTTTAATCAAGATGAAGGTGGCTGAATCTTGGAAGGAGAGCTTTGTGGCAATTTTGTTCACTAACCTAACCACTAAGCTAACTTAACTGAGACTTTAATTACCACAAACAATAAAGAATATAAACTTTACAAAATTAGTTTAGAAAAGTCACTAAACAAACAAGAGCAACCACAACAAGCAGCAACAGCAAGCCATGAGAATAAGAGACAACATGATTTCCAGAGCTGCTATATCATATCTAAAAAGTGCAGTTTTCAAAAAAAAATTACAAGGCACGCAAAGAAACAAGACAGTAGGGCTCATATACAAGATAAAAATTAATAGAAACTGTTCCTGTGGAATCCCCAACATTGGACTTACCAGAAAAAAACTTTAAGTCAACTCTCTTAAATATATTCAAAGAGATAAAATAAACAATATAAAAATCAAAGAAGCCATGATATGATGTCTAGCAAATAGACAATATGAATAAAAGATAGAAATTATAAAAAGGAACCAAATAGGAATTCTCAGGTTAAAAAATACAATAACTGAAATTTTAAAAATCACTAGAGGTGTTTAACAGCATATCTAAACAGGAGGAAGAAAGAATAAGTGAATTTGAATATAGGACACTTGAAACTATCCAGTCTGAGAAACAGAAAGAAAAAAGGAATGAAGAGAAGTGATCAGTGCCTCAGAGACCTTTGTAACACCATCAAGGATATCAACAATGCGTAACAGTAGTCCCAGAAGGACCTAAGAGAAAACAGGACCAGAAAAAATATTTGAAGAAATAATGGCCTAAAACTTTCCAAATATGATGAAAGTCATGAATCTGCATGTCAAGCTGAAGAACTCTGAGAAGGAGAAATTCAGCAATCAAAACTAAGACACATAAACAAGCTGTCAAAAGGTAAAGATAATTTTGAAAGCAGCAAAAGAGAAGCAAATCATCACATACAAGGGATCCTCAAGATTAACAGCTCATCTTTAATTAGAAACCACAGATGCTAGAAGGCAGTGGGATGGCATACTCAAAGTGCTGAAAGTAAAAGATTATCAACCAACACTTCTATTATGACAAAGCTATCCTTTAAAGAAGAAAAAATTAAGATATTCCCAGATAAACAAAATCTTAGGAGTGCCATTGTAAGTCAGACAGGAAATCTAGAGATAGCTGGGAGCTCAAACAGTAGGTGGGAAGCTAAAGGGAGTGGTAGAGGGGAAACACTGGGGGCTTTGCTTTGATTAAGGTCCATGGATATTAGTCCTTAGAATTCTCATGGGAGTTCTAAATTGGCTTGTTTAAAGAAAACACAAGCAAAGCGGGGAACTTATTTGTATGACTCAGGTATTGACCATTAGGTTTTTTAATCATGGTTAGCAGCTGTGGGATGTGCTGGGTTTGGGGTCAGTGAGATGAGGAAAAAGCAGCCTGCATCATAACCACATAGGGAAGTTATTACTAGATCAAAGATGACAAGGTATGATTGGGTTTCGAACAACTTGTGTCAGGGCTAAAAATGGATGCTGAGGAAGCAACAATATTAAACAAACTTATGACAACAACCATGAGATTTTTTCCCCAGGATGGAGGGAGAGGAGTAGAGTGTTCTTTCAGTGTTGCAGCCTTTCAGCACACTGTTTTAGGGAAAAGGGTTGGACAGCTTACTGCAAGTCACCATGGCTCTGCAAGATTGAAAGAAGATGCACAACACTGAAACTCCTTCCCCAGGAGGGATGGAGAGGAGTAGAGTGTGCACATCCATAGAAAATGTTTGAGTGGCTCCCAGGATCTCTAGTCAGGCTGATTAATGAAGATCTTTCTCTATCAAAGTCAGTCCATAAAGACAGGGAGAGGTGGATGTTTCTTCAAATATACAGACCAACGCAAAGCACAAGGAACATGAAGAATCAGGAAATCATGACACAACTAAGGAAAACATAAATCTCCACTAACTGACCTAAAGAAATGTAAATCTACAAATTGCCTGACAAGAATTCAAAATAATCATCTCGAAGCAGCTCAGTGAGTTACAAGAGAAAACAAACAACTAAATAAAATTAGGAAAATAATACATGAGCAAAATGAAACTATCAATAAAGAGATTAAACCATAAAAAATAAGCAAACAGAAATTCTGGAGCTAAATAATACAATTACTAAACAAATTTTTAATAGAGTGTCAACAGCATACCTAAGCAGAGGAAAGAATCAGCAAACTCAAAGAAAGATCAATCGAAACTATATAGTGAGAGGAACAACGACAACAAAAAAGAATGAAAAGGATTGAAGAAAACCTAAATGACTTATTGGACACCATCAAGCAAACCAGTATATGCAATATAGGAGTCGAAGAAGAAGAGAGAAAGGGACAGAAAGCTTATGTAAAGAAATAAGGCTGAAAACTTTTCAAGTCTCAGGAAAGAGAAATAGGCACCTAGATTCATTAAGCTCAAGCATCCCCAAACAGAAGTAACCCAAAGAAGATTACACTGGGACATATTATAATTAAATTATCAAAAGTCAAAGTCAAAGAAAGTATTTTTGAAAGTAGCAAGATAAAAGTGACTTGCCACTTACAAGAGAACTGCATGAGACTATCAGGTTTCTGAGCAGAAACCTTATAGGCCAGAAGAGAGTGGGATAATATATTCAAAGTGCTGAGAGAGCAAAAAACCCAACTGCTGAACAAGAATACTATACCTGATAAAACTGTCCTTCAAAAAATAAAGGAAAAATAAAGATTTTCCCAGACAAAAGCTGAAGGAGTTCACCACCACTAGACTTCACCACTAGACTTGCCTTACAGGAAATGCAAAAGAGTTTATCAAGTTGAAACAAAAAGATGCTAAACAGTGACACAAAAAGCATATAAAAGTATAAAACTCACTGGTAAAGGTAAATACATAGGCAGATACAGAATACTGTAATGGTAGTATGAAAATCACTCAATTTTAGCATAAAAGTTAAAATAGCTATTGCGTTATTAAGGATAACTATAATTACAAAAAATCTTAATGGATGCATAATACAAAAGATGCAAATAATATAAATTGGGGTGAGTGAAATATAGGTTTTAAAATATGATTGAAATTGTTATTAGCTTAAAATAGACTTATAACTATAAGATGCTTTATGTAAACCTTGTGGTAACCACAAAGAAAATACCTACAGAAGACACACAAAAGAGAAGTAGAAAGGAATGAAAACATATCACTACAAAAAAAAATTAAGGAAACACAAAGGGAGACAGCAAGAGAGGAAAATAACTGCAAGACAGATAGAAAACAATTAACAAAATGGCAATGGTAAGTCCTTCCCTATCAATAATTACTTAAGTGTAAATTGATTAAATTTCCCATTGGAAAGACAGAGAGTGGAAGAATGTGTTTTTTTAAAAAGATGCCATCATAAACTGTCTATAAGCAACTTATTTTAGATTTAAAGACACACATAGGTTAAAAATGAAGAGATGGAAAAAGATATTTCATACAAATGGTAAACAAAAGAAACCAGGATGGCTATACTTAGATGAGACAAAGTAGACCTTAAATCAAACTGTCAAACTGACAAATAAGCACATTATATACTGATAAAATGACCAATACATCAGGAAATATATATGCACCCAACATTAGAGTAACACATATATAAAGCAAACATTGACAGAACTGAAGGGAGAAATACAGAGCAATAAAATAATATTAGGAAACTTCAATATCCCACTTTCTATAATGGATACAACATCCAGACAGAAGATCAATAAGAAAACAACTGACTTGACCAATACTATAGAGCAAATGGACTTAACAGACATATATGGAACATTCCATCCAAATAGGAGCAAAATACGCATTCCTCAAGTATACGAAGAAGATTCTCTAAGATAGATCACATGCCAAGTCAAAAAACAAATCTTAACAAATTTAAGATGATTGAAATCATACCAAATCTCTTTTCTGACCACAGTGGAATGAGACTAAAAATCAATAAAAGAAGGAAAAGTGGAAAATTTACAAATATTTGGTAATTAAACAATGCACTCTTGAACAACCAATTGGTCAAATAAAAAATCAAACTGGAACTCAGACAATATCTTGAGACAAATGATAATGAAAAAAGCAGCAAAACACTACTAAAAGTTTATGATGATAAACTTCTACATTTAAAAAGAAGCAACATCACAAATAAGCAACCTAACTTTATACCTCAAGGAACCAGAAAAATAAGAACAAATTAAGCCCAAAGATAGCAGAAGGAAGGAAATGATAAAGATTACAGTAGAAATAAATAAAATAAAGAACAGAAAAATAATAGAAAAAATGAACAAAACTAAAAGTTGGCTTTTTAAAAAGAAATACACAAAACTTGAGCTAGACTAAGAAAAAAGAAAGAAATTAAATAAAATTGGAAATGAAAGAGGAGATGTTACAGTACTGCACTGTGAGGTTAAAAATTTTAAGAGGGTGGGCCTCATGTGTTACTATCACAAAAAAGGAAGGCATGAAGAAATTTTGGGGGATGATGAATATGTTTATTACCTTGATTGTGATGATAGTTTCATAGATAAATGCATAGGTCCAAACTCATCAAATTATATGCCTTAAATATTTGTAATTTTTACACATCAATTATACCTCAATAATGTTGTTTTATAAACCCAAAGCTAACATCATACTTAATGGTGAAAGACAAAGCTTTCACCCTAAAGTCAGGAACAACACAAGAATGTCTGCTCTCACCACTCCTATTCAATATTATACCAGAGGTTCTAGTCAGGGCAATTAGGCAAGAAAAAGAAATAAAAGTCATAAAGATTAGAAAGAAGGAGGCAAAACTATCTCTATTTGCAGATTACATGTGATCTTTTTTTTTTTTTTTTTTTTTTTTTTTTTGAAAGAGAGAGAGAGAATAGGAAGGAGGAAAAAGGAAGAGAAAGAGAGAGAGAGAATGGGGAGGAGGGAGAAGGAAAAGAAAGAGGGAGAGAGAATGGGAGTATTGCTTTCTTGCCCAGGCTAGAATGCAATTTAGTAATGGGTATTGAAAACCTCTTTTATACTGATAATTATACTTAATGATGTAGTCAGGAAGGAATAAGGGAAGAAGATAACAAACAAACAGCCAACCAATATTTAATTTAAACCTATGAAATGCTATGCGATTACTGAGGAGTGATTTACTTCCAATTATATAGTCACCTTTGGAATAGGTGTGAGGTGGTAATGTATGTTTTGTGTATTTGAAGTGGAGAGTTCTATAAATGTTTATTAAGTTTACTTGTTCCGGGTCTGAGTTCAAGTTCTGAATATCCTTGTTAATTTTCTATCTCGTTGATCTATAGAATCGTTAGCTCTTCTTGTTACATTGATCCTTTTGCCATTATGTAATGTCATTCCTCGCCTCTTTTGATCTTTGTTGCTTTAAAGTCTACTTTATCAGAGGCGAGAATTGCATCTCCTGCTTTTTGTTTATTAGTTTATTTTTACTCTCTGTTTGATTGGTAAATCTTCCTCCTTCTCTCTGAGTCTTTGTATATTGTTGCATGTAAGATGGGCCCGGATGCAGCATACCGATGGGTTTTGGCTTTTTATCCAATTAAAATATATATAGGTTTAATACCGGCATTTGATGCTAGCTGGCTGTTTTGCCCATTAGTTGATGTAAATTTTTTATTGTGTTAAAGTTCTTTGCTTTTTGATATATTTTTGGAAAGGCTGATATTGGTTGTTCCTTTATATGTATAGTGCTTCTTTCAGAAGCTCTTGTAAAGCAGGCCTGGTGGTGGTGAACTCTCTAAGTACTTGTTTGTTCGCAAAAGATTTAATTTTTCCTTCACTCATAAAGTTTAGTTTGGCTGGATAGGAAATTCTGGGTTGAAAGTTCTTTTCTTTAAGGATGTTAAATATTGGTCCCCACTCTTTTCTGGCTTGTAGGGTTTCTGCTGAGAGATCTGCCGTAAGTCTGATAGGTTTCCCTTTATGGGTAACCTGACCTTTCTCTCTGGCTGCCCTTAGTATTTTCTCCTTCATTTCAACCCTAATAAATCTGGCGATTATATGCCTTGGGGTTGGTCTTCTTGAAGAATATCTTTGTGGTGTTCTCTGTATTACCTGGAGTTGAATATTACCCTGCCTTGCCAGGTTGGGAAAATTTTCCTGAATGATATCCTGAAGAGTATTTTCCAACTTGGATTCATTCTCTTCATCACATTCAGGTACACCTATCAAACGTAAATTAGGTCTTTTCACATAGTCCCATATTTCCTGGAGACTTTGCTCATTCCTTTTCATCCTTTTTTCTGCATTCTTGTCTTGTTTCATTTCACTGAGCTGGTCCTCGACTTCTGATATCCTTCCTTTTGCTTGATCAATTCGACTGTTTAAACTTGTGCATGCTTTGCGAAGTTCTCGTGTTGTGTTTTTCAGCTCCATCAATTCACTTATATTCTTCTCTAAATTGTCCATTGTCGTTAACAGTTCGTCAAACCTTTTTTCAAGGTTCTTAGTTTCTTTGCATTGGGTTAGAACAAGTTCTTTTAATTCACAGAAGTTTCTTATCACCCACGTTTTGAAACCTGCTTCTGTTATTGGAACGCACGTGTAATCTATTAAGCCTTGTTCCGTTACTGATGAGGAATTGCATTCCCCTGTAGAGGGAGAGGCATTCTGATTTTGAGTATTCTCTACCTTTTTACGCTGGTTTCTTCCCTTCATTATATATTTGTCCGTCTGTCGTCTTTATAATTACTGGCTTTCTAACTGGGTCTCTGACGTCCAACTTGTTGATTCCCTGCGCCGAGATCTGAGCAATCCACTGAGCCGGCCAAAACAGTGGTGTTAAGATTGATGGTGCTTTTCTGCTCGGGAATCTCCGGACTCCGCACCAAGAACTGGCGTGCTAAGGCACCAGCAAAACCACCACGCCGGCCACAAGAGTCGCCCTGGCGACCCGTGGGGCTCCTCCACTGGGAATCTCCTGGTCCGTGAGCAACAAATATTCGTCTGAAAGTGTGGCGTCCTCTCGTTCTTTGCGCTTTCACTGGGAGGTACGTGCCCGAGCTGCTAATCATCAGCCATCTTGGATCTCTCCACATGTGATCTTATATATAGAAAACTCTAAGAAAAATTTATACACAAAAGCTACTATTAGAGCTAATAAATAAATTAAGCAAAGTATCAGGATACAAGATTAACACACAAAAATCAGTTACGTTTCTATACACTAGAAATGAACATACCTAAAAGCAAATGAAGAAAACAATTTCATTTATTAAAAAAACAAAAAATAAGATACTTAGAAATAAATTTAACCAAGGAGGTGTAAAACTTGTGAACTGAAAACTACAAATTATTGTGGAAATTAAAGAATACCTATATAAATGGAAAGGCATCTCGTGGTCATGGATTGGAAAACTTAATATTATTAAAATGGCAATACTACTCAAAGGAATCTAAAGACTCATTGCAATCTCTGTAAAAATTACAAATGCCTTTTTATAGGCATAAATAAACATGCCCTAACATTCATATTGAATTGTAAAAGACTCCAGATAGTCAAAACGATCTTGAAAAAGAAGAGCAAAGTTGGAGGACTCGCCCTTCTATACTTCAAAATTTACTATAAAGCTACTGTAATCAAAACACTGTGGTACTGGCATAGGGATAGCTATATAGATCACTGGCATAGAACTGAGAGTCCAGAAATAAACCCATACAACTCTTGTCAATTGATTTACAACAATGGAACTGATACCCTTCAATGTGGAAAGAAGCATCTTTTTAACAAATGATGCGAGGACAATTGAGCATTCACATGCGAAAGAATGAAGCTGGACTCTTAGCTCACACCATATTTATTAGTCAGACTTCTTCAGAGAAATACAACCAATAGGATGTATATATATATATTTAGAAAAAGATTTATTATAAGGAGTTGGATCATGCAATTATGAAAGCTGACAAATTCCAAGATCTGCAGGCTAAGTCAGGAATCTGGAGATCCAAGAGAGCCAATGATGTAGTTCCAGTCTGAGTCTGAAAGACTGAGAACCAGGAGAATTGATAGTGTAGATTCGTTCTGAAGGCCCACAGGCTCAAGACCCAGTAAGAGTTGATGTTTCAATTCAAGTACAAAGGCAGGTAAAAGCTAATCTCCCATTTCAAAGGCAAGTCAAGCAGGAAGAATTCTATCTTACTCAGGGGAAAGTCAGCCTTTTTTCTATTTGGGTCTACAACTGACTGGATGAGATCTACTCACATTAGAGAGAGCAATCTGCAAAAAAAAAAAAAAAAAAAAAAAGAGCGAGAGAGAAAAGAGAGAGAGCAATCTGCTTTACTCTGTCTGCTGATTTAAATTAATCTCATCTAAAAACATTTCAAATAAACACCCAAAATAATGCTTGACCAAATATCTGGGCACTTTGTGACTCAGTCAAGTTGACTCATAAAATTACCATCACACCATATAAAAATTAAATTAGAATGGCTCAAAGGTGTAAATGTAAGAGCTAAAACCATCAATCTCTTGGAAGAAAACTTAAGTGGAAATATTTATAACCTTGGATTTGGTAATGGATTCTTTAATATGATATCAAAAGCACAAAAAACAAAAGAAAAAAAAATAAATGAGACCTCATCAAAATTAAAAACTCTTGAGCATCAAAAGACATTATCAAGAAAGCTAAAACACGACCCACTGGATGTAAAAATATTTATAATAAAGGTCCAGTATCCAAAATACGTAAAATAATGCTTACAACTCACCTACAAAAAGACAACCCAATTTAAAAATGGGCAAAGGGTTTTAGTAGATATTTTAGTCGAAATTAGAAGATATACTAATGACCAATAAGCACATAAAATCATTAGTAATTAGGGAAATGCAAAGCAAGAAGACAATGAGATACCATTTCACATCCACTAGGATGACTATAATTATTTTAAAATTTCTATTTTATTTTAGGCCGCATAAGGTGGCTCATGCCTGTAATCTCAGCACTTTGGGAGGCCCAGGTGGGTGGATCATCTGAGGTCAGGAGTTTATGATCAGCCTGGCCGACTTGGTGAAAGTCTGTCTCTACTAAAATACAAAAATTAGCTGGACATCGTGGCATGGGCCTGTAATCCCAGTTACTCGGGAGGCATGAGAATCGCTTGAACCCAGGAAGCAGAGGTTGCAATGAACCAGGATTGTGCCACTGCACTCCAGCCTGGGCAACAGAGTGAGACCCTGTCTCAACAAAAAAATTATTTTATTTTATATTCAGGTGCACAATCGCACTACTGGATATCTACCAGGTATCTACTAGATATCTACATGTGCATGTTTGTTACCTGTATATATTGTGTACTGGTGGGATTGGGCTTTTAGTGTACCCATTACCCAAATAGTTAACATTGTGCCCAATAGATAATTTTTCAACTCTTTTCCCCCCTTCTTCCTTCCCCCATTTGATGTCCCCAGTGTCTATTATTTTTATCTTTATGTCTATGTATACCCACTGTTAGGCTCCCAGTTATAAGTGAGAACATACAGTATTTAATTTTCTGTTCCTGCATTAGTTCACTTAGGATAATGGCCTCCATTCCCATCCATGTTCTGCAAAGGACATGATTTCCTTCTATTTTTTATGGCTGAATAGTGTTCCATGGTGTATACATACCACATTTTCTTTATGCACTCAACTGTTAATGGAAACTTCGCTTGATTCCATGACTATACTATTGTGGATAGTGCTGTGATGAACACATGAGTACAGGTGTCTTTTTTATATAATGATTTCTTTTCCTTTGGGTAGATACCCAGTACTGGGATTGCTGGGTCCAATGGTAGTTCTATTTTTAGTTATTTGAGAAATCTTCATGCTATTTTCTGTAAAGGTTGAACTAATTTACATTCCCACTAGTAGTGTATAGGTGTTCCCTCTTCTCCACATCCATGTCAACATTGTTTATTTTTCTACTTTTTAATAAAAGCCATTCTCACTGCTGTAAGATAATAAATCATTGTGGTTTCAATTTACATTTCTGTGATTATTAGTGATGTTGAGCATTTTTTAATTATTATTATACTTTAAGTTCTGGGGTACATGAGCAGATCGTGCAGGATTGTTACATAGGTATACACATGCCATGGTAGTTTGCTGCGTCCATCACCCCTGTCATCTACATTAGGTATTTCTCCTAATGATATCCCTCCCCAATTCCCCCACCCCCTGCTATCCCTCCCCTAGCCCCCCCACCCCCGACAGGCCCTGGTGTATGATGTTCCCCTCCCTGTGTCCATGTGTTCTCATTGTTCAACACCCACTTATGAGTGAAAACATGAAGTGTTTGGTTTTCTGTTCTTGTGTCAGTTTGCTGAGAATGATGGTTTCCAGATTCATCCATGTCCCTGCAAAGAATATGAACTCATTTTATGACTGCATTGCTGGGTCAAATGGTATTTCTGTTTCTAGGTCCTTGAGAAATCGCTACACTGTCTTTCACAATGGTTGGACTAATTTACACTCCCACCAACAGTGTAAAAGCATTCCTATTTCTCCACATCCTCTCCAGCATCTGTTGTCTCCTGATTTATTATTTTTATTTTTATTTTTGGCTTTTAAAAAGGTGGCTATTATTATTTTTTCTTTTTTTTAATTGTACTTTGGGCTCTGTGGTACATGTGTACATCCTGCATCCTGCAGGATTGTTGCATAGGTACATACATGCCATGGTGGTTTGCTGTCTCCATCCCCCCTGTTGCCTCCTGATTTTTTAATGATCACCATTCTAACTCATATATCTGTTGACTGCTTGTATTTACTTTGAGAAATATCCATGTCCTTTGGATGGCTATAATTTTTTTAATGAAGTTACCAAGTGGATGTGGAGAAATTGGAATTCTCATACATCACTAGTTAAAATATAAAATGTGGCACATATACACCATGGAATATTATGCAGCCATCAAAAACGATGAGTTCATGTCCTTTGTAGGGACATGGATGAACCTGGAAACCATCATTCTCAGCAAACTGACACAAGAACAGAAAATGAAACACCGCATGTTCTCACTCATAGGCGGGTGTTGAACAATGAGAACACATGGACACAGGGAGGGGAGTATCACACACTGGGGTCTGTTGGGGGGAATAGGGAAGGGACAGCAGGGGGTGGGGAGTTGGGGAAAGACAGCATGGGGATAAATGCCAGATATAGGTGATGGGGAGGAAGGCAGCAAATCACACTGCCATGTGTATACCTATGCAACAATCTTGCATGTTCTTCACATGTACCCCAAAACCTAAAATGCAATTAAAAAAATGAAAGTCAGTACAGTCACTGTTGAAAACAGTTGGATAATTCTTCAAAAAGTTAAACATACAATTACTATATGACCCAACAATTTCAGTCTTAAGTATATACCCAAGGGAAATAAAAATATGTACCCACACAAAAATTTGTGCATGGATGTTATAACAATATTATTTTAATAGTTAAAAATGGAAACAGCCCAAATGTCCATCAATTGATGAACGGATAAACGAAATGTCCATATAGTGGAATATTATTTAGCCATAAAAAGGAATGAAATACTGATATATGCTACAACATCAATGAACATGAAAATCATTATGCTAAGTGAAAGAAGCCAGACACAAAAAGCCACATACTGCATGATTCTATTTATATAAAATTTCCATAGGTAGTTATAACAGATTGGTGGTTGCAAGGGGCTGGAGGAAGTGAGGAAAGGGGAATAATTGTTTAGTTGTATGGATTCATTTGAGAGGTGATGAAAAATATTCTGGAATTAGTGCTGGTAGTTACACAACATTGGGAATGTACTAGAAACCACTATAGATAAAGTGGAGAATTTTATGTTATACAAATTTTGCCATAAAAATTCAAAGATTTAGATAATTCTTACAGTCACATAGACAAGATAATAGACTTTATGGGGAATCTTACAATATATGGAAAGGGTGGAGAATCAGCACCAACATACGTCAATAATCTAGGACAGAGGTTGGTAATCTGTAGCCTACAGGCCAAATCTGGCCAGTAGCCTGTTTTTATAACATCTGTAAGCTAAAAATGGTATTTATATATTTCTTTAAGTGGTTAAAAGCAACAGAAACAAAGAAGATTCTGTGATGGAGACCTTTTGAGGGCAACAAAGTCTAAAATATTTACTATATGGCACTTTACTGAAAAAGATTATTGATCCTTATCTATGGTGATGATAAATGGTAAGATCTTACATTTACAGCACACATTTCAGCTTACAAGGCATATCCATTTTTCTCTCAGCTGACTTTCAGAACAACCTTGTGAGGTAGACGAGGTGTTATTCCTCTACACAGAGGGGGAAACTTGGTGAGGTTAAGTCACTCATATCCTTGCTCTATCACTTGATAGAACTCGGATTGTCGAATGTGATTCAGTGTTTTGCCCCTATAGCCCACTGACTCTCTCAACACTTTGGAAGAACAACTAAAGGCTCTGTGAAAATGCAACATGATTTCGACTTAACAGATCAACCCGAAGTTGAGAAAAAGGCCAAGAGAGCTTTGGCTAACTGTCGCTGGGATCGCTCCTTCAGCTTTATATCTCCTCTGACAATGGTCATATATTTTTCTAAATGAAATGCCACCCATATTGAAGGGTTCAGGAACTGTCAAGACAAAATCTTTCAAGTGCCGTAGAGTTGGACAGTTTGCTATATTTCAAACACATCAGGTCAAACAATGTAATAAAAATTGACTCCTTTGTGATATGTCCCTTTATAGGAGCTGTGATATTCACTATTTCTCCTAATATCTTGTATCTAACCTGCAGGTTTAGCTGTGTTCTGGACAGCATATCATCCAATTGTTATCCTGTCTTCCCACCAATTTACCAGGTGTCATATTTCCCTAGCCTGAAGTAGCTCTGCAATGTATGTTGGGAAAGTGTTGGTGGGGAGGTCGCAACTGATTCAGCTATTTCTTTATAGCCCATCATCTTGCCTTCTGTGCATAATAAAAGGCCATTGGCACCAGAGTGGCCAATCAGCAACTTCAAACATGGGCTCCCCACCTTGAAATCATTGTTCTCACCCTCCACTCTCCATCCCACATGTGCCTGGCTTAATACAATTTCATGCACTGCTCATACCTAATCTGTAATCTTCTCCAGTCAATTTTGAATGATAGTCTCATATGGAGGGGAAGGAGCACTGAATGCACTGTTGATTCAGGTGTTCAAGGGCTGTGAAGTAAATGGCTGCCCCTACTGGAGTGACTGTAATAGAATTGTGGGGGATTTATAATTATATCCTTCCATATAATTCAGTTAATTAATCAGCTCTTCCCACACACTGCCCTTAGGTTCCTCTCACTAGATAGGCTATTTTACTCACAGCATGGAACTCCTCCACTCAGTTTTCTTCCTGACCTCATCTTGGGGCTCCTTTTTACTCAGGGACCAGCATAACCTCTCCCCAGGTGCTCATTTCTAAACTTTACAGATGTTTCCCTTCTATAGATCCCCCAGATAGATGCCAAATTACTGGCTAAGGTCTTTGTGTCTTGAATTTAATCTTTGTGGGTGGCCAAACACCCCTGGATTTTTAAGAAACAGCTTCAGTTTTCCCACCTAACATTTCAATTGCATCCATGGACTGGATGCTAGCTTAATTTTGTGTACCTATTGGGGGAAGAATTTTAAATCTTTTCCTCACTTCCACTACTGGTCCCTGATCCCCTTGCCTGTAATACCCTGGATTTTAAGTGTCCTTTGGGGACAAACCACATGAATAGCCCCCTTCTTCTACCTAGGCAGCCTCAATACTTTGGACTTTTAATTTTCTTCTTTTACATGTGAAGACCTCATCTTATCAGCATCACTAGTACATCTGGCAGTCCATTCCCTTAGATTCCTAGCAGTTTGCAGCATCCATCTGGACCTCCTCCTTGTTGCCTTCTAAATCTCCTTTTTCTCTTTGGGCTCAACTCCCCATGTTTACTGTTCCTAGGCTATGAGTCCTAGGGCTGCCTTCCTTAGCCAATGCTCCTGCCTCTGTTGAGGACTTGGGATTAAAATGCTCTTCATGTTTCTGTCCTCTCAAAAGTCTCCCTAGTTGGTGATATTGTTCTGTTTTGTTTAGGATTCAGCAAAAGTGTGAAGCCTTGGTTCACTGTAAGCAAAAAGCATAATTCCTGACAGAGTATTCCAGTGGGACTGCATTCCAATATCTCTCCTAAGGTTTATTTAAGGAAAATTCCACATACAGAACCTCACAGGGTACATAGAATATGTTATGGTGGAATTGTAATTGTACCTATATTGCTACAAATCCTGTACTTGGCAGAGAAGAGCTGAGAATGAGACCTGGTTGCTATGTGTTTTCTCTTCAGTGATTTATCAAAAGGGGAAAATAGATGTTCTGTGGACTACTGCCTGCTTAGTCCTTTTCTCTTCTAAACTCCTGAATCTTAGGGGGTTGAGGTGGAGTTTTCAGCACAGATTATTGCCACTAGAAGTGAGCTGAAAGCTAATTACACCTTAATAATGAAAGCTTATTCTAAGCCATTTTGTGCACTACTCTTCTTTCCTTCTCATCTTTTAAGTATACAGCTGGGATAAATTCTGCATTCTTCAGCTTAAAGATCTTGTTCTGAAAAGGGGTATAGTTATTTTCATACTACTCATGAAAAAAAAAGAAAAGGGATATGGCTTCCAAGACCTGCCCAAACCATCTGTAAATTAACTTTCTAGAGGATATACTAGAGCTTTAAGTTGATTTTTCACTCCCTTGTGAATCAGTACATCATTAGACTGAGTGCTGCTGGAGTAGCAGAATTCAGCGATAGCTTTTTGTTTTGTGTTGCAGATGAGAATCTTTGTTTCTATATATAATTATCCTGTGACAGGCTAGTTATCTTTTAGAAATGTAAATCAAAACTCATCACTCTCTCACTGAAAACCCTCCAGTGGCTTTCCATTGTACTTTGAAGAAAATCCAAACAACTTTCCATGGCTTACAAAGCCCTATATGCCCTGGCCTCTGCCTACCTTTCTGATTTCATCTTGTACCATGCCTCCAGCACTCACATATTCTTCAGCTCCACAAAAATGCCTTCTTTTATAACCACATATTTCTACCTCAGGGACTTTGCACCTTCTGCTCCTTCTGCCTGGTACACTCTGCCCCTACATCTTTACATAGCTGGCTCCTTCTCATCATTCAGCTCTCAGATCAAATGTTACTCTCTCAAAAAGCCTTTCCCTAACACTCAGCAACCCACAAAAACATTTTCCCTTAAGTCGCTTACTTTTATGTCACCCTGTTTTATTTTCTTCACAATAGCTAACACAATCTAGAAATTATTTTAATTGCCTATGTGCTTATCATCTGTCTCCCCCCAGTACAATGTAAGTTCTATGAAAGTACAGGTTTTCTGTGGTTTGCTCACTACTGTATCCCCAGCACTGAGCATATAGTAGGTGCTCAATAAACATTTGTTAAACTAGTAAATGGAGGGCACAAGATGCTAGTTCCTAGCTCATCACCATCATCTTTGCTAAATGATTCATGATGATTTGCTGTCATACACCTTTCGGGACTATAGTTTTTGAAATACAGCAGTTCCTGAATGTTTGGCTATAGGACTTTTGATAATTCATTTATTCAAGCATTTACTGAGGGCCAGGCACTATGCTAAGCTCTGGGAATATAACAATAAATAATACGCTAGCCTCTGCTCTCAATAATGTATAGTTTAGTGGGGAAAATGGGCATATAAATGACTGTAGTACAATGGGGTGTTACAAGTTTGAATTAGGTGTTGTGGTAACACTGAGAAAAGATCCAACTCTTTGCTATTGGAGCAGAGACAGCAGTGGTTAAAGGAAGGAGTCTGATATAGTTTGGATATGTGTCCCCGCCAAATCTTATGTTGAATTGTAATTCCCAGTATTGGAGATGGAGCCTGGTAGGAGGTGACTGGATCATGGGGGTGGTTTTTCATAAATTGTTTAGTACCATCCCTTTGGTGCTGTCCTCATGATAGGGAGTGAGTCCTCATGATAGGGAGTGAGTTCTCATGAGATCTGGTTATTTAGAAGTGTTTGGCGCCTCCCACTCTCTCACTCTTGTTCCTGCTCCCTTCATGTGAGATGCCTGCTCCCTCTTTGCCTTCTGCCATGATTGGAAGCTTCCTGAGGCCTCCCTAGAAGCAGATGCCTCTGTGCTTCCTATACAGCCTGCAGAACTGTGAGCCAACCAGTCAAACGTCTTTTCTTATAAATTACCCTGTCTGAGGTATTTCTTTATAGCTGTACAAGAATGGCCTAATACAGAATCTTAGGGGAAGTGAGAGATACTTGAGCTGGATCTTGAAAAATGAATCAGTTTATTGGAAAACGAGGGAAGGAAAACAATCTAGCATTGTGGCATATGGGAAAGAGAGAGAGCATGGACTATCCTGGGAATGGTAAGCTCAAGAGTATGCTAGAACACAGAGTAGTTGCAGAAGATGAAGCTAGAAAAAAAAAAGGCATAAACCTGTTGAGTTGAAAGTAATTCCCATCTCAACAGGAAGGGGACAGATTTATGATGCTCCCTATACACACTTTACCCCTCCCACAAAAAAGCAAATGCAGTTGCCATCTGAGAGTTAAACTAGTAAATAAAAATCCACATGTAGAAGATATGGTTAGATATCTGTGGAAATTAACCAAGAAGTTATCTGTAAATGTGTGGCTAAAAATTTTGGTAACACTCAAAACTTTGTTCAAAGTGATCTAGTACAAACCTTAAGGAGGCAGGACTGAAATTCAACTGTAACTTTGTGAGTGGGAACCGAATTAATTGTGTTATACAGTACTCGGAGTGAATAGAAAGTAATTGGCCAGTTAAATGCAAAGAAATGGCAGTTACCAGCCAAACTCCATCCAGGAGAATGATCTTGGCCAATTGAACCCAACATGATGGGTTTCTTGGCAAGGCTGGCCCTATAGTTGATGAGAGTGCTTCCAGTTGTCTAAGCTGAGAGATCATTCTTAAGATCAACTAACTCTCCTTGTGCTGATTTTATGCTCACCAAGCAATCTTTTGATAATTTATTTGGCTCCCTACACAACTTGCCTACAGGGAAAGAATTCACTGATCTGCCTACTCAAGCATTTTGGCCTTTTTAACAATTGTATTTCTTGTTGTAAATTAATAAATTGGCATCCTTGCAAATATATATATATGTGTATATATGTATATATATACACATATATATTTATGGATATATATATATATATATAATGCCTATACATCTATATATATGGGGACAATATATATATAAAATGCCTATAACTCTATATATATATGGGGGACAGAGAGATACAAATATATAAATACAAACATTTTTTAAAGTCTGTATATATTAAACAGGCATGTAAGCCTGCTTAAGTTGACTTTGTCTCATTGAATATACTGTCTAGGCTCTGTTCTTCAGCCTTGCAGCTCAGGAAGCCAGTTTTGTCTCTACACAGAGAGTCCAGTCATCTCCTGCAAGAGTTTTGGAAGTAGCCAACTGGCATTCTCCAGGTGACAAAGGCCTCTACATGTCCTGCACGCCAAAGTTTATTCGTGGGACAGTGTTTGTTTTCAAATATGCCATTTGTATCGAGGAGTTCAATTTGAGAGAGAGTGAGCATTGCCATAAGAAAGTGTGTGGACAGAAAATATTATTGTTTTTTTTCTCACTTTCAGTTCCCAAAAGGACTCCAAGAGAAGGATTTGGAGAGAGGTGGCTTACTTGGGAGGTAATCTTAGGAAGCACAAGATGGAACTGGTGAAAATGAGACAAGGGAGGAAAGTTAATAATGTGTTAATGAGAAGCTTACCCTGTGGGCAACTGGGACTCAGTCCTTCTGGAGACTCTCTTAGAAGCTGTGTGGAACAGTCTTAGAATCATCTCACTGGAGGATGAAGAGTCTGTGGTATTAATCCATGGCCTTCCATCCCCATTAATTGAAGGTTAGCTCCAGTGGCATCAACTGTCCTGTATTTCCAGGTTGCACCTGGCTGTAGCAAAGCAAGTTGCCACTGGACTTGAGAAAGCTCTGAAGCAAAGAAGAGAGACTAGCAGCTTGGAATGATGCTGGAAACTGCAGCTGCAGGTAAAATCAGTGGGCCAGGGGAACATGGGGTGGGGCATCATCATCAGTATTTGGTGCATTATTGGAAGTAAATATGATAGACCTTGAGATCCCAATAGACAAATGAGCAAAGGATATGAACTGGCAAATTGTGCACACAAAATTTAAATGGCCAACAATTACACTTTTAATTTAAACTTGATAGTAACCAATGAACTCTAAATAAAAATGAGATGCTATCTTTTTTGCCTGTCAAATTAGCAAACAGTAATTTTTTTAATTAACGAAAATGATGTTAATTAGGGTACACTAACCATGTTAATTAGAGTACACTCGTATTCACTACAGGTAGGATTGTAACTTGGCACAACCTTCCAAGAAACAATTTTTCAATATAGCAAGCCATCAAACCGTGTTTTCAAATATTCAATGCCATTGAAGATGCTCATTATATAATATTGAGTTAAAAAGCATAATGTAAAACTATACATACAACATGATCCCAACTACTTCTTCATCAGAGATGATATATATTGTAAGACTCTGATTTATTATAATAGCTTTGGTAGAAAGAAAAAAACAGTATATTTAATATACCAAAATTTTATTCTGTTGATGGTAACATACATATATATCCATACAATTATATAACACTTTCTTCTTAAGTAACAGCATCAAAAGCAAAGTCTAAGCTTTATTTACATTCTAGACTCTAAAGATTCTTCTGAATTCCTTTTGACCATTGGCAGGGATGCAGCATACTATGCTAACATGTGGCTGCTTTTCATAACCTCCACTTGTGATAATGTGACAAGAAGATTATCAAAGCATGTAGAAGAATCCTGGGGGTTCATCCATATTTCCTATTTGGTTAAATTCATTGTTCATATTTTTTCCTTTTTTCTTTTCTTTGTCTTGTTTTTCAATTCAATTACATGAGCTAGAAATCAATCACTTTCTCTTGAAAGTCACCAAGAAGCTGTTGATAGATAGATTTTCAGCGTCTGAGTGATAGTCGCTTGCAATGCATGAAATGCTCACACCAACCTTTCCTAGCTTTGAAATTTTTATGATCTGTTCCAAGAGATTTGGCAATTTCTACTGCCTTTAATTGCACTGTCTGGCATGTGACAGGCAATCTTCTGCAGACACAATAATTTTTCATTTCAATGATGCATCATAGCATAATTTTTAGAAGACATTTTAAGTAACAATTAAGGAGAAAGCCAAATTTAAGTTAAAAATTTAACCATGCTGGTTCTACCAATGCTAATAACTTAATTGAAGTGACAATATGATGTACAGATACCCTCTCAGTACAGCTAAGTCTGCATACTCATAAGCAATAACAACAATATCACAGTAGAGTCCTCTGCCTGGCAATTCTCAAGTCATTTTGACATCATTATAAGATGCATTCTGATTTCAGAAATGAAGAATATGTATATTAGAATGCAGGAAATACAGTATAAAATATGTACACATACAGGTATAAAGAAGACAAAATGAAAATGCACCACAATGATTACAGCAGTTATCTCTGAGTGGTGAAACTGCAGGTTATATAATTTTGCTTATCTTCAGTTTCTAAACGTCTGCAATAAGCTGATATTGCTGCTAAATTGTGAAGAATAATAAATGTTTATAAAGGACTGGTCTTTGTATTTTGAAAGCTGTTGCTCCTTATTGAGAGAAAAGAGGTTGGAACAGAGAAAAACAAGGTTGAATCTGAGTCTATTCGATACTTGGAGGATCATAGTAATCTTTGGATCTTCATGGTCCAACAGATCAAATAACCAAGTACTCTCAACTCAGGAATTACTTAAGGTGAGAAAAAAAATCAGAAACTCTAAGGCTACATTTGTCACTCAAATCCAGTGTCTGATTTTTTTTACATAATTTTGACAAGTCTCTTATTTTTCATATTTGTTTTCTCAACTGTAAATGGGGAGAATTCCTCCTACCCTTCTTCTTCCTGGTAATGGCAGGAATGGGATTTAAAACCATAAAAAATATCCCATCAGTTAAATACATCATAATCTTTATTGTGTCCCCATAAGCAACATAAACATCTTAGAAGGACCTCAGCAGATAATTTCGTCAGAATGTGTGAGGTTGTGCGTAGTGTGTGTGTGTGGGAGGAGGTGTGGGGACTGGGGGATATTAGTGATCAGAGAGCCATTGGGCTGACAACTGGTTTCAGGAGCTTGAGGGAGATGCCAGCGCTTGTGTAATTTCTGTCACTGGGCACAGGCAAATGAATTCTATACTGGTAGCCCTTGGGGAAATTATCCAGCTGAGAGAACTTAATTTCAGCTAATTAACATGGCCTTAGTTGCCTTCTACTTGTTGATGGGAGAAGAGCCTTGGAAATTTGCTCTACCTCACACTGCTAAATCTTACTCCCAGGACTGACTCCTAAAGCAAAATGGGTGACAAGGAGATGAGGCTATGAATGGGGAGCTTTGGCTATAGGTAGCACAGCTGCAGCGTAATGTGATGTGAAGTAGCAGAGCTCACAACACCTCACCCAGTGCAGCCCACAGGAAATATGCATTGGAGAGTTGCAGTACCTTCATTCATTTAATCTTTTCAACAACAAGAGGTTGTACATAGTAAGGTTTGGAGGGGTCTGGACTTCTAGGTTTATGTCTAGCACAGTACAAACAGCTGAAAAGCAGTAGCTGCTATTATTTTCACCACCATTATCATTATTTACACCACTGAAAGGGCCTGCTGATCAATACCTCTTCCAGTCCCCTATCTAGGCAGTGTTTCCCATCACCCTGTTCCTTTCCTCTGCACTGTCCTACTCTGGGGAGCTTAAAATAATTCCTTTGAGGTAAAACAGTGAAGACCCTATTACAATTCAGCGGTTTTCTGACAAGCTGTCTCAAGCTTCTCATTCATCAGTAACTTTCCAGAGTGAGGACACCGGTCAGCTGAGTTGGGAGGTCCCAGGAACTGTGTGACTCCAAAAGGAGGGGTTGAGAAATGAGGTTGCTGGGGTACTGAGTCTCACAAAGTTGTCTCAGACAAGATCAATCTGTAGTGTAGGTAGCAGGGCAGTGGAGGGGACTCAAATCAAGACTACAACTCAGGCTGGCTCACTGCCCCTGGCCTATAGAGACTAGGAGACGGAGAGAGAAAAGCAGCGTAAATCAGGAGAAGCCTCTTTAGCCTCAAAGCTGAGAAAACCCCAACTTTTGGGAGGGAGAGTTGATCCAGACTGGTAGAAAGAATATATCCTTCCCTTTCCTGGGCTCTCCAGCATCATGAGGGGAGGCCTAACGAGATGTGTGTATATGACTAGGTGGAGAAGGAGACTTATACTCACTAGCAGCAGGCTGGACGCTACTTTGGACAAGCCAGCAGGACACAATAATTGATTGCCTTCTTGCTGCAAAATCAAAATGGCTTTTGATGTTCAGCCATTCATTGCCGTAAGTGGAATAATAACACAATTCATTTTAGCTGCAGCCCTGCAAATGGATGGCTTTAATAATGGCTAATTTGGGATGATGAATGTGCCATTTGGGTGTGACATTAGTACTGAATAAGGAGAAGGGCGTGCAAGAGACAGAGGGAGGAAAGGATGAGCTGTATAAGACTAGCCATGTTTGCTAACTTCTGAGGCTGCCACCCCTTCAATTCCACTCCACATGTATTGATTTAGCAAGTACCTATTTCCTACCTAGCACTGGGCTGAGGGTTGGAGAGATTCTGAAGAAATATATCATTAGGATGGCCATGTGCCTTGGCTTCCCAGGGACAGTCCTGGTTTGTGATGAGACCTGGGGCAATTATTATTGATAGCACCTCTTCTCACTCAAATGTGTCTTGGTTTGAATGGTAAGTTATATTGTTATTCTGTGTGGTTCACTCTCTGCTTTCCATGAGAACACAGCTTTTCTGGGAAGACAGGTCTTATTTATGCACATGAAGCCATTATAGCATATTAGGAGACAGTATGTAACCCAAAGATGAACCAAATAAACTCAAGTACCCAAATTAATGCTTATAATATCAAAATTGATGATGACCATGGATTTAAATACCTTGAAGATAACATTCACATGCATGGAAATAATGAACCACAATATACTATCTCATTTAATCTTTACAATAACCTCATCTTATAGATGAGAAACTAGACACCGAGAGAAAGGAGTCAATTGCTCAAGGTCACAGCTAGTAAGTGACAGAGTCAGTATTTGAATCCAGAACCATTTTAACTTAAAAGCCACCTATATTTCTCCTTTGGAATAGATATTAGTGCTGCCTGAAATGATCAAAAAAGCCCATGGAGGAAGTGAACTATTTCCAAAGAATGAATCCACAAGTAAAAGTGAACAGAGTTTAAAAAATGAAAGATGTAAGGTAGGAAAGAGACAGTAAAGAAATCAAGTATGCTGGGGTTAATCAGGGACAATTTGTGAAGGAGGTGAGTTTTCACACTACATTTAAAATTACCAATGAGCATGGTGAATATGGATTTACATAGATCAAAGAAGGACTTTCACATGTGTAGGAAAGACAAACTCTGAAATCAGGGTGCTATTTCCTGGGAATGGGCAAGTGGATGGGAATAAAGTAAACAAAAGATGACAATTATATTTGTAAGGTTTTATTTCTTAAACACAGTGGTAAATAGTTGTTCTTCACACTATTCTGTACACTTTGCTTGTATATCTTAATATTTCATGATAAAATATTTTTAAATGGTAGAGATTGATCTTTCCATATGGGAAAAATGTATTAAGTAGGACATCAAAGCAAGGAAAATAGATGCCTATTCTGGAGTCGTTTTAACCAGAACCCTTATGTTTGGATCGAACATTCAAAGTCTCCCTTGTGGAGTGATCCACTGCTATTTCTTCCTCCCTAAGCACAGCACATGTTGAAAACCTTGCTCGGCCCTCACTCTTGTTTGACTCAAGACTCTGCACCTCTAAAATGCTCATTTACTGCCTTCTAAAAGATGTGCTTGGATGGCCTGTCTGTCCTGCTTGCTGTCAGGCATGGTGTAGCAGCATGTTTACTACTTGTGGGATTTCATGTTTAAGCAAAAGCTTTGTACCCTCCCAAGAGATTGGCCTCCTGATTGGCAGCTGGGACCTGAGGCACCCTCTCAGCCCTTCTCCAGTATAGTGGAAAGTGGAGCCAGACCTTAGTTGGAATCCAAATCCAGCTCTCATAAGCTGTATGACATTAGGCAGGTCACTGAAGCTCTCTGAGCCTATTTTCTCTTCTTTGTATGATCGTTTTGAAAGGGAAATAAGATAATGTAGGTGAAGTGCCTAGCACAAAGCTTAGTAGAGCTCAATAAACGTGAGTTCTCTTCCCTCCTCCCTTTGTTGAAATGGCTGAACCCAAACAACATCATCCAATGATTAGTTTCAAAAATACTTTCGAAGAATAAATGCTGGATGTAATTTGGTAGCTTTCTTGCCAATCCTTCACTCAAGAAAAATCAAGTCATTCTGAATTCTTAGTCTTGTACCATATGAATTCCCAGTCTATGTTCAGATTGCTCCCTGGACTGCGACTGTCAGTGTCCAAGGCCTCTTGGCCCTAGTCATAAGAACATGAGAACATAGACACCTTTTTATTCCCTTTGCCAAGAAGTATCAGCCAACATCACATGGGAACTTGTCGAAAATGTACATTCTCAGCCACCATCACCCCAGACCTGTGATCAGAAACTCTGAGGATGGGCCTGGTAATCTGCGTGTTACCTTGGGTGATTGTGATGCTCGCTGGGGTTTGAGAACCATCATTGCTCTAGGGCTTGGGGCTCATCTTTGGCCATATGCCCTGGGGTTCCCTCCATCACCCTCTCCCCACCCAGGAAGAGGGAGGCTTGACAGCAGAAGCTGGAGAACTCCAGAAGAGCTTGAGCTTTTGCCAGGAGGCTTTGGGGTGGCAGGTGCTCTTTGACAACTGTAGGAGTCTCAGGAGCAGGTTGTGGAGCTCCTCCCACAGCCCCTCCTCCTAGAACTAGAACTTCTTCCAGGTCATGTGGCACAGTCCCCGTCTCTGCCCAAGGCCTCACAGGACCAGAGATACTTCTTCTTGCTTAGAGATAGATTTTCATGCTTACTCTGCACAACCCCTAAAGCACTGGTTCTCCAAGTGTGGTCCCAGAACAACAGCATCAGCCCTACCTGGGAAGATGTTGATGACAGTGGTGGGCTGTCTGGAGTGGCTGCTGCCATCACACCATGGCTGTGGGGAGAGTGTGGGGAAGAGGCTGAAAACTCGCCTCCACCCACCCTCTCCACCTCCCCGCAGCTGCAGTGGAGCTGGGCCAGGTCACCCGCTGGCGAAAGAGCAACGTGGTCGGGCAGAGAAGATCCCCGAGGCGGAGCTGGGCCCAGGGCGGTGCTGCGCTTGCACATGGAGAACAGGAGGCAGGAGGGGTGCAGACCTGGGGCCGTGCTTTGGGGCCCGGGGCTGGGAGTAGAAGCGATGCCCCTTTGGGGAGCCATCCAGTGGTGCAGCCACTGTGACCACCCTGCCAAGAGTGCCAGGTTCCTGTGCCTTGGGAGGAGGCTCTGGGTGAGGCCATCCGGGACCGCCTCCCCAGGGCCCGCCCACCATCGGGGTGACTGCGGAGCCTGACAGTCCCGACAGCCGGCCCAAGGCCCGAGGCCCAGGGTCTGTGGCCACAATACGCTCTCGGAGGCGCCACCCCCAACCCCCTGGTAGGGCTGCGAGCCAGGTAGGTGGGCCACCCCTGAGCACCGGGGCTGTGGAGGAAGCTCACCGCAACATCGCCCCTGCCCTGGATGCCACCCTGGGCCCAGGGAGGACCTGAAGCCCCTGCCCCAGGCTGTGAGGGGGCGCGGCTGGGGTTGCACACTCCCAGGAACCAGGAGCAGACAGCAGCCCCACCCAACCCCTCTGGGCGCAGCTGCAGGGGCCCAAGTCAGGGCTGTGGACTCAGGCCTCTCTGCCCTCTTGAGGGCCTGGGCCCTTGCAGGCTTGGGAGTGCCTGCTCCTGCTGCCTGGCTTTTCCCCACTGTTGGCACCCACTTCAATCTCCCAGCAATGTGGGGCCAAGTCTATGGGTTGTTGCAGCCTGGCCAGGGGTGCATGTGCTGGGGGCAGCGCTGACATGCCAGTTCCCTGCTGCCTCCGACTTCTCCAGAATTTGGGTTCTGATGCGCACAGGAGGGGAAGGCAAGGTGGGGGCTGAGAGCAGCTCCGCACTGGCCCGCAGGTGCCCTTTGGCTCGAGCAGCCCAGGGACCATGGACAGCGGCAGCAGGCCGACTGGCTCCTGGGCAGAAGGGGGCGGGTCCTCAGTGGGGCCCTACTTTCAGGCCAGGGTGTGCCTGAAGGCTGGGGGCTGGACTGCCAGTCCTGCAGACCAGAGTAGGGTCTTGTGGTGCCTTTTCCGGGCCCACCTATGGTCACCCATGGATCAATCGTTGTGCACTTCCTCCCCTCTGAGGCCCAAGAAAGCCCTGGGATGAGCCAGAGCAGAGCAGAGGAAGGAGAGAGGATGGGACGACCAGCTGCCGAGAGGAGCTACCCTCTCTGCTAGGAGCTAAACACTTGATGGGACACCCTGGCTGTGGAAAGGAGCTGCCCCCTGCAGGTCTCCTCTGAGCTGTTCTATTTCTCAATAGAGCACCTCTTCATTTTGTTCACCCTTCACTTGTCTGTGTACCTCATTCTTCCTGCAGGACCAGAACTCGTGACCTGCTGAATAGTGAGGCTAACACAAACAGGGCTGAGACATGTCCCTTGCTCACTATGTTGTGGAAGAAGAGAAGGAAAGAAGAGCTGCAGCCCTTTAGGGAGCCCAGACCTGGGAGCTCCCGGAAACAGGACTGTGACTCCCTCTTTGGGGCCCTGTGGTTCCTGCCATCTCCAAGCTTCCAGGTGCGAACATGTTCCCTGGTGCCAGGCATGGAAGCTGCTTGTAGTGTGCCTAGTCTGGCCACGGCCTTGCAGAGAGCTGGCACCCATGCTGGCACCTGGAGCTGCCTGCCCCACTGCAGCAGTCAGCGTGTCTGACTACACAGCGGCTGGACCCCACACTCGCTCACACATCCTTCACTCCACACCTGACTCGCCCTTGGCAGGCATGGGGCCCAGGCTGGTAGCATGAGCTAAGTGCAGCCTGCCAGGCCAAGTGGGCAAAACAAGCCCAACAGGCCCAAGCAAAATTTGGGCAAAGGCGCCACTGGCCACAGAGGTTTCCAGCCAGAAAAATGACACCCTGAAGATCCCTTAGCAATGTTAGAAACACAAATTCTCAGGCCCCACCCCAGACCTACTACAGGTGATTCTGATATAGGCTCAAGTTTGAAAACTACTGGCCTAGACTTTGCAAGCAAATTTAACTTAATTTGCTTCTTAGGCCAGATGCTGGGGCTCACACCTGTAATTCTGGCACTGTGGGAGACCAAGGCAGGAGAATCATTTGAGACCAGGAGTTTGAGAGTAGCCTGGGCAACATAGTGAGACACCTCTGTTGTATTAACAATAACAAAAAATTAAATTAGCTGAATACGGTGGTGTGCATCTGTAGTCCCAGCCACTCAGGAGGCTGAGGCAGGAGGATTGCTTGAGCCCAGGAGATCAAGGCTGCAGTGAGCCATGATCACGACTGCACTCTACCCTGAGCAACAGAGCGAGACTCTGTCTCTTAAAAAAGGCCTTTAAAACCTTCCCATTCTCTGGCTGCTTCCTCTTTACTACACAGGAGATAAAAAGTAAGACAAAGACATGCTGATGAGACGCTCTAGAAAGCCTTGCTTCCTAATTAGAAGAAACTCCCTTTCCACTCTTCTCTTTAGATTTGTCTGTTCTGATAATTTGTTTTCAATGGGACCTCTGGCTGGTCCAATTTGGTTTGTACTTGATACTTATTTCTCCAATGGCTTGTTGCTACTGGTAAAAGCCTTGGCACACAAAACAGAACACTTAGACTATAATATAAACAAGCATTTTGAACAGAGATTTAAACCAGTTTCATGACAGCCACTGGCATGCTGTGTTTTACAGCTCTGATTTCAGTTCCAGTTGTAAAGACTCAGGGATTTCAGAAAATAAAGAAAATAAGAGACAGAAGTGGGGAGACCTACTCCCCAGCTGGCAGATAAGTTAGAGATCTAAACGGATCCAGGGAGCTCAATTACTCAGGCCTTTTTATAGTGAAGGGGACAGGGGACAAGGCTTGGGCATGACTCAGGTGAGGAGCTCTTGCTGAGGAAGGAGAGGAGTGGGACACGGCAGGACGGTTGAGGGCATGGATGGGAGACACTGTGGCCTTCAGAGAGCTCTGTGGGTGAAGCCTGGGAGGGCAGAGCAGGGCCAGGGTCTCAGGCCTAAGGTCTGAAAGTGGGGCCTGATAAAGGACTTCCCTCCCCAGCCAGAGTGATGGCTGCGTGACAGCCAAGTGGGCAAAGAGGTATGCCCTGAAAACAGAGGTTAAAGGCTTGCTGGGGGAGAGGTCAGAGCTCACCCTGCGTACCTGCCAGTCTGAGGGAGATGACAAGAGCAAACTGCTAGAGTCTCCTTCACCTCCCTGTCAGCGCCCTTGCACCCCACCCAGGTCTGCTTGTGCCCCTTCCCTTTTCCCAGTTGGCAGGAAACTATCACAAAGGCCAAGGTGAGCCCCTGGGGCTCCACACCGCTGTCCAGCTCAACGCTAAGTGTAAGGCCTTCCTAAAGAAAGCTGCTCTCCTGCTTGAGTTTTGTTTGTTTAAAAGGAACTCTCCCTTTCTTTCTCTTCCTGGAATCTCCTCACGGGCTCGACTGGACCTGCCCCGGGACATGGGTCTTGGCTCGGCACAGATCGTGTGGGCTCAGTGGTTTCTGTTCTTTCATCTTGACGAATCTGGGTGGCCTACCTCCTGGTTCTTACCTGACAAGGATCTCAGAGCATCTCAGGGGGATGGAAAGGGAAGTCCCAGCTACCATGAGGGATGACAAGACAGGCGGGGGAGACCTATGGTAGGGAGAAGGGAGCTGCAGACCAGGCAGGGGTTCTCTTAGCTCACTACAAGCTGCTGTCCCTGGGAGTCCTTCCTCTTGGTGCCAGCTGGCCACTCACAGGCTTCTGCAGTGAGTCAAGGAGATATGTTCGCTGAGTGTGCAGTGTTCAGAGGGAAGAAGGTGCTTGCCTTGCCTATGCACAAGGGACTAGATGAGTAGCTTGTTAGCTCATCCAGATGGGGTCCCTGAAGTATTTGTGTGTGTTAGGGATGGAAGGGTGGGACAGTTACATTATATGATGTCAAGATGCTTCAAAGTAGCTTCAAAATGCTACAGAATGCTCCAATTCCCACCATTGGGTCTATCCTTTCGATTAGAGAGTTGTGAACTTAAAGGGATAACAATCATTTCCCAAACTTCTTGGAAAGAATTAGTAAATGATATTAGTGGATAGGTTCTCCCCACTCAACTCCGAATTCCATGTGGACAGAACCTTCAAAAAACTCCTCTGCAGGAACAGGTTCTTGACATAAGGGAAAGACTAGGTGTGAAGAATGGGCTGTGGCCTAGAAAAGGTAGACCTGAGAGAGGGAGGAAAATCAGAAGGTTCCAAGGGGTGCTTATAAGGAGTGGGGTGCACCAAGGCAGGACAGGAAGCATGGGCAAGGGAGCAGGTGGAAAGGCTCTTAAACGCAAGCCTTTTTCCATGGCCTAGAGAAAACAACACGGACCAGGTCTCCAAGGGACTGAGATCTAGCTTGGCTATTCCACTTAAGGGCTCTCTGATTTCAGGCCTAACTTTTCTGGGCCTTGGTTTCTTCATATGCCAGATGATAATGGCAATCCCTGTTCTACCTGTCTCATGGAGTTATTATGAGGCGCAGATGAAAAAAAAAATGAATAACAAACTTTATGTAGACTACACAAGGCAGTATGAATTTATCTTGCAATCTTGCCCAGGGCTATCACTTATTGAAAGTGAGCTTATGAAAATGAGCAACTCCACATTGTAAAATATGAGACTAAGAGTGAATTTTTTTGCCTGGCTTTTTATAGGCATGAGCCAAGTCTGTTAGTATTCCTGGGTCTGAGGTTCCAGCATTCTCTAGCTTTACCTGCTTATAGCCTCGCCATTCACCATCCAAGTCCTAGCACTGTTTACAGGTCCTGGTAGTATTTTGAAATGCTTTCAGTGGAGGACTCAGACTTGATCTTTTAGGAACCTATGTGCGCATTCCCACTCCCATCCTTTCTGCTGCAGCTCCCTCCTAAAGACCTCTTCTCTGCCTTTATCATGTGACCTTGCCCACATTCTCAGCCTAACTTCTTCGTTTTTCTTCTTTTTCTGATTTTTTTTTAAATTACACTTTACTTTTTGGGGTACATGTGCAGAACGTGCAGGTTTGTTACATAGGTATACACGTGATATCTACATTAGGTATTTCTCCTAATCAACATTAGATATTTCTCCTTATCTACATTAGGTATTTCTCCTAGTGTTATCCCTCCCCAATTCCCCCTACTCCCTGCTCTCCCTCCCCTAGACACCTGTCCCTGGCCGACTCTGGTGTGTGATGTTCCCCTCCCTGTGTCCATGTGTTCTTATTGTTCAACATCCCACTTATGAGTGAGAACATGCGGTGTTTGGTTTTCTGTTCTTGCATCAGTTTGCTGAGAATGATGGTTTCCAGCTTTATCCATGTCCCTGCAAAGGACACAAACTCATCCTTTTTTATGACTGCATAGTATTCCATGGTGTATAAGATTTTCTGGAAAATTGGGAGACTAACTCCTTTGGGTTACTAAGTACCACAGTTCCAGTGGGCACAGTTTACTTCATACACCACAGTGTGAATGGCACCCCTTGGATTTGTGCAACACAATCTCCTGGCTTGCAGCACCTCGTGACCTCTCTACCCCAGTCTGTCTCCTTTTTAACTTGCTAACTTATTCTTCTCCTTCTAGACTGAGTTCTTGCATCTTCTCTTCCTCTAGGAAGCCTGCTCTGGCCCCTAAAGCCAGCTGAGTTGCCTTCCTCTGCTTGGACAGCTCCCTGTGCCTCCCTCTGTTATAGCACTAGTCCTGCTATACTATCATGGTCTGGCTACTTGTCTTTCTCTGCCACTAGACTGTATGCTCTTTAAGGGCAAGAACTATGCGTTGTCTCTGTCTCTGTTGCCACCCCTGCCCCATGCTTGGTCAGTAGTAGGCCTTGAGGAAACAGGTGCTAAATGAACGAGAACTCTGGGACATTGGGAATTGTACAGTTGGAGAACTTTGAGAGTGCAACCAGGACTTCCCTGCTTCACATCCAAAGGACACTGTGCTTATTTAATTACTTGTGTGTTGGGGGGTGGTTCAAACAGATGTTATAATAGCTCACTTAGCAAAGGACAGCTATGAGGGTTTTCTTTTATTAACTAAATAGGCAGCACCCATGTGGAATATTAAAAGCCAGATGGCACAACTTTCATTTTGTATATATCTGGAAGAGAAGCACTAAGTGCCAGCATTGTCCTGTTCAACCTTAAGTCCAGTCTCAAAAGATACTCTCTACCCACTTCTGGGTGGAGGCGAATGCATGGAGTCACTCACGGCCTTGTTTACCTACCCTGGGTGACTAAACCAGCTTCACTCCACACTATTTTCCACCTACCCCTGTTGGGAGAAAGCCAAGGGAAGGTGAGGGTTGGAGTCTGTTATGGACTGGATTGTGTCCCTCTAAAATGCACATGTTGCCGGGTGCAGTGGCTCATGCCTGTAATCGCAGCACTTTGGGAAGCCGAGGCGGGTGGATCACCGGAGGTCGGGAGTTTGAGACCAGCCTGAGCAATATGGAGAAACCCCGTGTCTACTAAAAATACAAAATTAGCCGGGCGTGGTGGTGCACTCCTGTAATCCCAGCTACTCGGGAGGCTGAGGCAGGAGAATCGCTTGAACCTGGGAGGTGCAGGTTGCAGTGAGCCAAGATCGCGCCATTGCACTCCAGCCTGGGCAACAAGAGCGAACTGTGTCTCAATAAATAAATAAATAAATAAATAAATAAATAAATAAAATGCACATGTTAAAGCACTAACCCCCAGTACTTTAGAATGTAACTGTATACAGAGGTAATGTTTTTAAAGACGAATTAAGTTAAAACGAAGCCATTAGTGTGAGCCTTAATCCAAGCTGACTGGTGGTCTTATGAGATGAGGAAATTTGGGCACATAAGAGACAGCAGGGGCATGCAGGCACAGAAGGCAGCAAGAGGCAGCCATCTGCAAGCCAAGGAGAGCAACCTCCGAGGAAACCAATTCTGCCAGGACCTTGATATTAGACATCTACCCTCCAGAACTGTGAGAAAATAAATTTCTGTTGTTTAAGTGATCCAGTCCTTGGCATTTTGCTATGGCAACCCTAGTAAACTAAGGCAGGGTCCATTTATATGTAAACCTTGGGTTCCAGTTCAGTCTTGGAATGCCTGGGATAACCTCAGACCCACCCCTGAGCCTGAATCATCTGGGCATCTAACATCGTGCTCCTCCCCACTCCCTCACCCCACTGTCCATTTCTTCATAGTTTAATTCATATCTCTTTTTTCCTTCCTTCATTAATTCCTCCTTGAACAGCTACTGAGATGCTGCAAGGGACATAGCACCCTGTCCTAAGGAGCTTAAAGTCTTATAACTGGTACATATCTGCCTGTAAGGTTGGAGATGAACAAGGTGTGTGGCATCACTTCCAGTTGGGGCGATTGGACTAGTCAGTGAAGGAGGAGGAACACTATTCTGCATTAAAAAGAATCTAATGCTTGCAGTGCAGTATGGTGTAGCAGTTAACAGCTTAGACTCTGAAATCAGACTGCCAAGGTATTGCAGTTAAGAAGATGGTCTCTGAGGCTACATTGTCTGGTTTCAAATCAGGTACTTCTTATTAGCTAAATGACTTTAGTAAGTTGTTAAACCTCTCTGTTGCTCAGTTACCCAGTCTGTAACATGGGACAAAATATAATACCTATGTCATATGGTTACATTAGGATTTGGTGAGTTAATACACACAAAACTCTTTGAACAGTGCTTGGCATATAGTGATCACCACGTAAATTTTACTGTTACAGTATTTAGGGCCAGAAGACCTGAGTTTCAGCCTGTCACTTAGTAGTTATGTATCCTAGGGCAAATAAGTTCTGCCCCAGCTGACCACTTTCTACCTGACAAGGTGCTTGGGAGGATCATGTGAGATAATCAACGTTTAAGGTTACTGAAAACTGTGAATATTATTATTGTTATTAACTCAGGCCTTAAAGGATAGTGAAGATTTAACATGAAAGCTACCATTTACTGAGCACTTAGCCATATGCCAGGAGCCAGGTTATGTATATACTAGAAACAAGAGGCAGATAGTCTGTCTTCTAGCTTCTTGGCTCCTAGAACACAGGCACATGCCATATGTTTGGCCAAGTTGGTGTTTCTGTCCAGGATTTCGAATCTTAGGGGAGTAGCAGAAAGACAGAGGTGAGTTGGAAGTCTATGGATGGTGCCAGTGACATGGTAGCAACAGCAGTGGCATTTTATCTACACTGACCCCGAGCTAGTTAAGGATTACTATGGTAGCTAACCATTTTATGAACTGGATAACCAGCCTTTCAGTTGATTCTATGAACAATTTGCTACTTTTTCAGTAAATCACTCTTCTGAACACAACTAGAGTTGGTTTCTTGTTGTTTGCAATAAGAAGACTGAATAATATTTTAAAAAATTTTTGTATTTCTCCTGATACTCTGGTGTTGGGGGTTTATCCCTATTTACAGATAAGAAAACTAAAACTTAGGGGAGGCAACATAACTTGTCCAATATTGCCCTGAAAGTAAGAAAGAGGGCCTGGACTTGACTCTGAGTATGGACCTACAACTACTTGCCTACAGTGTGCTGAAGGGAGAGATTGGTGAAAAACGTGCCAGGTGGAAGGGATCCTCCAGTCAAGCACAGATGTAGGACAGCACGGTCGGGGTGGGGGTAGGGGGGGTGGTCAGAGAAGGGTGAGTTCCAAGATGGGCAAAGATAAAAAGTTCATGCTGGGATGGTAAGAAACATAATTGGAAAGAGGGCTTGGGATCAGCAATGTGGACTTCATTTGTTGGATAGCATGGAGCCACTGAAGACTTTGGGCTTTAGGAGGCAGCTGTTAGCCTGTGTGGGAGGGGATAGGAATTTAACTGGGAAAGGCAGAGAGAAATGTTGTGGAAAGAATAAGCAAGTCTTGACTAATTAATGATAATTAGTGAGAAAGAGCCTGGTGACTGAAAGGATGTTGACACTTTTGACAGGAATGGAGAAGTCTGGCCTGGGAGGGTTTGGGGGTGACAGGAGGATGGAGGAGCAGTCTGTTCAGGGTGGCATGCCTTCTTTCTGCTTCTACTAGGATTGGGCTTCCTTGAGTCAAGGCCACGCTGTCATAATTTTTAAGCTTTCATCCCCTTATTTCAAAGCCCTTACCATTTGTCTTTCCTCTATGTGGTTAGGGAAGCCAATATCCGGGGACTGGTTGATAGGACTCTGGTTTCATTCTGGGAACTGCATCATTACCCACAGATGTACGAAGCAATGACTTGCTTGAAAAATGGAATCTTAGCCCAGTGGAGGAAGTCACCTCTCTGGGCCCCCACAGCCTTGTTATGGTTGCTAATAACTGGTGGTTCTCTCATCCCTGGTTCTAGCAGCCCAGCAGGACCTCATCCTCTTACAGTCTGCTGCCTTTTTGCTACAGCTGGCAAAGCAGATGATCCTTTATCCTGCATTTCCAGCTATCTCTAGGATTTTTTGTGCCCAGTCCTTGACATGGCTCTCCCAGCCTTTGTGCACTCTCTCTCTCTTTACCCTCTCCTATCTCTTCTATCCTCTTTGTATCACTAGCCAATCTATTTTTGCCTCAGCTTCCTTTCTCCTCCTTCTTCTTTCATGCATTCTGATATGATTTGTCTGTGTCCGCACACAAATCTCATCTTGAATTCCCACGTGTTGTGGGAAGAGCCTGGTGGGAGGTGATTGAATCATGGGGGTGGGTCTTCCCGTGCTGTTCTTGTGATAGTGAATAAGTCTTATGATATCTGATTGTTTTAAAAATGAGAGTTTCCCTGCACAAGCTCTCTCTCTTTGCCTGCCACCATCCATGTAAGATGTGACTTGCTTCTCCTTGCCTTCTGCCATGATTGTGAGGCCTCCTCATCCATGTGGAGCTGTTAGTCCATTAAATCTCTTTCTCTATGTCCTTATCAGCATCATGAAAATGGACTAATACACATTCCAACAAAAATTTTACCCCTACTGTGTGCCAGGACCTATGCTAGGTGTTGGAAATCTGTAGATGAGTGAGACACCGGCTCTGCTTGCTAAGAAACTAAAAAAATTGTGGGGAAGGTATGTGATGGCAGAAATAAGACCAAGATATCATGAGAACATGCCTTATTGAGATTGGAAATGGGAGATGGATGAAGTTATACCTGAACAGAATCTGAATTATCCTGGCAGAGGTCATGTGAGAGAAGGACTGGAAAGAAGGTATTACAAGCACAGGGGTCAACATAAGCAAAGACATAGAAGCATGACACAGCATGCTGTGTAAAGGGAACAAACAATGTGATGATGCTGGGATGCAAAATGAAAGGCAAGTCATGGCATCAGATCAGCTGGAACAGAAGGAAGAGCAGGCCCTTGTATGTTATTTTAAGAGCTTAGTCTTTATCCAGTAGATGATAGAACAGTGGTCTCCAACCTTTTTGGCACCAGGGATTGGTTTCATGGAAGACAATTTTTCCACAGATGGGGTGTGCAGGGATGATTTCAGGGTGAACCTGTTCCACCTCAGAAGCTCATCAGGCATTAGAGTCTCATAAAAAGCATGCAACATAGATGCCCCATATGTGCAGTTCACAATAGGGTTCATGCTCCTATGAGAATCTAATGCATCTGCTGATTTGACAGGAAGTGGAGCTTAGGCAGTAATGATCACCGGGCCTGGAGCTCACCTCCTGCTGTGTACCCCAGTTACTAACAGGCCACAGACTGGTCTCGGTCTGTGGACCAGGGGATGGGGACCTCTGTGAAAGAAGGTCATTGAGAGATCTAAAACAGCAATAAAGAACAGTCATGTATGTTTCTAGAAATAAAAATAACGTTACCAGCATGTGAGGGATGGGTTATAGGGGGACAAGACCAGAAAAGGGGAATCCAGTTGGGAGGCTGTTGCTGCCTTTCAAGTGAGATGATGTTGGCTTAAACTGGAGTAGTAGGTATGGAAAGGAGGGGACTGAATTAAGGAAAAATTAGGAGGTAAAATTGGCAGGGCTTTGTGATCAACTGGATATGAATATGTGATATGGTTTGGCTCTGTGCCCTCATCCAAATCTCATCTTGAATTGTGATCCCATGTGTTGAGGGACCTGTAATCCCCACCTGTCGAGGGAGGAAGGGGATTGGATTATGAGGACACTTTCCCTCATGCTGTTCTCCTGATGATGAGTGAGTTCTTATGAGATCTGATGGTTTTATAAGGCAGTTTTCCCTGCTCTTGCTCACTCTCTCACCTGCCACCATGTAAGACGTGCCTGCTTCCCCTTCTGCCACGACTTTAAGTTTTCTGAGGCCTCCCCAGCCATGAGGAACTGTGAGTCAATTAAAGCTTCTTTTGTTTTAAATTACCCAATCTCAGGTAGTATCTTTATAGTAGTGCAAAAACAAACTAATACTAGTGTGAATGAGCTATCAACAATGACATCCAGATGTTTAGCTTGGGTAGCTATGTAGATAATAATAATATTAATAATAGCACTAATGAAGATGGTCATAGGAATAGTGGTGTCGTCAACTGTGGTAGAGAATTCAGGAGGCAGTGCTAGTTTAGTGAAAAATGGAGAATTCTCTTTTGGACATGTTGAGTTGAAGGTGCCTGTGGAGCATACAAGGGAAGATACCTAGCATGCAATTTGAATAGTTTAAAGCTATGGGGAAGATCTGTGCTAAAGATTTAGTTTTGAGATTATACTGAGCATATTATTCATAGGTTGCCATAATCATACCATTTCTACGGGAACTTGCTGCACGCACTGACTATTGCCCATGCAGCCAGTTCATTCTACATGTTCCATCCTATCTGGCTTTGCTACAGCTGATGAAATCTACTAGGTCCCTGACCCAAGGGCAGCCAATCTGTAAGTTGACGAGAGCTTGATGATATAGATCTGGTGAAAAAGATGAACTGAGTTATTTAGGATCCCTGTCTCATGAGTTTGAGCTAAGAACTACAGAGACACCAGGCCAGTTAACATTGGGAGTCAAAGCTGGAAGACTGCTGAAAATTGGGACATGACAAGCTGAGGCCATTTGAAGATGAGGTAAGAATGGGATAGAAATGATAGGAAAGCAAAGGATGTTTGGTGGCAGAAGAATGGAGTAGACACAGGAGAAAAAGATAACAAAGAAAGAGACAGAGAAAGTGAGCACATGGCCCAAGAAAAAAACATAGAAATTTTTTCATTCTCAAGGTTGCTTCACTATCTGATAAGTGTTCTCATCTCAGCCAGGGTAGCCTCAAATGAAAGCCTAGCCATCTGAGGATAGTTTGAGTGAGGTTTATTTTTTCCAGCCAAAAGAGGAGTCACCCACATGAAATCACTTAAGGAGAAACTAGCACATTATAAAAGCAGTGGGTTAGGGATAGCAGTGGGGAATACTAAGAGTGAACACGTAGCTAGAGGAATGGACATAGGGTACTGCCAAGAGAAGAGAGGGTCATGTTTGAGATCTTGTTTTATACAGGGAGGAGGAAGGGAGGATTTGCAAAACAAACATGATCCAAGAGATCTTGTTTGTTTTTATTTAAAGAGAGAGTGATCAGAAGTGTCAAAAACTGCAGAGAGTTCTGATAAGGACTCTGAGCAGTGCCCACTGGACTGGAAATTAGTAGGTAACTGGTGATTTTGGTGAGTGCAATTAGCAGAGTGATAGGAGATAGACAGAAACTAGACTGCACCTGGTTGAGAGGTGAATGTAAAGTAAGAGTGTGGAGCTACCCAATGTAGAATACTCTTCTGAGAAAATTACATGAAGAAGAGAGGAAAAGAGACTGAATATTAGCTAGAGGGGACCAAGAGCCCCAAAAGGTTTTGCTTTGTGTTTGCTTTGTTGTGGTTTTCCATTGCTAATTTTTTTTTACAAGAGAGGTTTGAGTTTTTAGACTTAGAGGAAAAACATAGTTGAGAGAGAGAGAGAGAGAGAGAATGAGAAAGAGAGAATGAGAGAGAGCAAGATATCCTAGAGGGTCCAAGGCCTAGCTAAAGGTATTGTCGTTGGTGGGAGTGGAAAGTTAGAGAGATGCATCCTGCCGGCCTCAATTTTCTCAATGAGGTATGAGGCAAAGTTTCCTGCCAAGAGTGAGGGAAACAGGGTCACGTATGGGGCTTGGGGAAAGAAGTAAAATGTTTGAAAGAGTCATTGAGAGGACTGTGAAAGCGGTTGGGCCAAAGACAAGTGAGAGGATTGGTGAATGTGGCTGCAGGCCCAGCTGAAGTTGGGGAGTAGAAATCTGTAAAGGCCACAGTCTCCATGATCGTGGAGTTTGCATCCAGTAGTGCTTAGCTGTTCAAATGTAGGAGCAGAGAAGGTAGTGTTGTGTGATTCCACAGTTGGGGTTTGAGTGGGTGAATGTGGAAGAAGCATAGGGTGCCAGCAAAGGGAGGGGAAGCCAAGCAGAGATTTGGGTGTTCAGCTATAGGTTCCTGTTTGGTATGGAAGGAAGAGAAAACATGGAGGGACTAACAGACTAGGAGAATGGAGGAATCATGAGACTGAAGGTCGCTGTGAGGTATAAGAGAGGGTGTTAGAAGGCTGGGAGGTGGGAAACAGCCCAGCATTTTCCAGTAACTGTTCCTTTTGACTGGATCATGGGACAATAGTGGAGTCCCAGAGAAGTGAGGAGACCCAGAGAATGAGGAGGCCACAGAGATACACAGGGCTTGATGCAGGGAGGTCTCATGTGCCACTATTTGAGCTGGATGTTGCAGAAGAGACAGAAGGTAGGTAAGCTTACAGAAGTAGTTTTACAAAGAGGCTTATGGAAAATAATAGACCTCTGGAGCCCCGTTGGGTCTTTCCTGAATTCTTGTACTGTGTTCTGATGATTTTAAAGGTTACTTTCCAATTCTGAAAGTGAGTGGTGCAAATCCTCCCTTCCTCCTCCCTGTATAAAATCTAGGTAGCGGGAAAGTTACATTAATTCTTATCCCAAGGAGAGTCATCTGTTTTGCATAGTTAAAAGAACCCTGAACTGTGAGATCAGAGCCTTGGATTCTAGTCCCAGGTCTACCACCAGTTAACTGTACACATCTCCAGCTCTCTGGAATGAAGTCATAGATGTAAATGCACTCTGCAAAGTTAAAAGTGTATGGTGAGCAGAATTGATGCTTATTACTGGGATCAGGCCAGGTTTGCCTTGTGTCCCCTTTCTACATCTTGTGACAGCAGAGTCTACTTCCTGCTTCCTTCCCTCATTCCCAGTCCCCACATGCCTGTAAGTTCTCCAGAAGTCAGGCCTGCCCTGGTGGGAGCTGAAGGAACAGTCTCAGCAGCTCTGTCTGGGATGATGAACCAAGAAATCAAAGACTTTTTCTTTGCGAATGAAAGGGTTTTCTTTGCTTGCTTCCTCCTCTCCAATAAATCTGTCTGCCTGCACCGTTCCATGACGAGGCTGATTGCCCTTGCCCTTTGGACGTACCTGCTCAGCATGGGAGAGGGGGATGCTGCAAGATTTGATGCCTCCCTTTTCGATACATGTTTAATTCATTGCTGCAAAGACTTGGATAAGTAAAACACTAAGCTCCCTCTGACTGGGCTTCCTGGAGAGAGGGATTCCAGCAGTTTTTAAAGGAAATGTCAAACTGTTAAGAGTTCAGGCTTCAAGCAGCTTAATGCTTTATAATGTTTTGGAATGAATGTCTTACGGATTCTTAATGCCTGGGTTATTTAGAATTGAAAATAACTGATTGGTTAGTCAATCTGATAAACACAAGACAACTACAACAAACTCTGAAGAAAGATGAATTCATTTAACTCATTGCTTTATGTCTTTCTCCCTACCAAATCTTTTAGCTGAGTTACTAATCAATCAGTTATTAAGTAAGAATTAGGCACCAACTGTATGCTCAGCTCTATACAGGTCATTTAAAATGCTGTATCAAAACAAATCAATAAAAACAAAATATATATTCCATACTGTTGTAGGCTAAATTGTGTCCCCCCTCTCAAATTCATATGTTGAAGCCTCAATCCCTAGTGTCTCAGAATATACCTAATAGGGCCTTTAAAGAATTAATTAAGCTAAAATGGGATCACCAAGGTGAGACCTAATCCAATACGACTACTGTCCTTATAAAAGAGATTAAGACACAGAGAGAGACAACAAGATACAAACATGCACAGAGTGACCATGTGAAGACACAGAGAGAAGGTGGCCATCTGCAAGCCAAGGAGAGAGGTCTCAGAAGAAACCAACCCTGCAGATACCTTGATCTTTGACTTCTAGCCTGCAGAACTATGAAAAGGTACATTTTTGCTGTTTAAGCCACCCAGCCTGTGGTGTTTTCTTATAGCAGCTCCAGAAAACTGGTGTATATATATATATACATACTTTGTGGAGCTTTTAATAAGATGAAAAAGACCCCACCTGTAACACTTTATTACTGCTGATAATATCTGGGAGGATGTATACATATAATCTTTTGTGAGAAAGTCTTTTCTATCACCAATCAGAATTAAAATACAGAGCTCAAAGAATATAAAAAAATCCCTTGACTTTTTCAAAACTTCAGGTCCTACTACACTGCACATAGGGCACCTAGAAATGACATGAGATCTTCATCTCTGTAGTTTATCTCCTCTTCCACATAACCCTGAGTCTTTTTCTAGCCTGCTTCTCAGCCCCAGATTCCTGGATCTATTAGGGAGAGGCAGTATGTGATCCTTTAGGTCCTGTGAGTTTCTTAAAAACATCTCATGTCAATAGTTCTTAGACTTTAGAACCACCTAGAATACCAAATAAAAATGCAGCTTCCAGGACTTCACCTTAAAGGTCAGGGTCACTAGGTCTGCCCAGGGCCTAGAAATCTGCATTTCAGGTCCAGTAGGTCTGGACAGGGTGTAGAAATCTGCACTCAAGTTCTTTTACTCTGAGGTATACATACAAAGGAATGTACAGATAATTTAAATAATAATAATAAAATGAACACCCATGTACTGACAACGAGCTTAAGAAATAGAACATTTTCTATGTACCATTTCCCAACTGCATTCCCCTCTTCTTCAAAGAGGCAAGAACTTAACCAAATTTTATGCTAATCACTTATTTGCCTTTCTTTATTATTTCTCGCATATATTGTGTCTGAACAAAAAACAAAAATTCCTGTTTAGCTTGCTTGTTGAAGGACTTTGTATAATGGTGTCATGCTGTTTATATTCTTTAACAACTTTATCATTCAGCATTGTTTTTGAGATGCATTCAAGTCGATGCATTTAGCTGCAGTTTACTTATTTTCACTGCTCTACAGTATTCCATTGCATGAATATATCACAATTTATTTATCTGTTCTCCTGTTTGTGGTCTTTTGGGTTGTTTCTAGCTTTTGTTTTGTTTTGCTATTATAAATAATACTGCCATAAGCATTCTTACATATGTCTCTTGGCACATAGAAATCTTCATTTTTACCCAGATTCCCAGATTGAGTCTGATGTAAATGGTCCAAAAAACATTCTCTTTGGTCCTTCACATTCTTCAGAGTGATACATGTACAACATAAACCTCTCTTGCTAGTATTGACTTCATTTTGAAGCATGACTTTAATGCTTTATTTTGGAGGGGAAAAAAATCCTCTGAGTCTTTACTTTTACTTACAAAAAGCCTGCTCCTAGTAAAGGGGTAAGGGACAAGAAAAGAAGGAGGGAGTAGGGGGAGTGGGAGGAAACATCCATATGATATCTGTGCTGCATTAGAGAAGAAGCCCATATGTTACAAGTATTCAACTATGTGATACAGATGATCAATGTATGGATACTTACATACAGATATTTTGGAGGCAGCAATCAACTCTAGGCACATAATAGTGTCAGCTTATTCATTCAATTACTAAAAACTTAACGTAAATTGAAATAGTTAGGAAAGGCTTCCTGAAGGAAGTGGGACATAGACTAGGCCTTGAAGGATAAACAAGTTGGATTTTGGCACAAGAAACTGGCAAAGTGTCAGCTAACAGCTAGAGTTTGCTTAAGAGAATGAAAGGCAGAGGGTCGACAAGGCACATCAGAAACATAAACGGGCAGAATGAGTGGGGGTAGGGTGTTAAAAATTGCAAGTACAGCCCAATAAAGGCCTGTCAAATCTAGTTCAGTTTTAGGAAAGCACTGAAATCCCAGGGGAACCCTACCTGGGGAACCAAGAAAGAGGGCACAGCTTTGGAAGTACAGGGTGAGAACCATGAGAATATCACAATAAGGGTACTTTGTAGGAAATAAAGGATAAAAAAGTGGTCATAGGGTCAAGGATCCAGGATAACAGGGCAGCCAGAAATAAAGAAAGAAATAATTCAGATCCAATATAGGGTTCCTCACAGGTACCAAAGACTTCTCCCCATTTTCCTAGATATAAAGAGTTTATATTATACCATCTCTCTTCTACATACAACTTTCTGTACCGTCCATCTCCATTTTGAGTGGAAGACCTCACCTCCCACCTCATTGAGTAAAAAGAGAATTAATTAAATGGGAAATTTCTCACTTTCCCACCACCACATTTACCATCTGTACCCTTGCCTTCTGCTATGTTGAATGAATTGTCCCCTGTTAAAGGCCATCCATTTCACTTGTTCACTGGATCCCATTTCAATGAGTTAGCATTAGGTTTATCTGAGAGCAACAGGGGTCCAAAATAATAGTGGCTTAAACAAGAGAGTTTATTTCTTTCATACATAAAAGACCAAAGGTAAGAAGTTCAGGGTTGATCTGGTAACCTTGCTCCACAAAGTCTTCAGAATCAGGCTTCTCACAACTCACCACATCCCTTGGGTGTGGCCAAGGTCCAAGATAGCAGTTAGAGTTCCAGCCATCACATCCAAATTTCAGGCAGTAGGATGGAGAAAGAGACAAAAGATGGAACAAGGGGCATTATGTCAGCTATCTTTCAGTAGTTTCCCAAGAGCTGTCACATGATAGGAGACGTAACTTCTGGCTACATCTTATTGGCCAAGGATAGTAAAGTTACAAGGCTGTATCAAGCAACAAGAAAGGCTAGGAAGTATAATCTTTATTCTAGAACATAAATTTGGACTTTTGTTATTGTGGAAGAAGAGGAGAGAAATATTAGGGGATATCTCGCAGTCTGTGCCACAGCATCACTTCTCTTCTTAAGGATTTTTGCTCTCTCCACTAACTAATTCTTACCAGCATACAAACTTGATTTAGCATTTATTAACCCAACAATGAACTCTTCCTTTATCCTACTATCCCTCCAGCTTCTTCCCCACATTCTCCACAGTATTGTCTACACTTGCAATCTCCTCTTCCTCATCTCATTTATTCTTTGATCCACTCCAGGCTGGCTTCCACACGCACCAACGCATTGAAACCTCTCTTCTCAAGATCCCCAGAGCCCTGTATTTTGCGAAATTCAGTTTTCACATTTCTGTCCTGATTTTAACAGCTTTGTCACCAACATTTTATATAAATGATCTCTAATACTTTTATTTAAAAACTATTTCTTTAAAACATTTCCACCCTTAGTTTTGTTAATACCACACTTCTACCATTCTGGCCACTCCTTCTCAGTGTCCTCTGCCTGAATTGTAAATATTGGAGTTATACATGCTTTGTCCTGAGCCTTCTCGTTCTCTTTTGCTCACTTTCTCAATTTGCTCTTTAGGTGGTTTCATTCATTCCCTCAGCTTTAAATGCTATCTTTATGCTGATGATTTTCAGTGAAGACCCTAAAAAGACTCTAAAATTAGGATTCATAGATCTACCTGACCATTTAAAATTGCTACTTGGACATTTATTAGAAATGTCTAACATAGCACATGCAAAACAGAATTCTCGACACCCTCACCCCACCCAATCCGTTCCTCCCCCATCTTTCCCATCTTAGAAAATGACATTAATGTATGTCAGAAACCTGAGAGTCATCATTGATTCTTCCTTCTGTCACTTCCCAAATTCATTTCATCAGCAAATCCTGATCATTCTACATCCAGTATGAATTTCTAATTCATCCACTTCTTCCATCTCCACTATTACTACCCTAGTCGAAGGGGCTATTATCTCTTGCCCAAATTGTACATTAAGGTAATCTTTTAAAAATGGAAATCAAAGTATATGACTCTCCTAATCAAAATTATTTAATGCTTTTCCGTCACACATAAGATAAAATTCAAACTTTTCAGTCTGCTCCGCAAATCTCTACATGATCTGGCCCAATGGTCTGAATGACTCTTCTCATTTCTCCTACTCTTCTCCCCTCAACTGACCATGCTCCACCCATATTGGCCTTCTGTACTTGCACTATGTGTCATACTCTTTCTAGGCTCATAACTGACTCATTTATAGTTCCCTTTGCTTGAAACCCTCATTCGCCGGGTTCTTCCTATGTCTGGCTGCTTTTCTACCTTCAGGACTTGAATGACATGTTACCGCCTTATAGAGGTGTTCCCTGACTACCTTATCTGAAGTAGTTCAGACTGTTTTCTATGAGTTTTTTTTCAATGATATTGCCACAATGTGCAAGGTCAGAGACCTTGTCTTCCTTCTTTGCCACTGTATTTTAGCACCTAGCATAGCTCCTAGCAGTACGCCTGTCACTGGACTCAAAAAATTCTAAATAAGTATTTTTTGAAATGATGAAATAATAAATGGAAGTTATCTAAATCCTCTCAATGATTGAGAGGGGAGGAGGAAAGTACTAGGGAATGAGTGAAGCTGGATGGGCCCAGCAGGGCTGCCAGTCCAAGGCCAGAACCAGACTTTGGGTCCTGAAGGTACAGTTATGTAAACTAAAAATAGAATCCTAAGACTCCCCCAACTGACTGAACAGACTCCCACTTAGCCAAGGAGATGCCAGACAAACCTTTAAAATGGAGTTCCTTTCCAAAGGACAGGCTAATACATTTTTTTTAATAAAAATAAAAATGGAAAACTGAGTTTCTGGCCATGACAAAAAGGAGGTCAGACATGCTTCATTACACTCCCTTCCTTTTGCAATTTATTCACAACAATTGACCAGCATTAATGTTAAAATAGAGATCATAAGACTGAAAAAATGGACTCTTTGAAGAAATAAGATACCAATTATAAATAAGACCTACAGCCATGCCAGACAATTATTGAGGCACACAACCCTTCAAGTCACTCTGACCCAGTATGTTTTGGCTTGCCCTCAAAACCTGACTCTAGCAGAACGTTACATGATGCTCAGCAGACCCTTATCTTAAATTGGACATTCTTTTCTACTGACTCCAAGTATTTTTGACAAAGCTTTATTCCTTTAACCAATTTCAAATTTTAAAAATCTCTGAATACAGAAAAATAACTAATGAGTACTAAGCTTAATACCTGAGTAATGAAATAATCTGCACAACAACCCGCCATGACACAAATTTCCCTCATATGTACCCCTGAACTTAAAAGTTTAAAAAGAATCTCTGAATCCACCTATAACCTGTAAGCTCCTGCTTCAAGATATCCTAGCTCCTAGCTTCTCAGGCTGAACCAATGTATACCTTCAATGTATTGTTTTACATGGAAGGAATGTATTCTTTGCCTGTAACTCCTGCTTCCCTAAAATGTATAAAACAAAGTTACATTCTGACTGTCTCAGGATCATTTACTCAAGGCTTCTTGGGTTTGAGTTTGCCCCAAGCTGTGGTCACTCTTATTGGCTCAGAATATACCTCTTTAAAATATGTTATAGTTTGGCATTTTTCCATCAACACTAGAAGAAATGTTGTACATACATACTTGAGCCAAGACTTTGAGAAGAGTAGAACCACTAGATGACAAAAGACAGATTGCAAAAGGGTATAGAACCAAGAGTCAAAGGCAAGATGGAAACCAAATTGGAAAAGGAGTGAGTGGGCTGAGGCAAATGAAAAGGGACCCAGATGATAGGCAGGAACATTAATGGAGAGAAGGAGAAGTTGCTGCCCAACAACAAGCAAAAGGATAGACTAAAAAGTGAGAGTTTAACTGAGGCTAAAGACCATGCAATCTGCAAGCATGGGTGATTGCCTCCATCAGTCCTCAGGAACAGAAAAGATTCCTAATTGCAGGACTGATTTTGGGTGAAGGCTTGTAGGAAGATGCAGTGAAGCCCATGAGCAAGCATTGAAAGAGTAAGAGAGCTGGAAAAATGGGTTCTTATACTCTAAGAATGAAAATGGAAGTTTAGAATTTCAGAAGTAAAGCAGTTCAGGGCGATGATGAGGTCCACAGTGTGGCCAAGGCAGTGGGTGAAATGGAGCAGAGCTGAAGATAACTTGAGATGAGGGGGTCCTGAAGCCAAGAGACCAGGAGGAGGTTGAGATTTCCATATGAGACCCTCAAGCTAATGATGGGATTTGGGGGTAGAGGGGAGCACCAGAATTTTCTGTGGATATGGGATAGTAACCATGATGCCAATAAATGCTAATGGTGAGGACAAACAGAGGGTAAACGGTGTAAGTATCAAAGAAGGAAAGAACGTCGCTTGAGGGGTAAAAGCATGGCACTAGGAATATGCTGGTACTTCTCTTGCTCTCAGGCTATGGGAGAAAGAACAATTCCCACAGAAGCAGGCTCCAGGGGAAATATATCAGTCTGGATTGTCCCCAAAGCAGATCTGAGATACGAGATTCCAGGCAGCATAAATAGTTTGGAGATGATTGCAGGAAATACCCAAGAGGAGTGGGTGACTGAACCAATAAAGGGGTGTGTTATAAAGCAAGTTACCACTGTGTGTAACTGGAGCTTAATCATGCTGAGGAATTCCAGGAAGTTGTGTAGAACATGCACCTCAGAGTTATCCCACCTAAGGGATCACCTACTCCTGTCAGTCATTGATTCAGAGCTGTTCTAGGGAATTTGTTAATCCCCTGTAACGTCTGACTTCCTATGTGTGCAGGCAAAGAGGGCTCTGGAGGCCAGAGAAAAGCCTCCAGGAAAAGATGCAGGTGCTGGCAGTTGGAAGTCAGGCTATACGGACAGAAATGATGAGGGCCAAAGGGATATGGGTAGAGCACCAACAGTATCTGCTATAGGAAGAAATGGGCACGGAAGGAGTCAAGATTCACTCAGGGCAAAGTGGAGGAACCATTCTGTAAAGAGAGTGAAAGTGTCTGGGGGTGGTAATCCCAGCACTTTGGGAGGCCAAGGTGGGCAGACCACTTGAGCTCAAGAGTTCAAGACCAGCTTGGCCCATATGGCAAAACCCCCTCTCTACAAATAATACAAAAATTATCTGGGTGTGCTGGTGCACACCTGCAGTCCCAATTACTTGGGGGGGCTGAGGCAGGAGGATTGCTTGAAACTGGAAGGTCGGGGATGCAGTGAGCCAAGATAGCACCACTGCACTCCAGCCTGATTAGCAAAGTGAGACCCTGTTACAAAGAGAAAGAGAGAGAGAGAGAGAGAGAGAGAGAGAGAGAGAGAGAAGGAACTAATTTACTTTAGAATGGGCATTTAAAAATGAATTCCTTAACACTTGACAATGCTCAAATCGTATTCGAATTTCCCCAATTATCCCAGAAATGTTCTTTACAGCTGGTTTGTCCACATGAGGATTCAATTTCAAAACATGCAGTCATCTTGTTATATCCCTTCAATCTCTTGAACTAGAGAACATTCTTTTTCTATTTCATGTTATATTGACTCATTGAGGAAATCGGGCCAGGCCAGTGGTTCTAAAAATTATCCCACCTTTTGTATTTGTCTAAGTGCCTATTTGTGGTGTTATTTAGCTTATTTCTCAATCTCCTGTATTTCCCAGAAACTGCACATTAGACGAAAAGACTTGATACATTCAAATTAAATATCTTCAGCTAGAATACATACACATGGCATCGCATCACATACAGCAGAATTTCAGAAGACGCATAGTATCTGGTTGCCCCACTGTTAGTGATGCTATGGTTGACCACTAGATCAGCATCATGGCAGCCAGAATCGTTGCACAGTTGCTTTCTTTTTGATGACAAGAAAATAGTCTGTGTGCTATTACTTTGGCACCATACAAATGTCTCGGTTCCCATCAGCTATTCATGTAATTGTTTTAATCCCACTTGAAGATTCTTGTCTGCATCAATGAATTCATGACAGGCTTAAAAATGGTTTATAAATTCTATCACACTATCTCTATTTCTGAGCCAGCGTTGTTCAGGAAAGTAGAATTTACCTTGTTCAACCAGGGCAGCCCAGTGCAGTGGGTAAGAGCATGGACATTGGAGCCAGAGGGTCTGGATTCAAATCCTGGTCCCATCTCTTGCTAGCTGTGTGACTGTCACTTAACCTCTCCATGCCTCAATTTTCTTATCTATAAAATGTTGTGTTATGATAATTAAATTAAGTAATACTACTAAAGCAATCAGAATAAAGCACACTGCCTGGTAAGCGCTATGTAAGTGTCAAATAAACAAAAAGTAAAACTATGGCTATTTGATTATATTGAAATGTAGTTCCTACTGAAAAGGCAGAATAAATGCTTAATTCTTTCCCTTTAATTACCAATTCTCAAAGTAAGGATTTGGTTTTATAGCTGCCACAAGGGGTGACAAATAAGCGGAAAGAACATTAAAGAGCTCAGGGAAAGATTTGGGAGGGAGGAGAGCTGGGAGAAGAGCCCAGAATGAGGACACATAGAGCAGCATGAGGCAGGGAGAAGGAGAGCACTGGAAATAGCTTTCCTTGTCTTTTTTATCCATTTTACAGAGCCTCAGTCAAAATCACACGGGGCCAGAGAAACTAAAGAAAATAGGAAGTAGCTCCTATTTAAAGGATAGGTGCTTGGCATTCACACAAATTTGCAAAAACAAAAAAATTATTTTTATTTGTCATTAGAATACTATTGCATTACCATAATATATATTAAGTATAATATAAAATCATAAGAGAAGTTTTAAAATTTACAAAACTAAACTTAGAATAAAATAACACAAAAATTATTCTAGCCCTATCATCTTGATTTGTTAAATAAAAAACTGAGCCTACGTTTGGTGATCCACATAAAAATGTCCCTAGGCAGTGCCAGCTTCATGAGCATGAGGCCCTGTGCAATTGGGGGCTCAATGCTCAGAAGGGCCCACTTGGTCTAATGCTCTGCTATTTTGAAATTCTGAAAATTTTTTAAACAAATAGCAATAGTAATAATTATGTTATTAATCACACAATAATATTATATGTTTATTTATAATAATTTACATTTATAACAGCATAATAATAACATAATTTGCAGTGGATTCTGAAAATTATGGCGCTAGGGCATCTCTGGGCTCCTGACCCCCACCCCAAGCCAAGTCACCAGCTTGAACCCTGCAGTGCATCAGTAGGTGGATAGCCCTTTGCACGCCTAAGCTTTCATCTTTTTATTTATTTATTTTTAGACCGTGTTTTGCTCTTTTTGCCAAGGCTGTAATGCAATGGTGCAATCTCGGCTCACTGTAACCTCCCTCTCCCAGGTTCAGGCAATTTTCCCACCTCAGATTCCTGACTAGCTGGGATTACAGGCGCACGCCACCGTGCCTGGCTAATTTTTGTGTTTTTAGTAGAGACAGAGTTTCGCCATGTTGGCCAGGCTGGTCTTGAACTCCTGACCTCAGATGATCCACCTGCCTCGGCCTCCTGAAGTGTTGGGATTACAGGCGTGAGCCACGATATCTGGCCGCTTTCATCTTTAACTCTCCTTTGGGTGCCCTAAGCTTTTCTCTTCTTACTGACAACTTTCTGATTTGGTTGCCTGTGTGGCTAATTCCAGTCTCTGCCCCCTCCTAGGGTTCCTTTTCCTTTTCAGAACCTCTGGTGAAAGGCACTGCTCTGTGGGCGGTGCTCCTTCCCCCACCCCCAAGAACACACTTTTACCAAAGCTGTGAGGATTGTCTGTCTTGTCCTCTTCCCCCTCAGTCTGAGTATTCTCTGTATTGCTTGTTGCTTGTTACTAAAATAAGACACATGGCCAAGAAAAGAAAAGAAACCACCCAGGCTCTACCAGGCAAGCATTTTATCAATGTGTGGACAAGCTTAGCTCTAAGGCTCTTGGACAGTTAAATAAAGGTGAGAGCTGGGTTGGAAGAGAAGGGAAGCAAAAGGAGGAAACTCTGAAAAGGATAAGATGACTCAGTCTCTCTTCCTCTTCCTGTAGGAGTGTAACCCTGTCTCTATTCCAAATAGATGTGAGGCTAATTCTGAAAGAACTCCAGGGAAGGCCATCTCGTGGAGTTTTTAATTAAAAAAGATTTAAGATATTGTTCCCATTTACAGTTTACTTCCTGTTACAAAACACCTTTCCACAAATGATCGATATCACTTTTAAACACACTAAACTGTAATGCTGATTCTTTCCCCATCTATCATCTCCTACACCATATTTAATACATGCTTGTTCCTGCACCGACTCTGCTGTGTCTGTGTACATCAGCGTTCTCCTATTTGGATGAGCCTTTATGTCTAAGATCATGCATTTGTCCTTTCCGCATTGGTCCACTCTCTTTCCTTACCATGAGAAAAGGGAAATTTTTATTATGGGTAGGATAATTTCCAACAGTGTATTTTGTCTGTTTACCTTATTTTTTAAAAGGATGATTGCATAATGACATAAAAAGCAATAGTACTAGTGGTAGTAGTATTGAGTGTCTCCTATGTGCAAGTCATCATCCATACACTGCTTCCACTGATGACAACACTATGATTGAGTTTTATTGTCCCCATTTTACAGATAAGAAAAATGAGGCTCAGAAGTCAAAGGAGCTTGGCCAAAGAAGTTACCTTTTAAGTGACAGGACTGAGATGTTAATGCCACCCTGTTGACACCAATGCTTGGTCAACCCGATTACCCCAGTACCCTCTCTGGAAGAGCCTATAAAATCCTCTTTTGTCTTTACAAGATCCCATTAGCTCTGTAGCCACAGCACTCCACTCTTTATATTCGACACAAAGTGCTGGGGTACCATGGCCCCTCGACCCTGTGCGTACCCTTCTTTCTATCAATCATGTTATGCATTAACTTTCACAAGCTGCTTGTTATGTAAGGTGTTCCACATACCATCTCTGCTTTGCCCTTGTTCTTACATTCCCTGAAGCCTCTTAAAGGTTTTTTTAATGTCCTCATCCCCTCATCCATCGATTTCAATTTTATAGGCCTAGCCCTCTTTTGGTATTTCTCTGTATATCACTTTCCCAGCTTCCACTTTCAGGTCCTTGCCCTTTCTTTTCCTCACTATCTCTTCTTTGTCATACTCTCCCAGGTCATCCTTTCCCAGTACTATATATCCTGCTTTTAGTGACGTGGGCTTCTCCTATTCATTTTCAGTGTTGGCAGTAGGAATCTGAAGTCTGCCCCCCAGTTGTCCTCTTTGAGTATCTTACTTTGAAACACAAAAGCATTAAATTGTAAATCAGTTCTGCATTCATCAAGGTTGGCCACTGTCCCCACTGCTTGGCTGCAACCTCTGAATGCTGAAACTATGAGTTTTCTCCTGTACTTCCTCTATTGTTGTACAAGGCCAAGAAAAGGTCCTCATCAACGAAGCTGCACACCCTGTTGGCAGGAATCAGGCAGAAAAGCTGCCAGCCAAACCTTGCTCAGTTCTACTTTTCTTTTCTAATGATAACTTTAACCCCTCTAATTTGCTTCCTTTTTAAATTTTCCCCCTCCTATTGCATCTTATCCTTGTCCTAGGTGCAGTCATAGAATTATTATCCTTCACATTTACATTTTTTTCTCCTTTCCTCTTATTCTGCTCACTTATTCCTTTGGTTTGACTCTCGTCTAAATTTTTACTTGGATTATTCTTTTAGTGGCTTTAAAACAATTCAACAAGCACTTACTGAGTGCCTACTATGTTCCAAGTACTGAACCAAGTGCTAATCCCTGCCCTCAAGGAGTTCAGTATTTCAATGTGCTTTAAACACTTGTGTTACTCCAGGAAGGGAAAAAGAGGGTGATTAAACCAGTCTTTTAGTTGGTCATCCACATATACATAAAGCTCAAAAAAATATACAAAATGGCCTTTACTTTCAGTCTACATCACTTATTCCAACCAATGGGAGTCAATCGAACATGTAATTATCTTGTTTGTTGGATTTTTTTTTTTTGCTTTGTAATTAGTATATTAAGGAGACAATACATTTTAAGAATTGTTTAAATTCTGATACCCAGATTTAAGCATGTGAACATATGATAAGACTTTTAAACATACGATTAAATCTATTCATTATAATTTGCTATACTACCAACATTAGTTACTTTGGAGCGTAAGTCAAGTGGTTTAAAGTAATCCTGTAACATACCTAAAGAAAACCTTCCTATATTATGCATGCAAATTACTTCTCCACATAAGGGTCTTTTCTCTTTAATTTCTATGTTACCCAGCTCTGAAGTCACTACTTGGGCTTATCGTGGTCCACATACAAGGAGGGGGGCAAATAACCAGGACTGGTCAAGATATATATATATATATGGATGGCACAGTAGAAGGAAACACAATTCTGGAAGTGCAAGCCTTCGGGAAGCAGCATTATTATGGTAAATCCCTCCTACAGAAAGGTATCGTTTTTATCACTGATACCACTGGATAAATTTTGTATTACATCATATTCAAGGAACAGTTGAGGCAATAGAATAAATGCAGAGACATTACAATGAATCCCACTTAATACAAAGAACTATACAGACCAACAATTCTCTACACATTTTTTTTCCTCATTGCCAGTTAAATACAGAGTTTTACTTTCATGGATAACAGTGAAGGGTCATACACTGAAGCCAATACATATATCTGGCATTTCAGTCTAAGCTTGTCCACTTATATAGCTGAAGTCAATTATAGGGTTTGGACAGAAATGCTAGGAAAACGTCATTGTAAAGTCGTTTTTACAGGTATTAAACTTCATCTTGCACACAGAAGTCATCATACATACAGGGCAAAGTCAGATCTTTTATATTTGTGTTTATTCTTCATTTAACTTTTTAAAACAGTACTGTAGTTGAATATTAAAACAAAAACAAGAGCAAGTAGTGAGCATATCATGATTACAGTCCTTCACTCATTCACTACTGTACATAAAATGCCAGCAGTGAGTGTTATTCACTGGCCCATTAAGAGGTCTGACACTGAACACCGCCTCTGGGAGGATGTTCATCATCCTCATATGCTTTTGTATTGTAATGGTGCTGTCTTTCCTAGTTTGGAGCAAAGTCCACTAGTTTTACTTTATCTGTCTCATCAGTCTCTTCCACTTCCTTCCTCTTGGGTAAGAGTTTTTCCAGCAAAGACAGTTTATAAGGAGAGAGAATGCCATTCTCAGGAAAGTTTATCTTAAATTCGATGATTAGGCAATGCTTTTCATATGGTCTATAATAAAGTGGCATGCTTTATGGAGATATCACTTGATATCTCCATGCTTGACAATCTGACCTGGATGAGAGGTGATGACAATGGTCCGGTTGTCAAGAGTAGATATTGGCTCTGGAAGCCACACAATACTTCAACCAGCTGTATGTCCATACACATGGAAAGGTCTTCTCCTCGTCGAGTAAAACCAGCATAGTCCTTCTGATCTAAGATAATGATAGTATCTCCTGGCTCCAGTCCTGGTTCTTGGTCTTCTTTACCATAGAATATTGTCTTCTGGCCATCTTTCATGCCTTTGTCAATATGAACTTCTAGAATCTTCTTCTCTCGAACTATCTTCCTTCCATTGCAGATTTTGCATCTATCTTTAGGACTGATCAGCTCCCCATGGCCCTGGCACTCCATGCACACAGACTGAATTTGCTGAACCATTCATTCCAGGTCCTATCTGATGAATTCTTATTTGCATTCCAGTACCTTGGCAATTGGGACAGCACTCTACTCCTCCTTTCTTACCTCCTCTACCTTCACATTTGTCACAAATCACATTCTTTTGCAGAGCCAGTTTTCTTGTTACACCATTATATAAGTCTTCTAGGGTTACTGAGAGCTGATGTACAACATTTTTACCTTTCCTTTCTCTCTGTATCCTTCCTCCTCCTCCAAAAAGCATATCAAAGATATCCATGGGGGAGCCAAAACTGCCACCTGCTCTACCCTCTTTAATTGCCTGTTCTCTTCCATTGTCATATAATTCCTTCTTTGCATCAGAGAGAACTTCATAAGCTTGAGAAATCCGTTTAAACTTCTCTCCTTTATTTGGATTCTTATCAGGATAGTACTTTAAGGCCAGTTTCCTATAAGCCTTTTCAATTCTTCCTGAGTAGCATTGGGTTTGACCCCCAAAACATCATAGTAAGTGGTTTCTTTCACCATCTTCTGCCAGTGAGGGTGCTGAGGCCAGTGTGCAAGAGAGTAGGAAGGAGTACAGAGCTATGCAAAGCTCGGGCAGCGACCGCTCCTCCAACTCTCACTGAGCATTCTGGAAAGTTCCTGGATTTTTTTTTACTGTACTTTAAGTTCTGGGGTACATGTGCAGATCTTGCAGGATTTTTGCATAGGTACATACATGACATGATGGTTTGCTGCCTCCATTCCCCCGATACCTAAGGCATTTCTCCCAATGTTATCCCTCCCCAACCTCCCCTACCCTCCACTGTCCCTCCCCTAGCCCCCAACAGACCCCAGTGTGTGATGTTCCCCTCCCTGTGCCCATGTGTTCTCATTGTTCAACACCTGCCTATGAGTGAGAACATGCAGTGTTTGGTTTTCTGTTCTTGTGTCAGTTTGCTGAGAATGATGTCCCTACAAAGGACATGAACTCATCCTTTTTTATGGCTGCATAGTATTCCATGGCATATATGTGTCACATTTTCTTTGTCCAGTCTATCATCAATGAGCATTTGGGTTGGTTCCAGGTCTTTGCTATTGTAAACAGTGCCACAGTGAACATACATGTGCACGTGTCTTTATAATAGAATGATTTGTAATCCTTTGGATATATACTCAGTAATGGGATTGCTGGGTCAAACAGAATTTCTATTTCTAGATCCTTGAGTAATTGCCACAAATGTCTTCCACAATGGTTGAACTAATTTACACTCCCATCAACAATGTAAAAGCGTTCCTATTTCTCCACATCCTCTCCAGCCTCTGTTGTCTCCAGATTTTTAAATTATCACCAATCTAACTGGTGTGAAATGGTATCTCAACGTGGTTTTGATTTGCATTTCTCTAATAACCAGTGATGATGAGCATTTTTTCATATGTTTATTGGCCTCATAAATGTCTTCTTTTGAAAAGTGTCTGTTCATATCCTTCACCCACTTTTGAATGGGTTTTTTTTTCTTGTAAATCTGCTTTAGTTCTTTGTAGATTCTGGATGTTAGTCCTTTGTCAGGTGGGTAGATTGCAAAAATTTTTTCCCATTCTCTTGGTTGCTGGTTCACTCTAATGATTGATTGTTTCTTTTACTGTGCAGAAACTCTTAAGTTTAATTAGATCCCATTTGTCTATTTTGGCTTTTGTTGCTGTTGCTTTGAATGTTTTAGTCATGAAGTCCTTGCCTACGCCTATGTCCTGAATGGTATTGCCTAAGTTTTCTTCTAGGGTTTTTATGGTGTTAGGTCTTATGTTTAAATATTTAATCCATCTGGAGTTAATTTTAGTGTAAGGTGTAAGGAAGAGGTCCAGTTTCAGCTTTCTGAATATGGCTAGTCATTTTTCCAACACCATTTATTAAACAGGGAATCTTTCCCCGTTGCTTGTTTTTGTGAGGTTTGTCAAAGATCAGATGGTTGTAGATGTCTGGCATTACTTCTCAGGCTTCTGTTCTGTTCCATTGGTCTACATCTCTGTTTTGGTACCAGTACCATGCTGTTTTGATTACTGTAGCCTTGTAGTACTATTTGAAGTCAGGAAGTGTGATGCCTTCAGCTTTGTTCTTTTCGCTTAGGATTGACTTGGCTATACAGACTCCCTTTGGGTTCCATATGAAGTTTAAAGTGGTTTTTTTTCCAGTTCTGTGAAGAAGGTCAATGGTAGCTTGATGGGGATAGCATTCAATCTATAAATTACTTTGGGCAGTATGGCCATTTTCATAATATTGATTCTTCCCAACCATGAACATAGAATGTTTTTCCATCTGTTTGTGTTCTCTCTTATTTCCTTGAGCAGTGGTTTGTAGTTTTCCTTGAAGAAGTCTTTCACATCCTTTGTTAGTTGTATTCCTAGGTATTTTATACTCTTTGTAGCAATTGTGAATGGGAGTTCGCTCATGATTTGGCTCTCTGTTTGTCTGTTGTTGGTGTACAGGAATGCTTGTGATTTCTGCACATCGATTTTGTATCCTGAGATTTTTGCTGAAGTTGCTTGTCAGCTTAAAGAGATTTTGGGCTGAGATTATGGGGTCTTCTAAATAAACAATCATGTCGTCTGTAAATAGAGACAATTTGACTTCCTGTTTTCCTAATTGAAAACACTTTATTTCTTTTTCTTGCCTGATTGCTGTGGCTAGAACTTCCAATACTATATTGAATAGGAATGGTGAAAAAGGGCATCCTTGTCTAGTGCCAGTTTTCAAAGGGAATGCTTCCAGTTTTTACCCATTCAATATGATATTGGCTGTGGGTTTGTCATAAATAGCTTTTATTATTTTGAGATACATTCCATTGATACCTAGTTTATTGAGAGTTTTTAGCACAAAGCGCTGTTGAATTTTGTTGGAGGCCTTCATTGCATCTATTGAGATCATGTGGTTTTTGTATTTGGTTCTGTTTATGTGATGGACTCCGTTAATAGATTTGCATATGTTGAACCAAACTTGCATCCCAGGGATGAAGCCTACTTGATCATGATGGAAAATCTTTTTGATGTGCTGTTGCATTTGGTTTGCCAGTATTTTATTGAGGATTTTTGCATCAAGATTCATCATGGATATTGGCCTGAAGGTTTCTTTTTTGGTTTGTGTCTCTGTCCGGTTTTGGTATTAGGCTGATGTTGGTCTCATAAACTGAGTTAGGGAGAATTCCCTCTTTTTGTATTGTTTGGAATAGTTTCAGAAGGAATGGTAACAGCTCCTCTTTGTATGTCTGGCAGAATTTGGCTGTGAACCCGTCTGGACCTGGACTTTTTTTTTGGTTGGTAGGCTATTAATTGCTGCCTCAACTTCAGACCTTGTTATTGGTCTATTCAGGGATTCAGCTGCTTCCTGGTTTTGTCTTGGGAGGCTGTAAGTATCCAGGAATTTATCCATTTCTTCCAGATTTACTGGTTTATGTGCATAGAGTTGTTTGTAGTAATCTCTGGTGGTAGTTTGTGTTTCTGTAGAATCAGTGGTGATATCCCCTATAGCATTTTTTATTGCATCTATTCGATTCTTCTCTCTTTTCTTTTTTATTAGTCTGGCTAGCGGTCTATCTATTGTGTTGATCTTTTCAAAAAACCAGCTCCTAGATTTATTGATTTTTTTGAAGGGTTTTTTGTGTCTCTATCTCCTTCATTTCTGTTCTGATCTTAGTTATTTCTTGTCTTCTGCTAGTTTTGAATTTTTTTATCTTGCTCCTCTAGCTCTTTCAATTTTGATGATAGGGTGTCAAGTTTTGATATTTCCTTGCTTCTCATGTGGACATTTAGTGCTATAAATGTACCTTGAAACACTGCTTTAAATGTGTCCCAGAGATTCTGATACATTGTGTCTTCGTTCTCATTGGTTTCAAAGAACATCTTTATTTCTGCCTTCATTTTGTTGTTTATCCAGTTGTCATTCAGGAGCAAGTTGTTCAGTTTCCATGTAGCTGTGTGGTTTTAAATGAGTTTCTTAATCCTGGGTTCTCATTTGATTGCACTGTGGTCTGAGAGACTGTTTGTTATGATTTCAGTTCTTTTGCATTTGCTGAGGAGTGATTTACTTCCAATTAATTATGTGGTCAATTTTAGAGTAAGTGTGATGTGATGTTGAGGAGAATGTATAGTCTGTGGATTTGGGGTTGAGAGTTCTGTAGATGTCTATTAGATCCACTTGGTCCAGATCTTCCTTCAAGTCCTGGATATCCTTGTTGATTTTCTGTTTTATTGATCTAATGTTGACAGTGGAGTGTTAAAGTCTCCCACTATTATTGTGTGGGAGTCTAAGACTCTTTATAGGTTGTTAAGAACTTGCTTTATGTATCTGGGTGTTCCAGTATTGGTTTAGTATATATTTAGGATAGTTAGCTCTTCTTATGGCTTTGATTCATTTACCATTATGTAATGCCCTTTTTTGACTCCTTTGATCTTTGTTGGCTTAAAGTCCATTTTATCAGAGACTAGGATTGCAACCCCTGCTCTTTTTTTGCTCTCCACTTGCTTGGCATATCTTCTAACCCTTTATTTTGAGTCTATGTGTGTCTTTGCATGTGAGTTGGGTCTCCTGAATACAGCACACCGATGGGTCTTGGCTTTTTATCCAGCTTGCCAGTCTGTGTCTTTTGATTGGGGCATTTAGGCTGTTTACATTTAATGTTAATATTGTTATGTGTCAATTTGATCCTGTTATTTTGTTACTGGCTGGTTGTTTTGCCTGTTAGTTGATGAGTTTCTTCATTGCATTGTTGATCTTTACCATTTGATCATTGTTGGTACATTTTTGCAGTGCCTGGTACTGGTTGTTTCTTTCCATGTTTACTGCATCCTTCAGGAGCTCTTGTAAGTCAGGTCTGGTGGTGATGAAATCTCTCAGCAATTGCTTGTTCATAAAGGATTTTATTTCTCCTTCACTTATGAAGCTTAGTTTGGCTGGATATGAAATTCTGGATTGAAAGTTCTTTTCTTTAAGGATGATGAATATTGGCCCCCAGGCTCTTCTGGCTTGCAGGGTTTCTGCTGAGAGATCTGCTGTGAGTCTGATGGGCTTCCCTTTGTGGGTAACCCGACCTTTCTCTCTGGCTGCCCTTAGCATTTTCTCCTTCATTTCAACCCTGATGAATCTGATGATTTTGTGCCTTGGGGTTGCTCTTGCTGAGGAATATCTTTGTGGTGTTCTCTGTATTTCCTGGATTTGAATGTCGGCCTACCTTGCTAGGCTGGAGAAGTTCTCCCGGATAATATCCTGAAGAGTGTTTTCCGGCTTGGATTCGTTCTCCCTGTCACATGCAGGTACACCAATCAAGTGTAGATTAGGGTTTTTCACATAATCCCATATTTCTTGGAGGTTTTGTTCATTTCTTTTCACTCTTTTTTCTCAAATCTTGCCTTCTCCTTTTATTTCATTGAGTTGATCTTCAATCTCTGATATCCTTTCTTCTCCTTCATCAATTTGGCTATTGAAACTTGTGTATGCTTTGTGAAGTTCTCGTGCTGTGTTTTTCAGCTCCATCAAGTCATTTATATTCTTCTGTAGTTATTCTAATTAGCATTTCATCTAATCTTTTTTCAAAGTTTTTAGTTTCTTTGCATTGGGTTAGAACATGTTCCTTTAGCTCAGAGGAGTTTGTTATTACCCACCTTCTGAAGCCTGCTTCTGTCAATTTGTCAAACTCATTTTCCATCCTGTTTTGTTCCCTTGCTGGTGAGGAGTTGTGATCCTTTGGAGGAGGAGAGGAGTTCTGGTCTTTGATGATTTCATCCTTTTTGCACTGGTTTCTTCCCATCTTCATGGATTTATCTACCTTTGATCTTTGAAGTTGGTGATTTCAGATGGGTTGCTGAGTGGACGTTCTTTCTGTTAACGTTGAAGCTATTTATTTTTGTTCTTTAGTTTTCCTTCTAACAGTCAAGCCGCTCTGCTGTAGGACTGCTGGAGGTTCACCCCAGACCTTGCTTGCCTGGGAATCACCTGCAGGCACTGCAGAACAGCAAGGATTGCTGCCTGATCTTTCCTCTGGTAGCTTTGTCCCAGAAGGATACTCGGTAGGTGTCAACCAGAGCCCTCCTGTATGAGGTGTCATTTTGGTTTTGCAGGGGTCAGGGAGCTGCTTGAGGAGGCAGTCTGTCCCTTGTCTGCCTGCAGAGGCACTGCTGGGCTGCCACAGGCTCAGTCTAGCTGCTGTGTAAGCTTCCTCTGGCTTTTCTTTACACAGGTAAGATTAGAACCACCTCAGCAATGGGGGATGCCCTTCCCCCCACTAAGCTCAATCATCCCGGGTCGAGCTCTAACTGATGTGCTGGCTGTGAAACTCTCAAGTGAGAGGGCTTCAGTTTGCTGGTCTTTGTGGGGGTGGGACTTGCCAAGCCCTATCACCTGTCTCCCTGCTTTCAGCTCCCCCTCTTTCTGGGGAGAGGGAAGGTCTGTCCCACAGGCACTCTCGATACTAGTCAAAACATCTGCCCAGATCTGTGCCAACAACCTGTGGTGCCAGCCGGAACTGCCACTCAGATCTGTGCTGGTAACTTGTGGCGCTTTTCATCTCGGCAGGGACCACCAGGCAAAGGCCATGGGAGAAGCACAGTAGCTGAACTGGAATGCTGGAGGGGAAAAGCCCCTGATCCTCCAGCCAGTTACACTTCCCAGGTGAGGCAGTGACACACCCTACCTCACTTTGCCCTCCTTGGGCTACACCCACTGTCCAACCAGTCCCATTAAAATGAATCTGGTACCTCGGTTGGAAATGTGGAGATCATTCTGTGTCGCTCTCACTGGGAACTGCGCTTCGGAGCTGTTCCTATTTGGCCATCTTGGCCCAGCACTCCAATTTTTTTTTTGAGACAGGGTCTTCCTCTGTCACCCAGGCTGGAGGGCAGTGGCACAATCACAGCTTACTGCAGCCTCAACCTCCTCTGTTCAAACGATCCTGCCACCTCAGGCCCCGAGTAACAGGGATTACAGGCACACACCACCATGCCTGGCTACTTTTAAATTTTTTTGTCGAGATGAGGTCTCTCTGTGTTACCCAGGCTGGTCTCAAACTTCTGAGCTCAAGTGATCCACCAGCCTCGGCCTCCCAAAGTGTTGGGATTACTGGCATGAGCCACTGCACCAGGGTGGACATGTAGATTTTTGAATGACCCCTCAGTATGCCACTAATTATTAGTTACTCAGGGGGCATAAGACCACCTGGAGCACTCCTTCCCTCTTGCAGATAGTGGAGAAATCTCCCCGACTGCTGCTGCTTCTCCCCAATGGCCTCTGGGAACCTCCTTTTCTTATGTGAGTCTCCAATTTGGGTAATCAGTCACTGTCAACTAATTTGGTTCCATCCAGTTCCAGTGAATTGGCGTGTACATGGGGGAAGTACCTCCAGTTCTGGGGGAATGGGTGCAGGAAAAGAAGTCCTGACTAAAGACTAGCCTCAGAGTGGGGTATCTATGAGAAAGCTAATAGTATTCCACACTACCAATATTGACATTCTCTTAGCATTCCTTCATTGGGTTATTATGCTAATAGAGTCTCTGTCCCTTTACCTACCTTGATTTAAGTAACAAAACCCCTTCCTATTTTGATAGCTTGAATTTTTGCCGGATCCTGGTTGGGGAAATTCTGAGAAAAAAGATATATTTCTCCCTTTAAATTATTGGCAGTGTGATGTGCTCTGCATGGTGATGGTTGGGACACTCCTTGTTTCTCAGGGTTCTTTTTGTCCTAATACTTTGCATCCCTTTGTTTGATATATATTTCTTTTTTCTTGACTTCTTCACATCTTGACTTAGATGTCAAACTTAACAGATTCCACACAAAATTCATAATGTTCCCAGTCCCCAGTCCTGTGCCTCTCCCATTCTTTCCCATTTCAATAGCTGTCATCCTGATTCACCTTGTTGCTCAGGGCAAAACACTTGGAGTCATCCTTGACCTTCCCTCATACTCCATGCCCAATCCACCAGCAAAATCTGTTAGTTTTAATTGGCTTTATCTTTAGAATATAAACAATCTGTATACTTTTCACTGTCTCCATTGCTCCCATCTTAGTTAACACCACCATCATCTCTCACATAACCTAATGCAGTAGACTTTCAGCAGGGCGCAGTGGCTCACGCCTGTAATTCCAGCACTTTGGAAGGCTGAGGTGGGCAGATCGCTTGAGGCCAGGAGTTTGAGAAAGGCCAGGCCAACATGGCAAAACCCCGTCTCTACTAAAAATACAAAAATTATCTGGATGTGGTGGCATGCACCTGTAATCCCAGCTACTCAGGAGGCTGAGGCACAAGAATCGCTTGAACCTGGGAGGTAGAGGTTGCAGTGAGCTGAGATTGTGTCACTGTACTCCAGCATGGGTGACAGAGTGAGACTCTGTCTCAAAAACAAAAAAACCAGTAACACCACCACCAAAAATCATCTAATGCATAGTCTCCTCTGTGGTCTTCCTGCTTCCACTCTTATTCCCTATGATCCATTCTCTACAAAGAAGCCAGAGGGATGTTTTTAAAAGGTAAATCTGATCCTGTCAATTCCCAGATCAAAACATTCTAATGGCTTTCCATCACAATTAGAAAAAAATACAAAGTTTTGAGCCCAACTTTCTTGGCCTTCCGCAATTTGGCCCTTGGCTACCTCTCTGGCCTAGTATCTCACCATTCTTCCTTTGCTCATCTCATTTTACTGGCATTTCTTGCTTTTTCAAATTGTCAAGCAGTTCTAGGCCTTTGCACTCTGTGTCCTGTCTCTTTAGCCTGTAATATTATCTCCTCAAACACACACATGACTCACATCCTCACTTCATTCAGGTCTGTGCCCTCTGCAGAAGGCCTTCCTAGACCATACCGCCTAAAACAGCACCCACTCTCCGTTACTATCTATCTTATTTACCTGCTCTAATTTTACAACACTCATGATATTGTATTATACATGTAATTATTTGTTTGCAATCTATTTCAAGTTTTGTATAGAGAAAAATGTTGCCTATTTTATTCATTTCCATATTCTCAGCTCCTAGAACAGTGTTTGGCACATCACAAGAACTGCTGTGTAAGCTTCCTCTGGCTTTTCTTTACACAGGTAAGATTAGAACCACCTCAGCAATGGAGGATGCCCTTCCCCCCACTAAGCTCGATCATCCCGGGTGATCGAGTATATCTGGAAAGTCTAGGAGGCAGGTCCACTAGGGAACTATTTGTTTAGAAGCCCAAGGGGCCTCTAAGGGAAGATACATCCTAATTGAATAAAGAATAAACATATAAGGAGGGTTTTCCCAGACCTCAGGGTTGAAGGAGAGAGAAAATTTTCAATACTTCTCTCATGCTGTAATTAATCAGGACGTTTAAAAATAATTAATTACAGAAACTGAATACAACCCAGCTTATGTAAAAAAGGCACTATGTTGGTGCAAAAGGCTAGGAAGGAGAGTGGAATGCTCAAAGGAACCAAGGCTAGGGATTCAACATTGTCAGAACTCTCTGTCTGTATTTCATGTCTGCTTGCCTCTACATCTCTTTTCCCATTTGTCTCACTCTCTCTTGATGTAGACTGGTCTTCTCCATATTGCAAGAAACACAGCTGCCAGCAACCACAGCTTAGCAAAGAGAATTTCTATCTCCCAGAGTCCGTTCATCTATCCCAGGGAACAATTCTAACTGACCTTCCTTGGTAATGTGCCTATAATTTGATCCAATCACTGTTGCTAGGAGAATGGATATTCTGTGTTTGTCCAGGTCTACTTCTCATGCTTATGCTTAAGGTCAGGAGTAGAGTCCATCATCAGTTGAAGGGGAGAGAGAAAGCCTGCTGGAAAGACCAAAAACAAACAAATAAAACAAAACAATACCTACCGGAGGACACTATCTTGGTTATCTTCTGATCTACCTCTCAGATCTCATACCTCAGTCCTAAGTAGAGAGAAGTTTGTAAGAATAAGTACCCATTTAGAGAACTATTTCACTAAAATCTCTGTGGGGTGCTGAGTACACAAAGCCCCATCAGAAGCAAGTGTTTTAGTAGTTTCAGTTGGGTGTGAGGCAGATTGTGACAGCAGCAGCATCAGCAGTCACCTCATTGCATGGATGGCTTTGTTACGGGCATCAGAAGAGGATTATCACCCCAGGGATCTAAAGAGGGAACAGAGGAAATGCTGGAAACCACTGGGGAGGTGAAAGGATTCTGTTAATGAACCTTCAGGACAGACCTCTGGGAGACTCACAGAAATACTTGGGTTGGTGGAAATCTTTGAAGAGGGGACAATACAGGTAGGGACAGAAATAGAGAAATTACTTTGCGTGATTATGTTGTGAACTCGGCTTTGTTTTCAGTCCGTTTCCCAGCTCACAAGGACATCCACCAGCCACAGAAATGCAAGAAATGGGCAGTAAATTACCCAGTGATGCTCAGTCCCCTAGAGGGGGAAGTCACAGAAAGCTGTGAGACTCTGCCTCTCTTGGGAAGCTGGAAAACAGGGCAGAAAGCAAATTGGTACCAGTTCTAGGTTCCACTGGTACAGGCTGGCCGACTATGATGCGGCTGCACCTAGCTGTTCTGATTCAGGAGATACTTTTCCCACTCTGATTTCCTCTTCACTTATTTCCCTCTTCGTGGCTTGAAGCCCAGCCACAGCCCAACAACACTATTAGAATGGGTTTCTCCTGACACTGTCGTTTGCCTGGTTTGGACCTCTGCAGCCTCACTCTTGCCTATCTGTTCAGACTCCAGACTTTGTCTGTGTCCTCCAGTTTGGCTTTATACCCTGGATTTAGACCTTGGCTTCCCTCTCATAACTCACTGTAACCAGCTCCCTGGTAATTCGTTTTAGCTTCCCTATTCACCTGCTGGCACAGCCTGCCTGTGAGTCCTGGCATGTGTTGTTTGGCAGCCACCCATGACCTAGCATTGACAGCATCCTTCCACCTTACTCCTCTTATCACTTGAATTGCTTTCTCTACCCACCCTTAGAATATAAAGATGCTGCTTACATTGATACATAATGTCTTCATATTTCAGCAACTTGTCTGGCTGAAGGAACCTTCATAACCTCCTCTCGCAATCCATTCCACTGTCTAATCACCCTGATAGTCAGAGTTCTTCCTTCTGTCATACCATTTGGTAGAAGCCTGAGTGCTGCTGAACAATAATAATTCTAAATGTCACCCACCCGGGAGAGATGAGAACAATGATCCTCAGAGTATGCACTGCTTGGAATGTGTCCAGAATGTAGAAATACCTGTTTGAAATGGAACCAGTGGTCCCCTGAACATATGTCACTGATAGACCCAGGGATCTATAAGAATCACTCTCTGAGATTATTGGAGTAAAGTGTGGAACCAATGGGGTGACTTTGTGGCTCCTGGTTCTTGAGGAAGAAACTCTCAAAATGAAGGTAGAGAAAGACAACCTGCTGTGGCTGGATGGAGGCAGTGAGACTGCCCAATTCATGCAGTTTGTAAATGCCCAGTCCAGTGCCTGGCAAAAAAAAAAATCTCATTTATTAGTTTTTCCTTCTCTCCATCTTGACTGTCACTGTCCTCCCGCCCAAAACCAGGGCACCCAACTTTTCCTGCTTAGACTACTGCAATAGCTCCTAACTTATTTCTGTGACATCACTCTTGCTCCTTTCTATTCTATTTTCCCCACAGCAGTGAGGAAAGATCACAGAGTGATCTTTTAGAAATGTAAATTAGATCATGTCACTCTCCTGCTTAAAACCCTTCAAAAGCTCTTCATTCCACTTCGAATAAAATTCAAGCTCCTTACCATGGCTTATAAGGTTCTATGAGATCTGGCCTCTGCCTACCTCTTAGACCTTTCCTTTCTACCTTGATTTCTATACTCCAGATACATTGAATTTATTTCATTCCCTCGTACATGCTGATCTCTTCCTTTTCTGGAATGTCTTTCTTTGCACATGTGGTTTCCTCTGCCTGGAATACCCTTTCCTAGGTTTTCTCAAGGCTGGATCCTTCTCAGTTTTTAGTTCTCAGCTAAATGTCACCTCCTTTGGAGAGGCTTTCCCTGCCCACACTTGCTAAAGAAATTCTCTCCGATCTTGTTTAATTCCGTCTTTGGCACTAGTCACAATTACAATTGCTTGATATTTCTATTATTTATTCCATTTTGATCTTCTTTACAAGAAAGTAAGTTCCAAGACATCAATGTCATGCTATCCCCAGCCCTACCACAGTACTTAGCACATAATAAGCATTTATTAAATATATGTTGAACGAATGTTTTTAATAGTAAGTACTGAATATATATTTCTTGAGTGAATGAATGGGTAAAATGTAGAAGGGATCCCATAGACATAACAAAGAAAATAAAGGAATATTCTCAACAACTCTATGCCCACAAATTTGGTAACTTAAGTGAAATGGACCAATTTCTTGAAAGACACATCTACATTTTTCCTTACACAGGGAAAAATAGGTAATCTGAATAGGTCTATATCTATTAAAGAAATAGAATCAATAATTAATAACCTTCCAAAACAAAAAGCACTAGGACCAGATGGGTTCACTGGCAAATTCTAGAAAACACTTTAGGGTGAAATGATACCAATTCTCAACAATCTATTCTGGAAAATAGAACCAGATAAAACTTCCTAAGTCATTCCGTGAGGCCAGCATTACCCTAATATTAAATCCAGACAGAGACATTACAAGAAAGGAAAACAACAGACCAACATTTCTCATGAACATAGATGCAAAAATTCTCAATAAAATATTAGCATATCAAATCCAACAATGTATAAAAACAATATACTATGAATGAGTGGGATTTATTCCTGGTATACAAGGCTGGTTTAACATTAAAAAATCAATTAGTGTAATCCATCGCATCAACAAGCAAAAGAAGAAAAATTATATAATCATATTAATAAATGCTGAAAAAGCATTTGACAACAAAATTCAATGACCATTCATGAAAAAGACTCCCAACAAACCAGGAATAGAGGGGAAATTCCTCAACTTGCTAAAGAACATCTACAAAAACAGGGAAGGAGTGAAGAAGGAGAGGGAGGGAGGAAGGACTGGAGGACTGGAGGGACAGAGGGAGAGAAGGAAAGAGCGAAGGAGAGAGGAAGGAAGGAAGAAGAGAGAGGGAGGGAGACAGGGAAGAAAGAAGAAGGAAGGAAGGAAGGAAGGAAGGGAGGGAGGGAGGGAGGGAAGGAAGGAGAACAATTAATGAAGAACTAGAAGTCATTTTACAGCTAACTTTGGTGGAGTAGATACATTCCATTAAAGTGTGGCGTGATTGCATGTCTCTGGATTCATAGACCCTTCTTATTCCACTGGGAAAGAGATGGCCAGCACATTCACACTGCAGTTTTGGTGACTGATGCTGTGAGTTAGCCCCATCAGAGCTATTTATAATTACCTAGGGATTCTTGGAGTCATGTGTTAGGAAGAAATCAGACTTGTGGAAGAATTCTAAGCACTAGTGAGTGCTGGGGCCAGTGGGGAAAATTTCTTCCAGGCTGTGTGTTCAATCTCATCTTCTGAGACACAGGAAATTGAGGAACAATAGAAAGGAGAATATGGACAAGTTCCAATTCAAGTTTCTGTTGTGCTTAATTGGCATATCTCTGCAAGATGGCTTAGGAGGGAGATAAGCTGTGTGGGCCAGATAGGAGAGAATGAGACCTAGTTCTAGTCTCATAACCCTCAGATAGTTGGCGTTGTTTTCAGCCAGAGTCACAGTTGTAGGCTGAGGCAATGGCAGAGGTTAGCTAGGGAAGTGTCCTTAGTCCCTCATTACTTCTATTGGCTTTTCCCTCCTCACTCTAACATGCACAAGTGAAGTTTTAACGTTAAACATAAACAAAAGCAGCTTTGGAAAACATCATGCTGAATAAAAACCTTTGCTTGCTTTGCCAATACAGCCTCAAAACAAAATCCCTACCTCCTCCCCCTTCAACCACAGGATTCCCCACAACCCAAACCTATCATCTATGTAGACATTATAAAGCTGCGACAGGCAGAAAAGAGCCAACTTCATTGACTCAGTTCAGATTGGGTTTTTTTTTTTTTTCTCTCCAAGCAAAATCTTGGTGCGCCTCCTAACTGGTCAGTGTCCTTTATCCTGCAGAGGCCCCTTCCCCTTATATGTCAGTACGAAGTCCAATTCTGGGACTTGCTTGGTGAGACTGCACTGGGGAGAATTTGTTGTAAAGCCACTGCCGGGGCCGATCCCTCCCACCCTTGCCATCCAGACCCTAGGGGAGGGCATTTCAGTGGTAGAAAACATAGTCCTAGTTTCTCTCAGATTTTGAAGTCTGTAAAGTGGTGTGGACTCCCTCGGGCTATAAGACAAGTTTATAAACATAAGATGTTATTATCTCACTGTTAAACAATACCACAATTGGGTTTTATTTGAATAAATGAATCAGCTTTCTTCACGCTGCTGCAAGTTCTCAAACGAGGTGCCAAACTTCATTTTTAGTGCCTGTTGAATAAACAGCTCACTCAGCTGCCTTTTTCCTAGCAGAAACTTTCAACTTTCCATTTCGTCACCCCCAATTCTGGTAGAGCCTAGGTAGCCAAAAGCAGTCAGCCTCCTCTTTCTACCTGACAGAGTGACAGCTCTGGCACAGGGGTTTCATTTCCAGTTCATAGGCCCACAGACAGCTTGAGGTTGGTGTAGTCCTAAATCATTCTGATGGAAACATCAGAACATAACAGATGCTTCCTGGATTAGCTTCACAGTTTCTTTAACCCAGGACTCTTTTCTGTAATGGTCAGGACTACCATATAGGGTCCAGCAGATTGGTCAATGCATGACATCCAGCTGAGGAAATGAGTGTAATTCTAATGTATGTTGGTCAGCTGTTTCCCTGCTGAAGGGGTCTCTAGGTGTGTGTCATAAGAGGACCGAGCTGCCATTGATAGCTCAACCTTCATGGTAAAATAATGTGGTGGAGGGGAAGTAGAGACCCACTCTGACGTGAAATAGCTGTACAACCCGAGTAGCCCTCTCATTCACATCTCCAGACCTCCACTTCCTCATCTGGAAATGGAGTAGCTGATTTTTGAAAAGTGCTGCTGAGATGCACAACTACAGGGGGTACCATTTACATTGTCCCTGAAGGAACATGAGGTTTAAACCGCCTCCATAGCCCCAACTAGATGATGGCAGAGCTAACTATTCCCCTTTTGATGTGTCTAAGCCAAATGCTGCCCTTCCCCTCAGACTCTCTCTCACATCTAGAAGGCAGTTGGCCCAGCTCTCCATCTTCTTGGTACACAGTGCTCATCCCTTCTATACCCTCATTGTATATCCTTTGTGCTGTACATAAACTCTTAACATTCTCATTTATTTATTTCCCTTATTAGATTGATTTCTTCCAAGAAAGCCTCCACTAGGGGATATAGAATAGGCTATTTTTTTTTTTTTTTGGGAAAGAGTCTCGCTCTGTTGCCCAAGCTGGAAAGCAGTGGCACGATCTCAGGTCACTGCAACCTTTCCCTCCCAGGCTCAAGTGATTCTCATGCCTCAGCCTTCTGAGTAGCTGGGATTATAAGTGTGCACCACCATACCTGACTAATGATTTTGTATTTTCAGTAGAGATGGGGTTTCGCCATGTTGCCCAGGCTGATCTTGAACTCTTGGCCTCAACTGATCTATCCACCTTGGCCTCCCAAAGTACTGGGATTATAGGCCTGAGCCACCACACCCAGCCAGGTTCCTATTACCACCTGTCTGCATATTAGCCCCACTGCCCATCTACCAAGTACCCCACACATGGAGTCAATGTGGCTTCTTTAGCCAGTTAGAGGCTTTTAAGCCTGTTGGTCCCTCTTTCTCTCTCTTAAAATTTAACTTTGAAGAAAAAGGTTGGGGTGGGGGTTACCTGAGAGACCTCTAGAAATCACCCATTTCCCATCTAGTCTTCTCTTTGGCTCTAAAAGGTCCTGTATTGATACCCCCTCATTACAGAGGTGGAGGGGTAGAGGGGAAGAGAGTAGCTGATATCTAATATCTCTTTTGTTTCTACTTCCCATGAAAACATCCTCGTTGCCCTTAGTAACCAGCTATGCATGAATGTATGAAAGCATCTAACCCTTTAAAAGGAGTATTTATACATACATACCTTCAGCTTACACTAACTCTTGAGGATAATGATTTCCATACATTTGTTTCCTGTTGCATAAAATCACATTAATTTGTGTTTCTCTAAACATACCTCTTTCAAAACCTCAAGTGGGCTCTAATAAAGTCTCCTAGATTTAGTGACCACATCTACATTCACTATCTCTATAAGCCTTCCCCAGCTCTATTTTCCCTACATACAGAATTCTGGGGCAGATGTTCTTTGTGCAAGAGGAGAAATAGGTCTTCCTGAAGAAATTCAGTATTTGGTTGACTGCCTTGACCATAGTGGTAGGTGGCTTAACTGGCTTTTTTTTAAAATCCTCAAAAACATTCTCTACGGAAGAGTGCTCATTTCAACATTTTGCAGTCATCCCCCCCAATTTCTTCCCTCTTAGCTAATGTTGAAGTGAATTTTGAAAAGGAGGAAATATACCCCAAACAATTTAAACAACTATCCTGGATCTTGGAGATCCTTTCAAGATCTATATTTCCTCCTTCCAAGATCTTTATTTCTTACTAGATTGTGAAAGGTTCTTTGGCTGCAGTCCAAAAGCACTTAACTCTTAGGGAGGTGGTGTTTTCACCTGAGAACCTAGAGAAGCATGGAGCCTAGAAAAGATCATCCACTGTGTTAGTCCATTTTGCATTACTATAAAGGAATATCTGAAACTGGGTAATTTATAAAGAAAAGAGGTTGTTTTGGCTCACAGTTCTACAGTCTGTTCAAGCATGGTGCCAGCATCTGCTCAGCTTCTGGTAGGCCTCAGGAAGCTTTTACTCATGACAGAAGGTGAAAGGGAGCCAGAATGTCACCCAGTGAGAGGGTGAGCAAGAGAGAGAAAAGCCAGGAGGTGCCAGGCTATTGTAAACAACCAGATCTGGTGTGAGCTGATAGACTGAGTATTCACTCACTACTGCTAGGACAGCACCAAGCCATTCATGAGGGATTTGCCCCTTGACACTAACACCTCCCACTAGGCTCCCCTCCAACATCCAACACTGAAAGTCACATTTCAACATGAGATTTGGAGGGAACAAAACTACCAAACTATATTATCCACCATCCAGAAAAGATTCCCCATTAGAACATGTGCAGCTGGGGGCCTGGCACAGTGGCTCACGTCTGTAATCCCAGCACTTTGGGAGGCCAAGGCAAGCAGATCACTTGAGGTCAGGAGTTCAAGACCAGCCTGGCCAACATAGGGAAACCCTGTCTCTACTAAAAGTAAAAAAATTAGCCAGGAGTGGTGACACACTCCTGTAATCCCAGCTATTTAGGAGGCTGAGGCAGGAGAATTGCTTGAACCCAGGAAGTGAAGTTTGCAGTGAGCCGAGATCATGCCACTGCATTCCAGCCTGGGCAGCAGAGCAAGATTCCAGCTCAAATAAATAAATAAATAAATAAATAAATAAATAAATAAATAAAAGAACATGTGCAGTTGGCAAACCTAGTGCAAAGAACAAAGAGTGCTCTGCAGAAAAAAGAACCAGGCTGGTATACAAAGGATTTGTGCCTGGTGCTGCCCAATACTGTTGGATTGTTATGTGCCTCTTTATTACCTCTGCCTTTCCATCTTTTTTATGGGAAAGTATAAGAACAAATGATACGGCAAAAATAAATAGCTATTCATAATTCCTACCTCATTTTAAAGAGGATGGCTACTGGCACATGGAAGAAAGATTCTTAATCCTGTTGAGGCCTTGATGGATTGACCTGCTAGATGCTCTATCTAATAGAGGGAGAAGAAATTGCAGGAGAGGTAGGGACACAATCTAGGGTGGAGGAAGGAAAAATGAGCATAAAAGGAAGGATGGGAAGAAGAATGTAAGAGGACTGGCAGATACTGAAGTGCTCCCTGCTGTGACCCCTCCCTGGCATCCTCCCAAAACATCAGTGAAGGTTATCCAGACTTGCTGAACACTGAGTGTAAGAAGATTTCTCTTGGAAATCAAAGAGGAACTAAGGTTGTGTCTGGTGATCCAAGGGAATCAAAAACACATGCAGATGCAGAAGCCAGAAGCAGAGTAGGAAGCAGAGGAAAAGAAGCTTTTAAGATGACACACTTCCCTTCCATCACACTGAGCTGCTCTTTGTGGCCTTCAGTGTTCTTTCCTGCCAAGAAACTATGGTCAGGCCTACCCACTTGGTCAGATTTCCCTAACCTGAAATCTCCAGGAAAAGAGCCTGGAGTACCACTCCCTTTCCTTCCATAAGCCACCACCCTTCCCTCCCCACTCCACACACACACTTGGAGCTCTGTTTAAAGAAAGAATGAGAGAAACATAGGGCAAAAGACTCTGTAACACCCTTTCTCTTGCACAAATGTGCACACTGGCCTTAATTTACTTGACTAAGGGAAGCCACTCTAGAGATTTTGTTTCATAATAAAATGAAATGAAATAAAAATAAAATAAATGAAAACAAATAAGAATCTGCAAGCTGAGGTGACATGCAGATTAAGCTATAATTTTTTTAAATGCCACCTCACAAGTCCCCAGAACTTCTCAATGAAGCTCATGTGGTTTTCAGATTTTGAGACACCTCTCCCTTGGATTCATTTTTTCACCTACAGATTTGGCTAGTGCTGGGGTCATGGGTGCAGGGTAGACAGATCAGTATTTATGAGGAAATCTCCTATCTTGCTCCTTGGAACAAACAGGTCACTGAGCAGCAGCCAAAATCTGCTGCTGCACTGAGCTTAAGACCTGGGCCTAGTGATCCTGCTGGCCTCTCCTTTCCTGGGTACTGTGTATCAGGTGCACCAGCAGCATTTCTTCATGCCAGGGCTGAGACATTAAAATTAAGTAGTGCAACCATGCCTACTGCAGAAATCAAAAGGGAAGGGCAGTCTTAAACAGGAAGGACTCAGCAACAGCTTCAGCTGCCTGTCCTCCTGCTCCTGTCTTCCACTCTCCATCTGCTCCTCCTCCACCTCCACAGGATTTCCCCAGAATTCTGAACTGAGATGAATGCTGCCACCCTGGCACCTGGCCTCTGAGAAGCCACTATTTCCCTACCTAAGCTGGCCAGTTGTGGATAAATCCCTCAGTTCCTCAGAGATAAGATTGGAATTAGAAGTCAAATGCAAATGCATAGAAATGGAGGTGCTGACAGCACAGGCATCTTCAAGAGAATCCACAAAAATTTATTCAGAGCTTATAGGCCACCCAGCCCCAGTTCCTTTTCCTCACTAAAACCTTACTTTGCACAAAGGGTAAATGTTTGGTCAAGCCACTCAGACCTCCAGCCCAAAAGTCTTTTGAGTTTGTGAAACAGTAATTGAATGAGGAAGAGACGATGCCTGCAGAGAAAAGAGGTAAGGGCATTTATATATATATGATCCTTAACTGAATGTATCCACTACCACCATAAATGAGCCCTAATACCTTGTGATATTAATGCCACCAGTTGAAGCGAGAAATATTTTTCATTCTTGCAGTTAAGGGCCCAGCTGACTCAACTGGTTTGGCTCTGGTCCCCATCCTGTGTGCAGCCTGATTTGCCCTTGGATTGGCTGATGGATAGACATCAGCAGAGCTCCTTGGCCAGTTTTTTGTTTTGAGCTTTACCTCTGTGGCAGAAGGATTAATCTGTTCAGAGAGAGTTTGTTTTTGGCTTTGGAAACAGCCATACTCCTCTCCTCTGGGAATGATGGGTTGTTTCAGAAATGAGAGCTTCAAAGAAAGCTCTTATTGGATCTGGACTTGGGCCACTCCTGCAACCATTTGTTTCATCTGGCCCATCACTTTGTTTGCTGCCACCTACAGATAGGAAACATTGCCTGGTACTGAAATCTGCAGGCCCCTTGCCGATCGTCAAAAGTGTTAGAGCCTATCTTCTAGGAACTGATGTCTACTGATGATTGCAATATTGAGACATGCACAGACGATGAATAAATGCTGTTAACCTGTGAAAAATAGTCAGCCCAGAGCTCTGGACTGATGGGGGCCTGAATACGCTAACTGTAATCTGCCTATACCAGGAAACCCAACATATAGTCGTGACTCAAAAATGAGCCATGCGGAACTGAGACCTGTCACCAAATTGTAGAATGTAAGCATCCCATAAGCACTCACAAAGAGGAAAAGCACAGTAGGTATTTTTAGTGTATCTTCTGGGAAATTAGCAGAGAGACATGTCTCCAAAATCTACCTTGAACCCCTCATGTGAATTAGGCAATACCATAACTGGTCAGCAGGAAGGACAGGGTAATATAATGGTTAGAAGCTTGGGCTTGCTCTGAGACAGATGGGATTCAAAATTCTATTGAAGCATTTGAACAAGATTTCTTTTTGAAAGTCAAAGAAGAGAGTAAGGTTGTGCCTCACTTAACTTACTTAAACTCTCTGAGTCTTCATTTTCCCATTTATAAAATGGGGATAGTAATAGTACTACCTGTTGGGAGTTTCGGATAAGATAATTAAGATAAATATTTAGCATAACTCTTGGCACAATGTAAGATTCACAAAACACAAATTGTTACCGTTTATAAGGTTCAGGAAACCCATTAACCCATAGCAGATTTTGGTCACTGCTTCTAATGCCAAAGAGTATGGATTTTTAGGCCTCCAGAATTCCAGTTTAGACTAATATGCCCCAACATTGAAACGCAGTACCCAATCATAGGGGGATCAGAATTTCAAATTAGATCTGGGGATGTATTAATCAGGGTTCTCCAGAGAAACAGAACAAATAGGATAGAGATATGGATCATAGACAATAAATAGACATAGATATGGATAGTGATAGAGATAGAAATAGAGAAAGAAATTTCTCTTAAGGGATTGGCTTCCATAATTATGGAAGCTGAGAAGTCACAAGCTCTGCAGTTGGCAAACTGAAGACCCAGGAGAGCTGACAATGTAGTTCCAGTCTAAAAGATGGCCAGCTTGAGACTCAAGAAGAATCAGTGTTCAAATGTTAATATCATCCAGACACACCCTCACAAACACACCGAGAACAGGATTTGACCAAATGTCTCCATATCCTGGGGCCCAGTCAGGGTGACATATATAATAAAATTAACCATCACAGGGAACATATGCTAAACCCTTGCTAGTCAAAGTGTGGTCTGTAAACCAGCAAGCAGCACCATCATCTCCTGGGAGCTAGTTAGAAATGTGGAATCTCAGGCCTCACCTCAGACCTTTTGAATCAGAATCTAAATTTTAACAAGAGTTCCAGATGATTCATATGCACATTGGAGCTTGAGAAGTTTTGAGCTAAAACAAAAAGCTGTGATTTCCAAAGTGTAGTTCTTGATGAATCAGTAGTATCAGCATAGGTGACGATAGGCTTGTTATAAATGTGGATTCATGAACCTTATCTCAACTTAACTGACTAAGCATCTATGGGAATGAGGTCTGGGAAATTTTTAACAAGCACATTAAATGTTGAGAAACACTGAGTTACAACTAGAGTCCCTTCTCCATAAGGATCAAATAAGCTGAGGCCTGAACAATAGGATGTTCTTTCAAATCAATAGTTTGGTTTATTTAAGCTGATGACAGATTTGACTCCACCATTACTCTCTTCTCTGAGTTCTTTGATGCTTATGACCTTGTTACTGGTCACGTATTTGGGGCATTCAGCCAGGAGATCCTGCTGCGTATCCCAGATGGTCCAACTTTCCATCAGACTCTAAGCTCCACAGTCACTATTCCCACCTCCCAGAAATGACCAGTCCCCACAAGGGATTTTTGACCTGGCCCAGGGAAGGTATTGGAGTCAGTGTTAGAGGAAGAGAAGTATCTGGTATGGACAGTGGATGGGAGCTGAAATGATTTTAAGACCCTCTCACCCCACAATTCAATCGAAATTATTTCTCCAACACACACACACACACACACACACACACACACACACACACGCGATGGTTATCTGCCCCTGAATAAAACTGAATGGCTTGATTGTGACCCTGGGTCCCCCACACATATTCAGGTATAATTCTATTAGCAGAGTTCATCCTGTCTCCTGCCTTTTTGGAGAAGACGGGACCAATTTGAGTGATCTGTATATATATAGATCTGGGATTACATTTTTATTGGCTCATAAAAGATACAGGGCTTTACAAGACTAAGAATTTTTCAAGGACTTTGCTGTTTTAAGTATCAGATATATTACTGTTGTTTGTAGGAGACTGCTTAGAAATTGCCTTGATATATTTTTGACAGCCAATGTATGTAAATGTGTGTGTGTATTTACAGGCATGTATGTATTTACAGTCATGTGCACATATTTCTTTAAGAATATTCATGCTTTGCACCATGAGTTTGTTTGCTTCTTCTTTTCTTTTTCTTTTTCTTTTTTTTCCTCACTCTGTTGCCCAGGATGGAGTGCAGTGGTGTGACCTCAATTCATTGCAGCCTCGACCTCCCAAACTCAAGCATTCCTTCTACGTGCCACCATGCCTGGCTAATTTGTGTGTTTTAGTAGAGATGAGGTTTCGCCATGTTTCCCAGGCTGTTCTCAAACTCCCAAGTTCAAATAATCCACCTGTCTCAGCCTGCTAGAGTGCTGGGATTATAAGTGTGAGCCACTGCACCTGGCTATTTTTCTTGTTATGTACTCTTTTTTTTAATACTTAAAGTTCTGGGATACATGTGCAGAATGTGCAGGTTTGTTACATAGGTATACACGTGCTATGGTGGTTTGCTGCACCCATCAACCTGTCACCTACATTAGGTATTTCTCCTAATACTATCCCTCCCCTAGTCTCCCATCCCTGAACAGACCACAGTGTGTGATGCTCCCCTCCCTGTGTCCATGTGTTCTCATTGTTCAACGCCCACTTATGAGTGAGAACATGTGGTGTTTGGTTTTGTTCCTGTGTTAGTTTGCTGAGAATGATGGTTTCCAGCTTCATCCATGTCCCTGCAAAGGACATAAACTCATCTTTTTTATGACTGCACAGTATTCCATGGTGTATATGTGCCACATTTTCTTTATCCAGTCTATCATTGATGGGTATGTGGGTTGGTTCCAAGTCTTTGCTATTGTGAATAGTGCCGCAATAAACATACATGTGTATGTGTCTTTATAGTAGAATGATTTTTTTTTTTTTTTTTTTTTTTTTTTGAGACGGAGTTTCGCTCTTGTTACCCAGGCTGGAGTGCAATGGCGCGATCTCGGCTCACCGCAACCTCCGCCTCCTGGGTTCAGGCAATTCTCCTGCCTCAGCCTCCTGAGTAGCTGGGATTACAGGCACGCGCCACCATGCCCAGCTAATTTTTTGTATTTTTAGTAGAGACGGGGTTTCACCATGTTGACCAGGATGGTCTCGACCTCTTGACCTCGTGATCCACCCGCCTCGGCCTCCCAAAGTGCTGGGATTACAGGCATGAGCCACAGTAGAATGATTTATAATCCTTTGGGTATATACCCAATAATGTGATTGCTGGGTCAAATGCTATTTCTGGTTCTAGGTTCTTAAGGAATCACCACACTGTCTTCCACAATAGTTGAACTGATTTACAGTCCCACCAACAGTGTAAAAGCATTCCTATTTCTCCACATCCTCTCAAATATCTGTTATTTCCTGTCTTTTTAAAGATCACAATTCTAATTGGTGTGAGATGGTATCTCATTGTGGTTTTGATTTCCATTTCTCTAACGACCAGCGATAATTAGCTTTTTTTCATGTTTGTTGGCTGCATAAATGTCTTCTTCTTCTTCTTTTTTTTTTTTTTTTTTTTTTTCATTTGTTTTGTTTTGTTTTTGAGACTGAATCTCACTCTGCTGTCCAGGCTGAAGTGCAGTGGTGCAATCTCGGCTCACCACAACATCTGCTCCTGGGTTCAAGTGATTCTCCTGCCTCAGCCTCCCAGGTAGCTGGGACTATAGACACATGCCACCATGCCCGGCTAATTTTTCTATTTTTAGTAGAGAGGGAGTTTCACTATGTTGACCAGGCTGGTCTCGAACTCCTAAACTCATGATCTGCTCCCCTCAGCCTCCTAAAGTGCTGGGATTACAATCATGAGCCACCGCACCCAGATAATGTATTCTGAGAAGTGTCTGTTCATATTCTTTGCCCACTTTTTCATGGGTTTGTTTATTTTTTTATCATAAATTTGTTTAAATTCCTTGTGGATTCTGGTCTATATATCTGTTCCACTGGTCTATATATCTCTTTTGGTACCAGTACCATGCTGTTTTGCTTACTGTAGCCTTGTAGTTATATATAGTTTGAATTCTATATATCCTTGTATCCTTGTATAGTTTGAATTCAGGTAGCGTGATGCCTCCAGCTTTGTTCTTTTTGCTTAGGATTGTCTTGGCTGTGCGGACTCCCTTTTGGTTCCATATGAAGTTTAAAGTGGTTTTTTCCAGTTCTGTGAAGAAAATCAATGATAACTTGATGATAATAGCACTGAATCTATAAATTACTTTGGGAGTATGGCCATTTTCACGATATTGATTCTTCCTATCCATGAGCATGGAATATTTTTCCATTTGTTTGTGTCCTCTCTTATGTCCTTGAGCACTAGTTTGTAGTTCTCCTTGAAGAGGTCCTTCACATTTTTGTAAGTTGTATTCCTAGGTATTTTACTCTCTTTGTAGCAATTGTGAATAGGAGTTCACTCATGATTTGGCTCTCTGTTTGTCTGTTATTGGTGTATAGGAATGCTTGTGATTTTTGCACATTGATTTTGTATCCTGAGACTGCTGAAGTTGCTTATCAGCTTATGAAGATTTTGGGCTGAGATGATGGGGATTTCTCAATATACAATCATGTCATCTACAAAGAGAGACTATTTGACTTCCTCTCTTCCTATTTGAATACCCTTTATTTCTTTCTCTTGCCTGATTGCCCTGGCCAGAACTTCCAATACTGTGATGAATAGGAGTGGTGAAAAAGGGCATCCTTGTCTTGTGCAGGGTTTCAAAGGGAATGCTTCCAGCTTTTGCTCACTCAGTATGATATTGGTTGTGGTTTTGTCATAAATAACTCTTATTTTGAGATACGTTCCATCAATACCTAGTTTGTTGAGAGTTTTTAGCATGAAGGGGTGTTGAATTTTATCGAAGGCCTTTTCTGCATCTATTGAGATAATCATGTGGTTTTTGTCATTGGTTCTGTTCCTGTGATGGTTTACATTTATTGATTTGCGTATGTTGAACCAGACTTGCAGCCAAGGAATGAAGCTGACTTGATCGTGATGGATAAACTTTTTGATGTGCTGCAGGATTCAGTTTGCCAGTATTTTATGGAGGATTTTCACATCGATGTTCATCAGGGATATTGGTCTGAATTTTCTTTTTTTCTGTTGTGTCTCTGCCAGGTTTTGGTATCAGGATGATGCTGGCCTCATAAATTGAGTTAGGAAGGAGTCCCTCTTTTTCTATCATTTAAAATAGTTTCAGAAGGAATGGTACCAGCTCCTCTTTGTACCGCCTCTGGTAGAATTTGGCTGTGAATCCGTCTGTTTCTGGGCTTTTTTTGGTTGGTAGGCTCTTAATTACTGCCTCAATTTCAGAACTTGTTATTGATCTATTCAGGGATTCGACTTCTTCCTGGTTTAGTCTTGAGAGGGTGTATATGTCCAGGAATTTATCCATTTCTTCTGGGTTCTATTTTATTTGTGTAGAGGTGTTTCTAGTATTCTCTGATGGTAATTTGTATTTCTGTGGGATCAGTGGTAATATCCCCTTTATCATTTTTTATTGTGTCTATTTGATTCTTTTCTCTTTTCTTCTTTATTAGTCTGGCTAGCAATCCGCCTATTTTGTTAATCTTTTCAAAAAACCAGCTCCTGGATTTATTTTTTATTCTGGATTTATTTATTTTTTGAAGGGATTTTCGTTTCTCTATCTCCTTCAGTTCTGCCCTGATCTTAATTATTTCTTGTCTTCTGCCAGCTTTTGAATTCATTTGCTCTTGCTTCTCTAGTTCTTTTAATTGTGATGTTAGGGTGTTGATATTAGATCTTTCCAGCTTTCTCCTGTGGGCATTAAGTGCTATAAATTTCCCTCTAAACACTGCTTTAGCTGTGCCCCAGAGATTCTGGTACATTGTGTCTTTGTTCTCATTGGTTCCAAAGAACTTATTTCTTTCTGCCTTAATTTGATTATTTACCCAGTAGTCATTCAGGAGCAGGTTGTTCAATTTCCATGTAGTTGTATGGTTTTGAGTGAGTTTCTTAATACTGAGTTCTAATTTGATTGCACTGTGGTCTGAGAGACTATTTGTTATGATTTCCATTCTTTTGCATTTGCTGAGGAGTGGTTTACTTCCAATTATGTGGTCGATTTTAGAATAAGTGCAATGTGGTGCTGAGAAGAATGTATATTCTGTTCATTTGATGTGGAGAGTCCTGTAGGTGTCTATTAGGTCAGCATAGTCTAGAGCTGAGTTCAAGTCCTGGATATCCTTGTTAACTTTCTATCTCGTTGATCTGTCTAATACTGACAGTGGGTTGTTAAAGTCTCCCACTACTATTGTGTGGGAGTCTAAGTCTCTTTGTAGGTCTCTAAGAACTTGTTTTATGAATCTGGGTGCTCCTGTATTGGGTGCATATATATTTAGGATAGTTAGCTCCTCTTGTTGCATTGATCCCTTTACCATTATGTAATGCCCTTCTTTGTCTTTTCTTAATCTTTGTTGGTTTAAAGTCTGTTTTATCAGAGACTAGGATTGCAACCCCTGGTTTTTTTTTCTTTCCATTTGCTAGGTAAATAGTCCTCCATCCCTTTATTTTGAGCCTATGTGTGTCTTTCCACATGTGATGGGTCTCCTGAATATAGCACACTTATGGGTCTTGGCGTTATGCACTCTTTTTAGGGCCTAGGAATTGTGAAAATTAAATAATAATCTTTAAATAACTTCTAGGCTCATGGGGTCCATTAAGTAACTGGGAGGGGGAAAGTACAGGGGCTGTGTCCCCAAAGTTAGTAACAAGTGCACCCCAAGTGTGAGGAGATCTCGGGGACTCCAAGAAGGTAGATAATCCCTTTGCATATAGATTTGGATCCCTACTAAAATGAAAATACTCTTGGAATTTTTACTTTTTAGTTATCAGTGGATAACTAAATACTCAGAATGGATATACAAATATCTCAGAATGGATATACAAAACCCACTCTTTCAACAAGTATTTTTTTTAGCTTTGCCAGGCAAAAGTTTAAAGGGGGAGTTAGAAATACAAGGGGGAGAAGGAATAAGAAAAAACCCCAGAGAAGAATTGGAATAAGGAAAAAGGAGAGACTGAGTACTTAGGCTCCTTCTTGACTGGAATGCTCATTCATTCATTCAACAAACGTTTTTTGAGTATCTACTATTTGTGAGACACTAGACACTAGGCACTAGAGATACAGCAATGAATGTGAACAAAACAGACGAAAATCTCTGTCTTCATGTATCTTACATGACAGCGCAGAGAGATAGGTGATAAAGTAACTATGAAAATATATAGTATAGTAGATTGTTGTAAATGCTATGGAAAAAATACAGCTGGATATGAGGAGCGAAATGTCAGAAGTTGCAATTTTTAAATGCAGGAGGGGCAGAGAAGGCCTTGCTGAGAATGTGGCATTTGAGTTAAGACTTAAAGGTGAGGAAGTAAGGAAGATGAATGGTTGCAGGAAGAACTTCAAAGGCAGAAGGCAATAGCAAGGATAAGGGTCCTGAGATGGGACTCTAGTTGGCATGTCCACAGAAAAGTGCAGAAACCAGTGTGACTGGAACAGAATGAGTAGCCGGAGGTAAGGTTGGAGAGGGAAGGGCAGAGCAGGAGATCAGATCATGAGGACCTGGCAGGCCATTGGAAGGATTTAAGCTTTTATTCAGAGTGAGGTGGAAAGCTGTTGGAGGGTTGTGAACAGATTTGAGTTTATCAGACCATTTCTTTAAATTTAAGAATATTATATATATACATATATAACACACACACACACACACACACACACACAATCAAAAGATCAAGCAGTTCATAACTGAAAAGTAAAACTCTCCCGTCCATCATCCCATCTATCCCTAGATCCTTTCTCCAAAGATAAATACTATTTTTAGTATGTTGAATAAACTTCAAGAAAAAAAATGTATTATATATATGTATATATGGAGAGAGAGAAAAAGGGAAAGAAAGAGGCATATTTTCTGTTTTTATTTACACAAATGGAATCATACTTTTTACACAGTTCATAGCTTCATGGTTTATCCAAATAGGCCCATATAAATATGTCTCATCTCTTTCTTTTTAATGACTGCATAATGACAGTGCATAAGTATATCATCATTTATTAAAGCAATTTCTAATTGATGGATATTTAAGTTGTTTCTAGGGTTTTTTTTTCTGTTATAAACTGTGGCTGCAATGAATATCCTGATAAATGCCCCTTTAAGCACAACAATAATAACAACAGCTAATGCTTATTGAGCGCTTACTATGTGTTAGGCACTATGCTAAGCACTTTACATGCCTTATCTCATTTTATTTTTACAAGAACTCTATGAGGTCAGTACTCTTATTATCTTCATTTTGCAGATGAGGAAACTGAGGCTTAAAGAGGTGAAGGAACTTTCCTAAGGTCACAAAGCTAAGTTGTAGAGACAGAAATTGAACGTAGACAGTCTCACTCCAGAGCCTGTGTTCTTAATCACTATGCAATATAAGTAGAGTTGCTAGGTAGAGGATATGTACACTAAAAGTTGTAGGTGCTAAATTGCCTACTCCCCTATACTTTCATCAACACTGGATATGACCAATCTCTTTAAAATTTTGCCAGGATGCTTGGTTAAAAAAAATAGCATCTTGCTGATTTGATTTGCATTTATTTGTTTATAAGTAAGGCTGAACTTTAATAATATGTCTATTTGCCATTTGCATCTCTCTTTTTTGAGACAAGAGTTTTGCTCTTGTTGCCCAGGCTAGTGTGCAATGGTGCAACCTCAGCTCACTGCAATTTCTGCCTCCTGGGTTCAAGCAATTCTCCTGCCTCAGCCTCTGGAGTAGCTGGGATTACAGGCATCTGCCACTATGCCCAGTTAATTTTTTTTTAGAGACAGGGTTTCACCATGTTGACCAGGTTGGTCTAGAACTTCTGACCTCAGGTGATGCACCTGCCTTGGCCTCCCAAAGTGCTGGGATAACAGGCGTGAACCACCACACTTGGCCTGTATTTATTTTTATTTAAACTGCCCATTCATATTATTTGCTCATTTGTTTCTGGGTTGTTGGTGTTCTTCTTTTGATTTGCTTGAGCTCTCTGGAAATTAAGGAAATTGTAAGTTTTGCAAATATATTGTAGTTTGTCATTTGTCTTTTGACTTTGTTTTTGTATTTTTTTGCTGTGGCAAGGTTTTAAATGTTTATGTAGTCACATTTATCCAATTTTTAAGGTTTTTGAATTTGTTGCCTGCTTAGAAAGGCCCACCCCTTTCCAGGATTGTATATATTTAAATTCTCCAATACTTTCTTCATGTATTTTTAATGTTTTATTTTTATATTAAAATGTTTGATTAATCCATAATTAATTCTGGTGTAAAAAGTTAGAGAATTCAGCTAGCTTGTTGTACAAGTATAATTTTTGAATAATTCATCTTCCCCCTCCCTTGATTTGCTATGCCATCTTTAAAATATACTAATTTCCCATATGTATTTAGGACCGTTAATAGACATTGATCTATTTTTTTCTCTAGAACCCAACTGTTTTAATGTAGTATCAAAATGTGTTTCAATATCTGATAGGCCTTATTCCTCTTTAATGCTATTTTCAAGAATTGTTTTGGATTTTATTCATTCTTTTCCCCCTAGGTTTCAGTTTCCCCTTTTCCCTTCTCTCCCCAACCAAGAACAGCAGCTATTCCCCTGGTTTATTGATATTGTCTGAGTTCTGTTCATTTGTTCAACAAATATTTACTGAGAATTGCCAATTGACAGATACCGTGTTACAGACTAGAGATATAAAAGTAAATAAGGACGCAGTCTTTGTCCTCACAAAACTCATAGCCCACTGGGGGATATCTGTACCTATAACTCAACAGATAACTACAACACAATTTATTCACTGCATTTCCTGAAAGATACATGAGTACTGTGGGTCCCTGGCAGAAAAGTAACTAATCTAGACTTTGGAGGAGGTGGTACATGAGCTCACCCTTGAAGAACTAGGAATAATAGGAGTAAACTAGATAAAGGGGAAAGAAATGGGAGTGTGTTTCAGGGAAAGTAAGCCTCTTGTGCAAAAGATCAGAAACATGATAAGTTCAACAAACCACAAAGAGTAGATAGCTGTAGTTAAAGTGTAAGTTACGTGGGAAGTGTTGGGGTGGGGTGAGAGATGTGACATATGTCTGGGGACGCAAGAGCTGGGTCACAGAAATCCCATTACTGAGTATATACCCAAAGGATTATAAATCACTCTACTATAAAGACACATGCACATTTATGTTTATTGTGGCACTGTTCACAATAGCAAAGACTTGGGACCAACCTAAATGCCCATCAATGATAGACTGGATAAAGAAAATGTGGCACATATACACCATGGAATACTATGCAGCCATAAAAAGGATGAATTCATGTCCTTTGCAGGGTCATGGATGAAGCTGGAAACCATCATTCTCAGAAAACTGACATAAGAACAGAAAACCAGACACTGCATGTTCTCACTCATAAGTGGGTGTTGAACAATGAAAACAAATGGACACAGGGAGGGGAACATCACACACTGGGGCCTGTCGGGGGTAGAGGGGCTAGGAGAGGGATAGCGGGGGAGACGGGTAGGGGAGGGACAGTATTAGGAGAAATACCTAATGTAGATGATGGGGTGATGGATGCAGCAAACCATCATGGCACGTGTATATTTACAAAACAAACCTGCACGTTCTGCACATATACCCCAGAACTTAAAGTATAATTCTAAAAAAAAAGAGCTGGGTCACATGTGGAGGGTCTTGAGTGTTGTGCTAAGTAGGCTGACCTTTATCCAGTAAGCAATACAGGATTGCATTGTTGTGTTTTAAGCAGAGGATAGGCATGACCACATTCTCGTGTTAGAGAATGGCTGCAGGGTGGAGAATGGGTGGCAAAAGGGAAAAAAATAGGACTAGGAAGATGAGTTAGGAGACTTGTGCAGTAAAGCAACGCAAGTGAGAAATGAGGATGATCCGGACTAGGGTAGTCATTATGGAGGTGAAGAGAAGTAGATGGCTTCGAGAGATGTGAAGAAGTTAGAAATCACATGAAGTAATGATTAGTTGGACTTGAGTGGTGAGAAGAAGGTATTGAGAATGCCTTCTAGGTTTAATGAGCTAGGATAAAAGGGGAATAGGCTTGGGAGGAATGTGAAAAATTAGTGTGTGCTGAGAAGTTCCCAGTATTATGGACCTATTCCTCCTCCTGCATCAAATTGATTTATCCTGTGTCCCAGGCCCTCAAGAGCTCTGTCCTCCCTTTCTAATTTACTCTAAGGCTTTACAAGCTAGTTCGTATTTCCATATACAGGGAGCATTTTAATTTGGCAGCATTTTTAAGGCTTTCATCTATAAAAGTGATTCTAATAATGGGAGTTTGCAGCAGGCCAACAGATAGATTTTTAGCAGAAAGATTTCAAATTAAACCATAGTCCCCAGCCTACTCCTCAAAGCAGATCCTAGTACTGTGTTCTAAAGGCAGATCTGGTGTCAGTGTAAGGTGGAGGGAGGAGAGACGTGGACTTTGGAATGGTCAGAGGCTGGGCCAGACATCAGCAAAATTAGGTCACGTGCCTAACTGGAACAATCTGTCCTCCCTGGTCTAGTCTCCCACATGTCGGTCTCCCTCTGCCCCAAAAGGAATGTGACCTTAGGGTTCCGGAACAAACAGTCCTGGGAGACAGGGAGTTATTAGATGAGCCCATCAATGAGCCCTTGAAACCAGGCACAGCATTTACTGCGGAAAGAAAACTGGCATTCTGAATTCTCAAGGAGGGAGAAGAGCAGCCTGACATCAGAGGAGAGGGATTCACGTTGTCATGGCAACCATAAGAGTTGTACTGTATTGTTTGTACCCAGAATTTAACAGATTATCCTTGGGCTAAAAAAAAAAAGGAAAAGTGTCACCCCTCTCACCTCAACATCAACATCACAGGACACCTGCTGCCTTCCTGTGTGGGATTTTTATTTGTTCACTCGTCATATGTCACTTGGGTATTTATTGATGTACTAATCTGCCTTCCTCCATTTTTTTCTCCTTCTTTCCTTCCTTCCCTGCATCTGACCAGCACAGCCAGAAGGGGCCATTTGTCTTCCCACAGATGGTGCCAGTAAATCAAACTTCTGGCTGGTGGAAACTGGGGCCCTGGAAAACCTCCCAAGTTGGGAGGCGTCCTTCCTACGCCTTAGCGCTACTTCTGGTCTGCCCTGAGAAAGCCGGGAAGTGTGAAATGGGAAAGAAAGGACCTCTGGCCTCTGGGAAAAGGCTGTCTGTCCAAAAAGGTGACAGAATATCAAGCACCCATGGAACCACAGAGATTATTTTCCCAGCCCAGATCCGTATTGGGTTATTGGAGAACCTTAGCCTTATCTTTCCTGAGATGACATAGTTTCAGGCTGTGGTCAGTAGGCAGGGAGCTCACTTAAATTTTAGCATTAAAGGTGTCAGAGCAGTATTAAGGACTTGGAAATTGAAGAAACACCATTTTAGAATCTTTACACAAGTCAGCAGGAATTTCCTCATCACCACATGTTTCTTCTCATGTCACAGAAGGTAAACTGAGTTAGAAAAGATACACCCAGCCAGGTTAAAGGAAAGTGAATCAAAGAAGGATCTGGAAGCAACGCAGTGCTTATTAACTCTCTGGCTCCAGTTAACCCCTCCTCCCATCGATAACACTGACATCACCTAGCTTTTTAATCCCACGGTCTAATTGGTATCCTGTTTATTAAGCTTTAAAAATCCTTTTCTTTCTTTCCCCTTCCTGGCTCAGTAACTCTCACTTCAGAAATCTCTGGAGATTTTAATTTCCCGAAGAGCCTCTTGTCATCCCTTACAGTAAGTCTTTTCATTTCACCTCGTTTAAGTATATTGGCTGGTTTAAAGGCTTAATTGCGATGAAGAAGATTAAGTCCGAATTTAATAAGCATTAAGAGTAGAACAACATCCTTTATTTCTTCTGGCTTCAATAACCATTGCATTTGGCTTTTTATCTTTAATGGAAAAGTTCAGATGTCCCAAACGGGGGGAAGGAGGTGGGCTAGAGAGAAGGGCAAGATGTTTAGCTGGCCTTTTTTCTGAAGTCTGTGGTTGTTGCTGCTGCAGCGGCAGCAGACAAATGGTTGGAAGGTAAGGGGTTTGGATATGATTCGGGAAAAACTCAAGATGAAGCAGTCAGCGAGGGAAAAAGGAGAGCCTCCAAGCTCTTCCCCAGTTTCCAAATGGGCTCTTTAGTTTTACCAGCATGATTGGCGTCAAGAACACTTTGGATTCTCTAAGTCTCTTGGCATGAGTGTAGACAGATCTTTTTTTCCTGTTAGTACAGCTAACACCAGATTAGAATTTTTCAAAAAGAGCTTGACTAGAAAATGAAGGGAAACACAAAACTAAAAAAAGAAAATGCAAATGCATAGAAATGAACACAGATTCTAAGATAAAGTCTAGCCCCAGATTAACTCAACTGGCATAGACTACCACTCACCCACATGTGCACACACACACACATATACACACCTGGTCCTTTCTCCTCCTCAACCCTATCTGCGAAACTCTGCCTCAAACCACTCCCCCTCCCTTTCAGGCCTTGAGTGTTTCTCTTATGTATTGCAGTCTTGCCTCTCTCCTCTATTACATTCCTTACCCCTCTGTTTTCTGATGATCTCAACACATGTTTGTCTCTTTCTAGTGGACTGTTAAGCTCTGAAAAGACAGGGACTAATCATAATCATCTTTGTACCCACAGTATCTGGCATGTGAAATCATCCGTAAATGATTGTGGAACTGAAGTGTACCAGATTAGATCTCTGCAACCTAGAATCATGACTATCCTTGGAAAGTAGCTTCTCCAAAAGCAAGGTTCTAAGAGCAGACAGTGCTTTACACTCTAAGCTTATATTTGTTTAACCCTGTGTAAACAGTTTGGGCAATTTAGAATAGTACTGCCTTATAATTGTATAGAACTCTGTGGTTTTCAAAACATGTTTCACACAATATCTCATTTGATTCTAACAACTCTTGTAAGGAAATAAGACTCAGAGAGGTTCAATAACTAGCCTAAAGTGATAGAGCTATATAATAGTAAAGTTAGAACTAGATCCATGTTTTTAATGCTTAATCCAGTAGTACTTCTAGTTTGATATGCCGTATCCTCAGAGACCTTTTTGGGTTGGGTCATCAGTAACCTCATGAAACAATGCTAAGGCTTGCCTCCCACTATCCTCTCTGTCATTCACCCACCCACTTATGCACCAGCCCAGATAGAAAGAAAGTCCAGCAATCATCCTCGAGCAAGCAAGTAGAAGAACCTTGCCAAATCATAACTAAGTGCCATAAGACCCAGCAATCTTATTCCTAAGAATGTGTCCTAGCAAATCCTCCCAATTCAGAATAACTTTTCTTAAAAAGGTGTGCTATTTAAGCCAAACATTTGTGAGAAGAAATCAGCCAGTGGGTTAGCAGTTTTCTTCCTCTGAAATGACTGGACAGATGTGGAACGATGTATCCATAAGCATGTTCATAGAGTTAGGTTACAGTGGGAATATGCTGGAAACTAACTAATATCTAACAACAGGGGAAGAGTTAAAAAAAATTAATGCACAATCATACTGTGGGCTGTCATGAAGTCAAATAAAACCAATGATTTGATGTACATCTATATTTATTGACATGGAAATATACCCATGGCACTGTAAAGCTTTTTAAAATGCAGAATGAAAATCAGCATTATATTATAACATTACACTTCAGAAAACAGTCTGGAAGGGTATTTTTAAAATATTAACAATAGTGGCATATGTGACCTTGAGATTGATGGAAAAATATGTGATCTTCATTTTTTTCTTATATATATATATATATATATATATATATATTTGCAATTAACATACATTACTTTTGCCTTAGAAAATATGTAAAACATAATTTTTAAAGGAAGAACTGAATGCCAACCCTTACGTTTATGGTCAATTGATTTTTGACAAGAGTAAAAATTTTGGCTCAATAATAGCCTTTTCAACAAATATTGATGGAACAAATGAATATTCACATGCAAATGAATAAATTTGGACTCCAATCTTACACCATATACAAAAATTAACTCCAAGTAGATTCCTAAATATAAGACCTAAATATAATACCTAAAACTATAAAATTATTTGCAGGAAACTTGTGTGTAAATTTAATTCTTTGAGCTTAAAGCATTGTCTTCCCCCTCGGTGATTTTTCAAAACTGTAACTACCTTCAGACAGGTATATAAATAGGTTGTTTTAGACCTTGGTCTATGGTAAACAATACTGTGTGTGTGTGTGTGTGTGTGTGTGTGTGTTGAGGAAAGGTGTACACAGTGGAAGAAGGAGCCCTCCACCATCAGTCTTTTCCTGCTTCACACTATGGATATTAGCAAAGTGCTATTTTCTGAGTTTGTAGCACCAGGAGTTTATTTTCATAAAAAAAAGAAGTGAGGGGTAACCTAGACTAGGTGCATAAAAAGGACCTCAGCTGAAATCTGCTCCTGAGCAGAGGTAAGATCTTTCTAAGCTGTGCCTTTCACAGCACAGCCTTCTCTATTCATTCCCTGAACTGTAGCCATCTTGGCTCACTTGTAAGTAGACTTGCTCGGTCTCCCTTCACCCCACACTCATATTAATGTGTCCCTTTGTATTAAATTGGATGTTGCCTCCTGCTACTTGAGTCTTCTAGGTAAGCACAATTTTAGTTTATCTTAGGTCAAGTTTCCTGGAAACAGATGCTAATACAGAGATTTGTGTACAAGAGGTTTATTAGGAAATACATTTGGGATCAATGCCTGTGAGGAAGTGAGGGAAGCAGGACTTGAAGGAGGGAGAAGTTGAAATGGAAAGCTCCAGCTGCTCCCATGGGGAGCTCTGGAGCTAGAATGGCCTTTCAGAGTTGTCTGAAACTGAGGCAAGGAGTGTGAGTCTTTGTACTCTCACTGGATGCATGTGGCTTACCACCTCTATCCTTCCTGGGAGGACATAACCATGGGTAAGGCCACCTTAGGCCAAAAGCAATTCCCTAAAGAGGGACACAGCTATGAGTCATCAGCAGCCAACACTTCCAGCAGCTGGAGGACATCTGGGTGATGCACCACGATATCCATGACAGTTACCTGGCCAAACCTCAGATAAAGCTTTCAGAACAGGTTGCTATGAATCCTTTTACCTCTCTTCCCACATTTTTTCGTGGCTAGAACTGACAGTTACGAAGAAAGTTATAGGACTCCCAGATTTTGGATGTGAGCAACTGAAGAAGTTTTTCTTTTTTCTTTTTCTTTCTTTCTTTCTTTTTTTTTTTTTTTTTTTTTTTTGAGTCTCACTCTGTCACCCAGCCTGGAGTGCAGTGGCGCAATCTTAGGTCACTGTAACCTCTGCCTCCTGGGTTCAAGCAATTCTCCTGCCTCAGCCTTCCAAGTAGCTTGGATTACAGGTGTGTGCTACCATGCCCGGCTTTTTGTATTTTTAGTAGAGAAGGAGTTTCACCATGTTGCCCAGGCTGGTCTTGAACTCCTGACCTCAAGTGACCCACCCACTTCCCAAAGTGCTGGGATTACAGGCATGAGCCACTGCACCCAGCCCAACTAAAGAACTTTTTTAAAAGTTCCTGATTTGGGAAAATAGATGGATGTTGGTGCAGTTTATTGAGATGGATAAGAGAAAAGCTTAGGGCAGAGAGAAATCAAGATTTTAGTCTTGGACAAGCTAAGTTTGAGATGTCTGTGAAGCATCCAAATGGAGATGTAAATTACGTAATTGAATATACGAGTGTAGATCTTAGAGAAGTCTGGGATATTTCTGTTACTTGGGATTTAGGATTGTGTTGAAAGGCATAGGAATGAATGAGATCATTTAAGAAGGGAGTACAGAATAAGAAGAGAAAACCTAGAACTGAGTCTTCATGGAATCTTCAGCATTTAATGGCTGGATAGAGGAGGATGAGGAGACAGATAGAGTAATCAGAGAGGTAGGAAGAATGCCACAAGAGTACTGTGTCACAAAAGCAATGGGAAGAGAACGGTTTAAAGAATGAAGAAGTGGCTAGCAGAATTAATTGCTGGGCTCTTCATGGACTAGCATGTGTCGGGAAAAAAAGAAAAACAAATAAATAAATAATGTTGGGAAGTGAAGCAAGTTGGGGATAGAATTTTTTCCTTTGGATTTAACAACATGAGAAGCCATTGGTGATCTTTGTAAGAGCTCATTTGGGGGAATTTTGGGGACAGAAGGCCACATTGGTGTGGGTTGAATAATGAGTAAAAGGTGAGGCAATTAAGTCAGTGAATACAGAATATTCAAGAAATTGGCTGTGATTAATAAGGAGCAAAGAAATATGGGGCAGTTAACAGAAAGGGTGTGTGAATTTGAAGAATTTATTTGCTTGTCTGCTGGATTACTTGTTTTTGGAAGTTTTCATTGAAGTATAACATAAAGAAAAGCACAAATCAGGTGTACAGTTTGATGAATTTCCACAATCTGAATACAATCCATGGGATCAGCATCCAGATTAAAAAAAACAAAAAGAACACCCTAGAAACCCCCTTGTGACCAATTCAGTAACTAGCTCCTAGAAGGGTAACCATTATCCTAGCTTCTAACACCACAGAGTATTTTTCCTTATTTTTGAACTCTAATAGAGTCATCCAATATGTATTCTTTTGTGTCTGGCTTTTATCACACAGGATCGCTTGTGAGATACATCCATATCATTAGGTGGAATAGCATTGCATTCACTCTCATTGTAGCATATTATCCCAGTGTGTTAATTTATCCATTCTACTGCTAAAGGATATTAGGGTAGTTTCCAGTTTGAGGTCAATACAAGCAGGACATTCTTATATGCATTTCTTCTTTTAAATACTCAAATGAACCTTGAGTGTATTTCAAACAAATGATTTTTCACAAAGCACTCAAACTTTAAAAAAACGTAACTTTGTAAAACAATACACAAATCTTTTTTTTTACTGTACTTTAGGTTCTGGGGTACATATGCAGATCATGCAGGATTGTTGCATAGGTACATACATGGCAATATGGTTTGCTGCCTCCATCCCCCTGTCACCTATATCTGGCATTTCTCCCCATGTTATCCCTCCCGAACCTCCCCACTCCCTGCTGTCCCTCCTCTATCCCCCCATAGCACACCCCAGTGTGTGATACTACCTCACTGTGCCCATGTGTTCTCATTGTTCAACACCCGCCTATGCACGAAAACATGCAGTGTTTGATTTTCTGTTCTTGTGTCAGTTTGCTGAGAATGATGGTTTCCAGATTCATCCATGTCCCTACAAAGGACACGAACTCATAGTTTTTTATGGCTGCATAGTATTCCATGATGTATATGTGCCACATTTTCCTTGTCCAGTCTATCATGGATGGGCATTTGGGTTGGTTCCAGGTCTTTGCTATTGTAAACAGTGCTGCAATAAACATTCGTGTGCATGTGTCTTTATAATAGAATGATTTATAATCCTCTGGATATATACCCAGTAATGAGATTGCTGGGCCAAATGGAATTTCTATTTCTAGGTCCTTGAGAAATCGCAAATCTTAAAGACCATCCTATGATCTAATTTTGTAAATTAACTTTGCGAATCTCAGAGCAATTTATTAAGATTCTAAATATTCATGAGATGTTTCTAGTTATATTTCCATATCTTTGAGTGTTACAATGAAAGAGTTCCTCGAAAACTAATCCCCTCTGTAAATCTCCAAATGATTTTCCAGCTTCAAGTAATCCATGAGCCCATTTATGGCTACATTCCTTAAATGTTTGCTACAACATAAGCCAGCAGTTAAGTACTGGAAAGAAACTTTTATTTCCAGGACCTATGTGGATAGGCAACAAGTCAAATTCAAACATCTTATTTAAAAAATATATTTTTTTTTATTGAAGTGAAACTTACATAACATAAAATTAACCCTTTATTTATAAAAGCAAACAGTTCAGTGGCATTTAGTACATTCATGATGTTGTGCAACGATCACCTCTGTCTAGTCCCAAAACATCTTCATCATCCCAAAAGGAGGCCCTTTACCCATTAAGCAGATTCTCCGCATTCCTCCTTACCCCCTCTCTCTGCCCCTGACAACCACCAACCTGTCTTCTGTTTCTCTGGATTTGTCTATTCTGAATATTTTGTAAAAGTGGAATCATACAATATGTGACCTCTTGTGTCTGGCTTCCTTCACTTAGCATTGAGTTTTTAAGGTTCATGCACACATTGCAGCGTATGTCTGTACTTCATTCATTTTTATGGCTGAATAACATTCCATTTTTATGAATGTACCACAGTTTGTTTATCCAGTCTTTCACTGACAGATATTTAAGCTGTTTCCACTTTTGGGCTATTGCGAATAATACTGCTGTGAACGTGAGTGTACATGTATTTGTTACAGTACCTGTTTTCAATTCTTTTGGGTATACACCTAGGAGTGAAATTGATGGGTAATATCATAATTCTGTGTTTCACATTTTAAGGAACCACCAAACTTTTCTGCACAGTGGCTCAACCACTTTACCACCAGAAATGTAGAAAATGTTCTGCAATTTAAGACAATCTGTCCACATCCTCTCCAATGCTTATTATTTTCTGTTCTTGTTTTCTTTCATTTCTTGATAACACTCATCATGGTGTATGTGAAAACCTCATTGCAGTTTTTATTTAAATTTCCTAATGACTAATGATGTAGGGCATCTTTTCTTTTCACGTGCTCTTTGGATATTTGTACATCTTCTTTGGAGAAATGTCTCTTCAAATTATTTGCCCATTTATAATTAGGTTGTTTGTCTTTTTGTGTTGAGTTAGAAGAGTTCTTTATATTTTCTGAACACTAGACCCTTATTAGAAATGTGATTTACAAATATCTTTTCCCATTGTGTAGATCATCTTTTCACTTTCTTGATAATGTCCTTTAATGCAATTGAGATAATCACGTGGTCCTTTTCCTTCCTTCTATTAATGCAGTGGTTTACATTGATTGATTTTCTTTTGTTAAACCACCCTTGCATTCCTAGAATACTTCTACTTGGTCATGGAAAATCATTTTTTTAATACGTTATTGGACTCAGTTGGCTAGGATTTTCTGAGAATTTTTGCATCTATATTTATAAAGGATACTGATCTATAACAAACATACTACTTGAAAGGGGAAAAAATGTAACAATGCTTTTAAATCAAGAAACAGAATAAAGGAAGTAAAAAATCATATAAAATTGGAAAACTTAATTGTCCATACATCTTGCAGGGAAATTTCTTTCAAGAAGTATCTTACTTAATCCATTCAATGTATTAAAAACAACTAAACTTTAAGCTCATCAAATCATTTTAAAGAGGAAACAGTGCCACAGAAGGTAAGTTATTTGCATGTGGAGACATTTATGGGAAGCAGGAATTGGCAGTGTTATTTTCTAACCACTCACTTTCCACTACACCACTCTATCTTTTACTACTAATCTCCAAGACTTTGGCTTCCTTACCAAAAAATCCATATCACCAAATTTCCCCTTGCTTCTAACTGAAAAAAATGTTATGCAATTTAAGCCAATTCCTCCCCTGTACATTCTTTGGTAAGGCTAGAAAACAGACAGTCAGGATTTTGTTATGAAAACCATTCACAGCTGAGCACAGTAGCTCACACCTGTAATCCCAACACTTTGGGAGGCCAAGGCCAGAGGATGACTTGAGGCTAGGAGTTTGAAACCAGCCTAAGGAATGCAGCAACATCCCATCTCTAAAAAAAAAAAAAAATTTACACTGGTTTTTATCTCTTTATTACCTCACAGAATTTATAATTTTTTAAATTTTGATTTTTGTGGGTATATAATAGATATATATATTTATGGGTTGCATGAGATATTTTGATACAGACATGCACTGAATAATGATCACATCAGAGTAAATGGGGTATCCATCACCTCAAGAATTTATCCTTTATGTTACAATCAAATTATACACTTAATTATTTTTAACTGTACAATTAAATTAGTTTTTACTATAGTTACCCTGTTGTGCTAACAAACACTAGGTCTTATTCATTCCTTCTATGGTTTTTGTACCCATTAACCATCCCCACTTTCTCACCATCCCCCACTGCCATTCCCAGCCTCTGGTACCATCCTTCTACTGTATCTCCATGAGTTCAATTCTTTTAATTTTTAGCTCCCACAAATAAGTGAGAACATGCAAAGTTTGTCTTTCTCTGCCTGACTTATTTCACTTAACATAATGAACTTCATTCCCAACCATGTTGTTGCCAATGACAGAATCTCATTCATTTTCATGGCTGAATCATACTCCATTGTGTATATGTACCACATTTTCTTTATCCATTCATCTTTCTTTTTTTTTGAGACGGAGTTTCGCTCTTGTTACCTAGGCTGGAGTGCAATGGCGCGATCTCGGCTCACTGCAACCTCCGCCTCCTGGGTTCAGGCAATTCTCCTGCCTCAGCCTCCCGAGTAGCTGGGACTACAGGCACGCACCACCATGCCCAGTTAATTTTTTGTATTTTTAGTAGAGACGGGGTTTCACCATGTTGACCAGGATGGTCTTGATCTCTTGACCCCGTGATCCACCCGCCTCAGCCTCCCAAAGTGCTGGGATTATAGGCGTGAGCCACCGCGCCCAGCCTCCATTCATCTTTTGATGGACACTCAGGTTACTTCCAAATCTTGGCTTTTGTGAGTAATGCTCCACTAAACATGGGAGTGCAGATATCTTTTTGATATACTGATTTCCTTTCTTTCGGATAGATACCTAGTAATGGGATTGCTGGATCATATGGTAGCTCTACTTTCAGTTTTTTGAGGAACCTCCAAACTGTTTTCCATAGTGGGTTTCACTGATTGACATTCCCACCAACAGTGTACGAGGGTTCTCTTTTCTCCACATCCTGACCAGCATGCGTTATTGCCTGTTTTTTTCATATAAGCCATTTTAACTAGAGTAAGATGATATCTCATTCTAGTTTTGATTTGCGTTTCTACAATGATCAGTTTTGTTGAGCACCTTTTCATCTGACTATTTGCCACTTGTATGACCTCTTGAGAAATGTCTGTTCAGATCTTTTAATCATATTTAAATTGAATCATTAGATTTTTTCCCTATAGAGTTGTTTGAGCTCTTTATATATTCTGGTTATTAATCCCTTGTCAGATGAATAGTTTGCAAATATTATTTTTCATTCTGTGACTTGTTGCTTCATTTTGTTGATGGTATCCTTTGCTGTGCAGAAGCTTTTAACTTGACGTGATCTCATTTGTCCATTTCGGCTTTCATTGCCCGTGCTAGTGGGGTATTACTCAAGAAATCTTTGCCCAGTCCAGTGTCTTGAAGAGTTTCCCTAAAGTTTTCTTGTAATAGTTTCCCAGTTTCAGGTCTCATATTTAACCCTCTAATCAATTTTAATTTGGTGTTTATATAAGGTGAGAGATAGGGGTCTAATTTTATTCTCCCATATATGGATATCCAGTTTTCTCAGCACCATTTATTGAAGAGACTGTCCTTTCCCCTATGTATGTTCTTGGCACCTTTGTCAAAAGTGAGTTTGCTCTCAATGTATGGATTTATTTCTGGGTTCTCTATTCTGTTCCACTGGTATTTGTGTCTGTATTTATGCCAGTACCATGCTGTTTTGTTTACTATAGCTGTATAATTTGAAGTCAGGTAATGTGATTCCTCCAGTTTTGTTTTTCTTAGGATAACTTTGGCTATTATGGGTATTTTGTGGTTCATATAAATTTTAAGATTTTTTTTCTATTTCTGTGAAAAATGTCATTGGTATTTTGATAGGAATTGCATTGAATCTGTAGATTGCTTTGGGTAGTATGGACATTTTAACATTATTGATTCTTCCAATCCATGAACATGGAATATCCCTCCATTATTTTGTGTCCTCTTCCATTACTTTCATCAGTGTTTTATCATTTTTGTTGTAGAGATTGTTCATTTCTTTAATTCCTGTGTATTTAATTTTACTTGTAGCTCTTGTAAATGGTATTACTTTCTTGATTTCTTTTTCAGATTATTCACTGTTGACACATGGAAATGCTACTAACTTTTGTATGTTGATTTTGTATCCTGCAAATTTGCCGATTTCCTTATCAGTTGTAATATTGTTTTTGGTGGAGCATTTAGGTTTTTTCCAAATATAAAACCATATCATCTGCATAAAAACGATAATTTGACATCTTCATTTCCAATTTGGATGCCGTTTATTTCTTTCTTCACTGGGAGACTTTATTATAGTTTCCACCTCATTACTTGTTATTGGTCTGTTCAGGTTTTGGATTTCTTTCTTGTTCAATCTTGGTAGGTTGTATGTGTCTAAGAATTTGCACATTCTTCTAGATTTTCCAATTTACTGGTAGATGGTTGCCCATAGTAGCACTAATAAACTTTTGGATTTCTGCAGTATCAGTTGTAATGACTCCTTTTCCATCTCTGTTATTATTTGAGTCTTCTCTCTTTTTTTCCTAGTCACTCTGAATAATGATTTGTCAATTTTCTTTATGTTTTAAAAAAGCAAGTTTTTGTTTCATTGTCTGTATTGTTTTCTTCGTTTAAATTTCATTTATAATCTTTCTGCTCTGATCTTTATTATTTATTTTTATTTTTTATTACACTTTAAGTTCTGTGATACATGTGCAGAATATGCAGGTTTGTTACATACGTATACACATGCCATTATTATTTCTTTTCTTCTACTAATTTTGCTAATTTTACTAATCATACATATGAAATTTTACTAATTTGGTTAATTTTACTAATCACACATTCGAAAAATTTCTCTTTTATGTAGGCATTTATAGCTATGAACATTCCTCATACTACTGATTTTGCTGTATCCCAAAGGTTTTGGAATGTTATGTTTCCAGTATCATTTGTTCTGAGAAAATCTTCAATTTCCTTCTTAATTTTTTCATTGACTCACTGGTCATTCAGGAGCATATTGTTTAATTTCCACGTGTTTGTAAAGTTTTCAAAATTCCTCTCATTTATTTCTAGTTGTATTCCACTTTGATCAGTGAAGATACTTAATATTATTTCAACTTTTTGAGTACTTTAAGATTTGTTTTGTGACGTAATGTATGTTCTACCTTTGGTAATGATCCATGCGCTGAGGAAAAAAAAATGCCCATTTTGCAGATGTTGGATAAAATGTTCTGTAAACATATATTAGGTTCATTTGTTCTATAGTATAGATTAAGTCTGATGTTTCCTTGTTGATTTTCTGTCTAGATCTGTCTAGTGCTGAAAGTGGGGTGTTGAAGTCTCCAACTATTACTTTATTGAAGTGTCTCTCTCTTTTGCTCAAATAATATTTGCTTTATATATCTGAGTGCTCCAGTGTTGGATGTGTATATATTTACTTGGTGTTCTATAACCTTCTTGTACTTAGATGTTGATATCTTTCTCTAGGTTTAAACAAAGTCTTCTTACTCTTCCCCCTCGTCTCCTAAAGTGGAAGGAAGGGGTCTTTTTAGGAGCTGTGAGCTATGCTGTCTAGGGTTGGGGGAGAGGTGGTACAAGCACTCCCTTAGCCACCCTGGCTCATGTCTCAGTAGGTCACATTTTCCCCAAGTCCACTGGTTCTCAGTTCAGCTCAGTACTATGACTAGCCTGGGAGTTGCAATTCTTGTGACCTAGACTACTTTCAAGTTTTTTAGGGCCCCAGACACCGTTAGTCATTAGTGGCATGGCTTGGTGGAACTCAAGTTCCCACCACTGGTATGGGCAATTCCCCTCTGGCTAGGACTCATCTAAATGCTCCCTCTATGGTTGGGCATCAGCTGAGTTCAGTGCAGTTTTACTTTCTGCTGTGACAGAAAAGTCAATGCAAAGTCTCATGATTGCCATGCTCTCCCTCTCCCAAGCAAACAGATTGTTTCTGAGTGATAAAGGGCTATTGTCCGGGCGTGGGGACCAGTGATATCAGCAATTCAAGATTGTCTTTCCTATCCTCTTCAGTGCCTATTTCAGCAATATGAAGTTAACACCAGGTACTGTGATTGCTTACCTGATTTTTTATTCTTATGAAGGTGCTTTTTTTCTTACAGATACTCTATTAAATTTGGTGTTCCTGAGGAGCAGAAAATTGGTGGAAACTTCTATTTGGCCATCTTGCTCCACCTCCTCTCCAAAATATTTTTTTTAATTAGCTGGGCATGGTAGTGCATGTCTGTAGTTCTAGGTATTCTGGAGGCTGAGGTGGGAGGATCCCTTAAGCCCAGGAGGTCAAAGCTACAGTGAGCTATGATGGCACCACTGCACTCCAGTCTGAGCAACAAAACAGGACCCTGTCTCTAAAAAAAAAAAATGAAAAACCTCTAAGATACTTGAAGTACAATTATCCATGTGTCTGAGTTCTTTAATATTTTCTTTGTAAGTATTATTTCCTGAGCCTTTCAAGCTACAATATCCTGGACTGGTACATGCTTTCTATAACCCTCAAGGCTAATATACTATCTTAATAAAGGTGAGTTCACAAGATAATCTGAGCAGCTGTTGATTGTGAAAGTGGATGTGAGATTTTAAAGTTTGAAAAGTGACATGAAAATACCAAAGCTATTTGAAATGTTCAGGTTGAAATGTTCAAATTAAGAGTAATGTTGAGAGACAAGAGAGTAAAAACTTGTACAATAATGGTTTAATTCACATGCATGAGTCAATCATATTTAGTAAGTGGGTGGTACTAGAAGTGGGTGGAAATAGAATGGTGAAAATGAGGGATAAAAACCAACAATAAAAAAAACACATGTCAATTCAAAGTTCAGAGGAACTATAAATGAATCAATTTGTATTCCTGCAAAATAATTTACGCAATGATCTGTCACATATCAAGCTTAATATGACATGCTGCCTCTGGTATCTTTATGAGGAAGTGTCAGAGTCCAACATTTCAGTATTTTTCATTGGTAATTTCAAACTCTGTAGCACTCTGGTTCTATTGTATTTTGTCCTTTTGAATTATTCCCCATATTTCCCCACTTTTGGTGGTTCTTTCTCCTTGTTTTAACTCCCCACAGATGAACTGCTTCCTCCTTCCTACCCCTCCTTGCAACTGTGGTGCCCCCACCCTGACCACTGTGCTTCTCCAATGGCCTTGAAGACCACTGCAGCCACCATCTAAAGAGAATTGAGAGATTTCTCTTGCTTCCCCTTTTTCAGGCTCCCAAGAGCTGCAGCAGCAATAGCAGCCTTATAGATGTTTTATGGTAAACATATTTGCACTTCTGCTGAGTTTTTGCTTAGAATTGAAATCATTAAGTCATGCAGTATGGATATATATTCAGCTTTGGAAGATATTGCCAAGGAGTTTTCCAAATTCTTATAACAATTTATACTCCTGCCAATGATGAATAACAATTCAAGTTTCTCTTCATCCTCGCTAACAGTTGGCTTTGTCTTTTATTTTTCTTTCATTTTAGCCATGCTAATGAACATGTAGTGGTATCTTATTTTGGTTTGCTGTTGTCCGTATCTTTCTTTTAATTATTTTGAAATATTTGCAGACTCTTGAAAAAGTTACAAAAATTGTACAAAGCATTCCCAAATACCCTTCACCTAATTTTCCCTGATATTAGAATCTTTTTTTTTTTATTTTTATTTTTTTGAGACAGGGTCACACGCTATTGCCCAGGCTGGAGTGCACTGGCTGGCACTATCAGAGCTCAAACTTCTGGGCTCAAGGGATCCTTCTGCCTCAGCCCCCCAAGTAGCTGTGACTACAGGAGTGTGCCACCATGCCAGCTAACATTAGCATATTATACACCATAGTTCAACTTTAGCAATCCTGATATTAAAATTGATCCAACAAAATTAATTAATTTACAGACCTTATTTGAATTTTGTCAGTTGTCCCACTAATGTCTTCTGTTCCAGGATCCAATTGCATTTAATTATCATGTCTCCTTAGTCTTCTCCAATCTGTGACAATTCCTCAGTCTTCATCTTTCATAACTGTGGAGAGTTAAGTAATGACCCCAAAGATGTTCATGTTCTAATCCCAATCTTATATGAAAAAAGGGACTTTGCAAATATGATTAAGTTTAGATTCTTAAGATGGGGTGATAGCTCTGGATTGTTCAGGTAGCCCCAGTGTAATCAGAAGGGTACTTAATAAGGGGGTAGGCAGGCAGGAGAGCAGAGTCAGTAGTAGGAAATACAACAATGGAAGCAAAATGGTGGAGCGGAGTAAGGAAAGGGTCATGAACCAAGGCATGCAAATGGCTTCTAGAAGGTTAAAAGACAAGGAAATTGATGCTTCCTTCAGAGCCTCCAGAAGGAATGCAGCGCTGCTAACAACTTAACTTTGGACTTCTGACCTCCAGAACTGTAAGAGAATAAATTTGTGTTACTTTAAGCCACTATGTTTGTGGTAATTTGTTACAGCAGCAATAGGAAACTAATACAATGACTTTTATACCTTTGAAGATTACTAGTCAGTTATCTTGTAGAATGTCCCTAATTTGAGCTTGTATGACATTTTCTTGAGATTAAACTGAGGTTTTGCATTTTTTGGCAAGAATATCACAGAGGTGATATTGTACTCTTCATATTGCATCATGTCAGGGCATACATGATGCCAATATGCCTTAATACTGCTGATGGTAATCTTGATCACTTGGCTAAGATAGTGTTTGCTAGGTTTCTCCACTATTAAGTTGCTATTTTTCCTTTTGTAATTGATAAATTTTGGGGGTAGATACTTTGAGACTGTACTAGTATCTTCTTTCTCTTTACATATTTGCCCACTAATTTTAACATCCATCAACATTTCTTGCTTGCAATAATTATTACTATGATGTTTGCCTAATGATATTATCTATTTCCATCATTCTTACATTTACTAATTGGAAATCTTCTATAAGAAAAAGCTAACCCTAGCTTTTCTAGAATGGAAGGGGAAAAAGAAAGAAAGAGCTATCCCTCTCCTAAGTTTGTTTATTTAATTATTTATTTATATCAGTATGGACCCGTGTATGTTTCTTTTATTCTATGAGTTATAATCCACTGTTATCATTATTTACTTTGTTGCTCAAATTGTCCCAGATATGGCTACTGAGAGCTCCCTATAGTTACCTATTCCATAAAAATATTCTCCTATTTTTTTTTCTGAAAGCTATATTGTTTTACTGTTCATATTTGTATCTGAAAGCCATCTGGAATTCATTTCTGTATATGGTATGAAGAAAAGGTCAACATACATTTTCCTTTGTATGGATAATCAGTAATTATTTATTGAAAGGCACCATTTATTGAAAACTGTTCTTCCCTCCACTGAATTGCAATGTTGTCTTTGACATAATGTATGTGTGGATTTCTTTGCAGATCCTCTGTTCCATTGGTCTACTTGTCTACCTGTCTACTGGTCTATGGAGTCTTGCTCTTGTCTCCCATGCTGGAGTGCAATGTCGTGATCTCAGCTCACTACAACCTCCACCTCCTGGGTTCAAGCGATTCTCCTGCCTCAGCCTCCAGAGTAGCTGGGATTACAGATGCCCACCACAATGCCAGGCTAATTTTTTGTATTTTTAGTAGAGACGGGATTTCACCATGTTAGCCAGGCTGGTCTCGAACTCTTGACCTCAGGTGATGCTCCCACCTTACCTCCCAATGTGCTGCGATTACAGGCGTTAGCCACCACGGCCGGAAGTAGTTTTTTATGTAGTATTTTGGACATGAAACTGAATCATCACTTTTTGCTAAGAGGCCATATGACCACATTCTATATTTTTATGATGTTTTCATGACAAAATTTACTTGCTACAAAGGCAAGAGGAACACTTCAGCCCAGGAGTTAAGGACCAGACTGGGCAACAAAGCAAGACCCTGTCATTACAAAAAAATTTTTTTAATTACCTGGGCATAATGGCACACACCTGTCATCCTAGTTACTTGTGAGGCTGAGGCAAGAGGATCGCTTGAACCCAAGAGTTTGAGGCTGCAATGAGCTATGATCACACCAGTGGACTCCAGCCTATCACTAAAAATCATAATAATTATAATAATTTTTAAAGAAAAAGAGTAGGGGAGGGACAGTGGGATTAGGGAGTTGGGGAGGGATAACATGGGGAGTAATGCCAGATATAGGTGATGGGGATGGAGGCAGCAAACCACATTGCCATGTATGTACCTATGCAACAATCCTGCATGCTCTTCACATGTACCCCAGAACCTAAAGTGCAATAAAATATATGTATATCAAAAAAGAGAGTATACTTTATTGAATTTTTTAGTAACTTTGTCAAAAATAAGTTGAATATATATGTATATACCTATCATTTAGATATGTTGAAATAGTATATTATATATATTTATTTTTATATATGCTATTTTATTCCACAGATCTGCATGTCTATTCTTATATCAATACCACATTGTCTAGATTGGTAGTGTCTAATAGTAAGGCTTAAGGTAGTGGGGAGCTGGGGAGGAAGTGGGATGATTAATGAATACAAAAAAATTAGAAAGACTGAATAAGACCTACTATTTGATAGCACAACAGGGTGACTATAGTCAATAATAACTTAATTGTACATTTCAAAATAACAGAAGGCATGTAATTGAATAGTTTGTGACTCAAAGGATAAATGCTTGATGGCATGGATACCACCCCATTCTCCATGATGTGCTTATTTCACACTGCATGCCTGCATCAAGACATCTCATGTACCTCATAAATATAAACACCTACTATGTACCCACAAAAATTAAAAATTGTAAAATGAAAACGTCTGAAATCAGGTATAAGTACCACAATTTCACTCTTCCTCAAAATCATTTTTTATATTTTAGGTCCTTAGACTTTTCATACAAATTTTAGAATCTTGTCAATTTTTACCAAAAAAAAAAAAATGCTAGGATTTTGATTGAGATTGCCTTGAATTTATAGGTGAATTTTCAGAGAATAGACATTGATTGGAATATAGTTAATTTTTAGATATAGATCTTGTGGCCTGCAATCTTGACAAACTAACTTATTTTGCAAAGGAAGTAGGTTTTTTTGCAGAGGAAATAAAGGGAGAGAAAACCGTTCCGTCAAGACATTTGGTTTTGGTAAGGAGTAGAAGAGAGAGATGGGGTAGTTAGCTGAAGGGTAATGCCAATTTGAAAGATTTTTTGATTATTTGACTGGATGGTTTTCTTTTCTTTTTTTGTTCTATTGTATTAATGAGAGAGTTTTAAACAGGTTTAAAAGCTGAAAGACCCAAGAGAGAAGGTATACTTTAATGTAGAAAGTAGAAAATATTATTGAATCATGAATCATTTAAGGAGGGGATAGAATTTTTGTTTCGTAAAACACATGCTTCCTTACCAACACACATAAACATGGACTTCTCTACCCTTCATCCTTCCAATAGAGTCATGTTTCAATTATCTAAATTTATGTTAATTGTTTACATTATGATTACGTCAATATCTTTCACTGCTGAGTCAAATTATACTATGATTATGTTTCTTTTCTTCTACATCTCTTTTCTCTCTAGAGTTAGTCTTTTTTTAAAAAGTATTGATTTTTTTATTTGTTTATCACCAATGTTCCTTAAATTCCCCTCTTTCCCAAATACTGTTTTTCATATGACCAAAGGAATCTAGAATTCTGTTAGTTTCATATTTTTAATGGAGAATCTGTCCTACAGGTCTCCATTCTTTTGATCCACTCTGGATTGATTGCATTCTAGGCTTGCCACATAGCTACCATCTTAGTGCTTCCTTTCATTCCCCTGCTATATGATGAATTTCCTATTTCCTGGGTCCCAAATGCTCCTGCCTCTTGGAGCCTTTCCTCTAGTCACTTCCTAAGAAAAGGTATATAGGAGGTAAATTTTCTTAGACCTTGCATGTCTGAAAATTTATTTATTCTAAGCTAAATCTTTGTTAATAGCTTTGCCAGATTTAAAATTCTTATTTAAAAATAATTTTCTTTTAGAATTTTGAAAACATTTTTTCAGTGTTTTTTAACTTCCAGTGTGCCAATTAAAAATTCTGATGCCATTCTGGCTCCCTAATTCTTTATACGTAGCCTGTTTTTTTTTCTGGAAGATTTTAGTATATTTTATTTATCCCCTACGTTCTCAATTTTTGTGATGATTTGCCATAATGTAGTTTCATTTTCATTAATTGAACTGGGCACTTGTTGGACCCTTATAAACTGGATACTTATGTCCTTGATTAATGGGAAATGTATACCATTTCTTTTATAACTTCCTACTACCCATTTTCTCTCTTCTGTCTTCCTAGAACTCCTCGTGATTGAATTTTGGCCTTCTCAATTGACTCTCATTTTTTCTTATCTTTTCTCTCCAATTTTCTATGACTATCTTTTTGCTCTACTTTCTGGATAAGAGTCTTATCTTACAATTTTTCCAATGATTATTTAAAATCCAGTAATACTTCTTTAGATTTCTAATAGCTGTTTCTTGTCCTATATTCCTTTTTCTTTTTAAGGATCCTATTTCAGTTTCTTGAATAAAATATCTTATCTCTTTTTGGGGGAGAGGGAATAAAAAGAAGTGAATTATTGGGTACAAATATACAGTTTGGTAGAAGAAATAAGACCTAGTGTTAAATAAATCAGTAGGATGACTATATTTTATAATCTATTGTACATTTCAAAATAGCTAGAAGATGAGAATTTGCATGACTGTAGCATTAAAAAATATATTTAAGGTGATGAATATCCCAACTATATTGATTTGACCTTTATAAATTATATGAATGTATCAAATTATGGCATGTCTCCCACTCAAAAAAAAAAAAAATACCACAGGCTAGATGGCTTAAACAATAGAAATTTGTTTTTCGAAGTTCTGGAGTCTGGAAAGTCTAAGACCAAGGTTCTGTCCAATTCAATTTCTGGTAAAGGCTCTTTTCCTGGCTTGCAGATGGCCACCTTATTGCCGTGTGTTCACATGGTAGGAGGAGAAAGAGAGAGAGAGAGAGAGAGAGAGAGAGAGAGAGAGAGAGAGAGAGAGAGAGAGAGAATAAGTATGTGTGAGCTCTCTGGTGTCTTTTCTTATAAGGACACCTATTCTATTGGATCAAAGTCCCACTCTTATGACTCCATTTAGCCTTAGTTACATTCTCACAGGCTCTATCTCAAAATACAATCACATTGGGGGTTAGGGCTTCAATATATGAATTTAGGGGGTACTCAGTTCAGTCCATAGCAGGGGCATTGTCTCACAGCTGCCTAATATATACAGGATCAAGAGAAGTTTTATTAAAAATAATTATAGGCAGTGTGTGATGACTCATGTCTGCAATCCCAGTGCTTTAGGAGGCTGAGGCAAGATAATTGCTTGAGGCCAGGAGTTTAAGATCAGCCTGGGCAACATAGTGAGACCCCATCTCTATCATTTCCAAGTTAAAGATTATCACTGTGACACAGTTTTTCCCTGTGAGAGAATATTCCCCTATTTCAAATTTAGGGGATTTTCTTCCTAACATTGAAATTTTTAAAACAGAATTACTTCTAAAGAATTATACAAATTTTCTCTTCTATTAAATATTATTGTTTGGAATTGTTTTATATTACATATTCATGTTAAGAACCCACTCTTCTCTTAAAATACATTAACATTATGAAATTTTTGCCTGATGATTGAATTTCAAACAGCAGTATGATATCTTTTTATCTAGTTAATATATGAAAGTGGCTTGAATATAGTCAGATCCATTCTGGGTCCTCTACTAACATTTTCCTTCATTTGCCAAGCCCTTTTATTATTCATTGTCAGAAAAACAGAGAAGGTGAGACAGCTGGGGGAAAATGTGGAGTAAATGATAAATAGCAGATGTTGAATTCTAAAAGCCTCTACATTTACCTAGATTGGCTTTCTCCCTTCCCCAGTTCAGAAGTTTCGAGCTTGGCCAATTGTCAGAATCACTTGAGAAACTTACAAAGAATTCCTTGGCTGTAGTTCCTATGTAGGTTTAGGTTGAGACTCTGGACTCCAGAATTTTTAAAGGTTATCATCTGAGGTTTCTGATCATAGCCTAGTTTCAAAGCAACTGCTGCTGTATCTTTATTTCATTGAAAACTCTGGAATTGACATAATTTTATCTACCAATATTTCCCCCCTTTTAGTTTAATAATTAACCTGGTCTCCAGGGCCATTTTCATATGTCCATGTGTATATTCACTGCTCATGAAAAAGTTTAATGTTAGATTACCTAATTTAATATAGTTGCAGAATTAATGCATAAGGGCTTCCCTTCTTGGAGACTCTTACCCAGCATGGGAACAGTGATCTGCTGCCCACATGACAGGGTGGTATGCCAGGCACAGTTACTGCCTTTGGTTGTACTAATCTTTCTTTAGTTACCCTTAGTTACGTGGCATACAGGTCCTTATTGCTAGTTCCTCACCCATACTTTGGATCTTGTAAAAATGCTGTCAGTATCCAACCCTAAAATATATTAGTATATGGGTTTTTATTAAAATAATTACTTTGAATTTTCTATTTAATTTGTAAAAACACTAATGTAAATAAAAACATTTCATTTAACTTTAAAATATTGTATCAGTTATTAACACTTTTAAAGCTTGAGCTGTTTAAGAATTCTTTTTTCAGTTTTTGGGTAACATTTCTAGTAGTGATCTTTTGGCCTCTTTAACATAATGATACTGAGTATAAAGACAGGAGCCTTACAACTTAGGCAAAGCATTTCACATGCTGTCTTTCTCCCAACTCTTTAAAATATGTATTTATTTTACATGCAGATTTTTACACTAACTATTGAAAAACAAAGTAGAATCTGCTACAGTTTCCCCTGAAAATTTATTAAAAGTGTTGAGATTGTTAGAAGGTGGTTTTTAAGTACATGTGCACTACCTTAGACGACTTGTCTATTGTCAAGAAAGTGATAGTATTTGTTAAGTTATTATTCCTATTCAGAAATACTATTTTTTAAATCTCCTGAGAATTTGTGACATAATAAAGCACATCCAAAGTTCAAAAAAAATTGTTTAATATATAATTAAAATGTAATTACTATATATAATAAAAAATATATCTTTGGAGTTATAAATTAACCCAACTAAGATCCAAAGAAACCTTACAAAGTTTTGAGACAGATGTATTGACAAAAGCACCACTTCCTTGAACTAAAAGAGGCTGAGACTTTCCAAAATGAAAAGAAGCTTCTGGACTGTCAAGTTTCTATGGACAAGAAGCAGACTAAGAAAGCTACCAATGTACAAATATGGATCATTTCTTTTAGAAAAGAAAAGAAATCTCAGAGTGCAGAGCCAATAATTATGGAGAATATTGTATTGGGGAACCACTCCCAGAGAACAGAACTAAGTCCTAATTACACTTCCTGTCCCAAGAAAAGGAAGTCCTGACAACATGCCCTGGTCTAGATTTCAGAATGCCTTCTACTTGCTTCCTGTTCCTCTTATTTTTGAAAGGAAATGTCTACTGAAGCTATCCTGTTCCTCTCACCACTGTATATTAAGGTGTGATGAGGACATGTAAATTTTCATTTTGGTTCACAGGTCTTTAGATTAAGAGGGGCCACATAAATGGTTCAGTACCTGAGGTGTCTCATTCACATCTGGACTCAATTAGATGATAAGAACCTGGACTCCACATCTGAAACTATAATGAAATGATAATTTTGTGGGGGAAGGGGTGAGCACATTTTGCATCTGAAATGAATGTAAGTGATTGCAGCAAGAAGGAGGACTGTTCTGTTCGCAAAAATGTAGATTGCTTGTAAGCAGTGGATTGCAGCAAAAGCAATGTGACTTCAAGAAGCCTTTCAGCTTTCACTCTTGCCATCTAGGAACCTTGGGACCTCCATGAATAGAAGCTCAAGCTAGCCCCCTTGAAGACAGGAGACTAAATGGATAAAAAGGCCCAGGTGACAGGTACCACCAACTGACAGATTGTAAGTGGGACCATCTAGGACCATCCAGCTCCAAGAACACCGCTAGATTACTTCAGTCACAATGAGCGATCCTCAGCAAGATCAGCAGAACTTCCCAGCTGAACCTAGACCAAATTCCCGACCCACAGAATCATGAGCAACTAAGAGCGGTTATTGTTTTAAGGCACTAAACACAAGGAAATAAATGTCTTATCTTTCTAAGGATGTTAATTATTGGGTTTTTTAAGTTTTCTGCTCTATGTGTTGTCTCTGTTTTCTTAGAGTTTTTTGTTCTCTTTGTGTTTGTGCATGTGTGCTTGTGTACGTATGTATGTGGTTTCTCTCTTTCACATTAGAGGCTTTTCCCAAATGCTTGAAGATCTTCTACTACCTGTTCGTATTTTAAAATGGAAATACTTTTAAGTCTTACTAACTGGTAGATTCACTGTAGATGATTGGGCAGGAACCCAGAAATTCCACTGGAAGGACAATTGTCAGTACAAGTGATCCTTGTTTTGCATGATCCCAATTTGCACAAACTTTAGTTACCACCAGTCCCCCAACAGCACAGTTCAAATTTCAGTTGTCACAGAACATTAACTCTGAGGAATTGTGTAATGTACAAACTTTCCTGCTAGATCTTCAGTCCACGAATAAATATGTAAATAACTGTATATAACTATGTAATAACTATGTAAATAAATAAATATGTGCATCAAGACTAAAGTCTAACGGTGATTAGTCACTGTGAATCTGTTATCCAGTTCATGCACACACCACAAAGCATGTACTGTTGTTGTGTTGTCTCCTTGTCCCCCAGTGATAAACCCACATGGCATTTTACAAAAATAGATAATCAGAGAGGGAATTGCCTAACAAAGATGAAAGTACAGCAAAGAAACGAAAAGTGAAAATGCTGGAAGTGAAATTGGATGTGATTTGAAAATATAACAGCAAAGCAAAGATGGGACAAGGCCTTCATAAAGCTATGATGCAAACAGTATTGAAAACTTCAATGAATATTTTAAAAAGGTAAAGCCACATCAACATCTTTTAATCTAAATTGCACTAGGAACAGAAAGCTGCTTATGGTTAAAACAATACTTTGGATTGAAGAAGGTAATTAAAAAATCCCAATCAGTTTGGCTAGTGTTCAGGCCAAAGCATTGAAGTTATTTCCTGTAAAGGCTGCTTTAATCATTTCAAGTCTGCATGAATTGATTAGTGCTAACCCATCTAGAGAAGCTACTAGCACAGATACTACCGTAAAAGTTGCACCCAGATTCCAAAGATTAATAAAGGCTGGTGTTTATGATAATCATCGACCGTTTGATGTTGATGAGACAGGTGTTTTTTTGAAAGGCTACCCCATCAATAAGTTATGCAACAAAAGATGAAGGGTCACCAAGTGACCATAAAGGAAAGATTCTAGATATGCAACCAGAGAAACTTAGTGAAGATGAACTTATTGACATAAAGGAGGAAAGTGATTGTGACAAAAAGGACGTAGATGTCCCAGAGGGAGAGGTGCTGGGGAAAAGAACTTCACATTAAAGAAACTCTCAGAGATATTTTGCAAAATTGAAAGTAAAAAGGATAAAATATTGGAAGCTGATCCAAACTTAGAAAGCAGTATGACAATTTCAGATGTTTGATTCATATTGTAAATTACACTACAAGAAGAAGAGAAGCACTGTTCAAACTACTTCTTTTCAATTTTGTTGTTGTTGTTGTTGTTTGAGACAGAGTCTCGCTCTGTTGCCCAAGCTGGAGTGCAGTGGCATGATCATGGCTCACAGCAGCCTTGACCTCCAGTCTCACATGATTCTCCCACTTCAGCCTCCCATTAGCTGGGACTATAGGGGTAGGCCGCCACACTTGGCTAATTAAAAAAAAAAAAATAGTAGAGACAAGGTTGTTCTATGTTGCCCAGAGTGGTCTTGAACTCCTCAAGTGATCCTCCTGTCTCAGCCTCCCAAAGTGCTGGGATTACACATATGACCCACCATGCCCAGTCTTAAATGTTTTAATTTCTATATATTTAGATGGTACAAGTGCAGATTTCTTACATGCGTATATTGCATAGTGGTGAAGTCTGAGCTTTTAGTGTGCCCATTACCCAAATAGTGAACATTGTACCCAACAGGTAATTTTTCAGCCCTCATCCTCTCCACCCTCTAACCTTTTGTAGTCTCCAATGCCTATTGTTCTACCCTGTGTGTTCATATGTACCCATTGTTTAACACCCATTTATAAGTGACAACATGCAGTATTCGACTTTCTGTTTCAGAGTTATTTCAGTCAGGATAAGAACCTCCAGTTCCATTTATATTGCTGCGAAAGAAATGATTTTATTCTTTTTTTATGACTGAGTAGTATTCCATGGTGTATATATACTACATTTTCTTTATCCAATCCTCCCTTGACAAGCACTTGATTCCATATCTTTGTTATTGTGAATAGGTTTGTGATAAATATATGAGTGTGGATACAATGACTGCTTTCCTTTTGGGTATACGCTAAGTAGTGGGGTTGCTGGATCAAATAATAGTTCTATTTTGAGGCCTTTAGGAAATCTCCAAACTGCTTTCCACAGTGGCTGAACTAATTTACATTTCCACCAACAATGTATAAGTGTTCTTTTTTCTCCACAGCCTCACCAGTATCTGTTGTTTTTAGACTTTTTAATAATAGCTATTCTGACTGGTGTAAGATGGTATCTCATTGTGGTTTTAATTTGCATTTCTCTGATGATTAATGATATAGAACATTTTTTATATGTTTGTTGTTTGCTTGTATGTCTTCTTTTGAAAAATATCTGTTCATGTCCTCTGCCCACTTTTTACTGGAGTTGTTTTTTCTTATTGAGCTGTTTGAGTTCCTTGTAGATTCTGGATATTAGCCCCTGTCAGATACATACATAGTTTGGAAATATTTTTTCTCATTCTGTAGTTTGTCTGTTTACTATTTTTTTTTCTGTGCAGAAACTTTTTAATTTAATTAAATCCTATTTGTCTATTTTTGTTTCATTGGGTTTGCTTTTAAGGACTTGGTCATGAACTCCTTCCCTAAGTCAATGGCCAAAAGAACTTTTTCTAGTTTTTTTTATAGGATTTTTATAGTTTCAGGTCTTATGATTAGGTCTTTAATCCATCTTGAGTTAATTTTGTATATGGTGAGAGGTATGGATCCCATTTCATTCTTCTGCCTATATCTATCCAATTTTTCCACCATGATTTATTGAATAGGCTGTCCTCTCCCCGGTGTATTATTTTTGTTGACTTTGTCAAAGATCAATTGATTGTAGCTATGTAGCTTTGTTTATCTATTCCCATTCCATTGATCTATATGTCTATTTTTATGCCAGTACTATGTTGTTTTAGTTATTATAGCCTTATTGTATATTTTGAAGTTAGGTACTGTAATGCCTCCAGCTTTGTTTTTTGCTTAGGATGGTTTTGACCATTTGGGCAATTTTTGGTTCCATATACATTTTAGGATTGTTTTTTCCTAATTCTGTGAAAAATAACCTTGGTAATTTGATAGAGATTGCATTAATTATTTAGATTTCTTTGGGCAGTATGGTTATTTTAGCAATATTAATTCTTCCAATCTATGAACACAGACCATTTCTCTATTTATTTGCATCTTCTTCATTTTCTTTCATCAGTGTTTTATAGTTCTTATAGAAATCTTTCACTTCTGTATTAGCATTCTCCAGAGGGAAAGAACCAATTGTGTGTGTGTGTGTGTGTGTGTGTGTGTGTGTGAGAGAGAGAGAGAGAGAGACAGAGAGAGAGAGATTATCGAGAGAGAGAGAGAGAGAGACAGAGACAGAGACAGAGATTATCATGGAGAATTGGCTCTCGCAATTATATGGCAAAGTCCTACAGTAGGCCTTCTATAAGCTAGGGAAAGAGAGAAGCCGGTAGTGGCTCAGTACAAGTCCAAAAGCTTTAAACCCAGGAAAGCTGACAGTGCAGCCTTCAGTCTGTGGCTGAAGGCCCAAAAGTCCCACAGAAGCTGCTGGTGCAAGTCTCGTAGTCCACAGGCCAAAGAGCCTGATATCTGATCCAAGGGCAGGAGGAGAGGAAGCAAGTGTCTGGCATGGGAAGAGAGAGAGAGCCAGAAGACGCAGCAAGCAAGCTTATCCCCTCTTCTTCCACCTGCTTTTTTCCAGCTGTGCTGGCAGCCAATTGGATGGTGCCCACTCACAATGTGGGTGGATTTTCCTCTCCCAATCCACCAATTTAAATGTCAATCTCCTTTGGCAACACCTCACAAATACACTCAGAAAGAATACTTTACCAGCCATTTAGGCATTCCTCAATCCAGTCAAATTGGCACCTAATATTAACTATCATAACTTCATTGGTTACATATATTCCTAAGTATTTTATTTTTTTGTAGCTATTGTGAGTGGGATTACCTTCTTGGGTGGTATCTAGTGGCCCTCCACTAGATCATTATTGGTGCATAGAAACCCTACTGATTTTCATATATTAATTTTGTATCCTAAAACTATACTGAATTTATTTATCAAATCTAAGAGTTTTTTGGTGGAATCTTTAGGGTTTTCTAGATGTCAATATAAGAACTTATCAATAGCAAACAGGAATTAATTTGACTATATTTTTTCCAATATGGAAGTCTTTGTTTTTTTCTCTTGCCTGATTGCTCTGGTGATGACTTCCTGTAATATGTTGAGTAAGAGTGGTGAAAGTGGGCATCCTTGTTTTGTTCCAATTTTTAGAAGGAATGCTTCAACTTTTCCCCTTACGTATGATGTCAGCTGTGGGTTTGTCATAACTGCCTTTATTATGTTGAGGTATGTTCCTTCTATGCCTAGTTTGTTGAGGATTTTTATCATGAAGCATTGCTGAATTTTATCAAATGCCTTTGCTGCATTTATTGAGATGATCATATGATTTTTGTCCTTAATTCTGTTTATGTGATGAATCACATATATTGATTTGCATATGTTGAACTATTCTTGCATTCCTGGGATAAATCTCACTTGATCATGTTGTATTTTCTTTTTGATGTGCTGTTGGATTTGATTTGCTACTATTTTTGTTGAGAATTTTTGTGTCTATGTTCATCAGGGATATCGTTCTCTAGTTTTCTTTTTTTGTTGTGTCCTTGCCTGGTTTTGGTATCAGGGTGACACTGACCTTGTAGAATTAGTTAGGGATAACTCCTTCCTCCTTGAATTTTTGGAATAATTTCAAGAGGATTGGTATTAGTTCTTCTTGATATGTTTGTTAGAATTTGGCTGTGGATTCATCTGGTACTGGGTGGTTTTTCTTGGGATATTTTTTTATTACTGATTCAGTCTTGCTGCTCATTATTGGTTTGTTCAGGAGTTCTAGTTCCTCTTGGTTCAACCTTGGGAGGTTGTGTGTTTCTAGGAATTTATTCATTTCCTGTAAGTTTTCTAGTTTGTGAGTATATATTTGTTCATCATACTTTCTGATGATCTTTTTTATTTCTGTGGTATCAGTTGTAATGTCTCTTTTTTCATTTCTGATTGTGTTCATTTGGATCTTCTCTCTTCTTGGTTAGTCTAGCTACTGGTTTATCAATTCTATTTTTTTTCAAAGAACTAACTTTTTGTTTCATTGATCCTTTGTATTTTTTTTCTATTTCATTTAGTTGTGCTCTGATTTTTGTTATTTCTTTTCTTCTGCTAACTTGAGATTTGGTTCGTTCTTGTTTTCTAGTTCTTTGAGGTATGACATTAGGTGGTTAATTTGTGATCTTTCTGCTTTTGATGTAAGCAATGTATTTTGTATTTCTTTCAGAGTTTTTCAGTTGCAGAATTTCTGCATTTTTAGGGATATCTATCTCCTTGTTTAATATTTCATTCATATCTTGAATTGATTTTCTGATTTCTTGGTATTGGTTTTCAGATTTCTCTTGAATCTCATTGAGCTTCTTTAAAATCAATATTTTGAATTTTTCCTTATCTGACATTTTGAGGAATTCTTTGATTAGTATCTGTTGCTGGATAATTGTGGTCTTTTTGTGCTGTCATATTACCCTACCTTGTTACATTTCTTAGGTCTTTTCCATTAATATCTGCACATCTGGTGTAGCAATTATTTGTTCCAATTTTTTGAAATTGCTTTTTGGAGGAGAATTTTTTCCTGAAAACGATTTATGTTTTTGGTTAAATAGTATATTTTGGCTTTTATTTTATGTGTCTGCAATAGTGTAACCTTTGTATGACTCTTTTGGTAGTACAGAGGCAGTACACAATCAGTGGTATCTGTGATTTCCTTGGTGGCTAGAATACAATTATTAGTTGAGGTGATGGTGAAGTTTTGAGTGCTTGTATGTCAACTGAGCCAGTCTTCAGACCCCAGTAGTGGCAGCAGTGTGACTGATGTGCCTGGTTTTAGGCCCCAGAGTAGCTTACACTGGATCCAGTGTTAGTGAGTACTGGAGAGTTACTTCTTGGGCCTCCGGGCGGCTTCCTTAAAAGCTAGTAATTGGGATAGTGGTGGGTCAGGTGCTTGGCCAGGTTCTCAGATCCCTAGAAAGCTAGTGTCATGTGGATGATGGCAGTAGCAGTGGTGGAGCAACCCAATGAAACCCCATTGGTGTTCCTGGTTGCTGTGACTGTCTGGGCAAGCTAGTCCCCAGTCCCATAGCCATCCATAGCAAGGTGGTGGGTATTGTCCTGTGTGTGCTTAGGGGAGCTTGGCTTTCTGTGTCCCTACCCTAGCTAGGTGGCGGCTGCAGCCAAATAATCTTGAACTCAACCAGAGAGTAGGGCACAGCCCAACTTTAAACTTTAAAAATGGTGCCAGCTGTGGGCTTGTGACAAGAGAGAGTAGGAGACCTTTCAGGCAAGCAGCATTGCAAGTTGTGGGAAGTGTGGTCAGCTTGAATCTCAGACTCACAGCAACCCATAGCAAGGCAGTGGGTATTGTCCTAGGTATGCATAGGAGAGCCTGGTTTCCTTGTCCCCCCTCAGCCAGGCTGAAATCCACATCAACTTGAACTCGGCCCAAGGGTGGGAAGAAGCCCTAGGGTTAAATTCTCAAAATGACACCTAGGGCTTGCTACGAGAGAGGGCAACCTACTTCTTAAGTTAAAAAATGAGTTTCATCATCATTGTTGTTTTAAATTACAGTGCACTAATATCAGCTTTACTATTCCATCTATTCCCTATACATTTATACCTGACAGTAAGAGCTGTTCATGCTTTGACAAACAATTTTAAAGGTTATGGAACAATTGTAATTTTCCTCATTGATTATTAAGGTTCCAGCTTCCAAAGGTCTTTTTTATGGTCTTGCACTACTGTAAAAGCAAGGACTACCAACATCTACAGATCTTCTGTCTGGGCTGTTCAGTTTCTCTGGGGAGCAATCCTTCAATCCTTTGCCTGGTGACTATATATCTAGGTGCTAACATTTTTGGAGCTGAGTAGCACAAGAGTTATAGGGGATCTCACCATTGAATATGTAGACTTTTACTTAATCCCACTGTTTTCTAATGGTACCTTGCTGTGTGCCTAATATCCCCAAAACGAAAGTCTCTCTGATTCAATTTCTCCATGGAATAAATCTCCTGTCCTGTACCAGGATGGAGGAAGAGTTAACTCAGGGGTGAAACCTCTTTCTTTTACATGCCTTTAGCCGGACTCTTTTCAACTCCACTCTTTCCCCAACCCAACTTTACTCTAATTCCTGTCTTTCTGGGATTCTGTAGGTAAATTGGCTTGCTTCTCATTGGCATTATTCCTTGCATGGAATTGGTATTCTGCCTTTTCAGCTCTGCTAACTCCTCTATCTGCTTTCCATTTTCCAAATGTTTTCTTATCCTCTGTGGCCTCCTTTTATGCTGTCTTTTTTCTCATGTGTTTATGCTTTTTACAAAATGTCTTTACCCCCATTTTAGTGGAGTTTAATGAAAGAATAGGTGTTCAGTTTGCTATGTTTAACTGCAGTGCTCTATTATCATAAATGTATAGTGATCCCAGTCTGTCCTATTGTGTAATTTCTTTGTCAGTGCTTAGGTGGTTGGGTAAAGGCATCAAGGAAGTAGATAATAGAATTCATCCAGAATTAGGGTTTTACCAGACAGGTGCAGCAAAAAATCAGAGGGACAAGAGAGTTTGAGACAGTGACAAGGTGATGAAATGATGAATCATGTAGTATAAATTGAATAAGAATGGAAGAAAAAAAGAAGAGAGTTGATGGACTGAGAAAATTAAGGGGTTAGTATATTGGAGTTATAATTAGGTTTTAAAAAGGTCATAATGGGAATAGTCAAATAATTAATCAAGAATGAGAGGAACTCAAACAGTGGGATATTTGAGTTATTGATTGTGGAGATTGAACAGTCATAGGGGGCTGAGGTGGTATAGAGAAAAAAGTCATTGGAATGAGGTACCAAAGAACTGAGAGGCCAGTTGAATGAGTTGTCCACATGGATATGTTGAAGTCATACAGGATGATAAGCAAAGTTAATCATACTTGAAGACAGTGGTCCTTTTGAAGAACAACAATAACAACCAGAAGACAAAGAAGGAGGAAGAGGAGGTGGAGGATGAGGAGGGGGAAAAGGAGAAGTCTAGAGCACCATCCATCACATCTCCATTCTAGACAGTAGGACAAAAGAAGTTTCAAAGAGACAAAGGACATGGGCAGCTTTTTAGGTTTTTTTTTTTTAAGACACAGTCTTGCTCTGTCACCTAGGCTGGAGTGCAGTGGCACAATCTTGGCTCAATGCAACCTCTGCTTCCCAGGTTCAAGCAATTGTAGTGTCTCAGCATCCTAAGAAGCTGAAATTACAGGCATGTGCCACCACACACAGCCAATTTTTGTATCTTTAGTAGAGACAGGGTTTTGCCATGTTGGCCAGGCTGGTCAATTCCTGGCCTGAAGTGATCTATCTGCCTTGACCTTCCAAAGTGCTGGGATTACAGGCATGAGCCACCGTACCTAGCCGACTTTTTTAAAAAAGATTCCCAGGAGCTGACACATATCACTTAAACTTGCATCCCACTGGCCTGAACTTTACAAACCAATGGCCACATTTATCTAGAAAGGAAGCTAGGAAACAGATTTTTTTTTTCTCTGGGAAGCCATGTAGCCAGCTAAAGTTCATATTTCAATGGAAGAATAAGAGAATAGATATGGGGGAGGGGCACAACCAGCAGGCTCTGTCACAGCCCTGGAAATCAGGTAAGAGAGGAGAATTGGTAAACGGTTTATTGGCCAAAGAGAAATATCCTCACCATTTAAATGATGTTCAAAAATAATCTTAAATTATTTATGCTTCAATGTTGCCTCACTTTCTTAAAAAATAACTGAATATGCCAGGCACAGTGGCACATGCCAATAGTTTCAGCTACTTAGGAGGCTGAGGCAGGAGAATCGCTTGAGTCCAGGAGTTTGAATTCAGCCTGGGTGGCAGAGCAAAATTCTGCCTCTAAGAAAAAAAATAGTAGCCAGGCACAGTGGCTCATGCCTGTAATCACAGCACTTTGGGAGGCTGAGGCAGGCATATCACCTGAGGTCGGGAGTTCAAGATCAGCCTGACCAACGTGATGAAACCCCATCTCTACTAAAAACTACAAAATTATTTGGGTGTGGTTGCACATGCCTGTAATCCCAGAGACTTGAGAGGCTGAGGCAGGAGAATCACTTAAACCCAGAGGTGGAGGTTGCAGTGAGCCGAGATGGCGTCATTGCACTCCAGCCTGGACAACAAACTCCACCTCAAAAAATAATAATTATTATAATAATAACTGAATAAGTCTTTGGTATCCTTTAACAGAAAAGTCAATAGGAATTCAAATATGCCAAATTAAATATCCCTTTAAAGTTACTAAGAGGCATGTGAACTTTCACTCTCTTAAATAATGATAAGAGTTACTGTGGTAGGCTAAAAAAACACCACCACCACGACCACCCCCAAAATAGTCACATCCTAATCCCTAGAACATGTAAATGTAAACTTATATGGCAAAAGAGAGGATAAGGATCTTTGCACCTGTGATTAAATTAAGGCTCTTGCGATCGGGAGGCGTTTTGTCTGCCTCCACTTCATCCCATTAGTGAGGGAGGGAGTACTGCACTACCTTTCTGGTAATTGCCAAATACATGACACCTGGCACTGAACGAATGAGATTGACAGCAGTTTATTAGTTACATACAGTCACAGTCCAAAGGAGAGGGATACTATATGACATGCAGGGCCACACAGGGGTCGCATTTGGGAACAGAATAAACCAGAAGACACTGTGAGGCAGGCTTTGTAGGTGTGGGGTGTCCTCTGGTTCCTCTGGAAGAATGTGATTGCCTTGTTTGCATAGGCTCCCAAAGAGGAGAAACCCATTAGGTTGAGATCTAGGGGTTGTGTAGCTGGTACAGCTGATAGAGAGACTGGCTGGGTAGGAAACCATTCCTGCTGGATGGAGGACATACTAGGCAAGACTGGAGGAAATCATGGTTGGACTCTGAGACCCTGTGAGGCTCAAAGATGTCAAGGCAGCACGTGAAAGTTTAGTTCTTACACTGTAGGTGATTATCCTGAATTATCTCAGTAAACCCTAAACGCATGCCCCTGTATCCTTATAAGAGGAGTGCAGAGAGAAACTAGAGACACAGAAGAAGAGGAGACGGCAATGTGATCAAAGAGGCAGATTGGAGTGCTGGAGCCACAAACTACACAATGCCAGCACCCAGGAGAAGCTGGAGGAGGCAGGAAATAGATTTTCCCCTAGAGCCCCTAGGGGGATCAAGGTCCTGCTGACACCTTGATTTCAGTCCAGTGAACTGATTCCAGCGTTGATAACTGTAAGAGAATACACTTCTATTTTTTTCAGCCACCAAGTTTGTGGTAATTTATTACAGAGGACATAAGAAACTAATTCAGCTATCAACCACTGGGCATTTACCATGTGCCAGGTACTATGCTAAGTCCTTTACATGCATTGTCTCCCTTAATCCTTACAACAGCCCAAAGAGTTAGATACTATTGTTAACTTCATTTTGCAGAAAGAAACTGAGGTTTAGAGATAATAAATAACTTGTCCAATGTCACACATAACTCAATGTCACACATAACTACATTGAGAAAGCTACCCCAAATTTACATGGCCCTAGAGCTCATGCTCTTAATCACTACCCAATGTTACAATTAGAATATCTAATTTCTGGGCCTTGAGAAAGACTACCTGAGAAAATGGGTAAAAGCATAAGGAAGTTTGGGCAGTGAAGTAGAAAGCCAAGGCACAGAAAATAACAGGGAAGGAACAATAAACTCTCCAGGTGCATAGACTAACAAAGCAACTATTCATTTATCCATTCATCCATTCTACACATATTTACTGAGTGTCTACTATTACCTGGCAGTTGTGGGAATAGGGATAATCAATGACTGAACTTCTCCTTTTGGAATCTCTTTTATTTTCTCTGTCCCAGAGTGAACCACAATTAGCTTTCTTGGGCAACACTGGCCAGAGACACTATCCCATTCCTCTCAAGTTCAAGGGCCAGCTTGAACTTTATTCATTCCAAAACCCAACCATCCAGCCAGACCCTCAAATTACTGAAGACACCCAGTCAGTCAAAAAGGGTCAGAATCAAGGGCAAACCTCTCTGAAGTGCTTATCTCTCTCCAGCATCTCCTAAATCTTGGAATGATCTTAGGCCTTTCTCAAGCCTCCCTTCCACCTGCTGGTCAGATATGCCCTGTGTTGTGAGACTCTTCCAGCTCTGGAAAGCGGTTCCAGAACAGTTAGCTTGAAGACTCTCTAATATCCAAGAAAGAGATGGGAGCCACTTGAGGTAAGTGCCGTTCTTCAGTGATTGCCCTGCAACACTGCTTTCTGAACACCTACACTTCGCCCCTTGCTGCCTTTATCCACAATTCATTAGTTTCCACTGATGAAACCAATCAAGTTGGAATAGACGAATACAGCCATGTGTATGCATGAGCTTGGTCCATTTCCCAGTATGTAGACTGTCTTATGATAACGCTTTCGTGAATACATTGCATTGCAAAAACAGGAACTGCATACAAATTGACCTTTTATCATCTTAAAAGGTCTTCCCTGAGGACTTTCTAAGCATAAGTGCAGTGGAGAAAGTCACAAAGAAAAAATATAGATATATGTGACTGAAATCAAAAACTTACGTCTATTAAAAAAACATAGACATTGCTGACAGGTAAACAAACTGGTACAACTTTCATGGAGGGAAATCAGGTATACGTATTTAAAGCCTTTCAAACGTGCTTACCGTGTCACCCAGGAATCCCACTGCTAAGGACTTATCCAAAGGAAATAAACCATATGGGCAAAAAGATTTTGCTATGAGGATATTAATCTAAGTTTTAATTATAATAGTGGAAGACTGGAAACAACCCAAATGTCCTGTAATAGAGGGCTGATACATTGATATGATGGAATACAATGCAGACATTAAAAGTCATGTTTTAAAATAATATTTAGAGTTATAGGAAATGTTCAGGATTTAATTAGGTAAAGAAATCAGGATGTAAAATGTATAGTTTTTAAAATATAGTAAGTATATGTACTCATTACTTCCAAAAATATGTATCAAAGATCTACTGAGTATAGTGATAGATTTTGGGGATATTGCAATGGGCCAGAGAGCCTTTGTGATAATGAAGGAAAAAAGGAAACAAAACAGACAGTCTTTGCCATAAAAAAGACTAAAAGGAAATAAACCAAAATCCGTATCATTAACGATACCTATGTCTGGGTGGATTAAGGGTGATTTTAATATTTTTCTTGATCCCTCTCCATATTTTCCATGATTATAATACTGCTTTCACAACAAAGGAAAAGTTATTTTAAAAAATGTCTTCCAAGCCAGGCATAGTGGTACATTCCTGTAATCCCAGCTACTCAGGAGGCTGGAACAGGAGGATCATTTGAGCCTAGGAGTTCAAGACCAGCCTGGGCAACATAGCCAGACCCTGTCTCAAAAAGAAAACAATTTTCCTTCAAATTGAGGCTAGCTACTATGCCTTGTGAAGCCTAATACATAAAAGCATCTTGTATTTAATAAACTCTGGATGATTTGGACCATTTCCATGACCTTCAATTAATTAGATCCTCCATACAATCCTGTGGGGATAAGTAGGGCAGGGATCATCACGCCCATTGTATGGAAAGAGGTTGAGGCAGAAAAAGCAAGTGATTGCCCTGGAAAATAGAATTGCTTTGGGATAGAATCATATCCCTAAAGTCAAACTTCAGGGCTGTCTTAGCTCTACTGTATTTCCCTGAAGGTGCTGGGAAGGCAAAGGGCCTCTCAAGGCTTTGATCCAAATTCCTTTCCAGACATTTGCCCCTGTTGCCTTTCTTCAAGTGACTTGATGCTATGGAATTCCCAAATAAGCAAGAAAAATAGCTGAATCATTTTACTTTCTAGCTTCTCCAAGATTTAGAATTGTAGAATCACATAAGGAAGAGACCTTGGAAAGCATTCCATCCTTCTATCCAAGTTGAGAAGATTGCCTCGAGGGTACCCCTGCTCCTGATCTGCCTTTCTCTCTCTGTGCCTGGTACAGATACCCTTTCTTTTCCTCCCCTCCCCTTTTGGGAAGCCTGCTAGATGGCCCTTTGATTGACTAAACAAATTAGAGTTAATGTCTTCTGGCTGGTAATGAACTCATGCCTGAATAGCAAATACCCATGGTATTTGCATTTTGACTCAGAACTCTGAAGACACTAAACCCAAAAGAACTATGGAATTTCAGGCGGCATAGTAGGCTAGTTAGGAAGGTATCCCTGGGCAGGATCATGTTTTGGCAGCTCTGCTTAAGATTTTACAAAACTAGGCAGGCTACCTACTCCTACTGCATATATGATCAGCCCCATCCTCAGGGAGCTGGCTCCATTGGATAAGACTGAGGATAGAGTTCTATAGCAGCAGGTCTTTTGGCCTCTGCCTAGGGGGTTAGCGGGTGCAGCCAAGCACAGTGCCCATAATCACTCAGGAGGAAGTGAGGGAGCCTGCTGAACAAAGAAGGGAATGAGTTGCTAGTGGGAAGATTTTTCAGTCCTTCTGAGAGAAAACCAAATCCAATTCTTATTCATTTGTCTCCTGGTTCCAGCCTCCACCCCGCTTAGCTTCCTTGGGTCAATGACAGATTTGAGCCTTTGTATTAATAGTCAGCCTTTTTCCCTTGGTTCTGGTCTCTACTTGAGCCTGCTGCTGCTACTGCTACTGCTGCTACTTGGAACCACTCTCCACCCATCAACACATCTGGTTCCCCAGTTTGCTGCAAGGAAAAATTGAGATTTTGTTGCTCAGGTTCTGCTACACTGCTTCTGCTTAGGGCTTACCCCCCTGGAGCGTGCAGCTCATCCCTCTACCCACCCACCACCCTCCCCCATGGCTTTTGCTCAAATTTAAAGCTGTTTTTGGAAGCATCACTTCTGTAAGCAAAGGAACTGAAACTCAGACTTAGACCAGGCCTGACTTGATGTTGGCTGCAGTGGTCACCTGCCTAATATAGTTTTCAACAGCATTAGGAAAATATTTCCTGTCCAGGAAGAGTCATAACTAATATTTATAAATAATCAAATATGTGCCAGGCACTGTGCTAAGCAATTTACATGCATAAATCATTTAATCTTCGAAATAAAACCTATGTAATAGGCACCACTATTATCCCCATTTACATTTTTCCAGTTCAAGATGGTAGACTGAGCACAAACATTTAAGTCTTGTCCCTCCAGAGGCCTCATTAAAATAATACCACAGACATTTTAAAATGCATAAACCCACCACAATAAAGAGAACAGGAGGGAGGCCATCAGTGGCTGAGAAATTTAAATAAATTTCTGAAGTCAGAAAGCATCTGAGCAGTGCTAACTGGTAGAGCTGAGTGAAGCAAACAATCAGTTGAAACTCTGTGTGGAGGGGCTGCAGCTGAAGAGACAGCCTGCCTACCTTGCAAACTTCAGCAAGACTACAAGTACGACAGAAATAAGAGTGAGGACTGCGGCTGACAACAGAGTGATTAACTGGAGGTCTCTATAAAGAAGAGTTGACTCCCAGTCCCTACATGGAGATGACCTGGAAGCCAAATATTTACTTGCCAACCTAAAACCAAAGAGTTTCTTCGCTACAGAAATTGAATAAAGTGTCTAGGGAGAATTAGGGCAGCTAATTGGATGTTAGTGCCTCAGAGTTAGGCCTTTTGTAGTCTGGTATTTAAACCCCACCCCATATCCCCTGCAAAAGATTAATACACAGCTCCCCTCTTATTGTCCTTAAGCAAAATCTGCCCATTGTCAAGGTCTGCTCACATACACCCAGCTCCCAGTCAGACTCTCTATAGCCTCATTTTAAAAGATAAACAGGAAACAAAAGAATATTTGACAATTAGACATATGAGGAAAGACTGGAACTTTAAAGAAAAATCACATGAAACAAGCAGAGTTGATTTAGGGAACTAAAGGTATTTTAAATAAAATTCCAAGTAGTATCCACAGAGAAATTTGAGACTGTGTTACATCTGTAAAACAAGAATAGAATACTATAAAAAATAAGAATGAATAATGAAATTGATCTCTTTGCAAGACTTTTCAATGTAAACCTTTGTATATTGCTTTGATGTTTGAACCACGCAAAGATATTACTTATTTGAAAAAAATTAGTTTAATTTTTTTCTTTTTTGAGATGGAGTCTCACTCTGTCACCCAGGCTGGAGAGCAATGGCACAATCTCAGCTCACTGCAACCTCCGCCTCCTGGGTTTGAGTGATTCTCCTGCCTCAGCCTCCCGAGTAGCTAGGATTACAGGCGACTGCCACCACGCCTGGATAATTTCTGTTTTTTTAGTAGAGATGGGGTTTCACCATGATCGCCAGGCTAGTGTTGAACTCCTGACCTCAGGTGATCCACCCACCTCGGCCTCCCACAGTGCTGGGATTACAGGCATGAGCCACAGCGCCCAGCAGTTTAATTTTTCAAAATGATGAGCTATTGAAAATAAAATATATGATTGGCAAATATCATAAAATGTGTATTAGTTTTATATTGCTGCATAACAAATTACCATAAGCTTTAGTGGCTTAAAATAACCCACATTTTTAAATTTCACAATTTCTGCAGGTCCAGAAGTCTAAGCACTACATAGAGAGGGTTCCCTGCTCACAGCCTCACGAGGCTACAAGGTGAACTTAAGATGTGTTCTTATCTGGAACTCAGGGTCCTTTTCCAAGCTCATTTGTGTTGTTGCCAGAATTCAATTCCTTAAAGTTGTAAGAATGAGATCCTTAGCAACTCAAATATGTTTCTTTCTGTAGGCAGTTCACAAAACAGCTGTTTTCATATTCAAGGCCAGTGAAAGGGTCTCTCCAGCTTCTGTCTCTGACTCCTAGACTTCCTTTAAAAAGCTCACTGATTAACTCAGGTCTACCCAGAATAATCCCTTTTGATTAACTAAAAATAAACTTATTTGAGATCTTAATGACACCTGCAAAATTCCTTTACTTTTGCCATATGACCTAATCATAAAAGTAACATCCCATCCTATTCACAGGTCCAACCCACACTCAAGAGGAGAGGGTTAGACAGGACATGTACATCAGGAGTCAGGAATCTTGGGGGCCATTGTAGAATTCTGCCTTCTACAAAGGACTGGAAGATAAAATTGAGGAAATCCCTCACAAGAAGGAAAAAAGAAATGAGAAATAAAGGAAAAGCAATAATGAAGAAAAATTCAGGAAGTTCAACATCTAGCATCCACCTATTAGAAATTTCAAAAAGAAGGAAGGGAGAAACTTATCAAGAAGTAATATGATAAAATTTCTGAAAGCTGATAGAAAACATGAGTTTTCTAACTGAAGAAGCCAACTGAATGCCATGTGAAGTTATGTTTTTCAAAGCCACATTCCCAGCCATGTCAGGGTTTATATGCTGAATACTATGAAATGCTGAAAAAATAAATCAAATAAATCTAAAAAATGGAGAGACATACAATATTCATGAATTGGAAGACTTAACATTGTTAAAATGTCAATTATCCCAAATTGGCTATAGATTTAATGCAATGTTTATCAAAATTCCAGGAGGTTTCTTGCAGATATAGACAAGCTTATTCTAAAATTAATATGAAAAGGCAAAGGTGTGAACAATGCCCACATCGTTCTGCAGATCGACAATGCCTGTCTTGCTGCTGATGACTTTAGAGTCAAGTATGAGACAGAGCTGGCCTTGCGCCAGTCTGTGGAGAGCAATATCCATGGGCTCCACAAGATCACTGATGACACTAGTGTCACTCAAGTGCAGCTAAAGACAGAGATTGAGGCTCTAAGGAGGAGTTGATTTTCATGAAGAAGAATCATGAAGAGGAAGTAAAAGGCCTACAAGCTCAGATTGCCAGTTCTGGGTTGACCATGGAGGTAGATGCCCCCAAGTCTCAGGACCTCACCAAGATCATGTCAGACAGACATCCAGGCCCAATACGACGAGCTGACTTGGAAGAACCAAGAACAGCTGGACAAGTACTGATCTCAGCATATTGAGGAGAGCACCACAGTGGTCACCATGCAGTCCTCCGAGGTTGTAGCTGCTGAGATGATGCTCATAGAACTGAGACATGCAGTCCAGTCCTTAGAGATTGACCTGGACTCGATGAGAAATCTGAAGGCGAGCTTGGAGAACAGCCTGAGGGAGGCGAAGGGCCGCTACAGCCTGGCCGAGGGAGCAGCTCAACGGGATCCTGCTGCATCTGGAGTCAGAGCTGGCACAGACCCAGGCAGAGGGACAGCACCAGGCCCAAGAGTACAAGGCCCTGCTGAACATCAAGGTCGAGCTGGAGGCTGAGATCGCCACCTACCGTCGCCTACTGGAAGATGGCGAGGATTTCAATCTTGATGATACCCTGGACAGCAGCAACTCCATGCAAACCATCCAAAAGACCACCACCCGCTGGATAGTGAATCATAAAGTGGTGTCTGAGACCAACGACCCCAAAGTTCTGAAACATGAAGCCAGCAGAAGCAGGGTACTCTTTGGGGAACAGGAGGCCAACAGAAAGTTCACAGGTAAAATAAATAAATAAATAAATAAAAAATTTTTTTAAAGGCAAAAGAATTAGAAAAGCCAAGACAATATTTGGGGAAAAAATAAAATTAAAGAAATCATACTGAATGATTTTAAGATTTATAGAAAGTTAAGTAATGAAAACTGAGTGTTACTGGTGAAGAGATAGGCACATAAATCAATGGGATGGAAAAGAGAGTGCAGATAAAGATGTACAAAAGAGACAAAAGGTCGGGCATGGTGGCTCACGCCTGTAATCTCAGCACTTTGGGATGCCAAGGAGGGGAAAATCACCTGAGGTCAGGAGTTCAAGACCAGCTTGGCCAACATGGTGAAACCCCTTCTCTACTAAAGATACAAAAATTATCTAGGCGGAGTGGTGGACACCTGTAAGCTACTAGGGAGGTTGAGGCAGGAGAATCGCTTGAACCTGGGAGGCAGAGGCTTCAGTGAGCTGAGATGGCACCACTGCACTCCAGCCTGGGTGACAAAGTGAGACTCTGTCTCAAAAAAAAAAGACAAAGATGCAAAAGCTATTCAGTGGAGAAAACATCATCTTTTCAACAAATAATGCTGAAACAGTGGAACATCCACCACTTTAAAAACAGAACACTGACCTAAATATTATCCCTTATATAAAAATGAATTTAAAATAGATATTAAACATAAATGCAAAACCTAAAACTATAAAGCTTTTAGAAGAAGATGTAAGGGAAAATCTTTGTGACCTTGGGTTAGGCAAAGAGTTTTTAGACATACCGCCAAAAGCTTGATCCATAAAAAAGAAAAATTGGCAAATTGGACTTTATGAAAATGTGTAACTTTTGCTCTGTAAGAGATACTGTTAAGAGAATAAAAAGACAACCTACAAACTGGGAGAAAATATTTGTGATTCACATATCTGACAAACAGCTTGTATCTAGAATATATAAAGAGGCTATTGAAACTTAGTAGATGCCAAGCACAGTGGCTCATGCTTGTAATCCCAACACTTACAGAGGTCAAGAAGAAAGGATCACTTGAGGCTGCCTGCAGCCTGGGCATCAGAGCAAGACCCTATCTCTGAAAAAAATGAGACTCAATAAAACTTACTGAAACAAACCAATATTTTTAAGTGAGCAAAAAATTTTTTGAAAAGTCACTTTACAAACGAAGATACAGAAATGGCTCACAAACACATAAAATTAGTCATTCAGGAAATGAGAATTAAAACCGCAAAAGTGTGCCTTTAGAGAGCCACTAGTAATTGAAATAAAAAGGAATGTTAGTACCAAGTTTTGGCAAGGATGTGAAGCAACTGGAACTCTGATTCATTGCTGGTGGGATTCTAAAATGGTACAACCACTTTGGAAAGTACTTTGGCAGTGTCTTGAAAAGTTAAACTTAACACTAATCATATGATGCAGCTTTTTCACTCCTAGAGACAATGGAAAACATATGTCTGCACAAAACCCTGTACACAAATCTTCATAGCGGCTTTAGTTACAACTGTCAAAAAATAGAAACAATCCAAATACTCAATAAAAGTGAATAAACAAGTTTTAGTAAATCCATACCATAGAGTACTACTCAGCAATAAAAGGGAATTGACTAATGATGCATAAAACAATATGGATGAATTTTGTAAATATTATGATGTGTGAAAGAAGTCACACACAGAAGTATACATACTGCATGATTCTAATCTATAATGAAAGACAGCAGGTCAGTGTTTGCTTAGGGATAAAGAAATGATTTACAAAGGAGCCGGAGGAAAACTTTTGGAGGTGTTGGATATGATTGTGGTGATAGTTTCACAAGTATAAACGTATGTCAAAACTTATCAAATTGTACACTTTTAACACGTGTAGTTTATTGTAGGTCATTTACACCTCAGTAAAGCTATTTTAAAAGATTATTAAAATTACGCTAATTTAAAGAAGTCGTACACAAAAGATTACCTACATATGATTTCATTATATGAAGTTTGAGAATGTGAAAATGTTTTAATTGATTTTAAAGTCAGAAGCAAAAATGGACTTTTAGGTAAAAGATGTTTCAGCATATAATATTAATATACTTATCTTTATACTAACGTTGTCATAAAATATAATTTGTTTAATGAAGGAAGGGTGCAGGAAGGTCAAACCTCTTTGGGCCCATGCAAATCGTAATACATTCCTCTCTGTAGTGAATTATATTGGTAAAGCCAAAATAATATAGACATGATTTATTGGTTGCCAACTTTTAGAATCAACCTATAAACAAAGTATGGGAGATGTATTCATAGTCATAGAAGAAAATGTCAACTCTATCAACCTTGACAATGTAGAAGTAATTATACATTTGACAGAAAATGAAAGTAAAAGGGGAGAAGAGGTGGAGGGAAGGATATGGACTTGAATAGCTCCATGTGATAAAAGTGGGGAGTCAAGAGATGCTATCTATAGTTGATGGTATAATGCATAAGATTTCAGATATACTATTCAATGTTCTCAAAGTAATTAGTAGTGGAATAACAATATTACATAATCCTATTGGGGGTTTGAAGGAGTGGAAGTGGGTATGTTGTTGAGTACTGCCCTCTCATCTATCATAGTAGAAATTCAATAGATAAGTGTCTCAAGTTGATAAATCAAGAAAGAGAGCAAAAGCTTATTATTTAGTGATCTAGAGTTCAATCATTAAAAGAATTAAAAGAGAAAGATTAAAAAATGGCAGCTGTGTGGGTCTGAAAGTGGACGGGGTGGCAGAAAGGGTTTTGCTCTTCATTGTAAGTTTTTCTGTACTGTTTGATTTTTTCAACCAGGCTCATGTGTCATTTTGATTTTTTAAAAGTCATCTTCTCTCACCCCTGTTAGCCTCTACTTGAGCATCATTTGTATCCTTCATTGTTCTCATCACAATCTATAATTATTTTAGTTATATGTGCAGTGATTCAGTTAATGTCTTTTTCTCTCATTAGACTGTAAGCTCCGCAAGGACAATAACAGAGTCCATCTTTGTCGCTACTCTATCCCCAGTGCCTGGCATAGAATGTAGCCCAGGAACCAGGATCACACCTTGCGTAGCACTCTGGGAACTTCTGATTCAAAGGCATCTCCAAGCTTCCTCTAGGACCAACTGGCTGTTGAGATGGAAGATGTCCTGTTGTGGAAAGGCAGTGTCCTCCAAACGGGTAAGAGCAGGGATGGTCATGAGTGGAGAAAGGCACAACAGCCAAACGGTACCCCAGAAAGTGTTTCAGAGATTCCCTGGTAAGGGCATGAGCTGGGGCAAATCAGGTTATTTTCCAGCATTGAAATCATCTTTAAAAGAACATTAAAGAGTGCCTTCAAGTGGGCATCCTGCAGGGAATATAAGGAAGAGGGAATAGCAAATGCACCTCTTAGTCCTGGGAGATACAAGCCTTTGGCATTTCCACATTAGCTAAAGAGGCTCCTCTCAGTCTGCCTGGGCTTGTGCCTGCCAGAAAGTACAGGTAGGACCAGTAGATGCAGCTGATTTTTGTGGTCCTCCATGGGCAGTTCTGAAGAGGGCTCTAGAAACTGCTTGATGGCAAAGCTGGAGATTATCTTAGGGTCAGAACAAGAAAGCCTGGGACATGGAGCAGAGGAATTGGGCTGTCATATCTTCTAGAGCCACTTCCCTAAGAACCTCAGGTATGCTGGGATGAATGGTATGGGCAGACCTGTTAGCTTCCTGATTAAATGAGGAAAGGTGATCTGTGAGGCCACTCCCTCCTGGCCATAGTCTCACACATGATACCTGGAAAGTCATACACAGGGAGATTTCAAGGTTCAGACAACCCCATTGGACCCCTTGGGCTGTCTAGGCTTTCCTGGAGAGAACATTCTTCTTTTTTTTTTTTTTTTTTTTTTTTGAGACGGAGTTTCGCTCGTTACCCAGACTGGAGTGCAATGGCGCGATCTCGGCTCACCGCAACCTCCGCCTCCTGGGTTCAGGCAATTCTCCTGCCTCAGCCTCCTGAGTAGCTGGGATTACAGGCACGTGCCACCGTGCCCAGCTAATTTTTTGTATTGGTAGAGACGGGGTTTCACTATGTTGACCAGGATGGTCTCGATCTCTTGACCTCGTGATCCACCCACCTCGGCCTCCCAAAGTGCTGGGATTACAGGCTTGAGCCACCGCGCCCGGCCGGAGAGAACATTCTTCTAATGAGGGGAACCCAAAAGAGGGAAGCATGGAAAAAAACCAATGAGGAATGATGATGGCACTGCTGGAGGAGGCGGGTAAGAGGCAAGATGGCTCACAGGGAGAAGTCCTTGCTTAGCAGGCCTAGAAACCTAGCATCTGTAATTGTGCCTCCCTCTTTCTAGGGAGACAACAAACTGTCTTTCAGCTTTGTCTACGAGGTGCTGGAACCTCCCTGTGGCCATATTCCTGGGGCAAGGTGAAATGTCAATAGGCAACTGCAGTCACTCAGAATCTTTACGGAATAAGTAACTCAAAGGCAGGGGTTTGTTTGATCCATTTTGAACTACTGCTGCATGTAGCTCAGTCTTTGGCTCTCATCAGGAGACTTCCAAGTAAACTGAAAAAAGACAGGAGCTGCTGGGTCAACTGGCAGATTCATTCAGGTCACAGAAAAATGGGGAGTTGTAAGAGGAGAAATGAACACTGAGGCCATTTCTTTTAAGTGGGGAGGGATTGGAGTAGAAAGCATGAAAAATGCCCCTCCTGCGCTGGGCTCATTTCTCAGGGCCTAGGGCAAAGGCAGGACGTGGTGTTCCTGCTTTCACAGTGATTGAAAAAACTGGTGGCAGCACACAGCTTGCTGCCGGGCAGGCAGCTTGAGTGTCTTCACTACTACTCTCAGTGGTTCAAGGGCAGGTTTGCCTCAGCCCTTAGAACACAGTTCCCTGGATTCCTTGGCCCTCCCACATCCCGAGAGCACCAGTAACTACTTCACTGTGGGCAGTGAGGAGTCTCTTAGTTGGATAATGTTGGTATATACAATTGATTCAGAGCCTAACTTCCATTTCTTCCTAACTTCTAACTGGTTTCTTCCAAGTTCCTACACTTGGCCTGGCTTCCTTTTCTCTGAGTTGGTCACTAAGTACCCAAACGGAATCCACATACTGTAAATTATTCCCCTCCAATCTCTGGAGGCAGCTGAGTAATGCTTAAGGGCACATGCTCTGCGGTCACACTGCCAGGGTTCACAGCCCAACTCTTATTTGCCAGCTATGCGCCCTTGTGCAGTTTACTTACTTTTCTGTGCCAGTTTTTCATCTCTATAATGAGAATGACGGTAGTATTTAACTCATCGAGTTGTTGTGAGGATTAAATGAGATTGTAAGGAGCCTGGCACCTAGTTAGGGTTCCGTAATGTTAGCTATTATTTGGAATGAAAAGTCTTTCTTTCCCTCTTGCACACTCCAGCATCTCTAGTTTCAGACACTTGCTCCTCCTATCCCCACCGAACTTCTCCCATCCTTCTCCAGACATTGCAAGCCTTTCAGTGCTAAATGTTCTTAAAAGAAGGGATTTCCCTTTGATCCTTTCCATCTCTTATATGCCCTGGACCCAGGTAATCATTTGTAATTTTTTTTTACTTTGTGATGCATATTTTACACATATATGGGGTACCTGTGATACTGTGTTATATGCACAGAATGTATAATGATCAAGCCAGGGTATTTGAGGTGTCCACCACATTGAACAGTTACCCTTTCTATGTGTTGGGAACAATTCAAGTCCTCTCTTCTAGCTACTTTGAAATACAAAATACCTTGTTGTTAACAACAGTCACTCTACTCTGCTTTTGAATGATAGAACTTATACCCTTCATCTAACTGTATGTTTGTACCTGCTGACCTATCTCACTTTATCCTCCCTTCCCACCCACACACTCCTTTCACCCTGTAGCATCCAACATTTCTCCCAGGTAATCACTGATTAACAGAATTGAAAAGGTCTTTTATAAATCATCTAGTTTAATTTGTTATTGTAACAGATTATCAAAAGTTGGATCCAGAAAGGTAAAGTGATGTAGTAAGGATCACACTGAACTAGAATCACAACTTAGTCCTATAGATATTAGCAATGTCAGACACCAAGGCCTGTACATTTAATTCTAGTAAATTCGACATATATCCAGTAAGGATCTACTATTAGTGTGTGTGTTTGTGTGTATATGTGTGTGGTAGTAGGCCAGATGCTGAGAGAGATACAAAGATGATTTGAAGTCACTTGTCCACCGGAGAAGCTGGCTCTCAGGAGTAGGTTATGAGGTATTGTTTGTCTTGTGGGGTAGCTCTCCATTCCTTTTATAGATCTATAGTTATCTATATCTATAAATGTTTATCTATATAGGTAGAAATGCATAAATAGATCTGTCTACATATGTGCATATATAGAGATATATAGTTTATGTATATATTATTTTATAGTTTTGCATATGTATTGTCATATATGCGTGTCAATATGCATATACACATATATGTGTATATATAATTCAGATTAGTTTCACTTCAAGAATTTAGTGAGCTCCCTCCTTTTAAAATACCATCCTTCTGCCCTAGCCTGGAATACAGTGGGCATATCTATGCCAAATGATGAGGACTGTATGTGCTCAGAAACGTACCTACAGTATAACTGGTCTTGGGGACAGGTCCCTTTGGCCTTGAATGTAGTCAGCTGGTCCCCATTCTACAAGCAGATAAAAGATAAGCCCCCCTATTTTTGGTGGGAGCTAAGTAAAGGATAGTTAAAGGGAGAGCAAAACAAAGTAGTGATAGGTCTCTGTGAGACCTGGAAGGCAGAGAAGATCTACTGATTTCTCAAGTAACCAGAAGTCGATGTTCCTAGAAACGGAACATACTTTTCTGAGAGCTGAATAGTGACCAGGAATAAATCAGAGTAAACTAATAGTCCAGAATGAGGGAATCTCTGAGCAAGACAAAACTGGACGCTGGGTCTTCACAGTAAAAAATTATGTATAGAATGTGTTTGTTCCCTGGAAAATCTTTATGTATTGAGAAAGGTGTGGTAGTAGTTGTTTATGGCTTACTGTGAAGAAATGTCCAGCAGAGTGGAAAATACAATGCTCCTGAGGCTGTGTTCCCAGGAAGGAGGTCCAAGCTGCTAAGAAAAATTGGTGCCAATTTCCTTGCCATCAACAAATTAGCAACATCCCAAGGCTGTCTTGTCTCACCGAAAGCCTTCTTCAGGTCAGGCATGACTGAATTCTCTTGCAACCTGAAACTGACTCTGAAATCCCTTCCAAAGAAAATACTGAATAGGAAACCATGAGATTCTAGATCTGAACCTTTTGGCCACCTTTCACAGATACTAGTACAGAAGTGGACCTTAGTATATTTGAATGAGTGAATGAAAGAGGGAAGGAAGGAAAAAAAGAAAGGGAAGGGAAGGGGCGATGTATTATACAAGTTTTGGTATGTAAACATTAGCAAACTACCCTTCCTTTCATTTAACATTGGTCCCACCAATACGGTTACGTTTCTGTTTTCAGCATACACACCCTCTCAGGAGTACTGGACACAGCTAGCCCGGGACACTCTCCTTTTTAGGTTGTCACAATACCACATTTTCCTGGCCTGTCTCCTGTCTTGTGCTTTCGCTGTCTGCTTTGCCTGCTCCTTTTCCTTTGTTCGTCCTCCAAATATTTGAGATGCTCTCAGGCTCAATCCTAAACCTCTATTTCACTCACTCCCTTCCAAAATAACTTCGTTCAGTCCAATAACCCTGAATAATAATAAGATGAACACACCCAAGTTTATATTTCTAGCTTTCACCTGCTCTTTGAGCTCTAAACTTATGGCATTCTGGCACAGGGTCTGGAGTTCAAATCCTATTCCCATCACTTACTATATGAGCTGTTTGACCTTTTTGCCTCAGTTTCTTCTTCTGTAAAGTGAGAGGATAATAGTACAACATTTTATGAGGTCATTGTGAAAATTAAGTGATTGAATATGTGTTAGGCATTTGGGACAGTATTTGGTACACAGTAAGCATCAATAAATAGATGATGATGATGATGATGATGATGGTATCTGACTGTCTAACTTGGTGTTGCCTCTTGGAGGTCTCATAGGCATTTCATACTTAACATGGCCAAGACAAAACCTATAACTTCTACCTTCCAAATTAGTCCTCCCACTTTTTTCTCATCTTTAGTAAGTGTGCCACCACGTATCCAGTTGCTCTGGAAGAACCTAAGTGTCATCCTTTCACCTCAATTCATACATCCAATCCAATAGCAAGGGCCTGTAAAACTCCCAAATATATCCAGAGTCTATCTACTTCTATCTCCACTGCTGCTATCATCAAGCCAGTATCACCTCTCACCTGGATTCATCCTCCATACAGATGCTAATAATCAATTTAAAGCAATTATTCAGATCATGTTGCTCCCCTGGTTAAAACTGCTTCATGGCTTTCTGTGGATTTAAAATGAAACCCAAACCCTCATCATGTAAGCCCCTCCAGGATCTGACCTCTGCCTATTTCTCCAAACTAATTTCCACATTCACTGGCCTTTATTAGGTTCTTCATTTGCACTAAGCTAGTTCAAGCCTCAGGGCCTTTGCACTAGCTGTCCCTTCTACTTAGAATGTCCTTTCCCCAGGTCGTCATATGACTGGCTCCTTTTCAATCAGAATTCAGGTTAATGTCGCAGTGTCACTACCCCGGAGAAGAATTTCTTAACTATTTAATCTAAAGTAACTTCCCCCATCACTGCTTTATTTTCTTCATAGCACTTTTTATCACTATCTGAAAATAGTCATTCAATTGTTGAATAGGGTTTGTCTCTCTCTCTCTCCCCTCTAAACTACAAGCCTTCTGAGAGCAGTAACCTTGTCTGTTCTGTTTACAATTTCATTCTCAGTGCCTAACAGCATCACAGGGTTGAGGAATTTAAAGAATTTTTTAAAATTCTGGTAAAATGTACATAACAGCTGTACAATTTAACCTTCCCACCAGCAGTATATGTGAGGGTTCCAATTTCTCCACACCCCAGCCAACACTTGTTATTTTCTGGGGTTTTTTTCCATAGTAGCCACCTTAATGGGTTTAAAATGGTACATCACTGTGGTTTTGACTTGCATTTCTCTAATGATCAGTGAGGTTGAACATCTTTTCATGTGCCCATTGGCCATTCATATATCTTCTTTGGATAAACATCTATTCAAATCCTTTCCCCATCTTTTAATTGAGTTGCATTTTTTGTTGTTGAGTTGTAAAAGTTCTTTATATATTCTGAATATTAATCCCTTTTCAGGCATATTATTTGCAAATATTTTCTCCCATTCCATGGGTTGCCTTTTCGCTCTGTGAAGTGTCCTTTGATATCTAAAAGTTTTTAATTTTGATGACGTTAGGATTGCTTTTTAAGGGTTAATAATTGGGGGATTGAACTCAGCATGAAGCTTGAGGTGAGAAGACTGATATTCAAAGGAGGACAGCACAGCAGCAAGCCTGTAAAGGGTGCTATGGACAGGAGTCCTTGATAATCCAAGGATGGCATAAGGTCTCTGGAAACCGTAGGTAAGAAAGGGCAAAAGTTGGGAGAATTATGATACAGAGCATTTGCTGAGCGCTTACTAGGTACCAAGTACTGTGCTAAGCCCAACACATCCAATATTTCATTTAATTCTCTTAGCAATTCTGTGAGGTAAGTATTATTTTAGCCCTAATTCGTAGATGAGGAAAACTGAGGCACAGATAGATTAAGCAACGTGCCTAGCGTCACAAAGCTATAATGTGACAGAGCCCAGATTTGAACCCAGGTAGTCTGGCTCCAGATTCTGTGCTGTCATCCACTGGCCTGTACTGCTTCTGTACTAGATAAGTAAGTAAAATTTGACTAGGGCGTGGGGCTTATTGTAGTTGTTAAGACTATGATGAAGAGATAAGTTGTAGGTAATAGCTTGAAAACATGCCTTGAGGGCATAGAGAAGGTAGTCAAGGGTAGCCCTTGTTTATATACTTGCTTTACAAAGGCAGTTTTGTCAGGGCAGAATAGAGTGGTGATGAAATTCACAGGCTTTGGCAACAGATAGACCTGGGCTTGAATCCCAACTCTCCCACTTACTAGTGGAAACCTTAAGCAAGTTTTGCTTCTCTGTGCCTCAGTTTCCTCATCTACAATTGAGGATAAAAACACCTTATAGAGTTGTTTAGATCTTTGATGTAACCTGTGGGTCATGATCCCTGGCACCTGATAAATATCAGCTCTTGCTCCTCAATCAAACAGTGGTGCAGCCCCTCCTCCAGCTAGAACATCCCCATCTTCTGATTAAAGAGAAGCTTTTCCAGGCCAGAATGAAGTAGTTGTACTTGAACACCTTAATGAGCCATCAAGGCCCATGAATGAACATGCAACTGAAAGTGATCCCTTCCAGAACAGAGAAAAGTTCTTCCTTGCCTACAGACACATTCCCACCAGCCTCTTTTGAGACCCAAGGAAAGCATTTCTGACTATCTTAGAACAACCATTTTGTCCCAGCTTCTGGCTACGCATGGTTAAGAAATTCCTAGCTTCTTGCTAGGCAATCAATATACATTTTTGTAAGTTATAAAAAGGAAATTTACACACCTGTTTTTAGTGAAGTTTACTCCCAGGGAACAGGAAGTGAAAATGAGGGCTGTCTGGCTCAATAGCAGACACTGAGCAATCAGAAGAGGGAGGGTCGTATGACAGACAAACTTCTTCAACTTCCCAGTTTTTTGTTTTGTTTTGTTTTGTTTTGGCTGCCTCTGGATTTATTAACCTTAGAGAAACTGAAGAGGGTCCAAGGAAGAACCATCAAAATGATTAATAAAACAAAGACGCTGCTGAGTGATGTTAGGAGCGTCCAGTGAAGGACAAGAAAAGGGGATGGGGAGGAGGAAGCCCTGAAGGCTGAAAACAAAGCACCTGCCAGAGACTGCAGAGCTGTGTGGATCTGTGGGAGGAGGGACAGGTAGCCTGGGCCCAGGGACCTCCATTGAGCACCACACCATGGGCCCAACACTGAGCCAGGAATTCTGGAAGATCAAAAGAAGCCTAAGGCTTGGCCTGTGCCCACAAATGTAGAGAGACAGGGCTATACCCACAAAAGGACAAATTACAATCCAAGCCAAGAATGTAAGCACTGCAATAAGGAACTCATTTGCTGCTATGTGCCAAATGACTGGTGCAATGAGGAGTGTTCAGCATCCCTAGGAGGAAGGGATCTTCTCAGGTGGTAGGCTGGAGCCTAAGGGGAGGGACACAATGTGGCTAGGCAGAGAGGGTGGAAAGCAACATAGGTCTGGGAAATGGCAAGACAAAAATACAGGAGGTAGAGTATGGCAAGGAAGGATGAGGAGCCATCCCTGGCTGGGGTGAGCAGTTCTCAGAAGACAATAGTGAGAGATGGACACTAGCAGAAGAGTACGGATTTTATGCTGCAGGTATTGGGCAGTCACTGAGGCTTCTGAGTAGGAGAATGTCATGGTACCAGTTGTGCTTTGGCAAGATCAATCTGTCTAGGCATGGTGGACTGGAGGCAGAGATGGGGAGACCAGGCCTAAGTCTACAGTCACTAAGAAAACACCTGCAGCTGTAGCCACTGAAAATGTGCCCAAACACTAGCAGGGTGCAGGTCTCAATTGGCAAAGCTAGCTGGGGCCCAATCACCTCTCTAAAAGGTGGAGTCTGGACCCCATACCCTGAGACCACAGCCTCAGTTCTCTCAAGCCCAACCAGCCCAAGGAGCTGGTCATCATTCGAAGCACATCTCAGCAAGCTTAGGCCCGTACCAAGGACAGATTTCTGGGCAGATGATATCTTTGTTATAAATAGAGAATTTGACTCCAGGTGGGAAATTCAATTTGTGGGAGCAGATGAAATCTTCTGAAACCAAGATCTGATTTCCCGAGCAAATGTCCTTTGGTCTTAATGAACAAGAGAAGGAGATAAGGAAGAGAAGACACTATAATTAGGCCTTCCTTCTAAATGGGAGGCTTCTTGGATTACCAGGGACCTGCCTGCAGTACTTTAACAAATGCTTCCCATTTCTGAGCCATGACTTTTGAGGCAAAGAATGACATTAAATATCAATGCAGCACTTAGGAATGGTTGCAAAGTGCTTTTCTGCTCTTGCTATTCATTAGCAGTCCCTATCTCCCACCCCCTCTCCCCTCCCTCTCCTTCCCTCTCACCAATCCTGCCATGAGCCTGGCAAGGCTTATGCAGGTTGAAGAGATGAGAACTTGCAGACAGAAAGGTTAATCAATTGACTCCAGGTCAAACACAGGAAGTTACTGACAGTCCAGTGGTGAGAATGTTCTTGTCAGGCTTCTCTGGAAGTTATTGCTTTAGCCCACCGAGACATATAAACCCACACCTGCCTTTCCTTTCAAAGCTGATGATTTTTTTTGCCTGTCTGGTGAAAGGCAGCCAGAGAAACAGAAAATGGGATCTAGAAAAGACGAAATGAAGAAAAGAGAAATCGGTGACAGACAGAAGAAGAGAATGGGAGAAGCCAGCTGATCCCTCCCAGGCCTGGTATTTCTGAGCCCTGTGCTCTGCTCAGGTGGAGTAGGCACGGAAAAGAGTGAAAAGCACTTGATCAAAGAATCAGTTGCTTCTTGGCTGTGGGGTTTTCAACAGTTATTTAGTCAATCTAAGTCTTGTAAGGCCGGTTGCCTTGCCGGGAGAGTGGACGCACACCCCCCTCCCTCGTCGGGAGCTGGGACGCTCCCCGTCTCCTCGCCTGGAGCTCGGATGCTCCCTGCTTCCCTCGCCGGGAGCTCGGACGCGCCCCCGCTCCCCTCGCCGGGAGCTCGGACGCACCCCTCTCCCCTCGCTGGGAGCTCGGACGCACCCCTGCCCCTCACACACCTCCTTCCCTTGCCGGGAGCTCGGACACACCGCCCCCCCACCTGGAGCCTGGAAAAAAATTCCCGCCAGGACCTACCCAATAGCATTTTGTCCCATCCGGGCCCCACTCCCTGCCCACCATTTTGTCCCATCTGGGCCCCACTCCCCACCATTTTGTCCCATCCGGGCTCCACTCACCTTGGGCACAACCAATCAAACGCCTCCACTCCCTATAAAACCCCATGTCTGAGAGGAGTTCCTGCGACTTCTCTGGCCCCTCCTTTCGGACCGCAGAACCTCCTCCGGGAGCCTGAATAAATTCCTTCGCATTGGCTCTTCTTGTGCTGGCCTCAGTTTCTTCCGCTTTAAGCTCAGCGAGAACAAACCTTAGAAGTCTCAACTTCCTCATCTATAAAATGGGAATTATAGCTGCCCCACCTCTCAGTAGTATTGTCAAGATCAAATTAAACTGTAAAGCTTGGTGTTCCTATAAGTGATTATTTTGGTGAACTAGAAAAGGCCACCATACCCTCAAACTCCTCAGCTGTCTGTCTCCAAGTCAAACATCTCCACTACCAATCATGCCTTTAGAGAGAGAGATTCAAATAGACTTGGACAAAATGTAAACTGTTCAGAGGTTAACTCACAGGCCCATTAGCATTCACTAGCACATTAGCAAAAATTCATTTATCAAATTGGTGGTGACCCCCAGGGCGTTTGGCAGAGATGGATTTAAATACCCTTTCTTCCTCAGTCTTTCAAGGGACATTTGTCTCTGCATGTTGTTCTTTTCTCAAAAAGCTCCAGGTACATCTTTCTTTAAGTCTGCATCCTTGTAAAAAGCATTGGACAGGCATTCAGTTAGCCTTCATGTTCTTTTTTCCCAAGGGGACCTTAGCACAGAGAGGTTGAGTAAAGTGTCCATGATCACACAGCGCCCTATTCAGGATCGAGAGCCTATTGGAGGCACCTACTCCTCTGCTCTCCAGCCTAGCTACATTTCCTGTCCATCCAGTTCCTCTTCTGCAAATCTTCCCCCATCCCCTGACCCACCCAGACAGGTGAGGAAGAGGGCGGAGGCTGGCTCCTGGCAGCACTGTCCCCAGCACACGCCTGAACTCCCTCATGAGAAATAGCTGTACTGGTGGCAACCACAGCAAGCACTTGGCATCTGACAGGCTCTGTCAGCATCAATTTAAATTGGTATTTTGCTTCCTAACTCCAGGAGGGCAAACATGCCTAAGATGCCAGCAGCTGGGAGAGCAGGAAGGCATACAAGGAAACCATGGGCGATTCCCCAGAGACTGTCAACTCAGCTTCCACTCCAAGGCCTTCCAGAGACACCCTCCTTCCCTCTGTGGGGATCCCTCTACACGATGAAGGTGGGCAAGGAGGAGAGGCAGTGCGTCGCTGCAGATGCAACCTAGACCTAAGGGGCTTGTTAAGAAAAACAAATGAAGTCCTGGGCTTGAGGGTGTTGCCCAGGAATCAGCCTTTCTACAGCTTCCCAGGTAGAAAGGATTCCCAGATCCCCAAGATTCTTACGCAGCTGGGTCAAGGCCCATAACTAGGGAAACGTTACACTCGAGCTCTCCCACCTCACCCCACAGCACCCCAGGAAAATGTCCCTGGTCAGTATTTCGTTCCCTTACAACTCTACCCTCCTCCAAGAGGTGACAGGCAATCTGATAGATTTATTCAGGCGAGTGCATTAATGGGCGCTAATGACTTAATGTGCTGTCCATTCCAGATAACATGTGCAATTTACCAGGACCTTCTGGAGGTTGGGCTTTAACCCAAAGGAAAATTTCTGGCACACACAGCTGGAGGGCAGGTGATTTTGAGTAAGGGGAAGCCTGGTATTACACCAAGTATGTGTCTACATGCACCCTCTATGATCTAGAGGTGTGGCTGGCTCTGCTGTAATTCCTGTGGGGGGAGATGGAGACTGACAAGAAGACAGGTTCCCCCCCATGTCCCCACACCTCAATACTCCAAATGATTCTAGTCATTCATTCTGCACACTGCTGTCTTCAATAAAGATGGTGGGCCAAAAGGCAAACAGGTTCTGGGCATTCATTCAGCACTTCTCAAATGGCGGGTCTCTCTATCTCCTAGGAGGTAGGTACACAGAGCCACAAGATCAACACAGTGCATCTTTTTCGAGCTTCAATTCATGCAAGAATTTTAGAGACATGCAGTACATTCATGGTAAATCAAACACAAGCATATTACGGAGTAAAATGTGAAAGTTCTCATGTTTTCAAAATAAAATGTGAGCTTCAAAAAAAATTTATGCTTTTGGCCATGGGTGGCTTTCACTTCCAAATTCTCACTTTATTCTATGTTTAGGGATTCTCTCTCTCTCTCTCTCTGTGTGTGTGTGTGTGTGTGTGTGTGTGTGTGTGTGTGTGTGTGTGTTTGTTTTAAAGGTTGAGAAGTACTGCCAATTACCATCTATGTTTACCTTAGTGTAGATTCTTTTATAAGATTATCTAAGACTAAGACTAGGGACGGATAAATGTTGATGGGGGTCAGAAATTGCTTTCAGAAAACACCCAAAGCTTGAGGAGCTATCCAGGGAAGGACACTCAGAGAGGATCTAGGGATCAAAGGGCTTATTGAAGGGAGGTGTTCCTGCTTATGCTGGAAGGAAATCTTGTCAACCCAATACTTAAGTAAGTGAAATGGGCAAAAACAAGGAAGGCTAATAATAAAAACAGCCAGCTTCCCAAAAGCATGAAAGAGACCTGGGCTTTATTAATGTAAGTAGTGGCTGCCTGACCCCAGTCCCCAGAGAGGAGCCAGGAATTGGGTGACCCGATTCTTGTCACTGGGGCACCATGGTAGTATGAACCCCAATTTTGATGCAAGGATCCTCTATCCATGACTGGGCACTTTTCCAGTAAGTTTCAGGGGCTGGGAAGGGGTGAATTTTGATAGGGAAGCTGGGAGCTAGCTGAGACTCATGAAACTGACAGGCAGTGAGCCCTGCCCAGCAGCTGCATTTGAGGGGAGAGGGTGTCTGCCAGCCAGCTTCGCAAAGGGGTTGGATGGCACTTTGCAGCTCATCAGCCCAAGGTTGTTCCATGCCTGTCCCTTCAGTGTCTTCCAACCCACACCGGGTGGGCAGGCTCAGCTAGCACGCAAAGGGCCACTAAAAAGCCCTCTCGGTATAATTGCCCAGCCTTTTGTCCTTCCTTCTCCTAGTGAGAAATATTTTGAAATAGTCCTTTTCTTCCACATTTTCTGCAGGCATTCTCTGTCATCCAGTGTTCCTGCTAGCTCCCAGTTTCCCCAGTATCTCAGTAGCTCAGGAGGCTTCTCTCCCTTTTCCTTCACCCACCATGTACCAAACACCAGAGCTCCTGGTTGGCCCTAGATGCTTTGGGGTGACTGAGTGTCTTGCTGAAAGGCAAGATGGAAATTAAAGGGTTAGAGGCTGCAAAACTATAAAGTGGGTTCCCTCCTTGACCTTTCTGATGACATCATCACCTTTGTACCCTCCCAGGGCCTGCTTAGCAACCTACAGAGTCCCCTTGCTGCCTTATGCAGACGCAGTTTATACTCTAGCCATTGATGACACCCTGCCCTTCAGGCATTTATCTTTTCCTGGGTGCTAATGAGTGGGCAGGCTGCCCCAGCAGAGGCAGGCAGTTCAGTAATATTTCTGTGGGAAAGGCTAGTAACCTGTCCCTCTCTGTAATCTCAGCTGAAGTCTTGAAGTCGTGGTCTTTTTGGAAATACTATCACTCTATAGTCAAATAAGCATGGGTTCAAATCCTAGATTAGATTCTAGTAGCTGTGTGACCTTGTGGAAATCACTTAGCATCCTCTCTGAGCCTTTTGGTTTCCTTTAAAATAGGGATAATCTTAATACCTACCATCTTGGGTTTACTGTGAGGATTAAATTTGATAATGTATGTAAAATGCCACCACAGTGCCTGGCCCATAAAGTGTTCAATAAAAGCAATTATTATTGTTATGAATTGTCATGTGGTTGCAATCCAGGTTCCACTATTTACTGCTACATGAGTCTTGGCTTTCCCTTCTGTAAAATAAGAATAATGATGTTACCTGGTAAGAAGGTTGTGGTGATCCTGAAATGAGTTAATGCATGTAATGCTCTCAGGCTGGCTGGAAGTCCTACTGGGAGAGTGGAACTAATTGTATCCCAGAGATGAAGAACTGCTGTTCTTTTCCTAGGAGTGTTAGCAGGATGCCTAGCTTGCAGTAAATGTTGGATCAATAAATGGTAGTCAGTATTACTATTATTACTGGAGGCCAGGATACTCTCAGTCTTTTTATCCCTGGATTCTCAGTTAATGGTGAGTTGGTTGCTTGGTTATTAAGTGATGATTTCAGAGCAAAGTGCTAGTCAAGCCAGGCTGCCTCCATTCACTCTCAGTATGCAGGGAAGAAAAACAGTGCCACTTATTATGTTTGTGTCAATGTACTGATTTCAATAGGAAATAGACTTCTGGCTGGAACATCTTCTTTTGTCATCCAATTGTCATAAGATTTGAAGAGATCGAACTCTTACACCCAGGTGATCCTCCTCACCAAATTTCAGTGCAACTTGATCCACGGTCCCCATTTTACATGAGTTTATTTTGCTGCATATTGGTACAAGGTTAAGAACACTGAAGAATCTTCACCATGCTTTCTCTGTACCCCACCTCCTGCTCTCTCTCCTCCATCATTTCTATTGGACATGGGAAGTACACACAACTTGTCAAACAACAAAAATAACAACAATAAAATCCCAGCTACATGATTTTCTGGGGTGAGAGTTCTCTCCTTGGAAGTGAAACAAGCCAGTGTGCACTGAGTCCTGAGAACTCACTTTAACTGAGAGCAAGAAACAATGCGAATGCTGCATCACTTCAGACTGGAATTAGGCAGAGTAAAAACACAAAGAGGAGCCTTTAAATAGATGACTAGGAGGCAAATGGGTTTGAGAAAGAATGACAGCTACCATGTACTGGGACCTTTTGTATCTGTCATCTCATTCAACGCTTCCAATAACTCCATAGGGTAGATTCTGCCATTGTCTTCACAAGTAAGGCTTAGAGAGGTTAAGTGAGCTACCTAAGATCACACCACGAGTAAGAAGCAGATTCTAAAAGCCATGCATCTAATCACTATCATAGACAGTGCCTCACTGGTTACCTAGGAGCCCTCAAACATGTATTTGTCCAGTGACACAGTCCCTCTCAATACTCTCCTGCTTCACCATCCCTTCTTTATTTTGTTTACCACACAGCAGCTTGAATGGAGCCCAAGCATATGCTCTGAATGAGCCCAGAAAGCAGCAGAAGAGGGCTAATCAGATTCGTGAGAGGCACTTGTTTTAGTTTGTAACCCATGAGCTTTATTGTAATAACTGATACAAACCAACTCGTTGGGATATGTGTTATTAATATTAATAAAGACTGAACTAGGTGAGGCTCAGGAGACCCTGGAAGGGATCCCACCTCCTGAGACACCACCCCAAGAAAACCGACCAGGGACCGTCTGGCTGAAAATAATATTATCCATACTGGACAGCTGCTTCCTGGCTCCCTCTGCAGTCCCTGGCGACGAGAGGCCAATTCTTCCCTGCTTCTTTTCATGTCTTTCCTTTGGAAGGATTAGAGATCAAGTCTGAGTCACTTCTCTGGCTAAGCTTTTATTATTATTATTTGCACTAACTCAGTGAGTCTGTGGCCCCACATGGGACTCCATGTGTGTCCCTTTGTGTGTGTTGTGTTTCTCAGAGCGTCTTCTCAGGTTGGGGTCTGCCTGTACTTTTGCAGGGAATGTTGTGTGTTTCTCTCCCTGCATGTCTTCACTTTCACTTACCATCTGTTTTTAACAATTCCATCAGCTTGGTTTCCCAGCTTAGGCTACTCCCATCCAGATGCAGGGAATTTCCATCCTTTTTTCAAGGTGGGAAGTGCCAGGAAGGAATCAAAAAGTGTGCTCAGTGGATGGATGGCTAAATCTGCTAGTCAGCTACTCCACTGCTGAGTCCAGCTGCAGGAAGCCACAGAGCCCTGCGCCTGGAGCTCTCCTCTGTATCCTGGAAATTCTGAGCAGCCTAGGAGAACAACCCTTGTCCCACTATTGCCCCTCAGTAGTCCTCCAGCCTCTTCTGAAGCTTTAACCAAGTACTTTAAAAGAACCAAAAGTGAGGAAATATTCCAACTAGAATGGATCCCTTTGTGCCAACAGCCTTCTTTAGAGTTCAGGAACACAGAAGATATCGAGGAGGGCTCACTTTTCACCTTAGAACTCACATGGCCCAAATATGCCAATGTTCAGCCTCAGAGACGAGGTGCCTCTGACACTGGAAAATTCACCGTGTATTTGTCATCCCCTGGAGCTCCTCAACTCCACTGCTTCCTCCTGCTTCTGTCTTCCCTGGCCTTAACACCACTCACCAAGACCCACTGTCCGTCTTCCCAGTCTCTCTGGGTCCCTACTGAGGCTGCCCTTTTAGGGGAAGGAAGAATGGCCTTTTTTCTTGGGCCTCAAAACTCATCTGAAGGGGTCTGGAGCCCGCTGGGAGACCAAGAGCTTCTCTTGAATCTCGGCTGCTGCATGTTTAGTATTCACAGCATGTCTCTAAAACATGTCCTGAGATCATTCATCAGGCACTGTGCTGTGTGTGTGCCTAGCTGCTCTCCTTCAGTGTGTGTGTGTGTGCGCGCGCGCGTGTGTGTGGCCAGGACCCCTCTCTCCATCTGCTGGTGAACACACATGCACACACACTTTAACCTTCTTCCCTTCTCACCAAACCAATCGCATGCTCTAAGCAGACCTCTGCCAGCTGGCAGATAGCTCCCTTACTGAGGTGGGCTCCTGGGGTTGGGCCTGGGCTCGAAGCCACTCACACTCCAGTGCCGGGGCGAGATGCTGAGAGCAGGAGCCTCAGCCGAAACTCAAGGTGCGTGTGAATGTTTGCGATGGTGACCAGGAGGGGAGCTGCAGGGAGGGCATCCCCAGCAGAAGGCGAGCAAACAAGGGGCGAGAAGCAAGGTCAGGGGCCAGGGAATGGAGTCTCCGAAGCAAGCGGTCCGCTGCCCCTTCTCCGCAGTTCACTCCCCGCTCCCCTCTCCCGGGTTCACTTTGGATATTGGCTTGCCCTCTTGGCAGCCAGCAGTTCCCGGCAGAGTCCGGCCGGAACGGTCAGGTTCAAGAAGTGAGGCAGCGCCAGGCTGGGTGGCTGGGTTGCTGGGTTGTTCTTGAGAGATTCTTTCCCCAATTGTCAATTTTTTGCTTATTTTTCGTAGTGACCCGAGCCAGGAACTGCGCCTTTAAGCCGCTTTCCCATTCGGGGAAATCGACGCCAGCACTCGAGGGTCTGGAGGCGCCGGAGAGGCCCCTCATTCTGTACTCCCCTCTTTCCTCCCCCTCCTCCTTCCCCCGCCCCCTCTCCCCTCCCCTCCTCGGCCGTCCGGCCGCCTCTCCGCCATCCGTCACCTCGCAGCCTGCCGCACTCCTGGAGCGAGAGAGCGACGAGCGAGCCACGGCGATGGTGCCGCCCGCGGCGCAGCCATGAAGCCCGCCCGAGGAGCCCGCGCGCGCTGCTGCCATCCTGCCCGCAGCCCGCCGCCTGCGCGCCAGCTCCCCGCGTCCCGGGCCAGCTGCTGCCACCCTGCCAACCTCTGCCCGCCCCGCCGCCCGGGGCCACTGAGCCCCAAGCCCATGTCGGGCTCGGGGGCACGGGCGCCCTAGTCCCGCTGCCGCCGCCGCCGCTGCGCCGCCGCTGCCGTGCCGCTGAGGAGGAGGAGGAGGAGGAGGAAGAAGAAGAAGAGGAGGGGGAGGAAGGTAAGATGCGCGCTGCCTTCAGGGGGGCGCGCCCGCAGTCTCAGCCAGACCGGGGTGGGTCACGGCGGGAGCGTTCCGCCTAGGACCGGCTGAGGGGCGACTGGCGCTTGGGCGCCCCCGGGAGCCGGGGGCAGGGCGGGGGGCGCCCGGCGTCTGGCCGCCCGGAGTTTGGGCGGGCGGGGGAGCGGCCCGCTGCGTGCCCACTGCCCCAGCAAGTCGCCGGCTTGGCGGGCTCGTTTGGCCGCCGCGGGTGCGGGGTGAGGAGTCCAGCGCAGGGGAGTGCAGCGCGTTCATTATGGAGCCTTTGTGTGCGCGCCCGGGCTGTGGGCACAGTTGGGAGAGCTGGCGAGACGCGGGGCCTGGCTGCTGGGAGGTGGCCACTTCGCCGGGGCGCCCGGCGAAGCCGGAGCCCAAGGGCTGCCACAAACAGCTGTCTGAAGCATGTGCGTGGTTCCCGGGGCCATGTTCACAAGCGGACACGGACGCGCACACACACGCACACACAGCCGCACCAGAAACCCGGCGCTCAGCCACACAGCCCCATGCAAAGACCACATACACACACACACACACACACACACACACACACACACACACAGAGCTTCACTTGCCCCCTCCCACCAAGATGCTAATAAAGCTCAAACACATATACTGAGACTTGCACCTCCCCCCAGCGCTGCTAAAACATGCACGCGCACACACATACACACTCCTCTACTCCCCAGCCTAGTGCTTTGTAGCTTGGAGAGTGTGTATGTGAGTGTCTGTTTTCTCAGAATGGTCCTGAGAAACTACATGACAAATGCACATTACTGCAGATCCAGTACCTGCTGCTTCCCCACACACACATCCAACAACCCCCACCACCACAACACGCAGCCACTGTAGACACCTCCACCAGAGCCCTTAAGAACCCCATTCTGGCAAAAAGCGTGCCCAACTCTGGTAGTGATACCCTCCACACTCGAGCTCCTGGGTTTCCTGCACACACACACCACACCCCCATACACACACACTGAAACCACTGCAGGGGCAAATGTTTGACACCTTCCCCCAGAAGCAGGTGGCACATCCACACTTGCAGCTGCAACTAAAGATCACTTGATCACAGCAAACGCCAAATTCTGCTAGACCTGCCCCCTCCCCTTGGCATCTTCGTCCAGCTGCAAAATCCTGGAGTCCACCGAGTGGTCTTAGCATCCTGCAGCTCTTACGGAGGGCGGGGCAGTCTCTGGACTCCTGCCTTTGGAGAAACTGCTACAAGAGCAAGGCTCCTTTGGGGGCGCCCTTCTCGGAGTGGAGGGTGGGGGACTCTGCTGACTCAGAGTGAAGCACCAAGTGAGTTTTCCCTGCTGGAGATGGGTGTAAATGGCGAGTTCACCTGGGCCTAGAGGGCCCAGGATAGTATGGCAGTTCAGCCACGGGGACCCTCAGCTGGGAGGCCCTGCCCCTCCCTCCCCTTCCCTGCCCATCAAGCTCACTGCAGGAGAAGCAGAGGGGAACCCAGCTGCCAGCTTCTTGGGAGCTAAGAGAGGCTTCTCGGGAAGCCTTTGCTGTTTCCACTGAGCAAAGGGATCTTACTCTACCCGGGGAGACCTCAACAAGACTTGGCCATGCCCAAGCAGACATGCCAGCGTCTACCCATTTTCATGGCTTTTTTTTTTCATGTGAGAGGACTTATTCAACCTCAGCAGCTTGTCATGAGGGTACCTCTGAGGTGAAACAAGACATAATGTGTGTGTGGATGGGGGAAACAAGGTTGAGGGGAGCAAGGACTAGTGGGTTTAACTGGTTTAAGTAGAGATGCTGAGTTAGAATATAGACCTTGGTAAAATCGTGACGGCAATGGCTTCGACGTCAGAGTCCCTTCCCTGCTCCTGCCCCTCCCGTTGGCTGCTCAGGGCCCCTGTGGGTCCTCTCCCCACCCTTAGATTATTTAGGCGGAGCTTTGCTCCCTGCTCCGGCAAATTTGATGACAGAATCCCTGCCAGGCCAAGGTGTTAATAGCTGATAGAGGTTTACTGCTTACACCTTACAGGTAACATTTGCATTTTTAAAGGAGTCAGAGGAGTGACTCTGTTGGTGGGGCTTTCAGGCACCTGTGGCAGGACCTAGGCAAGAACAGTTTGTAGACAGCATCATCTGTCTACCGTCTGTGCCAAGGCCAGAGTTATTCATGATGTGTGTGTGGGAGTGAGGGTGTCAGAAGGTGGAATGTAATTGTGGAGGGTTTTGAGGCCCACAAAAAAGGTTTCAATTGACTTGAGAGGCAATTGGGAGCCACTGCCGGATTCTGAGAAAGGAGGGACTAAGATCTAAGCAGGAGAGAAACTCTCATTGCTGCGTGTGGAATCTCCCCTCTCCCTCGCTGGCACCCACCACCACAGCTGCCTTGCAGTTGTGTGGGCTGAAGGCCACCAGGGAGAAGAGGCTGGCCAGGGAAGGGTGGCAGCTGCCCCAGGCTTGTGGCCCTGAAGGTTTCTCAGATATGTGAGGCATTCTGCGAGTGGCCAGACTATTGGCCTGAAGCCAGTAAATGCCCCCTCCAACATGAGCTAGTGATGCCGTTGGTGCTGTGGCTTCTTTGGATAGTGCAACGTAGCCTCTATCATGCTGGAGGAGAGGTCTGGGGACTCCTATGAGGCAGGGGACCCCTTCCTCTTGTAAGTGGTACAGTCTGAGGGTCTTGAGAAGTGAGCTGTGTGGTCCAACTAGGGGATTTTGTGACCAACGACATCCTCTGGGAGCAGTAGTAGATTGAGAAAGCGCAACAAGAAAGCCCTGGGATTGCTGATGACAGCAGCAAGCTGGGAAAGGCACTGGAGGTGGGGGTGGGGATGGGTACAGGGGAGTCTCGGGATGGGATGGATAGAGGAGAGACATTGCCCTACCGCAGTAATCCTTCCTTCAGCCCTTGGAGGGAGCATGGGTGGATGCAGGACAATGGAAGCACTCTGTACCCACCCACCCCCACTATGCATAAATGATTGAGCTGCGTGGCCAATGCCTGATAAGGCACTTGGAGGGGCAGCACCAATCCAACAGAGGAAAGATCCCTGTTTGTGTGACACCTCCAGGCTAAGTGAAGCCATAAGACACACATACAGACAGACAGACATATCACACACAAGACACACCCCTCAGGCACACCCCCACACCCCAACACATACCTGGGACAAATTGTAGGAAGTGAGGCTCATGCAGACAAGCTTGGTTTTGGGGGGTTCATGCCTTTACATATAGGCTCTAGCAATGATTGCTAAGGGGACTGGGATTGATACCTATTGATACTAGATGAAGACCCTTAGCTTCGACAGGCCCCCTGGAAGGAAGCATACCCAAGTCAGCTTCTCTTTGTGGGCCAGCCTTAAGGCCATTAGCATTCCCAGCAGAAAACTCTGTTCTGGCTCTTCTCTCAAGGACTTCTGTTTTCCTTTTTACCATAAATTCAGAAACAAAAACATTCTCTTGCATTATCAGCAGCCAAAATGAAGGACTCTCAAAACGGGCTGGACCTTATCGTCTGCTGAGAAATCCCTGGGGCTAGGGGCAAAGGGGTAGGATAGGGAGCAGATCTGGAGAAGCATGCCATTTTCCCTCCTTTCCTCCCCTCAGCTGAGCTGCTAAAGGCAAGGACAGTGGTCTTGGGGTTCTGTATTATTTCCCACCCATGACAGGCAGCGCCCCCTTTTCTGAGACCTGAACAACAAAAGATTAACAGCCTACGGCACACCAGCGCCCAATCCCTGGTCGTCAGAAAATGAGCCTGGAAATGGGAATATGTGTGTAACGTGGGGCGGGGGAAGGAAAGAGAGGGAAAGAGGTGCTACCTTGTATCTGTAGGAGCAGGTGCGCCTGTTCGTGTGTGTTTGTGTTAAGGAACATGAGAATGACCAGGTGCATGCACTCTCGCAGCTTTCTCAGCATGCATGCCATAGCCAATGTTTTTGCTCTGAGCCTCAACCTCGCTTTGCCATTAGCCACACCACTAGCCACCCTCAGCTTTTGAAAGAGCTCTCTGCTTGGTTCTACTATCTGGGTCTCCTTCCAGCCAAGTGACCCCTCCTTTTTTCTCTTTTATTGCTAGTTCTTCCTATCCCTCAAATCTGGGTGTTCCCCAGCTCCTGTTGCTTGCCACTTTCTTTATTGACAAGGACACACAGCTATGCCTGGCTTCCCCTCTCACCTCTTTACCAGCCATTCCCATTTCTCTAGCCCAAACTTAACCCTGCTCCTGAGATTCAGTCCTATATTTCCAGTTGCTTGCTAAACATTTTCCTTTGGATAGCTTGCTCTCAGACTCAGTATTCACAAATTCATCTCATTATTTCTCAGAGATGACTTGCTCTTCTCACCTTTCTTTTACCATAAGCTTCTAGTCTCCCAGACTAGAAACCTCAAAGCCATCACTGACTCTTCCCCTATACCCCGGTCTACCCTGCCTCCTGTCACCACCTGATGTCCACACTGCACTAGTCTCTTTCCTTTCTGGTCCATAATACACACAACTGGCAGATTCATGTTGTAGAATAGCCTTTATTCATAATGCTTTTGATCATCATGCTTGCAGGGTGATACCTGATTGCCTGTGGGATAAATTTCAGCCTTCTTAGCATGGCATTCAAGGCTCTCCTTGTGTGGATCTAACCCTGTATATTCTTCCAATCCTATTTTTCATGCTTGCTCCACATCATTGATTCTCAAATTTTAATGTGTCTTAAAATTGCTTGAGGGAACTTATTATAATGCAGATTCCTAGGTCCCACCTCCTGAGCTTCTGATTCAGCAGGTCTGGAAGCTGGAGTCCAGGAATATGCATTTTAACAAGCTCCACAAGTGATTTTGATACACTTGGTCTACTTGTGAAACAAAACCCTACATGGATCCTTCCACTCCAGCCAAGTTTCTTACCCCAGGATCTCCTAAACATGCCTTGTACACTGTTTGCCTCTGTGTTTTTTTTCATTCCATTTCACTCACCAGGAATGCCCTTTCCTTTCTGCCTATGCTTCTCTCCTATTCAATGCCACTATACCTATCCTTCAGCTCTACGTTCAAATTCACCTCCTCTGTGAAATCTTCGCTGATCATTTTAGACTAAAGTGATCTCTCTCTCCCCTGAACTCCTCTGTCTCTAAAATACATCTGAGACTGGGTAAGGTGGCTCATGCCTGTAATCCTAACACTTTGGGAGGATGACTTGAGCCCAGGAGTTCAAAACCAGCCTTTGCAACATAACGAGACCCTGTTTCTACAAAAAACTAAAACATTACCCAGATATGGTGGTGCCCACTTGCTGTCTCAACTCCTCGAGACTACAGGGAGGCTGAGGCGAGAGGATGGCTTGAACATGGGAGGTCAAGACTGCAGTGAGCTATGGTCGCACCAATGTAGTCCAGCCTGGGTGACAGTGAGACCCTGTCCCTAAATAAATAAATAAATAAAAATACATTTGGCAAGTACATCATTTCTTTTTTTTTTTTTTTAGCATATGTACCGTATACATAGTAGGTGCTCAATAGGCGTATGTTGAGTTAGACCAAATGCTTGTTGATTCATGTTAGACAAAGATTCTATCACATCTCCCCCTGTACATTAGCTCACAAAACATATTGAGCACCAGTTATGTGCAAGGCACTGTGCTAGTTGCTGTGGATAATACAAAAGATGAAGGAGGCTTCCTGTCCTTCTTCTTCTTGATCATCTTTGAATTTACAGTTCCTAGTGCATAGAAGAGGTAGGTACTTAGTAAATATTTGTTGATTGAACAAATGAATGAGTTCATGAATAAGTGAAGGGATGAAGTTGAGACAGGAAAAAGCTTGAGCAAGGATGTAGAGTGGCTGTGTCATAGAGAAATAGGGCAGGAATGGAAGGTAAATCTAGGAGGATAGAGTGGGTATAGTGGATGACTGTTATTATTATTATTATAGACAGGGTCTCACTCTGTTGCCAGATGAGTGCAGTGGCATGATCATGGCTCACTGTAGCCTCAAACTCCTGGACTCAAGTGATCCTCCCCACTTAGCCTCTTGAGTATCTAGGGCTATCGGCATATGCCACCATGCCAGCTAATTTTTAGTTTTTTGTAGAGACAGGATATTGTTGTGCTGCCTAGGCTGGTTCCAACTCCTGGGCTCAAGCAATCCTCCTGCCTCAGCCTCCCAAAGCACTGGGATGACAGGCATGAGCCACTGCGCCCAGCCTGTCTTTATGTTTTCTTACAAATATTTTCAACTTCAACAAAATAGAGAAAATAGTATAGTAAACCCCACATACTCATTATCCACATTAACTAATTTAACTAATTATCAGGACTTAGCCATATTTGCTTCACCTATCATGCCAAATATCGAGCATGTCATTTTATTCCTAATATTTCTCTATGCGTCTCTTAAAAATGAACATTTTTTAACATAACTACAGAACTGTTAATATATCTAATAAAAGTAACAATAATGCCTTTGTGTTATCCATTACCCTGTCCATAATCACATGTCATCAATTGCCTCAAAACATGTTTTAGAGTTGGCTTGTTTGACTGACATTCCAAAACAGTTTCACACATGACATTTGGTTATGTCTCTAAAGGCCCTTTCAACAGCCCTCTCTCTTTGCCCTGTCACAAAAATCAGGTAGTTTGTTCTACGCAATTCCCACATTCTGGTTTGTCCTCTTATTGTCACTTAGCTTGTTCACTTATCCCCTATATTTCCTATAAATGGAAGTTAGCTCTGGGCTTGATTAGATTCAAACTCATTTTTCTTTTTTTTCTTCTTTTTTCCCCCCTTTGGCATGTTGATTAAAAAAAGATCATCCTGGAGGCAGGAAGACCAGTTAGCAGGTTGTTGCAATAGCTGTTTGGGGATAGAAAGAAGGTGGGTGAATGGATTTGGAGGTAGAGGAAGCCTGATTTACCTACCAGTTGGATGAGTGGTTGAGGAAGCATGAAGAGGTCAAAGATGATTGTAAGGCTTTGAGCCTACATAACTGAGAAGGTACCAATGCCATCCTATGTGAAGGATGAGTTTTTAATGAGAGCAGCAGAAATCATGGTTAGATTAAAGGAGGGACTTTCTCACAGTAAGAGGCCATCTGTTCTGGTTTTTTCCAGATAATACTATCTTTCCCAGAAAAAAAATTTGATTAGTGATATAGCTAAACATTTGAAAATGTTTGAAAAACATTTGGAAAGGGAGTCCTTATTTTTTGTTAACTGCAAAATAGTTAAATTTTCAGCCTCAGAGCCTTGAGAGGGAGACAGTACACACAAGTCTGGATAGAGAGAAGGTAATGCTGATACCTCCCTTGCAGATGAGCCTACTGTCCCATGTCATCATGGGTTTCTGAGTCATCAGGCTTGGGTAGAGGAGTGGAGGATGCCAGAACCTGGGATTTCTGTAGACACAGCCAATGAGCATAGCTCAAGACCCATGCCTTTCCTTGATATTCCCTGAAGTCTCTATCCCACACCCACTCTTCCACCCAATATGGAGGCTCTGTGGACCCTCAGTGGACCATGGCAACAGTGTTTTTGCCAAGGTAAAATATTGTCGAGAAGCCCTGAGATAGTCACTGGACTCTGACAAAGCCCCAAGATTATTTCAGCACCTCAGTAGGAACTTGCTTAAGCCGTTGAATCGGATTAGGTGAGAACTACTCTCAGCTCCATCCCATCATATCCTCATTCATAAACCCTTTTCTCTCTCTTCCTTCCCCTAGCTCATCTTTCTTCTTGCTTTTTCTTCTGCTCGCCTCTCCCTGCTCTGTCTCTTCCAGCATACGTTTATTCTCTCAAGTTAATCAAACACTGGCCCCTGCAGCCCATTGTGTCTCAGATTGATCACTTAAGCAGTGTTATTGATTGCCCAGAAAACCTTAGGAAGTGGGAGTGTTCTGAAAGCTAGGATCTGGCAGCTGATTGGTTGCCTATGTCTCACTGGGCAGCCTCAGCTCCTCTGCCTTCTAGAACATCTTTTGAGAAAGGTGAGGGAATAAACAGGGGAGATCATCAGAGGGCTTCACTTATCTCATCCTTCCTTCCTACTGGAGTTAAGGCATGGGAACAGGAGTCTATTGGACACTCTGGGATCTAGCCCTGTACTAATGTTGCGGTGAGAAGGGGAAAGCAAAGGCCATGCTCTTTAGAAATTCATAATTTAACAGAAAAATAACACTCATTCATATGAAATAACTAAGAATAATACAAGATGGAAAACAATTACAAGCCACATTTTTTTGCTCTAAACAGTAAGCACTGTAGGGGTTCAAGGCACAGAGAGAATGAGAGTGTGGGCTGGAATGAGGGGAGAAGGCTTCCCAAAAGAGGTTGAACCTGCCTTATGTTTTGAATAACATGTGAGATTGAGATTGTTGACTAGAAAAAGAGCAGACTTCTGAGGGGGAGGCACAGCGTAGAGAAAAGACTGGAGGTGGAAATGGTCAGGGTGTTATCAAGAAATGGTCAGAAAGAACTCTGACTAGAGGAGAGGGTGTATATGCGGACACAGTGGGGAAAAAAAATGATTGGCTGGATATGGGATGCCCAGATTTGAAGGGCCTTTGATGTCAGAAGGAGGAGTTTGGAGTTGGAGAAACCTTTGGGGCTGTTGGATAATTATGCATAGTGGTTTATGGTGGTAGTCAGCTATGCAATTGGAAGCAGAATTGATTGGAATAAGGAGACACTTGAGACCAGCCTGTAAGATACTACAGCAATCTAAGTGAAAGGTGATGAGGGTGGCAGCAGTGGGCATAGAGAGGAGGGTCAAATCCAAAAGGCTCCCAAGGCATCAGCGTGGCTGATGAACCACCAAGTAGTTTTTCTTGGCTTATTTTTGTTCACTTGTTTTTTCTTCTTAGCCTCAATACTTACACTTTCTTTGTCTCATGCCCTCAGGACCTTAAGGTGTCAGAGTTTCTGGAGCTAAAATGGCATTGGGCATTATAATCAGTTAACCATTCCAAGTAAAGTGGATGTGCATAGTGGCCTTCAGTGCCATGACCTGAAAGAGTTAGCAATGAGGAATCTGGCTGCAGAATGCGGTTGAAATGATAGCCAAGCTGGGGTGCTCCCTCATCAGGGAGGCTAGAGGCAGGTAATGCCTGTGTCTGGTCTGTTTCAAGCCCCCCAAGTCTTCTGAGAGCTGCTGAGAGTGAGGAGATATCTTTAAACTTCCCTTGTAGAATCAGTTTGAAAACTCTTCTAGGCACTTGGGAATCATCTCAGTGGAGGTCACACCTGTGCCAGAGTATGGCAAGAGCTACCACAGCACTTTGATGCCAGCTGGAGCCCTGTTGTTGCAGCTGGTATGAGGAAGCAAAGTGAGGAGTCCACAGGTAGGTGGGAGAGTTATGGCTGGGGCCTCTGCCTGTTCACTTGCTTCCCCCACCAACTTTCCCCTCCTCACCCAACCCACTGAACGTTAGCCCTGGCCAGGTGTCTGGGCCAGATTTGCCAGCCCTTGATTGGAGGGAAACAGAGAACTGCAGATAAATGGATGTTTGTGAGATTTCAGCATCCTTTTGCTGGTTCTTCTCGTGGGAGCATATGATGTCTTGTAAAGATGAATGAGTACAGTAGTTCTGCTTAGGCTGTGGGCTCCTAACTGCCAAGGGAGCTCTGCTCCAAGGGCAGGACCACCCAGTCAAACAGGCCTCTCCTTGCTTCTGATCCAAACCCACTGGGAAAACAGAGGAACAGATGGCTAGACTGGTGGATGAACACACGTGTGTGTGCATGCGCATGCAAGTGCACGCGTGTGCGTGCGTGCACGCACACACACACACACACACACACACACTGCATAGTCTGTCAACCAGCAACCTCCAGCACTTGTCTGCTAAAGATTGCTGTTTTGATTTCTGTAAAGTCTTCTGGTTGTGGATTTGAGGTAGGGGTGGTGTTTGTTGACTAAGAAGTGGGCACGTCTCCAGAGTGGAAAATGCTTATGCAAGTGAAGGATTGAGAAGAGAGAATGCAAGTCACTGACTAAGGTAGTTTTTATATTTACTACCCTTCTCATGGAAAAGCCAATTGAAGGCAGAAAGAAAATGGCATGGTGGCAACAACTGGCTTAGGAGTCAATCAGGTAAGTGTCAAGATCTGTCAATCTGGAGATTCTGCTACAATCTGCACTCACTGTTTCTCTCCCAAGTTTTGTCGTTGGTTTATACATCTTTTCCTTCAGTAATTGTTCTCTTTATCATCCCACTTCTAACCTAGACTCAAGCAAGTTGGCTTTAGATGCTTTTCTAGTTGCCACAGGGAGAAACTGAAGTACCCAAAGGATATTCTTTTTGAAACAGGGTCTTGCTCTGTTGCCTAGGCTGGAGTGTGGTGGCACCACCATGGCTCACTGCAACCTCTGTCTCCTGGGTTCAAGTAATCCTCCCACCTCAGCCTCCCAAGTAACTGGCACTACAGGTGCATGCCACCATACCCAGCTAATTTTGTTTATTTTTGGTAGATATGAGCTCTCACTATGTTGCCCAGGCTGGTCTTGAACTTCTGAGCTCAAGTGATCCTCCTACCTGAGCCTCCCAAAGTGCTGGGATTATAGGCATGAGCTACGGTGCCCAGCCCCCAAAGGATGTTTTAAATAAATTTGCCTCCAATCCTGTATCAATATGGCCAGGAATCTGGATCTTGTTTTTGTGGACTGGGGTTCGGAAAACCAGCCCATTCACAGGGCTGTCAAGGGTCCTGTGTGTCGCACTGGCTCTGTTGCCACCATCAGTGAAATTGCAGAGAATGCAGATATGATTAATAAAGCGAGTGTTGTTCCATATTCATTTCGTCACCTACAGTCGAGCTGTAATCTTTGTAATATGTAGAGAAATCACACACTGACAGAGAAAAAGGAGGGGGTTCTTTAAACAGACCCACCAGTCTGCTGCTGCCACACAGTATAGTGTCTGTCACCTGCAAAGTCCAAATCAGCATTGGCTGTTGGGTATGCTTTCTTTTCTTCCCCCCACCCCGGGCTTTAGAGATTTCCACACTTAGTCTAAATATAGCTTGTCCTGCTTTGGAATTCTAGGTGATTGCTGGAAATGATAAAGTCTGGCCTTTAACCGGAGCTCCAGTTGCATTTCATTATTACCTTTAAGGACATTTTCTCTTTGGAGTTTACCACCATTTTAAATTCATTACATCTAAAAGCAAACTCAGGATCTCCTCTCCAAACTTACCCTCCACGCTGTTCCCCAGCTCCTGCCCCTCTTCAGCTGGCTGTATCTCTGTCTCTATCAATGACACCATCACTCTTTTGATAGCCCAAGGCCTGAGACTTGGAATCAATCACTCCCTCCCCACTCCAGTCAGTCACCACAGTGTCTTGGCAGTTTATCTCTCACGTGCCTCATGAATCCGCCTCCTCTTGACCATTCCCACAGCCACCATCAGAACCCAAGCTCTCATTACCTCATGCCTAGATTACTGCAGCAGCCTCCTAACTAGTCTCTCTCCATGCAGCCTCCCCATCAGCACCAAGTGATCCTTCAACGCTGCTGCCAGAGGAATCTCCTTAAAACATCTTTCATCATGTCATTCCCTGCTCAAGAGCCTATAATAGCGCCTTTTTGCTTACTATGTCAAATAGAAGCTCCTGTCCCTGGTATTTGAGGCCCACGTTCCACAACAGCTGGGATTCACTATACTTTTAGATAGATAGATAGATAGATAGATAGATAGATAGATAGATAGATAATAGATAGATACAGATGTGTGTGTGTGTGTGTGTGTGTGTGTGTGTGTATCCCACTGCCCCACTTCTTCCCAATCCCCAGATTCCCCTAGCCTCCTTACTCTCCCTGTCCACTGTGCCACATTTGGTGCTTACTTTTGTCCCTTCTGTCATTTTTTTTTTGCTCTTCCCCCAGCCTTCCGTGGCCCCCTTTGCTCCGTCTCTGCAAATCCTTCCATTTTATCTCTAACCAAGAAGCTCCAGTCCAGCCTCTGCTATGAAGGCTTCCTGATTATTCTAGCTCTCATTGGCTGCCCTCATTTTTTAAATTATAATTTTCCCTTATAATAGTAATGTCTATGCATAGTAGAAAACTTTGATAATACAGAAACATATAGAGGACAAAAAGGCACCCACAACTCCACCTCTTCCTTTGTGAAATCTGCAGGTTTTCCACCACAATACAGCACTTGATCCCACCATCTTATATTGTTTCAATTTTCCTTTCTCCCTAGCTAGAGAGTAAACTCCTCAGGGGCTTCTTTCATCAAGGTATTCTCCAGGACAGAGCCAGACACACATTGCAGGGGCTTAACAAACACTAATTAGTAGAGGAAGGGGAGAAGAACCGTGCATCATCAGGCTGTATCCTCTCCCACCCTCCACCATGGCCTAGGGTACAGAGGTGCATGTTCCAGCATCAGGGCTTGGGGCTTCATGCCCCACACAGCCAATGGCTCTGTTACTTCCTCTTCCAGGTGAGGAATGGTGCACCTGGGGAGAAGGGAATGCACATCAAGAGAGGGCTGAAAGCTTAGGGTGCAAAATGTCCTGGAATTCTGCTGTTTCTGATGACACAATCCCCTTGCCATGCTGGATTTTTACCCCTTTAGGAAGCCCCTAGCTTTGCAGCTGGAAACTTTAATTTATCCTGGTGGCCAGAATGAGCTTTTCCTAATATTTTGGAATTAACTGGCAGAAGTCCACAGTTGCCCCCTTTACCCATCATATTAAAGGGAAAGCTTTTATCCGGGCCTTTGCAGACCACCTACCAGTTCATTTGCCTTCCCTGTTTTGTCTCACTATTAAGTATTTCTCCTGCTTTCACCAACTAATCCCTTCACTTTAGCCAAGGCAGCCAGTGTGCCATCTCCTCAAAAACTGAATTTTGGAGTTATCTGCTATCTGCCACCACCCCCGCAACCTCAGCTCCAGGCTCGGCTCAGTGTAGTCCTTCTTCCATAAATACTGTCCCTATTTTTCTCCACCACTGAGGTTTGTGACCCCCAGCAACATGATCTGCCATTGACCTCATACTCAGTGTGTGATCTTCTGGGTGCCTGTGTAAATATTTTGTTTTAAAATATTAATATGTACTTGCTATTATATGATTACATCAAAGTGTTCCCCAGCTATTTCCCATCTGAGTTTTATAAAAAGCATCAGGCAGAGTGTGTACTCTGGAGTCGGCCTTACCATTTAGTGTATTTCATATTTGAATACACATTTTTAACATTTCTGAAACTGAAATGCTTCTTATGATACATTGTTCATTGTAGTTTAATTGGCAGCATTTCTTCTTTCTTATGGAAATGTGAGAAAATGTTGCCCTTTACAGCTGATATAATCTTAGAGTCAATGAAATGCAGTACTAAGTTACTTAACCTCTTGAGACCCAGTTCCTTTATCTGCAAAATACCTGTGTCAGGAGGCTATTGTTGTGAGAACTCAAAGATAATATCTCTATAGCACTCAGCACGGGGCTAAGTGCTATACTTTCCACTTTGGTGGAGGCTTAATAAATGTTAGCAATTGTAATCCCCCCACTATATAAACTATAAACCCCACAAGGGCAGGGACATGTTGTTTCCTCTTCTAGCAGATGGTCTGAAGTGAAGGATGGAAAAAGGTTCCCTTTCTAAAAATATCTCCTTGCTACACTGCCAAACAGACGAAATTTCAACATTAATCACTCCTTTGAGTTAAGGCATTATCTCCAGAAGACCTCTGTTAAAATGCAAATATGTCACTTGGGAAAGTAACGCATTAATTCATTAGCATTCCTGATCCCATTAGTGCAGATTAGTTTATCAGATTAACTAGCTGTCACCAAGCAAACCCTGAGAGTCCTAGTATGGGCATGGTAAGATGTAATGATTTCAGGTGGGAGTGGAGCTAGGGGACCAGGTAGTCCTGAGTTTGGGGCCACCTCTAATCTAATCTTGCCTTTTGGGGTTTGTTTGACGGTAAGATTGTGGCTCTGTTCTGTGATAAACTGGAAAGGGTCTCAGTGACATAGAGAGAAACACGTGGGTGGGAGGAAATGCAAAGCTGGAAGGAAAGTTGGACCTTAGAGATCAGCTAATCCACTCTCCCCCTCAACTTTTTAACTCTCATCACCAAGGCATTCACTGCCTCCCAAGGTAGCTCATTCTGTTGTTGAACAACTCTAATTAGCACATTTTTTTGATATCGAGCTGAAAGCAATCTTATACTTCTTTCCTCCTTCCTCTTGGCAGCCCCTTTAAAATATCTGAATATAGCTATCACGTTCCCTCAAATCTGTCTATCTTTTGACTTTTGTTTTATTTCATTTCTTTGGCTAAATCTACCCAGTTTGCTCAGTGATTCCTTTTGTGATATGGTTCCACAGCTGAGCTTCTTATCCTGGAGGTCCTTGAACCTCCTGAAATTTTATGTAGAGTGTTGGCTTGTATCTACATGTCTAGAAAATGTTCTAGCCTATTGACCCGATAGAATATTAGTCACTTCCTTTGGCAACAGTCCAATCTGTAAGGCTCTCTGTTAGGGTCCTTTCCAGAACTGAGCACAGTACTCTTGGAGTACTCTGAGTAGCACAGAGTAGCCAGAGTGCTTTTATTAGCTGCCTGATATTGCACAGTTCTCAACTTTGCAGAGTTCTCAATTTAATGGATGAGAACTTCCTGTTCTTAGGTAACTGACCTTTCCCAAGATTAGGTCACCTGATTCAAAAGAACACCTTTGTGTCCACCCAGCTCAGTTCACCAGCTTGATGACCATCTTAGCTATTTTAAGGGGAGCTACTAGAGGTCACTTTTGGGGACCTATCTGGTCAAGTCACTTAATAAGCTGGCAGAGGAGCAGTGTGACTGAGTACAGCCCTCAAGTTCTCTCCAGTGCCTCCCAGTTTTCTAATTCTGTGCACTATAAAGAAATGATTGGTTCATGCACATATATGGGAGAATCCAGAAAGAGGACCAATGTTCCCAGCTAGACTTTCTTGAGGCATCATGCCCAGTGGGCTTTAGAGAATGGAATTTGGGGGACTGGTGGTGTCAGTGGAGAACAAAGTCACAAATGCCAAATGATTCAGGAAGGACCAGCTATCAAACATGAGTGTATCAACATGAGAAATAGACATGTCTAGGCTGGGCACGGTGGCTCACACCTATAATCCCAGCACTTTGGAAGGCCAAGGCGGGTGGATCACTTTATGTCAGGAGTTTGAGACCAGCCTGGCTAACATAGCAAAACCCCTTCTCTACAAAAATACAAAAGTTAGCCAGGCATAATAGAGCACTCCTGTAATCCCAGCTACTCAGGAAGCTGAGGCAGGAGAATCATTTAAACCTAGGAAGTGAGATGCAGTGAGCCGAGACTGTGCCACTGCAGTCAGCCTAGGTGACAGAATGAGACTGTGTCGAAAAAAAGAAAAAGAAATAGACATGTCTTGGAATAAGCTCTCCTCTATTCCCTCCATACTAGTCTCCCAGACACAGCACACAAAAACATAAGTATTAAAGACATTTGGGACCGTATGAGATAGGAGTAGGCCAATTGGTAAGTGACAACCACCTATAACGTGTGGCACGAAACAGCCAGATCACCAGGGTCCTCTGGCCATTTTTATCTCCCCTATGGCCTGATGGTTCATCCAGTCTAACCATCACTGCCTTCCCTGACTGTAAAGTTGCCTGACTTTCCCACCATTACAGACACTCTTTAAGGCTTAACTAGTAAGGACTGTTATGAAATGCAACTAAGTTATCTGAAAGGGGAAATACATCAAATAAAATACCAGTCCTTTAAGCTGCTCTACCAAAAAAAAAAAAAAAAAAAAAAATCAGCGACTGGCCAAATAAGTTTGAGAAATGCTGTATACCTACCTCTCTTAGAGCTTTGTATGGGCATTAGCATATGAAAGGCTCTGAGAAGTTTTGCAGTAGAGAAACATAGTTTTGTGGCTTCCAGTACTTATTTGACTATAGGTCGCCATCTCCTTCTTTTCCTCCTCAAATACACCTTTTTAACAGCCACATAACAGCTGTGGAGAACAAAGCTTTCGGCCATGACCCACAATTTCACACCTTGCTGCACAAATGATTCAGTGCACCCAACGTTCTGCAGAAATCGGACAGGGATAGGTGAATTTTGCTTTGTGGGGAGGTTGTACAAGACTCTTGGGACAGGGAGAAATCACTGGGAGTCTAGGGGAGGGGACCTCAAAATGGAGATGAGGACCAGACAGGGAATGCTGGAGACCAGCTCCCCCTATCAAACAGTTTTGCCATTGGCCAGGCCTGATAGATGCTGTGCTCTCGGCTCTGAGCCAACAGTGAACACAGTGGAGCAGCTTTGGCCAGGCTAGGACCCTGCAGGACCGTTTGTGGTCATTGGCTTCTCAGCTGGGGCCTTTCCACTTTCATTCCCTGCCCTGCTGCTCTCCACTTCCCTCCCTGAGCCTCTGGCACATTTTCAGTTTCTCAGTCTACTAGTTGATCCATTTCATTTGGGTCATGTTCTTTCCTCTTCCCTTCAGTGGGACTGAGAAGGCCTTTGAGTTTGCTGCTGCCAAAGCGAAGGAGGGGATGGAGTGAGAGGAAAGGCAAGGAAAATGACATGGCCTTTTCTGCAGTGCATGGGGCAAGTCTGTATTTTCTCTGGACCCTCAGAGAAGGAATAGGCCCTTTTATAGTCACCACTGAGCCTTGGAGCAAGGGATACCATACATTCCTCTGGAGGCAGAGAAAACTCCCACCTTTAGCCAAGAGAATCTAAGAGGAGTTGACAGTCAGAAAGGCCAGGGGTAGCCTTCTGGGAAACAGAAAGACATGAGGCTCAAGTCCAGCTGATATCTGTTGAAATAAGTCACGTTGGACGTGTGTGTGTGTGTGTGTGTGTGTGTGTGTGTGTGTGAAAGAGAGAGACAAAGAGAGATAAAGAGAGAGAGAGACAGAGAGGAAGTATACATGTCTGAAGGTAAATCTGCAAGGTTGAATTTTTCCTGACTGGAGAGGCCTGGGAGACACCTGGATTTTTGCAGGGGTATATCAGGATCACAGAAGTGACTTGTCAGTGGGGAGAAGGAATACATTCTTTGTAGTGTGATAGCCCTGTTGTCATCAACGAAACAAATAAGCCATGGGAAGATGGGGCAGAATTGTTTTTTTCCATTTAATGTGAAAAAGTGTAAGAGTGTGTGTGTGTGAGAGAGAGAGAGAGAGTGCCACCGAATGTGTGGTGGCCTCTGAGGACTGACCCCAATACCTCCCCCAGCTGACCACGTTCACAGTCCATAGGGCACAGGCTCACCAAAAGACCTAAGCATAGGACTATAGATAAGTAATCCTCTATTTATAGGGGACTTCCTTTCCCCTCACGCCTTGTGACTACATCACTAAAGGTCTATTTATCGTTTATCACTGTTCCTTTTACATGGTACATCATGTCTGGCTGATTTTGCCTGGTTCGAATGCTTCTAATACCAATGACTCAAGATCCTCACTAGGCAGTTTATTCGGCTCCCTAACTGCATTAAAGTTAGAAAATGTGTTTTTCCCCCTCTCTCACTAGATTATTTCTATTTTTAGATGTGAAGAGTCCAGGTGCCTCTCTCTCTCTCTCTCTCTCTCTCTCTCTCTCTCTCTCTCTCTCTCTCTCTCTTTCTCTCTTTCCATTTATCCTCTCCCGCACCAGGGTCACTGAGGCCTACAGTATTAGTTCACATTTCTAGTCAGACAGAGACTCCTAGAGTTTGCTTTGCAGCCTCAAAATGTCCTGGCCACCTTACAGTTTGGGTACCAAATGCTCCCTCCTGTTCTAAGACCAAGATTTCCTTAGATTTCCTTTTATTCAACATATATTGATGATCTTCAGCTTTTGCCTGCCTGGTAGGCGCTTCTGTCTTTCCTTTTTACTTCTTTATGCCTTCTCCACTACAAAGACTCTTTCCACTACCCAGAAACTGTAGAAAACCTGCTAATCTTCTCACTGCTACACTGGGCTTCTGCAGATCACCCCTTTGGAAAGTTCAAGACTAGAATTTTGTGCAGTCAAAAAGCCTACCCCTACTCTGCTTCTCCCCATCCTGGACAGTCTATTAAGGCAGGGTGGTGTGATTAAATAGATGAAAACATTGAGGCAGGGGAAAGCAACAATTTTACTCCCCAAGTATAATCTCAGGATTTACTAGATGCCATGGAAGACTGAAGACAATAACATAGGCCTTGCCCTTAGGAAATTTGTTCTCTAGCTAGAGAAAACCACACAAATAAACTTGCAGGTGAAATATTTTTTTCATTCAACCAACAAAATATTCATTGAGCACCTCCTTTGTGCCAGGCTCCGTTGTAGATGCTGGGGATATAATGGTTAACAGGACAGACCAAAATCCCCGACCTGCTGGAGCACGTGTTTCAATGGAACACATGTTTAAAAGTGAAAAAATAATCACTATTTGTATTGATATGTGCTAGGAAGGAGAGAAACAAGGGACTGTGTTGGGGAGTAACAGGGAGCTACTTCAGCTAGGGTAGTCAGGAAATGCTTCTCTGAAGAGGTGACATTTGAATTAAGAATTGAATGGCGGCCGGGAGCAGTGGCTCAAGCCTGTAATCCCAGCACTTTGGGAGGCCAAGGCGGGCGGATCACGAGGTTAAGAGATCAAGACCATCCTGGCCAACATTGTGAAACCCTGTCTCTACTGAAAATACAAAAATTAGCTGGGCATGGTGGCGTGTGCCTGTAGTCCCAGCTACTCGGGAGGCTGAGGCAGGAGAATTGCTTGAACCTGGGAGGCGGAGGTTGCAATGAGCCGAGATTGTGCCACTGCACTGCAGCCTGGCGACAGAGTGAGACTCTGTCATAAAAATAATAATAATAATAATAATTGAATGGCCTGAGAACAGTCTACATTGTGTGCCCCAGACTACAGGTGGCATCAGATTTCAGAAATGAGAAAAATGTGGGCAGGAAAAACTGGGAAAGACTTCCTGGAGGAGATGGGGTTTGGCTCAATCCACTTCATGAGACAGAGCTTTGGCCACCAGCTTTGCAGCATTGGCCTTACTTTGGCAAAACTGAGAGATACACCTCCACTTGGGTAGACGATTCATAGTCTTCTCTTTGGAATTTCACACAACCACTATAAGAGGAAGGATCTTCAACATTTCTCCAGATGATCTGACCATAAAACCCTTTTGTGGGCTGGGCACGGTGGCTCATGCCTGTAATCCCAGCACTTTGGGAGGCTGAGGAGTGCAGACTATGAGGTCAGGAGATCAAGACCATAGTGGCTAACATGGTGAAATCCCGTCTCTACTAAAAATACAAAATAATTAGCCAGGTTTGGTGGCAGGCATCTGTAATCCCAGCTACTCAGGAGGCTGAGGCAGGAGAATTGCTTGAACCCGGGAAGCAGAGGTTGCAGTGAGCCAAGATTGTGCCCCTGCACTCCAACATGGGTGACAGAGAAATACTCCATCTCAAAAAAAAAAACCTTTTGTATTTCACACCTAATTGTTTCCAATAAACATTGATGATTTTCAGGTGGGACAAAATCAGAACAATGGTATATGGGGAAACCAGGGGATTATTGTAGCTACAAGTGGAAGTTATGTGGTGGAGAATAGAGAAAGATATGTAGAGTGGGGCTGCATTATGGTAAGGGTCATGAAGAGGACTTTGGACTTGATCCAGTAGACATTGAGAAACTGCTGTAGGTTTTTGAGCAAGGAAGTGTGTATTAGTCCATTTTCACACTGCTGATAAAGACATACCTGATACTGGACAATTTACAAATGAAAGAGGTTTATTGGACTTACAGTTCCACATGGCTAGGGAAGCCTCACAATCATGGCAGGAGGCAAGGAGGAGCAACTCACATCTCACGTGGATGGCAGCAGGCAAAGATGGCTTAAAATGGTTTTAAAACCATCAAATCTCATGAGACTTACTCACTATCATAAGAACAGCAATGAAGAGACCTGCCCCCATAATTCAGTAGTCTCCCATGGGCTCCCTCTCACAACACATGGGAATTATGGGAGCTGCATGATGAGATGTGAATGGGGACACAGAGACAAACCATATCAAAATGAATGGAAGAAACGCTTAGTAAGAAAGCGCTCTGACACCTCCTGGTAACCAGAATTTCTCCTTTTGCCCAACACATGTGGACTTTCCTAGAGTAATATGGTTACGAGCATGGGCTCAAATCCCAGCTCTGCCAGTTTCTGACTCTGAACTTGGACAAGTTACTTAACTCCTCTGTGCCTCAGTTTTCTCCTCTTTAGAATGGAGTGGTTATGAGGATTGAACGAGTTAATAATTGTGAATGGATAGAACAGTGCTTATTTAGTTAGTACTCAATAAACTTTAGCTATCATTATCCAGAGAAGAAACTGGTCTGAGGAGGGTACAGTTTGGATACTGCCCTTAAATTGTATATTTGGGTCAAAGTTTGGTCAGCTGAGGATTCTAAGACACTGTGAACACTGCCTAGGCTTGTATGCAAAGTCACTGTGGACACTCTGCCCCAATCATCTTTTCTATTAGCCTTCCGCCAGCATCTAAAATCCCCAGTGTTCATTAGTAGCAATCTGAAGATTCAAGTATTTTTAACCGAATTAAGGTCTCCTCTTATCTGGCAGTGCAAAAAAGAAATTGAGCATTAGATCACTATCCATTGTCAACTGGGATAAAGCAGAGCTTTGAATAAATGGACACTATTGCTATGTAACAAATTATCCCAACATATAGCCAATAAACAACAATAAACATCATCTTACAGTTTCTGTGGATCAGGAATTTGGTTATGACTTAGCTGGGTGGTTCTGGCTCAGGGTCACTCATGAGGTTGCATTCAAACTGTGGGTCAAGGTTGTAGTATCTGAAGACTCAACTGGGTGGGGCTGATGGATGTGCCTCCAAACTCACTCATGTGGTTGTTGGCAGGCTTTGTTTCCTCACAGGCTGTTGGACTGAGGGTTTCTGTTCCTTATGCCATGTGGGCCCCTCTATTAGGCTGTTTCTCACAACACGGCAGCTTGCTTTCTCTGGCATGATTGATGAGGCAGATAAAGTGCACACCTAGGCCAGCCTATGGCAGAAGCCACAGTCTTTTTATAACCTTGTCTTGGAAGTTATATCCCATCACTTCTGCCATATTCTATTCACTAGAAGTGAGTTACTAGGTTCAACCCATGCTCAGGGGAGGGGATACACAAGGGTGGGAACATCAGGAGGTGGGGATAATTTAGCAACATTTTACAGGCTGGCTATCACAGATGGACAAGTTTTGATGGTAGGAGGTAAAAGAAAAGGCCCTAGTGAAATGAAATATTGGAATCCCCTGGCTAATTGGAAGCCAGCATAAATAATTACTGGACTTAGTGGTAGCCAAAAATGTTGGGTACCTAAAGAGCAAAGAGAGGAACCAAAGGGTCGGTGGTGGTACCTGGAAGGTATTTGACCCACACCTAGGGTTGCCAACGTACTGGGACCCTCCTTAGATCCAAGCTCAAATTTGTTGTTCAGAGTATCACCTGCCCTTGCTCAGAAAGCCCAGCCCTATGTATGTGGCCAGGGAAAAAGGAGGAGGTTAGGATGAGGCACGGGAAGCTCAGTGGCAGCAGAAGCTGGAGAGGGGAATGCAGGTTCAGCAATTGCATTTGTTTGCAGTTGGGAAAGTTGTTAATTTTAGCTTCACACAAGGGGCTGAAGCAGGAGGGTTTGTCATTTCTGCTGAGCTAGCTCTTGGCTGCCTCCCACAGGCCACTGCCGCAGTGTTAGCTCCAAGCAGCTCTTAATTTCTTCCTTCCTTCCTTCCTTCCTTCTTTCCTTTCTTCCTCCTTCCTCCCTCCCTCTCTCTCTCCTTTCTTTAAAAAAAATGGTATACATGTGCAGGTTTGTTACAAGCTATATGTGTGCCATGGTGGTTTTCTGCACCTATTGACTTATCTTCTAAGTTCCCACCCCCCACTCCCCCAACAGGCCCTGATGTGTGTTGTTTCCCTCTCTGTGTCCATGTGTTCTCAATGTTCACCTCCCACTTATGAGTGAGAACATGTTGTGTTTGGTTTTCCATTCCTGTGTTACTTTGCTGAGGATGATGGCTTCTAGCTTCATCCATGTCCCTGCAAAGGACGTGATCTCATTCCTTTTTATGGCTGCATAGTATTCTGTGGTGCATATATGCCACATTTTCTTTAACCAGTCTATCATCGATGGGCATTTGGGTTGGTTCTGTGTCTTTGCTATTGTAAACAGTACTGTAATAAACATATGTGTGCATGTATCTTTATAATAGAATGAGTTATAATCCTTTGGGTATATATCCAGTAATGGGATTGCTGAGTCAAATGCTATTTCTGGTTCTAGATCCTTGAAGAATCTCCATACTCTCTTCCACAATGGTTGAAATGGTTGAACTAATTTACACTCCCACCAACAGTGGAAAAGCATTCCTATTTCTCCACAGTCTCGCCGGCATCTATTGTTTCCTGACTTTTTAATAATCACCATTCTGACTGGCGTGAGATGGCATCTGATTGTGGTTTTGATTTGCATTTCTCTGATTATCAATGATGTTGAGCTTTTATTTATATGTTTGTTGACCACATAAATTTCTTCCTTTGAAAAGTGTCTGTTCATATCCTTTGTCCACTTTTTGAAGGGGTTGTTTGTTTTTTTCTCGTAAATATGTTTAAATTCCTTGTTAATTCTGGATATTAGACCTTTGTCAGATGGGTAAATTGCAAAAATTTTCTCCCATTCTGTAGGTTGCCTGTTCACTCTGATGATAGTTTCTTTTGCTGTGCAGATGCTCTTTAGTTTAATTAGATCCCATTTGTCAATTTTGGCTTTTGTTGCAATTGCTTTTGGCATTTTGTCATGAAGTCTTTGCCCATGCCTGTGTCCTGAATGGTATTGCCTAGGTTTTCATCTAGGGTTTTTATGGTTTTGGGTTTTACATTTAAGTCTTTAATCCATCTTGAGTTAATTTTTGCATAAAGGCCAAGATGGTCAAGTAGAAGCAGCAGCATTTGGAGGTGTCCATTAAAAAAATAAATAAATAAATAACAAGTGTGTCAATCCTTCACCAGCAACCAGGTAATCCAGGTTCTCTCATCCAAGCCAGCTAAAGTAACGAAAGGTGCATGGGCTCCCTTGGACCTGTTGGGTCTGAGGCGCTGGGTAGAGGGGCCCAGCCAGCCCCAGGCAAAACAGTGCACTAGGCCAGCAACTGCCTGCTGCCATCTCCTTTTTTCTTTTATTACTCCTGTGTTCCCATCTTAGATTTACCACTTGCTGATTTTGTGACCTAGGGCAAGTCACTTTCTCAGCTCCTCCATTTCCTCCTCTGCAAAATGGTGATAAATAGTCTCTAGCTTACAGAAGTGGTATGAGGAATCAGTGAGCTCATGTAGGTAAAGCACCAATAAATGGTAGCTGCTGTTACTTAATTTGCCCAGCTCTGACTCAGGGCACCCAGCTCAAAAGGGGGAGGTCTCTCCTGGAACAGGACCCCTTACCCAAGCCAATCAAAAACACTTTCTGAATGTAAGTGACTTCTTTTGCAGAGAACTTTGCATGAGTAAGGCACTCTAATGATTTCCAGTTTTTATAAAAAAAAACTGGCTCAGAGACTTGCTCAGGGGCACACAGCTAATAAGTGGCAGAGTTGGGGCCATAACTCAGATCTGTTATGGTCCCAAATCTGGCCTTTCTCTCTTTTTTTACTGAAAGTATTTGATTGACACCTCTATGTGAGAGATATGAGCTCCTCCAGAGGTGAGACAAAGTTACAGTGAATTCCAGGCCCTGGACCCAGAGAAGGTGGAAACCTTTCAGCTGGCGGCCACAATGTCCTGGATGCACGTGCAGTTGCAGACTTTTGTGTAGATGCCAGATTTGCCTTTGTGGGCACGAAATCTTGCCTTTTTCTATCCTACCTCACATGTTGTTTGGCCTTGAACATGATTTCAGGATGTGATAGAGGTAAATATCTGTGCCAGAGTTTGCCTACAAAGGTAGAAAGCTTTAAGTCGAGATCATAGGACCTTTTGGAGCCCCACAAACCTGACTTTACAGAGAAATTTCTACTTCACTTCCACATGGCAGAGCCAGCAGTAGAGGTTCTAATTAGTGTAATGACACTGTTTTACCCTCACCCCCAACATACACACAGTTTTCTCCCAAATGGCCAATTTCCTTTTGAACACATTTCTGAGTCCAAGAAACAGGAATGCAGGTATAGGTGTGCATATTTGAGGGCTTGTTCAAAATGCTAAGCTCAGGGCTGGGCGTGGTGGCTCACATCTGTAATCCAAGCACTTTGGGAGGCCGAGGTGTTTGGATCACCTGAGATCAGGAGTTTGAGACCAGCCTGGCCAACATAGCAAAACCCTATTTCTACTAAAAATACAAAAAAAATTAGCCAGGCATGGTGGTAGGCACCTATAATCCCAGCTACTCAGGAGGCTAAGGCAAGAGAATTGCCTGAACCCGGGAGGTGGAGGTTACAGTGAGCCAAGATCACGCCATTGCATTCCAGCCTGAGCAACAGAGCAAGACTCTTTCTCAAAACAAAATAAAACAAAACAAAAATGCTAAGCTCCAAGTATACAGTCTTCCTCCCAGAGATGTAGGTATCCTTTCCCTGTTAGCACAGGAACCTCAGCAGCAGGAGGAGGGCGTCTGGGCTGGCCACAACTTTCCCTAGCTGTTCAGCCCAGGGCAGCCTCTACTTTATTTACAATAACTGCAGAGAAGAAAGCTTGAAATCCTTGGAGCTTGAGGCAAGGAATTCAGAATAGAGAAGATTCCAGAATTGAGGCTTGGTCTGGAGTGAGGGATGCTAGGTGAAGAATATGCATGCCTGAGAGCTGGAAAGAGAATAAAGAAGAGAAAGCACAAGGATTAAGAGATAGGAAAAGAGGAAATCAAGGAAGAGAGGAGTTCGAGATATGAAGGAATGGATAAAAGATAAACAGGGCTACTCAAAGAGCAAAATGTAGAGAAGTAGTAGGTGGCTTCCAGAATTGTCATATAGGAAGAAGTTGGGGGCAAACATCTCATTTGTAGGGGGCTTATCTGAAAACTCCCTTTGCCACATGGTTTTTACATACGTTGCATATTCATTGGAAATAACTTGAGTAGGGGTGAATGGCAGGTGATGCTAGGGATTAATGGGGGAAGGCTGATTCCTCTCCAAGCCACCCCTTGCTCCTACTGCCACTTATGAACAACATTTGCAAAGTGCCGACTCTGTTCTGGAAAATATGAGTTTGAAGAAAATGAAACAGCAGAAAATACATGGTGGGGGAGAAGCAAAAGGCTCAAAGGCTCCAACAGATTAAATTGCCCTGGCAGGGTTGGTGATGGGGATTTTGTGCATCAAAAACGGACTAAATGAGGGTCTGGTATGGGAGACTACAAGAAGAGAATAGGTGTATATTTCAGAATCTTATTTTAGAGAACTATCAGACCCACCTCCAATAGAAGGACTAGTTCTGAATTTAGAGTAGAGAACACCAAATGTGTCTGAATATGAGTATGTGTGTGTGTGTGTTCATAGAGAGAAAAATTTCCTCTCCTGGAACACAGATGCATTACACACCTATGGATAACACATATAAGTATGTGTGTATGAGAGAGATTATGCTCTCTCTCTCTGTTGTCCAGGTGTCAGTGGGTCTTCATTTGGCTGATCAAAGCCACCTTAATCCCAGCTCTCCTCCCTCTCTGAGCTACTTTCAAGTGTCTGCTCTGCTCTGTGGAAGAGGGGCCTTGACTGGGGATGTGTTTTTGTTTTCTGCGGTTCCTTTTTCCTCTGCCCCAAGCTTAGCCTGAGCTGCTATTTCCTCAACAACATCCAAAGGAGGAAGCAATCATTGGTTTGAGAAGAATCTCTGAGCCAATGAAATGTCAGCTCAGCTATTATTTCCAGATGCCTAAAGGAGAATTATCCATAGATGGAGCAAAACCTCTGTTGACCAGAATATTTGAGAATGGGTAGATAATTACAGTTTTCTGGTGAATCAGGGTTATAATTTTGATTTATTGTTGAAGTTCTCTCTAAAGTATGAAACCTCTTTCTTGCTTTAGAATGTAAGGCCCAGTGAAATAAATTCTGTATTTGATGACTAAGAACCTTGCTTTCTAAATATCAGCCATAATGTTTAGTCTCATAGAAAGGCTGTATGGTGTGGCAGTTAGAACACTGAATTCTAGGAGTCAGAAGATGTGGGTTCCACTTTGAGTGCAGTTGCATGCTAACAGGTAACTTTGGACAGTGGTTTATAATTTCTGAGCCTCAATTTCCTCACCTGTAAAATGAAGTTGTATTTTATTTTATATTTTATTTTGGAGACAGAGTCTCTCTCTGTCGCCAGGCTGGCATGCAGTGCCACAATCTCTGCTCACTGCAACCTCAGCCTTTTGGGTTCAAGCAATTCTCCTGCCTCAGCTTCCCGAGTAGCTGGGACTACAGGTGCATGCCACCATGCCCAGCTAATTTTCGTATTTTTAGTAGAGATGGGGTTTCACCATGTTGGCCAGGATAGTCTCCATCTCGTGACCTCATGATCCACCCACCCTGGCCTCCCAAAGAGCTGGGATTACAGGCATCAGCCACTGCGCCGGGCCTGAAGTAGTGCTATTTTTATAAGATGGAGAAAGTATAGGTAAAAATGTGTACTGAACTCAGATCATTTCTTGGAAATTACTTACTTGAATTATCCTCTCATGCAGGCTTACTTCATTATTCTTTGCCTCTTTCTCCAAACAGCTGAGGGAAGGGAAAAAAAAAGTATACGATCAATCAATAGATTGAATAGATTGGATTTTGTGGGCTGAGCCTTCAATAATTTATAATTTCCTCACTAGAATCTTAATCGCTGAGGACATACTGTATCTGTCCAAAGCATTCAAACCCCTTAGCTCCCAATGGTGCCAGTGCTGATGCCTTTGTCACCCTACCACTAGGCCAGGCTGTAGGCTCACACAGGATCCTCACATTGACATCTCTGGACTAGCACAGTGCCTCGCATTCAGTGAGGGATTAGCAAATGGTAGCTGCTATTTCTGGTATCATTATTCTTTGGGGCTACCCAGAAACTAAGGAAGACAGTGGAAATGAATGCAGAGTTTCCAATTCTGTTGCGATTGCTGGAGTTGTATGCAGAATCATAGTGAGGGGAATGTTAGATCCGGAAGATACCTTACAGATGAAGAAACTATGGATGGACAGTCCTAACTCAGGCCATATGCAAGTATAACCACTCTCTCTTCAGAAAGGAAAAAGTTTGTAGCCTCAGCTCAGTCTCTTCCCCCATTCTTTCCCATCTGCCCATTGGCTGGGATTACTTCACCTGGTAAGGCTGAGGGTTTGGGATAGAGGAGGAACTGGCCTCCAGGGTAGGATTCCAAGCCTAAGTGACTTGAGAGAACCTGGGGCCTTAATAAAGGAAAGCAGGAATGAATGGGGCAGCCAAGCTAGAAGGACAGCCAGAGGGCATCTAGCTAGGGAATGGGGCAAGGGAGTGGTAGTGGTGGCATATATGTATCTCCCTGAAGATATCCAACCTACTCCCCAGCTTTGCCTAAGGATACTGGAGTTGTAGTGTGCTGGACTTGCCCCAGGGAATCCCTTTGGGGCCCCAGGATACAGGAAGAGCCAGCTGGGTGCCCCAGGGCTGTTGGCATCCTGGCTTAGTGATTCTGCAGGCAGAGCTGAGCTGGTGGAGGTGTGTGTTGGGGGGGTGGGGAGCATCTACTGCAGAGAGAACTGTGTGGGGAGAGGCCAGGCAACTGGCTCACCCAGGATGGGACTGTCATATAGAAATATTCCCATCTGGATAGTTCTAGAGAAGCAAGTCTGGGTAATGATAAACTATGAATTTTATGCATGAGCTGAACATTGAAAAACTTCAGCCCCAAGCTCCCGGCTAGCATCTGAGCCAAATCCCACTCGCACAGCATTTAATCAGCTTCCTGACAGATCCCAGTAAAAGGGAGATGAATTTACGAGATTGATTAGCTAATACCCAAGTGTTATGCTTACTCTGTGATCCAAGAGCACCAGGCTGGGCCTCTAGACTTTCTACTGCTCAGATTTTGCAGCTGCTGCAATGGTAGGTGGGCTTGGGGGTTGCCCCCTGGAGAGGGGAACTGAGTAAAGTTGTTCCAGCTTTCAGACTCCACAGACCAGGACACCCTCCAATCTAGATGTATCTGGGCCTTGGGAAAGAGTTATTCTCTTCTTTGCCCTCCACTCCCTATTATGGAATCAGCCAGTTTTATTATTCATCTCCATCTTATACCAGAGATGCCCTCTCCTTGTCTCTACCAATCCAAAGCATGACAGCTGTTCAAGACCCACCTGGAGCCTCACCTCTTCTAGGAAGCCTTCCCTGACTATCAAAATGCTCGGTAAGGTTTCCCTTCTCCCAACTCAGAAGGCTCTGTGTCATCTGAACCACAGATAATCACAGACCATGGTTAGAGCTAAATGAGAATTTAGCTAGTTCCATTCATTCTCATTTGTAAATGCTAGATTTATTTAACCACAAAAGTAATATATGCTTATTATAACAAGTCAAAAAATAGAGGGTTCGAGAAGTAATCTCCCTCTCAATCCTCTCAAATCCCATCCTCTCAGAAAACCAGTATTATAAGTCTCTATGCTCTATCTCTATGATCATGTAGACATTTATATACAGCCCTTATGTTTTACATGTAAGGAAACTGAAGCCCAGAGAGGTAAGGTCACTTTTCCAAGATAACACAGCTGACAAGTGACTGAGCTGGAAGTAGACCCAGGTATCAGGTTCCCAGTTCCCAGGCCAGTGCAGTTGTGGTTTAGTTGTCTCCTCAGAGTTTTGTCTCCCCAAGTGAATTGTAAACTCAACTGAGGTTTAAAAAAAAACCCTCATATATTCTCTCTTGCATTTTCCACAACACCTAGCACAGTTTCAAGCATCTGGTCCAGGGTGTTTACTAAATGTTTGTCTCCTTGTTTTAAATCCTTTCTGAAACAAGACACAGTATAAGTAAAGAAAAAAAATGTTTGACTCAGTGCCTGGTTTTGCTAGACTGTAAAGCTGAGCCATGCCATCATATAGAAATTGATTGTTAAGATGGCTGGGTAAAAAGCAGCCGAGATCTCAAGTGATTGGTGACCGTGTGCAGATATCTGGAGGCAGAGACAAATATAGAGACTAAGCAGCTCAGACATGTGAGGGGTTTGTGCTCTATGCTAACAGAGCTGAGAATCTGGTTTGGGATGGGGTGGAGGCAGCGCGAGAGGTGGGGAATTAGGCTTCTCAGAACCCCACTAAGTTCTTTGGCACCTGCCTCTCCACCCCACCCCTGAACCCATGGCCAAGTTGGCTGCTGCAGTCCTACCGGTGCTGCTGAAGGCCCCCACTTGGCTGTGGCCAACGGCTTAAGACTCCTCTGTGCTTGAGTCTGGATAATCTGCTTCATGGCCTTTATACTTTTCTGTGGCATCACAGTGCTGGAATTTGTATGGATTTATCTGATGTATTTGTTCATTGCTAATCAGTTGTAAGGACATAGGAGGCTGGGCTGTAATTAAGGCCATTGCTTCCACCCATAGGAATTGTCTCTTTGCCTTAGGGAGATGGGAAGGGGTTGAGAGTGGCTCCTGGCCACAACAACTGCTCTGAAGGAGGAACCCTTTGGAAAATCAAAAACATCAATTGAATTTTGAGCTGAAAATAACTTTCAAGATCATTTAATAAGATTATTAATGCCTCACATTTACATAGCACTTCATAGTATACGAAACAACTAAATGTGACTCATTCCCTCCATTTTAAGTGTGAGAAGCTTTTGTTTATGTATGAAGACCCTGACAACTGGATAAAAGATTGCTGTTAATTTCTTAGATGTGAGAATGGTATTGTGGTTATGTAGGAATGTTCTAATTTTTAGGAGACGACTAATGAAATATTGAGGGGGTAAAGTATCATGATGTTTGAAACTTTAAAATGGCACAACATTTAGATATAAATAGGGGCTGGGCCAGGGAGCTATTATTTAATGGATTGAGAGCTCCTGTTTGGGGTGATGGCAAAGCTCTGGAGATGGATGGTGGTGATGGTTTCACAACATTGTGAAGGGGCCTAATACCACTGAATCATACACTTAAAAGTGGTTAGGGTGGCAAATTTTGTGTTATGTATATTTTATCACAATTAAACACACACACAAAGAGAAAGACAGAGAGAGTGCAAAACTGCCCAAAATTTTAATAAATGTTGAATAAAAAAGGTAATTACAAGGCCGGGTGTGGTGGCTTATACTTGTAATCCTAGCACTTTGGGAGGTGGAGGCAGGAGGATTGCTTGAGGCCAAGAGTTCAAGACCAAAACCCTGTCTAATAAAATAGGTGATTATTGTATTGGTCTTCAGGCAACTTTAGTTGCTCTGTATATTTGAAAATATTCATAATAAAATGTAGGGAATAAAAGGAATTCTTAATGTGAGCAGGCTTCTAGAGAAGAAGACACCAGGCTATCCGTAACAGCCAAAGATTGTACCGAAGATGAGTTGCAGGCCCCAAGAGCATGTGGAAGATTGGAGTGTGGTGATGGAGGGCAGGCAATAGATGGGTCACTGTGCAGTTGAGCATTGTTGATCCATTGATAGGTAAAATGGCAAAGCTGAGCCAGTTGTCTACTCTGACTGATACTTGGGGTGAGTGAAAGTTATTACATGCAGGGTACTTAGGTCATAGCGTAACATAGCTCACAGTTAGGGGTTTCTCAAGGGCTTTGAGTTACTCAGAGGCTGACTGTGCAGTTTCTGCTTCACACCTCTTATGGGCCACTGTAGTGACGGTGGGTTTTCTATGTGCTAATGAAGCAGAGAGATAGACATTGCTGGCCGGGCGTTGTGGCTCATGCTTGTAATCCCAGCACTTTGGGAGGCTGAGTCAGGTGGATCACCTGAGTTCAGGAGTTCGAGACCACCCTGGCCAAAGTGGCAAAACCCATCTCTATAAAAACTGCAAAAATAAGCTGGATGCGGTGGCGGGCGTCTGTAATCCTAGCCACTCAGGAGGCTTAAGCAGGAGAATTGCTTGAACTCGGAGAGGGCAGAGGTTTCAGTGAGCCAAGATCGTGCCACTTCCCTCCAGCCTGGGCGACAGAGCAAAACTTCGTCTCAAAACAAAAAAACAAGAAAAAGAAAGAAGGAAAGAAGGAAAGAAAGAAAAGAAAAAAGAAAGAAAGAAAGAAAGAAAGAAAGAAAGAAAGAAAAAGAAAGAAAGAAAGAAAGAAAGGAAAGAAAGAAAGAAAGAAAAGAAAAGAAAGAAAGGGAAAGAAATAAAAGAAATAGACATTGCTGAAACTATTATCAATTCATTTAGGTTAGCTTTGTGCCACCCAGCTTTACTCTTGAAATATCATCAAACTACACATCCTCTAGGTGGGGATCAGAAGGGCTCTCTGAAAGGTGACCCAGAATGGCTTGATAGCGCAGGCTTGGGTGAGAGGAGATGTCAAAAGGAAGGACCTGTGACTCAGTCACCTGGACCTCCCTATGTGTGATCTGTTGGCCATTTGAGGCTTTGCTGATGAGGAAGAAGGGGAGGATGTGCTCCAGCACTAAGGCCCTCCAGATGTTCTTGCCTTGGAGTATAAAGGTGCCGTACATCTCAGTGCTGGCAGGGAGGGCCTGAGAGTCAGTTCGGTACCAAGAAACAGAGTCATTAGGTTGGGGTCCGGCTCCCCAACCACACGATGAACTGTAATTTGTGGGGATTCCTTTGTCCCTGACGTTGTTTTGCTAGACATGCCCAGCTTCAGCCTCACCAGGGACTCATCCCTCCTCAGAAGACAGGCTTTTGACCCTCCTAGTGCACAAGGAAAAGGGACAGGGACTTAATTTGCATTTTCCCTTGGCCAGCATTTGCCCGGTGTCTACATTAATCACCATAAAGGATAAATGCCACAAAGAAAATGAAGCAAGACAGAGAGACAGAGAGAGAGAGAGTGCACTTGAGCAAGCAGAGGGGCCTAATGGAAGGAGAGAAGCTAGTCTGGAGAAGAGCTAGTCACAATGAATCCTTGGTGAGCCCTCACCTCAACTCCTGAATCTGTGGGACTTCAGCCTTCTTGAAAATTAGATCTCTTTCCAAGTCATGTTTGAGAATTATGTTCCAAAATAATTGAGGCGCTAGGTGCTATGGCTCATGCCTGTAATCCCAGCTCTTAGGGAGGCAGAGGCGGGAGGATAGCTTGAGTCCAGGAGTTCGAGACCTGCCTGGGCAATATAGCGAGACCCTGTTCTCCAAAAAAAGGAAAACAAAGCAAAACAAAAGACAAAAAAAATAATAATAAGCGTAACTCCCCTTAAAGCAAAATAACTGAGGCTGGGTCTAAAAGAAATCAGGCTGTAAGCAAGGGTTAAGGCAGTGTAGTTATAACACATGAATATAGGTGGGAGATTGGACAGACTAGGATAGGCTAGGTTAGAGATTATTTACTAGCTCAATTTACTTCCTAATTTTGCACATAAGTAAACCAAGACTCAGTGAGGGGAAGGGACTTACTCAAGGCTACCCAGCTAATTAGTCCAGGTAGAGCCCCCAAATCTCAGTCCAGTCCTTTTTTATAAATCATAAAACACACCGTGCTGGCAAGCAAAAACCCCATGAGCTGAGAGTTTTTCTCTCTCAAACATCTTTGCAAGGTGGCACTGACTGAAACCCTATCTTGGAAAAGGCTTCCCCCTCCTCCCTTCTGGTCTTCCCACAGCAAGGTGGCCATGCTCTGGAATCAGGCCAAGCTCCAGTAGGTCTTCACTCTCTCTCCAACCTGCTCCCCCTCCTTCTCCTTTGTCAGCAGAGGCTTACTGGAAAGGCCATTCTGAAATGAAGATATATCAGTGAAGTGCTTGTTAGTAGGTAGCCGCTGGCTGAATAAAGGTTCAGCCATCTCCCTTGGTCTCAGTCTGTGGCTCCTGATCTCAGTCTGTTACACCTGGTCCAACTCTTCTTACCTTTGACTTGGAGCACGAGGGTCAGCCATCTCCCTTGGTCTCAGTCTGAGGCTCCTGATCTCAGTCTGTTACACCTGGTCCAACTCTTCTTTCCTTTGACTTGGAGCAGATTCTGCCTTGGGGCCCATATTTTTCCTCTCCCCAACTTCCAGGGCCACATGATCCTCTGTTGGGTTGCTGGAGAGGAGGACCAAGGAGCAAACCTTGGGGCAGGAAGAGTAGAGGCTTTTCAGAGTCACAAGACCCCAGAACAGAAAGGACCTTACTCCATCTCCAATGTATATATAGGGAAATGGAGGATCACTATCACAATAGTGTAGCTTAATTTTCATTTTAGAGCACACTATGAGAGAGCAGTCACCAAAGAGTTTGCTTGAGTAGGAGTACCAACACTATTGAGCAGGGCAGCTAAGTGGCAGATCTTGAAGAGGTAAATGCAAGAGAGAGGTTGAAGGATGCAAAAGACATACATGATTTTCACAATAGAATAAAACACAGTATAAACAGAAAGTTGCAAAGTTGTCGATGGACAGAAGGAACAGAGCAGTTCTCGAAAAGAACTCCCTCAAAAAGAAAAACGCATCAGTACCTCAACCCACTGGTTTGGTGTCCCAGTCAGGCTCACCATTGTCTCTGTCAACAGACACAGCTGTTTCCATGCTTTGGAACCAAAGAGGATGGGATGCGAGCAAGGCGCCTGCAGCTTAGTCTCCCTCATCCTCAATATGGAGTAGGAGGCGAGTTATTTGCTGCAGATAGGGCTACCATATACAGTTGTGCAGGTGAACTTCATAAAGGTACTCGTCCAAGAAGGTAAGTAGGAATGGAAATCCAGCCCATGTTCTTGCTCACCAAACCATGTTCCCTGGTGCAAGGCTAAGTGCACCTGGATGAAGGGGTACATTTTTCATCTGACAGAGCTATAGTGATCATGGGGTTGCATTCACCCAGGAGGAACTTTTCCTAAGCTTTTTACACAAAGGCACTGAGTAGACTACTTTTGGCCCTGGCTGCCATCAGCTAGTGCCCTACAGCGACCCATCCCTAGGCTCCTAACTTCCTCCACAGAGGCTCTCTCAGTGTACCCCTGGACCTAGGCTGAGACGTTTTGTTCTTGACAGCCACCCTCTGAGCACAAGAGCAGAAAATCCAGTAAGGCAGGTCTCTTGGGGTCTGAGGCTCACCCTCATGATGGCTCCCAGAATTCTGAGCTTTCTCAGCAATGGATTTTCTGCCCTTTTGCTCTACCCACCTGTTTGGCTCAGCCACCACATCTTGGATGCCCGTTTCCTTCCTGGCAGAATGGTGCCAACTGTTTGTCTGCATCGTGACTCCGACTGCTGTGTCCCCTGTTTTCTGTGCTCTGCCCTCCCAGCTGCCCCTCTGTAATCAGCTGTCACAGCCAGAACACATCCTGGGTCTGTAGGGCCTAACGCGGGGGTGGGGTGGGGTTGGAGCTTGCTGAGCTCCGTCTCTTGCTCTCTGCCTGCGGATCTGGATGGAGGCCTCCTGTTGGTGCCTTTCACTGGAAAAGAACACGTACACTGGGTGTGCAAGGAGGGTGACAGTGGCCAGGGGCTCTCAGCTGGAGAGCTTTGTTATGTCCACATAATGCCGTACCAAGACCCCACCAGACACCCACCCTCCCTGAGCTGCAGGGGAGGGGCTGTGGCAGGATCAGGAACTGGCTGTAGAAACCCCCATGGGGTGGTAGGAGTGGAGAGTCAGGTAGGTCCTTGAGATCAGAGTAGCTTCTTCGGGCTACGCTCAAAGCCCCCCGCCCCCACTTTCTTACAGCACAGGCTCAAAGCTTCCAAATGAGCTTAATGGGCCCTCCAAGAAGCTTGTGGATTATGGTGCCAGATGGGCCCAATGCAAAGTGCCCAACCAAGTGCTGCTGGGGAAGAAAGGGGCCTCAGATCAGAACCAGCACTGGGCCAGGCAGCGGGGAGGTGACAGGGAGTGAACCGGGTTCCCTAAACCTCTCCTCTCTGAAAGGCTAGCGCCTTCTTAGCTGAGCCCCATCAAATGAGGACTAACAAAAGCCCTTGAATAAAGACAAATGTGAATGGAACAGCTAAGCATTCTCCCTCTCTGTCTCCTCCCTTCTCCCCAAATCCCAGAGCGGGAAAGAGCCAGACAGTAGAAGAAGGGGCAGGGAAAGAAAGCAGAGGGCCTGCCATCAATCTCCTGGCCTGACAAGCTGCGTCATCGCTGGCTCCAGCTGGCTCCCCTGGGGCTAGGGGGAGGGGAGCTTGGCGTGGGTCTTAACTAGGAGGAGCAGGGGAAAAGAGAGATGAGAAACATTCCAGGTACTGGGTCTTAGAGCCACGGCAGAGGGCTGAGCTGCCCATCCGTAGATAGCCAAAAATAGAAAAGTCCAGTAACCTGGGGTCATTTAAGGAGGATACAGACCAGGGCAAGTTCAACTCCAAATAGATACTGGTCAGGTAGCCAAGCTCTGCAGAGTCCAGCAATAGTCTCTTGCTGCCTCTGAAGAACAGAAGCTGCTGGTTTTCCCTGCACCTGCTGCGCCATCATCCTTCACCTCCAGGACTACTGACAGTTCAGTCAATCTCCCAGAGGTGGGTATCAATCCCAAAGACTATGATTAGCTAATTGGGAAGGCCAAAGATCTTGTCATGGCAAGATGCTAGGCTTACAAAGGGGAGAGAACCCCAGATTCTGTTCGTTCTGTATCAGAAATGTCTGTTTCCTGGTTCTTCTGAATGCTCTTGGAAAGAGCTGTATACCGTGAAAGAATGTGCCAATTTAGTCATGCCAGTGGGCTAAGCCAACCAAGTAATTTGGTAAGGGGGAAGGAAAGGGAAAGGCACACTGGAATGAAGTGAGCTTCTTGGGCGTAGAGCTTGGGTTCTTCTGCTGGTAAGACAGTTCCTCAGGAAACTGATTTAGGACTGGATGAGTCTTTGCAGGGGCCCCATTGCAGGACTGTGCCTGTCAGGATTTTCTTCTCAGGAGGTGGGGTGGATCAGTGGGGAAAGACTGAGGCCAAGGAAAGAGTTCCCAAATTAGCGTGTCCCAGCTACTGAGAAGGATCCTGGACCAAATTAAACGTTTTAGTTCTATTCAGATGTAGCAACAGTTTAAATTTTGTTCAACTGTGTTAGAAAATATACACGTTTCTTCCTGGGTTTAATTGGCTTCCTAGGTTTTAAAAAGCACCTCAGTGCTACGTTCAATAAGAAAGGTATCTGTGAAGTTCTAAAAGGGTGTAACAAATTAACAGGTTTCATTCTGACTTAGAGCTTCATCTGATCAATTTTAGCTCCTGCCCCTGAGCAAATTATCCTGAGAAATGGGAGCTGTGACCACCTGGTCCCTGCCAGTATCCTCTGAGGCCTCATTTTGTCTCATCCCCTTAAGCCAGGCCATTATCCCAGTGCTGAGGGCAGGAGTGAAGGGAAGCAAGAATATAGGGAAAAGAGAACTAGTCGTTTTTGCTTGGTCTCATCCCACTTAATAGCTTTCTCACTGAAGAGCATTCATTTGTCACCTTTAGTTCCAGGAGGTAAGGCAGGATGATCCATCCCTCAGGCACGGGCCTATAAAAACCAGGGAATTGGCACCTGCAATCTGCCATTCTCTGCCTTTGTCTTCTCTGGCCACGACTAAACTGCTGCTAAAATGCTGACTCCTGCCTTCTCCATGATGGAGTGAGCTTTTAACTGGTAGCTTGGTCTGTGAAGCTTACTTTATTCAGAGCTGCATAAAATGCCAGAAGAGTAAAGAACTAGGAGGGATGGTGGAGGAGTGGGGAGGAAGACACTCACAGTTGGATGCGAAAAGAGCCCCAGGGGCCTGGGACATGCCTCACCCTTTCCTGGGTGCCACCTCCAGTGATCCCAGAAGAATGGGTTCATCTGTTCCAGATATTTCTGAGACTTTGAGCTTCAGTAATCAGCTTCATGGGTATCTACCCAGATGGCATGCTTTGAGGATCTCCACAGGTCGCTTCTGACCACAGAATATTTTCTCCATGCTTTGCCAACATCCCTGAAAAGTATTGCCTTGGGTTAAGGCATTGTACTTCAAAGACCCTCGTTAAAATGTACATTTTTTTATTTACATCATATTTTTTCTAAAGATTTTCTACTTTAACTGCTATATTTGGGTCTTTGGTCCATTTTGGATTCAATTTTATACATGGGATAAAGGAAAGGTTTTTTCGTTTGCACATGGATATCCAGTTGTCCCAGTACCATTTGTGGAAGAGACTATTCTTTTGCCATTGAGGGGTCCTACCATTCCTGTCAAAAATCGATTGACTGTAGATAAATGGGTTTGTTTGTAGTTGCTCATTCTTATATATATCCATTCTTATGGCTGTACCACTGTGTTTTTATTACTGTAGTTTTGTAGTAAGTTTTGAAATCTCTATTCCTTTAGAGCATGTGGTCATCTTGTGTTTTGACAGAGATTTCCTTAAATACCAAGAGCTCAAAAAATAAAATAAGTAAAAAACTCTCAGTCTTTGCAAAAAAAAAAGCACGTTTTTGTTTTGTCTGAGAAAAGTTTTCATATAGCAGATTCACTGGGTTTTTCCTGTCAAAGAGCAGGCTCACAGAGAAATGGGATCCAGGGCTGGGCATGGTGGCTCACACCTGTAATCCTAGCACTTTGGGAGGCCAAGTCTGGCAGGTAACCTGAGGTCAGGAGTTTGAGACCAACCTGGCCAACATGGTGAAACCCTGTCTCTACTAAAAATACAAAAAAATTAGCTGGGCGTGGTGGTGGGCACCTATAATCCCAGCGGCTTAGGAGGCTGAGGCAGGAGAATTGCTTGAACCCTGGAGGTAGAGGTTACAGTAAGCCAAGATCGTGCTGCTGAACTCCAGCCTGAGCGACAGAACAAGACTCTGTCTCAAATAAATAAATAAATAACAAACGAATGGGATACAGGGAAAATAACTCTTGATAAGAAGGAAAGATAGGAGATGTTTGCAATGCAACACGGTGAGGCATAATGCATTGAGTTGGGAGTCATAATTGCTTGGGTAGGAAGGCATTATGGACAGCCAAGAGGGAAGTCAGAGGTGAATGGCATCACTTATGCCTGTAATTGGGATATTCTCATGGTCTCCCCTGCCCTTCAGACTGAGATAAGTTTCCTTCAAAATCCATGCCCTCCTAGATCTCTGCATTCTCAGGGAAGGTTTCCATTCTCCTTGCCCCCTACCCCACTGCAGGCTCTTCTCTCATTCTCCAAAAAGAAAGAGCTCCATGGAGACCAGAGGTTCTAAACTTCCACTTGGGGAGCTTTTTGAGTATTGATGCCAGACCCCATCCCACACCAATTACATCAGAATCTTTGTGGGGACTCCCTGGGGCCATCTCCAGGTTTTAATCACCTCCTGAGGTGATTCTAATGTGTAGCCAGAGTTAAGAAGTGGCAGTCGTAGATGGTCCATTTGTTTGTATCTTTTCATGTCGCCCAAAATGTGGAGCTTCACTCTCTTCCTTAATCTCACCCAAATAACCTTTCACCCAAGGAAATGTGTGTAGAAGTCTTAGGAGAAACAAAATGATTTACCTCGCAGCAGCACAAACAATTGAACATTTAAAGTTAGCAATCCTGGGCTGAAGACATCTCTTGGTCATTTTCTCAGTCAGGCTGTAGCCTCACACCCTGTGTTTCATTTCCCCTTTCTTCTCCATCTCCTCCTCTCCTCTCTGCTCTCTCTGCAACCTCTAACTCCTGTTTAATGTTACCACACAGCATTAAGCTCTTTCCTCCGTTGCCTTGGCTCCTGCCTACCCATGCTGTCAAGGAAAGCAGCTTATCAAAACCTTTTCCTAAAGACAGTCCCAGTTCCCTCCCTAAGAAGAATTCTGGTGCCAGCTTGTGAGATGGTTGAAATTTCACCCCAGATCCACATGATTTTGACAAGAACCCTGAATGGCCTCATCATTACATCTCCACTGGCTCTGAGAACCATCACAGCCGCATGCTCTGCTATTTCCGTCCAAAGAAACAGGGCCCAGATCTTGCAGGGGAGGCCCAAAGTTGGCAAAGCATTTGGAAAGTGACTGTCTGTGTATCCACTTGAGGGAGTCTTTGTGTACTTGTGGGTGTCTAGCCCTTATGGCTAATATTCAAATTTGGCCCATTTGCAGACTGACAGGACTTTCCCAAGTGCAGAGAAAAACATCCTTGATTCATGGCCTAAAAAAATATAGAGATACCATTACCACAAAAGTATTTTGAGATGAAAATGTGACATTTTCTTCAGTGGATATTTATTGTGCATCATCATATGCCAGCTACTACTGGGCTAGGTGTTTTCGATTTTATTGTGACCTGGCACTTTCAGTCCAGTGGGTTTTATTAATGTCCTTCTTAAACTCCTCTTCTTGACTTAAAAGGCACTCTCTGAGGGGCAAAAAACCACTTTAAGTCCTGAATCAAGAACTTCTGTACGCTGGAAAGTCTCCTCAGCAAACAGGTGGGTTTCTCTATGTGGGCCTGACCATGTTATTTCCATGTGTGTGAAATGGTTATGTGTGGAAAGGCATCTGGTATGTACATAAGCCTTTCATGGGCCTGTTCATGATTTTCAAACTGGACCGTATTTTCAAATCTACCTGTAGATGAGGTCTATGATCATGACCCAAAATGTACTTTTCTCAGATGATGCAAAGTCACTCCAGGTAGAGTAGTATTAGCTTGATTAGCATTTCCCAAATTGGCTTTCATGGTACCCTGAGTGTGAGGGATTAATAGGTACCATGGGGAGAAAAAGGTTCTGGATACCAATGAGTTTGATGAATGCTGGGTTAGATAAGCTAAACTTTACTGCAGAGCCCTTAACTTTCCTTCCTGGAACTCTCTCAAGTTCTCGGATGCTAGATGACTAGCTAGCTGGTTGATAGCTTTTGGTGTTTACAGTGCACCAGGCACTGGACTTGCTAGCTCACATGCATCATCTCATTTCATCCCCATAGCGGTGAGGTAGATGGTATTATCACATCCATTTTACAACTGCGAACTGACCACCAACTATTAGGTAGTAGAGTCAGGATTGAAACCCACAACACCTCTGACCCCAGAAACTTTCAATTTACGTCATCTCCTGATGCCAACCTCCAAAGCAGAGCTGAGGGAAAGCAAGCTCTCTATCAATAACAGCAATATCATCACTGTCGTCATGCTCGTTGTCATCATGTCATTATATCAGCTGTCATTTGTGAAGCACTTTCTCTGTGCTAAGAGCTGTACTAAAATGCTTTTAATACTAAATAATATTAATAGCCGTTAGTAATTACTGAGTTCTTATGTGTCAGGTATGGTCCTAAACCTCTTCCAAGGATTACATTAATCATTCCTCACCGTATTGCTATGAGTAGATACTATTCTTAGCCCTATTTTAGAGAAGAAAAAACTGAGGTTTAGAATGGCTAATTTACCCCATGACCTCACAGCTAGTGAGTAGCAGAGCTGAGATATGACCTCTGTCTGACACCAGAACCTTACCTCCTATGTTGTACTTCCTCTCATATTAGGGGCTCTGCCTACAAAGAGGTTTCTGTCTCTCCCTTTTTACCCTTTTGGGAGCACTGTCTGCCACTGGCTTCTGATAATCGGAGAGCTCTCTCAGACCCATCTGCTTACTGGGATAGGAGCTGGAGTGGCGGGCCACCATGGGTGTGAGCAGATGCCCTCCTGATGAACTGACAACCCGGACCCTTTCCATCTGGCAACCGATGATGCAATGAGAATAAGAAATCTGCCCAGAGAGGGCCTCCTGGCCAAACAATTTGTACAGCAAAACAAATACAGTAGCTGAGACCTGTATAGGTTGAGACCAGGTAAACAAGATGACTCTTCTCTTCATGTTTTCTTCCTCCTCATTTGAAAGAGTAGGACGATACAGAGTAATTATTCTCTTCTCTTTACACCCCCGAGACACCCTTCCCACTGACATCTCTTGCTGATGCCTCCTTCTTTCTCCTCACCCCAGCTAACCTGAGTCCCTTACCTCCTGTCTAGTTTCAGTAGCATTTGCTCATTGTCTCATTTCATACCTCTTTTGAAAATGCCAGGCTCCTCTCTGCTCCAAATCGCTTCCTTTTTTCCTGCTTTCATTTCAGTTCAAGCCACATTAAGTTTGTAAAGCAGTTTGGAAAGTAGTGAATGTGGCAGGATGGTAAATAGAGTTTTATGATATTTTGCTGTCATTGAGCTTGGAGTCTTTGAAAACCAATGGCAGTTCACAGCCCTGGCATACCTGTGTCTCTGCAGAGCTGTTAACTAGCTATAGATGAGGTCTATGGCCATGACCCAAAATGTACATTTCTCAGATGATGCAAAGTCACTCCAGGTAGAGTAGTATTAGCTTGATTAGCATTTCCCAAATTGACTTTCATGGTACCCTGGGTATGAGGGATTAATAGGTACCATGGGGAGAAAAAGGTTTCGGGATACCAATGAGTTTGATGAATGCTGGGTTAGATAAGCTAAACTTTACTGCAGAGCCCTTAATATACTAATGAGGATCATGAATATCCAAGAGGACATTTCGAGCCTTGCCAAAGTGTGGTCTGAGGATGGCAACATAGGCATCACCTGAGAGCTTGCTAAAAATGCAGAATCTCAGGCCTCTACCTCAGATTTTCCAAGTCAAAACTGGCATGGTAACAACATCCTCAGGTGATATGTGTGCACATTATTCGAGAAGCACTGATTTAGAGTACACCACATTTCTCAAATGTTTTTGCCCGTGGATCCCTTTTATGAAGTCTCCCATGGGGCTAGTGTTCCCTGGAACATACTTTGGGGAAATACCACAGCTAGAAACCCTTTCACAGGAGTTTCCATTGTTTTGGAGACTATAGAAAGACACTAGTGGCTGGGCATGGTGGCTTACTCCAGTAATCCCAGCACTTTGGGAGACCAAGGCAGGAGGACGACCTGAGCCCAGGAGTTCAAGACCAGCCTGGGCAACATAATGAGACTCCCATCTCTACAACAACAACAACAAAAAATTATCGTGATGTGGTGGTGCGTGCTTGTAGTCCCAGCTGCTGGGGAGGCTGAGGCAGGAGGAGTGCTTGAGTCAGAAAGGTCAAGGCTGCAGAAAGCCATGATTGCATCGGTGCACTCCAGCCTGGATGACAAAGTGAGACCCTGTCTCAAAAAACAAAACAAAACAAAACAAAAAACACTAGCTGAAGCAACATTTAGAATGTGGGAGACTGATTCATTATATCTTACCCAAAGACTCATTTTACAGAAGTTTCAAGTCTTCTGAATCTTGTATTACCAGAAAGTCTTCCTATATCCACTTGCTCCCTATTAACTTATTTCCTAGGGCATTTTAAAGCAGTGCCATGTCTCTGCCTCTTGGTCTGTTCTCTGGTTTAGATTAACCTGTTTGTTTCTTAAACCCAGCACCTTCTCCAGAGTACTAAAGCTCAAAATTCAAGCAGCCACAGAATATTGCATGATCTCCTGCTGTAGAACATTAGAAGGCAGTTTTATAGAAACTGGGCAACTTTTCAGTCTAGTGTGTTCTGTTCGGTTAAGCTATTATTTTTTTTTTTTTAGGCCTTTAAGCTATTGTGCCAAACATCAAAATAACGTTAGCTCTTTTGTATTCATATCTTGCAACTCATTTGGGGGCATTGTTAATATTTTATAAGAAAATTCTCATTTTTTTAATTCACATTTGTGATTTTCAAGTGTGTTGCTGCATTGCATTCGTAAGCATGATTTTTATTAAGTCTCAGGGCCCCATTTTTTTGCCCTCAGAGAAACACATCTTCAATTATATGTTAAAAGTTAAATGTAAAATAGGCTTTGATATGTGAAAATTCGGTTTGCAAGAAACCTGTCCCGGATTCGTTCGTTCTGTACGGTAAGGTGCTGCTGTGACCAAGCTCTGCTGTGCCAAAGCTCAAGAAAGCTCTCAGCAAGGTTTCTTGGAGATTGTCACCAAGCACCTTCTCAGTGGCCACGCTCTGTGGTTGGCCAAGATTGTCTGTTCAGAGTGCAGGCAGAAGAGGAAGATGAGCCAGCGGGAGGGTACCTACAGATATGTGAAAGTGAGGAAGACTGCACCATTAGCCCCTAGGGCTGGAAGGCCTACCAGTCCCAGAGGTTGCCTGCTATGCATTTATGCGTTTGTAACAGTAATTCTTACCTCTCCTGCATTCTCATCAGAGCAGAAGCAACAAAGTATAAGGGGAAGAGATTATGGAAATACCTTCCTCCAGCTGGATCTGGTGAGCCAAGTCTTCACTTGAATTTCCTACCTGTTCAATGATGCTGGAAATAATACCATTCAGAGGCCCAATCAGCTTAAAGCTAAATGCAAACACGCCTAGACAAGGCAACCATTGATGCCAATGGTTTCTAACCTTTCTAAGTATCAAAACCCATCTGTAATCTTAAACATCTAGGACACTTCCTACACTAATGATTCTACTTGATTTTTTTTTCTGTGTACTGACAATCTACAATTGATGTGTTCAAGAATTTTCCTTGCACAAAATCCACAGGCCTTTCAGGGGACTGAATGTGCAGAGATTGTTCTCTATAACTCATACGTGGGTGTGGATGAGTAATAGCTATCATTTCTTGACCAGTTACTAAGTGCCAGGCACTGGGCACTGGCTTAGCACTTAACATACATTATCTCAATCCTCACCATACCTTATTATTTCCATTTTACAGATAAGGAAATTGAGGCTGAGAAAAATAGATAATGTGCCTATCCAAAGAAAGTCATAGAGCTAATAAGTAGTAGAAACTGGAAGCAAGCCCAGATCTGTGGAACTCCCAATTGTACTCTTTCTTCCTTAGGTTGGGGACTGGCTGTGATGGCAGAGAGCACTGCAGAAGCCCTGAATCCTGAGGGGGCAAATTGGCTCCTAAAGATTCAAAAAGGAAGGACTAAGGGGTTGAGGATTGACAGGCATGCACATTTGCCTCATAATTTCCACCTAGGACTAGCCCGGCAAGCAAGTGACATTAAGGTGGTCCTCATAGCCCACTTGGAAATCTAATGACACAGCCTACTCCTGAATCACTACACACACAACCATTCACATACATTGTCACAGACAAACTTTTTCAGCAACACTGGCCTTCTTCACAGTCCTTGGTCTCCACAGGCACATTCCATCTCTGGACCTTTGCACGTACTACTCCTTGTGCCTGACAGGCTCTTGCCCCAGAAATCAACACGGCTGGCTCCCTCTCTTCCTTCAGCTCTTTGCTCAGTCACCACTTTCTCAGTGGGGCCTTTTCTGATCGCCTTTTGTAAAATTGCAGCCACGCATCTCCTAACCTGTACCCTCTTTCCTTGCTGTATTTTTTCCAAAGCACTTATTCTCTGAACTATCTCGTAATTTTGCCCATGTATTTGTTTACTGTCTGTGTATTCTCACTAGAATGCAAGCTCCGTTAGGACAGGAATGTTTTTTAAAATCTATTTCGTTTGCTGAGTATCCCTAGTGTATAAAACTGTTCTGCACATAGTAGGATCTCAGTAAATATTTGCATGATGAGTGACTGAATATGCAGATAGTTGTAGACATGGCTTCCTACTCCTGCCATATCCACAGAGGCACTCAGGGCCTTTGAGATAAAATAGAAGGTGAGCAGATAAGAGGAATGTGTGACTTCATGGGTAAGAAGGCATAGGGTGGGCATACTGTATGCACAAAATGTTCCTGGTCCTCAATCCGGCCAAACCACGGACCTATATTCTGGATTACTCTTCACAGCAACTTTACTCTTAGTAAACACATAATGATCACAAACTAATATGAATGCAGTGCTATTTTAAAATAGAAATGTATTTTTTAAGATATGCCTAAAGTTTGGAAAATAGTGATACATACATGTGTGAGATGTTTCAAGATAGTACTTAAATGCCCAGTCTCTGGCATCTGTCAGCTAGAGTTTGATTTCCAGTGTTGCCTCTTCTCTGTGTGATCTTTAGCAAGTTGCTTAAACCTTTGCCTCAGTGACATTGTCTGCAAAAGGGGGCTAATGACAGTACCAAGCTGACAGAGTTGTTGTTAAGATTCAGTGAGATACTTCATGTAGAGCTCATGTAAAGTGGCTGACCTGTAAATGCTCCCCAAATGGAAGCTGTTCTCATCATCATCATCATTATCGTGGCTTATTATTTGAGTCCACAGGCAATCCTTTCAGGTGTACGGATTTGCATCCCTCTTGCAGTACTGTGTACTCTGCAGTCCCTCGGGTCCTGGGCCTATACTTCTGGGAGCTGGTGCCACAGACATTAAGTGTTGCTGGAAGTCAAAGAAGATGAGTTGGAGCCTGGGTGAATAGGGGCCTGGGGATGGTGAGAATGGGAAGGTAGATAAGAGTGAGAGTGGCCATAGGCAGCATCTTGGAAGATGGCTCCATGTACATATTCAGAGAGGAAGCCAGCAGCTGCATGGGAGGCCTTCTAGCACTTTTGAAATCCTGACTTAGCTAAAGGTTAGTCAGGAAGACAGATAAAGATAGTTATTACCTAATGGCTCTGGTGTAAGTTTCAAGTGTTTTATCACCTCTGAGTGTTAGCTTTTTAAGCATGGTAAAGCCACTGTGATCATCACTGTGTCTGACAGTGCATTCCGGAAAGCACTCTGAGTTCCAGGTGGTAACCTATTAGTGGGTGGTTTGGGTCTGGGTGACTTGAATAGTTTCTCTGCAGTATTTCCGTGCACAGAGAGCTCCGCAGCTCTCCTCTACCCTCAGTGAAGACTCAACAAAGCTGTTCTGTGGGGCTGTAGCTGAAAAAGCCACAGCCACCTGAAGTCCTGGGGAGAGCTGAGCTGGGCAGCAGCAGTGGGTCGCCAGTGGGCAAGAATGATCTCTTCTTTGGCACTTCATTGCTGTGCCCTGCAGAGCAGGAAGCACAGGGTGGATTTACCAGGGAGTTCAGTGAGCCCTGGTGGTTTGAGAGATCAAACAGGAATGAGGTCAAGGATGGAGCTCAGTATGGGAGTGGGAGGAGGAGTGGCCACCCCCTGAGGCTACACATTATTAGACAGGAACCAGTCCACCCGCAGAGAGAGCACACAAGCTGTGCCCATAGGCTGATTGATTTGATGAGGGAGTTGAGTACGTTCTGTGATTTTTGCTCAAAATGGGCAACAGAGCCAATTAAACTTCACCTTCCCGTGGAAGAAACTGGGAACCCCAGATTTTGGGTTTATTTTAGGAAGCTGATCTTTCTGGAAAAATAAAAAATTCTAGTGGCACTTGGCACCATGCCACAAAGAGGCTGCTTCTTCCTGACCTTCAGGTGGAAAACCCAAACTCTTGTCCAAGTAAGGAGTTTTAATCCTCAAACCATGGGCCCTAAAGAAATAGTTGTCAGACCTGTGCAAATTGGCCGAGGCCCCCTCCCCATTCCTCCTGGAAGCCTTGACTCCATTCTCATCACCCTGCAGCAGACCATTTGTAACTGTCCAGTACCTTTCCAGGCCTGATGGGGAGTTCTGCTCAGGGACCTTATTTGCATAGACAAATGCAGACTGGCATCTGTCAGCTTAGCACCTCAAGCCAAGTATCTGGAGTGGCGGCGGGCAACCTTCCGGGCAAATACCTTGGATATTGGATTCAAAAATGACAGTGTCAAATTGGGGCTAATTTGCATAGGCTTATCAGGTTAATTACTACAATGTCTCCAGGAACTTAAAAATCCTTGAATTCTTCCACAACCAGAATGCTCAGTCTGTTGCTATGAAACTTGGAGTGTAAATTACCATGAATACCATTAATCTGTTCACTAGGAGGTTAATTTGCAATTTGTTGGCAAATCACATGTGGGTCTTATAGCAAGAGTGTGGGTGGTGTTTTTGTGCCAACTTGTGGCCCTGCTTGTGTTTCTGGATGTGTGTGTGTGTGCGCATGCACGTGCATGTGGCATTGGGATTTGGCACTCTATGAGAACTCGTGTCCTGGGTTTTCTCACTGCTTTCCTATCTTACCTGGCTCCTCTGGCACACGCTGCGTCCTTGGTCACATTCTCATACTTAGAGGCTGCTATCAGAATACTTCTTGGCTCAATGCCAGGCAGTTTAAGCGATGTTAGCTCCTTCTGAAACAGGATTGCAAAAGTGTCCATTAATGCCTTAGAATCATCTGGCTTTTCAAAAAGATGCACTTTCCTGTTAATGGCTCTCAAGTTGTTTTCGCACACAGAGAGGCTGCTCCTGGCAAAGTAACTCAGATCGCTTAAAGGAAACATGACAGGGAAGGTACCATGACATAGGAGATGGTGACCAGGACCACACTGGGTAGCAGTAGAAGGAAAAAGACCGCTAACCAGGACTGAGGGGCTTCTGTGGCTACCCTGTGTTGTTAACGGAGGTGGCAGGGTTGCTGATACAAATCTCACCTAGCTGTATTTTCCTGGTCTTCCACACAAGACTGATACTTACAACGACTTGAAGAAAACCCTCTCCTAATTTAGGGGGCAGACGGTGGGGTGTGACTGAACGGGCATTAGAACTTCACTTGCCCAGAAATAGCTCCCCAACTAGCATCCCAGTGCTGGAAATCCCCTTCAGATAGAGGCATTAGAGATCCAGATATGTTGGGAAGGAAGACCTAGTGAGAGAGCAGGGCTCAAGCGAATGGGGACATAAAACATTTTGATGCTCAGGAGGATCCCCAGGAAATTCTCAATGCTTTGGGGACACCCCGCAAAGCCTGGGGAATGAGGAGCATGTGGATCCATCACAGTGAGGGCTGTCCAAAGGAGAAGGGGCCTGCTGAAAGTGGGAAAAGGCTCTGCAAATGGTCACATCCACCTACTTTACAGGAGATACTTAGAATAGGTCCAGGAGGAGTGCTGGGAATATATGACATTAGTTTGAAGTGCTTGGGGTGCCAGGTGGAAGCAGAATTAGGAGGTCTGCTGGGAGCCAGAGAGTGGCCCACCAAAATGTGGCTGCTAGGGTATCATCTTGAACCCTTTTCTTCCTCCACACATCCCTCCTCCCAGTTTATTCAAAGAGCACTTACTCAGTACCTATTCTTGTGCCAGGGATATGGTGAACAAGACATATGTCCCACTAAAAAAGAAAAAAAAAAGGACATATGTCCCACCCTGCCCTCAACAAACTCACATTCTAGTGAAAGGTAGCCTTTAAAATTAACTCTGCCTAAGGAGGCAGATAAGGTTCAGAGAGGGTTTTCCAGATAAGGTGAGCTAAGTTGCTAAGTCCAGAAGGATAAGTAGGAGGTTACCAGGTAAACAAGGTGGCAGAGGGCATTCTGGGTAAGGAAACAGCAAGTGTGAAAGAATGGAAGTATGAAAGCCTGGAAGCCTGGGATGGTCCACATGAGAAAGGCAAAACTGACTTCTCCCTAGAGTAGGAAATGCCATCCTTCTAATAAAATGTCACCCAGAACCTCCATGATTGGCTCTAGAAGGAGTCTGTTTCAGTGGGAAAAAGCATCCATAAGATTCCTCTTTCCTCATCACATTGACTCATCATGGGAGTCCATTAATAATCCACAGTATCGTTTAGATCAGGCTGAAACTTTCAGACAAAACCATATGTTAAAGGCTAAGGGATGACAAAAGGGAAATCAACATGGCATTTAATAATATTAAAAATAGCTAACATTTGTTAAGCACTTCCTCTGAGCCAGGCACGATTCTAAATATACATGTATATGTATATATACTCATTTAATCCTTATAATAACCATAAAGTAGACATGATGCTGTTATTATTACTATGCCTATTTTACAGATGAGGACCAGGAAGCCAGACTAGACAGCTGGTTTTAGAAAGTGTAGTTCAGGCTGGGCGCGGTGGCTCACGCCTGTAATCCTAGCACTTTGGGAGGCTGAGGTGGATGGATCACCTGAGGTCAGGAGTTCAAGACCAGCCTGGCCATTGTGGTGAAACCTCATCTTTAAAAAAAAAAAAAGAAAAGAAAGAAAGTGTAGTTCAGTCATATTCTGCTGCTGAGGTCCTCTGGGAACCCATTCCTCCCTCCCAACTCCGGGCCTGCCTCCACAAGCCAGAGACTGTCTCTAACCTCAGCCATCGATAACTGCCCTCTGAAACACCAATGCTTTGGGACGGGCAGGCCAAGAGTGAGGTGCCCAGCTTTTCCTCTCATCATGTTAAAGAGGTGATGGAAGGGAATGGAGGGGTGGGATTATGTACTCACTAGGGGAAGATCAAATGTATGCCCAAGAAATGTCCCATTTTCCTCTTAATAAAGAGTAAAAGAATAATCATTCTTTTAATAAAAATGGCAACACAACAGTACAAATACAATATTAAATGCCAGCTGACACTTGGCCACATGATGAGGGTATGGAAAGAGTGGTAAGGACTGGAGTGACCTGGAGTGCCCATTCCTCATCTACAAGGGGTGCTGCTACTTAGCTTCAGCTAATTATCGTTGGGTGGGCCCTTTAGGCCCAGGGTTGCCAGGTAAGATTTTTCAAGAGAAGACAAAAATCCAGATTCTTATATAAAATCTTAGGATTTTAAAGTGTTAACAATGAATTGAAGTGCTTTGAAAACACTGTGTAGGCCAAACAAAACACCCTTGCTTCCTAGCTGGGTGGACTTTGGGCAAGTAACTTAACCTCTTGAGCCTCAGTTTCTTAATATGTAAAATAGATATAATAGTAATGCCTACTTCAGGCTGGGCACTGTGGCTCACTCCTATAATCCCAGAACTTTGGGGAGCCAAGGCGGGTGAATCACCTGAGGTCAGGGGTTCAAGACCAGCCTGGCCAACATGGTGAAACCCCCTCTCTACTAAAAATACAAAAATTAGCTGGACATGGTGGCGGGCACCTGTAATCTCAGCTACTCCGGAGGCTGAGACAGGAGAATTGCTTGAAAGAATCGCTCAAACCCGGGAGGCGAAGGTTGCAGTGAGTTGAGACTGTGCCATTGTACTCCAGCCTGGGTTACTGAGTGAGACTCTGTCTCAAAAAAAAAAAGCAATGCCTACTTCAGAGACTAATCATGAGGATTAAATGAGGTACTATAACTGAAATGTCGGTCACATAGTAAGTGATTAATACATGATAGCTATTAGGATGATTATTATTCCTAAAAGTTTATCTCTTACCTGAGGAGCACCTCTTTCTAGTTGATTGACAGGAAAGTATCTCTTCTTCACCTCTAGTTAGACCCTATGGCTTCCTTAATCAGGACGATTTAGCTCCATCTTTGCAGGAGAAAATATTAAAGATATACTTACACAGCAATTGGCAAGCATATGCATATGGGGAGAGAGGTGCGTTTCTTTCTTTATACTCCTTCCTACAGCAACCTCAGTGATGACTAATTTACTAAGCCAGTCCAGGACATGGGGGAAGGACTGCAAAGGCCTGCAGAATGGAGGAAACTGAGGCATGGAATCTAGGGCCATAGTTCACATTCACTCTACCTTCAGTTCCTATTGGGGAGGCCCAAGGTTTTTAAAGAAAGCTCTTGGCCACCAAAGCCAATTCTCTTGTCTCCTTTTTTTTATATCTTCCTTTCAGGCAGTGGTGCTCACCCCTGGCTGCACCTTAGAATCACCTGGACAGCTTATAAAAAATACTGACAAGGGCCTGACCCTTAGAGGTTTTATGACTGCTTACACAATAGGAAGCAAAATTTATATGTGTGTGTGCGCATATGTACACTTTTCTGGGGACTCAGTTGGGGCGTCAAAGGGGCAGTGCAGAAGATGAATGACATAAGCATGTGGGGTGCCATAGGAATGAGCTGCGCTTCTAGGCCAGTTTGGACATCACACAGTAGCTATCCACGCAAAAAAGGCTTCTCATCTCTCCAAGCCTCAGTTTCCTCACTCATTCCACAGGGATCAGGAATCACTCCTGCTTCATATCCTCTGGTGATTTTGAGGATGTGGTGAACTTACTACATCATGTATAAAAAGTACTTTCAAAAGTCCAGCCCCCCTCTCCACAGGGGAGGGCGCATTATTACAAGGTTAAGGAGGGTGTGGGTGGGGAGGCAACAGAGGCAGCAGGGAGCAGCATTACCCATTGAGAAAAGGCCATGCACGTTAACAAAGCAGCTCACAAATGAGAGCAAATTAATACCGGGCCCAGCGAGAACAGAACATTCACACCGCAGGGGCAAAGCACCCATTGGAGCAGCTAGGCCTTGGCAGGGAGAAGGATGTGGAATAGCAGAGGGAGGAAAGAGAGGGGCCAAGTGAGGGGGGTTTTCGGTGCTAGGGAGGCTTGCTCCAGCTCTGAACAGAAAGGAAGCGGTTAGCTATGAAGGAGGGAAAGAGAATAGCAGCAAGTACCCTAGGTGGGCCTGGGAGTCAGTCAGGAACACCTGACAGCCCTTGGATGAGGAAGCCAGTGGTGGCGGGGGTAATAGCAGGAAGGACTATCCCTGCAACTCCAACATATGTGGACTCATCCCCGGCAGCTGGATCCAGGACACAGAGCAGAGGGTCACCAGGGCAGCTGGTCCCCTCCCGATCCTCTACCCCTGCTGCCTTCTTTTTCTTCATTCTGTGACAACCAGGGTCCACCAGACTCAGAAACAGAAACTCAGGCACCAATTCAAAAAAGCCCTTGAAAAGACAAAACAATGACAACAACAACAAAAAATCCCCACAGAAAAGGCCCTTGGCAAATCTTCATAGAGAAATGACCTGGGAATGGGGAGGGGCATTGAACTAGAATGGAATCCTGGACTAGGGTGATATTGAGAATCTTGTATTGCCTATAGGGTGGGTGCACTGACAAAGCAATGTTCTGGAAGGCCCCTATGGGGGGCCAGACATTAACCCTTTAGTTGCCGGATCTGAAGCAGGGTGTGGAGGGAGGGAGTGCCAGGACTATCAGGGACACTCAGCGGGGTTTGAGGCAACAGTTGTTTACCCATCACTAAGTAAGGAATGTAAGATTTGAACAAGTGGGATGGTGATATAGGTGTTCATGGAGGAAATGCCAGCCCTGATCCTAGGGCAGATAGAATTAGTCCTGGAGGGCACGGGGGTGTTTACAGGCAGATAGCTACCACTGGGAGCCTGAGGTGTGCAAGAAGGAGTGGAGGCATTGAACAGATTATCCCTTTGCTCTCATAGCAAAGGGTCAGTCAGACACTGGCTGCACTGTTGAATAGCAGCACCAAGCCCGTGTCCATAGTGCCAGCCCGTCCTCTCTGTTTAACCCCCATGCATACACAGTGCCATGGCCAGAGTCCTGGAACTAGGGCCCACTCTTGGAGGAACATCAATCTATTCATACCAGACAGCTTAGAATCTGAGCTTATTAAAACTGCAAGGAGCCCTTGAAATCGGCTAAGTCAGTGATCTCTTGATATATGGGGGAAACTGAGGCCTAGGAAGGGAAGGTGTGGGGTCATATCTCTAATTAGTGTAAGACCTGGGATGAGCAGCAAGATTTCCCTGTTCCCAGCCTGGTGTATTTTCTGTTGTCTTCTTTGCTATTATCTATCCCAAGTCTTCATTATATCTGAGGGAAAATGCCAGAATATCCTCAGGGCCAGCCTTACACATAGGTAAACATGATGTGATCAAATATGTCTCCTCAATTGTCTGTCATTGTGCCTGAAATTTCACCATTGGTGATTCATTCATTTGGATCTCAAAGCTTTCTGTTCTTTCAGAGGGGCACAGACCACCTGACGACCACTAGGAGAAAGGCTTTGCAAATTAGACACAGGTTATACAGTGCGGGAGAGCAATGGCAGCAGGGCCAGTGAAGAAGACGCAGGCCAAAGTACGCTTGGGAACTCAGGGCAACACTGAATCCAGGATTCAGGCCACCCTGATGGGCAAGGAAGGAGTATTTGATACGCCCATACCCAAATCTTCCATCAAACCCTAGCTTGGGCACTCTGAAAGCATTTCCCCAGGAGACTGCACGGTGACCTGGGAGGCCTGAATCACTGCTGTGTGGCCCATGCTGGGAAGAAGGGCGGGTGAGTGAAGGATAACATCAGTCTGTCTGGAGTGGCCGCGGTGGCACTTTATTAAGAGGAGCAGCCTGGGAGAGATGGATGTGACAAGGGAATCTATGAAGACGTTGAGAGAAGCCTCAGCCGCAAGAGGGATGGGCTCTGAAACTGCCAAGGGAGGCTGGGTGTGGAGTCTGTCTGTTCTGCACCTCCCCCAGGGACTTGCTGGCTTCAGGTGCCTTGGCTCAAGGCCGGGTGCTTTCTGTTGCTCCCTCTGACTTCCATTCTGGTTCTGCTCCAGAGCTGTGCAGTGCAACTCTGGGCTTGCCTGTGGTTCCCAGTTTCCTAAGCCTTTTCTGTTCTGCCGTCAATTCTAGCATTTTTTATATCCTAGGGGCTTCAGGGGAAGCCCCTGAAAACTGGTGGAAAGGAGGAAGGGAACGGAGGAGGCTAGCGGCTTTGTCTGGAAACTGGTTTTGTCTGGCAAGACCCTATATTTCCTTACAGTGTGCATTTACTTGGGGTAGGAGAGGGTAGAGAAGAGTGCTTCTAGAAATTTGGGAAATGTCTTGAAGCTACATTTGTATAGAAAGCATAGTACTGTAATTTAGATTGTAGGTATACTTACAGTGGCTTATAGAGGGTAAGAAGAGCAAGCCAGAGACCTTTCCAAAGTCTCCACTAGTTCTATTGCAGATCTCAGCTATCTAGGCAGAATACAGAACCCCCAGCTTCCAACAAAATAAAGCATCCACCCACATGGCCAACCTCTGCTGTCTGACATGAGCCCTGTGCTTTCTGAAGTGGGTATCTCTGGAGGCCTCAAGTGGTTTCTACCCAGAAACCTGCAGTCCTTGAGTTGGATGGGCTAGAGTAGGAAGAGGAGATTGCCATTGCCAATAATTTTAAACCCAGAGCCAAGACTGTTCTGCTGGTTCCATTCAAGTCCCCAAAACAATCTCCGAGGCTTAAGGCCAAGTCATCACTAACTCGTGTGTCATGGGCACTGCTGAGGGAGAACCGTATTTCACAGAGCAGAGACTCCCACCCAGGTGCAGGCTCAGTGATTCAAGGAAGATGGAATTTAGTGCAATCAATTTGGGAGAGTCAGCCAGGATTTCTTTTAAGCTTTACTTCCCAGCAGCCCCCTCCCACCTTGGAGACAGACTAATCCCTGACATTTGTCTAGTGGCTTTATACTTTTCAAAGCTCCTTCACATCCATTATCTCCATCGAGCCACACAAATGCTCCCGTGAAGTAGGATAAGAAGGTGTTATTATCCCTGTTTGAACAACAAGAAAACAGGTCCCCAAAGGAAACATGACTCATCTAGGGTCACACAGCTATTTAGTCAAAGGACTAAGTACTTCAAACGTGTTTTCTAACTTCCAGCCCTGTAATTTTTCCACCTCCATGCAGACCCCCCTCCACAAAACCACAGGTGCCCTGCTCCTAGCACAGTGCTTAGCACAAAGTAGATGCTAGTAAATATTTGCTAAATGACCGGGAGACAGAGGTTGCAGTGAACCAACCTCGGCAATAGAACCAGACCTTGTCTCAAAATAAATAAATACATAAATATTTGCTAAATGAATGACTGCATGGATAAGTTGGGGCAAGGCAGGAAGCAATAGAAGTTCTAAAAGTGCTCTTTTTAAAATGATCAAATGAAGAAGGGGCAGGAAATGTTGTGCTATTTCATCATTTTGACCAGGAAGGAAGGAATAAAATACCTTTCTCATTTCATAGAAGCTATTGCCAAGGTGTGAAGATTGGGATAGATCCCATGCAGAAGCCACAGAGCTTAATGTCCCAATAAGGCTGCCTTCCACTCATCCTTTAAAGAGGTGGTGTGGGTCCTTACTCCAGCAGCAGGAAGGAGTCAGAATGGATTCTCCCCACGTTGTCTCTGCAAGCCCTGTCTCACCCCATGTCCCCTAACAGTGGCTCCCGAGGTTCTGCCATGGAAGAGGTGTCTGGGAACACTGGTCGCCCACTCTTTTAGGACCACTGACTGTCACCCCATTGACACTTCTAGCATAACCCAGACCTCAAAGACTCAATGACTGTCTCCTGGAATGCCACCTGGACTGAGACTTCTTCCTTTTCCATTTTCTGTCTCCCAGAAGCCCTGGCACATAGTAGGTACATAATAAATGTAGGATGAATGAATTGTCTGAGGTGAAGAGGGATGGCCATTCTCTGGATGTAGACACTGCAGTCAGGATCCTGCCTGCCAGGGCTCCATCTCCACGGGCAAACTGACCCAGAGTTGCCATTTGTTCCTAGTCCAGTCAGGAAAAAATGGGGAAACTGGAGGTAGGGACACAGGTATTCAAATGCTGCTTTGCAGTAGCACAAGGTGGCTTTTGAAGCAGGCAACCTGGAATTTGAGATCCCTCGGGTATTAAATCGGTCCTACCACATATTAGTAGAGCTTGTACTGGGGGCTCCTTGCTTTGCTCCTGTGAGCCTCAATTTTATTTGCCGTACAGTGGAGAGGATGCTGGAATGAGAAAATGGATGTAAAGCACAGTGCCTGGCACTTAGTAATTAAGCAAGTGGCAACCGGATTGTCCGCACATGTATGTCCTCCCATCCTCTCCCTCCCCAGCTCCCCCGAGTGGGCAGGTCCCCAGTGGAGAGGTGAGGGGTCCTACTGGGGGCACCGACTGTCCCCGCGACGGCCCGATTGCGAACGGGTGAGAGGCAGCAGACGCCGTGTTTACCAGCTCCCTCGCTAGTTTGCCACCTCAGCCGCGGCTCTGGGGCTGAGCCAGTCGCCTCCTTCTTTAAGATTCTGGTCACATCAGGGGCTGGGTTTCTAAGGCAGGCGTGATCTTTCTCTTCCTACAGACGCCGCTGCTGCTACCTTCGGCGCTGGGCAGAGCCAGGGGCAGCGCGAGAGGGAGGCAGCGAGACAGTTCCCGGCCGGGCAGTAGCCCAGCCCGGGTCCGGAGGGGGCCCCGACAGTAAGTACTGCGCTCTCAGCAGCTGGGTTAGGGGGCGCCTGGCCGTTGACGCAGGGGTCTGTAGGGTTAGGGGTTTGGCGGTCGAGCGCTAGGGTCCTCATTAGCCCCTCAAAGTGACTTGGGGCCGGCGCTGGCAGGGGCCCCCTCCACCTGGTCTTTGGACTGAGTTGACACGTCGGGAGCAGACATCCATCTCCATCCCTCACCCCGAGATCCCAAGGAATTGTTTGGGTCGCCCGGCAGCCCGCGGGCCCCTTTGAGGCCACGAAAGAGGAAATTGGAAGGCAAGATGCGCGGGGATGAGGTTTTGGACACTGTTGGAAAAGTGGCGGCGCGAGTGGGAAGTTTTCCGCTGCGGGGTGCGGGGGGATGGGGAAAAAAGGGGCGAGGAGAGCCAGAAGCTGGGAGGGGAACTACCCGAGTGCAGTGGAGGAGGAGGCTGCCCCTCTGAGTTCTCGGACCCTGCCCTTCCCGCCTTTACGCCTTGGAAGTGCCAGGGGCTTCTAGCCGCCTCTCCCACCCCCGCCCCTCAGCGCCTCTGCTTCCGCGGTGCGGGGATACCCTGGCTGGCCAGCTCTCCGGTGAGGCGGGTTGAAGCGTCAGCGTTCGCGAAGCTCCGCCGGGTGGAGAAGCAAGACCACCCTACGAGGTGGTGCACCAATCACAGAAAATGTTAGCAATCGGGAATATGCAGAAACGTGCCTGTCACTTTCCTTTCTTAAGCTCTGTAAAACTGGGGGGAGAGGGGGGCATGAGGTCCCAAAGGCGAGCTTATCTTAACTCAGTCCCTTCGTGGAGAACACCCACATCTTACTTCTGTTCCTCCACCCTCAGTCACTCATTTTACTTAGAGTACTGATGATCCTAGTAGCTACTATTATTACTATGTGCCCGACATTGTGCTAAGCTCTTTAGGTAGTCCATGTACAGTGAGAACAGTAGCTGGCATTCACTCAGTGCTTTCTTTGTGCCAGGCACAGTTCTAAGTGCTTTACATGCATTGCCCTATTTAATCTTCACAACATCCCTATGGGGTGGATACTACCCCCATTTTACAGATCAGGAAATTAAAGCGCAGAGAGGTCCACAAGCCCAAGGTCCCACAGCCAGTGAGATGCAGACCTGGGATCTCAAACCAGTTTTACTTCAGCTCCCTCACTGTTAACTACTAGAAATATGATGAGAATTTGGCTTTAATGAAGTAGTAAAATTGAATTTGATTTCCCTACAGCAAAATGTATTTATTCTGTACATCTGAAGTCATGGCCCAGGTGCAAAGAGTTTTGAATCAATTTTTAAATCACCCCCATTACATCCTGTGGAGAAAGGTAAACCTAGTGCACTATAACAAGACAGCAAAGTTTATTAGTAGGTGCCTAGCAATAATGATAACAATAATTGCTAATAGCCATTACTGATTGAGCACTTCCTTTGCACCAGTACTTCATATGTATTTAATCTTCATGTAAGGTGCTTCGAAGTAGGCACCCCATGAACCCCATTTTATAGATGAAGCAACTGAGGCTCAAGAGGTTAAGCAATTTGCCACAGAGTTGGGATTCCAGCCCAGATCACTAACTCCAAAGCTCAAGTTGGAACTACCCTTTAGAAGATTTGTGCATGTGACAGAGGTTTGTCTTCCCTACAGTCCCCTTCTCCCCCAAGCCAGTTGCCCAGAGCTCTACACTATGCTCTCCTTTCCCCATCCCCTCTTTGCACTCAGGAAGTGATTGTACAGGTTGGCAGAGAGAGGGCTTCCTAGAGAAGATGGAGTGTTCTGCATGGATTTGGGTTTTGTTGTTGTACTAAGTGCCTTGCCTGTAACATCAATATGTTGTTCTGCTTTATAAGTTTTATTAATTAGACAAGTGTCTGGTCTGCTGGCTTGGAGCTGTTAATCCGATATTATGGCTATATCTGAGTACCTTTATTAGGAATTATTTTCTGAAAAGTTTTTAGAGCCTTACTTGCAATGCTGGGCAAAGCCATCTTCTTACCCCCTAGGGTGAGAAGGGGAACTTGTTTCTAGGATAGGACTTCAAGAGCAAGAGCTGCAGCCCATCCATGAGTAATAGCATTGCTGTGCTCATTGATATTCGCCCCCCTCCCTCCAGCTTGGCCTCTGTGAGCTGAAACCTGAAACCTGAAACCTGAATGTAGCCAGGTCCCTCGGGGATGTTCCTGTGTCACATCTGGCTCTGCAGTTGGGTTATTTATAGCTCCTCACTGCTGGCCTTGGCCCATTCATAGAGCTAGCTCTGCATGGACCTTCTTCAGTGTGGGCATAATGGGGTACGTGAGCTTTATGACTTTGGTCACTATTACTCTGGCTGGATCTCAATGCATCTGCTAGTGGTCCATCCTTTCTGGCTCCTCCCATGAGAGGGGGACCTTCCATGTGTAGCTTTGGGGTGATACATTAGATATGTGGCTGACAAGTCCAGTGCTGGGCTGTGTCCCTGGCTGTCTCTGTGGCCTCTTCAAACTGCACTGTATCATTTCCTAAAGTGACATGAAAGGAGTCAGTGGGTAGCATTAGTCCTCAAATTAAACATTCCCTTCAGTTTTGCCTGAATTTATTCTATGATTTATTTTTATAATTGCAGTTACTTAAATATCTAGAGATTTCCCTCTTTACTGAATCTTCTTAATTTTTCCTTTGCTGCCAGGTTTGACATTCCTTTCCTGGAATGTCTTTCTCACCTTTGGTGAGAGGAGAGAGAGGTGGTCTTCTACTGGGAGTCACAGCATGGTTAGGGGAATACCCTCTTCTGTGCTTACACAGCATCTTCTGTTGCCCTCTGTGGTACCAGGTAACACATGGTTTTACATTAGTCTGTTTACATACCTGCCTCCACCTTAGAGTGCAACCTCCCTAAGGGGACGGACTGGGCCTTATTTATCTCCAAATCTCCAGTACTCATCACTATGCCAGGCACACAGTAGGTGCTCAGTAAACTTTTATTGCATATATGAATGAATGAATGAATGAATGCTATCTAAAAGCTGGTAGAGGAAGCCCCTGATTCACAGTAAGGGACTCTACTATTATTACCCTTATAAGAAGGGAGAAATCAGAGCAGAGTTTGCATTCTTCTATAACAGAGAGCCTCATCTCTGTGGATTTTGATTACTGAAAAAACAGCAGCAGCAGCAACAACAACATCATAATCCCCAAACCTGAATGCTTAGAGAATGGATTTTCTGGTTAATAGAATGTTTGGGTAACTGAAGGTTGGGCCAAACAAAATCATTTTTCCTTACTTTTCTTGATTCTTCCTAAAATGCCTGGCTCTGCTTTTCTGCCTTAGTGAGTCAAGTCTGGAGTCCATCATCAAATCGGTGTTTCCATATAGAGAGCTTGTGGGTTCCCAGGATTCCCTAGGATTCTGTTTTCCCCAAGCCTGGTTGTATAGTAGGATCCAATCTTCTTACCCACCCACTCCCTGCCTGTCCTTGCTGCACCCAAAGACAAGCCCACAGGTGCTCTGAGGTTTGTAATTTCTCTGTCACTCACCTTCAGGAAACAGACAGGGGTTTCCCAGCTACCAGCGTGGGGGAGGTACAGAGTATTTTGGTGCTAACTCACATACCCTCTTGTGTTAGTAGTTCAGAACAGCACATCCTCTTGCTCTCGGCTTTTATTCTTAGGTGGAAGGTTCACCAACTTCATTCCCCTTTTCTGACCTCTGTTTAAGAAAGACCTTATAATTCTTTCCTCCCTCTCAGCAGGAAGATGCAATTAGGCAGAATAAAAGGTGTCTCATTGTCCTGAGGCTGCTGTTGGTGTTTCTGGATGCCTCCAGACAAGGTGACATTAGTTTACCAGGTCTCTATTCATGTACCTTCCTTTGACTACTGGGTTTTTGGCCTAATTTTTGCCCTGTCTCTGGACTGTGCTCCTGATTGGACAATTCAGAGACGGTGCACTGGAAGGAATCAAGGGTTGCTCCCTCACAGGAAGTCAGCTTGGCTTGGCAACTGCTGGTCATAAGTTCTTGGCTTCAGATACCACCTGCATCATCTCAGGCAAGTGGGAGGAGCAGATAGACATCTAGGCAAAGTATTGAGATAGATGTGCCTTTCTCTGTCCAGCTCTGACTAGACCGGCCTGCCTCTCTCTTCACGAGCTTCCCAAAAGGGCATGGGAGTTAGGGGTGGAGGGTAGAACCCAGAGTCCCAACAGAGCCAGACATGAGAGAGGGAGTGAGGGAAAGGCCTACTCACTGTCTATGCTGGGTCAGCTATGCTGCTTGCTTCCCAAGTAATATCTCCCCAGCAACCCCCTCATCTACTCAGGCTATTGTGTTAATGCCTCTTGCCACATGCGCCTATTCCCTTCTGTCTCTGGGCCTGTTCTCAGTGCCCTCCCTCTCCACTTGCTCAAATCTGGCCCTTCCTGCAGTACCCAGCTGCAGTCATCTTCTAGAAAGCTTCCCCCTGCTGCTTCTGGAAATCAGCAGAGAGTAGACAAGGGGGAAGTCAATAAACTCCAAGCTCCCTGCCAACTCTGAGATTCTCCAGGAGTTTGATGAACGTCAGGGGTTGGAGGCATGGAAGGCTGGTGGCCCAGGCCATCGATGCCTAGCAGCCTCACAGGAAGGAGGGAGATGGCACAGCCAGCCAGCTGAGTAGGCCCACATTTGGCTTCAGGAGGTTTTGCCCAGAGCCCTGTGCAGCAGGCACCTGCCAAACAGCCCCCAGAGGAGTGCTATTTGAGCTCTGGGTCTTTGGCTACCTGTTGGGAAGTTCCCAGAAGCTCCTGCCCACACCTGCTCCCCCTGTCTGCCCTCCAAGGTTTGTTTACATTTCAGCCCTTGGCAGGTTAAAGTCTGAGATCCAAGAGGAGAGAGAGATCTGGGTGGCCAGGGACCCTTTTCTGGCTTAGCATTCTGTGCCAGCGTTCTGCAGCCCAGCCTGGCCTTGGAGAGATGTGTTCACTGAGGGGAAGAATTCAGGCCTGCTGCTCTTTTCCCTGCCAACTCCACTTTGCTCATCATGACCATTCCCTCCCACTTTCTGGAATTCTCTCCACTTCTTATTTTCTTTTTTTGATCTCCTCTTTCTCACACACACTACAGCCTCTGGTGACTGGGAAACTGGCCTAAGTCAGGAAGGTGTCCTGGGTCTCTTCCTCATGCCGTTTCTGATTTACCCCTTGCCTGCTGCATCCCCATCCATGAGATGGGGAGGGTACAGTTAGGCTCTCAGCATGGCAAAATAGCAGTTCCCTCCCTCAAATCTTCATCACCCAAGGTCCTCTACCAAAAGACTGTCATTACCCTGTGGCCCTTTAGCAGCAGTGGGAGCCCTGAGGGCAGAGCGGGTGGGGGAGAGCTTAAGAGCATTTAAAAAAGAGCAGGTGAGGAACTAGAGAGCGCCTCCAAAAAGCCAAGACAACGAGAGGTGGCTCCACGGCTTCTGCAGTGCTTGCCTTCCCCAAGTGTGAACCTTCCCCTTGGCCGTCTGCAAGGCCCTCCTCTTGTCTTATTTCTCCTCTTTATCTTGTTTTCATGGCCTCTCTTTTCCTCTCCCTCTTTGCTCTGCCTGGTCCCCTTTCCTGCTCAGCTGTCTTTCTCTCTTGCCTGTGTCTTTCCCTTCATTCCTCATCTCTCCCTTTCTAGCTCAGTCAATCTCTAAATATCTCTGCCTCCTTCAGAATTAGTTGGTATGATACATGGAGGGTAGAGGCTGGGGTGCCCAGGGCTCTTTGGTGTGACATGACAACGCCTTCAAGCTCCTATGAATATTTCATTGCTCCAGTTCCCCCTCACTGCCTCTGCCAGTGACAGGTGAGTGGAGGCTAAAACACAAGGATCTCCCCACTAATTCTGCCACAGCTCAGTGGCAGCAGCTTCAGACCTTGTGACCCACAGTGCCATATGGCATCAGACTCACATCTGGCACAGGCCTCACATCTGTCACCGGGCTGGCAGCCCCAGCAGGGAGGGTTTAGGAGCGTGTCTGGACCTATTAGACAACATGTCTGAATCGATTGACTATGTAGCTCCTAGAGAGAGGAGGGGACAGGGGAGGGACAGCTGTATAGAGGGTCCTCTGCAGCTTCCTCTCAGAAGCATTATGGGGTTGGTCTTTTGCAAGGTGACTCCAGGCTTCCAGGTATTTGTGAAAGGAAAGATGACCTTGGTCTCTCCACCTGCTCCCTCCTGACCTGCTAAAATGGGTGACAGGTGTCTCCATTCCAGCCCACTGGGGAAAAGCAACTATTTGGACAATGAGAAAAAGAATCCAGACAATGCCAGGTTTTCTAGAAGATGCCTCTCCAAGCTCGCCTGAAGAGGAAGTTGCAGGGCTGTAAAGACCTAGAAGGGAAATCGAGAGGAAGTCCTAGGAAAGTAACCAAATCATCTACCCAGAGACTCTCAGAGTGGCAAGGACTACTCAAAGTCATCCTGCCCATCCTCCTGCCTCTTGCCATTCTAAAAGGATAGTTGTCTACCCGTAAAAAAATTCCTTCCCTGAGAAGGAATAGCTGTTGGATTTCCCACCATCACTCCCCTAAAAAGGGTGGAGCCATGCCATCTCCCATTCCTTCTTAGCTTGTAGCCCTCCCTGTACTGTTTCTTTGACTACATTCTTTCCCTGACTTTGTCTTTGGACAGAGATGTTGAAGGGTTTCTCCCATGGGCCAGACTTCCCATCCAGAAACGTGCCTTTCACAGGCTGAGACACAAGCAGTAGGCATTTGATAATAAATTGCATGGAATGGCCAGAGGATTCTAATCTGTATGCCTCAAATCCACTTCTATTCATGCATTGGTCGATTTAGAAACTACTAAGCACTTCCTGTGTGCCAGGATCTTACCAAGTGGAGGAGATATACTGTTGAACAAAAAAGTCAGAGTTCCTACTCTTATAGAGTTTACAGCCAAATAATCACAAAAATGAATATATAACTACAAATCGTGATGAGTATGAGTCCCAAGAAGGAAATGAACATGTTGCAATAGTAGAGAATAACCAAGGTAAAGTTTCCAGGGAAAGCCTCTGTGAGGAGGTGATATTTAAGTGGAGACTTAAGAGATAAATTCAGCCATATGAAGAATGGGAAAAGAGGTTTCCAGGAAAAAGGAATATCAAGTGGGAATGCCTTAAGGTGTCAAAGATCTTGGTGTGTTGAGAAACTAAAAGGAGGCCAGGAGGGCCAGATTGTAGCAGTTAAGAAGAAGAATAGCATGGGTGGGGGGTTGGCAGGGAGGGCAGAAAGAAATCGTGCTTGGCCTTGTGAGCCACACAAAAGGACTTTGGATATTATGTGCTTGCAGTAGGAAATGTCTGAAGGGTTTTAAGCAGGGGAGTGACAGGATCTGATCTGGACTTTTTGCAATATCTATAGAGACCAGACTTTGAAGAGGGCAGCAACTCACAGGAGAGATGACGGTAACTTGAACTGGGTGACAGCCATGGAGAGGGAGAGAGCCATCAGATCCTGGATGGGTTTGTTTGTTTGTGTTTGTTTTGAGACAGAGTCTTGGTGGAATCTCAGCTCACTGCAACCTCTGCCTCCTAGGTTCAAGTGATTCTCCTGAGTCAGCCTCCAGAGTAGCTGGGATTACAGGCACGTGTCACCACACCTGGCTAATTTTTGTATTTTCAGTAGAGACAGGGTTTCACCATGTTGGCCAGGCTGGTCTCAAACTTCTGACCTCAGGTGATCTGCCCACTTCAGCCTCCCAAAGGGCTGGGATCACAGACGTGAGCCACCTCGCCAGGCCTTGGATGGGTTTTTAATTGACAGCTGACAATGCATATACAATACTGAGGGACTGGATGAGGAAGTAAGGGAAAGGGAGACACAGGTCTCAAGAATGACTCTTAGATTTCTGGCTTAAGTAATTGAAGAGCTGATGGTGCCATGTGCTGAGACGAGGAAGGCTGAGAGAAACCGAGGTTTGAGGGGGAATATAAATCAAGAGTTCAGTTTTGGACATAAGTTTGAGATTCCTGTGAGGCATAAAAGTAGAGATGTCAGAGTATATGAGTTTCAGAGCTCACAGAGGAGGATGCAGATTTGGGAGCTGTCTGAATATAGATTGAATTTAAAACCAGGAGACTGGATGAGATCACCTTAGGAAAGAGAGTAGAGAGAGACTAGAAGTCCTGGAACTGAGTTGCAAGGAACCCCAATATCTAGTGATTAAGTAGGGGAGGAGAAGCCCACAAAGGAGACTAAGAAAAAGTGGCCAGAGAGGTAGGAGGACAGTTTGGAGGTAGTCTTAGAAGCCAAGAGACGAGAATGTTTCAGCAAGGATGGAGTGGCCAACTGTCTACAGCTATTGAGGAGTTGAGTACGTGAGGAATGACAGATGACAATGGAGGCCATTGGGGACCTTAACAAGAGCAACTCTGCAGAGTGACAGATGTGGAAGCCAGAGGATAGTGGTTCGGGGAGCAAATAAGAGATGAAGAAGTGTTGTGTCCTTAATGTAGAGGCAGTAAAAAGAAAAAAAATAGAGATGAAGTGGAGGCATATGTGTAGAAAACGTCTTTGAAGAATTTTGTTGCCAAGGGGACCAGGAAAATGGCACAGACACTGCAAGGAAATTGTGGAGTAGAGAGAGGTAGATTTTGTTTGTTTTCTTAAGAATGGGAGAGAGATCCAAGATGGCTGATGATTAGCAGCTCGGGCACGTACCTCCCAGTGAAAGCGCAAAGAACGAGAGGACGCCACACTTTCAGACGAATATTAGTTGCTCACGGACCACGAGATTCCCAGTGGAGGAGCTCCACGGGTTGCCAGGGCGACTCTTGTGGCCGGCGTGGCGGTTTTGCTGGTGCCTTAGCACGCCAGTTCTTGGTGCAGAGTCCGGATATTCCCGGGCAGAAAAGCACCATCAATCTTAACACCGCTCTTTTGGCCGGCTCAGTGGATTGCTCAGATTTCGGCGCAGGGAATCAACAAGTTGGACGTCAGAGACCCAGTTAGAAAGTCGGTAATTATAAAGACGACAGACGGACAAATATATAATGAAGGGAAGAAACCAGCGTAAAAAGGTAGAGAATACTCAAAATCAGAATGCCTCTCCCTCTACAGGGGATTGCAATTCCTCATCAGTAACGGAACAAGGCTTAATAGATTACACCGGTATTCCAATAACAGAAGCAGGTTTCCAAACGTGGGTGATAAGAAACTTCTGTGAATTAAAAGAACTTATTCTAACCCAATGCAAAGAAACTAAGAACCTTGAAAAAAGGTTTAACGAAATGTTAATGAGAATGGACAATTTAGAGAAGAATATAAGTGAATTGATGGAGCTGAAAAACACAACACGAGAACTTCGCGAAGCATGCACAAGTTTAAACAGTCGAATTGATCAAGCGGAAGGAAGGATATCAGAAGTCGAGGACCAGCTCAGTGAAATGAAACGAGAAGACAAAAATGCAGAAAAAAGGATGAAAAGGAATGAGCAAAGTCTCCAGGAAATATGGGACTATGTGAAAAGACCTAATTTACGTTTGATAGGTGTACCTGAATGTGATGAAGAGAATGAATCCAAGTTGGAAAATACTCTTCAGGATATCATTCAGGAAAATTTTCCCAACCTGGCAAGGCAGGGTAATATTCAACTCCAGGTAATACAGAGAACACCACAAAGATATTCTTCAAGAAGACCAACCCCAAGGCACATAATCGCCAGATTTATTAGGGTTGAAATGAAGGAGAAAATACTAAGGGCAGCTAGAGAGAAAGTTCAGGTTACCCATAAAGGGAAACCTATCAGACTTACAGCAGATCTCTCAGCAGAAACCCTACAAGCCAGAAAAGAGTGGGGACCAATATTTAACATCCTTAAAGAAAAGAACTTTCAACCCAGAATTTCCTATCCAGCCAAACTAAACTTTATGTGCGAAGGAAAAATTAAATCTTTTGCGAACAAACAAGTACTTAGAGAGTTCACCACCACCAGGCCTGCTTTACAAGAGCTTCTGAAAGAAGCACTATACATATAAAGGAACAACCAATATCAGCCTTTCCAAAAATATATCAAAAAGCAAAGAACTTTAACACAATAAAAAATTCACATCAACTAATGGGCAAAACAGCCAGCTAGCATCAAATGCTGGTATTAAACTTACATATATTTTAATTGGATAAAAAGCCAAAACCCATCGGTATGCTGCATCCGGGCCCATCTTACATGAAACAATACACAAAGACTCAGAGAGAAGGAGGAAGATTTACCAATTGAACAGAGAGTAAAAATAAACTAATAAACAAAAAGCAGCAGATGCAATTCTCACCTCTGATAAAGTAGACTTTAAAGCAACAAAGATCAAAAGAGGCGAGGAATGACATTACATAATGGCAAAAGGATCAATGCAACAAGAAGAGCTAACGATTCTATAGATCAACGAGATAGAAAATTAACAAGGATATTCAGAACTTGAACTCAGACCCGGAACAAGTAAACTTAATAAATATTTATAGTACTCTCCACTTCAAATACACAAAACATACATTACCACCTCACACCTATTCCAAAGGTGACTATATAATTGGAAGTAAATCACTCCTCAGTAATCGCATAGCATTTCATAGGTTTAAATTAAATATTGGTTGGCTGTTTGTTTGTTATCTTCTTCCCTTACTCCTTCCTGATTACATCATTAAGTATAATTATCAGTATAAAAGAGGTTTTCAATACCCATTACTAAATTGCATTCTAGCCTGGGCAAGAAAGCAATACTCCCATTCTCTCTCCCTCTTTCTTTTCCTTCTCCCTCCTCCCCATTCTCTCTCTCTCTTTCTCTTCCTTTTTTCTCCTTCCTATTCTCTCTCTCTTTCTCTTAAAAAAAAAAAAAAAAAAAAAAAAAAAAAAGAATGGATGACTTCCGTCAGCACGCTGGCATGATTCTGGAGTGGTAGAGAGTTTGGTAATTTAGGGAGGAGAATAAATGCCCAAAGGAGTAAAATCCTTGAGAAGATGAGAAGGGATGGTACCAGAACATAAGTAAGGAGATTTGCCATGATAGAAGAAAAGAAACATTCTCAATTTTAATAGGGAAAAATAAAACATTAGTACAGATGTAGATGGCGTAGTGTATAGATTTGGTGGTGGTAAGTTGAAGGAGCTTTCATCTGATGGCTTCTGTTTTTACAGTAGTCTATGGGATGAGGTAATCAGCTGACACTTCTTGGGGAAAATGGGAAAGTAAAGAAGATGGAGAATAGAGGAGGAGCTATGAAATAGTCATTTTAGAGAGAGAGAAAATGATGATCATGGCGGGGCATGGTGGCTCACGCCTGTAATCCCAGCACTTTGGGAGGCTGAGGCAGGCAGATCACCTGAGGTTAGGAGTTCGAGAGCAGCCTGGCCAACATGGCAAAACCCCGTCTCTACTAAAACATACAAAAAATAGCCAGGTGTCTGTAATCCCAGCTACTCAGGAAGCTGAGGCAAAAGAACTGCTTGAACCCAGGAGGCAGAGGTTGCAGTGAGCCAAGATCGCACCATTGTACTCCAGCCTGGACATCAAAAGCAAAAGTTCGACAAAAAAAAAAAAGGAAGGGAGGGAGGGAGAGAGGGAGGGAGGGAGGGAGGGAGGGAGGGAGGGAGGGAGGAAGGAAGGAAGGAAGGAAGGAAGGAAAGAAGGAAAGGACCAGACAGCGTTGAGAGCTTATTCTCATGCACTCCAGCCTAGGCATCAAAAGCGAAACTTCATCAAAAAAAAGGAAGGAAGGAAGGAAGGAAGGAAGGACGGAAGGACGGACGGATGAGACAGCATTGAAAACCTATACCCATGGATTTTAAAGTGGAATCCAGCTACCCAGTTGTGTGATTTTTCTTTAGCACCCTTCAGCTACTTGGATGCAGGCATGGATAATTGAGTTCATCAAAGAATTAGGTATAGCACATGGGGAGGAAGTAAGGAAGTTGAAGGTGTTTCCAAGGGAATGATCATAATGATAGACTAGGAACTCTAAGCTGGACTTGAAGAGAAGTGAAAATAAAAAGGAACTTGAAGGAGAGAAAAAAAACTGAATAAGTAGGAGAAAGTGCTTGCAGATAGGCAGCATCTCTGGAAAGGTGACATTTAAGCTGAGACCTGAAGGATGAAGAGCCAGCTCTGTGAAATATGAGGGAAGAGAGTTCCAGGAAAAGGAAATATCAAGTGGGAAGTGAATAGGTGATCATGACGCATTCAGATGCTTCCTGCAGTGGGGGGAGCCTTGTGGAGGTAAACTGGCAGGATGGATGGTGTCATAAAGAATGGGATATTGGGCATTTAGATTTTGGGGGTAGTGCAATATCTGATGATGACTCAAAGTCTAGGTAGGTGATGATGGTGTGAGTTAAGTGGAAGAAGCAATATTTAGAGGGCTTCTCATCACCGTGTGGTTGTTGAATTCACCAATAATGATATCAAGAGTTGGAGAGGGCATACCCATTAGGAAGGCTATTATAAAAACAAATGAAAAACACAGAAAATAGTAAGTGTTGGAACGTTGGCCAGGTTGTGGAGAAATTGGAACATTTGTGTATTGCTGGTGGGAACATAAATGATACAGCTGCTGTGGAAAACAATACGATGATTCCTCAAAAAGCAAAACATAGAACTTCCTTATGATCCAGCAGTTCCACTTCTGGGTATGTACCCAAAAGAATACAGGGTCTGCACCAGATATTCGTACACCCATGTTCATAGCTATATTGTTCACAACAACCAAAAGGTAGAAACAATCCAAGTATCCATCGACAGATTAATAAGATGTGGTACATACACACAATGGACTATTAGTCTTTAAAGGAAGGAAATTCTGACACATGCAGCATCATGGATGAACCTTGAAGACATTATACTAAGAGAAATATGCTAGTCACAAAAGGACAGATTTGTATGATTCCTCTTATATGAGATTCCTACAGTAATCAAATTCATAGAGACAGAAAGTAGAATTGTGGCTTCCTTGATTGGGGGTGGGAGAGGGAATGAGGGGTTACGATTTAATGGATACAGAGTTTCAGTTTTTGAAAGATGAAAGAGTTCTGGAGATGGATGGTGGTGATGGTCACATAATAATAAAAGTGTACTTAATGCCATAAAACTGTACTTTCAAAAATGCTAGGCTGGGCACGGTGGTTCACATTTGTAATCCTAACACTTTGGGAGGCTGAGGTGGGTGGATTCCTTAAGCCCAAGAGTTCAAGACCAGCCTGGGCAATATGGCAAAACCCCATCTCTACAAAAGATACCAAAAAAAAAAAAAATAGGCAAGGTGGCACACGCCTGTGGTCCCAGCTGCTTGGGTGTCTGAAGTGGGATTGCTTGAGCCTGGAAGGTGGAGGCTGCAGTGAGCTGTGATTCTGCCACTGCACTCCAGCCTGGGTGACAGAGTGAGACCCTGTCTCAATAAATAAATAAAATGGTTAAAATGGTAACTTTTGTGTTACAGATATTTTACCGTGATTTTTTTTTAAGGAGTGGGAGGGAATGATCACATGTGACTGGGAACTAAAGTCCTCAGTGAATGTGGGACTGACTCAGGAAATCTGTAGATAACTATGAGGAGAAAGAGAGTGGTAGAGGTGGGCGGCAGGCAGGTTCCTCAAAGGCGCAGGATATTTTGCAGAAAGGAAGAGTAATGGCCTGGAGGCAGCATTGGCAAGCAAGGAGGACACTTATCTCACTTGCAGGTCCCAGAGGACTTGGGTTTTGCAAGAGAAAAACAAAACAAAAAACCCCAGCTTCCATTTGAGAGGGCTAGTGGATAAGTGGTGCCCTCAAGGAATACACAAGTCTCAATTGGGAGAGAAGGTAAAGGACACTTTCAGAGACTAAATTGAGGCTATAGGAGAGTTTGTTGTTGATTGAGAGTTCCAGCGGACACACTAGAATGGTTTGATAGGGAGGAGAAAAACGGGATAAGAGTGTAAACAGACTGCTGTGGGTAACAGAGTCAGGGTTCTAAGGACCAGAGTTAAGTAGATTTCTTTCTGGTGGTGAATGAAGTAAACAGGAAGGCGAGGCATTATGGGATGATCTCACATATGGGAGGGTGGGTTTAAAGACATATAGAAAGCCAGTCCTGGGTCTGGAATCTCTGATAGGTTAGCTGCTGGTGCGGGGTTGGGGGAGCTTCAAGGGAGGCTGCTCTTACAGACAGAATTGAATCCGCCTTCAGTTCACTTAGGGAAGAGTAGTCTGCTGAATCCTCTCACCAAGCCTATCTCATTGCCTTCTAGAAAAATACTTTAGGCTGGGTGCTGTTGCTCATGCCTGAAATCCCAGCACTTTAGGAGGCTGAGGCGGGCAGATCACTTGAGCCCAGGAGTTCAAGACCAGCCTAGCTAGCATGGCAAAACTGTGTCTCTACAAAAAATACAAAAAAAAAAAAAAAATTAGCTATGCATGGTAGCATGCACCTGTAGTCCCAGCTTCTGGGGAGGCTGAGGTGGGAGGATCATCTGATCCCAGGAAGTCAAGGCTGCAGTGAGACGTGATGGCTCCACTGGGCAATGAGAGTGAGACCCTGTCTTAAAAACAAAACAACGGCAACAACAACAAAAACCCTTCTTTATCTAAAGGTTCTTGCCACAAATTGTGGAAGATGATTGGCCTTTGAGTTAGGCAGACCTGGGTTCACATTTCGGTGCCACACAATATATATAGGGGTATATCCTTCAGCAAATTACTTAGTCTCTCTTCCCAAATCTCAGTTTCCTTCTCTGTAAAATGGACATAATACCACCTAGCTCATGAGGTTATTGTGAAAGTGGAGTGACATAATTTGTGGACAGCACCTGGAGCATAGGAAGTCCTCAATAAATGGCAGCTGATATTACTGTTTTCTGCACTGTCTTCTTTTTCAGCATTTTTCTCACCTTACTCTCAGATGTCACTGTCCTCAGGCTATCCTGAGGACACACTCTTCAGCTTGACTTAAACAGTATCCCCTCTTTAAGATCTTCTCTCTACTTTTCCTCAATGCAACCATATCTGTCTTATTTCTTGTCAGTTTAGAACCCTCCTTGTTCTCTCCTGGGGTAAATCTGACTCAACCAGCAAGTCCTTTGAATCAATTTATGTGTCCACAAAAGATAACATTTGTGTTTTAACCCGGGCCTTCAATGCCATAACCCAGTGGAATAAAAGCACCTGGGTTCTCCCACCTGACTGTAGCTCTTCCGTTGTCTAAAAATAGCATTCTTTTCAGTCCTGGCTTTTCAAAGTGTGGTCTGTGGACCTGCAGCATGGGCACGACCCTGGAATTTGTTAGTCTCAGACCTTGCTCCAGATCTACTGCATCAGAATCATTTTAGCAATACTCCCAAGTGATTTGTGTGTACTTTAAAGTTTGAGCAGCGTTGCCAGAATAAGGAGCAGCTAGCTGAAATAACAAGCAAGGGCTCCTTTACAGGAAGAAGGGTTTGTGCCCAAGCTGCTTACAAAAGGGCACCCAGAGCAGCTACTTCACAGTGCTGGGGATGGGCTGCCATCTCTGCCACCGGGGAATATGGCGTCTTACGGGGGTCCAGCTGCTCGCCTGCCATGCTGGATCTCTAGAGCTTCCAGGAGAGTCAGGCTTCTCTTACCAGAATCAGAGGGCTAATTGGCCCCACATGGTTCCAAATCCTGCCAGTCTTGAGGGGAGTGACAAGACTTCCCAAGGAGTCAACCAAATGTAAAGAAAAAGGAGCCAAAGGCAAAGAGGGCTAGAGAACTAAAAACGGATGCCTGGAAATTTAGCGTTACATTTCCATCTTCCTGCATGAAAGCACAAGTCGGGAGAGCATCAGCTTAGAATCATTCCATCTTTTTCTCGGTTCATTTGTCCTTTAGCCACATCCTGCCTAGCAACAGTTGTTAGCATGAGCTCGAGCTACCAGTCCCTCTTTGGACAGTGATGGAGGGATCAGTTTAGCCCATGGAGGAATCAGGGCATCCAGAGGGAGCCAGGTTGTCTGGTAGTTGGGTCAGGGAAAGAACTGCCGGGAAAATGAGTGGACAGAGTGCATTGTGGGGCTGTCTCCTAGAGGCAAGGAGTTGGGGGAAGGGCTTCGGCTGTATGAAGCGGATGAACTTTATCTCTGGCTCCCTTTCTCTGCTTCTCCAGCCACCCTGAATAATGCTACCAATAATGTCGCCACCTCTACATTTGTGTCATATGCTTAACCTTCCTAAGCGCTTCTGTAGCCATGATCTCATTTCATTCTCCCAACAACGTGGAGTGAACAGGCTCAGAGACAGGTTAATTATGATGTGGGTTGAGCATTCAGGCTGGGCTAGGACATAGAGTGCTGCTGACTGTGGGGTTGGGGCAGCTTGCAATGGAGACTCTGGATAGCCAGACAGCCCTGGACCCTGTGTGGGAGCAGGTAGGGGGTGCTGCGATTGTGGGTCCTAGCATACAGATGCAGTCCCAGCTGGGCCACTAATGTACTTAGCCACTATGGATCTGTGCCTCTTCATCTCCTACCTAGAAGGCTGGGATGGAGGAGGGACAGTCGTCTACCCTATTTGGCAGGACAGAGGAGATAATGGATGTGAAAGCACCTTTTCTCAAATGAAGTAATGGGTGTCAAAAGGAAAAGAACTGTACAAATATAAAACGTTGTTATCATTAGGCAGAAAGGCTAGGCCTTTACCCAGGTCACTAAACAGAGAGGGCAAGCCTGGCACAGGGTGAGGGGATACCTTTGGGGACTTTGGTAAGAAGGGGAGAGAATTAAGGCATTGCATACTTTGGGGCAAACAGCAGAAGAAATAGCAGGCCTCAGAAACAAAGCTGGTGGAGTGAGGGGATAAGCTTTGGCTGCTTCACAATTTTGTTCAGGGATGCCCTGTTTGAAGGAACCAGAAGCCAAACATCTTTCAAAGTCAAATTGCCTGTTTCCCCCAGGAGGATAGTCATGTGACCCATGGACAGCTGAGCTCCTGTCATCCATCACTGCTTGCCTTCAGTGTCATTCCCAAGTCTCCAGGCACTTAGCAAATTTCAGAGGGACTGAGCTGCAGACACTAAAAGAGGCAAACTCCAGGAGGGAAGGAACAACTTCCATTTGAATTGTAAAATGATCTACTGGTCTGTTAATGGAGGTGTTTTTCCCCTGTCCCAAGATGCCTGGAAGTGGTGTGAGGAAAGGGCTGCTTGCAGAATTGAAGACAGTGAAGGGCAGTTAGTCCAGCTCAGTTAGGGACAACCCAGGGATGAATTAGCTCCAGCCACAATTGTAGACATGCCTGCGGCTATGAACCACTTGGCTGGGCTTCCTGCAGGAAGATGGAATGCACCTATGGACAGTTTGGTTTTTGTCTCTCTCCACAACTCTGCCCTTTCTTGGCCAGTGAGTACAATCCCTACTTCGTCCATGGAGCCATCTCCAGGTTCTCTACCTCCTCCTCTGAACACTCAAGTTGGAACTTAGTTATAGCCCTCATCTACCAGTGTCAGTTAGCACTGTAATTATCTTGTTCAGTATACACACTTGTCTTTTCTCCCCCAGCTAGACTGAAAGCTCTTTGAGGGCAGAGACCTGTCACTTCTCCTGTGTCCCCCAGAGCACTAGCCTTTCTGAGTAGGCACTTGATAAATATTTGTTGATTAATTTTAAGTCAAAAGAATAAAGCAAAGCACTTCTGTCACAAAACACTGTTTGCTTATTGATTCCTCTGGCTCTAGGAGTGCCCATTTTCTTCAGAAGTGACAGTACCTCAAGGCCCAATGGAAACTAAAGTGTCTTCTGCTTCAAAGAAAGGAAAAAGGAGCAAATGGGAGGCTGCAGTGGCAGGGATCAAAGGGGAGCACTGAGTGTAGGACAGTGTCCCAAGCGCTTCCGCAGCACACCTGCGTCTGTCTTCCTTGCCGGAGCTCCTGCTCGCCATGCCACAGTTTGCACAGCCTTCCCTGGCTGATGTCCATGTCGGAAATGAGCTGGTGCCATCCCAAGAAGTCCTTTTAGTGCCAACAAGTTAGGGTGGCAGGAAGCAAAGGGCTCATTTCCCAAATAGCCCTAGGAGTGAGACAAGACAGCAGCTGCAGGAAGATGCTCTCTGGCTCCCTTCAAGGACAAGCTCCTGCCTGCCACCAGGAGCCAAACTGAAAGAGGCGCCAGCCTGTATCCAGCTTCAGAGGGTCCCTATGCCAGGAGGGTGCCTGTCCAGGACACTAATCAGACAAGTTCCAGCTTCAGAGTGACTTTCCATTGAAAAGTGACCATTTATCTTAGTGGTGTGAGAGGGGAGGAGCAAGTTTCTGAATTCGCCTTCTAGAGGCTCGACCTCTTCCTAGCATCCCCTTCTACCTCGCTAAGGCGCGACAGACAGACTCCAAGCCAGCATGAGGTACAGCCAGAGAGATCTTATATGATAGAGACAACTTCAGGGTTCTTTGCCAGGCTATGAATTTCTTTTTTATACAATTATTCTAAATCTTTTCCCCTTCCCCTATAAATTGTCCTAAAGCTTCTCTCTAATTACTGAAACTGTCCTGATAAACAACTTAAATGCCTGAAACCATTTGCTACTGATGAATTTGATATTCTCAGCTAATAAAGAACTGCATTGCTCTCATCCAAGTGTGGTGGCTCACGCCTGTAATCCCAGCACTTTAGGAGGCCGAGGCGGGTGGATCACGAGGTCAAGAGATCGAGACCATCCTGGTCAACATGGTGAAACCCCGTCTCTACTAAAAATACAAAAAATTAGCTGGGCGTGGTGGTGCATGCCTGTAATCCCAGCTACTCAGGAGGCTGAGGCAGGAGAATTGCCTGAACCCAGGAGGCGGAGGTTGCAGTGAGCTGAGATCACGCCATTGCACTCCAGCCTGGGTAACAAGAGCGAAACTCTGTCTCAAAAAAAAAAAAAAAAAAAACAGTGAGGGAATGTGCTCTCTTTCTGGGTCCTGAGGTCAGGAGTTCAAGACCAGCCTGGCCAACAAGATGAAACCCCATCTCTACTAAAAATACAAAAATTAGCCAGGTGCGGTGGCATGTGTCTGTAATCCCAGCTACTCTCCTGGAGACTGAGGCAGGCGAATCGCTTGAACCTGGGAGATGTAGGTTGCAGTGAGCCGAGATCGTGCCACTACACTCCAGCCTGGGCAACAGAGCAAGACCCCATTAAAAAAATGAATCGCATTGCCCTCAGAGTGTCAAAACCTCCTACTTATTTTTACAAACCTTATACTAGCTTATTAATTACTCCTGGCCCTGGCCCTCTGTATCTTGTTCTGAAGGGCTCTGCCTTGAATCATAATTTTAGCAAACATACTTACTGAGGCTAGAAAACTTAAGCCCATCTATAGAGAATGCCTAAAAGTCTGCGGTTGTAGTGATGCCAGATGAGCGAGCTAAGGCTCTGGGTCACTTGGCCCTGGCCCTCTCTCCTCTATCTCTACATGCCCTGCCCTTCCCCTTGACCATTCATTCCTCCTTTTACCTCCTTCCCTGTCCTTGGCAACCAGTGCCATCACAGGCCTCGATGTCTCTACACCCTCACCCTTCAGGACTCTTCACTTGAATACTACACTCAAACCCCTTCTTGCCTGCAGTATGCCTCCCCTGGTCCTTGATGGAGAATTTATGAAGCTCTTCTGGAATCCCTAAGCTTTAGTCACTTAAGTTGTGGGCATCGGGAGAACAATGCGTAATCTCTCCCCAGCGTTAGGTCAGCGATTTCTCTTCTCCCAGCTCCTCTGGGCTTTCAGGTATGCTGGCAGCCCCAAGATGCAGCTCCCCTTCTGGCCTACAGGAACTCTTTTCCAGGTGTTTCATTAACTGAAAGACATTGGCATTACGGACAAATGTGGTCCCAGATATTAGCACATTTATTTATATATGCTGCCTAAATCATTTTTTTAATACATCCTAAGATATATTTAACCTTAAAATTGCATCAGTATGGGCTGGTTGTGGTGGTTCTCGCTTATAATCCCAGCACTTTGGGAGGCTGAGGTGAGAGGATCACTTGAGACCAGGAGTTTGAGACCAGCCTGGCCAACATGGCGAAACCCCACCTCTACTAAAAATACAAAAATTAGCCGGCCATGGTGGCACACGCCTGCAGTTCCAGCTACTTGGGAGGCTGAGGAAGGAGAATCACGTGAACCCAGGAGGCAGAGGTTGTGGTGAGCTGAGATTTTGCCACTGCACTCCAGCCTGGGTGACAGAGTGAGACTTCATCTCAAAAAAAAATGCATCGAGGCTTCATGAAGATGCTCCATCTTCTGGAACAACTTCACAGTTCTTCCGCCACTTACTTGTCTGTCTTGTGGTCTCTTCCTGCAAAGTTTTGGTTTCCTTTAGGGAGTTAATAGCTAAGTCAATGGAGGATACCAGTTAACTTCTGCAGAATATTTGCATTGGATTCCTTCTGGAGTCCCAGTATCTGAGAGGAAGGGTCTGACTCTAATTTCAGGCTCATGACATCAGTTTCTTCTATTGGCTCTAGCCCTGAAGACAGTTTCTAGATATTTCTCTTTCTCCAATCTGAAATATGAGGCAGTCATCATCTCTATTGGTTCCAGAGGATGTAGGAAGCTAAGCTGTAAACTCCTGGGTGCCAGGGCCAGAACCCTAACCGGCATCTCTCCCAGCTGGTTCTGAGGCTTAGTTCCCTGTGCATCTTGTTTTGCTCCCATCTTCCCCTTTCCCCAGTCATGTGATGCAGGAAGAGAGCGCAAATGATATGGAATGTGAGCAGCTGCCAGCAGAGATACTGCGACAAGTGACCATTCACCGAGACCCTATATATGGCTTTGGCTTCGTGGCTGGCAGTGAGAGGCCTGTGGTGGTTCGATCTGTGAGGCCAGGTAGGTGTCCCTCAGAGTGTCCCCCTAGCCCTGATTCCTGTCTCCCAACACATACATATCTTCCCAAAAAGCAGAGCTTCCAAGTATTCTACCTGTGTTGCTGAAGAATTCATGAAGAATGGTTGAAGACTTGCCAAACAATAACTGTGTGAGGGAGCTGGCCTTTTAAGACTGACAGACACAAACCATTGAGGCTGTTTGGAGCCCTAGAAAAAGGCTGCAGTTGATTGTTTAATGGTGTCTGGGTCTTAATAAAGCTTCCCTTTGCATCGAACGTTCATAAAAGAGCCATAATGCCTTGCAAAACAAAGTACCTATTCTATTTAATTCAACAAGTATTTATAGATTGCCTACTCTAAGCCTAGCAATGTTGTAGGAAAGTACAATACACAGTTCCTGTTCTCAAGAATCTAACTATCAGGCTGTGGAGACATGTACATGAAATAGGTCAGTCACTGAAGACCAGAATCCCACAGGTGGGATAGGAGAGGAAAGGATAATGAAATCTCTGAATGGCTGAGTGGCAGTACCAAACATCTACCATTGATTAAGTATCTACTATGTACTTTGCATCATCTTGTTTAATACTCACAGCCACCCCTGCAAGGTAAATCAGTAAAATCATTTCCCATTTTGCAAACGAGGAAACTGAGGCATAATGAAAGAGAAATGACTTGTCCAGGGTCACTCAGCTATAAAGCAGCAGAGCCAAGGTTTGCACCTGGGCCTGTCTGAGCCATGCAGGGGAAGTAGGGCCTGAAAGGGACCATTTGGAATGAAACAAGCAAAGACCCACCTAAGCTACGGAGCCTTGCCATCATGACTGAAATGGGAAAAGGCTAAAGTACTGTCTTGTTTTGAATCTGCTAGGCATTCACAAAAAAGACAGACGGAATGGAGCTTTATTCCTGACTTGCTGGGCCTGAGGCTTTAGATGTTTACAACAGTTTCTCGCTCAGTCAAGAGGAGCAGCCAGAGTACAAACTGGTCTTGCAGAAATTTGATGAATTTTGCAATCCTCCAAGGAAAAGAAAAAGATTTTTGTAAGCTCTCTCTTCAACTGGAGGGCACAGAGGGAAAAAAAGCACACATACACAACAACAATTTAGTACAGGAGTCCGTGCTGACCTAAGGCTCCAGAGTCAGTCATGCAGTTTGGCAAAAAGATTTTGAATCTCTGATCAGAAATCAAATTTATCCTGGGAAAGAGGGACAAGCTAACACTTAGACCACCAGGAGCCCCTACTTTAACTTCAAATGAGACAGAATTTGCAGAGCTGAAGAAAGCCCCCAGGCCTAGAGGAGGTCAACTGCCAAAGGTACAACAATGAAGAAGGAGTTGGAGGGGTGAAGAGAATAAAAGCCCCAGGCAAGAACCGCAAAAAGCCATGGCGCTGGTATGCGCAGCCCTATAAAAGCCCTATAAAAGGCTGATCCATAGTACTACTTCTGGCCCAGGTGGCTCCTGAATGCACACGACTTGTTTGGTTCTTTACTTAAGGCCATAATAAAGACAAAAAAGTATCCTACAGAGGAGCAATTATGGTTGATCAAGCCAACAAACCATCAAACGGCCAAGGCTCATAAAGGCGGTTGAGGTCCATGAGGAACTCTTCTGTTAGACAGAAGAAAGGGAGGGGAGGGAAAGGAGGAAGAAGATAGATAGAGTGGCCTCCACCTAAGAGACTGGCATTTTTGGCAGAAGTAGATAGAAGGAATGAATGAGTTGAAGGAATTGTCCCTTGGATGGTATAACTAGCAATTATCCAGTTCTTAGCAACATCAATCAGCTGTTTTAAGTGCTATATATTTATCATCTCATTCATCTTCCCAACATTCCTATGATGTAAATATACTGTTATTTTCCCATTTTATAGATGAAGTAAGAGAGAATCAGAGAGATTAAATGTCTTGTCCAAGGTTACACAACCAATGAATTGCAGATTTGGATTAAAGTCCCTGTCTGTTTGGCTGTAAAGAGTATACTCTTCACCACCATACTCTGCTCCTGAAGCTAGTGTACTGTCAGGAGATTCGGCCTAGTGTGTTTAGGGAAACTGCTGCTCGAGCAGTGAATCCTCCTGCCTGTGCTGGCATAGCCATCCACAGCATCCTCAATATGTCACTTGAGCACAGCTCAATGGCTCTAGAGTGTAGAAGCTACTGTGCTGTGCCCAAGTGACATATTTGCTTTGTATGCTCACATTTTTGGAATTTGGGCAGCACCCTTCTTTGGAGCGAGAGGGAGAAGTTGGGATCTGGCCCTTCAAGGTGGACATGGACAAGAGTCAAGGCAAGTTTGATAGTGGGTCGTGTCATTGAATATTTCTTTCAAATTTGAGTCAGGCTGGATCTGACTTCTCATTCTCCCCAAGTATCTGAGAAGCTTTTCTCCAAGAAGATCTTTGCTAAACATCAGAGGTAGCACACCCTTGTGGTACCCCTCTACCCTCACACTTTGCCCCAATCAAGAAGGTACGGCCCTCATATAGGTCTGCTTTCTTAACCTTGCAGTAGAAATGGGAAGGAGAGGTGGGCACGACAGCTCACGCCTGTAATCCCAGCACTTTGGGAGGCTGAGGTGGGCAGATCACCTGAGGTCAGGAGTTCAAGACCACCCTGGCTAACATGGCCAAGTTCCGTCTCTACTAAAAATACAAAAATTAGCTGGATGTGGTGGAGTGCACCTGTCATCCCAGCTACTCAGGAGGCTGAGGTAGGAGAATCTGTTGAACCCAGGAGGGGGAGGTTGCAGTGAGCTGAGATTGCATGAGATCGTACCACTGCACTCCAGCCTGGGCAACAGAGTGAGACTCCATAAAATAAAAGAAAGAAAGACAAAAAAAAAAGAAAGAAATGGGAGGAGAGAAAACAAGTATCTAACTGCCCAAGGGTATGTGCTTTGTTCCCCTCATTTGTCGGACAGTGACATTTCTCAGTGTTGAAAAAAAATAACCGTTTAGGTTTTCTTCCCTCTGTCTTCAGACAAGTCAATGCCTAAGTCCTTCCAGATCAGTAAGTATGAATAATATCCAAGTAAGAAGATCCTTCCCCCTCCTCCTGTCACCTGACCACCTACAGTAGTCTAGAAGTCATTCCTTGTGCCTAAGCAAGTCCCTTCTGTGAGATGGAAGTCTGCATTCCTTGTTAAGAAGCAAGCCAGTAAAACATGTATTGACCTCATCTGAGTTTGGGACCTTTTGCTACCAAACCATGCCCAGATAAAGTGTTTTCATCCCACTTATCTTTCTGGGGCTCCCAAAAGGCCACCTGGTCCTAGAACCCCTCCCTTGCCTTCAAAGGCAGACTTAGCATTTTGTGTTTGGAACAGCACCCTCTAACCAGCTCTAGAGGGCTTTGGAATGCTCCCTCCTGAAGTCCAGAGCATGTCTTCCTTGGCATGGAGGTAAAGGAGGTCCACTCCATTCTCTGTCTTCATTCCTCTTCCCTCCATCTGCTTATAGGCAGCAGCAGCAGCAGCAGAGAGCTCGAATAGCACCCCCTATACCACCACTGCTCAGCCTGCACCATCTCCAGGCCTCAGCACCCACTTCAGCTTCTGCAGTCACAGGGGACTTTCCCAGACCTGGACTTTCCCAGCAGTAGCCCTAAGCCCTCACACTTCTCTCCTCTCCTTTGCAGGAGGCCCCTCTGAGAACAAGCTCCTGGCTGGTGACCAGATTGTGGCTATTAATGAGGAAGACGTGAGTGAAGCCCCCAGGGAGAGGCTCATAGAACTTATCAGGTAACAGGGACCTCTTGGCAGGAGCTGATCAGTATCCCTACCCCTGTCTCACCAGTGACATGGTGCCACCACTGTCCCCCCTCATTCTGAGAGCAGAATCCTTCCAGGCTAAGAAGCCCTAGACAGCGTTCCTGAACTTCAGGGGCCAGCTATTTAGGGTCAGCAGGAGCCCTCACACACACTGGCTTAGCATCTCACACACACTGGCTTCACAATGATGTGAACAAACACAAAGAACTGCCTGCTGGAGTCTCACCTCCACCTCCCTCCACCCGAGGAATCTCTTCATCCCGGCCCCTTTGTTTTTGTCCGGTGGGACAGACCAAGTGACAGATGAGAAGCCATTAAAAGAACATCCTAGACATGCACAGTGCAAGCAAGACATTAACCAACTCCCTCGCTCCAGAAGAAAATCAGAATCCCTGGCCAGTGGGTTGAGGAAAAGAACCTCCCAGTGTGGATACTGCCCGTAGTGTTTGTGGCCCCTTAATGCCCTCCCCAGATGGCAGCAGATGACAAAGAAAGGGAATGCTGTGGGATCACTGTTCTATGTAAATGCAGAGTAATCACATCGCCTTTACCCATCCCTTACCCCTACACACATTACACACACATAAATGCACACACACACCACACACTATACACACTCTCCTGCCCCACATTCACACCACATACACACACCCTGGTGTAGATTTGTTGAAAATGAATTAGAGAATAAGAGGTAGAGGCTCTTAATTCCATAGGCTAACCTCAGTTTGGGGGAGCTTGGCTATTTCACTCCAAATGGAACCATGCACATGCTTGCTCATTCTCTCTCTCTCCTTTCCTCTCTCCCTCTCTCACCCTCTCTCTCATCCGCTTGCATAGTCTATCTTCATCTCTACCTCCATCTCCTTCAACTCCTCCTGGTTCAGAGTGTCTTCATCCTAGTCATCTTTCTGGGGCTCCCAAAAGCCCACCTGGTCCCAGAGCTCCTCCCTTGCCTTCAAAGGCAGACATAGCGTTCTGTGTGTGGAACAGCACCCTCTAACTAGCTCTGGAGAGCTTGGAATGCTCCCTCCTCAAGTCCAGAGCATGTCTTCCTTGGCATGCTCCCTCCAGCTCAATACCTTGAAATGTGTCTGATCCCTAATGATCTTTACTTTGTCTCTTCTCCAAGTTCAGTTGTCTATTGCATTTTCCCACCCTCCACCCTCTGTTACCACACCAATATGGGGTGAGTTATTTCTATCCTATTAGGGCATGTTGGGGTTTTTTCAGCCTTGTCCCTCGGAAGTCCCTGCTTTGCTTTTAGTGGCTATCTTTGCACTCTAGAACAAGGTAGGCTGATTTTGTGAGGGGCTCCAGAGCTCCTTCAGGGTTAAAGCAGAGCACACTCTTGATAACCTTGGGAGCCAGTGGGTAGTCAATCAACCAATATTTATTATTGTCCTCGATGCACCCACTGTTCCAGACACTGAAGATACAGCAGTGAGTGAGACAAAGAAAGATCCCTGGCTCATTGGAGTTTACATTTTAGTGCAAGGAGACACATCATAAGCAGAAAAGCTGATAAGTAGTTGTGCAACATATTAGAAGTTGATCAATGTTATTAAGAATAGAGAATAGATCAGGTAAAGACGATCAGGAGTGCTGGGCACAGGGGTGCAAAATGTAACTAAACAGTAGGGCCAGTGTTGGCCTCATTGAAAAGGTGACATTTGAAAAAAGACTTGAAGGAGGAGAAAGTATTGGAGAGAGAACAGCCAGTGCAAAGACCCTAAGGCCAGGAGTGTGTCTGGCACAATTGTGGAACAGGAGAGAAGCCAGTAGGACTGGAGTTGGTAAGGAAAGAGGAGACTTGTAGAAAATAGGTCCAGATAATGGAGAATCATTGAAGCCATCAGAAGGACTGTGGCTTTGTTCTAAATGAAATGGGGAGGCATGGAAGGGGCTGGAGGAGACGAGTCACATAATCCAACTTATGTCATTCCCCTTCCCTGTTCAAGATGAAAGATTTCCTGTGGTATTTTTCCTGGAACACAGCTCCTCTTTACTTCTGGGAACTTCTCAGACCCTGGGGCTGATTAATCCCTGTAGTTTGCCTCACCAAATGTGGGAAATGTTCAAAGTCCTTGAGCTGCAGGCCTTGGCATTTCTTGAATACCCAGAATCAACGGCAGCTTGACTCTACTTCTTAAATAACTTTGTTCACATAAACATTTGAAAAGGGCCAACAAGGAGAGGGGAAGCTCCTTCAAGGCAAACTATTTCCATTTCTTTTAGTTCTTTTAAAGGATTATGTATTCCTGGGAGAGAACGTTCATACCTCACAGCCTCTTTGATCATTGGCATAATTCTTGCCTCAAGAGTTTCATATTCTTCATTCTTTTGAATATTTGCTATCTGGAGAGTTTTGGCTTCCATCTGTTGCTCCTTGGCTCTCTTTTTTGGTCCCTCAATTAAAACAAATCTGCTGAGTATGAGTCATGGTGACCAAATGACCTCCTTTGGGTTTTTCCTTTGAATTTCTTGTCTCACTTAAATACCAAATTACTAACAATTATTGTACATGGTTCCCAGGACTCTCTGACTTTGAGTTCCACCATGTAGGCTTTTAGTTTTCCTTTAGAATTTTCTAGTCTACAGATAAAATTGCAACTAAGGTTTGGAGATTTCTACAGAGAGTATGTGAGAAGGAATATGAAAAGAAGACCTAAAAAATGACAACCCCAGAGGTAATGGTAATACCATCTTCGGATGCCTTTGTGAACTAATATGGATGGCTTGTGTCAGCCTCCACAAATGATGGCAGGCGAAGTTTCCATGCAGACACTCAGATTACCCTCTGTCCTAATCCATATACCTGAATGCAGCCAGGGGAAAATTCTGGTGTTGCTTCTTGTACTAGATGAATACCTAGTGCATGATACACTACTCTCCTGTTCCCTCTTTTCTCTGTAGGAGCGCTAAGGAATTCATCGTTCTTACAGTTCTGCACACTCATCAGGTGAGTGAGCCTCTTTGCCATTGCCCTTCCTCCTGACTAAGAAGAGATGACATTTCCATATTGGAAAGCAACAGTGATGGGGTTGGGGGTTCAGAGACTACAGCCAACATATGAGACAAGGATTTAGGAGTGAACTTAAAGAATACCTTCTGAACACCATGTCTCTGCTCACGTCCAAAGCTGAGGATTTGGAAGGGCTGTGCTGTGCTGTGTTCTGTCCTGCACTTCCTGCTTTTACCCACTTAAGCTGCCCACTGACTCAATTCCAAATACAGTTTCCACTTCTTTTTGGCTATGCTCCATTAAAATGTATCTGTTCAATGTGAACTCTCATAAAGTCCTGGATGATGATAGGTGCTAATCTTATTCATATAAATGACCTACAATATATGAGACACAGCACCATATGTTAGGGAATTTAATATAAAGTTGCTGGGAGCTACAGTTGGACAAACAAATTCATCTTCGTCCTGGTGCAGTCACTTAACTGGCTTTGTGACCTTGGATGAGTCAGTTCTTCATTCTGGATCTGTTTCATCATCTGTACATTGAGACATTTAAAGTAGAGCAGTGTTTCCTAAACATTCCTGATCATAATAGTTGCCAGGACTACTTATTAAAAGTAAAAATTTGCAGGCCCCTCTCCTCAAGAGTTGGATTTTAGAAAGTTCAATGTCCATTATTGGTTATATCCTTATAGCAATCTTAATGTAAATGCGCGAACCCAGGTGCAAAACTTCCATGTGCAAAATTCAGAATCCTCACTCTACCTCCAGCCTACCTGTCCCCTTGTCAATGTCCCCAACAGTCCTCTGCACCCCAGCATGGATGCCATACCCTCAACATATAGCCACAGGAGAGGTCACATCTGTTGGGGGTAGGGTACATGAAATCAGAGAAGGCGTAAAGGCGGAGGCTGCACCTGAGCTGGACCTTGAGGGATGGGGCAAGATTTTCCAGAGACAGAGATGACATAGTGAGGGATGGAACTCAAGTGCACAGCATGGCCTCACCAGGCAAGAGCAGGGTTCAAATCAATCCTGGTTCAAACTAACTGCCTCTTCCCATGGCTCCCAGCTCCCAGACCTCATCTTCATCAGTGTGAACTTCACTCACACACTTATACACTCACACACATACAAACACACTGACACATACACACAATATACTCACATTCATTCACACACTCCTACATAATAGCCTCACACAGATCCTCGATGTACACTCACACACATACACGTACATATTCTCACATACAGACACTATTCACATATAGACACACTCATGCACTCTCTCACATATGTACACACAATGCTCCCAGGCAGATAGGCCCTTCTCAGTTCCAGTTCTCTGTCTCTGGGCAGGCAAGCCCCACCCCTCCATTGTTGTTACCAGTAGTCCCCTCCCCACTACTTTGCTGCACGTGTGCAGTTGCCTAGTGGGCAGTGGGCAGTCAGTCCGAACTTCCCAATCTCCTGTCTTGAAAATGACCACCAGTTCTCGCACTAAAACATGCTTGATGTGTGGTTAGAATTTACTACTCTGATCGTAGACCCAGTGTGGGTTTACTTTGTTAGTCAGGTCTTATCAAATCTCACCTTCTTGCAGAAGCCTTCCTTGACTACTTTTTCTAAAATAGCATCTACCTGTCACTATCTCCTGATATTGCCTCCTTCTTCATCAGAGCTGAAATATTATATTTTTTAACTTTTCTTTTGAAATAATTATAGCTCACAAGAAGTTGCAGCGACAGTACAGAGATATACCATGTACCTGTTACCCTGTTTCTCCCAATGGTTCCATCTTACATAACTATGTGCAATAGATTGGACACAGTGGCTCACATCTGTAATCCCAGCACTTTGGGAGGCCAAGGCAGGTGAATCACTTGATGCCAGGAGTTCGAGACCAGCCTGGCCAACATTGTGAAATCCTGTCCCTACACAAAATACAAAAAAGTTAGCCGGGCGTGGTGAAGCGCACTGTGGTCCCAGCTGCTCAGGAGGCTGAGGCGTGAGGATCGTTTGAGCCCAGGAGCACAGGTTGCAGTGAGCTGAGATCATACTACTGCACTCCAGCCTGGGTGACAGAGCGAGACTCCATCTCAAAAAACAAAACAATACAAAACAAAGACTATGTGCAATAGCAAACCCAGGAAAAATGATAAAACATATGTATATGGTTAGATATGAATTTATCATATGTGGGTTTATATGTCCACCAACACAGTCGAGATACCCCATTTACCATAATATAGTTGTTACACATTGCATGCCTGTGTCAAAATATCTTATGTTCCCTACAAATATATATATACTTACTATGTACCCACAAACATTTAAAGTTTTAAAAAGTCACTGGACAAGTCTATCACCAAAAGGATTCCTCATGTTGTCTTTTTATAACCATACTCACTTCACCTCCTACCCCCAATCCCTGTCAACCACTTTCCATTTCTGTAATATTATCATTTCAAAAATATTATATAAATGGAAGCAAGGCAGTGTGGCTCTTATCTGTAATTCCAGCTACTTAGGAGGCTGAGGTGGGAGTATCACTTGAGGTCAGGAGTTTGAGATCAGCCTGAACAACATAGAGTGACACTTCATCTCTAAAAATTTTCTTTTTAATTTAGCCAGGTGTGCTAGTGCACACCTGTAGTCTCAGCTACTTGAGAGGCTGAGGTAGCAGGATTGCTTGAGCCAAGGTGTTGGAGACTGCAGTGAGCTGTGATAGCACCACTATACTCCAGCCTCGGCAATAGAGCAAGACCACTTCTCTAAAAAAACAGACAAAAAGGCCAGGCATAGTGGCTCACACCTGTAATCCTAGCACTTTGGGAGGCCAAGGTGGGTGGATCACGAGGTCAGGAGTTCAAGACCAGCCTGGCCA